>NC_089144.1:19741444-21002575 GCF_009819655.1 Sylvia atricapilla | reverse complement strand
AAATCAGGGAGAAGTGATGGATGACTGCTCCCAGGAGCTGCAAAGGCATCTCTTCCCAGGAACTGTGCAGTGCTGCCATGTTTCACACCCTCAGTGCAGCCTCTCACAAAGCAAGGACCACGGGAATGAAGCGATCAGCGCGGCTCCGTAATTACGGTGGCAGCTCGGGTGTGCTCAGTAGGTTTGGGCTGAAAGGAGGTATATTTTAATTATTAGCATCCAATTAAATATTGAATAAGTTCCATTATTGAAGGGGGATTTTTTGTGCCTCTCAGGGACCCTCCAAAGAGTTAATTAGAGAGCCTGTACACTTGTAGACATAACGTGTATGTGCCTCCACCCCCTCCGGTGCTGCTACAGATCCCAAGCATGCAGGTGTTTTCTACTCTGTGAGCCTGAAACTGGATTTTTCCATGCTCTTTAAATTGTAGAGTGTCAGTCCATCTTCAACAGCAGGAATCTTGGCATAAACTGCCAAAAAAAAAAAAAAAAGTTGACCTGTGTTGCTTTGGCTGAGGAACTGACTCGTTTCAATCCAGCACGTGCATGTCTGTCCCTGCCAGCCTGGAGCTGGAGCAGTCTCCAGAGTATGGGCACATCGTGGTGGTGATAAGAGCTTGTCCAGAGTGAGCTGTTCCCTGACTGGACACGGCTCCTGCTGCTGAGCCTGATCTCAGAAGCATTTCTCTGAGTTAGATTCCCACCAGGCCACTCCTGAGCTTTTCAGCAGCAGTGAGGATGGGTCAGGATTTATTTATGTAGGAGTTGAGCACAGTCCTGTGCTTTCATTGTTGGCATTTTCCTGATTTTTGACTGATGCCTGGGCATTGAACAGGGAGATGTTCTAGGGTTTGTACAGGTGGGAAAGGTGTGATCAGGGATAAGAGTGATCAATCCTGGCAGAGAAACCAGACCAAACCAGCAGCAAGAAGAGCAGAGCCTGACCATTCTATCTGCTGGAATAGATGTGGCTATTCATTATAAATTAATATTATAAGATTAAAATTATTAATGAGGTTGCAGAGGGGCAGAATTAGCCAAACAGACGCACTGGGCCATAACCCATGAACATTTAAGGGTGGTTCAATGTCCAGTGTCAGAGGGAAGAGAAGCAACCCAAGGTGTCACAGGACAGCAGTAAAATCCTCTCATGTGGTGGGGAGGAGGAGAAGGAGGAGGAGGATGTGACTCCAGCTGGAAATCAATCCACACGTGGCATCCATCAGGCTGCTGGGAAAGCAGGCTCCAAATGGAGTGCTTGTCATTAGGAGAAGATGCATGGAAGAGACAGAGATGGGGAAATAGTCCGTCGGGGGCTGTTTGTGAGGCAGCCCCATCAGGCAAATAGGATTATTGGGCATGATGAGATAATTCACCAGGAAGTCAGATTTAAGTGACCCTCCCAGACAAGGGAATGCTGGGGGAGAGGGGAGTGCGAGCTCCCAGCTGGGTCTTGGCCTTCACTGAGAGCCCAGCACAGCCTCTGCACTGGGAAACTGGGTGAACTGGGAGTGGTGACTCAAATCTTTCAGATTGAAATTATTTTCAATCATTTTTCCTTTTCTCTTGAGAGGACCCCTAAATTTTGCAAGCAACATTTCACACTGAAAGCCAGTTTACCTCCAACAGAGAGTTTGTCTGTGTTTTTAAGCCTTCTGTCGTGCCACAGCCCATCTGTAATGCATTCATCCTCAGAGAAAAAATCCATCCCAGGGGAACCAACACAAAACACAGCCAAGTTCTACAGGCAGCACTGGGAGGAGAAGGATCTAAATCCAAATCACTGCCTGCCACGGTCACTACGTGACCAGGCAGCGTCTCCAAAATTCAGGAACCCTCCCACGGAGAGATTCCTGCAGAAGCCAGCAAAACCTGCCCTCTTCAAATCCCCAGAGGAACAGTTGTGCTCATAGCTAGGCTGGCATAAAATAAGAGTCACTCCACTTTCTTCACTAGTGTGTAAAGGACTTATATTTTAAGTCCTTTAAAACTCTGACAACAGTTGGATAAATCTCCTATTCTCCTCCCCATGAACGTGCTGGCAAATAAAAAGGGCCCTCTGACCTTTGGCTCTTTGAAAAGGGATATACTTATTTTTTAGAGAAAACAAAGCTAAAAACGTTTTGAACAATGGAGTTATTTAATTATTATTTAATTCCCAACACTTTTAGGGCAGTTCTCATTAGATGGGTGCACGAGGAGGAACGACAAAGCAGCTGTCTCTCCATTCCCACCAGCAGAACCCAGAACACGTTCTCTTTTCTTTTGATGACAGCCCTTTCAAATGCTTGGGGATGTCTGCAGGAGAGATGGCAATGATTAGACTCATCACACACTAATGATGGCTGTGGCAGTGTGGGCTGTCTGGAGAAGGAAGATGAAGTGACACCCAAGCCTGTGGAACTGCAGCCACTCTTTTGCCCTCCCTGGGGGAGCCCACCACAGATAAAGAGCTGATGGACAGAAGCAGCTGACATGAACCATATCACCCTCACCTGGTAAAGAACTGCCAGAATTTGTCAGAATTGGAATAATCTGCTCTAGTGGAAGGTGTCTATGGCAAGAGCTGGGTGATCTTTAACGTCACTTCCAACCCAAACCATCCTTTGATTCTGTGACAATTGAGCCAACTCACAGTTTTCTCTGTATTTTGCAGATTTCTTGGCCCTTCATTGTATCAGGTCTTGTACAGACCTAATGCAAAAGTGATGGTTCACACCTCATAATAAAATAAAAAGAGGTAAAAACATGCGCAACCCAAATTTCCCAGGAAATCTTCCCCAGGATCTTATTCATAGGGAGAAATCTCATGCTGAGTTTATTTTTCTTCTTCACCAGACAAGTTGTTCTAAGAGCAGACACTGTCTTTCAGAAGAAGAAAATAAATTGATCCCATTTAAAATTCTTCTTCATCCATGACCAACTCTATTTAAAATGCTATCAATCTGCATGGTGGCTTCCCCAGTGGAAAAGGTGCAAACCAAAGGCTTGGTGCTTTTATTTTGGCTTGTGTTGGATTCCTTCACTCACGTTGCTTGCATTTTGATGTGTTTTTAATAACACACAGACACGAGTGCATCTTCTGGGTGAAGGCAGCTCACCAGCTGCCACTGTTTATTGATTTGTTTATCTTCATTTACCTTTTCAGGACAAAAACAGGGAGCACAGTTTGTGTCCTTGCTGTGGCCAGAGTCACAGCAGCAGGGGTTCCAGGCATGTGACTCGTGATGGAGAGAAAGACCTTGAAGAGCAGGAGAACGACAGCTTTTGAACACCTGGTGACCAAATTATTTCAACTGCAAAAGTGCAACAGAGTAGGAATTGCTGTGGAGGCGTCATAAGCAGCAGAGAAGTGGGAGAAGTCACTGATGGTGAAGTGAGGTGGGTTTGACCCTGGTCCTACAGAGGGGTGACAGCTCTGCCTCTGATCTCCAGGTGCAGAGTGGGGAAGGTCCAGTGCAGATGACATGTCCGTCATTTTTAGGATGTTGTGGGAAAAACAGGCTGCTAGCTTTTAATGCAAAGCTGAGAAAAATTACCCTAAGGAGGAAAAGTGAGGCTGTTTAGACTTCAGGAGCTATAATTAGACAGTGACTCACAAACCACTTCAGAGAAGAGGCTGAACTTGGAGAATGGTGACTTTGATGTGGCCTGTGCTTGTGTTTACCTCTGCTGGCCATGACTGGAGACATGACAGACGTGATTCTGGGGGGGATAGTTCATCATTCCAAGCCATTGGCCATTCCTGTGTTGTTCTGGAGAGTTCAATTACCTGATAACAACTACGTGATAACAGCAGCCACCTCTGGATGCCAGCAGCTACTCCCATTCCCTAAAGGAGGGAGAGTACTCACCTCACTGACCCAGGCACCTGAATTAGGTGTCTGCTTACAAGTATCTCCCTGTGAGTCAAATGTGTTTGTCACCTGAGACATCCAAAAATGTCCCATTTACCTTCAGCCTTTGTTTCTGAAGGACTCAGGTCACCGGTGGATCCAGTGTTGTGTGTGGTGGTCCAGTGGGATGAAGTGGGCACCACAGGGACCTCAAATGGCACAGGGTGATTATCCCTAAGGAAACCCAGCACAGCCAGTGGAGGAAGTCTGGAGTCTCCTTGCTAAATCAGGGAGCACTCCAGTACCAGCTGGTGTCAGATAACCTGAGTTATTCTAGTGAGGATCTAACCAAGATTGTTTCTTTGCCAGAACAAAAAAAACCCAGACAAAAATCCCAAAATCTGGTGGACTCCTCTGTCAGAGGCTTTGCAGTATCTGGGAAGCAGGACTGAGCCAGATAATATCCTGCTCAAAACTGATCAGAACTTTACATGGCCGTGGTCAGGCTTTGGTATGAATCATTGAAAGGAAATTGGATTGTAAAGGGAAAACAAGAAAAAACCCACATGAAACTGTGTGTTTGTAACAAGTCTGAGGAAACCTCTCTGTAAATTCATGTCTGTGTTGTCTTGTACCCCCTCCCATTACTCTTAACCCTTTCTTCTTTGATTCTGAGCAGTTCCTGCTGCTGGCCAAGGGAAATGGAGTTCTGGCAATTTTGGAAGTGACTGGCAGTAAAGGACCCAAGTCACCCTTTGCTCTAAGAGAACTTTTGCAATATGGATTTTACCCCTCACAAGCCACCCGAGAACCCTCACTGGGATGAGTTCATCCCAGTCATTCCAAACCCAAGCCTCCATGGGTTTCTCATGTCATTTTGCCTTCCAGACTGAGCGCCAGGAGAGCCCCAGAGCAATAGCTGAAGCTGGAAAACCCGAGGACTGAAGTGCCTAATTCCCAGCTGTCCATTCTGCTGGCTCTAGCCATGAGGTTCTCTTGGTTCTGAACCAAGAGGTCTCTGCTGGAGGTGATGCCTTGGGAAGGGTGACCTGAAACAGAGACTGGACAGAGCTGGAGAATAAAATAGATATTTATTGAAAGGCCTTTAGGGTACACCTTGGGCAGGACAAGAGCCTGGCCAGGGCTACAGCCAAGGTGGGCACAAAATGGTCACAAAGTGGACAAACAGTCACGAGGTCTCACACTTTGATAAGTTTTGGTCCATTTGCATATTGGGGTTTGATTGTCCAATTACAGCTTCAGGTTGTGAGGTCCCATCCTTCTTGTTTTCTCTCTTCATTCCACTGTTGTTTGGGCTTTTGGGCCTGAAAGTTGTTGCTGGTCTTCAGCATGAAAAGGATTTGTTTTGTCTTCTTACTCTCTGAAGAGAGCTGAGTGACACTGAATGTGAGGTTCAGAGCTACACTCCTGGGCAGCACAGAATCTGGAAAACATGAAAGCTCAAACTTTAGGCATCAGAGGGAGAAACCCCTTGTAAGCCAAGAGGAAATCTGTCAATAATGGGAAACCAGAGCCATTTAGGATCAATCATAATGATTGATTCTGCCAGGGAGGAGGGGAAGGGGAGGGAGCTGTTGGCTGGGGGACCTGGGACACATCACATGTCCCTGGGACCGTGGCTGTCCCCGCACTTTAACACGGCTGGAGCAGAGCGAGGAGCCATTAATTGACTTTTTGCTCCAACTGTAATCCTGATGTCTCTTAGATGTCAATTAACCGCCAGTAATAGGTGGCTAATTGCATGAGATGGCCTTTCAAATGAGCTGTAAGACACAGACCCAACCACTGCGGTCATTAAGGGTCCTTCTGCACATTGCACAGGGCACTTTTCTCTGGCTCTTTTCCCGAGTCTTTCATTACATCACACCCTATGTCTGTGCTGGATAATCTTTTGCTTGGTCTGAACTTTCATTATTGCCCTTTTCTTATGTTTTTATCCATCCAGGGGTGTACAGAGTTGTTTTATTGCCATTATATTTAAAGGTCAAGGCAGAAGTACCTCACAGGTGCATGTTATGGAGTCTCACAAAAACCACTGTCCTTCAATACAGGACAGGGTGAGAAAACCATCTTACAGCTCCTCCCAGGAGCTGAAAAGTCAATGGCATCAATTTTGTGGAGAGAAACTTCTCTTGCTTGGGTGTCCCAAAGTCTAAAGAAGTCCAGGTATCCATCTCCTCACACAGGGAGAGCAAGGGCAGGTTGGAACATCAGCAGATGGAGAGAGAAGATAAATCCTGGCCTGGTAAATCCATGGGATTGTTGGTAGGAACTGTGGCTGGAGAAGGATATCAGGGTCTGAGCTTCTGTCCTCTCACACCCTGGCAAGTGCAAACCACAGGCTGGATATTCAGAAGCACCATTTACCCCTAAAATGCTGCTTTTGTAAGAGTTGACATTATTATTTGCCTTCAACAATGTCAATATTTTCTCTTTTTTTAAAATCTGTATGTTCCCCAAAATCCTCTGACTGTCAACCAACCCAGTTTTTGTCACTAGAGTTTCTATGCCCAACTAGAGCATAATTTTTTCCCTTTTACTGCTGTTCTAACTGGAAATGGACAAAACTTTCCTCCCTAAAAGAGGACAAGTTCCAGAGGTAGGGACTAAACTGTGCTAAGCCCTGCAGAAAGCAAGATGTGCTGTTCACTGCACAGCTGGACTCCTGTGGCTCTGAGATGCAAATCTGATGCAGTCACTGGAAATCACAGCTCACAGAATCACCCAGCTGCATCAAGACCAGAGACGTGCTCAGAAAAGCCCCCAGGCATTACATCTACCACAGCAGACACACTGAAACCCCATCATTGCAACATTTAATGTGATTTTCCAGTGCCAGAACATCACCACAAAGCCAGGCCACAGCCACAGCTGAGGTTTTTGATTGCCTGGCACACGACTCAGCTCACCTGACAATTCCATCAATCCAGGGCCTTGCACCTTCTGCTTCAGTGCCTCCCTGTGTTCTGACAGCAGATTGGAGACAGCAGCACAGATCAGGACAGGTGACATCAACACTCAAGTGTGAGACTGATAAGAAAATCACTCAGGATGTCACTGCAGGAAAAATTACTCTGGTGTTTAAGGAGCACTTCCCCAGAGTGGGGGGTGCAGAAAGGGAAAAGAGGAAAGCCAAAACTCTTTGCTAAGTGGAGTTTATAGTCCAAGGAATTGCCATTCCCCACAGTTACCCAAAATTTTTCCCCTGCAGCTGATGGAGATCAGATGCAAAGTTGACAATTGGGGGTGGAGGGTGGTCCCTGGTGCTCCAAAAATCCTCAACACCCCAAGAGGAAATGCCTGGCTGAAATTGGTATGACCACGTCTCCCTCTAGAGACTGCACCCTCCAACAGCTGGGATTTGCATTCTGCTGATGTTCCAGCAGTTCAAAGAGCAGGGATGGGGCTTTATATCCAGCAGGCTGGAGGTGGTGACCCCGTGGATATACCATGAACCGTGTTAGCATGGTGCTGCAGCAGGGAGAGGCCACAGGAGGTGTATCAGGAGCTCACAGGCAGCCTTCACAACCCCCTGGCAGGCAGAAGCCTCATAATTTGATGCTCTGCAGAAAAAAAAAAATAATATATATATATATATATATATATAATTTCCAGGACAGTAAATAGAAAGCTGAATTGCATGCCTGGGTCACCCAGCTATGCTTGCTGGTTTTAATGTGGGTAGAGAACCATTAAAGAATCAGAGAATGGTTTGGGTTGGAAGGGATCTTAAACACCATTCCGTTCCCCCCCACCAAGGCAGTGACACCTTTCTCTAGACTAGTGGGATATGAAATATTCCTGAAATGTGACTCTGTCTCTAAACTCACAGTGCCTACGGAGCTGGATCTCACTTTCAGGATCTGTTTTCCCTCTGTTCAAGTGCCTGAACACTCTGGTGGAATTCACCCATGCCAAGAAAAACTCAAGAGTCTGGACTGGGGAGCAGATACAGGGAGAAAGTGGGAGCACAGAGGTTCACTGAGGGGAAACTGAGGCACCAACAGAAACCAAGCTCAAATCTGTGAAGCTTTATGCGATCTGATGTCACCCGAGATCCACATGTGGGACTAATCTGGAAATCCCTGATTCTCTGTGGGGGCACTGGGGATTGTGAGCCTGATATTTCTGGGTCTGAGAGATTTCAGCCTGCTGGCAGCTGATAACTTTTTCCCAAGGAAAAGTTTCTCAAGAAAGCTTCTTCTCAAAACGATCTTGGCAAACAACTCTCCTTTCTCAAAACCATCTTTCTCCAGGTGGTGTTTTGCTGTTTCTCTGGTTTAACCAAAGGGATTAGAGAGGTGTTGTTCCTATTCACCAATCATGTTAAGTCTGCATCAGAACACCTTATAAAAGGTGGTAATAATTTGACAATAAACCCTTTTTTCCTATGCTCTTTGCCTTCTGAAATATTTGGAGTCTCTCATCTTTCTTTCATGTCCTACAATGACAGGGGGTTCTCCAGGAAAACTCAACAGGAGTCTGCGTTTGAGTGGCTGAGCTGCACCCTCTCCACCTGCTGATTTTCAGGAGGCTGCACAGGAGCTACCAGACTGGCAGGAGCACTCAACCCAAGGTGAAAGTGATGTGCTCTCAGGGGATATCAAAGCTTTTCCTCCTAATTTGGTTTTGCAGCAGCAAAATCCCAATTCTTGGGAGCCAAAAGCATTCATGACTCCAGAGGTCTTCCAATGAATATGACATTAAAATTGTTTCTCAAGTCCTTCCTGGGCCAGGGGCAGCCGATGTCACATCCCAGGTGAGTTCTGGGATGTCCAGGGTAGAAAATATCTCCTTTCCTCTCTCTGGGGAGCGCATCAGTGGCTTGGGAAAACTGAGAAGAAAAATGGAAGATATCCCACATTTAAAAGGGGTTTGTGAAATCCCAGGCTGGGATTGATCAGATACAAGGTGAGGGTCCTTCTGAGGCTCTCAGAGCTGCACACAGTCCCTGGTTTGATCAGAGGATTGGTTCTAGCAGCAGGGTGATGTTGTCCCTGCAATGAGCATAGGGACAACAAACCAGGAACTTCACCTGCTCCTTCCCTCTCCTGGCTGAGGCCAGCACAGCTGGACACGCCAAACTCCAGCTGTGAGCCCACAAAAGACCCTCAGCCAGCTGTTTCCCCATCTCAGACCTCACCTGAGCTGCCTTCCTTGCCCTGCAGGGCTGGCTTTGCTCTGAGGCTCTGGGAGATGGAGGCACTCTCAGCGTTCAGAGTGACATCCCCAGCAGGATGCAGACAGAGAGGCAGACAGCCAGGGCAGCACAGGTCAGCAGGGCCACGGCCCCTTGTGCCTCTGAGACCTCTGAAGCCTCTCTGCCCAAAGAACAGGACCACAGATGAAAAAAGACAGCGTGGGAGTTTCCACACAGACTGACTCCTGCTTTAAACACTTCTGAAGTTTCTCCCTAAACAAGGATTAAAACAATAAAAATAATGAGGCAGAAAGAAATTTTGTGTGTGAGTAGGAGCTGCAACAAGAAGCACAAAAAAATCAAGGAGGAGACAGCAGAAGTTTCCCCAGTGCAGCTGCCTGAGCTGGTGTTAGAGCTTTGGGGGGGCTTGGAATATCTGCTCTGCACACACACAAACACACAGCCCTACAAGCAGTGATAGTATTTTGTAATTAAAGGTGCCCCACAGCAAGGCTGTTCTCAACAGAATAATACCATAATCTTTACAAATGCCTTTGCTTCCTTGAAAAGATGCAGCTAAGTCAAAGACGGAGACATGGGGAAGAAAAAAAATAATAGCACCAAAGGCACTCAGGATGCAATAAAACAGAGGATTAGATCTACATTACTTTCATTACATTATATTGTATTTTTATTATTAGGTCCACAGTTATCATTTAATCTTATAGCTGCTGTGTCTGATAGAGTGGAACAAAAACAAATGGAATTCATCCCCCCCACACACACCAAGGAATTGAAGATTAGGGAAAGATTAACATCACGTGTAAATGAATGAAAAATGTAAATGGGAAAAGAAAAAGGGAGGAAAATGAGGGGTGTTGGGGCTGGGGAGTGCAGGGAAGCCGCCCTGGTGTGAGGTTAACCCTCCTTTATCTCTGCCCACTTTCCTGTGGCAGGAGGGAGAACCAGGGACCACTCCTGGGCATTTAGGAGTGAATTTCACTTGCAGTGAGGATCCATCCCCTTGTGATGGAGCCAGGCCCTACAGAGCAGGACTCAAACACCAGGCAGGTCTCAGCATCCTGGTGCTGATACTAGTGCTGTGACAAAACCAGGCTTCACCCTGACCTGTTACAGTGGGATTAATTTTAGCTTGGGAGGCTTAAATCTCATTTCCCCCCTACCTTTTCCCTTCTCAGGCCAGGAGCCAGCCAGATCTTTCCCAGAGCAATGACCAGGCAGCAGTTCTGCTTCTCCATCCTCCTGCTCCCAGTGTGTGGGGCTCAGCACAGCCCAACCAGCACTCCCTCTTCTGCAGGATTAATTTCTGGAGGAGAGAAATGGCTGACACGATCCAGGTATTTCTTGGCGGCAATCCTATTTACCCAGAGCATTCACAAAGGATTTACAAACCTAAAGGGGGATTTAAAGGGAATTTGGGCACCTAACTCTGAAACAGCCAACCTGAAAATCCTCACTCATCCACCACCTGATCCCAGAGGTTCCTCAGCTACACAGGCACCATTTTTTCCCCTGTACTGGCATGTTCAGAAGATCTTTGGTCATGGCAAAGCTGAGCGGCTCCTAACCAGAAATCCTCCTGCTCTCTAATTTACCTACCCCGAGCATCCCTTTATCCTTCAGCAGTTCCCAGACAGCCTGAGGCTCTTTGCAGCCACGAAGGCAGAGCTGCTGCTGGTTTATTTTAAAATGCAGCAGCTCCTTCTCCCCTCCATCCATAAAATAGCTTGGGAGAGTATCATGGGCTATGGAGGCCCAAGTCTTGGTTTTTCCTCCACCTGAATCAAACTCTTCTCTCCTGTTGTACACAGAGTATCAATGAAGATGATTTGTTCAAGTGGAAGCTCTTCCCCGTTTTTCCACAGCAATGAGGAGCAGGCTCCTGCCTCATCCTGAGCCCCCAAAGCTGATGTTTGTGAGAGTTTAATATGTTAGATTTGTGAGAGTTTAAGGTGTCATTCTGGGACATGACAGAGGTAGACATGAATGAAGTCAGGCAAAAGTAGAACATCAGCTATGCCTTTGAACATTGCAGGAAAATTACCTGGGGACCAGGAAGGAGGGAGAAAATGGTGGGAAGAGGGGGATGAATTTATCCTGAGGACACCCATGAGGGAGGAGGAAGAAACCTCAGCTTAAGGTCTGAGGAGTAAACTACCACATTTCCCTGCTTTGACTGCAGAAAGAGTTGAAAGAAATAGATATTTCATCCCAGAATAACTAAACTGAGGAGAGAATGTGTTCTCAGGTCACACAGCCCAGCTGCTGGGCTTGGGCCATGGCTTTGGGCAGTGGATTCTGTTCCTTCCAGTCCCAGCACTATAAAATGTTTTCATTGCTGTTTCCACCTTGTTTGGAATCAGGGTGATGACCATTCCTTATCCGTGCCTACAAATGTCTCTCTCCCAGACCTGCTTGGTGCTGGCCACTGACCCTTTTCAGATTAGTGGTGCAGCCAGCCCCAGCTGTTCCTGCCTGGAAGCACAACTGGACGGAGCTTTTTGATTTAATTGAGGTTTCTCTGCACATTCTTTCTCCGTGGCTCCATCCTTCCCAGCTGAGGTTTCCTCTGATACTTTCAAATCTTACAGATGATTCCCAGAGCAATCTGAACTTCATCTGAAGCCACACCAACAGCAGGATTGTATTTTTCCCCGTCCATTAGTTGTGCAATGCCTAACATTTCCCACACACGTGTGGTGACTGCCCTGTGAGTGGAGATACAATCACCAAGAACAGAGCAAAGAAAATTAATTGACAAATAAGTAAGATGGTAATGACATTGATATTCCTGCAGCTGGATTATAGGATTATCACAGAGGATCCTAAAAGTTCATACCAGGCACAGCTTTGTCCCATCCTTGTGATCTATCATTTTTGCTTTCGATAGAAAACCCCCAACCCTCATGCCTTCAGACATCCAGTTTTGGAGGAAGTCAAAACCAATTCCCGACACATTTCATGAACACCATAAAGCTTTAAAGTGACCCGACTGAGAGCAACTTACAGCTGGAAAATCAGTCATGTCCCCAGTTTTGTGCTGTGATTATTTATTCTCTGTCTCTCAGCAGTGCCCAAGGTTACATGCAGGATCAGAATCCCATTGCATCACACTCAGACACTGAGATGCGTTCACTAACGTGGCAAATATCTTCATCTAACATATAAAATACCTTAGCAGGGAGCTAAAAGGGAGGGACAACACTCAGGCAAGGTGACACAGTTTCTTCAATTCCTCAGCAAGCTGAGAACCAGGAAACTTTAGAGCAGTCGGCCACTGCATGGGGTAAAGAAGGATGTGTGAAGTTTTAGCTCACTTGAAGTCTTCTAAAAGTTCAGTGACGATCTGGTCAAAACCCCACAGAAATCAGCAAGAGCCTTTTGACAGGTTTGCATCCCCTGAAGGATTGTGCAGCAAAGACCAGGCTGCAAGTTCCAACTACAGAGAGCTGCAAATCACAGGGCATCAAAGTTTGGGATGCCTCTGAACGTCCCTCCCTGCAGCAATCACTTACTTCTCTGCCAGCTTTTGTGCTGGGGGGAGGTACCAGCTACCTGAAGTTCTGTTTGCAAACACATTTCTCTGTGTGACTTTCCAGGAGACAGGCAGGGATATAAAAGCAGCAGCCCAGGAGTGGGCTTTGCTTGTTGGTGAATGCAAATTCCTGCAGAGCAGGAGGATCCCTGCAGTGGTTCCTGGAGTTTGCAAGGAGCTGTGAGTCCCTACAGGTGGGATGGGATGGGAAAGGGAGGGTAAGGGGAGGCACCCAGGAGGGAGAAGGTAAAAACATCACCATGAATATCACAAATCATCCAAGAAAGTTCTCAGGGTGGTGGCAACTCCTCATACTCCTCCTCTGATTGTGCTGGAGGGGCTGGGATCTGTCCTTGGACGCAGAGGGATGTTGGCAGGACCAGAGAAGAAAGGATGATGCTGGAAAGCTTCCTTATATAACAGTTTTGATGTTATTATAACTGAGTTTCATCTGTGTCAGCATGGATGATGTGTGTGAGTTAATTAACTTTCACATTATATTTAGATGGGCTGATAATAATTTTTTTTTTGGTGTGGGGTCTGCTCCGTTTCACATGCAACAAAACTCGAGTGTAATACCAGGACCATTTCAGACCATTTTTGAAGGAATATGGTGGAAATTCACCCAAAAAAAATCCCCCAACAATTGAATTCCAACAATTGAAATGGTGCAGTTTTGGCATAGAGAAAAGGAGCCACAGCTGAAGGAGAGAACAAGACGATGTAAGTCCCAGGGGATGTGAATATTTATTGGAGAAGAAATGCAGCAGCATGTGCCCTAGGGAGAGCTGAAATTTACTGGTTGATTTTTTTTTTTTTTTGTTTGGTTGGTTGGTTATTTTGGGGTTTTTGGGTTTTTTTTTTTCAGAAAGGGTAAAAAACAGAGGGGAAAATAAAAAGCTAAAAATCTAAGGGTGAAAGGTAACTTCTTCCAGGAAATATCAGTGGCAGTAACTGTCACTTTATTAAAGAAGCGAAGGAGAAGAAACAGCAAAATAGAAACAGGCTTGACAAAGTAGGCAACAAATGTGAAATAATGCTGCTTCCTTGGTAAACAGGCTTGGTAGCAACAAAATAAATATTGGCTCTTACTGAAAGAGTCCATCAAATCTGTATCAGCAAACCTCAGTGTCACAGGGAGAAAAACAGGGCAGGAGGCCAAGGTGGTGGGACCAGGAATGCTTTAAAAGCCTCAATATTCGGTCAAGGGAAAACAAAAATTACACATAAAGCAGGAAAAAAGGCTGCAAATTTAATAAAATGTAATGAAAAATTTAATGAAAAAAATAAAGGAAAAACACAACTATGGGAGAATAAAACCAGGAGAGAATGAATAAAATGTAGAGAGTGAATAAAAGTGAGTAAACAACAACAAAAGAAAGATCTGGAAATCATTCAAAATAAGGGGATGAAAAAAGAGCAAGTCTGTTATTTCATTGCGAAGGAAAATATACATCCTGTGATGCAGGGATGGCTTGATGTAGAACATATCTTCACAAAGTTGGTAAGACAATTCTGTCTTCCTGTAAAAAGAAACAAGAAAGGTTAATTGAGATCTGAGAGATAATATAATTAATTATAAAAATGATGGAGAAGAAAGAGCCCTGTGAGAGAAACAGGAGTGGTGTAGAGGTAACACAGACAGATCTGAGCCACCAGGATTTATCTGGGATCTCATGGAATTATCTGGAATGCTTAAGGAAGTGGCTGTGAGCAGTTTACTCCTTTTGCTGAATAATTCAGGGATGGTTGGTGAGGTCCCGGAGGACAGGAGAGCAGTGAGCATGGCATTTTACAAGGGAAAGAAAAAAGCAAAAGGCTGGGCAGCCTAACCTCAAAGCCCGGGATGATCTTGGAGGAAATTTCTAAATTATTTCTAAATTTCTAAATTATTACATTGAGACTCTGCCCCACTCATCTGTATGGTTTGTACTGTGATATAAACTGATTTATACTCTGATAGAAATCATATTTAACATGCAACCCACAGGCTCCATGAGGAATGTTTTACAGCACAGCTTTCCCCTGGATCAGGGGGAGCAGGAGATATGATGGACAACACCTGAAATCCCATCCTGAAGGATTTTCTGGCACCTTCAACAGTGAAGTTTGTGTGGAATCATGGACCAGCAGGTAACTGTTGTTAAATGCCAGGCTTAATGAGAAAATAGTTTATTGTATATCAGAAGGGGATCCCACTCCTCGTGGGATGAGGGATTCAAATGTTCAGTATTTCTTGATGACTTCCACAAGGATTTTGACACCTCAGGAAAGATTCAGAGGTTTGAGTTGGTGAGTAGGGAAAATTTCTTCATTGAAAGGGTGGCCAGGCTGCCCAGGGAAGTGGTGGAGTCACCAACCTTTGGAAGTGCTGAAAAGATGTGTGGATATGACATTTGGAAATAATAAGGTTTGGTAGTGCTGGGCTAAGGGTTAGACTCGATGATTTCAAACATGTTTTTCAATCTTAACCATCCTATGGTTCTGTCTACAAAAATAAATCTTTTCCCTTCAAAATGTTTTCCCATCTCACCAATCTGCCTCAGCACCCACACATTTGAGATATTTTGACCTTCCACGCTCCGAGATGCAAACCCAGCTCTGTACAAGAGGGAGTAACAAGTTCCAAGGGTCACATGAACATTCTGCCTGAGATCCCATAACTGATGTCACTCATGATGTTGTCAGGTGTAGGCTTCTATTTTTACAGCAATATAGCTTGCCACAGACATCAGTTTTCCCTGCTCTCATGTCCCAGAAGAGATCTCAAGAGGAAAAAGGGAGTGGGGAGAAGAGAAAGGTTTGGAATTACAATGTAAAACACCCATTTTTTAGGTCATCTTGCCAAGTGGACGGATTTATCTTGTCTCTAAGGCCCATTGGCAGGGTTACAGAAGGCACAGAATTTCTGTCCTCTGGTTCCAGCAGACAGAAAACTCACCTGTCCTTTTTCCCCTCTTACACCAGGAACTAGTTCTAGCACATGAATGCAATTCATCCTTTAACAAGGCAGCTTCTGGACGCCCTCTTTGTTTTACTGATTTAATGCATTCCTGTTATGTCTTTGAAAAGAAAAAAATTACACCAAGATTGCCCCATCACACCAAAGAAAGCAGGTCCCCTCTCTGTGGCCACTTCCAAGGGGCACAACAGGAGTTTGGGACTGCTGAGATGCCCCAGGGGTTTTTTTATCCTCTCCTCCCTTGTCATGAATACAGACAGGAGCAGGATGGATTTGCCATCTAATACTTATATGGACATAGAGCAGTTTTGATTCTGAGACTAAAGAAAACAAAAACACCCCAGGGTTCTTGCTTGCTTGGCTCTGATGACTGGATTTTTTTCTCTCTTAAGTATCCCAAGGAGTCCTGTGGAGTTTTTCTTAGTTAAAAAAAGCAATTGAACAACCTTCTTGATGAAGTCTGGTTTACATGGTGAACACAGGCAGTTCTGGAGGTGAAGATCTACCTGTCCCACTAGGGCAGGTTCAGCCTGCCCACAAATCCATGAAGCAGGGACAGCAGAACCTTCTGGCAATCCCACCACAGGATCAGAGGGGGTGGATGGCACCTGCTGTGGGTAACATTAGATGCTGGAAGGACACTGGGTTCCCAAGCAGGTCCCCCTGTGACCATTCCAGCCTGTAAATCATGTCAAAAAGGAAAAAAAAATCAACCTTATTCCAACCTTGAGCTACTCCTGTACAGCCATAGTCCATAGGGAACAGGAGTCACAGAATTGTGGAATGGTTTGGATTGGAAGGAGCCTTAAAGACCACCCAGTTCCACCCCCTGCCATAGGCAGGGACACCTTCCACTATCCCAGGCTGCCCAAAACTCCATCCAGCCTGGCCTTGAACTTCCAGGGATGAGGAATCCACAACATCTCTGGGCAACCTGTTCCTCACTACATTTATAGTAATTCTCCCGAACATTTAATCTAAACCTACCCTCCTTCAGCTGAAATTACCTCAGAGTCATTTCTCCTCCTTGAGACACCCCCAGCAAAGCAAATCCCCTTCACCCACAGTCCTGCCACCCTAAAGCAGACCCTGGCCCAAAAGAACCAGAATTTATGGTCAGCTCCACTGCCTCTGAAAGAGTCTGAGGGCAACCAGCTCAGCTTTCCTGGCTACACTTAATCATCCAAATCCCATCTGGAGTGAAAGTGTGGTTCTGCTCCCCTCACAGTTTAAAAGGTCCCTGTAATCTCCAGGAATAGCAGCAATAGTTGTTGGCTTTTGCTGATAACCCAGCCATGTATTATTTTCTCCCGACACCAGTACAGTTTGGTTTCCCTCGTACAGGACTCTTTAATCTTTGTTTTGACCTTAAAAGACCTGCCAGTGTTAGTCCATGAAATCAGCTTAACAACTTTCCCATCCTTTCACTCCTGCTTTATGAAAATAATTTCCCCATTGGTTCCACTTCCCTCCTTCATCCCCTCAATTTTGCGTTCGTTGTTGTTGTTGTTGTTACTGGTTATTTCTCTTTCTCACCCCAGTCCCCTCCAATTCCAGTCCCCTGCAGAAAAATTACAGATTGCAGTAATAATTAGTTGGTAGTGTTATCTGCTTCTGTCCCTCTAATAGCTCTCAGAGTAAAGCTGTCACCCAGCACTGACCGTCTTGTGTAATCAGAATAATATAAAAATAACCTTCCTCTGCACTGCCAGAGGTTTTCTTGCTTTGTTGCCTTAATTGTGTTTGTTAATCAGAAAACACATTTAATTTCCCTGTTTCTGCATCTACAGGTTCTTTCTTTTTTTTTTTTTTTTCCCTTCCAAGATGAGCTTGTGATCCTATTTATTTGGCTATTTCCTACCACTTTTCTACAAAAGAAACCATCATCAGTCTGGGGGTGGGGAACTCCACGACTTTGTCTGAGTGGATTTGTTTGCTTGTTTTTACCAGCTTTTGCCAAGTTTCACCAGTTGTCCAGGTTTCTTTCTGACTGATTTAAACCTATTTTGAATTTAAATTTGTGTGGGATTGCACCATATAAAAAATCATCCCTTGGGATCTGTTCTCATCCCATCCCTCACATGGATGAGGTGACCTGTGTCACCTGCAGCCCTGATGTCCTCAGCTGCACCCTGACCCTGGCTGGTGCTCGGTGACATCTCCTGAGCCCTCCAGACCACACTCCTGCAGTGACCACTTGGGACACTTGGTAAGGACTTTCAAGCAGCTGCTTGATTCCAGTGGGAAGCAATTTGGGGAAATTCTGGGTCTTTTGAGTGCAAAATAGGTTCCTGTGAGGACAAAATGGGCTTCCTGTGGATGCTGGGTGACACAAGGTTCTGTGAGCATCAATCCTTCCAGGAGGGGTTGCCTGAAAGCCAAACCAACGCTCAGAGTTGTGTCTGCTTGGAGGCAATTTGGATCAAGCATTGGAAACACAGGAGCAAATCCTGCTGTGAGCAGAGGAAGTGTCCCAACCCTACTACAGAAGAGCCATGGAGATGGTCCATGAGCATTCCAGAAAAAAAAAAAAAAAAAAAACAACGAAAAATCCTCTGCTGCAGGACCATCACAGAGGGAACAACTCAGAGGAGCTGAGCAGCAATTCCTCCTCACACCCAGAGTGGTGGGAGCACGTTCCAGGGCTACCCAAAAAGTCCTTGCTTAAAATTCACTCCAGCAGAGATTGATGCTGGGAAAACATCTGAATCCAGGGACATTCTGGGAGCAGGACTCTGGGAATTTCTTCCTTTAAAATAGCTGCCCAGTTCAGCTGTCAGATGTGAGAGGTATTCCAGGAAACCACTTCTGAACAATCCACTGAGAGAAACATCAGCAGGGATTGCTTCAAATTCAAAGCAGCTGCAATCAACTGATGGGCAAATTATTCTTCCATGCCATAATTATCCACCTGGTTTCTGTTACAGCCCCTATCAACTTTAAAAGTCAACATCCCTCTTTCCTGATGCTAAATCTGGTTGGAAAGAGAAAGATCAGGGAGCAGAGAAAGCAAATAGGAGCAACTTGAACAGGGACAGAAGATCTGTTGGGGAAGTGTGTTGTGTGTAGGGCAGGGCAGTAGCATTCCAGAATGATGCTTGAAAGCTGTCACAGACCACAGGAGAAATTTCTGGAAGATATGGGATCAAGTCCTTGGGATAAAATTGTTTCTCTTGAGACAGCAAATGACAGCTTTCAGCAAAAGCTGTGCTCCTCCCAAAAAGATGTGGGGTGATTGGAGAGTCTGGAAAGGCCACACAAGGGCCCAGAAAATAAATCTTGCTGGGAAAGTCAGGGCTACTCAGCAGAAAAGAGACAGGACTGAGAAGTGGTTTGAGAATGGCCTTCAACAGGCAAAAAATCCTTCATTATCAAAGCAACACTGCTCCCTGTGCCTGCTGGTGACAGAGATCTCCATGGAGGACACAATAATGAGCTTAAACAGCAGAGAGAGACATGCAGGGCAGAAATCGGGGGAATAGTTAATGCCCAAAAAAATGCCTTTGACAGGTGTAGAGATCTCCTCGTTGAAGGTTAATGAAAGCAGGTACAGAAACCAGGAGAGGATGGGCTCTGTCCTGGGACAGAGGAATGAGGCAAAATGAAAAAAACTCTGGGGTTTTTTTGTTATCTTTTACTGGCCCATAACCTACATCAGGTGACAGGGGCTTCCAGATCAGCTTGTGGCAGTCCCCAGTGAAAAAGCACAAAGTTTTCAGGAGTCCAAGAGTCCAAAAGGTGGGGACCATTGAACTGATGGAGCAATAAAATCCAAGCAGTAGATGTGTAAAGTTCCTGTCTTTTCCTGAAAATTTTGCTAGACTTTTCATCAGATCAGCAACGGCCTTACCCAGAGTCCCTGCTTAATCTGTGAGAGGGAAACCACAGTTGAGGATGATGCTTGCCTGTATCCAAAGGTTGTCACCCTGTGATAGTTCTCCCAGTTTCTCCTGGAAGCCATCCTAACTCACCTTCTCTACTCATTATTTTCCAGCCTCACAGTCTCAGGGCAAAGATAACATCCCGGAAATCAGCTTCAGGTCGTAATTACAATATATATTGGTTTACAAATTCAATTGTTTAGCAGGGCAGGCTGCAGTCGACATTCATGGGAAGAGGAGGAAAGGAATCAGATTAGAAATCAGGTGGAACAAAAGAGGGTTGGAATGAGAACATGAGGGGGAAAGAGGGGGTCAGCACAGAAACAGAGATACCACACATTGGTCATTTAATAATAAGGTCAAATTTAGTCCAGACTACATTTGTCTGACTGTAAAAACTGAGTGGATTTTTAAAAGTTAGCTTTTAAAAAAGTTAACAATTAAAAAGAAAGGTCAAACAAAAGATTATAGGGTAGATATTAGATACATAATTTTCCCCATAAAACTAAGGGACAAAGCTTTTATTCCTATCAGCTTTAATCTGGAGACCAGAGCAGCACAGAGACTGAAAAAGAAAATAGGACCCAGCATAGGGTGCCAGTGAAAGGAGATGGCCTCACAGAAAAACAGCCTAGATTTTGTTGGAATATTATTTTTTTTCCTTGATCAGGGTTTTTTTTAGAGCTGGGCTGGGATCATTTAAACTGAATAGACATTTGCCTTCTCTTCTGAGCTGTCAATAATTCAGCAGAAGAGTCAATCTGAGGTAGATGCCCTGGCTGGTTGACCAGCCTCAGCCCCCTGATGAGGAAGCACAAATTGCTGTTAAAAGTAACATGAGCAGGCTGGCAGGCTGGGTGTGTCTGTAACAGCTGGATTTTGGCAGCTGGCTTGTTAAACCACTCCAAATGCAGAGGGAGAAGTGCTAGTGAGCAGCTGCAGCCACTGGAAGATGCTGTGCGAATCCACAGGAAGAGCTGGTAAAACAGCTGGAACACGCCAGATTTCCCATTTTTGTATCTGGTTGATGAGGTGGTTTGCACCAGTCCTGTCTTCCTGCTCAGCAGTCAGTTTGACAGACAGAAAAACACATCTTCATCTCCTCAGCTCCATCACCTCCCTGCTCCGGAGCTTTCACCATTTCCTGTGTCTGTGCCACAGAGCAGTCCTGAGAACAGGGTGAAAGTGAATTCTTCTCTTCTTAAGGACCTGTGGAAGAAAGTTTGATCTAAATAGTTGAAATTTGCCATTTTCAAACTGCTGGAGGATGGAGGAACCTCTGGAATCATCTGGCCAAATCCACCTGTTTAGGTAGGAACAGTTCAACCAAGTTCAGGGCTGTGTCCAACTGGGTTTTGAATATTTCCATGGATGGAGAGTCCACAACCTCTCCAGGCAACCCATAGCAGTGTTGGATCACCCTCTCAGTAAAAATAATTTGTTTTCTTTTTATGTTTAAACAGAATTTCCTGTGTCTCATAGGAGCTTGACCACTCCCTGAAATCCTTGTTGTGAAATCCTCAGAGAAAAGAGCCTGTAAAACACCTCAGGCTGAGCTGCAGAAACTTCTTATTTCAGCTCAGAAGGACCAGATCTGCATCTCAAGAAGAAGCAAAAAATTACAAGTCTCTTTCTCTCCTGCCTACATAACTGCAAAAGTCAACTTTTTATTTTTCTTTGTCCAGGGACATCATCGTAAAAAAAACTGGTTGACAGGACATGGAGATTTCTGATTGCTCCAAGCATTTTATGATTATTGCTTCATGAGACATTATTGCTTCAGCTGCAGCTACCCTGCCTTAAATATTGCATTTAAGTCTATTCCATAAATGACCTTTTCAAGGGAGAGGCTAAAAGAGATGGCACACAGCTGATTTTAAGTTTTCTCCTCAATGCTTCTAACCAAAACACAACCACAGCAGGAGGCACGTGAAAATGTGCCTGAATTTTCACCTGCCAGACTCAGGAAAAGCCTCACCCTGATGCTAAAGGCACTAATCCTGCAATAATTTGCATGCAAGGGCTCTCCCAGACTCTGTGTGAGTTTTGTGCGTGTTCAGCCTCACGTTGGTGCCCCAGCCAGCAGGTGTGGATCCCTCTGCCCTTTGGCAGATGGCTCTGAAGCCTCCCAGTCCCATGGCAGGAGCCAGGATGTTGGAGTCAACAGCAGGTCTTTCCTTCGGGACTGCAGGACCAGACTTCTCTGCTTTCACAAATTTCACAGAGCTGAAACCAAAGCAAATTAATTCCCAGTTCTAATCTGCTCCCTCACACATTGGCACAGGGTTGGAGTGTATCCAGACACTCCGAGTTGGAAACCTTCAAGTGACCCAGTTACAAGGTGCTTTACAGCCCCATGCAGGGGCTGAGAGGATGAACCCTCCCAGCTCATCTGCAGCACAAAGGGAGGGAGGAATCATCTGCTACATCAGCTCATGCGCCTGGAAGGAATGGATGAGCTTCAGGGGACATAAAGCCTCCATCAGATTTTTTTTCAAGCAATTAAAACCACCAGACAGGGAGCAGAATTCCTGTGGTGAGAGCACGGCTGGGAGAGTCATCCATCCCTCTTTACCAGCTGAGTGAGGCTGAGGGAGTGAAAGACCATGCATGGGAAAAAGGAACTCTCTTGTCTTGGATAACAGCATGTCCTCAGGGGCAGAAGGGATGGTAAGGTTGGTGGTTGACAGCTGATGACCAAAGAGCATCCTGTGAAATGATGAGGCCCTGGCACAGGGTGCCCAGGGAAAGCTGTGGCTGCCCCTGGATCCCTGGAAGTGTCCAAGGCCAGGTTGGATTGGGCTTGGAGCAACCTGGGACAGTGGAAGGTGTCTCTGCCCATGGCAGGGGATGGGTCTGGATGATCATTAAGATCCCTTCCACCTCAAACCAGGCTGTGATACTACAATTTTAAGAACCTATTAAATTATTATTTTGTCTCCAACCTGTTCCCAGCAGTCTGCTGGCCATCTTAGAACACCACAGTGGCAGCTGGCATTGATGGACACTCTTCCAGAGGATGTTGGGGTAGTTCAAGGCCTGAAAAGTTTTTGGATGATAAACTTTGGATGAGAGAGAAGGCGGCACTTCTGGGCAGCCTGATCAGGGCAGTGCTGCTGTGGGGCACAAACCTGAGTCTCTTTCTGCACAAACACTGACCTGGCACCTTTCACTGGCCCTAAATGATTTACACAACAGTTCTGCCCGGGAAACCTGCAAACCTGAGCAAGTCATATGCATTATTTATAGCAATTTCCTTGAATTCCACATGCTCTTCACAATTCATTTGCATCTCATTCAGCACAGCTCAAGATAGCCAAAGGCTGTACAAGGGCTCGAATTCCAACCATGTGCCAGGGCATCATGACCAACATGACTCTGCAAACACCTGCAAAGGTCAGTGATGGTTTGCTCTCCCTGCATGTTCCTGCACTTCTTGCAAGCCCCGACTGACCTCTCCTGTTCAAACACACGCCAGGAAAATGATGATTTCTCTGGAAGATCTCCGCCTCGTTTATCCCAGCAGGGAGAAGAGAAGAAGCAAAGCCACAGCACCTCCACCATGCTGCAGCTTCTTTGCTGCTTCCAGGTGCTGCATCAAAGACTTCCAGAGGTGTCTGCCTGATGCCTTAAGTTTGAGCTTTCAAGATTTTCAGATTCTGTGCTGCCCAGGGTGCAGTTCTGAGCCTCATATTAAGAGTTAGTAAACTCTCTTCACTGAGCAGGGAGACAAAACAAATCCTTTTCCTGCTGGAGACCAAGGACAACTATAACAAGTGTTCAGGCCCAAAAGCACAAACAATGGAGGGCTGAGGGGAGAGAACAAGGAGGATGGAACTTCATAACCTGAAGCTGTAACTGGACGATTAAACCTCAATATGCAAAATGGGCCAAAACTTATCAAAGTGTAAGACCTCGTGACCAGTCATCTACTTTGTGACCATTTTGGGTCCACCTCAGGTGTAGCCCTGGCCAGGCTCTTGTCCTGCCCAAGGTGTATCCTTCAAGGCCTTTTAATAAATATCTACTTTATTCTCTAACTGTCCAGTCTCTGTTCCAGTTCAACCTTCTCAAGGCATCATGTCAGGGAGGTGGATGGTTTTATTCCAGATCTGCTGCTACATTGGTTTTAGCCTTGTTCAAATCACTTTGAATCCTGCAGCAGGTGAAGGCAGTTCAGCTCCCCATCAGCTCAGTTCTGATCCTTATTTCAAGCCTGTTAACAACCACAAATGGAAAGAAACGGTTTGTCTCATAACTCTGGATAATCCCGTTACTCAGAGCGGCCACAGCAGAGTCAGTGAGTTCACACATCCACAGAGTCACAGAATGGTTTGAGTTGAAAGAGGCCTTAGAGATCATCCAGTTCCAATGTCTCCTGGCCCCTGCGATGGACAGAGTTGCTCTGTCTCAGTTTCTTTTAAATGAAGCTATGCCATTTATTTACCCCAAACCAGTGCCTGAGGTGCTCAGCCCTTCATCAGCTGTGGAGTAAAGAGTAGAGCAGGACTCTCAGTGTTGTCTGAAGCAGGGTAAAGAGGAGTAATTTCCTCTCATAATCTCATTTTATTATCCAGATTTTCCCTAATTTGCATGCCTGCATCTCCCAAATGACTCACAATGTGGTCCAGACCTCCCCAAGACTGGTAGGCAGCACCTACCCAAGTGGCACAGCCCTTTGGTTAATACATTCCTCTCCCGGTATTTCTCAGCTTCTCAGATTTTTTCATGCTTTAGATTTGATCTCTTGCAGAATTACATGGGCAGACCAGGGCAATGGGTTCTGTGTATCCCCTGTGATCGAATTTTTTATGCTGTTTTTCTAACAACTCTGAGATGCCACCTGACGCACACACCTTTCCCCCAACAGCCATCCACGTGCCTCCCGCCTAAAAAACAAGCACTGAATCACTGCTAATTGAAAATAAATTGAGTTTTGAAAAGACAGCAGACATCTGCATATGATGTTGTTTTATTATTACAATTAGGCAAATGAGGTTTTCAAGCAAACTTGAAATAAAATTGGGAGAATTTATGCCAGCATTAAGTCAAACATAATAAAAAGCCATTCGCAAAGTTGGTTGTGTTTTTAGATGGGGGAGTTTTTTTGGTGGTTTTTTGTTTTTGTGGTTTTTTTTAGCAAAGTAAATCCATTTAGTGTCTTATTGGGACAGGAATGGTTGAGTGAGGTGATATCTTCAAGCATCCAAGGAATTCAAAGCCCCTTCACAACGCTGGGAATGATTGGGCAAAATGATGAGCATTTTGCTGTGCTTGTGGCTCTTTGGGCAAGAAAGCCCAGATGCAGGAAGATTAAACTTCCTTCCTGAATTCCCTGTTTGTTTGAGACTCAGCCACTCAGCTTAAGGAAAGTGCTACAGAGGGAGCTGTGGAGAGCCAGTCCATAAGGAATGCAGGGCAAAAGGACTTGTTGGGAATTGAGTTGGGCTGAATAAAGGCTTCAAATATTTACAGGGAACTGGAGTTATTCTGTGAAATTGTCCCTGAAGGGCTGGAAACCTGCAAATGCTGGTAGGAATTTAAAGCAACAGCATCTCCCAGCCAGAGATGCTTGTGTCTGCACACACACACACACACACACACACACACAGAGAACCTCCAAATAAAATCGGAGACAAACTCCAGATATTTGGCAGATCTCTGTGTAAATGACTGAAAAACACTCTAAATTTTATTATAAATGATCTCCCTGCAGTAGCATTTGTACTTTCCCATACTGCATTACAGCCAGGCCCACACACAGCCCCAGCACTGCACTGAGGACCCCGGGGAGCTGCTGAGATTCCCAGGACACATCAGGTCTGTTTTCCATGCACAAACCACCAGGACCACTCAACAGGCAGGTGTCAGGGGTTAACAGGAGCCAGGCACTCTGCCCTGTGTCTGCTGCATGTCAGCAAAAAGGCCTTTGCTTTGTCAGAGCCTGGATCTTTATTGGTGTTGATACCTCCATGACCTTGTGCATGGAGAGACTTGGTGAAGGAGGGGAAGTACTCCATGTCCCAGTTTGACAGCTCTGCACAGCCCAGAAACAGGGAATCACAGGGAACTAACTGGAAGTGAGGACCTTAAAGATCCTCCAATCCCAGCCTCTGCCATGGGCAGGGGCATCTCCCACTATCCCAGGCTGCCCCAAGCCCCCATCCAATTTGGCCTTGGACACCTCCAGGGATCTGGGGCCAACCACAGCTTCTCTGGGCACCCTGTGCTGGCCCTTCCCCACCCTCATGGTAAAGAATTTCTTCTTAATATCTAATCTAAACCTGCCTTTTGTCAGTGTGAAGCCATTCCCTGGGTCCTGTCCCTCCAGCCCTTGTCCCCAGTCCCTCTCCAGCTCTCCTGGAGCCCCTTTAGGCTCTGGAAGTGGCTCTAAGACCTCCCTGGAATTTTCTCCAGGACACTCCCAGCATGGCTCCAGAGCAGAGCTGCTCCAGCCCTTGGACCATCAACAGTCAGACTTCTGCTGCTCTTTCTACCCTGTGAAAGGCTTCTAAATGGAGCCAAGGTTGTGGTTAGGTTTACACAACAAACTCTGGCCTGGAATTATTCACCCTGTGTTTTCGCCTCAGACAACATCAAGCATTATGTGAGACTGAGGGTTTTTTCCTTCTCCCAGAGCCACAACACTAAATGTGTCATTCCTAGCACTGCTTTCCTCCTCCATACCATTGCACACAGCATGTCCTCAGCCTCCACCACCAGTGGCCCTGGCAGGGACTCCCCTGTGGCTCTGGAAGAAGCTGATGGAAAGCTCTTGCTGTGTGGGAAGATGGAGCACATAGGAGTTTTGACAGCAACCAGAGCTACATTTGTGGCTGAGCCCAGATGTACTTTGACATGAGCAAAATCAGCAGTGTAGTTCCAGAGCAGCATTTCTCATTTCAGAGATGCTTTGGGCCCAGGAAGTGGGAGCCATGTGAGGGACAGTTATTTGCAGAGGGAAAACCTCATAAAAATATTTTAAAATTAAAGGTAGAAACTTTAACAAACAAGGCACAGCTGAACTTGCCAGGTTGCCTTTTCCCAGCTTGCTCACACCTAAACCTCCAGCTACAATTTCCAGGGCAAACAGACTAAAGATGTAGAGCAGAAGGTAGCTCAGGATGCTCTGCCACTGCTGTCTCTCCCAAAATCTGTCTTTTGAGGAGATCACAGGTACCCTGCCAGGCTGGATTTCATGTCACCCAACACAGTTTTCTTGATCTGCTTTAGATGGGGACTTGAATTAATCATTCCATGAATGCTCCTCCTTCCTTCCAGTGATGGTGGAAGGATCAAGGCTTCATTGGACACAGGTAAGTGTCCCTTCAAGGCAGATGAATCTCCAGGAAAAATACTCTTGGGTTGTCTAGAAAAACAAACAAACAAAGACAGAGACAAAACAAAAGAGCACAGAGACAACAGGAGATGTTTAGGAAGGAGAAGTGAGAGGGCACATTTTATTATGGCAGAAGAAAGGCAGAGTCAGAATGACACTGCAGAGAAAAAGCATCAAAGGAGGAGAGCTTTAGGCTTAGCTCTGCTGCTGGCAGGAAACCTTGAGCTGTGCTGGACGGAGGTGCTGGAGCACTCCAGAGCTCCTGAACAGCAAGTCCTGACATTCTCTATCCCTTATTTCCCTTCAGCTTTGTCCTGCAGCCCTCAGGTGCCTCTGAGTGTGTAAATATTGTAACCAAGACATGATGCTGCTCCTCATTAACATCTTCCCTGCTGTCCTCACTGTGAAAGTAGCCAGGAAAAGTTTCATATCTGAGGCAAACATCACAATTAAGCTATTACTGACCTCACTAAGCTCTGGCTATTCCTAACCAAGCACTAAACCTTCACCACCCACATGCTGGGCAATGGCTCTGTGGCCAGACTTCCCTGAACCCCACTCCAGCCCAGCTCAGGGGCTATCCCACTCCAGGGCCATTCCCAACAGAAAAACTCCCTGATGTGGGCACAAGGGGAGCTCAGCAGCGTGGATGCAATGCATGAAGGATCAGAGTACTGCCCCTGGATTGTTTGGTCTCTGCCTCTGTGTGCTTGGCAGACCCAGAGCTACTCATTACCCACCTTCACTGCCTGCACCACGTCCCCCTCCTTGGCCAAGTGCTCACAGGAGGCTGTGCCTGCTCCGTTTGCTCTGCAGCCTGCTATTTGCAGAGGTTTTCCAGGAGGCAGATGCAATCTCTCCCCTGGCCTCCCAGGAGAGCTCCCAGCCAGCAGATCTCTGGTGAGGCCACAACACAGACCTTTTGCTACCTTCATCTGCCCAAACAGAATTTATGAGCAGGGAAAAAGTCAGAGACCACCTTATTCTTTAGCCCGAGGTCACAGGAGTCCTGGTTTCTTGCAGTTTGGTCAGATGAGAGTGAAAATGTGGCAGCCTCGCAGCTAGCAGAGTTTTGCCTCAAGCTTAAAATAGAAAAAGAAGGCAGAAAAGAAAAGCTGGGTTGATATTGTTTGGGGGGGAAAAAGAAGAAAGCAACTTTCTGTCATTTTGACAAGGTCACATGACGGAGGCCCCCTAAAAAACATTTGCGAAGTTGCAGGGAGCAAAGCTTCCAAGTGATGAAGCCATAGCAACCAGAGACCGAAGGGGATGATCAATGTTTGCAATTAAAACCTCCTTTCTTTCGTGCTATTCACACACAGCAACCCTCACATTTTGGCCATCGGAGCGTACTCAGGAGAGGCTGAGCCTGGGCTTTGTTCTTGTCCTGCTCATTCTCTTCAGGCAGGAAACAAGAGCCCGTCCCAGGCAGCCAATTGTCTGAACTCTGCTTACTTTTGTTTGCAGCAACAGCGGTGAGCACAAGGTCCCCTCCTCGCCTTTATTTTTTTTAATTCCCCACAATATATCCTTCAAAACTAGATTAGCAATACTCCATATACTCTAATTGTGTTTTCAGAGGCACAAAAATGCGGGTGCAGGGAGAGAACAATGCGGCGGCTCGTTATTAAAGGGAAGAAAAAAATTAAAATCTCAACAGAGATGATACTTGAGTTGGATAACCAGGAAAAAAAAAAAAAAAAAAAAAAAAAAAAAAAAAAAAAAAAAGGAGTTTGAGCACATTTTTATTTCCCTGCCTGTCCTTTGTAATAGCTTTGCCTAATAACAGGTTGCTTTGATTTAAACTCAAGCAAACAAGGAGTGGGTTTTCCCAGAGCTTCTCCTGAGAAATTGCAGCAGGCAGAGCCCCTCAGCTTGGGGCAGAGCTGTCCCACTTGGCTCCAGGATGGGGCAACTAAAATCACTGAATGGTCATATGATGATCTGCCCACATCCCACGGGAAGGACCTTCAGCGCTGCAGAACAACCCTCTGTCAATTTGAACCTAAAGGTCTGGTAGAAATGTAAAGCTATTATCACCTAGCAAATACATCATCCTCCTGAAAGAGAGTAAAAGGAAAGGAGAGTCTGGGGAATTAGGGAAAAATCAGCCTGGCTTCAGTGCTCAGAAAAATCTTGGGAGTGAAGAGTCAAGCAATCTGTCTCTTAGCACCTAGAAAATGGCAAGGAGA
Source organism: Sylvia atricapilla (assembly GCF_009819655.1). Classification (NCBI taxonomy): domain Eukaryota; kingdom Metazoa; phylum Chordata; class Aves; order Passeriformes; family Sylviidae; genus Sylvia; species Sylvia atricapilla. The sequence continues at coordinate 20,973,648 of NC_089144.1, read as the reverse complement.
CAAGTAGCATCCGGCCTCAATTTCCAAGGAACAAATAACATCCAACCAACCTAATTTCCTCCTATGACAGTGTAATGACCCTCGTGGGTCAGGGGAGCAGCAGCAGATGTGAGACAGCTTAACCTCAGCAAAGCTCTTGATATGCTCATGCAATATCCTCCCCATCAATGAATGCCTCGGCTGTTTGATCACCCCAAACTGACAATTGGTGTGACCAAAAATCAGCCACATTATTTGGGGCAGTTGGCAAAGGTCTGTTTGGGCCTCCCTCTCTACCACATTTCATCTTGCTGTGTCAAATCCTTTGGGGACCTGCCAAGGGGGAGCAGGAAGAGAGAAAGAGTTGGAGAGCTGTCTGGAGTCTGGAGCGCAGCCAGCATGAGGAAGGGTGGCTGGAGCTGATGACTCCACTGCTCCTTCCCAATCTTAACCATCCTGTGGTTCCCTGGAGGACGAGAGCCACCACCTCTGTCTTGGGTTGCAACATGTAACCAAAAATGTGTATTCTATTTGCCATCTGTAGAAGCCAGTTGGGGAGGTGTTTATCTCTTGTATAATGCATTCCTCATGACTCAGGTGAAGAAGGGGTGGGATCTTCTGTTAGTGTGCCTGCTGTTAAAACCAGGTGGGGCAGGGTTTCTTTATCCCTTCCAGGCCCCATCCTCCCTCCAGGGAATCTGCTGTTCATGGGCCATCCAGGCTCACTGCATGGCTGATACAATTCCAGCATCCCATTGGGAGAGGCTCCACCCAGGGGGAGGAGCCCAGCATTCCCACCTGGATAAAAGCTGAGATTTGGAACAGCAGCACAGCCTGTTTGCACTGGATTCCCAGAGGAAAACCAGACCCAGCTCAGCACCACTGGACCCTTCTACACGATCATCTCTACTCCAACAGAATCACATCTGTTCCTGCAGGAGGATTTACTGGGACTGCTCCCAACACCCTGACCAACAGGGTGTCAGGTTGTACTCTGACTCTGTCAGGGTTTCTAGGATGTTTGTTTGTTTGTTTGTTTGCTTGGTTTTTTGTATTACTACATCCGTATTTTTAATATTCCCATTACAGGACTGTTATTCCTATTCCCGTATCTTTGCCTGAAAGCCCCTAGTTGCAAAGTTATAATGATTTGGAGGGAGGAGGTTTTACATTCACTATTCCAAGGAAAGCAACTTGGGAAAACCAAGACAGCCTCAAACCAGTGGTCAGAAGCACCGACCATTCAATGATCATTTCCCCACAGTGCTGGTGGTGAGATGTAAATGCTCAGGGGAGTCTCCAAAACATCAAAAAACACCCCCCAAACCATGCTCATGTCTCTCCTGACACCTGCAGGTCTTTCTGTTGATGTGATGAGATGGATCTGCAGACACTGGCCATGATACAATCCTTTGGTGGGAGGCAGAACGGATCCTGACTTTCTACTTGGAAGGAAAACTCAAATAATTCACCAAAAATGCAATGCAGACTTCTGTAAGCTCCTCCAATCCCACACACTGGTTCTGGGACTGATGGAAAAACACCATTGCTGGATTGGAAAATCTTAAACAAAAGTGGGGCAAAGAAAATATTTCACATCTGGCTTTGAGACACATTTAAAAATAAACTTTGAACCCCCAGACATGGAGATGGAAGTAAAAAACCAACTCCCTTCCCTCCTGCACTCAAATTGGGAGATATTGATGGCTTAAAGACCTTGTCTTAATTTTCTCCATGACTAATCTATTCAGTTTTCACTTAAGGAACCCTCTGTGGTATAATGAGACAGCTGTTGCCTTCTATCCCTCCCCCAACTCCCCCAGCTAGGAAATTAAATTTAAAACCACTGCTTTAAATAGGCCTGGCACTGTTTCATCTCTCCTTGAGCTGCTCTGGGAGCTTCTTATCCATAAGTGCAGGTGTCAGGTCAATCAAAATTCACCCAGCTCTTCAGGTCTGCCCAAGTCAGTGATTTGTAAGGAAATGGAGAGATAAAACTTAGAGATCTCACCCCTGTGGGTTGAGTTGGGTTTATTGATTGTTTATTTGTTTGTTTGTTTCTAAGTGGTAGATGGGTTTACTTTGGGGTTTTAAGGTGAATTATAGGACTGTAGACTGGGTTGTATCAAAATAGAGATGAGGAAGGATATTTTTTTCATGATGAGGGATCCTAAAGGTCATCTTACTCCAACCCCCTGCCATGGGCAAGCTTCCACTATCCCAGATTGCTCCCATCCAGCTTGTCCTTGAACACTTCCAGGGCTGGAACAGCCACTGCTGGGAGTCATGAAATTGTCTCTGTTTGGTTAGTCCAAACTGCTGTGGACTAAAACCTGGTGTCTGTTGTTGGCCTCCACAGTGAGATCTGCTGGCTCAGGGTGGACACTCAGTGTCCCAGGGACACCAGAGAGGGTGGCAGAGCCGTCCCCATCCTGCAGGTTTGGGGATTTGGTTTCACAAAAGCACATCAGACAAAGGCGTCTTGGCAGTTGGTCCCTTAATGACTCTGAAATTAGTGGCTGCAGACAGAAAATGAGAGGCATTTTAATGTAACATGGGGAAGAGGTTCCTCTGCTCCTCGCTTCTATGCTCAGACTGGGAGAAAATCACATGGACAATAACAGAGTTTCTGCAGACTTCCCTTTTATGTGAACAATGTGGTTTAGACTCTCACCTGAGCCCCCTTTTATGCTGCTCCTCTCTCTTGCTCCTGCATTTCCCTTCTCTCACTCACTTATAACTCCCTTTGATCTCTCTGCAGTGTCTCTTTCAGACCCAATCTTCAGCTTAAGCCAAATCAGCTCCATGAAGAGCAATCTTGCTTAAAGGAAAGAAATACAGAGCACATGGGAGTGTCAGTGTCACAGCCTGTCCCTAAATTTCTGAGGGGCTGGTTGGACAGTTTCTGGGTCAAGGAGCTACCCCTTTTTGGTACATATTTAACATCCATTCACATCTCATATTCACTTGTCCTTACTCTAAGTTCAGAGCTTTTTCTACAGATTTCCTCACTCATCAGATCCTCCCAGTAACTCTGGCAACACCAGGGCTGCTTCAGGCAGCTGGAAAATCTGCTCTCCTAGAATAAAATATCACGGAAAGAAATAAATATAGGCTTTTCACTGTCTTTTTTTGAGCTCTCATTTGACTATATTATACCAAGAAGGGACCCACTGAGTCCAGCAGAGGCCCCAGATCCATGGACAGCTGTATTCCAAAAATTACCCTGATATTGCATTGCCCTGATGAAACATTGATATGTTTCATACCATATTTTTACTGACCAAGTCCTTCCTTATACCATATCCTTATGGCACATGGAAAGAATTGGTGAACATTACAGAACATCTGGTACTGCAATCATATAAATCACTGCAGCCACGATTTACCTGGAAGGTCACCACATCTGTAGAAGGACACAGAGGAGGGTTTGGAGAAAAAATAAGAAGGATTAACTTCCTGAGAAATGTCTTCTGCAAATAAAGCCAGTGAAATTACACTTTGGTATATTGGAAAGGGGGGGAAAGGGCAGAGACAAGAGGATGCACGTAAAAGGAAGGAGGTACGCTGAGAATGGCTCTCAGACGACAGGAATGAGACAGATATTCAATGCAAAGGAAATCTCTTGTCTTCCAAAGTGTAATTAGGCTGAGGGACTAATTTCCATAAGATGTCAATGAGGCCAGGAACTCAGCCAGACACGAGGATGGCTCGGACATTTATGAGGATAACCCGAACATCTGAAGTTGTAACAGCCGATGTAAAATAAAAAACTCTCAGGAGGGATCTAACATCTTATGCTTCAGACTTCGAATTAATCTCTTAGTTATTAGGAGGATACCTTGTTCTGGGGGAGCAAATTATTTTCCCTCTGTCTTGGAGTGTACCAACACTTTTCTTTGAACTTTCTGCCAATGACCTCAGCCAGGAGCAGTGTCCTGCTTTGACAGCAGATCCCTGGGTGCTGTGAGAACCCCTGTGTAACAGGGGAGAAGATATCCCTTAATTATGTGTATTTGGTGATCTAGCTCAGATGTCCAAGTGAGAGAAGAAGGGAAACTCTGCACAGAGAGAAGAAGGCAAAATCTTGCTGCTTCCAACTAATTTCTTTTGCTCTTCACCCTGAATTCTCTGTGAGGGCCAGAACAGCAGGGATGTATCTGTGCCCTCAGCCCACAAGGAACAATCACTTCACCTTGGTTATCCTGTTGTATCCCCCACTCTGGACACCCAGGAACCCTCATTCCCTCAGTCCACGAGGAAAGACCAACCCTCTTTGCCTTTATTCTGCTTCTGCATTACCATCCCCATGCTCCCTTTCCAATTTTAAAGGCTTGAGATGGAGCATTACTGGTGTGAACTCTGTGGATAAATCAAGCAGAGTTTGCAGTAAACACAGGCATTTCACAGGTCAGGAATTTGGAGGCCAGTGGGTCTCATTGTGAAAATCTGTGCCGTGGTGTGGAAATCAGTCTCGTCATTAAAATGTGTTAACTCCTTCCAACCTGAAGCAGGTATTTTACACTGTGATTGAGCTGGGTTGGTCTGTGGCATCCTTTCCTTGGCAGGAAGGAGCAGGAATGTTCATGGGTTGGGGTTTGCTGGTGTTCCTCAGGTGATTTTGAACAGTAAAATATCCCCTGGGATGAGAGAGACCTGTGGTGAGGTTGCTGTAGGTCCAAACATCTCCCACTCCCTCACACCTTAGGATTTCATCTCCCATATTTCCTCTGTCCAAGCTGGTGAGAAATGGATTTTCAGAGGATTCTCAAAGCCTGACTGGAAGCTCAGACAGTCTTGCAAACTCTGAGATAAGGTGTGTTGACTTAGAAAGGCCATGGAATAGAGAAGACATTGTTGAGAGAGAAACTGAACTGGAAACAACTTTCAAACAATGGCCTTGCAAACAGATCAGATATTTTGGAAAATCAGAACTGTGAAAGATCCATTGTAACAAGACCACATGAAGTAAGATAATAGGTGATTCGTGTTAGAAGTATTAGCAGAATTGTGTGGCAAAAGCTAATAGGCTGAAAACCCTATATAACATTTATAAATGTTATAAAACATTTACAACATTTATTTCTTTGTATTGTAGCAAAGAAATAAGTTAGCTTCTGATAAAATAGTGTTGAGTTTTACATCTCTTTTTTCTTACCCTTCTACGAGATTGATAATGGAATAAAATCTTTTAAAAACACCTCTCAGTTGCCCCATCTCTGTAGAGCTGGGTTTTTCCAACACAAGCTCTCTCTTCCCTTCATGTCCCTGAGAGCCCCACAGCACTAAGGAGCAATTTTTGATGAACTGCCCATTTCCCAGTGGAAAAGGCCAGGAGCCCACATCTTCAGTTGGATGATGGGAATCTTTAGATGTATTCCAGCTACAGAAAAATGAATATGCCCTTTAGATCAGGGTAACTAATCCTGCTTATGCTGTAAAGCCCTGGATGAACAGTCGGTTCTACTTTCTTGTCAGATCCTAATCTGACACGCTGATAATGAAGAAAGGGAGGAGAAATCACAGGGAGGAAACCAGGAAGAAAGCTGTGTCATCGGGGAGGGGTGGGGGATTTGCAGGTCAGGAGGGGAAGGAGAACCGAGAAAGGGAGGGAGGATGGACAAGCTTTAAAATTAAATTGAATATTAAGAGCTGGAAAATCTAATGGAGACAGGCTGCCCTGAAAGCGATACAGGCTGGAGATGGAGAGAGACAAAAGATGACAGCGGATCAGTTTAAGCATGAAAGAATAGAAAGGAAAAGAATAATAATGTTGGCTTGTAAGGCTGAAATCAGATTATAGTTCCCTCCAGTGAATTAACTCTCCCCTAATGTAGTGCAGGGGGCTTTGCTTTGGTGAAATCCCCCTGTTGGGTGGCACTGGGACATTAAACTGAGATGTGTGTGTGTCTCATTATAACCCTGGCTATGTTAAATCTCTCAGAGGGCAGCCATGCATGAGGCATGCTGTGGGTATTCCTGTGGGGAGGGAGATGTCAGAGGTGCTTGGGGTTTGGAAGAGGCCACAGAGTGAAATGGATACCTGTGTTTGTGTGAGGGTGTGACATTGAATTTCACTGTGTGTTTGTGTCAGCCAGAGTCACCCTAAAATCCCCAGGCTGTCTCCTCAGGATAGGGCTGACAGGGAGCCACCTGCAGCTGAGGGTCCCAAGGTGTCCCGAAGCTGCTGCCCATCCCCAGAAGGTGAGATCACCCTCGTGATGAAGGAGGCAGCTGGAGATGAGGAGGGAGATTTTTGATCTCACACTTTTTTTGGTCCTCAATGGACTGAGCAGAGTTGGAGGGGTTGTGGGGGCATTGGGCAATCCAGCTAACAGCAACATTCTCTTCTGTGGAGATTTGGCTGGGGAAGAGGAGCCTGGATGGGAGAAAAAAGGAATTTTTTTCTCAACCATATTCATGAGTGTCAGAGCCAGCAGAATCCAGCCTTTATGTTGTTGTTTCTCCAGTTCTCTAGGATCTTAGATCAGGATGACAGTGGGATGAAGTCCAGCTCAATAGGCAGCCTTCCCTCTCTCTCTCCTGCCAAATCTTCTCGTTTGTTTTCTCGTGGCTGTAGCCTGCTAATCCTGCCCAAGCAGGATTAGCTTGATTTGAGATTATCAATGCAAACACCTGAGCTCTCCCAGTGGTTATTTGTTACAGGGGGACATGTAGAAGCTTTCATCTTCATGAGACCTGCTAGGATCCCTCTCCTTAGTGCTCCCAGACCATCAGGTGTGAGTGAATCAAAGAGGAAAAGAGGAGAGGGAGTCAGGGGACTCAGGGCAAGACAAAAGCAGGGGTGCTCAAAGAGCTGGAATGAGCTCACCATAAGGAGTAAGAGCACAATCCAGGATGCTGCAGAGATGACTAGGAAGGCATGAGATGGAATACATGAAATCAAGAGTGTCAAGGAAAGGATGAGTGGATAATGGCTCCTCATGGACTTTTCCAGAGCAGGAGCTTGGGGATCCCAGAGAAAGTGCAATCAAGCTGTGGAGTTTCTTGCCACGGATATATAGTTGGTGCTCAGAGTTAACGAGGGTTCAGGGAAGAGCAGAGGAGTTCAAAGAAAAATCCAGACAGCATTATTAAATTCAGGGAGAACTTATGGAAGTCCCTGAGTCTCAAATGGCTGGAGGCAAGGAAAGTAGCAGGGAAGAAACTCCACAAACCCTCGTCTTGTCCTTATGCATTATTCATATGCCTGTAGCTACTTTCGGAGAGACCCAGTTGGGAGGAACAACCTGTGGAGCTGCTCTGCCATGGGCAGGGACACCTTCTCCTATCCCAGGCTGCTCCAAGCTCCATCCATCCTGGACACTTCCAGGGATCCAGGGGCAGCCACAGCTTCTCTGGGCAACCTGTGCCAGGGCCTCACAGGGAAGAATTTATTCCTAATATCCAAATCTAAATCTCTCCTCTTTCAAATAAAAACCATTCCCCTCTATCCTATCAGTACCTGCTCATGTAAAAAGCCTCCCTCCCTCTTTTTGATAGGCTCCCTTTAAGTACTGAAAGGATAAACCTCGGATGTCTGAGGAGAGTTTAAATCACAGGCTTTCTTTCTTAGATCAAGCCTGAGCAAGCCTGAGTGGGGTGACAGCACTTGAAACCAGAGCAAGGCTTGGCTTTTCCCCATGGTAACACAGATCCTGGATGGCAAAGAGAAGCTGTGACTCTTGCAGTGGAGTTTTTTGTGCCTTCTTTGTGGTCCTTGTCTCCTCTGTATTCCAAACACAAAGCAATCCTCGGTGTGCCTCAGATAAGGGCAGGCCCGTCCATACCTCGGTGACACCGTGTTGTGATGGTGACACACCCAATCCAAGCTTCTCCGGCAGCTGCTGGACAAGAATGGCCGAGAAAATGCATTGTCCTCTGCAGCGACCCTGGGGTAATTAACCCTGTCATTCGTGCTTATGTGGAGTGCTTTGTTCCACCAGCCTGAGGTTCAGGCATTTAGGATTGCTTCTCTCTGGTCATTTCCTTCCAAATCCCTCTGTCTGCTGGGAAAGGTGATAAACGACTCCCTGCTAACCACTCTCCCCGCACTTCTGCAGCACCTTGTGGAAAAGTTATCACTGGAGGAGCTGCAGATGATGCTGAACTTCAATTAGGCCTCAAATTAGTTGTGCAGGGTGACATTTTCCAATCATGCAACATTAGCATCCTCCCTAATTATGAAAATGTAAAGCTAACTTCTGTTTCATAATAAATTAGGCTTGTTCTCTCTATCTAAAACACACAAGCCCTCACACAGCACAATCTACAGCCGGTCTTCCCTGCCTGTTTTGCTGATGCTCAGGGGCAGACTGAACCACAGTGATCTCCCTGTCCTCTAAAGATCAGGAATTGTGTCTGGTCAGTGGGCAGGGGAGGGGAAATCAGAAAAAAAGTGGAAAAAAGACACTGAAGGAATGGGGCTTTATCAGTGCTGGGCACAGCCTCGGGTGTTCTCACACCAAAACCAGCATCTTTCTTCAAGGAGTAGGGAGAAGGGACAGGAGGAAAAATCCTGCCCTCTCCCTTCTACACTGAGCTTTGGCACCTCAGGTTTGCTCAGCCCATTTGTCCAACCCTGAGGTATTGGAGCCTCCCATCCATCACAGGGCTGCCAAATCCATAAGGGAGCCAGATTGCAGGTATGCTACCCCACACCTCATCCTATTTATTCCCAACAAAACCAGAGAGCAGAGCATGCAGGTCAAAGGACTGAAGGGAAAAAAAAAAAAGGAGCAACCAGCACAAGCTTTTGTACCAGTGAATAGCTTGTGTAAACACAGCAACTACTGAAGAACAGGAAAAAAAAGTCAGATATTTTTTGTACAGCTAGAAGAATTAGAAGAAAGGTCCTTTTTGGAGAATTTCCACAATGGTTGGGGAGTGTGTCTCTATTTAAGAGACCATTTAGAGCTGCCTCATTGTGGCTTATGTTGGAAAAGGGATCAGGAACTACCTGGCTCTTGCCAGAGAAGTTTTGCAGCACTGCTGTATGTTTTCTGGAGACCAGCAGACATTGTTGAAAGTAAGTGAAGTCACTTTTGTGCAGGGTCTGGGCCACAGATCTTTCACCCCTCCACTCATCCCAGGCTATTCTGTGTCACTAAAAATAATGGGGCCTCTACAAACAAGCCTGGAAAACTGCTGGATTTTCAGCCTGGCTGACTTTTAGTAGGTTCAAGTAACACTAAAGATGCCTGAAAAACAAAGCAGCCAATTATTGCATCTCTGCATCAGAAGGAACAGGGAGCTGCAGAGAGTGGCTGACAGGCAGCTAAATAATGCACTAACGAGCAGGATGGCTGGAATCTGTCACAGCACTAATGAAGGTCAGGAGAAGACACCGGCATATTTTAAGGAGTGAGATGTGTGCCTCTGAAGATGCCCAGATGTAGCATTTAAAGACAAAGATCATAAACTAAGTGCAATCACTGCTGAGAACTGGAGCCTGGGATTGCACAGGATACATGGATAAAAGAATTAAAAACAGTTTAAGAACTGGAAGTGGAGGAGGTTTGGAGTCTGTGGGGAAGCTGGAGAATCAGTAGCTTCTGGAGTGAAACTAATCCAAGGGAGAAGCTGATTCTGCTGTGTAGAAGCCCCCAAAACAAGGATGAAATTTTCCAAAAACTGGAGAAAGAGAGAGCACTCAGTTTGCCGTGCCGGGAAAGGGGAGCAGCTGAAGCAGAGAAGGGGATTTGCAGTATCCTTTTCTACAGAGTAACCTAATTCACCATGAGAACACTGCAGAGGCACTTAAATAGGGCAAGGGAAAGCACTGTGTAAGCAAACTCGCCGCAAAGCCCAGGGAAAGCTGGAAAGCACAGAGAGTGGGCTGCAAACTGCAGCTCCTCTGCTTTCAGTTGCAGTTTTCATTTGAGGGCTCATTTATTGCTGCACAAAACCCCCCAAACAAACAAAACAAAACCAAAAAAAACCCACAAACAAACCAAAACAAAAACACCCCAAACCACAACAAAAAAAACCAAAACAAGCAAACAAAAAAAAAAAAACACCTAAAAACCTAAAAAAACCAGACTAGTTTGGTTATCAGTTCTCAGTTCTCAGTTAAAAGCTAAGCCTCCCCTTTAGGAGCCCAGGATGTGAAAGGGGCAATATCCTCCCCAAAACTACCTGCAAAAGTGCTAGAAGTGCTGTTGGGCAAATCCTGTGGTCCTTGTGGTTTTGAATATCCAATTCTCAGCACAGCCACAGCTTTGAGTGCTCCTTCTCAACCCCACATGCTGCACATAAGTAAAAACACAACAATGTGACAATAATGCAATAATAAAGCAAAAAAATTATTTGGACTTGATGGAAGATTTGTTCCTTTCAGACATCAGGATGTTTCCTCTGCCTGTTCCTTTCCCATGCTCTGAAATAATCTGATTTTTTTTCTGCCACAGTGGGTTTCTTTCCTTTTTTTTTTTTTTTTTTTCCCCCAATCAATTCAATTGCTACAGCGAGCCCAACAAGCATTTTGAATAATGAGTTTGTTTTCGGGGTTGAAGGGTTTTGCTTGCTCATCCTGGCTTTGGAGAGAGCTGCCTTTGTGTTCGCAATGCCAAAAGGGAGCCGGGGCTGCAAAGCACACGAGGAAGGATCAATACTTTAAATGCATTAACACTGGTGAGTTCCAAATGAAGTTAGTGGCTGCTGAGCATCACTGATTTCACAGTAAGTCTCAGTTCAGTTGGTTAATTTTTCTGAAGGATCAATGCCACAGCTGATGGTTACTGAAGTTTCTTCCTCCGCCGAGCACAAGGGGGTTTTGAAATGAGCTCCACGGGGATCACAAACCAACTCGTCCGTGTAAATAAGAGGAGCATGGGTAATTCTCTTAATCTGTCAAGACCAGCACGGCAAGGACAGGAATCATAAAACCTGAACTAAACCAGGATTTTGGATCTAAATTTCACCGTTCCTCTCATTGAAGGGGGTTGGTCAGAACCGCTGTGCCCGACCTCGCCAGAGCTCTCGGGGAAAATGGACTTGAAAGCCAAGACTTCCCCCCAAAGAATGCAGATTTTGTGCACAATTCTCGCAGTATTGGGTCTTTCAGGATCTCAAACTCTTTCGGCAATCTCATAGAGAGACTGTAAACTGATGCCTTTATTCCGTCAATAAACTTTATATTGATCTCTTCTTTTCACTGGGGCTGCAGGCAAGTCTCTCTCCCAGAATTAAGCTGTCCATAGGCAGAGTGCATGATTCCCACTCCAAGAAAGAGAAAAAGGGGATGGAAACACGGGTGGAAGAGAGCAGTCAATGGTTTAAGAGGAGATTGTATGTCAGGAGGAGAAAGAGACCCAAGGTCTGGAGGGAAAGAAGAGGCAACAAAGCAACCAATGCAGAGAAACTTTGTCTGGTGGGGTGGAAACCTGGGGAGGCATCAGTAAGGGAAATGGAGAACAGAAAAAAACCATCCCTTTTTAGGGCTATTTCTGTATATCAGCAAAACAAACCCACTAGTCAAGACCCAAAAAAACCAGGAACTCAGTGTGAGGAGCAGCATTTGGAGCTAAGTGGTAATTAGGCTAACCTAGACTATCTGAAGGAGGGTTTAACTCCATTACTCCCAGTTTAGCCAGGAGAGCTCCATCATAGCTCCACATTTATCATGGATTTGAGTCTCAGTCTTTTAAAAGAGAGGAGTACTCAGCAAAGAATTCCAGCTGAATTTAAGACCCTAAAGACTGAAGTCTGTACCCAGCATAGTTCTCCTTTTAGATATCTGAAGAACTTTTCGTGTCAGTTTTCAGACTGAAAGAAAAGGAGATCTACCAAGGAACAGATCAGTGGAAATGTCCACCCACAGCTGACCTAGATACAAAGCCTTGTCATTGTTCTGATTTGATTTTTTTGCTTTGTTTATGCTGATTGTCACAACTTCAAGCAGACAAAATTCCTACCTTCACCTGGAGGTGATTGCTACCTTGCTGCAACCTTCATATCTTTTTTTTTTTTTTTTCTGCCACTGTGGTTATCATTCATATCATTACCCTGTCATAAGAAATATGGTTCTTTCTTATAAACCTTGTTCTGAATTCCCCAGCCCTGGAAGTGCTCCAGGTAAGGCTGGGCAGGTCTTGGAACAATCTGGGATAGTGGAAATGTCCCTGCCCATGGCAGAACTGGATGATCTTTAAGGTCCCTTCCAACCCAAACCATTCTGTGATTATATGATTTCAAAATCCAGCACATACAAAAGTTATGGGGAAAACTCCTACTAAAGAAACCCCCCATATTCAAATAATAACTCAGCTTTCCAGACTTTGCTTGGCTGGAAATGGCATTCCAAGCATTTTTTTGCCCTACTGTATGAAGGCTTGGAACATTTTTTTCTCCTTTTCCAAAGAGAAGACAAGAATCACAAGTAATCTTGTGATCCCCGTAAAGGTGGTGGATCTTTAAATAGAGTTGCTTGATGCACTTGAAATTTCTTGAATAAAACAAAAAGAAAAAAAAAAAAAATCCAAACCTAAAGCAGCACATCTTTTATTTTGGGATAGGTGGCCTTAGCTTAAAAAAAAGGATAATGAGACTTGTGCTAAAATTGGAGATCTGTCAACACTGTGCATTCTTGCTATACATTAAAAGTCACTTAGAAAGGAGCAGAAACTCAGGCTATTTTCATGTATGCGCAGAACAGGTGGGGAATTTGCAAATTGCTGACAACATTTTCAAATTTGACAAATAAAAGAAAAAAAAAAAAACAGCAACAGAAAACTACATCCCCCCCAACAAAAAAAAAAAAAAAAAAAAAAAAAAAAAAAAAAAAAAAAAAAAAAAAAAAAAAAAAAAAAGGTAAACTTGTGTTTGTCCTTCCTTCATTTCCAGAAACTGAGGATTATGTGTGAGATGATTGTTTTCTGGCACTGATATTAGAAGATTTTCAGTCCAAAAAGGAAAAATATGTTCTATTACCATCAGCAGCAGGGGTATTAAATTCTTTATTCATAGACCCACAGAATGGTTTGGATTGGACAAGATCTTTCAAGCCCATCCAGTTCCAAGCTCCTGCCATGGGCAGAGACACCTCCCACTATCCCAGGTTGTTCCAAGCCCCATCCAACCTGGCCTCGACACTTTCCAGGGATGGGGCAGCACAGTTTCATGGACAACCTGGGCCAGTGTGTTCCCATGAGGGACACTCTTGACTGGATATTCCCTTCTGTGACAGCTGCCAGGAAGACTTTGGAGCTGAGACTCACAAAACGATTTTCCCAGGCAGTAAAATCCTTCCCAAAACTCATTAGCTGGACGTTGGCTGGCACTCTGAGGACAGAGACTGTGTCAGGTTGTTTTAATCTCTTTGGTGGATGGCCTCTGCTCCCCACAGAGATGCACAAGGCTTTGGAGAAACCCACAGAGGTTCAGGCCTCGGTGCTGATACCTCCTGGAAACAACAGCCACGGCCTGATTGTGTGGAGCTGTGTCTGCTTTCATCAGCTTGGAGTCTGGCACCTGGAGACCTCAGTGAATATCTTTTTTTTTTTTTTTTTTTTTTTTTTTTTTTTTTTTTTTTTACTGCTACATTCTCTCTGCAATTGATGCAGGGGAATGAAAAGGAGCAGGTTTGCACTGGCAGGAAGAAAGCTGCAGGTGCTGGGAAGATAAGCACTGCAGGGTTTGAAAGGCTTTTAGGTGGCTTAACACTTGCTTAACCAGCTGTTAATTAAACAAAACATGCAGATAAGTTACAAAAGCGCCTCCAGTGCCCCCTAATGCTCTTCATAACTATTGGTACAGCCTGAACAAGGGGACAGGACATTTTCAAAGGCCAAAGCTCCAACCCTGTGATCCTCTGAGGTTCATCAAGCAAGTTCTCAACTTTGTTTGACCCCTTTTAATTAACGGTATCCAACAGTATCATCGGGAAAAGTTGTTGGAGGATTTTTCTTCCAGAAAAGCTCCTTTAGTTATTTTTTGAGAGGAAACAAGGAGTCCTAATTTCTCTGGGGTAATCACTGCAAGACAGGCTGAGGCAAAGCAGTTGAAGTACATTTATTTCATCACAGGCACAATGCTAATTCAAAAACCTATTAAAAATGACAGAGACAGGAGGAGTTCAGCCTCCTCCATCCCTTCACAGCTTTACACTTCCTTAAATTCTTTCCCATGTGTGTTGTATATTCTCCCTGAACTAGGTAGAATTCTGTATCCACACAGTCTGACCAGTGCTGAAAAGTCTCTGTTCTTTATTTCCCAGGCCATCAGCAAGGGAACAGACGTCCATCTATTTTCTCTGACAGGACAAGAGGAAACAGTCTCAAGCTGTGCCAGGGGAGGTTCAGGTTGGATATCAGGAAAAAATTTCTTCACTGAAGTGTTACCAAGCATTGGAACAGACTGCCTGGGGAAGTGGTGGTGTCACCACCCCTGGAAGTGTCCCAAAAAACCTGTGGATGTGGCACTCGAGGATGTTGTTTGATGGTGAATATGATGGTGGGGCTGGGTTGGAGTTGATGATCTCAGAAGTTTTTTTCCATCCTTAATGATTCCATCATTTAAACAAATGCTGAAATGAAGTTAAGACCTGTAACTATTACAGATTTAAATTTCTTGAATTCTCTGCATTCTGTTTTTTATAGCCTTTTCTCCACTTCCCTATCAGCAGCAGCACTCTTGCTCCTGGGGTAGGAGTCCCTTCACACAAAATGTATTAATGCTTGTAAGGAAAACCAACTGATTCTACCCAGGATCAGCAGATGACAGAGAAACTAAATAGACCTCTTTAGCAACTGGATAGCCTTATATTTCAGTGGTATTGATCCACTGAAGTGTTATTTTGGCCATATTTCTGCCTGCAAAAATCTTTGATGCCATGCAAAATTACTCAGCAGACAGGGTGTGAATTACAGTCTATAGCCATTAGCAGACTGCTAAAAAGATTTGTTTCAATGCTCTAAAAATGGCACATGTGGTCCTGATTCTATTCATATTAATGTAAATCTAGGGGGGAAAAAATTCATGAAGCCTTCACTTCATTCACTCTTTGCTCCATCCTCTCTGTAGTAAAGTGCTGTGGGATTCTGGCTGGATCAAGAGTGGGAACACAACAAGTGTCAGGCCAGTCTGGTCTCCAGAATGGGGGAACACAACCCTGCACCTTTGAAAAGAGGAGGGACAGGAGAGGGCATAAAAGCCCTCAGAGAAACCTCCAGGACTGGGTCCAACCTCTGGGAAAAGGCAAAGCCAGTGGTTCATTAAAGAAGGCTGGGCTGTGGGGTGGAAAAACCTTTGTGAAAAGCAGCAGCTCCTTTCCCACACCTGTGAACAGGGGCAGTGGCATTGACCTTCCTTTGGAAAAGCACACAAGGATTTAAGGATGGAAAGTGCTGCTTCAGCACTGTTATTTTTGTTCAGAGGGAGTGCTTCAGAGGTAGAAGGGGTTTTAGTACTTCTTTTTTTTTTTTTTTTTTTTTTTAATGACTGTTCATCCAAGAGCACTAAGGGAATTTGGCTCTCCTCCTTTCTGGGCTGTGTGAGGCAGCACATGTCACACCTGTGCCTCTGTGTCTCACCTGGCAGTGCTCTGATTTGGGAGGGAACACACCTAAGAAAGGTGGGAACAGATTAGGAAAGGTCCAGCGGAGCTGGTGAAGCTTTTGGGGTGGTGCAATATTATTTTTCCTCTCTTTGAAGGGAGCAGGGGTTTCCTTAAAAGTGTTTAGCAAAGTGAGCTGCTCCTCTGGCCCTCGGCAAGGTTTTCCCTGAGCCCTGGCCACTTCTCACTTGGAGTTCTCTAAATTCTGTCCTTCCCGCCACGGGTCAAGGACCAAAATCTTAGGCTGAGACATCACAGGAGAAGCTGCTCCCTTCAAGTTTCCAGCTCCGTTTTATGCTGATTCAAAGATATGAATATTTTGTTTGGATAATTAGCTGCAACTTTTATCTGCACTGAGCCTCCAGCACTCCAGGATTTTTCGCATTTCTGCTATGGAGTTGTGGGATTTATTTCTCCTGTGGCCTGTTACAAATTCAGATCAGATAGCTGGGGTTTATCCTGACCTGACCTGACCTGACCTGAGTTCACCCTGATTTTCCTCTTCCCCAAAGCCAGGAAAGCATCACAGGTAGAGAACAGTCAGGTTAAATGAGCAAGGTGCATCCTGCAGGCTGGGAAATCAATCCACTCCTTTAGCCTGAAACTGTTTTCTCCTACTTTAGGTGATAGCCAAAGCCTGGATTGCTCTTTAAAATATTTAACTGGGGGAAATAATTTGTTTCCTTCGATCTGTTTATAGAAAGAGTATTTTTTTTCTTTTTTAATATTAGAGAAATCAGCACATTTTTCCCTGCAGCAGCTGCACTTTGGTTTATATTAGAGAGAGACAGATAACTTTACAGAACAGCACTTACAGCCCTTCTCTGAAACCCTCAACACTCACTCACTCACTCACTCCAGAGCCAGTCCCTGCAGAACAAGGGAAGATTTACAAGGCTGGGGATGGCAAAGGAACACATCTGGTTTTAACCAGAGCAGGGTTTCCCTTCTCTCCCTTGTGAAAAAGATGGGTCATGGAGATTGACTGGGGAAAAGCATAAAAATTAATTCAGTTTTTGGACAAACTCTGGGAGTATGGACAAACTATGGCAGCTCAAACTGCCCCAAAATCTCAGCTCTTCTCTGACCACACGATCCTTTTAGCTATAATCAAATATGTTTCTCCAGTGCCACCCCACTGCTAAAGGATCCATGCCAAGCCCTCAGGCCAGAGGACGGTCAGGATTTGTGCTGCCTCCTCTTGCACAAGGACATTGATTCATCAACCAACTCAAATGCATTAAGGGTGTTGCTGGGAGGATAAATGCATGTGGAAGGGGAGGACAGGGTGAGCTGGCCCCTCTTTAGCTCCTATAGGTCTGAGCAGGAATTAAAACACCCTGCAAAATGTGCAGATTTGGGGAATCCCTGAAAAAAGAGAGGGAATGCAACCCTAGCTGGTCTGGCATGGGAATGGACACTGCTGGGACTGTCCATGGGTTTGTAGAGAATAAAAGAGTGGTAGGGAGAAAGCTGGAGGGATCTTTGTGTCCAGAGCTGGGTATTCCAACTCGTTCTGTATCACCAGGGCTCCTGCACCACACCTCCAGCACTGCAGCGTGGCAGAGGGGAGGGGAGGAGGGGGAAGAGGGAGAAAATGGAAAGGGAAGCACAGCTCCCCGGGCTGGCATTTTAATATTGAAAGGCTGTGAAATCTAATAAGAGCTACAAGGGAGGGTGATGCATATTTTCCTCGTGCTAGGATGAAATTGGGATTCAATAACTAAATGTGACAAAATATGCAATTTCCCATAGATTTCATGCAGCAGGGCGCTTCCTGTGTAATAACCTTAAACCAGGATTTTTTTCCCTAAGCCCAACGATGATCTCTTGCCTCCATCTTATCTGAGTTATAGTTCACCCCCATGAAGTACAGGCTCCCACTTTAGTTGTACCTTATCTCTGCCTGTTGGCACACGGTGAACAAAAGTTGATTTTTTTTCCCGCTTTTCTTCCCCAATAATCATATCTTCCTGCTTCTTCCTGTGAGAAATAAGCCTGAGCTGTGAGTCGTGGGGGAAGAGTAATTTTTAGTTGGCCTCAGTCTCGTTTATGGCTCTGAGGTGTAAAAGAGCCTTTGAAATATGTTTCATTAAGACCTCTTGGAGATGCCTGTTGATTTCAAGGCCATTTGACCATCACAGAGATGGTGGGGAAACTGCAGCAAAGCTGTTCCCATCTGCTGGGATGCCCTAGATGTCATTTTCTAAGTGGGATGACACGTTGGACACGGATTCACGACCTCGATCCACACGGTCTGACTTTGGAATTGGAACTGATTCTGAGGTTGGCCTTGCTTTGAATGGATGGGAGCTGGACCAGGTGACCTTCAGAGCTCAGCTGCCACCTCAATTATTTCATGGCTTTGTGCATAGTTGTGCCTTAAAACCCCTGGTGTGAAGGGTGAGCTGGAGGTGTGTGTAAATAAAGTGTATGGGGATATAATCATAAGTGCTCCAATGCCTGCATTTTCACCTCTTACTGCCTGTCAGCAGTAATGGCCTGTCCCTGTAACCTTCCCCTTCCCCAGTTTTGCAGAGTGAGCTTGTCCAGCAGGCTGTTCACATTAACCCCCTTCACTGAAAAAACAACCCCAAGAACTCTCGCTTAACCTCCTAACCAAGCTTTATTCCTACACGTGCATCCACCAGGACCTGCAGCTCGTTACCTCGGATTGCTGCCCATTCCTGATCATCTGAAGCAGCCAAGTTAGAAGGGATTATTAATCAATAAACAATCTGCCTTTAATCAAACACAGCCCAGGGAGGGGTGAGCACACGGGCAGGAGGGCTCAGCAGCCCACAGGAACTTCTTGAGCTGCCCAACACTTTAATTGCTCGGAGTGGCCAAAGTGAGAGCACCCTTCCCTCCTCCAGGAGGCTCTGATTGCCAATCCAGGGGTACCCTGGTGAGAGGAATGGCAGGCTTGCCTTAACAAACAAGCAGTGGGTCTGCTGGTAGATAAAACCAGCACTGCGAGATAAAGGAAACAATGGGAAGGATTCCACTGATGAATGAATGGAAAGAAGATATTTGCCTTTGCAAACAACTGTAAGGTTGCTGATAAATTAAATTGGATATTGAAAGATGAAAAAAGCAATGGGGAAACGCCATAAAATTCCATGATAATTAAAAGGGGAGTTATACATTAAAGGAGAATTTTAGGTATTAGGCACTCCAGGAAGTCCGTACCTCTCAAGTACCTCAGTCAATGGGGGAAAGAGAGAGGGAAATGAGGCCAGGAAATAGGATAAAAAGGAGGCTGCATCCTCCAAAATTTGAGAGACCCCAGGGGAACTGCCCCATGGCCTTTCTCATTATTCGAATAAAGTAAAAGAACTCCTCTGCCTCTTTTTTGGACATAAACCTGTGGCATTGTGGATTGATTTTTCCTAACACTGGGTAGCCAAAACTCCCCCCTCCCCTCCCTGTTCCAGGTACAGCACCAGCGTGGCAGGGAATCAAATCCCCATCACGGTGAGGCTTGAGAACCGCAGTAATAAAATTTGCAAAACGACACCTTCCATCCTTGCTCGCCATCAAAATGCTCTGTCTTTGTTATTGCAGGCAGTTTGATTTGTCTTATCACTCTCCAGCTGGGTATGTGATGATTTTATTGGTGTGCACTGTTATTCTGCCTGCCCTGGCTGAGGCTGGAGATGCAGGTGAGCAGATTTTTTTTTTCTTTTTGCTCTCCTCCAGCCACGCTCCATTAAAAAGAAAACCCACAATAGCAGTGAGCTAATAAAGCAGCTCCAAAGGAACCCTGTGTAATTAAAACCTCTGGTAACACCAGCCCAGCTGAGGAGGGTCAGACTCGGAGCCTCTCCTGCTAATGTTTGACTCGAATTTCAGCTCCAGGTTGGTTTGAATGTCGAAATTTAATGGCCCATCTGATTCAATGGAACTTATTGTCATTGCCAGTTAACTGGGGTTGATATCAAGATAACAGCTTATGAGCAGTTTCTGTGTGGTCCTGATCACTGGTATTGATTTCAACAAGGTGTGGGCTGGATCCTTGACACTCTAATTCTGAAATCAATGGAGCCGGGACGCTTCACTCCGCCTCAGCGCCAGGGAAATCAGGTACATGCCTTTAACAATAAACCAGGCATTTAAATTATTTGTGCAGTCCTTTAGGGAGCTCTGCCAGGCAAAGCAGAGATCCTGCAGAGATGCAGAGAATATGTGAGACAGGGGGAAATATTCAGGTGTCTTGAGTAGAGGGATGGAAGGAGGGGAATTTACTGATTCTCACTCAAAGCACTGTCTGGTGTGTTTATGGAAGAGAGTGTCAAGTAACCCCATCCTGGGGGATGTGAGCACTCAGACAGACCAGCATTCCCATGCATTTGGGATGGGGATGTAGAGTCAAACACAAAGTGGCTCCAAGTTGTGAGTCCTGCATGATTCTTTGCAGCAAATTGGACCTAAAATTGATCGTGGCACCCAGTCCCAGGCTAAACTTCCCCCAGAGTGCAGGAAATGAAGCGAAGATGTTAAGGAGAGGGGAGAGCAGGTGAGGAAGGATCTGGAAATGCACCTGCATTCCTGTTGGAGCACTGTGGTGTAAACTGCAGCTGTGAGGGAAATACACAGCTCCTCATAGGAGTGGAGCTCGCATGAATGACATTGACCAAGGGTTCTCTCCAGAAAGTCTAGAAATGCTTTTCCCTTTCATCTGATTCAGGAGAAAGCATGGTGCATCCAAAGGTCAGTCTGAGAGCCTGCTCCATGGATAACATGAAAGTAAACTCTTTGTGTTGTGGTGCCTGCTCAGGGCTGGCACTTGTTACCAGAGCACACCCATCCAAAACTCCCCAGAAAAAAGAATCACAGCACAATAAAGAGGAAAAACCCTTCTGCCCTCAACTCTGGGAGATGTTTCTTTCCTGACACCTCAATAGACACTGATGGTTGCACACTGAGGAGGAAAAAACACTCCTTGTACCCTCTAAACAGCTAAATAGTAGCTTAAAGGTGACTTTTAAATGCATTTTCCCCCCATTTTTGAGTTGATGCAGATGGGTAGGCTGGTTGCTGCAAGTCTTGGATGCACAAATGAACCCAAGCTCCAGAAAGTGCAATGGCCTCAGCTGAGGTCTCCAGCCTCATTCCTCCTTGCACTTAAGCACTGGGCTGTTCTTGCAAGCAAGGAAGCCACATAGAGATGCTGCAGGAAATATCACTCCTTGACCCTCCTTAATTCCTTCTGGACTTAGAGAGACCAGAGGTAAACAATGCCCAATGCAAAGCTCCTCTAAGGGAATGTTGTAAATGTTACCAGTTACAGTACTCTGCCACATCTCCTGT
The DNA here is from genome assembly GCF_009819655.1 of Sylvia atricapilla. Lineage (NCBI taxonomy): Eukaryota > Metazoa > Chordata > Aves > Passeriformes > Sylviidae > Sylvia > Sylvia atricapilla. The sequence continues at coordinate 20,952,803 of NC_089144.1, read as the reverse complement.
GTCATAAGACTTATTTTACTCCACCACTCTTTTCAACCTCAAAACTTCATTAGATTTATCTGGGAGCTGAATTTTAAAACAATGGACACCAGATTTTCTCAGCTGGTCCTGAATCACAAAGGCTCCTCAGAGTTTGGTCCCTCACTCCCAACTCTGGACATGGATTTCCTGTAGCCTAATAAATAAAGCTGGATTCCCTGATTTTTTGCTTTTTTCCCCTCCTTCTCTGAGGAGAACTTAAAATAGCTCAGACAATGTGGCCCAGGCTGGTGCTGAGGCCAGTATTGATTAATGCAGGTGGGAAATAATTATTTCTTAAGGTAATGGCAATAGCCCAGTAGCTGTGAGCATGTGGGAAGGACAAACAGTCACGCCTTTTTTTTTTTTTATTTACCCTCAGTAGGTTCCAGATCAGCTAAGCTCAGTTGGGAAAGCAAAAGAAGGGGTTGTTTTTCCCTCACTCTTCACGCTGGGAATGGCAGCTGGCATGAGAAGAATCCATCTGCCCATCATTCAGCATCCACCAGAGGAAGAGGTTCTGCAGGAGGGCTTTCAGCTGCAGTTTAGAGGATAATGTGGAGGTTTTGCTTTTGTGCTGCTTTCCCAGCTGCATAGAGGGCTCGGGCATGGAAGCGAAGGCAAGGACTTGGAGGATGAAGGAAGAATAAATTCACAGTCCCCCGAGCGTGCCAGAATCACTGGACCATCCTTCCCCTGAGTCTGCAGAAATGTTCACTGAGCTCTCTACCTGTGATCTCCAGCTGGACACAAGCATGGTACTGCCATCTCCCTGTTGCCCTCAGAGATTGGATGTGACTCCTTTATAAACTCCCAGTCTGTCTCTCCGTGCCTGCTTCTTGCCCTGATAAATGTTCTCCTCTGCCGAGGAGCCTGCAATGCTTAACCCACTCCATTACCATTCCCCTTGAAGGTTTACACACTGTTTACAAACAGAATTTCCCCTGTCACTGCCAAAGTGGTGCCTTTTTCCCAAAGCATCAGACAAGGTGATGCTCGGGGGGAGATGGAGTGACACAGTTATCCACCTTGCCTGGCTCTGTCTGTTCCCTATGGATATGGGAAGCGACACATTTCCAGCAGGTAATTACATGTTGTCATCTCTCTGTGCACTGTGCAGTGCTCTGTGAGAAACCCTGAAATCCCCTGAAACACGTGTGAGAGAACCAGGCTGAGGTGAGAGCAGTGAAGGCAGATTATTCCACTGTAACCTGGGAATAGCACTCCAAGTGTTACTTCAGATCATCCATAGAGTTTTCTTCAAGGTCCCTAAAAAGATGCAATTTAGGGAAGCAGAGCAAGGAGCAAAACCTCTTTTTATTACAGAAAAAAATTAAAATTACAGAACTATTTAGGTTGGAAAAGACCTCTGAGGTCATTGAGTCCAACCTGTGACAATCACCACCTTGACAACCAGACCATGGCACTGACTGCCAAATCCTGTCATTTCTCCAACACAAAATGACCCAACATAATAAACCTGATCCAGCAGTTGCAGCCTAAACCCCATATTTCATGGGACATGAAGCAAATCCTGTCATTTCTCAAACACAAAATGATCCAACATAATAAACCTGATCCAACAGTTGCAGCCTAAGCACCATATTTCACGGGACATGAAGAAAATCCAGATATTGACCTTGATACTGAAGAAGTCCAGGCCATGCCTGAGCTGAACCTTGCCTCCAGATGTTTATTCTCACATCCAAGGCTGTGTTCTGATCTGCACAGCCCCCTCCAGATTTCCCAGTGAGAAAAAACAGAGTGTGGAGGTGAATGGCTGCTCTAAGAGGAGCAGGAGATGAGGAACAAGAAAAGTGAAGCATTTTCAATGAGATTTGTCACTTTCACACACACTCCTGGATTCCAGACAGCTCTTCTGGATGACAGTGTCCACATCCATTGTCATTTGTTCTTTGGGAACATTCCCACAAAAGGACGCCACTTTACAGGAATGCTCATTTTCCCAGCAAATATCCACATACACAAAAAGAAGGGCAGCAGTATGAAAAACAATATATAATTCCCGGTTTCTCCATTGTTTCCCATCTTTCTTCTTCCCTCTCTGAACTTTCAGCCACCCACTTGGTACCAAACACACTTTGCCACCACCAGCCCTGGGTGGAACAGCAAGGAAGAATTTGGAAACAACCCCCCTGGTTTGAAGCTGTTTCTCCAAACTTACTGGAGAAGAGTTATAAACAACAATAAGCATTCACCAAAAATCAGAATCCCTTCAGGGACACATGAAAAGAGCTCCATTCATCCCTCTGCCATGAATAATTCAGCCCTCCTGAACTTGGGAAAGAAGGTATTTAGTGGGCTTCGCAGAGGACGAAGAGGATGGAGATCAGAGGGGCTGAGGTGACGCTGTTTTACACCACAATGACACAGACTCCGAGATTCAGAAGGCTGAAAACTACTCTTATTTTTGGGATGTCTTTCTTTTATATTATTTTACACAGACCAATTTGATTCGTGAAACAAAGGCACAGTTTTTTAATTTCGTTGGTTAGACCAGAGGAACACCAGGAAGAAGTCCCTTCTAGGAAAAGGAATGAATAACAAAGTTACAGTTACAAAAACATCTTTCCTGTTTCCAGAAAATTCCCTGGGAAAAGAATCTCAGAAAACCAGAATACCTCAGGCATGGAACCAGGGCTACGCTGGGGAGTTTGGAGATGCCACATGGAGGGCTTAAGAAGCCGAGTCAAGACAACTGGGAGATCTTTGGAAGGGCAGGAAATCCTGAGCAGGATCTGAATGTTCTCAGTTGGCCCATCCCAGAGTGAAGAGGTGTAACAAAATAAAAATCCCCACCCCACGAACCCGGCTCACACTTGGAGAATTGGAGGGAGAAGCTTTTAGAGCTGGAGTTACTGCACTGCAATCATTCCAATAAAGACTGTGCCGGGGAAGACAAAGGGAATTTTCCGGCTTTTAAGCTGAGGGGAAAACACAACTCTGCAGAAGACACATACGACAGGCTTTTGAACACAGAACACAGGACATTTTCCCCAGCTCTGCTGCTCACATCTTTAAGCACAGGATTTCACCAGTCTTCATTAAACAGGGAGCATTATTTCCAGTGCTGACAGCTTCAGATTCCCTAATTTTTCTCCCTGGATGTGGAATTCCCTCCCCTGCCTGAGCTCGACGCCGTTTCACAACGCCGGGCTCAGCGCCTCGACTCTCCTGGGCTTTGACAGATGGAATTAGGATACAGCAGCACTGCAGCAAGACTGCAGATGGTTTCAAACAACTGACTTCAGCACCAAAATGCTTGTAATTCCCATTTTAAATGGAGCTGGTTTCCCTGGGGAGAGTGCCTGGCTCTTCTAGGTGTAGCAAGGAGTTGATAGAGAGAGAGAGACACACTCCAACAGCCCAGTGCTAATAAAGAAAAGTAGGAGCAACCTGCCTTCTCTGTTGGAGGAAAGCCACGATGGGGGAGAAAATGCCATGGGTTTTCCTCATCTGCAAATTTCACCGAGCTGCACCCAAAACCATTGCCTGTTTCTAGAGGTAAAAGTGCCCTTATATGAGGTTTTTTGAAAAAAGCAACACTCTCAGAGATTTCCTCGCTGAAAGCCAGGAGGGTATAGCCGAAATAATAACACTAATGGAAAAATAAAAGTAGCAATTGTGGCAGCAATAATAATGCAATAACTCGGCCTCAAACTACAGCCCTCATTCAGGGAACTGCTCCAGATTGCAGGGGGAAAGGACAGGACTTTTTTTTAAGGTGGATTTGGTTTTGCTCAGACTCCCTGTGGCTGCTGGAATGTTTGTCCTGGCACAAGAAAAGGGCCAGGGCAGCAGGGGAAGCATCTGGGAAGAAGGTGAGCAATGTCCCTGCAAGCACCTACTGTAGTCATGCTTTGTTTAAAAAGATAAGATACATAAAATGGACATTAGGAAGAAATTCTTTATTGTGTGGTTGGGGAGGCCCTGGCACCGGTTACCCAGAGAAGCTGTGGCTGCCCCTGGATTCCTGGAAGTGTCCAAGACCAGGATGGACAGGGCTTGGAGCAACCTGGGATAGTGGAAGGTGTCCCTGCCCATAGTAGGAGTTAGAATGAGATGAGTTTTAAGGCCCTTTCCAACCCAAACCATTCCATGATTTCATGTTTCCATGATAAATACAATAAAACAAGGACAATAAGGGAAATTCCCCAAAGACTTCCCTCAAAAAAAACCCACAACACAAACCACTAGGACTATTTAAGTGACTCAGGATTCAGAATTTTGAAGTTTTGTTGGGTTGGGTTTTTTTGTTGTTTGTTGTTGTTGTTGTTGTTGTTTTGTTTTTGTTTTGTTATTTTGTGACTTTCTGATCCTGTCGTAAGTTTCACACAGAGTTAAAAGGGGGTGACGAGTCTCTCCAGTGGTGGCTGTGGGGAGATTCCAGCTGCCTGTAGGACCATGGTGGGACCTGGACTGGAGCTGTTTCCTTATCCTTAGATTGGTGTCCTTGTAGGAATATTCTGCCTCCTGTGACATGGCCACAGTATCACCAGGGCTGCTGCATCCCTGCAACAGGAAAAGAAACAAGAAAATAATAATAATAATAATATAATATATAATAATAATAATAATAATAATAATGATTATGAGCAACAACAATAACATAAATAGCAATAACAATAAACAACCAAAATGCTGGGGAAGGAAATTCAGTAACTGTAGCAGCAATTTAAAGAACAGAAGCACAGCAAAGGTTAAAAGAGAATTTAAGGCAGCAGGTCTGCCCAATTTCAAAGATTCATTCTGCTTCTTGTTGATGAGATTTGTAGGTTTCAAGGCTGAATTCTAGAAAAAAAAAAAAGCTTTCCAAATTGACCCGAGGCAATATTTCACACCTTTGGAATTAAAGACATGTGCGGTGTCAGGCGCTGCATCCACAAACAGCTGAGAGGGCTGAGGGTTTCTCGGTGTGAACTGCAAGCCTTGAGCCTCTCTTTCCCTGCAATGGCACAGGGAATGTGAAATCTCTGGAATCTCCATCCCTGGAGATGGCCAGAAGGTGTTTGGACTCGGTTCTGTGTAGCTGGCCCTGGGTGGCTCTCTATGAGTAGGGAGGTTGCACCAGGTGATTTCCAGAGGCCCCTTCCAACATCAGCAAGTCTGTTCTTCTGAAAGCTAGTTGGGAAACTATGTTATATCCTGCAAGAATTCAAAATCCTTTCTGTTTTATGTAGGGATGAACTCAGAATCTTCAAGCTTTGTTCCTGAAGTGCAGGTGAGAGGAAAACTCCCCCTCACCCCATCAGTGTTCTCCTGGCATTTGCAAAGCCAAATGTTATGGCCCTGCTGTCCAGTTACAGAACAAAGAAATTTCTCCAGTCTAGGAAAAATGTCCTGGGGATTGGTCTCCAGCTAGAACTCTTCATTTCTGTAGGAATTACCAGAGGGCTGTGCTGTTTCATGCCCTGAATCTCCACCATCACAGCTGAGTGGGTTTATGAGCCTGTTGGCTCTCCTGGAGCAGAAATTCCCTGTTGGCACAACTGTGGATCCTTCCCTGCAAGAAAAATTTGAGATAAAATGAGTCTTTTTAAAGCAGGAAGATTTCCCTGGCCCATCCTTGTGCAGCTCTTGTGCTCCGTGGTAACTGGGGCAGGGAAGGAGGAGAGGTCCCAGGGCTTTAGGACTGGGTGGGAATGGGATTGCAAGACTCTGGGAAAGGCAGAGCTTCCCTGGGCAATAAACTGAGCATCAGATGTAGAGAAAAGGCTTAAAGAAGAGCACCACTGCCTCAGGAGTTTAAGACAAGCATTCTGGTGATCCCTGATGCATCCTGGTGATGAATCCTGGCGATGCCACTGCTCCCTCTGCTCCTTTCCCACACCTTCAAACCCACAGCTGGCTCTGTGTCCTGCCCTCAGTGCTGGTATCAAAGCACAGACATGGTTTTAGAGCTCACATCTACACCTGGCCAACCCTCCCCAGGACACCAGATGCCTCTCAGAGATGGAGGATGCTGCAAATAGCGTTGAAACTGTGGAATAAACCCCAGAGATGAGACCCCTCTTGACTTCTCCTGGAGCCTGGGAAGGTCTGAGCTGCTGCAGCAGCGAAAAACCAGGGTAAAACTCAAGAATTCAGAGCAGATGCTGTGCAAAGATACCAAAGTTATTGAGGCCACAAGACAGAGCAATAAATCACAGCACATTACGGGCAGGATTTTGTTATTGGTGACGTAAAACTCTCCTCCTCCTCCCAGCCATCCCTGTCCACATGACTTGTGGCAGAACAGCCCACTGAGTTTTTGGGGATGAAATCATCAGGGACAGCAGCGATTCAGCTCTTGAAGCAGATGGAGAGGGGAGTCTTGTATCTAGAGCATGTGGGAATACTTCAGGTTTGCTGCTGCAGGCACAAGGGGCTGCAACGTGCCCTTTTCTCCCTCTCCTGGCGTTCAGCTCGTGCAACAGGATCAGTTCACGCCAAAAAAACCATTTGGTCTGGTTCCGTTATCTCTTTTTCCTGCCAGGAGGGCTCCCTCATGGGGCTGGAATGGACGTGAGCAATGCCTGCAAGGGTGGGTGCTCCCAAAATAAAAAGCCAGCTTCTGTCCTGCAAACTGCTTCCCACAGCACTTTGAAGAGTCATTCCATGCTCAGAAAGTCCATCCAATCTTCCCATCCTTTGCAGAGAGCTTGAGATCGGTGCTGAAAATAAATAATCACCAAAGAAGGAGTTTATGGAGGGAAGGCAACTCACCCTGGTGGGAGGATTGGCAGAGCAGATGCTGCAGACGGGACCACGGGCAAGCTGCTGAGGGAAAGGGCAAACTTGGGAATTGCATTTTCTGGAGCTGAATGAGATTTGGACAATAAAACTAAATATTCTTGAAATGTGAGGCATGCTTTCATCTTTTTTTTTTTTTTTTCCTCAGTCTGTGGTGAAACTGCCTTATGTTTGCAAATTCTCTGAGGGGAAAGAGGCTGTTTTCAGCAGGGTAGGTAGTGGCAAAAATTTGAATGAGAGCAAAGAAAGAACAGGACCCCCAGCAAACTCCCTCCCACCTATTACACATCTGCAGCAGGAAGAAGTGAAAATACAAAACATTTCTCAGGAAAAATAATTCATTAAAAAAAAAAAAAAAAGTCATTGCATCCATGAGTTCTCCAAAATCAAACTGCTAAAACTTCCATGTAGTCAGAAGTGTCCAAAATGCATCCATTACCCCATAAAATACAGCCAGGTGTTTGACAGGGCCCCCCTCTTCACTCCCTCCCCAGAGAACAACTGGTGACAGCTGCAGTTGACATTATTTAAACATTTCAGTATTACATTTCTGCTTTCATTTTTCATCACCTTTAGGCTGAAATTCTCCAGGCCTGGCCAGTTCAAAGTAAATAGCTGGAGGAAATGAGAAAAAAAAAAAAAAAAAAAAAAGAAAAAAAAGAAAAAAAAAGTGCATAAAGTCACAGCCTACTAATATTTTAGAATGATATGATTCCAAAATTAAATAAAAGCCTATATATCCTCTTCCAAGTCAATGATTATGATTTAAACAAACAGATTGGGGACTGAGAGAGAGACAAATTTAGATGGGGAATTACATTTTTCCAAGGAAAATGGGACTGACCTGGACAATGCTTTTGGTGGTAAAGGTCATCCCACAAGGACACAACAGCTGTGCCCATTTCCAAAAGTGAAGAGGGCTAAAAATAAAGATATAATAAGGAGTAATAAAGACAAAACTTACGTCCCAGTGAAGCATGGCCAAATAATTACTCAGAAATGAGAAAGTCAAAGAGAGAAAGTCTCCCCATGGCTTTCTCCCTGATTTACTGTGGGAGCCTGCCTCACATGGAGCTGTATTTATAGGCATCAGACACGGGTGCAGCTTGTGGATAGCTCATGGAAGCAGGATCAGCAGGTCTTGTTAGAGATGAATCAGGAAAGATGTCAGCAAACTTTATCCTCCCTTTCCTGAGCATCCTGGATGCTCAGCCAGCCCCATATTTATCACCCCATCCTCACAGCTTGGGAGTTCAGCCCTGGAAGTTCAGCTTCTACCTCCAGCCCAGCCTCTTTCCACTCAGGCTTTGCCCATCTCCTGCCTGGGCCGTTCATTGTGGAATTGCATCCTCTAAGAAGGGCTCAGTGTCTTGAAGGAGCAAACTGCGCTCTGCAAAATGCTCCAAATGACACTAAATCGAGACATTCAGCCTGTGTTTCCACGCTGTTAAATGAGTTTAGAGATCACACAGCTCTTCCCTGAAACCCACCTGAAGCTCCCATCTCACCTGGCAATTAACCATCCTGTTTTCACAAATGGCCACAGAGCGAAACGTGGAATTAAATCTGTCTCTGCTGGAGGAGGCAGGGTAGAGGATGGCAGAACAGGCTGCTTTTAGCTGGGGCAGAGTTAATTTTCTTTCCAGGGTGATTTGGGCACATCCTAATTTGTGAGGTGCCACTGACAAAGCTCAGGGAGGTGTGCACATTATTTTGATGTGGAATCCCAGAATGTTTTGGGGTTGGGAGGGACCTTAAAGATCATCCAGTCCCATCCCTGCCATGGGCTGGGACACCTTCCACTATCTCAGGTTGCTCCAAGCCCCATCCAACCTGGCCTTGGACACTTCCAGGGATCGGGCAGCCTTTGAGTTGTCTCCTCTAGGAAGCAGGACATCAGAGATAAAGAAGATTTGTGGGGATTAACCTCTCCAGCTGCCACAGCCACCATTCTCTGCTTCTGCTCCTCCCAAGAAGAGCCCCAGCTCTGCAGGGAAACACATTCCAGCTCCTCCAGGCCCCAGCTGCAGGCACAGATGGGACAAGGCCGTGCAAGATGCTGAATCTGCCACGTGAGAACTCTGTGCCCGAGGCTGTGCTGGCTCCCAGACCCTCAGATCTTCACCAGCAGATCCCTCCCTGTGTGCCAGAGTGGAGCAGCAGCATCCCAGGAGATGGCAGGAGGTCAAGTGGCTTTGCCAAAGCAGCCTGACAAACCAGTGGCAGCTTTGGGAACAAGTTCTGGTCTCATCTCTTGGCTTTTGAGGCAGAACAGCTCGTAGGAAATGTGGTGTCCCCTCCTCTCACCAGCAGATTTGCCTCCTGAAATAGAGGCATTTAGACTCTCACAGGCAAAACTGGCTCAAAAACCACAATGATTTAGCTCTCAGATGAGCCAGCAGAACATGAGAAAACAGGAAAGCAAAGACAGCCCAGCTGTTTCAGCCTTCTTTGGTGGGGAGAAATAAATTCATACAACAAATGGGGTGAGGAGAAGGCACTGAGGCATGGACTGGGCTGTCAGAAGGAGCCCATTTCCCTCACAAATCCCAGGCTGAAGGTTTCAAGGTTGCTTCAGGGCAAGAGCTCTGGTGAAATGGCCTTTTTTTATTTTTTTTTTTTTTCATTTCACAGCTACCAAAGCTTTTTCCTGCGCCCATAATTTAGCTGCCCAAATTGAGAGAAAGGGAAGTGTGGAAGTGCCCTGGGGGAGCGTGTGGTTTGTGTTTGTGCCCAATATTGGTTCAGACAAACCCCAAGGTGCCCAGCTAACCTAGGAGCTACCCCAGGAGGAGCAGGGATCTGTCAGCTGGACGTGTCACACACTCCCCTGCACACGGCGCTTGATGGATGAGGCGATTTGAAGTTTTTGACAGCAGCTTTTTTGCAGTGGGGAGAAAAAAAATGAAGGTTTTTTTCAGCAAGTTGCAGATAAATGAGCAGAGTTTGCTCTAGTGCAGGGAATGCAGAAGGCAACAGAGTCAGGGATTCGTGAGGGGAATGGAAAATGCAAGGGATTGGTTTTAAAATTAGGGTGTAGAGGCAGAGAGCAAGTCTGGTCTTCAAATGAAGAGAGGAGGGAGAGGAGAGGAGAGGAGAGGAGAGGAGAGGAGAGGAGAGGAGGAGAGGAGAGGAGAGGAGAGGAGAGGAGAGGAGAGGAGAGGAGAGGAGAGGAGAGGAGAGGAGAGGAGAGGAGAGGAAGAGGAGAGGAGAGGAGGGAGGAGGAGAGGAGAGGAGAGGAGAGGAGAGGAGGGAGAGGAGAGGAGAGGAGAGGAGAGGAGAGGAGAGGAGAGGAGAGACATTGATCCTTCCGTAAACAGAGGTAGACTGACTTTTTTCTCAGGTGTAGAAGAAGTTGAAATGTTTCTAAACTAAAAGAGGAGAGATTTGGATCGGATAATAGGAAGAGATTCTTCCCTGTGAGGATGGGGAGGGCCTGGCACAAGTTGCATCCATCCTAGGGTGACATGGAGCAGGTCCTGGTGAAACAATCTGATTTTAAAGAAATGCAGAGAACTGCAGGAGGCTGTGAGGGTCCTGGCCAGCTGATGGTCACTGAGGATGAGTAAATCAAACAGAAAAAAAATCAGCATTTTTATGCAAGGTGGGCTGGACCCAGGAGTTTCTCATGGAAGCGTTGGATGTCTCATCCAGAGGTGTGTCCAAGAGTGACATTTAGGGTGAAAGAAGCCCATCAGTGAAACCTCTAGCATAGAAATTGTTATGCATCACATGAGGACAATGAGGAAAGGACACAAAGGACAGCAGAAAAAGGAGAAGATAATACGGTGACTTCATATAAGTATTCCAGAGGTGATGCAAGGAATGTATTAATGTCATCAAAGTATTGGCACTGGCTTGAAAATCTGAAAACCAATGTTAAGATGTTTCATGGTCTGTTAAATCACATGATGAAAGGCATTTGAACAACAACAACAACAAGATTTTTATGAATGAGCATTGTTCTCCAAGAAAACAGACCAATACCAAATGGAATTAGTACAACAGAGTGGAAAGTAGATCATAATAATAAAAATAATAAATCCTGCCATTAGATTTTCACAGCCTAATTATTCAGAGGGTTAGTCACTAATGGCCTGAAACATCACCATCACAGAGAACACAAGGAGTCAGGAGAAATATGATTGCAGATAAGTGGCCTGAATTACGAATAATGATAAATAAGAAAATATTTTACAGTTCTTTCCTACCCCAAATCTGTGACTCTCAAAGAACTTAATGAATCCACGTGACCCTTTTGGTAAGAGAAGATTTTGGTCACCTAATATGCTGCATTTGTGAATCAATTAGGCAAAATGTCCAATGATCTCTCAATTTCTGGCTATTAAGCACTTTGCCCTCCACAATCTTCATTCCACTGTTCTCTGACCTTGACTTGAGAATTCTGGAAGGACCTGACAAAACTTCAGATTCTGACAGGTTTTCAGAGCAGTAGTTGAAATATTTTCATGGTGTTCACGAGAGTCTGGGAAGTGTTTAGGATTTTCTGCTTTACTCGCAGAAGAAAAGAGAATGAGAAGTTTGTCTCCACTCTGGAGGGTCCAGGCTGAGATCCCTACACCTGACTCAAGCCTAGAAAATTATTCTGTATTTTCCTTTTTGGAAGCTGGACTACAGTGTTTACTGCTTCATATTTTGCAGATGTGTTCTTTGCTGTTGGCAGGAGTGTCAGAAACAGCTGACACCAGATATCACAATGTTGATTGATCTGATACATTAATTTTCCTGATAGCCCAGTTGTTTCCTTGGAAAGGAAAAAAAAAAAAAGATCTCTGACCTAAAGTAATAAGCTAATAGAGTTCGTGTTCTGACTTTAAAGAAAGGGGGAAATAGATGAGAAATTCATAAATATATTTATGCTCTCAATCCACTCCAAATGATTAAACTCCCCCAGGTCTGTTAAAAAAAAAAAAAAAAAAAAAAGACAGTGCAAAGGAATTCTTGGATTTCCTGGTAAGCAAATCATCATTAATAAAGAACACTTCATTGTGGATAGAAACACCTTCTGTTTGATTCTTTACAAAACAGAAGCATCATCAACTGCCTGGCATGGAACTTTGGAAAGGTCAAGATTAGCATTAATCACATTTTGGAACGTTTATAAAGGGTGTTTTAGCTGCTAGCCAAAAAAAAAAAAAAAAAAAAAAAAAAAAAAAAAAAAAAAAAAAAAAAAGCGAGAGAGAGGGAAACAGACTTCTTCTTACATATTCCCATCACATTATTCAAGCAAGAGAAAAACAATTTCCAACTGATTTGGAAACAGCAAACCTGATCCTGTGCTGATTGGCAACCAGCAATTACTGCTGTTCATTATTGGTACGCGGGTAGCCTGAGGATGCGCCGGCGTGATGAGCACTGGCTGGATGAACACTCTGGAGTGAAAGCTTCCTCCCCAACTAATCCAAGTAAGGTGGGAGGAGAGGGAAGGAGTGGAGAGGTGATTTGCTCAAGGTTACTCCACAGGCCAGCACCAGAATCGTGGAACTGTTGGAGTTCCGGAACTTGGATTTGGGGATTTTAGTTTATAGTAATGTCTGTGAGTCAAGATGGAGGATTTAAGGTGTTGTCTAAGTCCTTCTTCTTCACATTCTTTTCCTTCTTCTTCAGGGGTTTAGGAGGTTTTCTGTGAAGAAAGTCCGCATTGAAGGCCTTGGGTGGTCATCATTGGGTCAAAATATAAATAATATAGGTGTCATCTCATTATCAGGGGATTATCATTTAAATAACCTTGGAAAGAGTTAGAAGCTCTCCATTTTACCTCATTTCTCTAACTTGCTAGATTGAGCTCACAGCTCAAGCAGTGCAATAGATAAAATATAATAAACAACCAAGTCCAAACTTGAAATCTACATTTCCCATGTGTTCGTCCTGACCTTATCAGAGTAAAAGACACCAGAACTGCCACCATGGAACCACCATCTCAGCCTGTACCAAACACATTAACAGGCACATCCTTGGATTTCAGGTGCAGGAGTTGGGCTCTCCTTGGATACCTCCTCACTTGACATCACACTGTGCTATTTATAAATTTATTTCTTTGCCATTCCATCTGCTTTCTCCTGACAAAGAGACCACACAGTGCCCGAAGAAGAATTAGGCTGAAAGAATTGGATTGTCAGCCTGGAGAAGAGAAAACTGTTGACAAGAAAGACGGAGAGATGATTTACAAGAGCTGGATGACAGAACAAGCGGGAAAGCTTCAAACTGAACAAGACTGGTTTGGATTGGCTATCAGGAAAAAAATATCTTTAGTGAGGATGGTAAAGTTCTGGCACAGGTTGCCCAGTGAAGCTGTGAATTCCCATCAGGAAGTGTTCAAAGCCAGTTCGAGGGATTTGGAGCAACCTGGATAAATAGAAGGTGATGTCTCTGTCATGGCAGGGGTGGAACTGGATGCTCTAAGGTCCTTTCCACCCAGACCATCTGTGGAGACAGGTCATGCTCTCCCTCTCCATGATGGAGACAGCCAAGGTATGTTGTTTCCCTCTAATTCAGTGGACTAACCCGGGAGCAGGATAACCATGATTTTAATTGGATAATTACTCTTTCTGCAAGAACTGCTAAAAAAAAAAAATTAAAAAAGTGCCTGGAGGGGGCAAAACAAAGCACAGCGTTCAGTGCTGCTTACGGAAAGCTGGAATTCGGGGTAATGGTTTTCTGGGAAGGGTACAGGCATGAGGTGGGGGGGGGGGGGGAATAAACAACCTCTTGCTCTGCTGAAGAAGGAGAACAGGCAGGTAGAGAGCAGCAACCAGACGCCAAATGAGATAAGTATACGGGCGGCCAATGGGAGGCGAGCGCCCGTGATCATGGTAGGTCAAGGTAAAAACAGAAGTGCTCCGTGTGTGCATTTGTTGCCTGTGGGGCTCTTTACAAGGGAAATTAGACAGCTCTGTGGCTGGAATCACGGTGGGGGGGAGTGTCCAGCTGATGTATTGACAGGTTGTTCAGGAGGACGCAGAGGTTGCAAGATTTTGCTGCCCATTCCATTTGTTCAAGGGGCGGGTGTTACCTGGGCTACTGTTACAGTTCTGCTTTATCTCAGCCGAGGTCAGGGTGAAAGACACAGGAAATGTAGAGTCGAGTTCAGGCTTGGTTGTTTATAATCTTATCTATTTACAGTATTTACAGCTTGAGCTCCAACTTGCCAGTTAAGAAACGTGACAAAAATGGAGAGCTTCTAACTTTCACCAAGGCTGTTTAAGAGATAATTACCCAATACCAAAGTGACACCGATATTATTGATGCTTTTGACCCAATAGTGATCATTTCAGGTTTGCAATGCAGACATCTTTCACCCAATTACAAAATGCCACCCAAATCTGTGAAAAAGATGGAAGAAGAAGGTGAAGAAGAACTCAGACAACACCTGAATCCTCCATGTTGGCCCACACACATCACTATATACCAAAACCCCAAACCTGTTTTCACCCTGTGAGATCACACACCACCACTCCAGCTACATCTCCCCACCCCAGTGCCTTCACTCGATCTCAGAAACCTGTTCCAAGGCCTCAGGTCAAATGTGGTGCCTGCCTGAGGGTCAGCACCCCTCAGCCCAGAAAGCCTGGAATTTTCAGCCTCCAGCGTTCCAACAGGCTACCACAACCGGGCAGTAAGACCCATCCCTGCTCCCCACAGCAGCTCCGAGTGCTCGGTGCTCCATGGATATGTAACTCTCCCCACCGAGCCCGACCTCTGTGGGATGCAGGATGCGCTCCCGCTCCCAGGGAGGTCATGGAGCCGCTCAGCCGGGAGCCGCAGGAGAGGATGCTCTCGCTCCCAAAAGTTTGGGGTTCACTTCCCAGCAAACAGAGAGACAGCAACACTCGGGAAATGAAAAATATTCCTCTTCCTCAACGCTGTGGGAGGCATCAGCCCCGGGGCAAAGCCCTGCCTTTGGAACGTGACGGGAGTGCCTGAATGGGGAGCTGCTGTCCTGTTACTCCTAATGCTCAATAAAGGCAGGGGACGCTTTCCAGAGATGGTTCAAAACATCCTCTAAGAGAGTTTTTTGCTGTCTCCAATGTCACCGGAGCATCTCAGGGCAGGGTTTCTGCTCGTGCCAGGCTGACAAACTGGTTGCTAGAGCAGCACTGAGTGTGTTCATGACCTCCATCCTGGATCCCCGGGAAAGGAGGCTGTTAGGCTGTCCATGCCGGCGCTGCTCTCTGGAAAGAATGTAATTTGCTGCGGAGCAGTAATGGGAAACAGATGAGCTGTATAACCCAGTAGGCCATTTATGCTTCATTTCTGCAAATGCAGGCTGGAACATACGGTTGTATTTATGTTTTGGGTGTGCAGAAGGGAAAAAAAAAAAACACCAAAAACCCAAACCTAAAACCTAAACCCCTGTTCTTTATCATTTGATTGGCCTGGACACTCTGAGTATAAACATTACACCGTGGAGACAAGAGGCCAAAATTTCTTAATGTCCTGTAGTGTCTAGACCAAAAGCAATAAAGGCTTGTGCTGTCCTGCGCACTTCATCATAATGACTTATTCAGGGGAGAACCTGTCAGACGGGCTGAAAAATGGAAGTTTCACCTTTTTAAAACTAATTTGATAACTTCATACCCATGAGACAGGCAAGTGATTGGAGCCAAGGCATACACTAATGTCTTGTGAATGCTCTTTGATTTTATTTTTTTTTACAGCCACAGGAATCAGTCAGGAGTTCTGCATTATTTCATTATATTGTCCCAGGAGAGGTACTTCGATAATTTTTATTACCAATGGGAATGAAAATGTATGTTTTATTTGGTAATTTCATAATAATGGCTCCAACTCTGTAACAAACTCTCAATGAGCTGAACCCTGGTCCATCATTAGATACTCACTCTGAAAACACAGGATGCAGGAATAAGACAGCGCCGGGAACAGGAGCTGGCAAGTCCCTCTCCATGCATTTTAAACAGCAGCAGGGGCAAAAATAATGTTGAGAGGAATAAGCACAACTGTGGCAGTGGCCTATTTTACTGCAGCGAAGTCAGGTCCAGCCTCCAAGACCTCTTGCAGCCTGGCCTTCCCTCTTTTTCTCCCCTGGGGGATGGTATCTTAGCTCCAGAAGTGTTGATGTCAGCCCAAATTTTAGTAACTCTTGACAGTTCACTTTCACTTGTTCACTACATGATTTACAATTTTTTTCTCAGCCTCCCAGGCTGTGCCATGACTCAAAATGGGGTTGTGGGGACCTTCCAGTCTCTTGGCTGAGATCAGGAGCAGCCTCATGTGGACCTTCATGAACCATGGAACCTTCATGAATATTCATTCTTCATCCCCGGAAGTGTCCAAGGCCAGGTTGGACGGGGCCTGGAGTAACCTGGGATAGTGGAAGGTGTCCCTTAGAATTGGAATGACATGATCTCTGAGGTCACTCCCAACCCAAACCATTCTGTGATTCCACAATCTCCAGTTTGGCGCTCAAATCAAACTCCAGTCAACACGATCTCCTGAGTATTGCTGGACCAGCATGAAGAAGATGAAGGTAAATGTCTATGAACTCTTAATACCAAACCCAGAGTTTGTCCTGTGGCATTTTTGGGCTGACCAGAAGTAGAGGGCACCCACCTGGCCTATAGCAAAGCTCAGGCACTCCAGGAACTGCACAAAAAACTCCAACTCACAGAGGAGAAGTCAAATCAAGGGCTTCTAAAGACAAAACCCAGCAATTCTCAGCCCCTTACCCCTGCTGGAGACAGGCAGAACATATTGGAGAAGCCGTCACATGCTTGCACTGTTCCCCAGGCATCTGCTGTTAGCCATTTCTGGAGGCAGGAAGCTTTGTCTGACCCTCTACAGCCCATCTTATGCTTGTATCTCCCATGGAACAACACAGTTCTCAATCTGATAGCTCAGTGTCTGTCTGCTCCTTCTGCAGTGCCAGGCTGCTGCGAGCTCAGAGACCCCGCTCGAAGCCTGGGAGCTGCGGATCAAAATCTCCCTGCCTCCAGTCACTGCCTTTATTATCATTCTCTGTGTTTCCCATGGCAGAAATTCCATGGTATGGTTGCCCCCAAAGCAATTTGTATGCTACGACTCAAAAAGAGCCCCAGGCAAGAGCTGGCCTGATTTAAGAGAGTGAGAAAAAATTAAATATCTGAGTCTGTCGAGAGCAGTCATCTTCTAGATCCAGAGATCGTTCCCCCAGATTTTCTTATTCACACTCTGCTGAAGGTTACAACCTCTCCAGGAAGAATCAATTCTCTCATTTCTTGGCTTGTTGCAGACAAAAATACATTTTTTAGTAAAGATATACTGATTAAGTCCATTCAATTTCTCTGATGCAGGTTAGGATAACCTCACCGGAGAGGTCTGTCAGCTGATAAAAGGGGAAATCTTTTACATGAGACTGCAGTCAATTTTAGAGAATAATATAATGTAATATAATATGATTAATATGATATAATATAATATAATATAATATAATATAAACAGGCTGGAAAGGAAGCCATGCTCAAGCAGGGCCAAATAGATCAGGCTGCTCAGGGCTTGTCTACCTGAGTTTTGGATGTCTCCAAGGATGGAGAGCCAACAACCTCTCTGGAAAGCCCAATCCAATGTTTCACAGAGGTGCCTTTGCTTTGCCATTATATCCAATAGGAATTTCCCATGGGCATCACCTCTGGTTCTTCCTCTGTTCCCTGGGGAAGGCACACTGGATATTGCAGCTGGCAACAAGATGTCACCAAACCTTCTCTTGGGCATGCTGAGCACGCCCAGCTCTCAGCCATTCCCACCTTGTGTGCTCCAGGATCCTGAACCTCTTGGGGACAGAACTCACCCCTGAACACTCCAGGCTTTGTTGTTTTGGGCATTGCAGAAGCGGTGTCACAACTGTGATGCCTGAAGTTTGAGTTTTCATATTTTTCAGACTCTGTGCTGCCCAGGGGTGCAGTTCTGAGCCTCACATCCAGTGTCACTCAGCTCTGCACAGAGCAGGGAGACAAAACAAATCCTTTTCCTGATGAAGACCAAGGACAACTTTCAGGCCCAAAAGCACAAACAAGGGTGGGCTGAAGGGAGGAACAAGAAGGATGGGACCTCACAACCTGAAGCTGTAATTGGACAATTAAACCCCAATATGCAAATGGACCAAAACTTATAAAAGTGTGAGACCTCATGACTGCTCAGCCAATTTGTGACCATTTTAGGCCCCTTGGGGGTAGCCCTGGCCAGGCTCTTGTCTTGGCCAAGGTGGATCCTGGAGGCCTTTCAATAAATACCTACTTTACTCTCTAACGTTGTCCAGTCTGTTTCAGGTCAGCCTTCCCAAGGCATCAACTGCTCAGAGGTGAAGAATCCTTTCACTGGACCTTCTGGTGAACATTGCCTTGAGCAGAGCTTGCCACGAGGATGCACTGCTGACTCATGAGCTGCCAAAATATCCCAGCTCCTCCTCCACAAAGCAGCTTCCCAGCCAGCTGGCACCAACCCACCTCGTTGCAGGGGGTTATCGAGTGCTAGATGCAGCATTTTAATCATGGCTTGAGTGGTAAGAGCAGCTAAGAGCTCTTGCAATTCTTTAAGTTCTCTTAATTAAGGGCTAATTGAGCTTCCAAAGCTTTGTGTCATCTCTTGAGATTCCCTAATGAGCAGCGTGGCTTGAAGCACTGTGATGCCACCAGGCCCCACTTCAGACCCACAGAGCTCACATCAAGTGTTGAGGGAGCTCCTAATGCACTTGAGGGGAGGTTTTCCTGCCCAGCTTCCAGGGGGATGGCTCAGGGAATGAGGTCCCTGGGACAGGACACGATTTACAAACATTCCAAGCCATGAAGAGGCACCTATGTTCTCCCAAATAATCTTCCAAAAAAGCAGCGATTTTTCTCGTGGTTGCTGTCCAGCAGACTGGGTTCCAGCACACAAATGTATTGCTGGCTCAAACAGCCAAAAGTATCAGGGCTGGAGTTAATTGCAAATTGATTGAATGGAAGGTACATTAAAAAAAAAAAAAAATCCAGAAGTTACAAATTCATTAGCTGGGTCGAGAAAATGCTTTGTGCTTATTCAGTCTCTGCCATCCAAGCTCTCTGTAAATGTTTATGAACCAATAACTGATTCTGTCTGTGTTTTGAGGAGTTCCACATTCCTATGATTTACTGAGGGACAAACCTAAGCCACAGGAAAAAATAAAACTGTAATATGTAATATATCCCCCAAAATGTTAACATATGGTACCTTGTTTCATCTTGAGAACCAAGTACTCACCTACCTGCAGAAAAGTTCTCTGGCATAATTACAGAGTTGACTTTCTTCAGCAATTTATTAATGCAGCCCTGTGAAGAATCAAGGTCAGTGTTTGTGGATTTTGCTGGATAACAAACAAACCTGAAAATCCAGAGGACTTTTAACCCAAGTATGGTGGAGGTTTTAAGTTATTATAAATTCACTGCTTATATCTTCTTCCCTTTGCCTGATGTGGCACATCTCCCAAATAATCTCAGCTTTAAATTATATCCTGAGTTTATTAACCATGACATCAGAGAGAAAACTACCCACTATCTTTTTTTCCTTCCTAAGGCTGAAGATTTCTGCCAAGTCATCTCAAAGTCTCTTCTTTTCTATTAAAAATAAACTCCACTGCATTAACTCTACTCCATTAACCTTTCCTCTTGGTTAAAGGTTTCTAAACCACTCCAGGGGCTGCTGCTTCCTCTGGTTTCATCCTGCATTTATTGTGAAGTGAGAATCAGAAATAAGAGGACAGGACAGGGATTGACAGGCTTTTCAAAATTCATCAGGAAATGCAAATTTTACAACCACTTGGGCAAATTCTCAGAGCTCAATCAGGATTCTTCCTCACTGGGAAAAGGACTTGAAACTGTAAATAGAATATAATATGGAAATAAAGATAGGCAGCCACCAGGAAAATCATCACAGCCTTGCAAATTAACAAGGGGCAACCCCAAACACCCATCATGGTTAAGATTCAGCTTATACCAGTCTCATACAACTCTGATATTCCAAGCTTTTTCTCAGTTTAAGGGCAGAATCTGGTCATTGTTCCTCGTGGGCAGTGAAGCTTCAATGCCATGTCTGTCTTTAAGGGTTGGTGTTAGTGCAGGGTGTAGAAAGAGCAGCTGGTTTTCTCGGGTGGATTCAGTCCCTTAATGAGCTGTTAATTACAGAACATGACATTTCCAGATCTGGCCTGGCCAGTGTGTCTGGAGAACGACCAGATTCTAAGGACACCTGTAATTTACAGGTTTGCAAGAAACTGGTGGATTTAATGATGGTAAATTAGCAATCCCAATACCTGTGTGCAGTCCTGCCATGGATGGATGATGATGACAATGGGAAGTATCATGGAATTCTCCTTTGCTTTATGGACAGAACTAAGGAGTAGGGCTCACTTCACTTGTGAATCCTTTCACTTCAGAGAGGAAGTAAAAGATCTTAGAAGATCCAATGCTGCACAGTATAACTGTCTCTGAACAAATCTCTAGAAGGAAATTTTTTCAAAATACTCCATATTTATGAATGGGAAGTTTGTTTCACAGATGGTGTGGGTTGAACTGCTTTGAGAACCCAACTTCAGGTTTCTCCAAGGGTTTAGACAACTGGACCTCAGTTCTACATCAATACAAAAAGCAAAGTGATTTTCCTCTTCATCCATAAACCTTTTTCCCCTCATTGAGTTGAATGTTGAGTCTAGATGTGTGCTTCACTTTCAACGTGCCTGAAGAGGGGCTCCCACAGTCTCAGCCAGGACTTTTCTCCACATTTGGTCCAGTGGTTTCAAACACACCTGAACTTGCAGAACCTCTCACACATGCAACATCTGAGATACGATTTCACACCAGGACGTCCACTTTTCAGTTATGACCACTGAACGCAACCACAGAAGCTTATTTCACCTCCCTTTGTAGAAAGCAAGAAAGAAAGAAAACCCTTAATTTCTCCTCTGATGTGCAAGATTTCTGTCACCACCAGCACTTACCAGCGGCTCACAGCTTTGCAGCAGGGCTCACAGTCATTACCATGCAATGCCTCGCTGCCTCACTAACGGGTCCTCACTGGGAGACCGCCCAGTGCGCACCCAGGAGACAAAAATCCCTGCTCCTGGTGGCTCTGTGAATCCCTTCTTGGTGATAACTCCACCCCCAGCCCTCCACAGCTGCAGCCCCGCTGACAGAGCCCTGCTATGGAAGCTCATTTTGGAAACATTATTGAGGTATAAGATCAAGACCCAGCAGTTTGCTGTCCAAAGCCATTGAGAGACTTCATTTGATTTAATGGTAATTTGTAATATTCATTTCAGCAGCACAGGCTCCCTAAAGTGATGATCTCTGTTTTGCCAACAAAGAGGAGGACGTCAATAGACATTTGGGTCAGGAGCTCTCCTCTGACACAAAGGAAGTTCTGCTGGAAAGTTAATCTTTCTCTCAGTTCTTTGGAACACGAAAGTAATGCGTTTTGACTTGCATTGTGATTGATATTTTTTACTCATTAGTTCCTAATCTCTTTGTTAAGTGCTGGGATTCTTTTGTGATAACTCTTGCAAAAATCAATGGCTTGTGCTTTAGGTTATGGCGTGGTTCTCTCTCACTTTTAAGTTTGTGGCTTGAGAGCCTCTCCCCCTGGTGATGACTGGAAGGTAACTTTAGTTTTAAGGATCCTCCAGAAATGAAACATCAACTGGAATGGGCAAGAATTTGCAGGAATAAAAGGCATCAGCAGAGGCAGCTCTTTAACTGGCACAGCAGCAAAGCTCATGGCCCACAATGGTTAAAATTTCTTCTCTCCATTCTGCATCAGGAGAAATGGTGTAGTGACTGGGAATCTTCTTCTATTCGCTTAAGTTCTTGTGTGAAATCTTTTACTCCCATCAAATCCAGTGACCACATTTCTCCCAAGCAGCCTGGAGGAATACCTTTTCACCTCTTCTTCCAGTGCTCTCTGCCGGTGTTACCTTTTACCTTAATAGCTGGGAAACAGAAACTCTTTCTAGTTTATTAGCAGAAGCCTGACCTAAATACTCATTTGAGCACAGAGCAATGAATCCTCATGTAAAGAACCCTTCAGAAAGCAGCCCCTGTGATACGTGGCTGGGACAGAGGCAGAGAGAGCAGGCAGCATCCTCATTTCCCTGGGAAAAGTGCCACCTACAGATACTTCCTATCATCACTGCTGAAAACCAGGCCACGGCATTTATGCCATTGCCAGTGATAAACTAAAGCTGCAAACTCCCCAGCAAGGCTCCCACTTTTAAGGTCAGCTGCTGTGAAGATGACTCTGCCTCCAGTAGAAGCATTAAGAAGAGTGTTCCCAGACAGGGCCTGCAAAGCTCATCTGCCTGTGTTTGGTTTCCAGCCCATCCCTCACCAGAACTCTCAGCTCAGTGTGAAAAAGTCAACGATCCCACAGATTTAGGTGGCTAAATGTTATGGAATTGCCCAGTTAGCACTGAAGTGACTCGATGACCTGGGAATGGGATTGATGATGGCAGTGTGCCTTGGGCACAAGCCCATACCTGCTTCCCACACTCTGGGAGTCTAATGTTAATGGGACTGAGCTGCTCCTCTGCCCAAAAAATAAGAAAGCCAAAGGTTGAAAGTTATATCCTGGGCTTTCCATGCATCCCTGCATTCCAAGCCAACCTCTCTACCTTCCCTACCTCTGATCCTACTGAGAATCATGGAATTACTGAATATTTTAGGCTGAAAGAGATTTTAAGATCATCCAGTCCTACCCCCTGCCATGGGCAGGGACACCTTCCACCATCCCGGATTGCTCCAAGCCTTGTCCAGCATAGCCTTGGACACTTCCAGGGATGGACCATCCATAACCTCTCAGGGGAACAACTTCCTCAGGCAAAGGATTGAATCTTGAGGTTGGACGTGCCAGTAAAGGTTTGAAGCTGTTGTTGCCTGTTGGAAAGAAAGATTTCAAGGATATTCTGCAGCAGTCTGACAGAACACTGCAGGGGACGACTCGCTGGCAGCTGCAGAGCATTGTGATCTATATTTCATGCTTCTGATACTCTATCTAACAACTGACACACTCATTCTCTGACTCCCACAAATAATTATTTCACTTTGGATTCAGGCATTTTCTCCCCCTCTAGCTTACACCAGTCTTAGAATCGTGTCAAATTCACAGAGATCTGTAATTATAAATTACAGGGTGGTAACAGTGCACATGTCCATCAATGCCAGTGGGCTCTTTTTTTTGGTTTACATTTTTTCTTAACTTTCCTAAGAGTTTCTTTGCCACCTTTGCAGACACTTTCACAGGTAGTTTGGGAAATAGAAGGATGAAGGTCTTACTCAGTGGAAAGTTGCTCCCTCCAGATTATATTGGGAAGGTTTGGTGAATTCAGACAACTTGCTGGAGTTATGCTGAGTTAATGTTTCCCATTATGGGCCAGGAAGGAGGTGCCAGAGTATTTACCAGTGCCACACATTGATGATAAGAATGTAATTGCCAGAAGAGAAGTTCAGATATCTTTTTCCATTGTTTTCAGTGTCGATAGTGGGAAACATTTGATCCTAAAAAACACTTCAAACTATTTTAGCATTGTTTTGTTGATTTTAGCTTTTCTTCATGTTCTTTCTCCTATTTAATATTTGCAAAGCTTCAAATTTTTCAACATCTCCATTTTTTGCAGAAGTACTCGATTAGCAAACTTCAATTTCACTCTTCTTGTTTGTTTGGTTGGGTTTTTTAAATTTAACTGTTTCCAACACCAGAAACAGTTTGAGGGAAGACTTGGAAAGGAAAAACCTAATACAATAATTTTTTTAACAGGGTGTGGAAAGTTGAGACAATATTACTTCTTGTTCTGAGCAGGAACAGAAGAGTGAGGAAGGAAAAACCAGTCCTTATTACAAAGCTGAAATAATCTTGAAAAGTGAAAGCTTTCTGTAATAGGCTTCAGAAGTCTTTGATTTGAAAGGTCATTTTTGTTTCACCAAAAACAGTGGAAAAGAAAACTGTTCATGGGGCCAGACAAACAGAGTGATTTGGACTTTATACATAGAGTGTCATACAGATTTTGCCTGAGGTTAATAATTCTCTGCCTTTGGGAAAACCAGACTTTCCAATATAGGACAGGAAAAAACCCATGCAATCACAATGAGCCAAACTCTCCTGTTGGGTTTCCTTACTGCATCTATTTTGCAATGAGCTGACTTCTGACTCCAGTATTTATTAGGCAAAACAATAGGAGTGGCACCACTTTTCTGTGCCTGAAATCCCATATTATAGCAGAGAAAAACTATGGCATCTCACTTTCCCTCAGTGCTGTGTGATCACTGAGTAAACTCAGCCTTTCTTCCTAAAGAGCAGCCTCACAAAGTGAAGGAAGATACAACCAAGAGATCAATCTATGGCTACCAAAATCTTTTCTTCTGGGTCTGAGAGTTCTAGAAGGCAAAATAAAGAAGGTATTCTTGTTCTCCATTCTGCAGCATCTCTGAAAATCTGACCCCATGGGCAGCACACACTCCTCCAGGCCTGGTCTAATTTCCCACACAGGGCAATGCTGGAGCCTCAGAGGGAGCAAGGAAATGCCCAGTGCCTTAATGTGAGGTACTGGTGGGTTTGAGGCTGCTGCCTTTCATCCCTCCTGGAACACAACCAACATTCCTAAACTCCCCTAAACCCATGTTTCCAACCCCCATAAAGGGAGGGGTGAAAAAGAGGCCCAGCAGCCCTTAAATCTCTGATTTCTTACAGCAGGATTTCTCTGTTCTCTCTGCATCTTCCTTTCAAAGAGCTGTGAGACACCCTGGCTGAATTAACCAAATAATCACAAAGCATCTTGCAGGTTTTAAGGAGAAGAACCAATGGGGGAGGAGACAATGATAAAGAAGAAGCGTTTGGTTCACCCCAAACGAAGTCCACGTGGTCCTTCTGGAAGACCAAACCCTTGTTTTGCTGTCATGGGACTGCTGTTTTTTGACAAGACAAAGCGTGATTCATGCACAGGGTACTGCTCACACTTTTGTGTTGGGGCTGAATGCCCCACCCCTCCTCCCACCTCACTTTTATTTTGCAAGCTCTTCACTTCATTCTAAGTACCCTGGTAGATTTATGGGAGACTATTATTGCAATACACTGCTGCTTCTTATCTATTCATCATCCCTTTTCTGAGACTTATCTGGGGATTTAAAGGTCTCCTTGATTGTAATGATCTTCAGGAATTAAGGGTATAAAGGAGATCCTAAAGTCCCAGTATGCCTTCTAGGCATTTTTGTATCTCGAACTAAAAAGGGAGTAAACATCCAATTATGCCAAAGAAAAATGTACCATTAACTCTTCAAATCGTCCACCTGGGTGTGTTGATGTGGAGCAAAGATCTATAATAATAATTTATATGGTTAGTTCATATATAATACTGGGAGCTTGCAGGAAATACTGGTGGTGTGTGACTTGGATAATGAGGGATTAAAAAGGGTCAGTTGGAACCTTTGTGGAAGTGACAAAGAGTTTGGCCACTTATCTCATGGGAGGAAAAATGCACATCCATGACTTCTGGTTCATCATTCATGTGCCATTTTCATGACTGCAGCTCTGCACGTCCCCCTGACGACTGCTACACCCCTGATTTCTGGATTTCAGAGCACAGCTTTCACCATCATCATCATCCAAGCACTGGGCTGGGAGGTGAAGAGCATCATGCCCTGGGCTCACTGTCCTGATAGAAAGGAAAGGATCTGCTTGTTCAGGTTTGAGAACCCTGAGTGATTCCTGTCCTTCCGGTCCTGCAGTCCCTAATTTAGACCCACAAATGTTCCCCTTGCCCCATACATTTGACAGGATCTCAGCATCCAAGACAACCAAACTACATCATCATTTTTCCTTCTTCGTTCCAGCACAGATGTTCTGCCTCTGTGTGCAGAACAAGCGCACATCTGGGATGTACTTGTGGAAAAGGAAACAAGCAGACCCAAAACTGCTGGAGCTGGTTTTGGAGACAAGGGTGGAAGGGACTTTTGCCCTGATTAAAACAGTGGGGAAGCTCCATCTGAGCTGGAATGGAAATAGCAAACATCTGGTTATAACTTCTTTTAGTTATATCCTGCTCCTTTCTTCCCCCCTAAGGAAAAACAAACAATAACAGAACCAAACCAACCAATAACTTCAGGTTTAACACAAGGAGATAGAGAGTTCATAATTCCTGCCAGACGCCTCGGTGGCAGGGTCAGAGAGGAGGCAGACTCACTCTCAGCCTAAGCAAAGAGGGAAGATTTGCTTTCTGAGTTGACAGGGCCTGGGATCCCATAAGGACCATATGCCTCAGGCAGCCACAGTGCAAGACACATGACTGTTGTTTTGAGGTGTCTCTAATTCTTCTCTCTCATACCTTTTCCCCCTCGTGCTTAATCCAGAAAATAGCATCACCAAAGAGTTTTCCCTATGAGCAGACTGTGTCAGCCAGTTTGCATTAAGACAATAATTAGTGAATTCTGTACATTAGTAAAGCATGTCTAGGTGTGCTAGGAGTTCTTTCCCCTGGAAAACTCTCCAAGAATACTGTGAATGCCAACACTTCATGCAAAGGAGAGGTTTTGTGACAGTCCCATATGCAAAAGGAAAGTTTTACTGGAGAGGGGTTGATGGCCCTCCAAGAGGGCTGGTTAGGGTGGGGACTCACAGAGGGGTTAATTATTCTGCAGGTTTTGGGGGTGAGTGAGAGGTGGGTTTGGCACAGACCAATGTGCCTGAATGCCACGCAGCTCCCAGTCCTGTTTTCTAAGAGATTCTATGAGAGGTGCCAATCTGGGAAACACGATATTTTGTAGAATAAATGTAGGTCCTCTGACTGCTTTCCAATCCTTACAAGATTGCACCTGGGAAGACACGAGGCAGAGTGCATCATTCCCATAAATAAGCCCATCCCAATTTAAACAAGCATTTTCACGTGCCTCTATCTCCAGCCCCCCCAGAACTGTGAGAAGCCAACATTCCCTTCAAATCCTGGAGGCACCAAACATTATTTTGACTTCAGGTTATGAAGGACCAGGTCCTCACCAGACAAAACTAATTCTGATCCCTCCAAAAATGTAATGACCACCAACGGGTCAGACTATGAAGGTGCAGGATTTTGGGGTCACTTCCCCACATGGTTTCAGTTTCTCAGAGTAACCTTGAACAGTGCTTGGAAAAAAAAAAAGGAGATAAAAATCCCCCCTGTACCTGCTTTATTTATTTAGGCAGTTGTCTCCAGCTGTGTCTTCCTAGAGGGATAAAGACCTTTCACACTGTGCTCCCAGACCCAGCCAAGCCTCAGTCCCCACCAAAACATCAGGTTAACGGGATGTGAAAGATGAGGCTGCTGCCAGTGTGGACTTGAGACTCCAGCTCATCACATCTAATCCTTACCAAAAAGCTTCCAGGTTCCCTTTAGGGAGGATTTTTCTTTTTCCTCAGGGACACCTCGTTACACTTTTTTTTTTTTTTTTTTTTTTGTTTTTTTTTCCTCCCTGCGCTGCTAAAGGTTGCTTTACAATAAGGTCAGGAAAGAAGAGGATTTTTAGCTATGCTTACTTTACAGACCATTTCTCACCCTTCCTAGTGCTCCTGGTAATACTTACTGAGAGACAAAGCCATTCATCTTCGCAGATTCCCAGCCAAGTGTGGTTTGAAGCAGTTCACTTGCACTGTCAGAAGAGATATTACTCGCTATAAAAAGCTGCCTTATTCCCCCAAGTTGCCGTACTCAACGCGTGACCCTTTTTTGCTGAGAGATTGGCACGATGATTGCTTACTTCTAGTCACCTGGAACTCTTCTGTCTGCAAGACATTTTATTGAAAATCACATTGTACCAGTCAATCACCCTCCCCACCCACCATATGTTGCTGTAGCAGGAGGGAGCCCGGCGAGCCTGCTCATCGTGCTTGTGAAGCTGCAGCTTGGGTGACCTTACAAAAAACATCACCTGGCTCTGCAAGAGGGGGTGGTGGGAGCAGCTGGGACAACTTGTCTTGGATGCTTCCCCTGTAAAACTTCACGCTTGTCCTTCTCCATCCTGTCCCATGGCAGATCCTTTCTGGCTCAGGCTTGTTATCTAAAACAAGGAAAGATTTTGCGGTCATTTCCACTTCAGAAATTTGGACAGCAAACTGATTGGATGTGTTGGTCCTGAAGCTGAGCGAGCACCCAGCAAACAGAAATGATGAAGCCCAGTGAGCACCTCAAGCCAAGAGAAAGCAGGAGGGATGTCCACAAGTTGCCCATGGAAGGTCTCCCCGCCAGGCCAGATAAGGCTGGAGCACTGGGAAGAGCTGGTGCAGCCCTGAGGTGCTGCAAGAAGAGCTGCCACACACCAACTTTGTGTGCCTGCTCTTCAGAGAGGAGAGGCACTCTCTTGCAGTATTTCTGTCACATGGGAAGTTTATAATAAACCCACTCAGTTTATCTCCAAGACAGCTTGAACATGACAGCAATTTTCCTTGCCTTGAACGCAGATTGCAAAGGTGTTGGTGGGGCCCTCCTGCTTCAGATATCAATCCCTGAAACCAGGACAGCTTCCCCTCACACCCTGCAGGGCTGGCTGGAGGGAAGGCTCTTGGTTTGCTGTAGTCACCATGATCTGTAAGAAAGCCCATGGACTTTACAAGGTGAGTAGGAATCATTAATTTTTTCCAGAGGGCAACATGTCAGCACTTAGTTTTAGGTAAATCCACGCACCTCTATAGTTCCTTATTAGTCTAGCTTAGGTTTAGGAGACTACAAATATCACTAACTGGGGTTCTAGATGTGGCAATATGTGAGAATGGTCCTGAATCCTGCCACAGCCTCAGCTGAATAAATCTTGTTATTCCCCATGCTTTTTTATCTGCTTTTTTTCCTCCCTCTAACCCTGAAATCTCTTTCCCATCTAAATTCCTGCAGATGCTTTTGCATCTTTTCTGTGATCAAGCTCAGTCCTTCCTCATGCCTGCATCACCTCTTGCCCTGAGGCTGTTCCTGAGCCCTGACAGAGAGCAGCTACCTCTGCAGAAGCTAGAACCCATCCTGGTGACAGCCACAGACAGTGTTCCCCTGCTGGTTTTACCTGCACAGTCACCCAGGGAGGACTGACAGCCTTGGCCACACACAAATCACGACTGCACATGCATGGACAAGGAACATGAGCAGGCAAATAATTACCTGCTGGAGGGAGCAGGATTTATTTCTGTGCCCAGAGAAGATGGATCTGAGCACCCATGGGCTTTGGGAGGATTTAATAACTCCTCCTTGCTCTAGGAATGTCCTGGACAGCCAGCAGTCATTTGAGCTGAGCAGTCACGCAGGCAGAGTGACTTGATTGTTGACTTTGCCAGGGCTGGTGCACAGACATTGTCACACTGGGGCTGTGCTCCCAAATAAACAGGCCAGGGATCATCCCCTGGGCCAGGGAGCACAGCTCTCATTCACATAACTAAACTGGTTTTCCCCACACCAGGATCAGGTAGCCTTGATGGATTCTCTTAGCCTGAAGCCTGTGCTACCCTGAAGACATGGAATGTGCTTAGCAGATTTTGGTCAAAACACTGCAGTAAACAGAGCAATGCTCTGGCCCTGTTTGGCTGTCTGGTTAGGAACAGCTACAGTTAACTCTGCCCTGTTCTCTTGTCTGTCCCATCTGGCTGCCCCAGCCCTGGGCTGTCCTTGGCTACAGAGCTCCAGCTGTGCCTCCAGATGTGCCTGGAGCTGCATCTCTCATAGCAGCACCACTGTTTTTGGGGCATTGAGCACACTGGGAGGGAGCAGCCTCAGATCTGAGCAAACCTTATTTTTTTACCGATCTCTAGACAGGTTAGACTTCTGAAAAGACATCAGGGAGTCAGCAGCCAGGTCCTGTTACACTGCAGTCAAAAGGTGTGACCCTTTCCTGCCTTGCATGAGCAACAAGTTCCCCAAAAACCTTTTTCCTGATCAAACTGATATGGAGGAACACAGCATCTTGACCACGTCCTTCCCTTTAAATTCCACTGAGCCCCTGATTTGGGATGTCTGGAGTTGGGTCACCTACCACCACCCCTCCTGCTCCCCAGAGATGTGTGTCCAGTGTCCTGCTGCCACCAGGAAGCACAGTTCACATTTCTGTTCTGCTAGTGACTCTCTGACAGAGCTTGGGAAAACAAATCCTTTCCTCCTGCCTTGCCGACCTTAATTCCTACGAAAAACCCTTTCTAGGAGCACCCACAGCCACTCTGCAGATAGCACCCAGTTCTGGTGCTTGGAGGCTCCCTCACTGGATTTTGTGCCTAAGGGTCCTCTGTCACCTTCTGTCACCAGCTTTGTTTGACTGACATTATTTGGGAGTTGGTTGATTTTGGGGAAGGTTTTGTTGTTTTTTTTTTTTTTTTTCCCATATGTTTGCAATTAATTTTATTTCCTGGTTCTGAAACCCATAGAGCAACCACCAATCCCATTCTTACTCTCCAGTATCCTTCTCATTCCAGTTTTGTTCTTACTTCTAAGCTTTCTAAAGGAAAAAAAAGGAAAAATATTTCCATAATAGCAAAAGCGGCTGCATCATCCACACATTTGTTGGTAGGAAAGTCCAAACAGACCCGAGCAGCAATGCTTCGAGGCAGGTCTGGGTCTGAAGTCCCTCAAGGACAGGGGAAGCTGTCTCAGGTGTGTTCCCTCACATCTGCTACAGAAAAATTGAGCCAAAGCATGAGCCTGGCCAGTCTCTGCACTGACTGCTCAAATACTGCAGTGAAAATGCACAAATTGGTCCATCAGGGGGATTTTGTGCTCTCACCCTAAATCTGTGTTATTTGTGAGTCTCTGAGTTACAGATCAGCTTTGGGGCTGGGCATGGGCAGCTCAGGGAAAGGAGACAGTGGCATTTTCTGAGGGTGGCAGCACAAAGATCCTCTAACCCAGGAGTATGAATCCATCCCACAGCTCTGACCTTCCCTTCTGGGAGATGCCAGAGCCTGGCCCCGGGCAGGGCAGGAGCTGCAGAGGCACATTTATTATTTCATTGCTTTCCCAAGAAATGAAAATATTATTAATGAGTGTAATTTATAAGCAGGGGGGGAGCAGACAAAAACCAGAGCTGCTGTGTGCACTGCCTGGGGAGGGCCAGGGAGGAAGCGATGGGTAGATACCAGCTATTGTGTCTGCTTTGCAAGGTTACTTGTTCTGATAGAGCTTCATTTCACATCTATCCTGGAAAACAAATTCCCTTTCAGGCCTTTTCATAATGAAGAATAAAGAGGCTATTGTTGCAGAAAGTTAATTGTGCTTTTAAAGCCGTGTTCTGCAGCCTCTCCACATCACTTTGGAGCAGGCAGTGATCTCAGGCTGCTGGGGAAGGGGTGACTCAGCCTCCCCTGTACACCTGTGGCTACCAACAAACAGATCTGTTTGCCCAGCACTGAAAAATCACCATCTGTGACAACTCTTAGTGTTGCTTCAGCAATCTGCTTTGATTTTTGTTTTCTTTTTTCCCCCAAGATTATAGGTGGGGTTTCTGTTATTGCCACAGCACAGGGGTTCACACTCTCCATGGATCCGTGGAGACACATTCTGCAGGGAGCCTCAGCTCTGCTGCAGACAGGTGAACTTCCACTCCAGCTGACACTAAGAAAACGCTTTTTATCTCCTTTATTTATCCAAATTCATGCACCATTTGTCCTGCCCTGAAAGACACGTAACAGTTAAAAAACTTAGTGTGCTTGATTTTCTTTCCTGAAATCCCATTATATTCTTCAGCATTAGTTGAGCTGAATTATATTTAGAAATGTTTCAGCCACGTTAGAGTGGTTTTAAGACAATTTAGACTCAGGAAATGTTACCCAGAGGGAATACAGGAAGAGCAATCATTAAGGATGCTTGTCATTAGACTTTTAACCTTCGTGCTTTACCTGTCTCTCCCTACCAGGCAGCTCCAGAAAGGATCATTCTTTCCACAGCTCGTTCATTTATCTCTATCTTTCTGCTCTCACTGAAGTCAAACATCAATTAATGCTATTAAAGCAGAGCTGCTATGTAGATATCTTCAACAGAAGCGTCTTCTCCCTGCTGTCTTTAACCTCCTTCTCTGCCTTAAAACCCCAGCAGTGTTCGCCAGGCAAAGTGAATTTTCCCAAACCACACACCAGGCAGCCTGGGAGTGTCTGGCTCTCCCTGACCTGGTGTGACAGGTCAGGGTGCTGCCAGCACAGCCAACAGGCCACCTGCCAACTCCACCTCCAACAGCCTGGCCAGCAGCCCAAACTAAGGGCAGGCACCTCAACATCAAGAGCCTGGCTCAAAATTGACTAAATAAAGATTAAATGTGATAACATGGGCTTCTTTTATTTGCATCCTGGATTTTCACCATTAGGTTACCCTTGGACAAATATTTTCTGGCTTCAAGAGACAGGGCAGGGCAGACCATGAATCATGGATAAAGCCTAAAAATCTCTATCAATTTGAGGGAGAAAAAAAAAGCAGTTTTTCTTTTTTTCTTCTAATGCAAGGATTATCCCTGAATCACAGGGAACTTCAGGGCAAAAGAACAAGTCTTGAAGTACCCACAAGAAAGCCAGTGATGACAATAACAAGCATATACTGATAGATAGATGTGCTTGATTTTTCTCCTTGTTTCATGTGCCTCTCCTGCACCATTGCCATCAGTCAGTTGTTAGGAGGATGTGAACACTGCCCACATCACCCCCTGGCAGCACACATTCTTCTTCCCCCTCATCTCTGACCCAAAAAATGCTTTGGATTCCAGGAAGTGTATTTCAGGTATGGTTGAATGTCAATTTGACATCTGGTGTCAAAGCAGAGGCTTTCCATGTGTTTTGGAAAAGTCCAGCTGAGTCTTTCCAATCACTTCTGGCCTTTGAGTGGTGGTCAGGCCCATAAACAGGACCCAGCTGGAGCTGTCATCTCAAAACTGGCATTCATTTAATGCTCAAAGGTGAGGTTTTTCTGTGCTCTGCTTCCTCTGTTATGTCCAGAGGGTCTCAGGAGTTATTCTGACACATCTGCACTCTCTGGTGTTGTCTCACATCTGCTCCAGCCTGCAGCAAGTCCAGATGGGGACATGTGACAGAGGAACCTCCCCTGATCCAGTACCACAGTCCCTGAGCATCACCTTCCCAGGACATCTCTGCGCCAGCTTGTTCATCCCAACAGATGTTTATTCCTTGCCCCAACAGTTTTCCATTCCTCTTCCCAAATCCCATTTGTGGAGCAGTGAAAAGCAGGTCAAGCACAGGTCTTCAGTGCCTTTTATTTACTTTGGGAGCTGCAGAAGGAAGAGAAACAGGAACTGGCAAAAACTTCCCTGCTGAGGTTTAGTTCAGATTTAACCAGCTCTGCCAGAGAAAGGCCTCCATTATAGGAGGGAATAGTCTCAAGGTGAGAGGAACTCGAGCTACAAATTCTGTTTATTCCCTGCCTTTCTGCAGGTGGATGATTTTGGAGCTAAGGTGTGGGCCCTGTGCAATTCCCATCTCTTCTATCAATACAGAAAAATCCTTTATGGCCTTTCCAACACAGAGTTTGGAGGGGGTGGGGGAGGTTAAAGGGTCATCAGAAACACTGCTGGACCTCCTTGGAACTTCATTTCTTCATCAATAACTCTCACAGAGGATCCTATTCCTTATTTCAGGCAAGCAGTATTATATCATCAGAGAGGTGGCACGAGCAAAGGCCAGAGTCATCATGCTCGTAGAGGTGCCATTAACAAGCACAGACACAAAAATCAATGCACTGCACTTCATGCCTTTGACTCCAGGTCCACAGTGACCCCGTTATCTGACTTGCCCTTTCACAGCCCTCCCTGCCCGTGGAGACAGACACCTCCCAGCACACTGGATACCTCTTCCCACAGCCCCATTCCTGAAAAAAAAAAAAAAAAATAAAGCTCATAAAGAAAAGAAATCCAGTTTGTAAACAGCAATTGTCTGTAAGGTGAGAGACAAGGAGACAGAGGCTTATTTAAAATTAATGTCAGCCCCAAAGGATGTTTCTCCTGTCTCTGTGGTCCAGGGTTATTAAGGTAATGTTGTGGTTCCTGTGGCCCCGTGGAGTCAAAGGGGACAGAACTTTTTCATCTTTAGAGCAAACCATCATCTTTCCCCCATTTTGTTCTTTTTCATCCTTTCTCATTTCAGGAAAAAGTGGCAATACTTTATCTTTCCTTCCCAGCATTCCATTTTCTCCTCAAGAGTGGAGGGCTCTTCAGATTTCTCTCTCAATATTTTGTAGTCGGCCTCTTCTACTTGGGCTAACTGCAAACCATTAAAAGTCTGGATTAATTCACAACCAGTAATTGACAGAAATAGAGTCACCTCCTGATTCCATTTGCTGACGGCATCCACAGTTTGCAAACACAGATACAATATTTCTTGATATGTCTGCCTCTCTCCTTCATTTTCCACGAGTTTTGATTCTAGTGGATCTCTCAAATGTCCCTCTCTGCACTTACAAAGTGTTTGTTTCTTTTGCTTTGCTCCAGGTACAGTGAGCTGCTCAGAAAGCTGCCAAATGGGAATAGCTTGGCACAGGTTTGATTCCTCCTTGGTGTCCAAACCCTCAGTACTGCAAAGCAAAGGGATAATGTGGATTTACAAACCCATCCCAGACCTGTGGTGGGGTAGAGATGCCCACAGCTAATGAGGAAGCACAGGAAGAGTGAGGGAAGGCAGAGGGGAAAGGAGCCACGAGTGCTTGTTTTGGGAAGTTGAGTTGTGTTTCAGCAGGGATAGGAAAGCAGATGGTTTTCTTCAGTAAAGGAATTCTTCTTAAAGGAAGAGTCTTGAAGAGTCACAGCTCCAGGGCCCTGGGTTTGGCTGGCCAGTGCATCCTCAGATATCCTGGCATGCAGCTCCTGGAGTGGGAAAGCTGCAGGTAAAGGCAACTTCCCTGGCCACAAGCACTTCAGAGACCCTCTCTCACAGCAGGAGATAGGACAGATTCTGTTAATGTGGCATTTAGACTCTCTCTGGAGATGTTCCTCAGTGCTGGCTTAGGAGGAGAATTTGGGTGCATTGGGGAGATCGTCAGGGAGGAGTTTTGGCTCATTTTAGACTGGTAGTGAGGGAACAGCTCCTTATTTCACCTCTGTTAAATGAGCCACAGGGATCAGGATTACCACTAGAGCCTTGGTAGGCAAAAAAAAAAAAAAAAAAAAAAAAAAAAAAAAAAAAAAAAAAAAAAAAAAAAAAAAGCTGCAGGCACAGTGGTCACTGCCCAGCCATGAAGACAAACATCCCCCAGTAATTCCCTCAGCTCAAAGCCAGGGGACTCACACAAGGCACCCAGACCAGCTTCGGCTTCACACCCACACCCAGAAACTCCTCGGGGAAGCCAAGTCAAATCACAGCTCTACTAAAAATCTAAATAAATAAAGTAGAAATTTCACTATCTCACCTCAACCTAAAGGTATATGCTGGTCAGCAAGTCTAGGACAGAAATACAGAAGCACTCGCCAGGACATCTGCTGCCAGTTCTCTCCACAAGGTCTCCAGCCAGCTCTCATCCAGCTGCCTCCACGCCTCCCTGCTCCCCAAACCCACCTTTTGTAATGCAAAATAATAACAGGCCTTGTTCCCTGCCTTGCCTGCTTTTCATCTAAATTAAAACTCGGCTAATCTCATTAATGAGCTCACCCTGGTGCCACCGTGTTCTTCGGATGCCCCCTACCATCATTAGGGACTCATCCAGGGGAACAAAAGGGCATTACTCCATGCGGGGAATGAAGAATTAGTGCAAGGGCGGGGTGTGCTTTGCAATTGTCCCCCTAATCACTTGTTTGTGTGCAATTAATGGCTGTAATCTCCATCTCATTGCCACTGCAGCAGCGTTGCACGTGTGGGCAGGGGGGATGCAGGGATGGGCAGGGGACAGCAGCGCACGGGGCAGAAGTGCACCCGAAGAGGCGCAGGGCATCCAGGTGACAGGAAAGTGGAGTGAAAAAGTCTCAGAGTGAGCAAAAAACCAAAATATTCAGGCGTTTCACCAGCTGAGGTGTCAATTGGTGGCAGGGCAAGGTGAGAAGGAAGTTGCTGGGGTGGAAAGACACCTTGGAAGGGACAGCGGAGTTTCAGAGCACCCTCTCAAGGGATACACCTAGGAAAGGTGTGCAGAGCCACAGGGCATTGAAAGAAAGAGAAGATGAGATTTATTTGTGTCTCTGTCCTCTCAAAAATATAAATTTCTGGATATGAAACACCAAGGAAAAGGAGGAAAAACAGAGTCAAAGGAAAATACTTTCCCCAAATTCACTTGGGTGGATCACTTTCCTGATATGTCATTGAGCTTCCAACCCTAACCCAGTCTGACAAACACCTCCATTCTCTTTCAGATAATTGGAGAAACGAAGTTTCATCATATCTCACCAGATTTGGAAGAATGCAGATGAAAATTCTTTTCTCTTTCAGGATCTCCTCCTGAGGACCACTATAATCATTCACCTCCAAGCTTCTGGCTGCATGTCCTTGGGACAAGGAAGAGGGAGGAGGTCACGTTTTCTGCTGTTGGGATCCAGGCTGCACAAGTGAGGCATTCCAGCCCTGATCCATCGCAAACCAGCTCCTTGTTTCTAATCTGATCTTCCCAGCTTCCAGCATATTGGATTTTTATTATTATTTTTAGAGCCTGTTCCCAGGACAGGAGTGTATTTGTTGCTCAGTGGCGCTGCCACCATCAGACACTTCAGCATTAATGCTGTTTTGTCTCAGAAGTGCAGCTCTGCAGTGCTGGAGAGGGTTTTCTATTCAACTCCTGGGTTTGATGTGGCAGGGCTCTGTGATGAGGGGAGCGTGTGAGGCTTTGCCTGAGATCAGAACCTCAGCAGCACTTTGTGTATTGATTAATTGAGAGAATTACCATGGTTTGGCTTCACAGCCAATTGCAGGGCAGTTCCTACTCTGCAGTCTCATGCAGGCTTGCAATTTTGGGGTAGCAGTGATAAAAGTTAAGCTTGTTTCAGCCAGAATTTCAAATGGAAGACACCCAACATCTCCTTCTTTAAAATAAAACATAAAGCTTTTATCATTCTGAGGTGGTTGAATCGCTGGGACTAATTTCTTTGGAGTTCTTGATGCCATAACAAACCATCAGAGGTTTTCAGTGCAGTTATTTATGTGGATATACCTTGCAGTAGTTTGTTAGTCAATGCTCAGCTCTTCAGGTGGTTTCCTTTATATTTTAAGCCACTGTGGAGATGAAAACTTTTCATTTCTTCAGTACAATGTTTGAGAAGTTTTTTTCCTGAGAGTTCATGCTGCTCTGTGAATCCAACTGAGAACAGATTTGGAAAAAAAAATAAATAAAACCCCTAAAACCACCACCCTCTTCCTCAGGTTTCCATTCATTCAGGTGGATTCACAAAAAAATCAAACCAGATTTTGGCAGAAACAAAGATCTGGCAGAGATTTTGGAGGGGAAAGGCAAGAAGGAAGAGAGGATGGACAGCAATAAAGATGGGCCTGCCTGCAGAGGGGTGGGATGGACACAGCAGCATTTGAGTAAATGATGAGTACTTAAACCATCAAAACAAGGCTGGAAGGTGTAGATAGGTCTGTCAGTGTCAAACCTGCTCTATGTGGAGAGCTGTGAGGGATTCCTGGGAGTTATGGAACATGAGGGAGGACTTTGGGGTGTGCTTACAGGGCTGAGGATGAGTAGGGTGTGTGAGTTTGACTGTACAGAGCACAGCTCAGACGCTGTGCACAAACAAGCTGGAGAATGGCTAGGGGTTGGGTTTTTTTCCCAAGCTAAATGATGCTGTCCTTTCCCAGTTTCTCTCCAAGTGCCCTCTCCCTCCTGAGACAACGCATTAAAGCATGGGAAAAGTGATACTTAACATTGAAATTCATCATTAATTCCTCTGTCTTTTATTGTCGTAACATTAGCCATAATGAACTCCTCTTGCACTGATGTCGATTTGGTGTGTCACTTTCCCTAGAAGTGCTTCATAACTTAGCATTAATTAATGGTGACTTCTTGCAAATTGCGTTACAGAGCTGATAGCACTTCTGGGTAACTGAGTGTCACCAACTGCAGCCATCAAACTTGCTGTGGTAGCAAGGCATCAGGCAGGATTAATTGCTGTATCACACCAAGACATCACCTCTGGATCTTCCTGGGGAAGGAGGGAAAGCCCATGGCTTGGGGATTTTAACTTGTTTCAATTCTCAGCTTTGCAATTGACCTCCAGCACTGGGCAGACCAATGGAGATGTTTGCACCATTCTGTGCTGCCACAGTTGGGGCTGTGTGAGGATGGGGCAGGTGGGAATCCCAGGGGCTGGGTGATCACTTCGTGGTGTCTGCAAAGTTCTTCCCAGCTGGAAAAACACACTTCAAGGTGTCTCTACTTCATGGAGCTTTGACCTCCAAAGGATTTGCCCACCTTGTCTCACTCAGGCTTTGTTATGTCACTTCTTGCTTCCAAACCCAACTTGGTCCAAGTCCTCCACTGGCAGCTTGGTCAGGGGAGTTTGCCCTGAAATTACACAACAAAACCAAGAGGATTTTACCCCAAAAGGCAGAAAGTCACATTTGACTGGTTATTGAGGGCACCTGAAGGGAAAAGCTCATTTGTAAACATTTACAGTTTTGATATCAAGGGCTAAAACAGGGGTCACAGATAAAGACACACAAATTTAGTGCCTCTCTGAAGCTGTCCCTGTGTGAGCTGCCTGTTTGAGCCCTTAGGGTGGAGATTTGGATGATGCAGTGTACAAGCTGACCATAAAATCACTTACCTAAGACTAAAAGATAAAATAGGAAACCAGCTCTCATCAACAATAAAAAAGACACTAAGAGGGGAAAAGTTTAGTTCATTACAAGTCATTGTTTATCAGATTGAGCTGTGCCTTTTGGATCAACAGGACTGGGGCTCCAGTCCCAATTTTAGCACTGCTTTAAATATAATATAATACTAAATAGATTTGTTTTCCATGGAGAAGAGACTCAACCACCTTCTTCACAGATATTAAAAATGCAGAGAGAGGCTGGTGTTTAATGAGTTCACTTGCAAGGTACTAAAGCCAGCTACCACCTGTCAGGATCTTCAGATGTGCTCCTAGGCCTTAATTAAGAGCTGTTCTTGGTTTAATTTCATTCCTTCTCTCCCCAGCCCCACCTATCTCCTTCCCCCCTTTTGGGTTTGCCTTGTTTCAGAAGACAGAAACCAGCCCCAGAGAGCCGCCTTCCAAAGTCAATCAAAAATTAATTTCAGGTGGCAGCCGAGTCACAACTTCTCATTTATTCATCAAACTCCAGTGACTTCCCAATCTCCTAATCACAGATTCATTGAATCATTCAGCTTGGAAAAGACCTCTAGGATCATCGAGTCCAACTATCAAACTCCTGCTGAACGATTCCAGCTCCGCCTGTTTGTTGCCTAGTGGTGGGACAAAAGCAGCCAGCCAAGCATGCAAATCAGATTAACAATTTGCACCTCTGTGAAAGGGATTAGCTGCTGTGCCTGGTGTGGATGCTCTAAGAAATCAGTCTGCATCTGTCAAAATCTGTAACCTTACTTGTGTCCCTGACTCCATACTTGGGTTGGTTGAGATAATAATAATAATAATTAATTAACAGGCTGCTTTAGATTGCATCTTCTCCTGTATGGGATTAATCTTGTATTTCCTTAGGGAGCTGATTTTCCAAGCTGGCTGTGAATTTATTCTTTGCATGATGGTGTTTGCATGCTTTCAGGGTCACAGCTACAGCAGGGAAAGCATAGGAGTTAAAGCACTGGAGCCAGTTTAGGATTGTGTCCAAATCCCATAAATGCCACATGTGACTTCAGATAAGTCACTTAATCACCCTTTCTCACACCCTATATTTACCAGATCAGCCAAGGCAAGCGGATTTACAAGGATGATTCATCCCAAAAAGGGCCAGGGGACATCGCTTCTATTCTTGACTCCGCTCTGCAACTTCACTAAAGTCACTTTTCTCACACCATCCCAACTCCCCAGCTGCAGAGGGAGGGCAGCATCTGCTGGGCTCTAAAATCTGAGTGACAGCCCTCAGCCAAGACATCCACAGGCACTCCCAGCCTTC
This sequence comes from Sylvia atricapilla, assembly GCF_009819655.1. NCBI lineage: Eukaryota > Metazoa > Chordata > Aves > Passeriformes > Sylviidae > Sylvia > Sylvia atricapilla. Next base: position 20,913,041 of record NC_089144.1, on the reverse strand, counting down.
AGGATCCTTTGGGGAGAAGGTCACTCTGTGGATGGTGGCTTTTCCGTGGATACCATGCTTCTGATCTCAAATGGGGACGTGTCACCTGAGGTAACAACTCTAAATCATCAGCTCCCCTGAGTCATGATTAGGTCTGAATTAAGTCTTCTGGACTAAAAGTAGTGATAAGCCTGAATTTCCTCTACAAATTGGAACAAATTCTTGTCTGAGAAACTGCCTCCTGCACAAGGTAAGGAGGAAGGGATGAGTATAAAACTCACACTAGCACCTACAATGGAGTCTGGGGACCCTGCAAACCTCCCCAAGCCCCTTTTCCAAACAAAACAACACAATGACCTCATAAACTCAAGTATTAGGGCACCAACTTTACTTCTGGGCATTTAACCTTCCACCCTCTCCAGTCAAGGTCTGAGTTCCTAAAATTGTTTGAACACTCCCAAGTCCTCAGTTTCTTCTTTTTCCATCCTTTCCATCCTCTGCCAGGGGAAGAGTTGTTCCCAGCACCCCTCACAGCAGGGACAGGGAAGTTCAGCCCCATGATGCTGCTCTGCCATGCAAGCAACACGTCCTGTCTCAGTGGGGAGACTCAGTCAGACCACTGGAGACTTTGTGTCCTCTACCTCCTCTCAGAAGGCTCCAAGCACTGCTGCAGTTCTAGCATCATCATCACTCCATCACCACAGTCCTGGCTTGTCTGGCCTTAACTTGTGTGCAGGACAAGGACAAGAATATTGTCTTCACACTACAGCCTGGTCATGTCAGCCTGGGACCAGAAAGGATCTGCTTCCTGGCACACACATGGAGCTCCTAAAATTGGTGTTCACCTTCATCTGCAGGCACAGAGTGAACCTGTGAGAAGAAGCAGCAAGACAGGTTTGGGAAAGGGTGGAAATGCTGCAGGAAAAGGAGCAGAGCAGGATTTGTGATGAGCTTGTCAGGCAAAATTGAAATTTGGATCAGGCATCACGAGCATCAAGAGCATCAGGAGCAGAGGCCTGAGGGAAGTCCTGGGTGTGCTCACACAGCAGGATCAGCAGCCCCTGGGACTATTTAGGTCTTGTCAAGCAAGGAATGACATCTCCCTTTGAGCAAATGTCCATCCTTGGAGCTCTGGTGACGGCCCATCCCTGTCCATCCATTAAGAGTTTTGTTTCTGTGACAGCTGACACGGTGATTGCTTGGTATGAATTGCAATTGCAGCCCAAGCACAGTGAATCTGAACTTGCCAAACAGGAGGCTCTAACTAACCAACAATTCTGCTCAGAGGGATGAGCCTCCTCCTGGGAGAAAGAGGCTCCTGAGGAGCTAAAAGCTTTTTTCCAAAAGGGATGTGTGCCCAGACAACAGCAGGGCTGGGCTTTGTAGGGGAGGATGCTCAGGTGTTAGACAGAGAGGATATTTTTACTTGTTCCTTTGCCAATCACTGAGAGAAACAGGAGGGCCCCTGGATTGGTGCCATGCCACTCAATAACCCCACAGGTAAACAAGGAAGGTCTCCCCCATAGTGCAGGAATTGGATGTGAAAATCTAATGGGAGATGGAAGAAATTCAGTCTTTTTAAAAAAATTAAATTTATTATATAATATACATTATATATATACATATGTTTACAATATGATTTGATTATATGGGAGGCGTTTAAGCGTGTGAGATCTCACACATTTTCTGTGTACACCTTTTGGGTTTTAATCCTACAAGATCTCCAGCCTCAAACACATACAAGGGTCACCCTTCAGCCTCCTCCCTGCCAGCTTTCACTGCGGGCCACAGGATGGAGAGAATTGCAATCCTGCAAAGCCAGGAGTCCCAGGATGTCCCATAGAGACACCCCAGAAGGTTCCCATATGGTCGGGTAAGCTGCTGGAGCTGATCTCCTGGCAGCAGCCAGGCTGCACAGTTGGAACAAACCTGTCCCAGGACATCCCACCTCCCTGGTGCGTGCCAAGCACAGCTGAGCCACGGTGGATGCCAGAGCTGGAGCTCATCAGGAGAGCTGGAGCTGAGCTGTGAACTGCTCTGGCTGAACACGGTTCAGTTCTCCAGCAGACAGGAAGGATTCTTTTATGGGCAAGAACTTTCCACAGCACAGCCAGAGTGTGGATGTTGTAAAGTCCTTCCTTGAGCAAACCAATGAAAAGGAGACACAACCAAGCTGTCAAATGCACTTGCAGACACAAACTGTGCTTTTGGGCAGCACTTCCTGCTTTCCCAGACCTCAAGGCTTGAGTTTGCATCCCTTGTAGGAGTGGTGGGAGTCTACTCCTTAAACAGGACAAGAGTGGCAGGTCATTGTCCCTCCTCTCCTCCAGCCTGGTGTGGCCCCATATCACACACAGGCTGGTGCTGAGGGGTGACAGAAACGCTCAGCATGCAGAAAGGGCTCAGTGATGCAGTGTAGCACATGGCCAGAGTCTAATGAACCACCTGTAAATGTATCAATCTCTGAGGGTCCAGCCTTTGCAGAGAAGTGACTCAAATTAATTAGCGAGACTGCTCTTCAGAGGTGTGTCGTAAAGCAAAAGGTTCAAAAAGGGAAAATAACAAAATAACAAACATTACAGAAAACAAAAGATAAGCTGCACACAGGTGTGTGAGAAACCTCTGACACCCCGCTAAAACACTCCAAATCGGGCCCCTTTCTAAATATTGTATGTTTTAGGAGGGACAATTTGGCTTGCTGCCAATGAGATCACCAAGGGGCTTTGAGTTACATTCTCAGAGCCCAATCCATGCTCTTGTGCTGGTGCTGAGCCAATTACTGTGAGGAAACCACAGAACTTTCTAGTTAAACTTCCTAAAATATCTAAAGGTAAACTGAAATTCTTCCCCTATTTGGAAACACGTGCTGCAGTTGTGGAGGGCATTACCACAGCTCAGTTGTAAACTCTGAGTAGTTTCACCCTGATTACCCTTCACTTTGCAGGGCTACTGCCCTTAATCTGTTTGTGTCTTCTCCAAGAGCCACCTGCAGTTCTGTCCCTGCCCTTGGATGCTGTTGATGGCCATGGTGGAGATGGGAAGTGCCCGACCTCTTTGGATTCTCTGCACTGCCTCCAGCATTCCTGGCTCTGCTTCACCCTCTTCCTCGGCTTCCCTGCCTTCTTGGCTGAAAAGACAGTTCCTGGGGCAATAATTGCCAGCCAACAGAGAAGCTTTTGTTCTTTGGCCACATCTCTTTAAATTCACCTCCCTCAACACTTCTTTCCACTGGCTTCACCTGGCCAGACAGACAATTCCAACCTTTTTCTTACAGTGTGAAAAGTCCACTGCTTTGATTTGTCCCTCGGGGTGGGATTTGGCTCACCCAGTGTTTGATGTGCACCACGTTGGTCGTCTGCAGCCACACTGGTCACCTTCAGATACCTTTACATTCTGCAGAGAGAAATAAGCCCTGCCAGGACATGAGTCATCTGACCTATTTGAGATGTCTGCTTCAGAATGAGATTAATCACGCCCTGGAAGCACCTGTTTTGCTCCAGCTAAAGCAGGAGTCTAGACAACCAGCTCATGAATTCAGCCCCAGTGTCTTTTTAGGCGCTCATCTCCTCAGGATCATCGGCTCTAATGAACCCTCCAGCAATTTTGTCAGTCCTGCTTTAGCTGAGCTGTACTTTGGCCCATGCTGTGTGATGACAGCTAATGATGAGGAGTGTGACCTGATGAGAACAAGGGCTGCTGTTGTCTCCTGAAAAGAGAATGCTGCCCTTCAGAGAAGGTGGGAGAAGGTGTGTAAAGGTACCAGGCAAGGCAGCCACGCTCAGGATCTGGACGTGGGTGGATTGGGGGGTATTTTTGTACTGCCCAGATGGTGAGGATCCTGCTCAAACAGAGCAGAAGAGATATCAGAGAGCATAAGTAACTTAAGGATATGCTCAAACTCAAAACGCTGAGTGTTTACTTGTGCTCTCTCTGCTTTTCCTAACAGTGCTGGCTCTCAGCCTTGCCAGAGCCAGGGCTCAGACTGGGAAAAAGGAGCAAATCCAGAGTCCCAGAGCTGGGGAGCATCTCCTTAGAGGATTCATCCATGCAGAATCATAGGCACCATGAACACCTACACAGAAAAGCTTTGGAAAGAGCTTCAGGTGTGAAAGGGGCAGGTGAAGAACTGCTGCCAACACATGTGCCCATGAACTGGACAGGGACCTGCCCACTGTGCCCACACCTAATAAATACATCCAGGGCTCAAAAAAAAAAGGGCTTGGACCCATACAGAAGCTCGTGTGCACTCATTTCTTGCTGTGTTTTCAGAACTCAGGCACCATTTGTGTCTAAGTGAGTCCTTAGCAGTGCTGAGCCTGAGCTTGCAGAAGGGCTTTGACCTCCACTTAATTAATAGAGAAGACATAATCTTGATGTATGGCCTGCTGTTAGCATTCCTGGTTTGATACAAGTTAATTTAACTACAGCAGGATCTGTGCTGGAAGCAGGATCATGGGATTTGGCTCTGAGGGCACTTCCAGGTTTCCTTATGCCACTGATTAATGACTATCACAGAATCATGGAATGGGCTGGATTTAAAGAGGCCTTAAAACTCATCCAATTCCCACCCCCTGCCATGGGCAGAGACACCTTCCACTATCGCAGGTTGCTCCAGAACCCCTTCCTACCTGGCCTTGGACACTTCCAGGGTCTCACCACCTTCAAAGAATTCTACCTAATATCCCATCCGACCCTGCCCTCTGTCAGTTGTAGCCATTTTCCCTTATTCTGTCCCTCCGTCCCTTGTCCCAAGTTCCTCTCCAGATTTTCTGGAGCCTCTTTAGGTAGGGGAAGGGGCTCTGAGGTCTCCCCAGACCCTTCTCTTCTCCAGGCTGAACCACTCCCATCTCAGCCTTCTCCAGCTTAAAACCCCAGGGGGAATCCGAGCCGAGCTGACTCTTTACTTAGTGGGTTTGAGAGTCAAAAAATTTCCAGCCATTCCCATCTCTGTCACAAAGATGAGATCCCTATCCCATCAGTGGAGCAAAACCTTGTAAAATATGCACCTTCTATTGCTCTTGGAACCAGCCACAACCAAGAGAGAGCAGGAAACACGCAGGGAGAAGTGAACTGCCTCTCTCCTGGTACTCGAGGCGTTGCTTTGTGGAGAGGAAAGGAATTTTCCCTGAAGTGCCTCACGGAGGGTTTGTTCTCAGCTTGCCAAAGCTAAGCAGTGTTTAACACCAGATGAAATCAGTGAGGAGGAGCACAGGAGTGGGGCCAAGGGTGAGATGATGTTTTGTGATACAGTTAATGCTCGCAGCAATTCTCAGTGTTTTGGGAACAGATAATACGAGGTAGGAAGTCTCCCATACATTTTTCTTTTCAAGCATCGCTGTTCTTAGAGCAGCCACTAATCCATTAGGATAAAAAAAAAATTATTTACACAGCAGGAGATGAAGAAGGTCTAACGTCCCTCTGTCCCAGAACTTGGCTAAAGTTTCAATGCAGCCTTGAGTGAAAGCAAACCGGTGCTGGGGACTGCATGAATCTTTCTCAGGAGCAATAAAATCCAAGCTTAATCGGCCAACTTGCTGCTATGACAGTCCCCTATTTTTTCATCTCTTGTTTCAGGCAGAAAGGGGGACATGAATGTGAAAGTGCAGGGAAAATATGGAAGAAAAGGAGGAAGAGAGTTCAGATTGGAAGAGAGCCAGTAAATATTGTGGCCACAGGCAAGATCTGAACCAGAATACTCTGTACTGAGCAGGAGGGACCACCCTGTCCATCCAAGGGCTGCAGTGATTTAATCCAGTCCTCAGGAAGTGGCAGAGGGTAGGAAGTAGGGGAGGATATTTACTTTATCACAAGAACACAATCCAGGACAGACCCAACTATTTCTGAGAGACTTTTCTTCAGCCAAAAAAGCCCTCTAGTACATCTGCTCTCTGCTTTATTTTCCCCACATTTATCAGAGGACTTCACTCAAGGCACCCCGGGGACTGTGACAGAGCAAAGGTATGCAAAGGAGGAAGCACTTGGAGCTATTTTTCCACCGGGAATATCTTTTAAAATTGAAAATCTGCACTGGCCAGCATTCTGTGCTCTCAAGGCTCCTTCATCCACAGCCACATTTTCACACGAAAGTGCAAATTCCCTCTGTAGGATTCTGTCTGACACCAGCCTCTGTGGGCAGTTCCCCTCAGAGCGCACTAAAGTGAATTGCCTGAACCCCAGAGAAACTGGGCAGCGAGTGATTTCACCTCTATCCTATTTCTCCAACATCCAATATCACCCCTGGGATTGATCCCCACATTTCTGTGCTTTTCCTGCTATTTGAGGTGTTGTCCCTGCCTCAATGATCTCTGGGAGGGTTCTTTGAACTGCCTCCAGAGATAATGAGGACAAGCACTTCTGATTGCTTTTGCCTGATCTGTAGAAGGAATGTTCACATAAGTGCTTGCACATTTCAATGAAAAAATGCAGTGACTTAATTTTGCTTAAAGCTGTTGGGCAAGGTGTTTGCAATAGGCATTGTCAATTTGTCTGCTTCTTCATTCCTTTCTGCTAAGAATTTCAGAAGTGAGAAATGAGGCTTGATGTGAGAAATAAAGTATTTGGGTTTTTTTTTTTGTGTGTGTGTGTTGTAACGTTTTTTGTATCTATACAAAGTAATGATATCAATCTTTGTTATTGACATCCTTTAAGAATGACCGTTTTAATCATTTGACTACATTGGCTACATAAGTCGTATCTGTAATCAAATTGTGGGGTTCTTGAAATAATTGAAATGCTTTGACTACTGCTGTTAATTCTACAATTTGAGGAGAACTATTTACTATTTGAATGTTTGATTCTCATGTTTTTGTTGTTGGGTTCCGCTATGCTATGACTGATTTGTGTGTCTTTCTTGGACTGTTAGTAAATATTGTTATTGTATCTAATGGTACTTCACTTAACATGGGCTTTTCTCTGAGACTCAATTTTGGTTGTAACAGTTTATGGCTTGGATAGTGAATTGAACAGGCACTTGTATAATTTAATAATGCAATTTGTAATTCTTCTGATTTTTGGAATGCTTAATCAATTTATATATATATACTTCATGGCAGATAGATGGACCCTTTAAGCACCATCTGCCCTCAGCTGCAGGTGATGTTTGCCAGCTCTGAGCCTCTGCAGAAGCTGTGGATCTATGGCTGTGCCCAGCAGCATCCAGGTACACAAAAATCTGCTTTCCAGCATTGTCTTCCTCCTCCTCTTCCTCCTCAGCCACCCTGAGCAAGAGTTTTAACTGCAATAATTAGTTGCTGTTTGCACTCCCCAGGTCTCACATTAGTACTGGAATACTCATCTGAATCTGATGGCCAGACAAATTAGAACTAATGAGGCCATCAGGGTCGTATCAACATAAGAGGAAAATAGGAGGAGAGCTTCTGGAGGGGGTTTCACTGCCAGACTGGGCACGTGCCCTCACCAGGTGCTGCCAGCAGAGTTTGATTTCCAAACGGGCCTGGAAAGAGCAGGAGCAGATGAAGTAGATGCAGGGACGTTCCAACACCAAATCTGGGATGTGGCAGCAGTTCCTTGCTGCCTCCTGGGGAGTTTGGTAATGGCAAACAGGGTGGGAGCAGCAGGCTTGGGTGAAGGATGAGAGGCAGAGTGGATGGATAGAATTGGGCACAAAACTCCAGGGATTCTTGTCTCCTCTCCCTACACTTGACCTCTGCTGGTAAACGAGCCTGGTGCTTCAAGAGAGGCTTCAGAAAGGTCATCTGAGTAAGTCCCACACAGGTGGCTACCCTGAAGCCAAGGAAGCAGAGGGGAGGGGGTGTGAAGCCAGGTGCATCCTCTCTCTCCCACTCCTTTGGCTACAGCCAGGCTCCCATGGCGTTTCTGCTGGCCCTGGAGCCCAGCTGTTGGAAGAGGCAAATTCAATGGGAAGACGAACAGTTCTAGAAGAAATACAGCTGACACAGATGTGAGGAGGGCTCCTCTAAGGGGTAACAGGCCCGAATATAAAATCCCTCCATCCTGAGATCCACCCTGTCCTGCAGGCTCTCCCATGTGGGAAGGGCAAGTCCTCATGTCCTCTCGAAAAGGGTGGAGAAAATTCCATACCACCCCTCTGAAACAAGAACCAGAGCATTCCTGCTCCCGCTTTGCCTCTGAAACACAGACAATGGTCATAATGAAGGCAGATGGTGCTTAAAGGGTCACAAACTGAGATTATGTGAGTAGAAAGGACATCTCAGGACACACACAAGTGTTCAGAGCTTTGATAAGACCCTCCAGACATCTCTTCTCTAGGTATTCTGTCCTTCCTCAGGCACCAGAGAGGTAACTGCTTGGGAGAGGCACGACAAAGGCTTTTGGGAGAAGCTGGAATATTCAGCAAGGCTCAGAGAACAAGACAAGTGTTCTGGTTAATACCTGTAAACTTGGCTGCTGCTTTCTGAGATTTATTTATTTTATATTTTTATTTTGCAATGAGTTTCCTTCCTGCTGCAGAGGTAGCACTGAGAAGACATTATTTGCTCTTCAGGCTGGTGACATACCCAATACTATGGTGTCATTTCTGTTTCCTTGGATGGATGAGGGTCACTTTTAGGACCCCTTTTTGTAGGAACGAACTCTTGAACGAGACATTTTAAAATGTATTTCCCATAAACATTTATGCTAATGAAGAGAGCATTTACAGAAATCTCCAAAAAGAAGCACTGAATCATCCCTGCTTGTCTTGTTTCCTGGAGATCATCCAAGACTGAGATAATGCTCGCATTCCTTTGCAGGGTTAGAAAGTCTTAGAAGCATCTCCAGAGGTCCTTCTGCTTTTATAACAGCACTTGAAATCAATGTAACAGCCAATAAATAGCACTGATATCTTTCTGATAGTAAAATTACACATAACTGAGGTGTCTGTGGTACCTTGGTCACAAAGCATCACCTTGTGCTACCAGCTCAAACGTGGCCTTAGGTGACATCAAGAGAAAGCCATCATCATCTCATGTTACAGGAGTGACATTTTATGGGACACTAACCAGCTCCTGGTGTTCTCAGTGAAGAAGTCAATGATATAATTGACAACTAGGAATGAAATCTTATCTCACTACCAGAGGTAGCTAAATGAACATTGAGGCTTAAAGATGAGCTGATACTGAGGGGAGAGTTGGTGATGTTCTCTCCAGAGACTCAGCAGGGAATACAGGACCTGCATGAACAGAATCTGTGTCCTTCACACAATCGTGGAATGGTTTGGGTTGGAAGAGACCTTAAAAATTATCTAATTCCACCCCCCTGCCACGGGCAGGGATGTCACCAAGGAGAGCAGCCCTTGAGAGGACCAAAGCCAGCTTCCCCCAGACATCACCAGGAGCCAGCTTTCCAGTGCTTTAACTGTAAAAAAAGCAACAAAGAATTTATGGAATCTGGGAGTGACACCAACCCCTCCATCAACTCCTCCACCACACAGCTGAACACCCTCCACGTGCCCTCAGCCTGGTGCAGGGCAGGGCTGTGGGGAGGGTTTCACACCTGCCCCAGCTCCCTGGCCACTGAGCAAAAAGGGAGGAAGAAAAAAAGGAACTCTGTGATGGGAGAGAGAGTTAACTTTTAGGCTGTGTAAGGAATAAGGGAGCTGGATGTCATTGTGCTGCAGAAGTGACCTACTTTCGCTTTATCTGGCTTATCTCTGTTTGCATTGGTTTATTGATGGCAGGAGATACTGCTAAGTGAGTGGTGCTTCCAGAATACAAATGAAGGTCGAGTGAAGCCCTTCTGCCCAGGGAAAATTCTGGCAGGGACCAGGAGCAGCTCCTCCACCCAGCTCCTGGCAATTAGCAGGCAGAACTAATGCAAGGAGGTGATGGGCTCTGAGGCAGTGACCAGAGCAGTGTTACTGCTGTGCCTCCTAATGAGCAGGCAGAAATTAGGCAACGAGCCCTGCAGCAGGTTGTGATGGGGGAAATACTGGTTTAGCCCCACAGAAATCCTGGTTCATCTGGGGTAGACTTTTCCTTGGTCATTCCTTGAGTTTCATTGGGCTGGGAGAGCATGGGGAGGAAAGAAAACTGCTGGAAAACAGCAGCTCCAAGTGAAATTCTCTCTGGCAGGGGCAGTGAGCTGCATGTTTTTGTCTCCCATTTTCTGACCACAGCTGTGTTAGCCCAGGGTTGCCATGGCTCTCCGTGTGGGCAGGGGGCTGTGCTCCTGGTGTGCTCTTCATCCCTCTGCAAAAACCTCCACCTCTGAGGCTAAGCCTGTAAAAACACACAGTGCAGGGCCAGGAAAGCTGCTGGCACAGCCTTGGCCAATGCCACCCTCACCCTGAGAGCAGTGCCCTGGCAGGGTGGAGGAGATGGCATGGACACCACCTGAGCCCATCAGGCCACGTGGTGGAAGAGAGAAGAAGGAGATTTGTGGACATAAATAACTGCACCACGTGCCCTCAGCCTTGGAGCACGTGCCCTGCTATGTTTCATTACACACATTACAACACCTATGAAAAGTTTCTTTAGCCACACGAAAACTTTCCTTAGCCCACATGGAAAGTATATGGACTGTACTACCCTTGGTGCCACAACTCTCAGCATCCTTTTTGCCTTTCTATAGGGACTGAGTCCCTTTTCCAAGCCAAATCTGCTTGGCTGACAACAACAGAGACCAGGGCTCAGCCTGCCTCCCCCTCTCTCCACACCTTCCCTCATCTCTCTCAAGTCCCAAGCTGGTTCCACACCTTCTTCCCAGGATCCTGCTTCCCACCTGCACAGGACTGGTGCCAGACTTGGAAAAATCTCCTCATCCTTGCCTCTCCTCCTCCCTTTTCCCTTGTCTGCCCCACCTGTATTTGCTAATCAGTTCACAGCCTGCTCAGTAATTGCCCACGAGAAAACACGGGTGCAGATGTGGTGGGAAGACAGGGGCACGCACAAAATGAGATTCTTGTTTTCCAAACAGACACCAAAATTTAATTACAGCCTCAATAAACGGTTATTAAAACCCTCTTCACTTTGTTGTTCTTCTTCTCTCCATTGTCTCCTGGCTCTGCATTATTGAATCATCAGCTCCTGTTGTCTTGTTTGGATGCTTTGAGGAAAAGAGACAATGCAGGAAACTGCAAACACAGTTTGGACCCACACAGTGTCTTCCCCCTCTCTCCTCCTCCTCCTTTTCTTTTACCATAAATTTTCCTGTGTACTCCTGATAAAAACGTGTAGCAGAGAGTTGTCACCCATATTTTCTGTCTGTTTGCATTCTCCTTCAGGCAGGAATTCCCAATCCTTGGTATGGGGAACAGAGAGCAGGAAAGAAACAGGGGAATTTGCTGCTGTCTGTCGGGCAGTGTGTCCCAGTAAGGTGTATTGGAGGCCAAAAAGGGGGCACTGCCTGCTGCAGCTCTCCTTGATGATCTCCTCCTCCCCTGACTTTCCCCAGGTGTCTTCATCCTAAGGGAATGTCTTCTTGCCTAAAGACAAGCTTTGGGTTTCCAGCCCAAAGGCATCTTCTGCCTTGGACTTGTGCAGTGTCTGGTGTCATCCCGATCTTTGAGGTGATCATAATGACCTCCTCAAGCATGGCAGATATCCCATGGAAAGGCCTGGATGTCCCTTTTCCTACAGCCCTATAATCCTGAGGTAGTTAAACACTCCTGGCTATTTGCAGGAGCACCTTAGGGAATTAGAGCACCTAGGGCAGCTTCCTTAGGGAATTGTGTTTGTTTTACCCTCAGGGTATGAGTGAGGATTGACATCCACACTGCACTCCTTCAGGGAGTGAGAAGGAGAAGAGAAGAAAGAAGGAGATAAAGTTTTTCCTGAAGCTGGTGTTGGTCCCTGGGAGGATTCCTTGCTGACTCCACCATCCCACTTCCCAAGGACATGGAGAAGCCGTAGGCTGTGTCACTACAGGCCCCTGTCACAGGGTCCCAAGCTGTACTTAAAAGGCAGGATTTAAATCCTGTCCATGTCCATCTTCCCTGCGAGGCTGTTCAGGGCAGAGGGCACTAAGAAAGCTTTGCTACTACACCAGCATTCATTAGCACACCATGTTAGCCCTGGGCACGCATCAGAAATGTTAATCAGACAGTTTCCCCCCTTCCCTCCTCCCGGCTCTAATCCCTCTATCAGGATCCCTAAAGGTTTGACATATGCACCCCAAGCGTGCTCGCAGGGCTTGGTGCTATCTCTGCCTCCATCAGGAGGAACCAGCCGGTGTCTAAGCTCCCCTGCTGCCTGCTGGGTTTTCATACTTGATTCCATCTCCTTCCTGCATAATCCCTGCTTGTAATTACAAATATCAGGCGTGGGGGGCCAGAGGGGGGCCATCTGTGGAGATAACAACTGCCCTGTTTGCTGACCAGAGCAACCAGAGATGGCTCCAGCTTCTTGCCAGCTCCGTTGCATAAATCCAAAGGGCCTAAAATTGTGTATTTACACGGCTCCTTAACTCCCTTCTTGTCAAGGGCAGCCTTCCCGCCCCAGATGGAAATAAAAAGGTGTTTATTTGCACAAGCCCTGAAGCCTGGCTTGCCTGTCACCTGGGTGGCAGATTTATCTACATCCTGTTCATCCCTTAGAGCCAGACTAGGGCACATGGAGATGAGTCCTGAGTGTGGACAAGGAGACCAGGATTCAGGTACCTCCAGAGAGCAGTTTCCCATACAGAAATGGAGGGGAAGTGCTGGAGAAGATTTAATCCGGCTGAGAAAATCCTGGGTGAGTGGGAGGGAAAGTCTTTGGCACAATAAGAGGATGGTCCCTGAAAGTATAAATATGAAGTGAGACCACTCCAATGAGATGCTCCAACTCCCCAAATCTTTGGTTGGCACTCACCTCCAGGAAGTGGTGCTCTCTTCTCTGGCTGGCCTTTTAAAATTGTGGCAGATTTGGCCCCAGAGGTTTTCCCAGAACAAATCCATCAGCCAGGCTGTTTCCCATGCCAGTTACCCTCACAAACCATGACAGACCCAGGTTTTTTGCCAGTGGGGATACACCAGAACTCATTCCACCATCCCATATTCCCAGCCTTTCCCCAGTGCTCCCCACACCCTCACCCTGAGCCCTCAGTTCCATGCTGGCACCTTCTTTCCCCAGTCCAACACCAGACTCTCCTTAAGGTGTTTCAGTGATGGATCACAGCACCTTCCTTCCTAACCCTGTTCTCCCAGACGTGCCTTTACTGTGCTCTGCCTTGGCACCCAGACAGAACAGAACCTGGAATCATTTAGGTTGGAAAAGCTCTCCAAGATCATCAGGCCCAACCATTAACCCAGCACTGCCAAGGCCACCCTAAACCATGTCCCCAAGTGCCAAATTTACATGTCTTTTAAATCCCTCCAGGGATGGTGACTCCAGCAGTGCCCTGAGCAGCTGTGCCACTGCTGGACTGTAGGAACCCTGGGGGCTGAGAATTCCAGGCTTTCTGAGCTAAAATGTGCTGACCCTCAGGCAGGCACCACATTTGACTTGAGGCCCTGGAACAGGCTCCTGAAATTGAGTGATGGCACTGGGCTTGTGGATGTGTAGTCTGAACAGTATTGTGTGATCTCACAGGGTGAAAAACTTGGATTTATGCTTTTAGTATATAGTAATGTGTGTGAGAGTCAAGAGATGGAGGATTTTGGGCATTGTCTGAGTCCTTCTTCTTCTCCTTCTTCTTCTTCTTGTTCATGGGTTTGGGTGGTTTTCTGTAACTGGGTGAAAAAGGTCCTCATTGCGGGCCTTGGGTGGTCACTGTTGGGTCAAAAGTATAAATAATAGAGGTGTCACCTCGTTATTGGGTAATTATCACTTAAATAACCTTGGAAAGAGTCAGAGGTGCTCTATTTTACCTCATTTCTCCAAGTTGCTAGTTGGAGCTCATGCCCCATAAGACTGTATATAGATAAGAAACAATAAACATCCAAGTCCAAACTCAACATCTATGTTTCCAGTGTCTAAATCTTGACCTCAGTAGAGAAAAAGAAACCAGAACTGTAACACTGGACAGCTCTGGTGGTGCTGAAGATCATTTGAGGAGGGGAAAGATTCACCCTGAGTGCCTTCAGTGTGTTCAGCAGTGTTTGGGCAGTGGTTTCTCTGCCCTAGGAACTGGGTATGGTACCAAGAACCAAACAGTGTCCACTTTATTTTGTTTTAAACATCCTGCCACAGGTGAAGGGACCTGCTGGAGCTCTCACAGACAATGCTGAGTGTGAGTCAGACTGCTCTGCTTGCCCTCAAGGCTGAAGAGGGCAAATCCCTGGCCCATTTTGTTTACCAGCACAAACAAAGCCTTTGATCTCTCATAGTCCCTGGAGAAACCTCCTGTGCAGAGCTCACAGAGCAAGTTTTGTCATCCTGAAACAAACACCCACTCCTGGCCCCGGGACTCACACCCCCAGTGTGATGATGGTGTTAATTAGATCCCTCTTGTCTATGGTGGGAACACAGCTCACAAGGCGCTCACGGTTGCACCGCACCAGGCAGATGTTTTCTAGACAAGGAAAAGGGTTCCACTTTCACCTTAGGACTTTTAAGGGAAGAACACCAGAAGTTTCTTTGCTCTCCTGGCAGTGATTGGCTCAGTGCCAAGACAAAAGCACTGACAGGTCTCTTTACCTGTTCCTCGGAAAGGGGAACAGCTATTCTTTATGGGGCTGTTTGCCAAAATATCCCACCCAAACTGTTCAATACTTAAGGGAGAGCATGAGGCTTCTCAGTGCATTTTTGGAGTTTTGTAGCAGCTGTGTGGGACCCCTCCCTACACCGTGAGCAGCTTGGTTCTTTGGCTTTGTGTTATTTTCTTCTTTAATTAAAACCATTTTGCTTTTTCAAGACACACTCGACCATGCTGTCTAACAAAGTTATTTAAGCCATTTTCTGTGAGGTGCTGGACACCCTCAGAGGTATTGAACCCTCACAGAGCTAACTACATCTGGCTTGGTGAAAAATCCAATAACCCATGTTTGGCACACTCCAAGAGGTGAATGCCACCTGAGCTCTCAGGTCAAAGGGGCCCAGTTCTGCACCAGGGCTCAAGGAGCGGCACCAGAATCCATCACCCAACTCCCGTTTTTGGCACAGTAAGTGGATGAGCTCTGAAAAAAGCAGATGAAGGACAACTGGACCAGCCTAATAGGATGTTCCAATTTCCCAACAGGCTGTCCTTAACATGTCACAACTGGGCCCTGGATCTTGCTCCTGAGGGTAGAAGGAGGCTTGGATAAGTAAAAAAAAAAACCCAGCCAGACCCAAATTGTCACCTCCACCTGCTCTGGAGATAGTGAGTTCACAGCTCGTATTCATGGGTTTTGGACAGGATGCTACATCAGAATTTCTTCTCTTAGCAAGGATCTTTAATTTCTGACCTTCCCCACATCCTTCCATCCTCGCTGCCCTCCGTTGGCCTCTCAAATCTTTTCTCCTGCCTGTGCTGAAGGAAAATTCCTCCTGCTTTTGGAAGGGTCACTGTGTGAGCAGCAGAGAGATGACAGCAGCACTCTGAGAGTCACCAGAGATGTTCCCCAAGCATTCCCCTCCCCTTTCCCCCTCCCTTTCTCCAGAAGTTCTAGTCCTTTATCACACTCATTTCTGCCCAACTATTTATTGTGGAATAACTCATTACCATTCCTCCTAGGACACCTTTAATAAAAGCCTATGCTTGCATATTAAATATTAAATTTATAAGATGTATAATCCTTCTAATTAAGTTGAATTTAATCTAGAGCTCTAAATTAGAAGGAAAAGAGTGGGGAGAAAATAAGGAGGGGAAGGAAAAAAATTCAGAAAAGCCGAGCATGGCAGAGAATATCTGTGTGTGCCAACCACCCTGTGGTGTCATTGTCTGAGAGCAAAGACCTGAGGGGCTGCCCCCACTGAGATGAGAGAGGACAGGGGATCAACAGAGCCCTTTGAAGATTCATTTCATGCCACTCACAGGCAGCACAGCCAGAGGCAAGGTGTGCACCCATCACAGACCCATCCCGGACTCTGACAGACCTCGTTCCCTCTCCCGCTCCACCACAGACTCCCTGCCTGAGCCTGGGAAAAAGGTCCAGAAGCACAAAGGGGCTTAGGAGCTGTGTCTTATTTGAGACATGGCTTAGCTGCCAGCAAAATGATTCTGAAAGCCCCTGACTTGGGGGAGTTTTTGGTCCACGTGGCTTTCAAGCCTTCGATTTCATGCAACATTTGGTTTCCTTATAAAAGTCAGAGAACCTAATCCCAAATAATTTGTGTTTTGTGTTGGTCCTGAGCTGCAGTGTCTGCACACAGGGGTAATTAAATTCCTCCTAAAGAAGTCCTGTGTATCTGCTAAGATCCTACGGCTTGAAAAGCAACGGGATCATGCCTGGATTCTTCAGGAGTGGAACTGCATGGAATCATGGAATTGTTTGGGTTGGCAGGGAGTTTAAAGCCCATCCAGCTCCCACCCTGTCATGGGCAGGGACAACTTCCACTTCCCCAGGTTGCTCCAAACCCCATCCAACCTGTCCTTGGACACTTCCAGGAATGGGACAGCCACAGCTTCTCTGAGCACCCTGTGCCAGGACCTCACGACCATCACAGGAAGAATTTCTTCTGTAAACTCCAACTCCTGCTCCTTGGTTTTGATGTTCTTCTAGTGCCCAGAGGAGACAGCAGGTCTCTGGGGACTGCCACTGATGAATGACCTTTTTACTCGTGAAATATCTTATTTTGTTCTTAAAACATCTGGATTTCCCATCCTGCCAACCCCACAGTTATATGACTGTCTTTGGTAAATACAGTTAAGGGTTGAACTCCCCTCTCAGCCTTTTCCCATGGGAGGGGAAACATGAGATATTTTTTAAAAGCAAAAATAAGGTAACCATCATGCCTGGCCAGAAGCTGGAGAGTGAGGGAATTCTGCTGTTCTAAGCAGAGTGTGTAAGTGCCAGGACAGCTCTGCCCAAGCAAAAGCATTAAAAAAAAAAAAAAAAAAAAAAAAGTTGTAGCAGGTTGAGGACAAGAGAAGGGAAATATTTGGAAAAACTGAGCACTGCACTGGGTTTACTGGGTTGGGCAAGTAGTGTCCTGGCCTATCTCCACATCACCTGGAAGAAAACTCCCCAGGGATGTTCCCAGCACAGCTGGAAGAAAATTCCCTTGGGCTATCTCCAGCACATCCAGGAAAGAATTTCCAAGGGTTGTCACCAACAGGACTGGAGGTCACCAGAACTCTTATCAGCACACCAGAAAGAAAAGGTGACTATGATATTCCCAGCATAAACTGTCAGTGTTTAAGACAATCCCACCAGGACACAGTAGCACATCTGGTGCCACATTCTACCAAGGTGCTCTGAGCCCATCTGGCAGCACTGGAGGAGTTAAAAAGCACAAGAACTGGAGTGCTGAGAAACAGGAATGTGAAATATCTCTCCTAACAACCTCATCTTCCTTCCTACCCACTGGGTGAACAAGACCCACAGCCTGCAAAGCATGGGAACCTCTCTCCTTGTTGCCTCTGTTACACCCAAGTTGTGCTCCTGCCTTTTTTTCTGTCAGTAGGAGACTCTTGCAGGGCCATAAAGAAAATAACTCACTTACTGGCATTTTCTTCAAAGTCCATATTGTATGCATTGCTTTTCACAGGGAATTGGATTTTCAAATTCACAGGCTCTAAAGGTCAAGGATAACAGGCTATCAGCATTTAATATGCATTCCAGGGAAAAGAAAAAAACTATAAAATTTGAAATAAAGGCTGCATGAAAATTCATTTCCAAAAAACTCAGATCAAAACATCTCCCTTCCCTGCCTATGAACTGGCATCTGCTCTTTGTTGTTGTATCTGAAATGTATTAGAAGTCTCCTGCTAACACCATGGCTTAAGTCAACAACTGCAGCATTGATTCCTGAAGGTGATCCAGCAAGGAGGGGGGTTGGAGCCAGGACTTTTGTTCAGCATCAAAACAACAGCAACAGCAACAAAGACCATCGTAGCTTTTTGTGCCTGTGTGTGTGCACGTGCCTGCTAGAGATGCTGAGGTGGGTGAAGGTGTTGAAAGAGATTCAGCACGGATTTCAAACAACTCCCTGCTGCTGGAGGGACGGGGAGGAGCAGAGAGAAAGAAGAATGTGAAGCCCTAAAGCTGTCTCTGTTCTCATTTCAGTCACACCAGCAATTCTCAGGAAGGGCAACCACATACTCTGAGTTTTGCTGCCTGCCCCGACGGGAATAAGATTGAAAAGGAAATAGGAAGGAAATTTGCTCAGAATCCCATATTCTGATCAACTGGATGACTGTCTTCTCCCCTAGTGGGTTCCACAAGTAATACCCAAAAATGTTCTATGTTGTCTTGCACCTCTCCAGCACTGAAACAACTCCCTCCTCACTGGAGGAATTCCCTTTCTCTTAGGATCCTCCTAATTCTAGAAAGAAGAATTAGGAAGGTAAGTGTCCAGGTTGAACAGTCACTTTGACAGCAGATGGATAGAGACAGACACTTCCAGAAGCCTGTAAGCCCAGCTGGAGAGAGGCAAGACAAAAACTTTCCCTGAAAATGTATTTCTCACCCTGCCACCTCCTCCAAGAAGTTTAGACAACTTGCTTATACAAGAAATTTCACTTTTCAACAGCTGAGAAGGGCCTCTCCCTTTGAGAACTGCCCAAATCCTGCACTCCCAAATCCTGTTTTCAACAGAAAAATCATTCTCTGCCTTTCCATCAACCCCTCACTCTGTGACAGACCTCTCAGCACCAGTTTCCACCTGGATCACCTCATTCCCTGCATAAGGGCAGCAGGGACACAGGGACTCACACCCACACAGATATTCCAGAGGTGGATCAGGGCAGAAGCCCAAACCCTCATCAAAGCTGTCATGACTCATGGGGTCCCTCAGGTGCGGAATTGTCTCAAGGCAGGAACAGAGGCACAAGGAAAACAATTCCCATACTCCCCTACATCCCCACTTACAGCCTTATCTGTTGTGCCACACATCCCACAAAACCTTCAGCTGGAGGAAAACCCATCAAATATGTGCTGAGTGACTTCCACACCATGGGGTGCTGAATGATTCACCATGACTCAGTACTTGGTGCGGGAAAGGAGAGGGAGGAAAACTCCATGGGAAAAGTTCTGCAGAGTGGGATCAGTCTGCCCATGCTCCCATTGCCTGAGCAAGGATGTGATGGGGAGCCACTTCAGCACAGGAGCTGCTGGCTCAGCTGTCCTTCACTCCTAGAACAGCTATTTCACATTCCCCCCTGGAGTCCCCCAGGAATTCCTCCCCATCAGGTTTCTCCAAAGTCCCCAGTACCGAACCAGCACAATCCCTGGTGTCTGCACATCTCATGGGCTGGTGCTGTGTAGGACATGAGAAGAAGTTCTTCTACACAAGTTTCCTCTGGGGAGTCTCTGGGATCATCCAGCTTGCAGGGGGTGATGGAGCTTTCAAGAGAATATTGAACCTGTGGATGCTCCCTGGTCCTACTCATTTGAGGCTTGGCAGGGAGCCCTCTCCAAGGCATCTTGCAGTGATCCCTAATGGTCTACAGAGAAAAGAGCCTCAGGTCCTTCTTGAGAGAGCTGAGATGTTGCTTACATAAGAAACCGTGGGATCTGAAGCAGTCTGAGTCCTGCTTGCTTCACAGAATCAGAGAATATTCTGAGCTGGACACCCCCAAAATCTCACCATGTGCCTGAGAGCATTTTCCAAGTTGTTTCTTGAACTCTGTAAGACTTGGTGCCATTTCCACTTTGCTGAGGGGGCTGTCCCAGTGCCCAGCCACCCTCTGGGTGAAGAACCTTTTCCTAATACCCAATATTGCCTCATGTGGTGATGCATCCCTCCCTGCCCGGCCCCAGGACACACCAATCAAGAGCTGCACCAAGGAACTCCTCATCTAGGTGTAACCAATGTGCAGAAACATCTCCTGGTGTCCCTCCAGGGTACCTGGATGCAGTCCCCATAGCCCAGGCTGTCTTGGGCACAACAGGAACCTTGTGTTTCACTTTCTCTCTTGTCCACATGGATCTTCAGGAGGAGGCTAAGGCACTCATCAGATTATCCACAGCTGAAATCCAGGTTGGCTTTGCCAGCCCATCATCTCCAGCAGCCTGGACTTATGCCTTGGACTGGCTGCCTAGAACAGAGGTTAGACAGAGTTAGAGAATACAGTAATTATTTATTAAAGGCCTTCAACAGCTACACCCTGGGCAGTGCAGGAGCCTGGCAGAGGCTGCACCCAAGATGGACAATGGTCATGAGTTTTTGGGACAGATATAAGTTTGGTCTATTTGCAATCAGAGGTTAATGGTCCAATTACACCTCCAGGTAATGAGGTCACATTCCCCCAGTTTGCTCCTCCCCAGTTCACTCCTGTTTACACCTTTCAGGCCTGAGGCTGTGAGGTGCCCTTGGCTCTCAGGCCTGGAAGGATTGTTTTGTCTGACCAAACTGTGCAGAGAGCTCACAAACCCTCTACATGGAGTTCAGAGTTACACACTAATGCAGGGCAGGATCCGAAAAATATAAAAGCTAAAAACTTCAGGCATCAATACCCCCTTGCCATGGAAAACATCCCTTCTCCCTTCCAATGTCTCCACCATGCCTGTGACAGGGTTCTTGAGCGTCTCCACAGAGAAGGGGTTAACCTGCCTCTCTCTGGGACAAAGCCAGACACCCAAAATCAATCCCTCAGCAGCCCATATGAATGAAGCCAATTTCTGCATCAAAGCCTAGGAACAGCTGGTTGCTGTTAAGGGAGCATTTATGAGGGGTCTGGAGGTGTTTATTGCATTGGGAAGGTTTCTCCTGCCCCAAGATCAAGGACTCCGGGACAGCAAGTATACACCTCGTTGTGAGGAAAACAAAACTGAGACAAACTGCTGGAAACAGGTTAAAACTCAGCTATAGCTGCACAGAGAGAAGGTCTGGGGGTTGAATGGGTTTGGGTTGTTCAGCACAGGGCTCTCCAGTGGAGGAAAGAAGCACCTGAGGGCTTCTAAAGGTTTGTCTGCTGGGGTGGACTGAAATTAATCTGACCCCACCATGCAAGGGCTGAGAGGTTCCCAGTGAAAAAGCCAGACCATCACCACTGAACCCAAGGGAGTCTTTTTTCACAAAGTTCCCTGTCCATCAGAAGAACCTTTTGCCTCAGGGTATCAGGTATCAGTAAATGTGCAAGAGAGAGAGCTGTTTGCATCATCCATCTGTAATTCTGTAATTCTGAAACATACCCTGCCCACTGCTCCCTCTCCAGTCAGGCAAAGCTGGCTGGATCCAGAGTCAACATTTCCAGACACTTGAACATGTCTGGTTGAAGAGAGAACAGTTTATTTGGGAAAAGGCATTTCCCTCCTTCACACTTACCTGCTTTGAATTCTGCCCAGTGAGACAAGGGCTGAAATCAAGAGGCAAAAAGCAGCAGCAAGTGCAGGAGTAGTCCTGACTGTGTCCTCTCCTCATCCAGGAAAACAGCTCACTGAATTTTTGCTCCTTATTGCCACTGCAAGTGGCTGAACTTATGAAAGAGAATTGGATATGACTGAAAAAGGGAAATGACAGGATGGGCAGAAATTTGGGACAGAGAATTGGGGACATGAATGGAGAACACTCGGAGGTTGAAACAAATTCATTTTGGGAGGTACAAAGAAGAGCATTCAGTATTTCTGTACTTCGTGCAGATGGGAGGACAATTCCTTTCATTTGTCCCTGGAGCTCTCCAAGAAATCCAAGTTGCTTAGTTTGCTTAATTTCCAGCAAGGGTTGCTGACATGAGGAAAATCGTCCTCACACCCAGGCTTTGAAACACTGGAGGAGGCTCCTGGGGAGGGAAAGCAGCAGCATCTTTTGTGCTGGGCAGATTGTTCTGCCTGCTCACATCTGCACAGACACCAATTCCATGGATCTCAAGGGTACAGGCAATCCCATAGAGTGACAGTGACATTCCTTGGGATTTCTCAGCACTGGCCAGCTGCTCTGCCTGGTCTGCTGGATGGCCACAAAAATGTAGGGCTACCCAAAATGGCAAAAGATCCTGAGTAGCAATGTTTTCACCTCAGAAACAGGGACAGGAGGTTGTTTGGGTACAGCTCTCATGGGTGCAGGGCACAGGGAGGTGGGATAAAGTTTTCCCAACCTGTGTTATCTGGCAGCTCTGGTTTCTTGATGATAACAAGGAACCCTGAGATCCCACAGCCAGCTCATGGGCCATGGCACTGATCCCCTCTGACCCTCAGCTCCTTCCATGAGAAACAGGAAGGAGAATGTCCCCTTTTTTTCATTCTCCTCCCTTGTTTTCACATGGGGTTTACAGGTGGGTGACGCTTCCTGCTGCCTTTTGTGTGCCAGCTGCTGGGCTCCAGTAATGCCTGAGACTCTGAGGTGTTGCTGCAATCTCTGCTGTTACAATTGCTGCCTTGTGCTTGTGGTTTAGATGCAGGAAGAAGCTTAACCCTTCCACCTCCACCTGAAAAGTCACCAGCTCTAGTGGAAAGCTGCAGGGTTTATGGTGGAGTGTCTGATGGGAGCAGGGGAGGACCTTGGGCATTGTAAACTGGAGGTTGGTGGTGGGCAGGAGGTAATTGCTCTGTGCTGGCCAAGCATCAGGTCTCTTCATTCCCTTCCCAAACACAGCAACCACACAGTTTCCAGCCTCCTGCTGACCATCTGCTGTGGAAATGCTGCTGGATGTGCGGCCTCTCCTGCCCCTCCCCTCTCATCATGGAGCAGACTCAACCAGAGGTGATTTCCCTTGTTAATTCCCAAAGAAGAACTTTCTATCAATTCCCTTGGTAGAAGATGGCCCCTCATGCACCTCTGGGGCTGTGTCTGGATTCTGCTCCAGTTCTTCTTCCCACACCAGGGACATCTGAGCTGGTTCCATCATGTGTAGGATGAAGGACACCAAGAGGGCACCACGTCTGCATTGCACAACTGGCCCTAAACACACAAACCTGGAACGTCTCAGCTCCATCAGACCCCAGTATAGTCCCTGCTACTAAAGAGAGCACAAAACCTGCCCCCCCCCGCTCCATCTCAGGCTTCCCCATGGCAGGAAGAGAGGGACAGAACCATTCCCTGTGAAGCCATCAGCAGAAAGCATTGCCGTGTTTAGGGGCAAAAAACATGCTTGGCAATCCCTGCACAAACACCCTCCCATGGCAGCCAGAAGTGCCTCTGCGCAGAGCTTTGGCTTTCCTGGGGAAGCAGAGGAACAAGTGGTAAAAAGTGTTTTTCTTTATCTTGGGCAAATGGGCTTGTTTTATTTTTTCAGCTGCTTTTTTTTTTTTTTTTTTTTTTTTTTTTTTTTTTTTTTTTTTTTTTCCCCAGCAATAGCACAGCCGTTGCCTGCATACTAAGCACCCTGCAGCACTCTAATTATCCTGGCAGCACACACAGCCCCTGCTTGTGCTGATGGCTGCAGGGAACCACTGGGAGGGCGGGCGGAGATTAGAGAGAGACTGGTGGGCACAGGGAGTGGGATGCAGGACCCAGCCCGGGAGGTCAAACCTGAAATCCCTGCGCCCTGAATGGAGGGTTGGGACTGGAGCCGTGCAGGGAACAGCAGGGTCTGCCACAATCTGCCTGGAGGTCCTGATTGCTCACTAAAGGATGGTGAGCTCCTCCCCAGGGGGTGCTGGATGATGATTTGATGGTGGCTGCAGGACTGTGGGTCAGTCGCACACCCCATGGATCATTCACCACCAAATGGAGGCTCTCAAATGCTCAGGACCGGGAGCATTCTGGCCCCACCTCAAATTCTGAGTTCAGTTTTGGGCCCCTCATGACAAGAAAGACACTGAAGGGCTGGAGTGTGTCCAGAAAAGGGAACAAGCTGGAGAAAGGTCTGGAGAACCGGGAGAAGCTGAGGGAGCTGGGAAAGGGGCTGAGCCTGGAGAAAAGGAGGCTCAGGGGGGACCTTATGGTTCTGCACAACTCCCTGACAGGAGGGGAGAGCCAGGGGAATTTGGGCTCTGCTCCCAGTGAACAGGGACAGGATGAGAGGAATATAATCATTAAGGTTCAAAAAACCTTTTAAGATCAGCCAAAACTGAGAAAATGGCCTCAAGTTGTGAAGAGTTTTAGACAGAATATTCAGAAAACTTTGTTCACTAAAAGGGTTGTCCAGCCCTGGCACAGCTGCCCAGGGCAGTGGTGGAGTCCCCACCCCTGGAGGGGTTTTAAAGCCCTGTGGATGTGGCACTTGGGGACATGGGGCAGTGTTGGCCTTGGCAGTGCTGGGAATGGCTGGGCTTGGTGACCTCAGAGGTCTTTTCCAACTCAAGTGTCTCTACAGTTCTGTGGGGAGCCAGGCGGACTGAGCTGAGCAATGGAACACCATTTTTTATGGTCTCCTGTGAGAACTTTCCTGTGAACACAAGGTGTCTGTTTCCTATAGAAAAAATGTGTCTGAGCAACATGAACCTCCAAAACACCCAGGGGCACACGTATTCTGGAGCACTGTGAGAAACAGCCAGGATCTTCTCTTGGGGAATAGTCTTCTGACAGGTGAAAAACAAAACAAAGCAAAGCAAAACAAAACACAAAAAAACCCCACCAAAAAACAAAACAACAACAACAACCAACAAAAAACCCACCCCAAACAAACAAACAACTAAAACCCCAAACAAACCTATTACTCGGCAAAGCCACATTGGATTTCTGCAGTGATTGTTTCTCCTTTAATCTGTCCGGGTTCCTAAAGCATTAATTAAGACCCTACTGGGGCCTCATAGGATGCTCGCAGTTACTTCTGAAGAGTCCTAATGCATTTCCAGACTGAGACCAAAAAAAATGCTGAAATGAGGGAACTTGGGCTGAAATCTGATGGGATTCCAGCTGTCAGGACCAGAGAAGGAAATCCTTCTTTGTAAGAGACTCTAAATATTATGAGTGTCAAGTCCTCATGCAAAGAGGGCATGGCCAGAGTCCAGTTCTGTGTGAGTGATGTCTTCAAAATGAAGAGAGCCCCAGGCTGAGAGGACACAAGAGCTGATAGACTCAGTGGAACAGGGAATAACTCAAGGCTAAAAAGGACCTTTCTGAGGTCCTCTGAGCTCCTACAATGCCCATGGCAGGAAATCAGTCAGTGCTTGCTGTATAAACCATGTAGCTGTCTCCAAAACTTACTTCCAATTTTGACTGGGGGCAATCGACCATCCCTTTGGGGAGAGAAATGCAGTGGCTCCTTTGGCAGGTTTTTCCAGTAGTTAATTTATTTTTTTTTTAAGGTAATTTACCTCTATTTTTCACTTGTATTTCTCTGTGTTCACTTTCCAGGTGGCAGCAACTTTGCTTTGCTGTAAGAGAGGCCTGGGCAGTGTTGTATCCTGTTCATTAGTCCATTTAAAAGGCAAGATTTTCTACTTTTTATGCCATCCGCAGCTTTGGTTTTGATAGTGAAGTCTTGGAGGAACCTCGAGCTGTGTTACCATGCAGTGAGTCCCAAGCCAGGGCACTTCCAGGCTGATGTGCCTCTAACCTGCTGCTGATGCCTTCAGTTTGAGCTTTCATGTATTTCAGACTCTGTGCTGCCCAGGGGTGCAGTTCTGAGCCTCACATTCAGTGTCACTCAGCTCTTCACAGAGCAGGGAGACAAAACAAATCCTTTTCCTGGTGAAGACCAAGGACAACTTTCAGGCCCAGAAGCACAAACAAGAGTGGGCTGAAGGGAGGAACAAGAAGGATGGGACCTCATGACCTGAAGCTGTAATTGGACGATTAAACCCCAACATGCAAATGGACCAAAACTTATCAAAGTGCAAGACCTCATGACTGTTTGTCAATTTTGTGACCATTTTGGGTCCACCTTGGGTGTAGCCCTGGCCAGGCTCTTGTCCTGCCCAAGGTGTACCCTAAAGGCCTTTCAATAAATATCTACTTTATTCTCCAGCTCTGTCCAGTCTCTGTATCTTGTCAGCCTTCCCAAGCCATCACTGTTGGATTCCTCCAGTCCCTCCCAGACCATCTCCAGTGTCCCCTTAGGAAATGACTCACAGGTCACTATTTGAGCCTTCCCTGACTTTGCTGTAGAGCTTCCTGACTTATCCCATGGAGAAGAGCAGGTTCCTTTCGCTCTGTGCTGGTCTTCTGCAGATTGAGAGGTGGTGCCATGCCCCCACCTCAGTGGATGAAACATCCCTCATCCTCCCATGGACAGGGAGCCCTGGGATCACTCTCCTCTTGATTTTTTCTGATGGGTCCATCTCAATGTCATCACCAAGCTGAAGGCCTTGCACTGATCCATCAAATAAAAGAATTGCACCAGGATTAAGTAACCACAGACAAGGCCACTGCAGTCAATCTTCCCTCCACAGAGGCATCAGCAGGGGGAACTGGCAGCTGAAATGCCTCCAAGCATTTTAAAACCCAAAGAGCTGCGTGTTTTCATCTTCATAACCAGCCTTGCATGATGCATCCAAGCTAATGTTTATTACCCTGGCAAGAGCAATCTACTGCAGTCCCAACAAATGTAAAACAGACTGGCTTTTTCTTCTTTTTTTTTTTTTTTAATTTTATTTTTTGTTATCATCTTTTTCCGTTTTTTTCCCCTTTTCATAGAAGCAATAAACGCTGAATAATCTCAACATCACCATTGGCTTTATTGGTTAATCAAAAGCCTTTTTTTCCCCTTCTGAGCCTAAGCCAAGCTCTTAACTCCATATTTAATGGGCAGATATTTTCTCCAAATGCTCTTTTTTCATTCTCATAAGCTAACTATGCAGTGGATAATGGCTTCTTTTTCCTGTTGAAGTGGGCTCTTTATCTACCTATTGGTTCCAGCTGATATAAATCCCTCCTTTTCAAGATATGTAGACAGACAATATTCCTAAATGGGAGACTGCCTGCATCTGTTCTCGAAACCTCTTCACTGTCTGTTTTTCCTTCTTTTTTCCCCTACAACCCATATGAAAATATTGGAATTGTTGCCCCAAAATTATTTTTATCTAATTATGATTATTTTATATATGTGTTCATTTATTTTTATATATATTTGTTTGTTTGTGTGTTTAAGTTCTAGTGAATATCCATCACCAAGCCTGAAAAGACCAAGCCCCATCCTTTTTGATGAAGAGAGAACCCCTCAAATGACCCATCTGCCACTTGAATGTCACCAACTCCACAGTGGGTGAGTTCTGAGGGGTGCCAAGACCACAGGGTGGGCTCTGGGTGCAGCATTTTAGAAGAAAGCAGGATGAAACAGGGAAAAGCTCTTCTAGACAGATGTTCCCAATGAACAGGTTCTCTGTTGGACATGGATTTTTTGGGATGAAGGGGGTGGATAAAGACCCTTCCTGCTATTCCAAGTGCTGGGTCCTCACTCAGCTCCTTGCACCAGTTCCTTTTACTCTCTTCCCCCACTGTCCAGCCAAAGCCACCCAAGAAATTGTGAAAAAACCAAAACAAAACCGAACCAACCAATGAAAAAAAACAAAACAAAAAAAAAAAAAAAAAAAACAAAAAAAAAAAACCAACAACATTGGGACATTCTTAAAAAGAGAATTCCAGATTCCAGGGATGGATCTCCCAGCCTGGAGAGCTGTGACACTGCTCTGCTGTCTGCACTGAACACACCAGCCTCCAAACCTCCTCCCAGCTAGATCTGCCTGAACCACATCCTGGGAATTCTAGGCTCCAAACTGTCTGACTCCGGCTTCCAGAGGCAAGGAGAATATCTGCACTTTAGGTGGCTTCAGAAGCGCTCGCCTTCTGCAAAAGAGCACTTCATAAAGGGATGTTTTTCACTCACAGATTACTTTTTTTTCATCTTCCATGCTTGTGGGTTTTTTTTTTTCCTGAGCTCATTACTGGCTTGGCTGTTAATCCCTTCCACGACTCTATCCCTCATCTTCAGGGGCAGTTTAACAGTCCCTCTGTCTGTGAAAGGGCCTTCAGATCTGGGATCACAAAACATTAATTATGGATCTGCAGTATCAACTCCGTGCCACTTGCTACATTCGCGAGCTGCCAGAAATCAATGGGAAGTTTGTGAGAGCTGCTGGCTGTGATTTCAGGCTCCTTCACAAGGAGGAGGAGTTGGGAAACCTCTGCATGACTTTTCGGGGAGAGGTCTGGTGCATGGCAGGTCACTGATGGCTTGTGACACCATTATTTCTAGAGGAAAGGCTGGCTTTCCACTAACCAGCTCACTTGTGGAGTTGTTTTTGCTTTTTAGCATCCAGGGATGAGCAAATCCTTGGATCTGAGCCCAGACAGAAGCATCCTGGCTCTGTGAAAGTGTGGCTTCACTAAACCAGCAGGACTGGCCTAAAAATCCTATGACATTGCCCTTCCTCACTGAGACCATCCCTGGTCACACTCTGGCTCTTGCACAGCACCTCAGTGTGATAGTCCAGCTCTCTAAAGAGGAATAAAATAAACCCAACTGAAAAAAAATAAAATTCGAGTTTCTGGCAGATCGATGTCTTGAATTGCTCCAGCGCAGGTCCAGGTAAGCATCAGAAGGAAGTAAATGTGTTGACACTTTTAAAAAATTATTTATTGTTGTCCCGTCCCAGTGCTGCCTGGAGTCCTCACGCAGCCCTTCCTGCCTTGTGTAAAATCCTGCCTGAGCACTTCCCAAGCTCCAGTCCCAGCTCCCAGAGGGAGCTCATGGCCCTCCCTATCACATTGGGAAAGGTTTTACAGCCTTTGCAGAGCCAGATAAAAAGCTAATGGCAAATGCAGGACCAGAAAACAAGTCTCCTGCATCCCCATCATCCTCGTTCTCCTGCCAAGACTGGGAGGAGGAAGATGCAGGAGGATGGTGGAGGAAGGTGGCAGGAGATGCTCTGTGGGGTCCAGCCCGGAGCTGCTGTCCAAGAGAGAGAGCAGTGAGCGACCCACGGGCTCTGCAAGGCACAAAGCTCGAGGCGCTTGTGCCAAACTGGGCACAAAATGCAGTTTGACCAAACACAGAGGGTGTTGCTGCCCTCTCCTGCTGGACCAAGCACTCACCTTCGTCCTCGCCAAAGCCGAGGTGGAGCAGGGTCACGGGCACTCATGTCCCTTCACTGTGAAGCTCCCAAAAGTGACATTTCTCCAAGGTCTGCTCCACACAAAGCCACCACTGCCTCGGCTTAGCAGCTGGGAAAACGCAGGGGCCAAGCAACAGGAGCCCCTTGGGTCCATCCTGAAAAAGGGGGGGAATTCAGCTGCAAAAAGCTCCTTTTGACGGAGACTTTTCTTGCGGCAAGGAAACAAGAGCTCAGCTCCTGTCCAGCCTGGCTTTGTCCTCACCCCAGGGCGTGGGGACAGGTTCAGGTGCCCTCTGAGCCTTTCCAGCCCAGGGAAGGGCCGGGATGTTGCAGGAGGAGGCGGAATTTCTGGGTGGGGGAAGGCAGCTCTGCCACAGCGCGTTGCTGCCACCGTGAGCCCAGAGCCGTGGAGTGTTCGCAGGGAACAGAGGCACCAGGACAGCTGTGGAAACTTCCCAACAACTCCCCGGAGCAGCCAGTCCTTTCACTTCACTGCTGGAGTGAAGGGCTGCAGGAAAAGCCTTGCTCTAAATCCAAAGGATGCAGGAAAGTTTTTGCCTGTGCATCAGCTTTGCCTGTTGTCCTCGTAAGGCAGGCTCTGAACCACCCTGACCTGGTTCAGATGCCCCAAGGAGCAGCAGAGGCTGTCCCACCATCCAGAACAAATCTCCAGGGAGACACTTCTGCCATCCCAAAGCTTCTCCAAACAGTTTTGTCCTCTTCTTGGGGAGGAAGAAATCCCTGTGAGGAAGAGCTTCCTCAGACCTTCCCATCCTTGCCGTGCTCTCTCTGTTCTCAGTTCCTCCAGGCCATTCTCTTCTCCCTTGTCCCCTCCTGTTCATCATTGTCCCCCTCCCTGGGGACATCCTGTGATGGAGCACAGGGGTCCAGCTACTACAGTGGAATTCAGAGTCTCTGGAAAATCAACACATCCTGAATTCCCCTGATTTTAAAAGGCCTTTGGAACATCAACAGCAGTGCTCTGTCTGTGACAGGGAGCTGGAAAGGGAATCAGAAAAGCCTGGAATATTTGTTTCTGCTTTTAACAGCATTATTTCAATAGATGTGAATTCTTCTCCTTGCTTTTTCAATCCTGAGGAAGAGCAGGATGGCATGAAGATTTTCCCTCTTTGGGAGAATATTCAAAGGCAGAAGCTCCTGGTTCCTGCACAGCCTTTAACAAGGAGCCAGGGTGTTTGGCTTGCAGCAAAAGTGCTTTTCCTCTCAAGCATCCCACAGGCATTTCAGCTACATGCAGGTAAATGAAGAGTGCAAATTAAACCAGGGCTAGGAAAAAAAAAATATCTCCATCCCTAAATATTAGTCCCTTCACACTTCTCAGTGTTCAATATTGCATTGAAAATCATCAGTTTTCTGGTCACCTGTGGTATCTTTCAGGAATGTGAGGCACAAAGAAACAGGACAGGAGAGCCTAAAATTATTCCTAATGCAAAAATCAAATGAGGAGCAAATCATAACCTTTCACATAAGCCTCAGATATCATAAAAAAGCAGCATAAAAAAAGGATTTAATTCAGTCAGTTTTGCTTTTCCTTCAGGAGCAGCCCTTAAACATAAGTACTACCTGTGCTGATTTACCTGGGAACATCAATTAAGCACACTGATTTGCTGTTTGCTTATTAATCCAATTTTTTTCATTAGACAGAAGGGGTTTAGTGAGGGAACCTTGAGAGGTTCAGTACAGAGAAGTCTGGAAAAGCTCACAGGCATTAATGACATACAACTCCTGTTCAGGAGGCAGCTGCTGAGGAAAAGCCTCAGACCAAAGAGCAGATCCTGGCCCCAGCACAGGAGTGGGGCTGGTACCATCCCCTGGCTCTGCAGGGAAGTGAACATTACCTGCTGAGCTGTGGAAGGATTTAGGAGGTCTGTTTTTTTCACGCTCTCATTTGAATACTCCATATTTACCTATGGAAACCTCCAAGTAAAGCACTACTCTGGCTCCTAGCACAGAATCATGTCTGGGGTCACATTTCCTGAGCCGCTTGAGCTTAAAGACACCAGTCTGATGGCTGATGACTCTTGTGGCTTTCTGGAAGCCTCTGTTTCTGGAGTCATGTGAATATTCCCACACTTTCAGATTTTTTTTTTTTTTTTTAATTTCTCTTCAAGTTTTTGCTCTTGTGGTTATAGAATCACAGAATGGGTTGGGCTGGAAAGGATCTTAAAGATAATCTTGTTCCAACACCCTGCCATGGATGGGGACACCTCCCACTAGCCCAGGTTGCTCCAAGCCCCATCCAACCTGGTTTTAGACACTTCTGAGGATCCAGGGGCAGCCACAGCTTTTCTGGGCAACTTGTGATAGTGTTGCACCACCCTCTGAGTAAAGAATTTATTCCTAATATGTTACTTAAACCTGCCTTCCTTCAGTTTAAAACCACTGCCCCTTGTCCTATCTGCCCATTATACAAACTCCCTCTTCCTTCATTCCACAGATCCCTTTAAGCTGGGGTGAAAGGCCAGGAATTTCAATATTTGTGCATGTAAAGGTGAAATTATTGAGAATTGGAAGGTTTTGGGTTCCAGAGGAGAGAATGTTGCTCTCCTTTAGCCAGAAATCCTGCTGAGTGGCTGCTCCCACAAAATCCCAGTGCAACCCTTGGTTCCTTCCCTCTCATGTGTGAGACTTGAGGTTCCCTGCCATGAAAGGGATTCCTGGTCAAAACATTCCCTCAGGCCTCATGACAAGGAATTTGCCTGCCTGGAAACATTAGGACTTCTTTAATTACAGCAGCTCAGCAGCCTTCTCCCATCTTACAAAACACCTGTCAAAATATCCCTGTTAGTACAACATGGATCTGCTCCCTCAGCTGTGTCCCAGAGCAGGAAAGGGGCTCTAAATGCAGGTGGAAAGAGTGGGGAGGGGACATCAGGGGGTGTCCCCTGCAGGGCATGAGACTCACTGCCTTTGAAAGTCAACCTGAGCAGCTGTTTAGCTCCAGCAGCCAATTTTTTCCCTCTTGCTTGCACTTTCCTGGAGTGCTGGGTCTGTCTCGGCAGAGAGCTTTTATTGCTGAGATGGTTACTTCAGCCTTGTC
The DNA here is from genome assembly GCF_009819655.1 of Sylvia atricapilla. Classification (NCBI taxonomy): domain Eukaryota; kingdom Metazoa; phylum Chordata; class Aves; order Passeriformes; family Sylviidae; genus Sylvia; species Sylvia atricapilla. Next base: position 20,881,140 of record NC_089144.1, on the reverse strand, counting down.
TCAATTTGCTTTTAGACTAACAAGCAATGTAGCTGCAAATTAAAAAGATGGAAAACAACAATAACCAAAGCTCTGCCTCTCTCTCCCCATCCCTCCTCCCTTCCAAGAGGATGCTGAAAGATTGAAAAGCGAGTCACTGAAAGATCTGTCTAGGTCACAGAGACCTTTTCTTAATGCACTGTGAATAGAGGAAGGAAGGGTTTGTGATTGCTGGGCAGGGACCTGGGCTCAGAGGCTCACCTGGCTACAGGCTCACAGTCCATTTTTCATCTATTAATTACAGAACTCCAGGGGATTAATTTATACAAAATGGGTAAACGACTCCCCTTTTTCCAGTCTGGCTGCTCAATTTAGAAGGTCATGTGTTTGGGGCACAGACTGCCTTTTCTGGGGAGAGCACAACCCCAGGTATCCATCAACAGGCTGTAAATGACAGCCACAACGAGCAGCATGAACTACAAGAGCATAAAACACCATTTCCTGGCCCCAAATCCACCATCCTTTATAATTTCAGCCAAAAGAAATTTCACTTTTTGGCATTGTCATCACACTGTTTGTAACTGGGGTGGTTGAACTATTTATTTGTAGGACAGGGCTCTTTTCTGAGAGAGCACAATCCTGGTGTCAAAAGGATTTAGAGCACAGACTCTGTTCTTCAAGTCTGGAACAAAAATTATGAGCTCGAGGAAGGATTCAGTAGGGATCCATTTTGGTAGAAAAGGGAGAGAAAAAATCTTGACTCCAGGTCAGCTTTCCATCTCTGCAGAACAAAAAAAGATTTGGCCAAATGGAAGTGACCAAGCTGAGCATAAGATGGGTGTGGACTGGACAAAGGAAATGGGATTATTTAGGAAAACATGAAAGGCATTAACAGGCTAATGGGCAGGACTGTGGAGGTAAAATATTAGATGACTGGGAAAAGATCCTTACACAGTCTCTTGGATATTTGACTGTTTTCAAAGGGAAATGCTGGAAGCAGCTGCTCTTGGAGATATTTTCAACTTTAGGGAGGCCAAATGCTGTAGGACATGGTGAAGGGAATATTTGCATTAGCTGGGAGGGACAGCTCTTTCCCAAGTGTTATTTATCTGCTCTGCTCCTCTCCCAGGAATATTTCCTCCCCCCTTGGCTTTGAACGCTGTGACATAGCAGACACCCCACTGTGCAGAGAAATGACCCCAGGGAGATTCACATCCCTCTACACCCCTCAGAAGTGGAATTTGCAGCATGCTGGGCCTCAGATGGCACCTCTCTGTTGGGCTGGGCCTCGGAGATTGTGGATGGATCTACAACTTCTGTTCTCTGTATTGTAGGAATGGCCAGAGAAGTTGAAGACCAAGAACCACAGAATGGTTTGGGTTGGAGGGACCTTAAAGCTCATCCAGTTCCCACCCCTGCCATGGGCAGGGACACCTTCCACTATCCCAGGCTGGCCTTGGACACTTCCAGGGATGCAGGGACAGCCTTAGCTTCTCTGGGCACCCTGTGCCAGGGCCTCACCACCCTCACAGGGAAGAATTCCTACCCAATATCTAACCCAAACCTACCCTCTGCCAGTTTAAACTCCTTCCATTTGTCCTGTCCCTCCAGGCCCTTGTCCAAAGTCTGTCCTCAGCTCTCCTGGAGCCCCTTTAGGTCCTGTAAAAGGCTCTAAGTTTTCCCTGTGAGTCTTCTCTTCTCCAGGCTGAAATCTCCAAGTCTCTCAGCCTGTTTTATAATGAAGGATCTCCAGCCCTGTGATCAGCTTAATGGTTTCTTCTGGAGTTGTTCTGACAGGTCCAAGTCCTTCTGGTACCGAGGCCCAGGAGCTGGGTGCAGAGACACCTCTGAATCCTGATGACAACGTGAGAGAGAAAGAGAAACCTGGGAGAACAGAAAACATTTGCAAATCTTCACCTCTTCTTCTTATGCACACTCACTATGCAACCAGTGCTGTGTTCAACACACCCACTTCAGCCTCTCCTCTCAGGAGGAGGGCACAGGGGTTTGAACCCTGACTAACTGCCTGTGTCACAAAGAAGGAGCATTTTCGTTTTTCTGGTGGGTTGAGTGAGACACAGAGCACCGAACTCGTGTTCTGACACAGCTTCTCTCCAAATCTCAGCATCAAATGGGATCAGCAAATGGAGCTTAAAGGGACTTGGAGATTATCTAAACTCTCCCCTCTGCTCAAAGCCCAGACTCTCTATGCTTCTGTTATTCCCACTATTCCTAATATCAGTTGGTTTTGGGGTTTTTTTAGAAGATCCAGTATTAAAAGCATCCAGTTCATCTGCATTTCCCCCTTATTCCTGGATTTTAATTAAGTTAAATGAGCAGCAGGTGCATTTCCTCTCACTTCTCTATTTCTCTATTCTTTGAAGTACAGAAAAAACTAAGGAGAGACACAAGGTTTCTTAATTGTCCAAAGATGCCACTGACAAATTGGTTAGTTTTTATTGACTCTCAGTTTCACTGATTTTTTTTTTCCCACAGAAGAAAAGGCCATGCCAGAGGAATATTTATGAGCCTGCACAATGGGGAAATGGCTTGTAAAAGTATCTACAGCAAAGCACAGCACAGACATGTTTATTTGCTAAGGAGCAGGACCAAGTTACTGAATCTGGGGAGCCACTGATGTATGCAGTAATAGAGTGAAATCAAGCTCCAGAATAAAATGTGCAGTCAGGCAGAGACCCAAATGAAATGCCATTGCAGGATACAAATGAAAAATTATCAAAGGATAAAATGAAACTCATCAAAACACAATGTCCTTCACTTTGTTGTTTTTATTCTAATTCAGAAACATTCGGGTTTCATCTCCAGCCAGGCCCTAAACAGAGGCAGACTTGCATGTTGTATTTCAGGCACTTTTTCCTTACTCTTTTGTTCTACTATTTCGCTTTTTAATTCAATTTTTTAAAGTGAACCCTAAGAAGGAAAAATAATTCCGCCTTTGTTTCTAATCTGAGCAGTTTGCCCTTTGCCTGCAGGCTTTGCCCTCAGACCCCAACCCATATTTTGACCTTGCTCCCTGACCTCCCATATCCCCATGGCTTTGCCTTCAGCATCCTGGTGTTAAATCCAGAGCCTGGGTTGGGATGAGAGGGTCTGTGAAAATGAGATATCCGGGTTTTCTTTCCTTAGAGGACAACTCACCTGGTCCCTATTATCTCTTTCCCCTCCGCCCTCCATCAGTACAATGTTTATAAAGTGTAATTGCCTCATTTTTAAACACTCACAAATTATTTTCTCCTTGCCACAGATGCCAGCTGCAGGGATCTTTTACTTGCTGAATGGTCAAGCTCTCTGCTCAAAAAAAGCACCCCCTGCACCCTCGAAGGGACTTACAGAGAGGAATGCAGTGGCTTTTTACAGGCTTTTTACACCACTCTGCAGTGATTAGGCTGAATCCTTTACTGAAGCACAGGATTTCCAGGTCTGGGCACCAGCCTTGCAGCACTGACAGACATTGCTGCTGCCTCCCTGGGGCAAGGAAAAGAAAATTGGCTGTGTTGAACTAAGAGAAGGCAAATTATTTCCTAGAGGTGATTTAACTAATCAAGCACAGTCAGAAGGTACAGATGTCCTTTCCTCTGTCTGTGCATCACCAGGGACGCAGGCTGGGTGCAAGACATGCATGAAGTGATGGCAAACAGCTCTACTTGGGTTTGGTTTTTTTTCATAGGTTTTTGGGTCTGTGTTAACAAGTGTTACCTACTGCACTTCCACGTGCTGTTCCTGAGATGATTTGGGCAGAGCCCTGGTGGGTGTACCTTGAAACTCTGGGGTTCGTGAGCAAAGCCAAAGAGATTTTAGAGATTTAGAGGGTGGATTTAGATTGGATATCAGGAAGGAATTTTTCCCTGTGAGGGTGGGGAGGCCCTGGCACAGGGTGATTCACTTAGGACAGGGAGTGACAGGAGAAAGGGGAACAGTTTTAAATTGAAAGAGCAGAGATTTAGATTAGATATTAGGAATAAATTCTTTACTGTGAGGATGGCAAGACACTGGAGCAGGTTGTCCAGAGAAGCTGTGGCTGCCCCTGGATCCCTGGAAATGTCCAAGGCCAGGCTGGATGGGGCTTGGAGCAACCTGGGCTAGTGGGAGGTGTCCCTGCCCACGGCAGGGGTGAGAACTGGATGTCTTTCAGTTGCCTTCCAAATCCATCTGTAATTCTCCATTTCTGTGGTTGGGGGCAAAACCCCCTCTGTTGTAGAATGTGGGGAGTCCCAGTCTGAGTGATGAGGAAAGCTCAAAAGTTGATGCCCATCAGACACAAGGAAACATTAAAAGGATCTGATCAGCACGTCTCAAATCAGAATTCAATTCACCACAGAGAATCTGTGTTGAAATCCAGGCTTAGAAAACGTGGAGTTATTTCCCATCAAGGTTTTATCCTTGGGGTACTCAGAAACATCACCCCAGAAGGTTCCCAACAGCCACCTCTCTTTAAACATGCTTCTTCAAATCTTTTTTTTTTTTTTCCCCATACTCGTTTCCTAGCCCTTCTAGCTGAGACATTCAGATATTCTGCTCTTTTTGACCACACGGATCATTTCAAGCACATATTATTGCGTTGCTATGGTTATATTAGGATTGCAGTTTCCCTTTGTATTTCATTCAAACCCGAAATGAGTTCTTCCTACATAACCAGTTTTCTAATATAGAGATATCACAATTGTGGGGAGGTTTTTGTTGGTTTTTATTTTTTTTTTTTTGCAGCCAATATCAAACATCGTTTCAACGTTTCAATGTAATGGAAGGGCTGATGTGTCCCAGTCAATGCAAAATTCAATCCACCCTCGGAAGGAAATTTTGTAATCAGTTAAAATTTGGCTGCTTAACTTTTGGATGAGTAAAAATTAGAGAAGATGGATGCTGGTTGAAGCACTGAAAATATGATATTTCCAAGACAGCGTGCTTTTGCAAGAGTGCAGAAAATGAATCATGAACAGTCATTGCAAAAAGGGGCAAAATAATTTAAACCCTTTTTATTTGGGTTGATGTATTAATTAACACAAGTCCCAGCATCAGATTTGGGAGAAAGACCAATTTTTGCCAGAGATTCAAAATTCTGTTCCTTCCTGCTGAGATGAAAATACTCACAGAAAATATCTATGTGAGTCCTGCAAACTTTCTGGAACAAAGCTGAAAGAAAATGTGGATTAGTAAAGCAATTTTGAAGACCAAAGATTAATCTGAGAGGAAGATACTGATAAAAACACAGAACTCTTTAAGAATCAGTCTTAAAATTAAGGGTACGAGAGAAAATTTTAAGCATCTTTCTTGTACATCATCTTGGGAAGGGAAAGGAATACAGAGGGACCACTGCTGACAGTTGTTCCCATCACAAAGACTTTACACATTGCCTGGCCAGCATCCTTCCTCAGGGGTAGGAGATGCAAGGACATCATGTTCCATCTGCCTGCCTGGAACTCATTAGCCACCAGTTGCTGGGGTGGGATGATCCCAGCACCAGCCTCAGTCCCCAGGCAGGGCTGCTCCATCCCAGGGTCTTTGGACAGTGACTCCTGAGGTTCTTGGGGTCTTCTCTTTGCGCTTGAGGGTGGTTAGGTCCTGGGCTGTAGTATAGGATGTGCACAAAGTATTCTATCACCGTCCTCATGAACTGTTGAATCCAGCTGGGGCAGTGTTTTCCCAGGCCCCCATCCCTCTGGAGTGCCTTATATTAATGGCCCATCAATGCTTTGCCCATGACTCACAGACAACTCCCTCAGGGAGCTATCCCTCTTTAATGGGCCATCAAGGACCGCCTCTATGACTCATCATCCCATTGTGAGAGGCTCCGCCCAGGGGGAGGAGCCAAGCATTCTCACCTGGATATAAGCTGGGCTTTAGGACAGTACAGGCAGCCCTCACCTACTGGATTACCATAAGACCAGAGCTACCAGACCTTTGTACGGGATCACTGCTTCACAAAGACCACCTTGTCTGGACTGTTTCCATCACCCTGCTCAGGCTGTATTCTGACTCTATCAGTAGTCTTTTGTACTATTCCATTTATTTTATTTTATTTTTTTCCCCTTTCTTCCTATTAAATTGTATTTCTGACTCAGAGTCTCTCACTTGTTTTGTTTTCAAACCACTACACACAGGGTGCCCAGAGAAGCTGTACCTGTCCCTGGATCCCTGGGAGTGTCCAAGGCCAGGTTGGACAGGGCTTGGAGCACCCTGGGATGGTCGAAGGTGTCCCTGCTCATGGCGGGGGGTAGAATGAGATGATTTTTAAAGTCTTTTCCCACTCAAACCATTCCGTTTTTCCACAATGACCGTGCAGTTCAAAACCCCAGCGCTCCTTCTCTTCCATCCTTCTGTGTCCAACACCACCACCTCCCATCCCAGCCTCCCTCCAGCCCTCTTTTGGGCTCAGCCTGAGCTGTGGAGATATAAAATAGGGGCAGTCAGTGCAGGAGGCACGCTGAAGGCAGCACTGCTCTATTCCTTGCCCCATCTCCCCCTCCTCCTCCTCAGTCAGACTGCGTGAACACCCGGCACTGATGCACGGGCTTCTCCTGCCCTCAGCTGGCTGCTCTCCGCAGTGCTGAGTGCTCTGCTTCCAAAATCCCAGCCACCTACGAGTCAGGAGGAAGAGAAGAATTCACCTCAGCATCATTCAAGCACCGTTTGATGCTGCCCCTGTCTCCAAACTTGGTGAACAGAGACACAACCAGAGCTGGGAGCATCAGGGCAGAGAAAAACTGAGCTTTCCATGGTGGTCTGTGGAAACTCTTAATTCCAGTGTCACAGCTGGCAGGGAAAGCACTGGGAATGCAGGAATAGCTTAGAAGATGGAGGTCTGATTTGTAAAATCTTGATGTTAAGCAGAGAAGGAGGGATTTACCCTTGATAAGGGAGTGAGAAGTGTGGGCTCCCTGAAAACAGAGCGCTAAACTGGGTAGGATCAACTCCTGGGCAAGAGGAAGGGTAAAATTATTCCTTCCACAAAGCAAGATATATAATGAAGTGAGTTATTCTTGGATTGCAACCATTACATCACAGAACATCCTGAGTTGGGGACTTACAGACATCATCCAGCCCAGCTCCTGGCCCTGCTCAGACACCCCACTAATCCCACCCTGAGCATCCCTGGGAGCATTGTCCAAAGCACTCCTGGAGCAGCCTTGTGGCCTTGCCCATTCCCTGGGGAGCCTGGGCAGTGCCCAGCACTCTCTGGGGGCAGAAACTTGTCCTGATTTCCAGCCCAAACTTCCTCTGGCACAGCTCCAGCCATTCCCTCAGGAGGCATCACTCAAACCATGACTGAATTAACAGCAATGCTCTTATTTAATGTCACTGTGATATGGCACTGAGAGGACATGCTGTACCCTCCTGGCTGCTTGTAGGTCCACGTGTAAATTAGTTTAATGATTAATAAGTGTCTTAAGGCTTTTTTTTTTTTTTTTTTTTTTTTTTTTTAAAGAGCAGATTCTCAGGAAAATGAAGTATCTTTCAGTCTTTCAGGTGGGTTTTGCCATGTTGGGTTGTTTAGGAAGCTTGCCAACTTACGTTTCTGCAATAAAGCTTTGCATGGGTTGTGTAATGGAAGGAACACTGTGAACTCAACAGAGTCAAAAATCCATAACTACAACATCTTCAGACAAGCTCCTCAGGGCTCGTTTGTTTTCCTCACAGATCGTGGGCCAAGCCTTTCCCCCGTGCCTCAGTTTCCCTCACCTGTGAAATGAAGATGTTCTGCTTCCCTTACAAGCACACTGGGGTAACCAGTGGAGACCTGGCCTGGCTCTGCCATTTCTAAGGACCTTCATGCAATGGATAGAGGCTGCTCCCTGGCTGAATCCTCATTTCTACAGAGGAGAACTGACACCTTTTCCTCCTACAAAGACCTCAGCTGCATCAGCCACAGCAGAGTCTGACACAGAAGGGTCCCTGCACTCAGCTATGTTCTTTCTTCATCCCATCTACTCCCATCAGGCATGTCTGCAAAGGAACAGGAATGTTGCTGTACAAGAAGCAGCTGAGATTCCTCCCTACACCTTCCCAATCCAGGATTGTCACTAAGGAGAGGACAATGTCCTCCACCAGGAGCAAGGGGTTATAGGCAGGAGTGGCTCCCACCACTTCTCCTACAACTGTGTCGCTGCTCCCCTCTGACAGCGCTTCCTGCTCTTCTGGAGATCTCACAGCTGCAAGTGAGGGGAGAAAACATGAAAATGTCCTTGGGGAAAGCGTGGCAGGAGAGGGGGACTAAGGAGGGCAGCAAAAGCTGTTCCACCTTGATAAGCAAAAATACTGCCTGGGGATGGCATGAGCATCTCTCTGTTGGGGACACAGCTGACTTTTCTCCAAACAAAGACTCTTCGGGAGCATCCTGTGAGGATGGGGAGGCCCTGGCACAGATTTCCCAGAGAAGCTGTGGCTGCACCTGGATCCTTGGAAGTGCCCAAGGCCAGGCTGGAAACACTGGGGCTTCAAGATGGAGTTTTGAAAGTGTCCCTGCCCATGGCAGGAACCTGGAACTAGATTCTTTAAAGATCCTGTCCAACCCAAACTGTTCCATGGTTCTGTGGTTTTTCGAGGTTTTTCCTATGTCTATTTTCAAGGGTACAGCAGGACACACAGCAAGGTAACAGCAAAGGCAGAGGTTGCACAGAAGTTTCAATGCTTTGGGGGAAAAAAATAAACCTGTGACATGAACAAGTTTCTTCATCACAAGCACCTGCTGAGATGTGATCTTGCTTTGCTTTGGGAAACTGCTTTGATTTTTGTTTGTGGTTTGGCTTGGGTTTTTTGTTGTTATTGTTTGTTTGAGGGTTTTTTTGTGTGTGTGTGTATGTGTGTTGGTTTTTTCTTTGGTTTTAATTCGAGCAATACTAATTCAGAGTGTTTCTTTCCTAGATTAGGTCTGGGAGAGGGCTATCCCTTCACTTACCTCTTGGATCCCCGGTGTCTCTGGCTGGAATGCAGACATGACCCGGGGAATACCCCTCCAGAGTTTATCTTTCCCAGGGAATCCCCTAAAATTGGGAAAGCCAAGTTAGAAAAGGATCTTTTGCCAATTCTACCACGCGAGGGCAGCCTCTTCCACCTTCCCGTGTTAAAAATCTTCCTTAATTCAGGATAAATGCCCTTTAGTTTGTTTGAAGTCCTTTGATGATAATACTGCCGTGGTGACACCGGCTGCTGGCTGATTTTCAACGAGAGTTGCACAAACAGTTGGGCTTGATAATCTTAAGGATGTGTTCCAACCTAAATTATACTATTATTCAATGAAATATCATTCTTTTATATTAAAAAAAAATATCATCACAGGTCTTCCTAAAAGGGTGTCTGGAGCTACAGGAACATTGCTTAATGACAGAAAGTACTCCCACACCTTAAACTGTGACCACTGAAAGCACGGGGTTAAAACAAACGTAATGACTGATGAGTCCTGTGTGAGTAACACTGAATTCCTGGCCAAGTCATCTCCAACAGGCACAAACCTCATCTTCTGGCTCTTACATCAAGAGCCACCACGTACAGCAGATAAATAAAAGCTGATTTTCGCAACCCAGAGGCAGCAGCAGATTTATCAGCTGCTGTTTGATGGAGTCTCTGCTGCGTGGGGAGAAAACATCCCACCGAGGGTGTTGAATTACACACATATTTTGCCCTGGGTTGTGTCCTCTTCTTGATTTGTGCACTCGCAACCCAGTGGAGGTAAAAGACCTGCTCTCCCAGAGCAGAGAGCAGCAGGAAGAGCCGGAGTGGTTTCTTCCAGTGGCTGCAGCACTGCTGAAACTCTGCTGTCTCCAAGCTGGCAGCCCTGGGTGTGGATGCCAGCCTTGCAGTCAGAGTCTCTAGAGAGGAGGAATAGCAGTGACTGTCATGAAGTGAACTTGTTTCTGTGATCACTCCTTAAGGACTGGTCCCAGATTTCTCCCTGGGGTGCCTTTAAAGAATTTAATGATGTGTTATGCTTAAGCTCTGTGTATAGGATTAACCTCTGGAAGAGTTCTCCCTTCCCCTCTCCAGACAGAAATGATGTTTTCCCATGGAATGAGCCTTCATCTAGCGGAGCACTCAGCATCCTCCTGGGCTTGCCACAACCCAGACATGGCAGATTGGCCAAAAAGACCAGAGCCCAACCTGATGAACTACCACAGTAATGCTTGACAGCCTGTGGAAGCTGAATTTGTGCAGAAGTTCAAGCTTTGAGCTTGATTCCCCAATGCCTCAGCTCTGCAGACTGTCCCAGCAAGTTAATCAGGAAGATTATCAATTTACACCCACTTTTCTTGAACATGAGCAATTGACTATCAGAGCAGGAGTGAATTTGGCACCAGCCTTAACATATTAAGCAAATTAAGAGCTGGGATAAAAACCATTATATCTGACAGAGCAATTTGTGCATCAGAAGATGGTGTGCTTTAAATTCGTTGGCAAGAAGGAGGGGGAAAGGGGGAGCATCCATTCTCTGCAAACCCGAAGATAACTGGGTGTGGTTTATTCTGGTGCCAACCCTTCCAAATAAGAAATAAATTATCAGGCAACTGGCACAAAAAGATAAACGTGTAAAAGAAAAATCGGCCGTTTATTGCAGAGAAATTCGTCCTCTTATCCTGGCAACACACTGAGGGAAACTGTGGGATGGGATAAAAGCAGGTTAGCTCAGGACACCCCAGGAAAGGTTTGTTCAGGATGAAAGAAGAGCTGTGAAAACCTCCCCTACCTGACACCCTCATGGCTCAACCAGAGGGGACCAGGGCATGGAGAGATCTCCAGGGTGGAAGTAAAGGCTGAGTGATGGAAAGCTGAGTACTGGCATTCCCTTTAATCCAGTCTAGAACCTCCAATAAGAGAGATGACACCTTGATTTCCACCATACCTGCCCTTCATCTGTGTGGGAGGACATTTAGCAGTCTAAGATCACGGAATTCCAGAATCACAGATTGGTTTGGCTTGGAAGGGACCTTAAAGCCCATCCAGTGCCACCCTTGCCACGGGCAGGGGCACCTTCCACTATCCCAGGGTGCTCCAAGCCCTGTCCAACCTGGCCTTGGGCACTTCCAGGGATCCAGGGGCAGCCAAAGCTTCTCTGGGCACCCTGTGCCAAGGCCTCACCACTCTCACAGGGAAGATTTTTTTCCCAATATCTAATCTGAATCTCCTGTTTGGAAATGTTCCCTCTTGTCCCATTACTATTTGCCTGTGGAAAAATCAGTTTCCCTCTTTTCATAAGCTCCCTTTAAGTACAGGAAGGGCCACACCGAGGTCTCCTCAAAGCCCTCTCTCTTCTCCATGCTCAACAGCCTCACTTCTCTCAGCCTGTCAAGAGAAACATTGCACCTTTGTTTATATTAAAAAATACTTCTACTTAAAAAAAATTCTATTTAAGGCCTGTCTGTGTTCACAGGTGCTGCACGACATTGAATGGTTTCTGCAAGTTAGGATAGAGCAGGTAAATTTGAAGTGATAGGGGAAAAACGAAAATTGATTGAATTGTTACTGTATCACCATTGTGAACGATATGGAGGACGACTCATCAGCCTGCACAGCAGAGCAGCTTCTAGATATCTTTATTCCTCTGCCCCCTTTTTTATGACGTCCCTTCAAGTCTGAGACCCCACTGAGCACTGCTTTGAACCTACAATGCCATGACAGGAAATTTCTGTGAGTGTCAGTGCAGAAGTGTCCTCTGACAAAGAGGGATCAGGACTCTGCCATAGCAGCTCTCTGTGCTACTCCTTTGATTTAGGGGATAAAATAACCCAAAGCTGGTTTAGAGGTGAATGCTCTTTCTGCCGGGGTGGTAAGCAGCACAAAGGCTTTGATGAAAGGTGCCTCAGAGCCTCTGCAGAACCAGGTGCTTTGAAAGAGCAGAGCAGGAATTGGACAAGACGCCAGCAAAGTTCAAACCAAGCTACCCTGGGAGTTAGAGCTTCCCCTCAGCTCACAGTGATGTGAGAGGTCTGAGCTGTTCCTGCCTGGCCAGGGGTTTTCTCCTACATTCAGGCATGTAAGATAAGGGACAGGCGGGGATGGCCAGGTACAGAGCAGCTGCTGAGATGTGATGCCTTGGAAAGTAGAGGGCATGGCAGAGGGGGTTGGCAACCAGCTGGTTTGGTTTTCCCAGTTCTGAATAATCATCTTGAAAAAATTCCATCCACCTTTCTCAGACAGGCTGAGAGAGTTGGGAGTGTTTATGCTGGAGAAGAGAAGGCTCCAGGGAGACCTTAGAGCCCCTTCCAGGGCTTAAAGGGGCTCCAGGAGAGCTGGAGAGGGATTTTGGTGAGGGTCTGGATGGGCAGGGCAAGAGGGAGCAGCTCAGTGCTCTCAGAGGCCTTTTCCAGCTTTAATGATTCTATGGCACGAGTGGTGTGGGTATTCTCCAGACACTCCCAGTGCCTGAGAAAGGATGTCTGGAGGATGCTGCTGATGTTGGCATTGCGGGACAGGGTTGTGAAGGGTCACATTCTGTTCTCTGGTGGACTGCAGCCATTCCCAGATCTGCTTTGTCATGCCTGTGCATGCTGCAGGATGGACACTCAAACATCTCTGTGGTTTTTATAGGATCACAGAAGGGTTTGGGTTGGAAGGGGCCTAAAGATCATCCTGTTCCACTCTCTGCCGTGGGCCGGCACACCTTCCACTGTCCCAGGGTGCTCCAAGCCTCATCCAGCCTGGCCTTGGACACTTCCAGGGATGGGAATCCACAACTTCTCTGGGCAAAAAGCAAGCCAGGATTTCTCTTTTCCTTCATATCCTGACACCAAAGGAGAATTCACCAAAGGAGAATTGTTCATTTTTCTGCTTCTGTAGCCAACATCTTTCTCTTCCCCATACTAGCTCCTTGGCCAGACGAAAGCTGTGAGGAGAAGGAGTCTGGAGCTGTTCTGCTCTAGGAAGCATCTAAAGCCCCTTCAAATCATCTCAAAGACACATTGAAGTTACACAGACCTCAAGAGAGATCTCCTCCTTTTAGGAGAAGCTGGCTCACACTCGATGCCAAAGGAGGTGGCAAATGAAGAAAGAAAAAAGCTGGAACTCTGTAAACTCGTAAATCACCAAACTCCTAAAAGAGAAGAGAAGAAAAAAATAGAGGCAAGAACCCAAGATGGCCTTTTTGGTTTGCAGATAAGCACAAAGTTTGGCAGGAAGGAGATTAGAGGTTTTTCCAGCGCACCTCGTGGTCGATAATTCCCACAGCAACAGAGCTCCGGGCTGCCAACAGCCACACTTGTTCCCCTGCAGAAAATGGGAGTGAGCAGAGGGGCGGAGGGACAGAGGGGCAGGGGACAGCTCGTGATAAACTCTGCTGACACCGAGGGAAGGTCCTGACTGGTCCTCCCCATGCACCTTCCCCTGGAGAAGCATTTTTGCTGTCTTTGTTAATTCAGAGTTATTGGAAGCCCCGTGATGCTTCCTGGGAAACTCCAGCCTGGCTCTATCAGCCCTTGCCAGCAGCCAAGGGTCGTTATGATTAATGACAGCAGAAAACTGCCAATGGCAGACCCAAAGAATTAAGTTGTCACCAACATTTAAAAAAATCAACGTTAGGCCATGGGAAGGGTGGGGGAAGAAGACGACGGTTGTACGCTATCTGCAGCTTCTCACTCTCTCCACAGTTCCTCCTGGGGTGGACTAAATCCATCCTGAAAATAAAATTTTAAAAGGTCATTAAAAATAATAATTTTAGTATCAGAACACTTTTATAAACAATTTAGATTATTAGCTTTCTAAGCCATGCTCCATGTCACCAGACATCCCCGGAGTCCTGTCAGACACCAAACTGCAGGTCTCCCATGGTCTTGTGCCACATCTGCCACTCCTGTGTGGACACTGAAGGTGCTCTGGGACATCTCCAGTGACATCAGTTGTGTTCAGGTAGCTTGGTCAAGTCCCTGCAGGTCTTCCTGGGACAAAACCACTGGAGAACCAAGTGAGAGACAACAAATGTCCTCCCGGGTACAAACTTGATGGGATGAGAGGAAATGGCCTCAAGTTGCATCAGGCAAGGTTTAGGATAGATATCACAGGGGAAAAAAAATCATGGAAAGGGTTGTAAAGGATTGGTAAAGCCTGCCCAGGGAAGTGGTGGTGTCACCATCCCTGGAAGTGCTACAAAACCATGTGGTTGGGGCACTCGAGGACATGGTTTAGTGGTGAACATGGTGGTGGTGCTGTGTTGATGGTTGGAATTGATGATCTTTTCCGACTTAAATAATTCTATGAAATGGAAAGGACCAGGGATGGTGGATAAACACAGCAATAAATCCAAGTACAGTTAATTGGAAGGAGATCCAGAGCAAAGAGTCCCCCTGCTCCATGAAGCATCTTCCCACTGCCCACCAGGGTTGAGCCTGGGGATGCAACAGGCCAAGGGAGTAGCAGGAAAAATTCTCTAAAATCAACCATCTCTCTCCAGACTGTGAGCTCAGGGCTTGGGGAGAGAAAAATAAAAGACCCCATGGTTCCAAGGAACATCTCATTGTGCATATCAAAGGTGAGAAGTGCAGTTGGAATTGCAGAAGTTCCTTAGGAAGGTGTTTCTCCCACCTCTGCAACTCCTTGTGCCCCCCACTCCCACAGTGGATGTGGGTGCACAAAGAATCCATCCCACACAGAAGCATGGACCCTCCCAAGCCCCTCCTGTCCATTCCTACATGCCCTGGCCATGATGGGATTCCCATCCTTCCAGCCCAGTGGCCAGAAGAAGCTTCATTCCATCATTCCTCACATCTCTGACTTCCACAGGTGACAGGTGAAGCAGAGCTGGGGAAAGGGATTGTGGACAGGCCCTCCCCTTCCACGGTGGGGGGTATTTTCCTATCAGCAGCTGATTAGATTTGAGCTGCTTCCCACAGCATTCCTTGCAGGAGGGGAGCTGGGCCATGCAGCCAGGAGGGAGCGGTGGCCTCGGTGACAGCCCCAGGCTGTGGGATGTCGGGTCACACTCCATCCCCGGAGCAACCCCAGCCCTCCACGAGGCACAGATGGCTCCTTTCCGTCATCTGACCTCATTGTTTAATCTGACCTGATCCGGTGCTCTAATCTAACGTCCAGTTTAATCACCACTACGGAGCCGGGATTGTTTCCCTGGGCTCCACCCTGAGTTCCTTCCCTCCGGGGGCACACGCACAGCCCGGATCCATCTGAGGGTTCACCCTCAGCTCACTCCTAGGTGGGGTCTGAGGGTTGCTCTCAGCTCATGTAGAGGAGATGGTCTCATGGAGGTTGGTCTCTTTCTCCAGGCAGCAATTGACAGAATGAGAGGACAGAGTCTCAAGCTGCTCCAAGGAAAATATAGGTTGGATGTTAGGGAAAAGTTTTTCATGGTGATGCCTTGGGAGTGCTGAACTGAAACAGAGACTGGACAGAGCTAGAGAATAGATATTTATTGAAAGGCCTTCAGAATCCACCTTGGGCAGGACAAGAGCCTGGCCAGGGCTACACCCAAGGTGGACCCAAAATGGTCACAAAATGGATGACCGATCATGAGGTCTTACATTTCTATGAATTTTGGTGCGTTTGCATATTGGGGTTTAATTGTCCAATTACAGCTTCAGGCTGTGAGGTCCCATCCTTCTTGTTCCTCCCTTCAGCCCACCCTTGTTTGTGCTTTTGGGCCTGAAAGTTGTCCTTGGTCTCCAACAGGAGAAGGGTTTGTTTTGTCTCCCTGCTCTGTGCAGAGCTGAGTGACACTGAATGTGAGGCTCAGAACTGCACCCCTGGGCAGCACAGAGTCTGAAAACATGGAAGCTAAAGCTTAAGGCATCAATGGAAAGAATAATAAAGTACTGGAATGATCTGCCCAGGGAGGTGCTGGAGTCACCATCCCTGGATGTGTTTAAAGGAAGACTGGATGTGGCACTCAGTGCCAGGGTTTAGTTGAGGTGTTGGGACTGGGTTGGACTTGATGATGTTGGAGGTCTCTTCCAACCCAGTGATTCTGTGATTCTGTGATCCTCGTGGCCAGCACTGTAATAAAATAATATTTCCATTTTGTGAAGTCAGCAGAAGTTTCTCCTATGGCTGCTACAGGTTTGAAGGGGTTCCTAAGACCCTTGGCAATTTTTTATCAGGGCTTTTGAAGTGTTTGAGGGCTCCTAAAAATGGTCTGCTTGATCACAAAGCTGTAATTATAGAGTCACAGAATGATTTGGGTTGGAAAGGACCTTAAAGATCATTTTGTTCCAACTCCTGACATGGGCAGGGACAACTTCCACTATCCCAGGTTGCTCCAAGCCCTGTCCAAGCTATTCTTGAGCACTTCCAGGAATCCAGGGGCAGCCACAGCTTCTTCAGGTTTGTATCATGACTCTGCATGACCTTGGTCAAGTTGTTTAGCCTTGGTGACAGCACCCAATCTTTTCCCAGTTTCCTGCTGTGTTTTGTGTCCTGGTCCTGCTTTGCCTGTCAGTTCACACAAAATCATCCAGAGGTGATTCCCAGCCCACCCTTAGCAGACAGCACAGACCACAACCCCAGGGAAGCTGCAGTGGTCTCCAGTTGTTTGTTTGCACATTAAGACATCCTCATCTCTGTTCCCCCTCTTTGAAAAGGAGAAAGTCTCCCTCAGTCCATCCTCTCCAGGCCGAAATCCATGGATATTGCACCAAAGAAGCACAAAATGCAGCTGAGCGAGGCTGCAGACACCGAGTCCCAAATTTGTTCACCCATATCAGGTCTCAGCCAACTGTGGGACTCGTGATGGTGCTGCCCATCCCCAGGAAAGGGCTGCCCCCCACACACACCCTTCCCTGCAGCCAGAAAGGGTTTATTGCACAAAATCCCCCCTGCCCGCAGCCTCGGAGGGTGGGAAGGGGCCTGGAAAGGTCAAGCAGTCCATGACATCCCCCAAGGCAGGATCAGCCCTGCCCTGGCCCCGCTGACAGATGTTTGTGTAACCTGCCCTCGGAGACCTCCCGTAAAGGAAGGCCACGTCCTGCCCCCAGCCACCTCCTCCTCCTCCTCCTCCTCTCTCTGGGGTAACTCCGGGGATTTTCCCACGCTGTCCAAATTACACTGCGTCCCCCCGAGCTGCAGAGCCCCTCTGCTCCCAGCTGCAGCTCTTTTCCCAGACTGAACCAGGAGAAACAATTTGCTGATACCTTTGCAGCGTGGAAAAAAAACAAAACCAAACCATCTCAGGCTGTCTTTGCCTCACATCAACACAGAGCCCCTAATTCACAGCCCTGTCAGCATCTGGGAGAGGATGTGGCTCTGTCACGACCTATCTGGCAGCAGAAGTGCTCCCAGCTCCTCTGACAGTGCAGAGGGAGAATCACTCCAAACTGATGGTAAGAAGTGAGAATAAAATGTTCCCCCTTTTCTGTCCCAGCCTGTTCTGGGATGATGCTTGCTCTGGTGCCTCATTCCACACACTTGGTCCCACCGTGGTCTCCCAGAATCTTCTGTTTCAATGAATTTTTACCTCCACCTCTCTCTACAAGCCCTGCTGAAAGGGCACTGACGGCTCTGCTCCGTGCTTCTGCTGGGAAGAGCCCTCGGGTGAAGGTGGGCTTTGCACAGGGAAGGCTCCACTTCCAAAACGCCTTGGAGATCTCCGTCCTCTCTCCTTCCATCATGGATAATTTTGTCCTCTAAGATTAAAGAAGCTGGCAGGTGGAAAGCAAATATTTATGCCCAGACTGAGGGCTGGTGGTAAAACTTCTGTGCAAGGTTAGAGATGACCCTTTGGTATCTTGGTGTTGATCTCCATGTGTTGCTCAGGGGCAGCATCTCCTCTTCCCCCTGTTTAGGTTTTCTCACTGCCTATTTTGAAGACACTGCTGAAACCCTGCCCAAGACATTTATTTCCCTTCTGACGGGGAAGTTGTCCTATTTTTGCCATTTTTCTCCGCAGTCAAGTATGCTACAACTGCAATGTAATCCCAGGAACTCCAAGACACGGCATTACTGCAGCAGCTGGGGCTTTACATCCGAAACACACATGTGATCAAATTGAACGGCTTAGCGACAACAATTCTTCTATTTCCTCTGGTATTACATTGACTTTCTCGCTGAAACAATTTTCACTGCAATATCCTAGCAGTGAAACTGCTCCCAGATGCCTGAGCTTAGGCTGCAGATTTGGCTCTGAAGCCAGGTTTCACAAAATGCTCCTGGTGATTTTCTACAGAGCTTGGAAATCCTGGAGGGGTTTGGTTTGTTTTTTTTTTTCCTGTGTCAAGTTCACTTTATTTGATTTGGTAGGCTGAAAAGCAAAAGCTAGATCTCTCAGCTGCCTTATTTAAATGTTATTTAAATGTGCTGTCACACTGGTCTCAGAACTGCTTGAGAAATACTCACTCATTTGCCCCCTTGCAAAGCTGTGGCTTCCAGGCATTACAGACAGGAGGATGATTTCTTGGTGCAATGCACCAAGGGATTTAAATGCTATGTGCTCTTTTAGTTCTGAGGCACCTCTTAATTAAGAACTGATTAAAGTTTGGGGATTATTTTGTAACATAATCGCTGTTTTGCAGGGACTGGTGCTCTGCCAGGGCTGGCTGCATGGGTTACACCCTGGGTATCCAGGGAATCTCAGGCACTTGGGGCCAGGTTTCCTTAAAGGTAGATGCATTTTATGTGAAGAAAGGGTTTTATACCACTTCTTCATCTCTCAACCCTGTGGCACAGTTGATATCCCAGATGTGGCAGGAAAGGCACAGTTTGGGTCCCAAATGTGGCAGGAAAGCTGCAAGCTGTGCTTAGTTCAATCAGAGAACTAAGGAGCAGTTTGGGTTGGAAGGAACCTTCCAAAGCCTTCCAGTCTAACCCCCTGCAATGGGTGGAGAATACCTGCCACTAGACCAGTGGCCCTGGCTTTCAAAGAAGCCCTGTTCAATCTGTCCATAAATCTTTCCAGTTATGGGGCATCCACCACCTTTCTGGGCAACCTGTGCCAGTATTTCACTGTTCTCATTGTTAGAGATGTCTTACTTTTATCTAAATGGAACCACTTTTGGCTTAAGGCCATCACCCTCTGTGCTATCACTACAGACCCTGCTAAAAGGTCTGTTCCCCTCTCTCTTTAGGTCCTGGAAGGGGCTCTGAGGTCACCCCAGAGCCTTCTCCAGGTGAGCACCCCCAGCTCTCCCAGCCTGGCTCCATGGCAGAGAGTCTCCAGTCCTGGAGCGTCCCATGGCCCTCTCTGGACTCTCTCCAGCACCTCCACATCCTTCTGATTTGGGGAACCCCAGAGCTGGAGACAGCTCTGCACTTGGGGTCTCATGTGAGCAGAGCAGAGGGGAAAATTCCCCTCCCTGGACCTGCTGCCAGGTGTGATGCAGCCCTGGACATTATGTTCCCTGGGTGGAATGAGCAAACCCAGCCCTGCTCCCAGAAACCACGGGAACAGCTCCCTCCTTTCTCAGCCTCCTCCCATCTGATTCCAGGTCAGCCTGCCACTCTCATCCCATCCAAGTGTGTTCCCCACACCTGGGCTTGTCCATGTGGCATGGACCACAGCCACAGGGCTCCTTCTCCTCCCTCTGAGCCTCCTTCATGGCCTCAAATCATCCCCTAACCCACAGCAAATGTTTTTCTCTGCCCAGCCTCCTCCATCTCCTCGTATCTGCTCTCCCATCGTGGTGTTTACGCTCTTCAAAGAACCGAAAGCCGTTATCCTATCTTCGCCTTAGTCATAATTTGGCCAAGACTTACACATTTCTTGCTCCTTTTATTTTCTAATCTGCCCCTCTCAGGTTCTCTCCCGTCAGGAGACTGCTCTCACAGGCTGCTTGGGTTTCTCTGTTTATCTTGGAGGAGGAGCAGCATAGATTTTGCAAAGCTAGCTGTGAAGCAAGAGACTTTCACACTCAACAAGCTCGCGGGTGGCAAAGTGCCATGGGACAGCTGTGGAATGAAAAGGGATTAGAGGAGCTAAGTGCATGCCCCTGGGACACAACCTCCAGTCCCTCAAATCCCTTCTCCAGCAGAGGGGCTGCTGTGGGCTGTGCTGTCCCACCCTGACACAACTCGGCCGGCAGGATCAGAGCGTGGATCTTGAAACTCCTGGGAAAACTTCACAGGAGAAACTCCTGGGAAAACTTCATGAAAATCACACCATGGGGCTGTGGTGAGAGGGCAGTGCCTGCTCTGCAGACCCTGGTGCAGGATCAGCTTGGGCCTGGGAAATGTGGCTTTTCCCCTGAGGCTTTCCTGTGCCTTTTTCTGAGCCTGGCATATCAGCAGATGGGGGGATTTAGTCTCACCCCTTCTCAGTGAGATGTGGGATGTGTCAAGGCTGGTCCAGAGGAGGTCACCAGGAGGATTCCAGGACTGGAGCACCTCTGCTGTGGAGACAGAATGAGGAAATTTGGGTTGTTCAGACCAGAGAAGAAAAGAGTTGAGAGAGATTTTGTTGTGGGCTTCCAGTACTTGAAAAGAGTTTACGAAAGAGGTGGAGAGGGACTTTTACAGAGCAGGTAGTGATAACATGAGGAGGAACAATTTTTAAAAATTTTATTTAGCTTAAATAGTTTAAAATTTTATTTAAACTAGTTTAAAATAATTTTATTAAAATATTATTTATAAATTTTATTTAAAATATTAAATTAATTATTGAAATATAAAATTTTAAATTTTAAACTGAAAGAGGAGAAATTTAGATGTTAGAAAAAGATTCTTCACTCAGAGGGTGGGGAGGCCCTGACATAGGCTGCCCAGAGAAGCTGTGGCTGCCATGGAAGTGTCCAAGGCCAGGTTGGAGAGGGTTTGGAGCAGCCTGGTCTAGTTGGAGGTATCCGTGCCCATGTCAGGGCAGGTTGGAGCTGGATGATCTTTAGGTTCTTACCAACCCAAACAGTTCCATGGTTCCATGATGTCAAGATGGAAGTCACAGCTCACCCCAGCTGGGTCTGGCTGGTGGGGATTTTGAAGGAAAAGATGAGCAGTTACAGCAGGAGAGAAGGAGGAAATCAGTTCTGCGATGTCATCACTCCATGTGTGAAAGATCACGGAATCGTAGAATTGTTCGTTTGGAAAAGACTCCCAAGATCCCTGAGGCCAAGCATTAACACAACACTGCCAAGACACCACAGAACCACGTCCCTAAGCACCACATGTCCCCTCTTTTGGCAGGTCTGATTATTGACTGGTGGGAATAACATGGGAAAAAGGCTCTTCCCATTTTAAGATAAGGGTAAACCAAACCCCAGAGGAGTTAATGAAATAAAACTCCTGCCAGAAAGCATTGAACCATCACAGCCCTTGGGGCTTGGATTACCGTTTTTAGGCTGCCTGTGACATAATTACTGCTTTCTGTCCATGCAAACTGAAACCTCTCACTGTTCACAGCAAACTCCCTCAGGTTTGGGATGGATGGGAAAGTGAAATGAGGGAAGATGGTGTGTGGAAGTGCCCTCTCCTACCCTGCAGAGCAGTGACTTCTGGTGGCATCAGTACTGGGCACAGGCTGTGCAGCCTTGGCATGGCTGTGCCATTCTGACAGGCCATCAAGAGTAGGTAAAAACGACACAGATCTGGGTTGGGGAAGGGAAAGATTCTTCCCCCAGAGGGTGGTGACTCTCCAGGGAATGGACATGGCCCCAAGGCTGAGAAAGCTCCAGGAGCATTTGGACAATGCTCCCAGGGATGCACAGGTTGGGACTGTTGGGCTGTCTGTGCAGGGCCAGGAGCTGGGCTGATGGTGCTTGGGGGTCCCTCCCAGCTCAGGATAGTCTGTGATTCTATAAAATATCATTCCTGTAGATGTTATTTGTGTCTTAATCCTTGCAAAAATAAAGGCAGGCAGGAGAGCAATGTGATCCCAAGGGAAGAGCCAGCACAGGGTCATGGGATACCAGAAATCCCTCTCTTGGCTCACCACAGGCTTGTGTTGAGACTTTGGCCAACTCTGCTGCTCTTTTCCATGTTTCCCCCACTTCCTTTTGTGTTGTTGCATTGGAAGTTCACGGGAGAGTTTTCTCTGTGGGCGTGTGTGGGTGCCCACATGTGTGTACAACATTCTGAGGTCTCCCAGTACAAAGGCAACATAAATTATATCGTGTCAAGTTCACGGAGTGGTGGTATTGGCAGTTTCCTCCCTCAGAGACTTTGCAAAATAGCTACCTGTGAAATTAAATTAAACATTTCTTCTCCTGGGGTTTAAACAATACACTCCCTCCAAGTTGGGCTGAGGATTTCTTTGTGCTGTATTACTTTATAGATTAATACAGTGCAGAAAATTAATTACCTTTTATTCACTAAGACTTTTTTTTTTTTTTTTCCCCTGGCAGATTTTAGATTTTCAATTTGCAAAGGAAACCGGCGGGAGGGACGGTGGCCACAGGCAATCCCACGTATGTGAGGAATGTAACCTTAAGATCTGGTTCCTGGTACCTGGGCTGCTCTGCTCCTGGGATCTGCTCTGCCTCCCCCAGCTGATAAGAGCACTGCTGGGTCTGCCTGCCACGCTCATTCCATTACTCCTGACACTGTCTTTTGTCTCTGGTGGGCTCTGGACAGGCACAAATCAAAGCTGTCACGTCCTGCAGAGCCCTGGTTTGGCCTGGAGTGCAGAGATCTCTGAACTCTGACTTGTGCAAGCATTTATTACAGGCAGAAAATGTGCAGGCTGGAAATTTGGATGCCTTTTTTGCCTCTTTCCCCAGCCTCAAACACTGCTCTTGAAGGGTGAGGTTTTGCAGCACTGCATCGACCAGAGCTCTTTTGGTGGTCCCGGGAGTGCAGCTGGGAGGGGAAGAGCAAAGCACCACTAAGATCTTATCATAGCAGGGATTTGAAGGGCAGTAAAACATTTGTGAACACCCTTTTTGTCTTCCAGATCATCAGGCAGAGACCCCAAAGGAGTGTGTGCATGTGCACCACACACAGATGAACAAACTCCCAAAATTTCCTCTTCAGGGATAAATAAAAATCCCTCTGTCTTGCTTCATGAATAACTTTTTTTTTTTGTTTCTACTCTTGCTCCTACAACTTGAAATCTTTTTGGGTGCAGCTTGATGCCCACCTCCTCTGCCACCACAACAGCTCTGTCCATGAATCCTCTGACCAAGGAAGATGCCAGAGCTGGCAGAAGGCAGCACAGCTGGAAATCTGGCCAGGCTTGCATTTGGCCAGCACAGGTACTACCACATTCCAGAGGTCACTCAGCCACTGCCAATGTTTTCCATGCAGAGCTGGCTCAGGGAGGACCTTTCTGAAGTGCAGAGGGCAGCAGTTTTATCTGTTGCAGCTGGCTATCTTTAGACAATTTTAATAAATCAGTGGGATTAAAAACATTCCAGCCTCCTCTGAGGTGTTTAACCCCGTCAGGATGGGTGATGAGGAGGAGAGCTTTTGAAAACTGATTGCATTATAAAGGGAGATCTGGAGGAGTTTGTGGTTATATCCTCTTGAGCAAGTGCTAAAGGGATGGTGCCAGCTCCCAAACCATCCTCTGGAGCTATTCATGCTTGTATCAGCCCTGATAAAGGTGCCAGAAGCCATACACAGAAGGAAACCTCTGGATCTGTCCTGCCCCGGCTCCATGGTGCATTATCTCCATTGCACAGTGGCAGAGACCTTCCTGGTATCTATTAAATGGTGTGAATAATTTCCACAGTTCTCTAAAAGAGGAGACATTTGGTCCTTGATTTTGGCAGCTTGGGAAGGTTGTCTGGCGACCCGGAGGGGAAGGAGGCCTTGAACTTCTGGTGAGCAAAGCAGAGGCAGAAGCTGTCCCAGAGGTGTCCTCTGACACCCATCCAAGGAATCCTGTCAGGATATGAATTCCCCTGAGCCAAATCCACACAGGCCCAGGAGTGCCCAGAAATGTGAGGACTGAATGAGAGCCTTCAGAAAAACTAAAATACATAAATCCACCCAGACATGAGGTAGAAGTGTGAATTTAGTTTTAAATAAGTAGAGTGCCTTAAACAAATAAGACCCTGTATTGGTTAGTAAGAAAAAGACCTAATACCTGGTTTAAAGTTCAGTAATATTGCCTTTTGCAAAGTTAGTTAAATTCTAGTCGTAACAAAACTAATGTAACCCTGCTAAACATTCCTAGTTGGAACAGATAGAGGTGTATGCAGAGAATTTGTGTAAGAATTTATGAAAATTGCCGCACGTCAATCTTAGCTTAGGATTGGTCCAGCAAGGCTGTAGAAAATTCGTGTAGGTACCTGATTGGCTAAAAATAGAATAAAAATGCACTACTTTGAGGATGCTAGGAGGCTCACGAAACATCACAAATGTCACTGTTGCTGCTGCTTCTGCAGCTGCTACTGATAAAAAAAGCTCACAGGACACAGATTAAGGATGCTCTTCCTGTTGCTGTTGCTGCTTCTGCTTGGGACTCAGAAATTCTGTGTTAAAGGCTGCCTGAACAATAGCACAGACTGCAACACCTCTGCCTTCATGAACCTGATTTAGCTATGCAATAAAGGACTTTGCTTTCATAACTACCCAGCTTTCGGTCTTTGATGAAGATGCCCAAACCTCTCAGCTACAAAGTTCCTGATTATCCATCTCCTGTCATTCTGCACCCCTGACAGGTCAAACAGGGCTCTGAACAACCTGATGCAGTGGAGAATGTCCCTTCTCACTGCAGGAGGTTGGTCTGAGTGACCTTTCAGGGTCCCTTGTAACCCAAACCATTCCATGACTCTACAGTTCCATGACCCAGAGCCCTGCACAGTGTGGGAGCACATTTCTGCAGAATGGCCTGCAAGGAAAAATCCACATTAATTGCCTTTGCAGGGGCAGTCTTCAAGCCTCACAAGTCCAAGCCTTTGCATCTACTAGACTGTGACAGAGGTCCTGAGCTTGACATTCCACATTGCTCCTCAGGGAATTCTGTCACTGGAGTGACTCTCTGCCATCAGGGTATTTGCAGTCTGCATACACACTGTATAAACCATGACCCTGAGCTTCCCTGCCCATCATTAGGCATTATCTAATCATCCTTTGAGATTGTTCCCCATGGAAATATGTTTCCTTCCCCAGCAAAGCCTTTTCCACCAACAGAAATCTTGAACTGAGGGATTTAGGGGTGGCTACAGAGACTTCTCACCTTCCTTCCTGGGTCTTCATGGTGAAAAGCTGCTCAGTGCAGCTCCTTTTCTGCAGTCGTGCTTACAACAGAGAAAACTCCAGGCATTTCTGAAACAGCTGAATGTTGAAAATTCACCAGTGTTTCATGCTCAGAATAGTCAGCATATTAAAAACAACAACAACAACAAAAAAAAAAAAAAAAAAAAAAAAAAAACCAAAAAACAAAAAAAACCCACCCATACCACCAAAAAAAAACCCGACACCTTTGACTTCAGTGGGATTTAGAATCTAATGTTTTGTTTGCTTCAATATTTTTTCTTTAGAAATTTCTCAGTTCTTTAGAGATAAAACCCAAAAAACTCATACAGCAGTCCTAGTGTCTGAAGGTGAACTATAAACAGTAACAAAACACAATAAAATTTGCTGAAAACATGGGATTGCTACCTCATTTCCCCCTTTCCCAGCTCTTAGGATACATGATCTGAAGTGCCTGACCTGTAACTATCCAGTGATGTGGAGCAGGTTCTGCCTCCGTTTGGCCCAAATAAGCAACACCAGGTGAATTTTTCATCAGCTCAGGGTACATTTTGAATTTAAAATATGGTCCAGACAGTGCCTTTGCAGCAGCCATGTGCTGGTATTTTCCAATCAGCTACAAAAGTGGATAGAGACTTGAAGGGATGACTTCTCTTGTTGCTGCTCTCATACAAACAGGGCCCTAAGCTCTGAAGAGTTGCAGCACCACTAAGGCAGAAGAGAATAAGAAGAGTTAACATAAATTTAAAATGGAGAAAGAATTTCATCTCATAGCTTTATTTGTCTGTTCTTACTGCCCATTACTCCTGGTTCGTGCTCAGCTGTTGATCATGTCTATGAGGGTGGTCAGATCCAACTCTTGGTTTGGGTGTTCTGTTCAAGTTTGGTAAATGCCAAAGATGAGGTGGCAGTCGCCTCTGGGAATGCAGAAAAACTGTCAAAAAGCACATCTCTGTCTGTAACAAACTGCTACCAGATCCAACAAATATTAGCTGCCTGCACCATGCAACCTCTGACTGAGAGCAGGGCCTGAGCATCACTTTCCCTTGTGGAACTATAACCCAGATGAGTCCTCAGCAAGGAGCCCCATGTCATTTCTGATTGTGGAAGAACCTACATCCTAATTAAGTGAAGGAATGAGAAAAAACAGCTGCCTTCCTGAAAAGAGACCCTCCTTACAAACCTGGTGTTAACAGGAGGAACAGGAAGATGCCGACAGCTGCGTGGAATCACAGTAATTAAAAAAGGGGAAAAAAAGAAAACTTTCCAGTAAGCAGAGAGCTGTGGGCGTCCTGCAGTGGCAAAAGGTTAATTCCAGCCTCATCTCCCAGCTGGCTCCTTGAGGACAGAGGTTAAAGATGAAGCTGTAGCATACACATGTCAGCACAGCTCAGATCTCTGCCTAGCAGTCACCCTCCCGGAGCCTGCCCTGAAAAAACCACTTCCCTCCTGTTTGATGATGAGAATACACCTCCCAGCACATTGTAATGGAGTTAAAAAATAAGTGTTATTAAATATGAATGCTTAAGAGGCTGTGTCTCCAATTGAGACGTCTGGTCTCAGGCTGTAGAAGACAAGTATTGAAAAGAGAGATCCCTCGGGGGCTCCCAGTGAGACAAACTTCTGAAAATAACTGGAAGCTGGAAAATATCTGAAGGGGGATATTGCATGTGCTTGCCCTGCTTGGACCTTTCCCCTGGGGTCTACTTGCAGCCACACTTCTGTTGCCTTTTGTGTTACAGACAAGGTTAGCCTGTCCTACCAAAGGCAAACACACCTCTCCAAGAAGAGAAAAAACTAAAGGGAGATGGAGAAAATCTGAAAAAAAAAAAAAAGTTTAAGGCACAGGAGCTGGTAGGATGCCAAATGGTGCTCTGGAGGGAGTCTTGCCTGGACAAGGGAACAGAAACTGTCTCTGTTGCCTCTCTCCCACCCTGGTTTGCTCCCTTGCCAGGGTTGTTCACAAGGAGATCCTGATGATTGCTGAGGCCTTGGAGGAGGAAGGTATAAATACAAAGATGAAGGAAAAGAGCAACTAGGACCTCAACAAGAAGCTGCGGAAGGGTGGCTGCTCTTTTCTGCACTGCAGGAAGGACATGGGCCAGAGGATGCTGCAAACCATCTTGTGACAATGATCCCATGTCCTGCAGGAATGTTTTTGGCAAGATAAGCATCCTCTAGGTTGTTCTCTGGCTGGCTGTGGTTAATACAGACAGGTGATGGAATATAGCTGGGACTTCACTTACACAGCTCAGTGGTAACTAATACAGACAGTGATGGAATCATGATTTCCACCATAACTGCCCTTCATCTGTGTGGGAGGACATTTAGCAGCCTGAGATCACAGAATTCCAGAATCACAGATTGCTTTGGCTTGGGAGGGATCTTAAAGATCATCCAGTGCCACCCCTGCCATGGGCAGAGACACCTTCCACTCTCCCAGGGTGCTCCAAGCCCTGTCCAACCTGGCCTTGGACACTTCCAGGGCAGCCACAGCTTCTCTGGGCACCCTGTGCCTGGGCCTCCCCACCCTCACAGGGAAGAATTCCTTTCCAATATCTCATCTTAATCTCTCCTCTGTTAGTTTAAAGATGTTCCCCCTCTTCCTTTCACTATCTGTCCCTGTAGAAATGCACTCTCCCTCTTTTTTACAAACCTCTTTATGTACCAGAAGCCTGAAAGGCCGAAATGGTTTTACTCCCTGGCTGTGAGGGTACCCTCAAAACCATTTTGGAAAGATGCATCACTCTCACCAATTTTGACAGCAATTCCTTGTCTCCGCCCCTGTCCTCAACTTTGCTCCTCAAAAGCCTTGTGCCTCAGCAGAACCCCAGGATTTACCCTCATCCATATTTTTTTCCATGCAACCCTTACTGAATTTGCCCTTCTGTCACATTTCAGCATGCCAGAAGGCTGATGCATTAAAAAAAGTGATGTATTGAAGCAGCGTTGCTCATTCCCAGGTATCAGAAAGTCTCTGCTGCTCTCTTAGAAATCAGAAATCTGTCCTTAAAATTACTGGAAGGAAAACAAATTCAACAGCGCTTACAATTGTGTTTCTATGAGTTTAACAGGTGTGACTTGGTGCTGGGTGTCCCTGAGGAAATCCCATTCTCATCCCCTGCAGAAGTGTTTTTACCAGGAAAATTAAATTATTCCTTCACTACCAATCCCAAGAAGTGCAATTTAAGTTTAGAGTTTGAAAATGGGATGGGGAGGTAGGATATAAAAACATGGATAGTCCAAGCGTTTTCTTGTAGTGGCTTTTCCCTGTGTGTTGTTTGTTTGCTTGTTTGTTTTGTGAGAACCTCAGAAGTAGGAAAAACAAATCAACAAAACATGTTTTTCACCAAAAAGGATGAATTTTCTCTTTGAAAGATTTAGAGAGTTTTCTTTTGAGGGAGGAAGGTGAAGCATTTGAAAAATGAGAAGTTAAAAACTTAGAAAGCTGTGGTGAAGTGTTTGCCTGCAAAGATGGGGACAGACTTTTTACAAGAACTTCTGGTGATAGGACAAAGAGAAATGGCTTCAAACTAAAACAGTGTAGATTCAAACTACACATAAAGAAGAAAATTTTATTATAAGAGTGCCAAAACACCGGCACAGGTTGTCTAGAAATGCGGCAGATGTCCCATCCCTGGAAGTGTGCAAGGCCAGGTTGAACAGGGCTTGGAGAAAACTGGTCCAGTGGAAGGTGTCCCTGCCCATGGCAGGAAGTGGAATGAGATGAACTTTGAAGTTCCCTTTCATCCCAAACCGTTATAGGATCCCATGATTCTGTGAATGAAACTCAATGGATGGATGTTCTTGGAGGATTCCCTTCTCTATCTCCTGGGCCTGTTTGAAATTGGAAGAAATTGGATTGAGGACTTCCATGGTGGAGTTCTGGGATCCACTTCTGTGGCTGGGCCCTCTCTTTCATCCCCAAAATGTAGGACTGAAGGGTGACATGATGTGAAGGGTTGTGGGGTGACAATATTCCTGCAACTCCTCCTTTGCAACACAACAGAGACATTGAGTCTACACAGCTCCCCTCCTCCAACCCCCACCCTGTTATATCACAGCCATTCTCAGTTTTCCCCTCAGTTCTGAGTCATTTCTGTTGCTTTTCTTCAAAATAGGAAATAGAAGGGGTGGGTTTGCGTTTTTAAAATTATTTATTATTAAGCACTCATTTGCAGCAAAGAAAGAAATGAGAATTTGCACGAGATGAGCGGAGTAATGCTGAAAAATAGGAAAAGACAAATTTCAATCCCTTCTGAGAAAACAAGTCAGAGGCAGCCTCTGGGAATTAAATAAAGTGCACATACACACGAGCAGCAAAAACCAAACATGCTACACATTAATTCAAGCCAACTTATTTTTCAGAGTAGAACTTGGAAAACATAAACAAGTTACTACAAAAACAGAGGAAATTGGCTGGCATTTCCCAGTCTTCCTTTCACAGTTTTTGAAGATGTTTGATAAGAGATCCTCTC
Organism: Sylvia atricapilla; assembly: GCF_009819655.1. NCBI lineage: Eukaryota > Metazoa > Chordata > Aves > Passeriformes > Sylviidae > Sylvia > Sylvia atricapilla. The sequence goes on along the minus strand of NC_089144.1, from coordinate 20,851,675 downwards.
AGTCTTTTGAAGTCAGGGACAGTCCAATTCCAGTGCCAACTGAAAGGCAGAGTCATCACTTCCAAAGGAAATAATGGGTTCCATCCCTGCTGCATAAGGGCCAAACTCCATCCTATGGATCTCAGCTCCTCCTCTTGTCCTGTGGGACAAGGCAGATCAGAAGTTGCCTGAGAACTCCCAGAGAGAGTCTTTCTAATCAGGGGGACTTATTAAAGAACAAAAACCCAGAGGAAATGGACTCAGGCTCTGAGAAGGTGTCCCCTTCTGAAGACAGAATTTTTGTCATGATGCATTCAGTACTTAAAGCCCTTTTTTTCAGCCTCAGATCCCAGTGGCAAAACACCATTTTCAGTCAGAAGCCTGGCTCCACCACTCAGCTCTTTCCATTGATTTTCCTTGGCAGCTGCATGAATATTCCAAGGACTGGGGCCACTGGAAGGGCTTAGCTCAGCAGTTCCCAAGTTGTAGAAGACCTTGAGGTCATTCAGAGTGGTCTGCACACACACAAGCTGCACCCATGTGTGCAAATGGACAGATTTTTAAACCTGCCTTGGAAACTTTTCCTCGGGTAGCTCTTTGAGCAGACACAGCTGGAACATCTCAGCTCCTTCTGCCCCTGCTCACATCATGGTGCTGACTCAGGTGTCCTTGCCAGCATGCCACATCTTTCTCCTCCTGAAAGTTTTTGTCCCTGAACCACTTCAGGGAGGCAGATAAAATTGCTTGTGTCTCGGATAGAAACCGTCCTAAACTCACCTCGGTGGCTCATGGGTGTACAAAAGGGCCCAGCACAGATATTAACACTCTCTGTAACAAGCACAGTGCTGTCCTCAGGGTGTTTGTGCTCCTGCCTGGACTGAGCTGAGTGACCTCCACTCTGACCCATGGAATTTCACGTGTTCAAGCCTTTTTCCATGGCTGTATAGACAAAGTCTATTTTTCCAAGTGTAGGCAAAGCTGTCAGCACCTCCTCTTGAAGAGCATCTGTGCTTGGCTAACCAACCAGGACTTCCTGGAGAAATCCAGAGAGAGAGCTCAGAAATTTTCCAAACTCATCCCAGGGACATCAGCTCTTAGTTCCCATTGGCTCCAGTAGGAATATTCCTCAGAAAATGTTGGATAAAACACACACAGTGGACCTCCTTTTTATCTTTGAGTAAGTGATGTGTTGTCCTTTGTTGGTGGTGCTGGGCTAACCTTTGGACCTGATGATCTTAGAGGTTTATTAAATCTTACTAATTCTATAATTCTACTAGAGTCAGATGCTCCTGGGGGTGGGAGTGTTTCTCTTGCTGGTCATTGATAAACATCAAGATCACCCTCAAATAAAATGGTGGCCTTGCATGGCAGTCCTTGCAGTCTTTGTAGTTAACACACTAATTCCAGGTGTTCCTTTTCCAGGAAGCTCAGCCCATCTGCAGTGCTTCTCTTTTATAAGGAACATCTAAAGCTGACAATGGCACAAGGATCAGACAGACTCCCTGAGGACCCTTTCAGCCCTTAGACCCAGATCCTGGGGGCTGGCTTCTACCAAAACTTGACCCAGGAGCAAACTGTCTTACACCTAACTGGTCTGCTTCTCCTAATATTGCCCTAAAACAGATTTTAGGGATTTTACCTGGACAATAAGGCAATCCTCTATGCTGCCAGCACAGAGCAGAACAGGCAACTCCAGGGTGCAATTTCATCTCCTTCTACATGAGGCAGCCACACTCGTGTGGGTGAACAAATCCCTACAGGTGTCTGTTCCTCACCTTTAAATATCCAGGCTGCAAAGATGAGCAGGTCAGGTGGAGGAATCTGAATTTAGGGAAAGTAAGCTCCTTACTTTTGTCCTGCCAAAACTAAAAGTTCTTTTGCCTCCCCAGAACAGCCAAGTGTCTTGTGGTGCAGCCCCTGGACGTCCCTGTCAGAATATTTTTTCAGGGTTTGTTGTTGTTGTTGTTTCTTTCTTTCTTTAGAAAACAAGCAACTTTATGCCAATTGCTGTTACAAATGTGCTTTTTTCAGCAGTTGGGGAGGTCGAGCCACGAGTCTATTTGTATAAATTGCTCTCACTCTCAGCTGATACCTTGTCAGGAGCTGATTAAAAGCACTTCTAGAGCTCAGAAAGAGCCCTGCAGAGGACAAAAAGCCTTCACTGGGATGAATCACCATCTGCTGTAAGAGGAACACATCCTTCCAGGGCTACTGGGAGGACCTGTGTTCAGGAATGCTTTATTCTTGGAGGAAGCCATTAAAAAAAAAAATGAGGAAAGGTGGGGTCACAATCTCTGATGTTATAAATGAGTAAAACCCTTTTTCATTAACCCATCATCTGATCTGCGGTAATTAAATACCCGTGTTTGTGATCTTAAAACTTAGGGATTGCCAAAGTGAAGGGCTGACTCAGGCCACTCCTACATTTCTGCAGGTGGGAAAGCTCGCCTGGGATGTGCTGATGCTGATCAATAATCCTTCAGCACCATGAATTTGTGGGCTTAGAAGAGACAGAGAGGAGTCCAAGGATGATAATTTTTCTGTCACTGCTGAGTTGAGAAAAGGCTACTGAGCTCTGACTCACAGAAACCAGTGATCGTCTACATCATACAGGAACACAGGAGCTGAAAGAGAGGCTCTGGGAAAAGGAGATTTAGGTTTCAGACTGAGCAAGTCTGAGCAGAAAAACCTCTGGGAGCCATCTGACCTGGGCTTTGCTATTTACTGTGCATTTCTTGTCTAACTAACACAACTCATAAGGCTGTAATGTGTAGTAGCCTGAGAGAGAGCCTGTTTTCTTTGTATATAAAAAATATATAAAATATAATTAAATATCTATAAAATATATATAAAACATAATTATTATATTTGCATAATAAAAACAAAGTTTGCCGCCTGAGAGCTTTAGAGCCTTAAAAAAAATGTTGTTAGTATTTAAGAAGACAGAAGAAAGATGAAAAAGAAAACAATGAAACACCCAGGAGTAAAGAGAAGGTAGAAGTGGTTAGGAGGGGAACCCAGGTATCCTGGCAGCCTGCTGCTTCATCCTTTTGCGCTCTCTGACTGACAGAATCAAAAGCTGGAGGAAGGGAAGGACTGGCACATGGCAAAACCAGCATAACCAGCCGAAACCAGGCAAAACTAGGCCAATGTGATTTTCAGGAAGGATACCTGTTTGCAGGGGCAGCAGATTTCCTTATCTCATTGCTACTTCTGTTCTCTGAGCATAATTATCCATGTCCCCTTCTACCACCAGTATCAAAAGCAGCAGAAAGCCACTGATCATCTTTTTCTGTGCTTCCCATCTCCATCCATTTTCCCCTGACATTTGCTGTGGGCACAGAGTGTGCAGCCCAGTCACAGAGCAATGGCCCTCTGTGATGAACTGCATCTCCCTCTGTGTCCTGTTTGCTCTGCCAAAGAGACAGCCCTGAATGGGGCAAGGAGCAACAAAGAGCCCATAAAGGAGATAATTTATCCCTTTCCCAGACACATCCATGAAAGCAACTTATCTTCCCCTTCATCCACCCAGAGCCAGGATGTGGCTCTTATCTGCCTGTAAACCAGACAGAGTGGAGCATGTTGCCCTTTAAGGTCAACCTGTTGAAAAAAAAAAAAAAAAAAAGTAGCATTTTTAAGCTTTGGGTTTTTTTTTCTTAGCAGCTTGGCTGTGTTGGACATGCCTGTCATCATGGCAATCCCTAGGAAATGGGACCTGTGCCTGCTTTTTTTGTGTTCCTCTTGGAGCTTTTATCTCTGATGTTTGAGCTCCATTTGCTCAGAGCAGGCCCAGAGGAGGCTACAAAGATGCTGAGAGGGCTGCAGCATCTCTGCTATGAAGAAATCTGGAGAAGGCTTTGGGGAGACCTTATTGCAGCCTTTCAATACATGAAGGGGGTTAACAGATGGAATAAGATTTTTTACAAGGACATGCAGCGGCAAGACAAGAGACAAGAGTTTTAAACTAAGAAAAGGAAAATTTTGATTGAATATAGGAAAGAAATTCCTGGCTGTGAGGTGGTGATGCCCTGGCACAGGTTTCCTACAGAAGCTGTGGCTGGCCCTGGATCCCTGGAAGTGTCCAAAGCCAGACTGGACAAGACTTGGAGCAACTTGGGATAGTGGAAGGTGTCCCTGCTCATGGCAGGGGTGGGACTGGATGATCTTTAAGGTCCCTTCCAAAGCCAGCCATTCTCTGATTCCATGGGTTTGTGTACAGGGAGCTGGGCAATACAGCCAGTGAGGTGTTACACAACCTCTGCTAACAGAAAGCTCTGTAGTGGGCGAGGTGGATCACATTCCTGCCAGTCTCTGTGGTGCCTCAGTCCCCAGCTCAGGAGTGGCCTCTGGCACAAAAGATGCCCAGTTCAAATGGGGTGAATCCACTCTCGAAGCTCAGTCAGATGAATCCCACCCTGGTGACTCAGAGCGAAGGAATTGCAGTAATACAGGCATGTGTGATGAAGTATTTCCTTTCATTTCTCTTCCAGTCTAACTCCTGGTCATTTTAATGGATGCTTCTTGGTTCCTGTGTTATGAATAATAGTGAGTAACCACTTATTACTCACCTTCTCCATTCTTCCCCACTGTTCGTACTTCTAAAACGTGATTTTAGAAAAGAAACTGGAATGATTCCACACAAAAGACAAGGCTACACTGCATGTTTAAGCAGCTTCATGCTGCTATTCTCTGTTTTGTTCACTATTCCCTTCCAGTAATTCCTAACATTCAGTTCCCCTGGGCTCTGATGCCAAGATCTCTTTTCTGAGTGGAAATAGCTACCCCAGAGACCATCACTGTATAAATATTTAGAGCTGCATTTCCCACATGTGCATTACTTTGCATTTACTAACACTCAGTTTCACCTGTCTCTTTGTTGCCCGGTGTTGAGATGATCCTACAGCTCCTGATGGGAATGTTAGTTTCAATTACCATGAATAATTCTGTGTCATCAGCAAATTTCATCACTCTTTCATTGTCAGTCTTTTCCAAATCATTTACAAGTGCGTCCAAGAACACAGTTCCCAGTGGAGAAGCCTGCAGGACTCTCCTGGCAGTGTTTTCCATCATCAAAACCAATCAATTCTTTGTTTCTTACCTTTTAATAAATTAGTAATCTACAAGAGTAATTAATCCCACAACTTCATTTTTTGACTGCTCTGTTGAAAGACCATGCTGACAACTCCCCCATTTGCACTACACCAGCTGGGTGATTTTATCACATGTTCACAAACCCCTTCCAAACAGTTTGATTTGTGGGGATTAATTCCTCTAAAAGAAGTGTTGCCTTTCCCCCAACGTGTTGCATTTAGCCCTGGGACTATGGATGCTGCTCCTCCTTGCAGACCCCACCAGTGAGTTTAATTCAGATGTCAGATTCATTTCCCAGGTCCTTATGGTGCCCTTCTCAAGAATTCCCAGCACAATTGCTGTTTTATATTCCCCTGCATCTGATTGAAGTGACAAGCTTCACACCACTATTAATAATACAGTAGTTTTGTATCTCCATTCCCTCTTGAATCATGTTTCCTTTCTTTTCATTGACTCTTTATAATTTATTTTACTAACCCTTCTGTTAGGCATCATTCCTGTGATTCACTCTCTCTTCTTCCCCAAGATAAATGTTGGTGCAGGAACCCTCTGAAACTACTCCACATTTAACAGGATTGGAAGAATTCATCAAACCTTTCTGCTGCACACAGTGACCATCTCTTCTATGCACATCTTCTTTATTCCACTTAAAAGTTCCATGGAGTCCCTGACAGGTTCTTGTACCAATAAACTGGAGAGAGGTTTTATTGATATTTCATTCCTTTAGTAAAACGTTTCTTCAAATCTTGTTGGCATAATTTATTGATGTTTTATGATAAACTTCCAGATACTGAGTTTCTTCTATGCCTCATTTCTCATTTAGATCCTTTTAAGGATTTTGCTTTGCTTCAATCACTTTTAGTCTTTTACTAGCCACTAATTTATCTAGAGTTAGGTTTTTTTCAAAGTCTTTTTAATATATGAAAGATATTTATCCTATGAGCACCCAGTTTGTTGCCTGCAAAGTATTTACTCTACCATATATAAGAACTTTGCAAATTTTGCCTTTTTTATAGTTTCTTTTCAAAAGTTTCTCCCCTTTTGATTAAGTTCAACTCCTTTTGGGGCATAAAGTTTAGTTAGTGGACTTTTTTATCTTATCCTCCCTTGCAAATATTTGAGTTTATGTACATTATGTTCACTGTCACAGTACAGCACAAGTTGCCTTTGTAAGCTGCTGGAATTCCCAGGCTTCAGGAACAAGAAAATAAACCCCAGTGATTCCTCCTGTATCATTCCATTCTTTGCATAGTTTTGGGGTTTTTTAACCACTTTTATACCTCTGGTGAAGAGGAGGAAAAGCTGGCCTCTGAGAGGTGAGAGTACACTGAGGATGACCCATCATTTAATCACGGCCTGATTATAATCAGAGTTAATTTCAAAGTTAGATTTTGTTGCAGCAGATCTCATCTAGTCTGACTTTTAACCTCTCTAAGGATATTCTGAAGCTGTTTCAAAAATCAGTCATGCCCATGGTGAAGAATTGCACCTTAAAACCAGACAGAATTTCTTTTTCTGCCTTTTTTTTTTTTTAACTTTTCTCTTGCTATCTCACTGTTCACCTTCGTCTTCACTGAGCAAAGTCCATCTCCTGCTGCAGCCAGTCCCCATCTCTCCAATCTGTACACAAACATGTGGAATCATGTAAGAAGTCCTGCTTAAGTACAGGTAGGAGAAATCACCTGCTCTTGCCTTTCAGCTCATCCCAGGAGTCAAAGAAGTTGTCCCAACACAACCTGTTCTCAGGAAAAATCACATTCATAATCCCCTTTCTTTTAACTCTCGTGCCTGTAAACAGCTCACAGGGGGACTTGTCCCATCATTTTCCAAAGGTCTGAAGAAAAGTCAACCAGATTTAAGTTCCTTGAATCCTTTTACCCGCCTCTTTGAATCTGGATGGGATGTTTGCCTCTTTGCATCAGGAAACTCCAGGAGTTGCCACAGTCATTCAGGCATTGGCCAGAGCCCTCCATCTCCTTGTCCTCTGCAGCCTTGTGGACTTGTAATTACCTACAAATGTTCCTGATTCAATCCTCCTCTGCTCTGATTAGCATTTTTCTTCCCCTGCCACAAGGCAGGTAGACCTGAGAAATTTGGAGAAGAAATCTCCAGTAAATGCTGGAGCTAAGAAAGCACTTGGTTATTTCCTTATAAAGCATCCTACACAGTTTTGCTGCAACAGAGAAAACAGCTGCCTCTGTGACCTTTTCCTGGAGCACTTTTAATCAGAGACACACCTTTAGGGGTGGCTTCTCTGTGCAGTGTCATCGTCATCATCACCAGGACCGAACTGTGGGATACTTGATGATGATATCAGCTGCTTGTTTTGGAGCTAAAGTGTTTTTCTCCACATGTTGTACAAGGCTCAGTCAATGCTAACCCTTCCCACAGATGCTGGATTTCAGGAGAGCTGTGATTAGAGAGCCCTACTGTTGGAATTCTGAAAAACTTGGATTTAAGGTTTTAGGATATAGTAATGTGTGTGGGTCAAGATGGAGGATTTTGATCTTTTTCACCTTCTTGCTTCTTCTTCATGGGTTTAGGAGGTTTTCTGTAACTGGGTGAAAAAAGTCTGCACTGTGGGCCTTGGATGATCATCATTGGGTCTGAAATATAACTAATATAGGTGTCACCTCATTATTGGGTAATTATCACTTAAATAACCTTGGACAGAGATAGAAGCACTTCATTTTACCTCATTTCTCTAACTTGCTTGTTGGAACTCACAGCTCATGAGTCTGTAAATGGATAAGAAACAATAAACATCCAAGTCCGAACTTGAAATCGGTGTTTCCCATATATTATTCATCTTGATCTCGGCACAGAAAAAGAAACCAGACCCATAACACCCTACCAACAGGTCTGATACTGCTGAGTAGGGTGCAGGAGGAAGAGTATCCTCTCCATCACTGCTGCAGGGCAAGGAGTTAAGGATTAAAATCCAAATGTACAACAGCCACATGCAAAGCTGGGCTCGAGAGAGGAGGAAGGAGTTGTTGCTGCAGTCCATCCTGTTTGTTGTTTTTGTAGGATCAGGTTCTGCCTTTGGTGTAGCTCAGTCCTTGGTCCTGGTTTGTCTTGTACCCCAAAGCAGAGTCGAGCTCTGAGTTTGCACAGGGTGAGCTGGAGGAGGTTGGGATGGCACCTCCTTGCTCAGAGAACCTTTTCTGGAGCTCCTTGGCTCCACCACTAATTAGAACTCAGGTACATTTTTAATCTGTTCCTCTTTCCACACTGCCAAGCTCTTTCCTTTCCCTGCCCCACTGTTCCTTCCTTAAATCCTTAAATCCAGCCCTCTCTTGTTGTGTCTCTGGTCTGAATTCATACTTTTGAATTTTGAAACCTGCCTTTTGTTTCTCTGCCTTTCCCACATGCCAGCTTCCCTCCCCTCCCTCTGCTGCCTGTAATTTACCTTCTGCCCCTTCACTGACACAGATGGGATTTCACGTTTAAACAATGTTCCACCGTGTACCATTTCCCCCTGATAAGTAAACTCAGTCCCAGAGTGACTCAGCCCCCTGGCATGAAGGTAATTTCTCCAGCTCCCTCTCATGGCATTCCTCCCCTGTGCCTGTGAGAGATTCCCACATCCTGGATGTCTGTGCCTTAGGTGACTGGATAACCTGTTTGCAGTGCACAAAGATGTGATGTAGAGATCTAATAGAAATCTTCATAGCAGTTCTGCCTTGAAAACCTTGAATTGTCCTCATTAGGAGAAAAAGTGTTGAGCATTTCAGGGATGGAGCAGCCGTAGCTTCTCTGGGCAACCAGTTCCAGTGTTTCACCACTCTTAGAGGGAAGAATTTATTCCTAATATCCCTCCTAAATCTCTCATCTTCCTGCTTAAAACCATTCCCCCTTGTCTATCACTACATGCCCTTGTAAGCCGCATCACAAAGTGCCAGATCTTGTTTTTTGAACAAGGAATTCTGCCACATCTCTTGTTATAATGCTTAATCAATTCTCCAATGAGCAAACTTCTCATAATATCCAACCTGAACATTCCCTGGTGCAGCTCAAGGCCATTTCATCCTCTCTGCCCCATAACTACACACCCATTTTTGCTGATGAGCTTTGAAGATTTTTCTCTGTGACTGTGAACTGCCTCATCTCTCCAGTGAGTGGTTGAGATGGGTCAGAATAACACCACGAGAGACCCTGCCAATTGAACCCTGCCAGCACAGACACCACCACTGAGAGAACCGGAGCTTTTTTTCCCCCCAAAAAACCACATGTTCCTCTTGTTGCTATAACTGGAATCAGCTTGTTGGAGAGCAGGGCCAAGTGTCCCAGAATAAGTCATAATTCACTCCTCGGGTCTGATGGGTTTGTGTCAGGATTGCGAAGGCAAAATGCGTGCCAGTTACAAATCTATGGAGTGATGGTGTGCTGATAAAAGGAAAAGGGGGAGGTTCTCATTCCTCCCAGCCCAGCAGGCTGACAGTGCAGAAGGAATAAGAACATCTAGTGCTCTGTACACCAAGTCCTCATCCCAGCATAGGACATATCAGCTGGACAGGGACTTGGTGCCTCCCCGAGCACCTCTCTGAGCCAGCTCACACCTCTGAGGTGTGATCCCCTTCCCTGCTTTGCTTCTGCTTTGCGTTTCTCAGCTGGGCACTTCCCCATTCCCAAAAACCCCATTGGATGGGCGAAATTAACTGGTTTTTGCTTCCAAAATTGATACTTTGGGGTTCACGCACAAGTGACAAGACATTCAATTGTCTGTTTTCCTTCACCATTTTTATTTTGCTACCACAATGTCCAAAAATGTATCTTGTCTTCTTTTTTCCCTTTCTTTTTTTTTTTTTTTTGAGCTTTGAGTACTGACACATTCATTTTTTCCAGTTGCCCAAGCAAGGCTTAGAGGGGTCAAAAATGTGCTTATTACAGGTTTTTCTCAAGGCTGACAGGTCAAGATGGTCCAATCTAATCATGGAGAGGCATCCTCCTCCAGACTGAATTGTGCTGGCGAGGGCCCTGATGGAGGATACCACAGGTCTGCCAGTGAATTGCCCAGAGAAACACTATCAAATAGGGGAAAAAACCTATAAATGAATGAATAAATAAGTCAGAGATGTTGAAAAAACACTTTTTTACTCATTTTCAAACCGAAATGTTGAAGTGCTAAATTGCAAACCTGGCTGTGATTTAAGTTGACCTTTCTTAAGAGCTTGCAGGGATAAGCAGAAAAAGCCACCTGATTTGTAATATTTCATTTTAAGACACACCCGAAGTGATGACTCAACCTGGTATGATTTTTACCTGCTTTTTTATTTTTGTGAAGGAAAAAAAAATCATTTTGGTTCGATATCCGTATTTGATTTTTGACTGACTATATTTTCTGAGAAGATCTCTTGAGCCAAAAAATCTCACAGTGAAGATGTAACACTTGTTCTGACTCTGTGAAGCAGCTGATAACCACCAGATACTTTCTCTGTTCTTATGGAGGTCACCTACATTTAATGGTATTTCTGGCAAATATATATGAAAATGGGAGATTTCAATTCCCTGTATCAAGGGCAAAATGAGAAATCCCTCCTAAGTTCTGGAACATCTTCCTCTGCTCAGTCTGCTGTAAATGACCCTCTTTAGACACACCTGCACCTAGGGAAGGGCACTGAAAATGAAGATGAGCCTTGGACTCAGCTAAAGAGCATGACTGGACACTGAGAGTGCAAGTATCCTCCTTTCTTTCAAATTTATTTCCCATCTGACCCTACTTATTTATTTCTGACCAGCAAATCTCCTGAGATGACTCCCTTCATGCCCTCAAGATGCACTGAGAATTGTGCAAGTGCTTAAAGCTGTTTCCCATGTCTGCTTTGCATTCCAAGAGGAAAGTTGGCCCGATTCTCACATCCCAGCTCAGCTGAAAAGGAGAAGTGATTTTCAAGCAATGCTTCAGAACAAAAAATAAGTTTGTGTCTGGCCTGTTTGCCTCCATACACATTTTTAAGCAGCTGAGGCAGAGCTCTGGGATCAAAGTTAGGAATCTGTTTAAATTTTATATGGCAAATCAGTTTGAAGAGCAGAAATGTCATGGTGGTGTCACCAACCCACGCCCCCAATCCCTGAATGATAATAAATCATGATCAAGTCTCCCTCCGTGCCTTTTGGAAACAGAATAGTCTGAATGAATACTTTAAAATATTTACTCCTTGTGAGTAAAAGCTTTGTCTGCAGCACTGCAGGGGGAAGATACAATCAGATATTTGGGAAACGATTATTAGATGATCTTTAAGGTCTACAAGACGATTTTTAGGATCCCTTCCAACCCAGAAAATTCTTTGGTTCTGTGAAAAGATAGTGTCTGCTCTTCTTTCGCTCTCTTGACTGGTGCAGAGGAGAGGCACAGAGACATTGTGCTATTTGCCTGGAGGAAGCACAACAGCAGTGACTATTTGCCTTACCTTTTTGCAAACAAAAAATGTAGGTTCTTGCTCTGAAGCTGGTTCTCTGTCACTTTTTGCATCCACCTTGCACACAATGGAGACCCAACCCCTGCCTCATGCATGAGTACAGAGGTAACAAGGTGGGATGTGCTTTAGGATGGTCACAAAGAAACACCAAGGCCCTTGAGCTCAGCTCTCTCCATCTGATGGCTCGCAGCCTGTTCCAGCGAACAGCCAGGTCACTGCAGGGCTTGCCAACAATGCCTGGCACAGGAATGTGGTGCTGATCACACCCTCAGAGCTTCCTGCAGCTGCTGGCACCAAGTCAACTTCCCTGTGCCAGGGCAGCACAGCAGCTCCTCCAGCCAGCCTTGAATTTTTGCCTTCAAATCCTGTTTCCTTCACTGAGAACCATGGACTGATTTGGGTTGGGAGGGAAATCAAAGACTACCTCATCACAAGCCCTCTGAAGTGGGCAGGGATACCCTGGCAGTTTTGCTGTCCTTCTCCAGCTCCAGTCCAGCAAACTGGGAAGGATTCTGGTCACTTGAGGACTAAATGTCATCACTGTAAATTTAGAGAAAAAGGAGGGCTGGGGTGGGCACGTGCCTTGCCCCAAACCCACCACAACAGGAGAGCTGAGCTTATTGAGCTGCTCAACTCCACATCAGCCAACAACACTCCTTGCAAGACTTCCCACCATCACCTGTTCCCTAAAGAAATCTTTGTGGATCCCTCTGGATGTTTCCTCCAACCATTACTGCACAGTGTGAAATCATGGGAATGTGTGGAATACATTATGCCTCAATTCCTCTGAATTTTGAGCTCACTTGGCTTTGTTTGCCATGCTGTTCTGATTATTATTTCACCAGCCTACCCCAAAATTCCTCTTCTGACCCCCACCTTTCAGCCACGTTGGCTGTGCAAAGCTCATTCTGGCTTTGTGTCCTTGCTCCTGAATCTCCCAATAGGTTCTCTTTGCAAAGAGGGCTTTGTTTAGTTGTTTCCTCCTCATGAAGTGAATTTTCTTTGATTTCTTGAATAGGAATTTGTACAAGCGCCCAGTCTTAGTGATCAAGGTGTCCCTTTAATTTTCATGTAGTCTTGTCCTAGGAAAGACCATTTTTCTATTTATTCCAAAAGAAAACTCCAGTGACTACCTCTTAGTTTGGAACTTCTTTCAAGCAGCTCCACTAAAACAAAGGTTTCACTTAACAATGCATTTCCTTATGTTCTTTGACTCTCAAGAGCATAGGAGCATATAATCAAAATCCTGGATCAAAAAAATCCTGGCTAAACAGAAGTTTATTTTAAATGGAGATATCTATAGAAATTGTCAAGAAGGATGTTCCGTCAAACGTCACTGCTCCTGCCAAAAATACTTCTCAACTGGCATTGTATGATGGCCTCGAACCCACAGAAAGCTCCTTGAGGATAAACAATGCACTCCACTGCAATCCCAGGCTGCAGCACAGATGGTGACACGGGAGCTGTTACCTGTGGCTGAAGGGAAAAATCAAAGGTCCCGAGAACTCGAGATAATTGACATGCTGGAACTTATTACAAGATAAAATATCTCAATTCCAGTGCTGTTTCAGAATCATTCCTGGGCACTCTCCGCACTGCAGGTGCAGGAGGCTGCCTGCTGTAACATTTTGTATTGACTTCTGTGTGCACAGTAAAACCTTTGGAGGGTGAATGCTCAGGGAGATGTCTCCAGTGGGTCAGATGATCTCTGCAGTCCCACTGCACAAATAGTGCTGCCTCAACTCTAACCTGGACAGCTCTTCCTAGCCAGGAATATGGAATTTACTACCCAGACTCTTGGGTTTATAATTTCCAAGGTCAGTTGGATGTGTTTTCACAGGTTTGAAATTTTGGGGGTGGTAGTTCTGCTTGCAAGCTGTTCAGAGTCCAAAATGTGATGTTCTGTTTGGCTGTGAAAACCAAATATGGTGCCATTTAGGTGCCCAGATGGACTGGAATATGAACCTTAAGTAGCTGAAGACAGCCTACAAAAAAGATGGAAAGGGACTTTTACAAAAGCATGGAGCAGTAGGACAAGGGGGAATGGCTTCAAACTGAAAGGTAGTGGGTCTGTATTATAAATTAAGAAAAAAATCTTTACTGTGAGGGTGGTGAGATGCTAGAACAGGCTGTTCAGGGAAATTCTGAATGCCTCATCTCTGAAAGTGTCCAAGGCCAGGTTAGATGGGGCTTGGAGCAACCTGATCCAGTGGAAGATGTCTCTGCTCTTGGCAGGGGTTGGAACTGGATAATCTTTTCAAATCAAGCCATTCCCTGAGCTTGTGATTCTACTAAAATAAATGTCCAGTGCAAGTGCATGGTTATGTAGATTCATGTGGCAAAACATGGAACGTTCACCTTCACGACTGGAATTTTCTTTCTGTGAATAAATAGACATCACATCAATAACAAGTATCACACCCTCATTGCACCAAATACACACTGAATGAGTTTTGAAGCACATTGCAGCTCTGATCTAATCAGCAGTGACCAACTTCCTGACCCAACAGCCTTTTGGTTTAGGATTCACAGTGACAAAACTGTAACTGTGAGGCATTAACTTTCCTCAGCAGGAGGGCTTGAAAATTAACCTTATTTGCCATAGTTCATCTCCATCACTCAAGATGACTTTCAGTGCCACAAATACTCTGAGAACATCAAGATTTCCTTGTCTGGTGTCCATTAATTTCAGTGATGTTTCTAATTTAAGCCTAGAGAGAGAGTTGTCAATGACAGTGAGTTACCCAACCACAAGGAGATGATTTAAGAGCAGATGCAACGATCTAATTCTCAGAAGTTTCCTCTCAGTCTGCCTGGCTGGTGAGTCCAAGATGTCCTACAGGTTGCCAGTAGATAAGTGCTTCCTGTGACTGGAATTGAATTATCCCCTAAAATTCTGCCCATGGCACAAAATATGTTTGGGGTGATGTCTTTAAACTGGCAGAGGACAGGTTTAGATTGGATATTAAGAAGCGATTCTTCCCTGTGAGGGTGATGAGGCCCTGGCACAGGGTGCCCAGAGAAGCTAAGGCTGTCCCTGGATCCCTGGAAGTGTCCAAGGCCAGGCTGGACAGGGCTTGGAGCAACCTGGGATAGTGGAAGGTGTCCCTGCCTGTGGCGGGGGGTTGAAATTGGGTGATGTTTAGGCTCCTTTCTACCCCAAACCATTCTGTGATTCATTGTGTGATTCTATCCTTCTAAGCTGGGTCTTAAATCTCCCATGCAAGCCAAAGGAGTCTGAGGGCTCAACTCAGGTCTGGCACCAGCTGAGGTGCTCTAGGATGTCATAGAGTATCCTGGGATGGAAGGGATCCCCATGGATCATCCAAGTCCAGCTCCTGGCCCTGCACAGGAGACCCCAGGAACTCCACCCTCTGCCTCTCTGTGGGATAGAGAAAGCTTACAGATGTATCAGACATCTCACAGAGACAACCCAGATGACCCGATAAAACCATGACCCGGTAGCTCAATCTCACCAAATGTGCATGGCATGGACAGGAGACCAAAGCAATGCTCAGCTTGAGGAACAAGTCACGTGGAAGGTGGAGGATACCTGCCCTAGGTAAGAGCTTCTTCACTAAGGGAGCAGAGACAGGTCAGAAATACCAGACATTATATGGGATTAGTTTGCATAGCCAGAGACAGTTCCCAAAATAAAACTGGTCTGGATGTCATGGTTCTCTGGGGGGCTGGTCCAGAGCAGTGGTTGGTGGCATGAGCAGCTGTGTGCTGCCACTATCCCCAAACTCCATCTCCTGCCTCCTTCCTGAGCCTTAGGGACTGGAAACCCACCAGTGGTGTTTTGCTGCTGTTTGTTAGGCACCAGCAGACCCCTGCCAGCAGTGATGGAAACTAAATATAAACTGGCTGGGGCTTCACAGATTTCATTATCGAGCTCAGAAGAGGAAACACCTGGAGCGAGGGGAGGAGGGGCTGAGCAGAGCTTACAGGGAATACCGGCCCCAGGGGCACCGGCGTTCCCATCACAGCCTCCTAACAAATAACAGATACTATTTTCCACTCCAGTAGCACGTCCCTTTGGAGTCCCTGTCCAACCTCGGGCTGTAATTACTGCCCCAGGCTGCTGCAGACTCCTTATGGAGCCGTGCAGATCCATCGCTCATCAAGGCGCTAGGGAGGATGAGCAAAAAACATCCTGTCCACCTGCCAGCCCTTCGTCTTCTGCCGGCCAGGATTTCCCTCACAGGGGACAGGGATGGATCCCCATCCCCACCACCACCTAAATCCTGGCGTTCGCCTTTTCTCCCTTCCCAGCCTCCAGCTCTCCTCTATCCCCGGCCTCGACTCATCAAAGGGCTCTTGTGTTGTGCCTCCCGCTCCCTCTGAGGTCGGCACCACAAATTATCCTTTCATTCCTGCTGTCGTCCCCTCGGCACAGCACTGAAGTCCCTGTCCCCCACTGCTCTGTCCAAGTTCAAAGCTGAAAACAAAAATTATACTCTGTTTTTTTTCCCTACAAAACGCAGCCCGTCTGCTCTGACTTTCGTCCCCATTCCGTTTTCTGCCCTTCCTTGGTGTGTTGCCTGTTCCTACAGGAAAAAGTCCACGATGGAAGGGATCAGAGGCGGTGGGGACGATCGCACAGGAGCCAGCATCCATCCAGACAGCTGCTCCGGCTCCACCAGCCAGCAATAAAGATTTTGTTTTCCTCTCTCCCTTCACATGCTAATCACCCAGCAGTGATTAGAGCTGCAGCCTGACTCCAAGGGAAAGGAACAGAGGCGAGGGGCCGGGAGGAATTTTTTCAGCGCTGAGTAGAAAGGGGGGAGAAATTGAAAAAAAAAAAAAAAACAAAACAACAACAACAAAAAAAAAAAAAAAAAACCCTAGCAAAATCAAGAAATGGGACTTGAAGAAGCTTCATTCCTTGTGATTGGTCACGTCCACCCCTTTCAGCATTCAATCCCAAAGTGACCAGGCAAGGGGCCTATTAAAGATCCCTGTTTTGTTATTAGTATTCCTTCCTCCCGGCCGGAGGAGGAGGTGGCGACGAGGGAAAGGGAGATGGGAGCAGGTCTGGGGAGGGCGCTGGGAAATTCCTGGCATTTTTCTGCCTTTGTGTCTGGGGGCTGAACTGAAAGGGAGGGATGCCGGGCTGCATTAAGCCTCCTGCCCCCTCCAGCAGAGAAGGGATTGCGCTCCCAGAACTGAGAGCTTCTTTATCCCCTTCCTTAGAAGGCTTCCAAGAAAAAACAAACAAAAAAACCCCTACAAATTCGTTGGGGTTTTGAGGGAGAAATCGCTCTCAGGGGAACTCTGGGTTCTCCCTGCCATCTCACTGCGTATCCTTCAGACTTTTTGATCCCCGCAGGAAAGCAGATCTTCTCTGTACATCCCTGCGGGCTCAAGCCCTTCATTGTTTTGGCTGGTTTCCCTTCATAATTGCTGTTTGATGGGGCTCCCATCAAACTCTTCTTTTGACACGATTCTACAGTGCTTCTTTTCACTGCCAGGTCCCAGCTGCTCGCATTCCTCAGGGAATAACAGCCACCACCCTAGAGCTCAGCAAAGCCTGGTCTGAGCTGCCACCAGCTCCCCAAAATAACCGGGGGTGGATGAAGGGGGAGAGGGGGAATGGAGGAATATTCCTAGAGAGCAGAATGAGAATTGCAGCAGCAGGTGATCTCCCCAGGAGCTCCAGCACGAGGGTGGTGCTCCAGAGCATCGTGCCCACCAGCCACCAGTGGACTTGTCCTCCATGAAATTTTTTCAGCTTTTTTTCATGCTTCTGGTCTCCACAGCATGCCGAGGCAGCAAGAGCCACATACACCTGAGCTGTTCCTGGCTTTTGCTTGGCTGAGGGATGCTGCCCAGCTGCTGGAGTTTTGGGGCAGGAGCAAATGCTCCTGCCTCCTCCCCCTCACCCCGGGGATGCTGTGACCCAGCGGCTGCTCTCCTGCTCGGCATTCTCTGCTGCACACAATGGGCACCTCGTCTATTCTTACACTGAAGCCATTCAGGGCTTAGAATTGTTCCTGGTGCTTTTCCTTTTCCTGCACTGTTGTATCCTTCTGAGGTGGGGGGTCAGCACTGTACCCACCCCACAAGGGGTCAGAGCCCAGGTGATTTGCTCCACACCACGGTGGGTTTTTTAACAATATTGTTCTCATACAAGCTCTAAGCTCCTATTTGACCTTTTTGACTCTGGCTGAGTGCAGTGATGACATTTCACTCTTTGCAAGGGTCCCAAGGATGACACCCTGGGAATGGCTAGTTTGGGGCCTCTGTATGCTCAGGCTGGTTTGTTTTTCCATGTGCAATCTTTCACTTTTCAACATCAAACGTAGGCTGTCCCTTTTCCTGCTCACTTCCTGCAGAGTAGGAAGAGTATCCTTCAGTGGGTTTTCCTGGGGAGTCCTCAGTAGCATAAATCTCTCTGGTTTCACTATTCCTCCCCTTTGCCAGATCACCCCTGAACCGTCTGAGCAGAACAGGACCAGCATCACGACTCTTCTGGGAAAATCAGCCACGCATTCCTGTCCTTTGTTCCCCAGCTTTGAACATTGAATTAATCCACTGCAGCCTCTGAATAAGGATAGTAGGAGAATCTCTCCAGGAATTGAATCAGTCCCATCAGATTGGATTCTGCCCATGTGCCAACTCACACATATTTTTGACACAGAGTCCATCAAAAGAGGCCAGAAAGTCCCCAGTGGCAGGATGGCCTCACTTCTGAGGCTCAAACTGCTGTTTTTTGGTGGCTGTCAGGAAGAATTCCTGCAACAGTTCTGGCTTCTGTTTCCCTGCCATGATTAGGATTAATACACAGGAGTCGAAGTTTGTGTTGGGACTTGGAGGTTTATTGTTCCTTATCTATTTACAGACTCAAGAGCTGTGAGCTCTAACTAGCAACTTAGAGAAATGAGGTAAAATGGAGCACTTCTCTATCTCTACCAGGTCTTTTCAAGGACAATCCATCCAATTATGAAATGCCACCTCAGTTATTTTTACGTTAAACACAATAACTACTTGAAGTCTGCAATGTGGACTCCATCAGCCAATTACAGAAAACCCCGCAAACCCATGAAGAAGAAAGTGAGGAAGAAGAAGAAGAAAGTGAAGAAGAAGAAGAAAATGAAGAAGGACTCAGACAATGCCTTAAATCCTTCATCTTGACTCACACACATTACTATATACTAAAATCTTGAATATAAGTTTTTTACCCTGTGAGATCATGCAATACTGCTCAAACTACACACCCACAACCCCAGTGCCATCACTCAATCTCAGGAGCCTGTTCCATGGCCTCAAGTCAAATGTGGTGCCTGCCTGAGGGTCAGCACCTTTTAGCTCAAAAAGCCTGACATTTTCAGCCTCCAGGGTTCCTACAAATTCCCTCAAGAGGCTTTCCTGTAGTCCACATCATCCCCTGAGAAGATGAATGTGCCTAATAGTATGAGGTTCGAGCATTAAGTCATAGAACCAGAGTATAATTTGGGTTGGAACAGACCTTTAAAAGTCCTCTGCAATGAGCAGGGACATCTTCCATTAGAGGAGGTTCCTCTGAGCCTTTTTCACCCTCATTGTAAAACATTTTTTCCTTAGAGCTAATCTGAATTGACCCTTTTTGTTTAAAACCATCATCCCTTGTCTTATGAACACGGACCCTGCTATAAGTTTTGGTTTAGTATTGAGAGTACACAAGGTCTCCCCAGAGCCTTCTCTTCTCACTGAGCTCCCAGAGCTCTGCCTGGATTGATTTTCCCTGGGAGAATCATCTCACCTTATCCCACCCAGCCCAGCTGCAGGACACACCTCCAATCCCTCTCTCCTCTTTCATCCCACTGGCACCAGGAGGAGAAAATGTGTTGGGTTTTGCATCATGGGGAGCCATAAACTGTGCCCAGATCTGTTTCCTGGAAAAAATTACGAGGAGCTGACACACATGCACACATCATCTGATGGCTAAAAATAGGGAGGATGCACCAGGAATCACCGAGCCCCACCTTGGCGTGCCCAGGGAGCACTGCTGGGATGTGTTTGCAGCTACACAATGGGAGATGGGGAATGCTAAATATAGGGAGAGCTGTTCTTTAGCATGGGGTGGGGTGGTGGGACATGTGCCGTGCCACGAGAGCGGCTTTTGGCCACTAAATAAGAGATGACAACAGTCAAGGAGGAAGAGCTTCATTTATTCCTGAATACGTGCTGTCTTGTGCTTCTGTGTCCTGCCAGGAGTGAGCTCGGGGAAACAACGAGGTCTTCACCACCTCCTGCTCCTCTCCTTCCCTCCTCCTCTTTCTGCTTTGGATTCCTCTGTTTACCACTCTCAGAACACGCACAAGCACCCTGTAGTGAGAGTCTCTCTCATTCATTGACAAATAAATGTCTCCTATAAAGCTTACTGCACACTGAAGAGGAAACTCTCTATGACCAATACACCAGAGGAGATTTCAGCCTTCCATTTTCTTTCTCACTGTTTCCTGTGATTATCCTGTGCTTTTTAATGAAGAATGAGCAGTCCCACCCTGCTGGTGCTGTAGGAGCTGGGGAAGCAGATGAGGAAAACTCAGTGATGTCACATAAAAATAGGAAAAGAGATATCTCAGGCTGAGCTGGTCACTGCAGTTTGGCTCTCTAGTTCTCACTCATTTGAGGTTCAGTCCTCAAAAAGGACAATGAAGTTGGGAACCCACTCACTCCGTTTTGAGGGTGAGGACAGGCCTACCGTATTTTGGTTTGTTATCTGTAGAAAATGACCACAATATTTCCTGTTTTCCATGCTTGCCCTTCTCTGTTCAGGACTAAGTGCTGTTCTGTAATGCCATCACATGCAGACACGTGAAAGAGAAAACAGTTTGAAGAGGACAAACAGACTCTTTTAGGAGAAAATGAGGGGGTTTTGTAGTTCAGTATGTGAATTACTGTTATTTATTTTCTATTTTTGCCAGAGTTGAGATTAAATGTCTGAGACGTATTTTTTGTTTGGACTTAGATGTTCATTAATTCTTATCTATATTACAGTTCTACGGCACTTCTAGCTAACAAAGTAAAAAATGGCCCCTATCTTTATCTCTACAAGGCCTTTTAAGGATAAATTGTCTAATTAAGAAATACCACTTAAATTATTTTTACTTTTAACCCGATAACCAACCACCCGTGGCCACAATGTGAACTTTTCTACCCAATTACAAAACATCACCTAGACCCATGAAGAGGAAGGTGAAAAAGAAGGACTGGCCTCCACCCTAAATCCTCCATCTTGCCTTATATATATATTACTATATTCTAAAACCTTAAACTCTAAGTTTTCCACCCTGTGGTATCACACATTTCTATTCAAACTCCACACCCATAATCCCAGTGCTGTCACTCAATTTTGGAAGCCTTTTCCACACCTTCAGGTCAAATGCAGTTTGCTTGGGGGTCAGTGCCTGTCAGCACAGAAAGTCTAAAATTCTCAGTGCCCAGGGTTCCAACAGACTACAATGTTACAACATCAACCTGTTCTTTAACCCAGCATCTTGAAAATCAACATTAGGAGTCAACATCTGGTTTTGTCATTTACCCTGTGAATTCAGGAGCTTTGAAGGAGGTGAGGCTCTTCCTGCAGGGAAGATTCTCACGGGACAGCAGTTGTGCTCATAGTCCTTGTTTCAGGGAGGTTTTTCTTCATTATGAAGCAAGAAGTCTGCATTGATCCAGATGAAGCCTTAACATTAACTAACCATGCTCCTTAAGTCTGGGTAGGAATTAATTTTATTCTCAAGATGGTGGAGACAAAAGGGCTGGGAGTTCTTCCAAGGTTACCTGACTCTTCCCAGTGCTGCATCCCCTTTATCACCCTCGTGAGCCCATCCTGTTCCTTCCACCCTGGGTGCTCCAGGGCATCATCAGTGTGGTTGTTGCATATGGATGGGCAACCCTGCCCTCACTGGTCATCTCATGCTTCAGCCCACTGCCCAGAGGCTTGTAAATACAGAAATATTACAGATTTTGCATTTTTCTTGTTGACTCAAGATCCTAAATATTTCCAAGCATGAAAGAAGTTAGTATGGCACTGCCTTCTGGGTTGTGAGGGGGTGACTGCGCCTCATCACACATTTCCCAGAGAAAAGAATGAACATCCATGTTAATCTCTCTCTGTTCATCCCTCCCAGGGCAATGGAGAAAAACATCTCCATCCTCTCCAGTGACTGGAGAGACCCTTGAAGGAGAGACACACTTGAAAAAGTCCAGCTGTTCATGACCCAGGAGCCATAGGAACTTTACAGTGGACATGGAACATGTACCAATTGGGTGTGGATTGAGACTAAGCCTTCCCTCTGATTCCTACCAAGATAACATTAGATAGACACCAAGAGTATAAATTGAGATCAATAGTATAGATTCCAGTTCCACTCTGCTCTTGGCAGGTGTGGGATCCTTCTCTGGTCCTGGAGTAGGTGCATCAGACAAAGCATGGAAAGCACAGCTTCTTTGTCCCCTGCTGCCTGATTTACCGAACCCATAAGCCTGATCCATCATAGAGCCATGGGGCCTCTCCAGCATGGTCACTGCTGGTGGTGTGTTGAGGTCTAGCTGTTTGCAAGCCTGTTGGGGAAGGAATTGCAGGTTTTCTCTGAGTGGATTTGCCATTTGCTAACAGGAAAAACCAATCAATTTCAACTTGGAGAGGGAAGTCAAAGCCTTGTATGACCCTTTTGCATCTTTTGCAGATGTTCTCCTCGGGTCTCTCTCACACACAGGATGCAGCGACATAATGACAACTTCCTTCAGTCCCAGAAATTTAGCAAAGCTCTCCCCACCACAGGGGCCTTCCCACCATGTTTCTTACAGGAGCAGGTCCAGCCCAGCCCTCTGTTCTTCCCAGAATTTCCTTTTATTGTTAATCTTAGCAGAGTGAAACACGGACCACACCTGGAGTGTTCTCCTGGACGCTTAATTTTCCCACCAGCCATCCCAGAGAGAAGAGACCAGGCCACAAACTACAGGTTGCTGGAGGCTTATTTATTAGTGTTCTTCTCTTTCTGCCCGCTCTGGCTTTTAACTTTTCTCTTTTTATTGTCTTGGTAGAGTTGCAGCCCATCACACTGCCGAGCAAGGGGGAGTGGGGGTGTGCATCTGACTGGTGCCAGTGTCGGAGTGCCCTTGCACATCTCCCTCCTTCAGGATGCTCAACCTGAGAGCCAAAACTGACATTTTTAGGACAGAGCAACTCTCCTGCCGTCACTTTCTCCATCTGTGAGCTGAATCCCTCTTCTTGCAGGTAGCAGAGAGCTGAGGCATGAAGCAGGGCTGTATCTAATGAAAAATACCAAGGTGGAGGGTTGTGGATGCTGCTAATTGTCCTTCACGAAATGTCAGCTCCCCAGGTACCTCATTAACATCCTTAACACAGCCAAGAGGATGTGGCTTTATGCTGTGCTGGGACAGGAGTGCTCTCCATGCCTGTTTGCACAGCACTGAGCAAAAGGCAGCATTTGAATCCATTTGAGCTTTATTAGATCAATCTGAGCCACAAGAAGGAGCAGTAATATTCCTTAGCTCTAATAAATCCCATCCCATTGCCAATGTCCCAGGCTAAAAGGAGAATTTCTTTTTACTGGTAGAGGCTGCAGGCATTCTGCCTCCAGGCTGGCTTGATCTCAAGGAGGTGAAGTGTTTGCATGAGGTCTCCTGGCAACAATTTCCCACTGTCTGGGCAGTAGGTTTGGCTTAAGCTGAATCAACAGTGACTCCACATTTGGAGAAATTTGGGCTAAAAATTCCTGTCTAACTTATCCTAGATCTGAGTGCCAGAGAAGAAGTTAAAGCCATCAAAGACCACCAGCACCCAACTGCAGCAGGGAAAACACCACAAGCCTTCCCCAGGGTCAGCACTTTGCAGGGAGTCCCAGCACCAGCAGTGAGGAGAGGATGACAGGATCTCACACCTTCACAGTCTTTCCTTTCCCAGCTGCTCAGAAAGCTCTGAGCTGTCTTTTCTTTTGAAACACCACCCAAAAATCATCATTCTGGGGGTGCTGCTGATGTGGGCATCTGCACAGAACTGCAGGAATGGTGAGGAACTGGCTGGATGGAGATTCCTCCTGCTACCTCACCGCATTTCCCCTCTTCCTCTGGATATTTATTGCTATTCTTTTGCAACTGGAGGGGAAGAGATCTTCAGCTGTCCTCTCCTGAAGACTACTTTGTCCACAGGTTTTGATGCAAGCAGGAATTCTCCTGTCTCTGCAGGGAAATTTAGCTCCATCCTTGTCAACCTTGCAATCCTTCTGTAATTCCCATTACTGCTGATGAGAGTGACGCATTTCCACTAACTGGGTGAATATCCCTTAAATTAGTCTTCACTGAAACATGGAAGCAGGGAAATAAAAGGGAGGCCGTGTTTCAATTAGCTCCCAGTTTGTGTTCAGCCTTGTATGTAAGTAGGAGAGGTCCACACAAAGTGTTTAAAAACCCTTCACTGTTAAGGAAGAAAAAGAGAAAATGTGTACATTTTTAATGTTTTATCTGTACAAAGTTTTAGTTCATGGAAATAGTAACATTTATTATTTCCACTGCATGTTCTTTCTGTAAATGTCAAAACCTTTCACAGACCCAGCCCATGACAGTCTTGTTAATCTCCTTGAGATGCAAGATGTAGCTTGGAGCTTGTCTTGGAAAACTGAGGAACTGGAAAGGAAAAAACTAAAAACTAAACCAACATCAGCATTAGAAATGAGACTTAGGAGTGGGGTTCAGCTCATCTGACTGCAAGAACTGACTCATCTGGCCTAGCTTGGGTTCCCACTGCAGAAGCGAATTATCCTTTCCAAAAGTATCTTTTTCATCTTAATTTACCACAAACACAAGCATACAGACTGTGGGTGCTGGACTGACACAGGATTCACACCAACTTGCCATGCTGTTACCCCAGGGTGGGATTTGGGGGGTGGAAGGAAACCTTCTGAGGTGGTTCATGTCTCAGCAACCCATGGCTTGCACCAGGCATAAAGGAAACTGCTCACCAGGCAGCTGGGAGCACCAGCTCCACACTACATTGGGCTGGGGAAGAGGAAATAAGATTTTTGATAGTGCTGGAGGAACTGGGGGTGTCGAGCACTACTCTAGGACATGAGGCTTTCATTTGACCCCTTCTTTCCTCTTTAGTTTTTATCCATGTCTAAAAAAAGCACAAGGGAAAGCAGGAGGACAGCAACCAAAGCACAGTCCGGGACAGGGACAGAGAGACAAACAAACAGGGGTTTGCCCAAGGCTACCTGACCCAACCCAACCCTCTGGCCCTCACTCCCAGCCCTCACTGTCCCCCAGGCACCCTCACAAAGCCCCAGCTACATCCCAAATGCTCCATGGAGGGGATCCACAAAGACAAACCACAAGCTCCTTCCCATTCCCTTCCCCATCCCAGGCTCCGAAAAATTCCCCTCATCTCTAATAATTCAATGAGCTTTGTTATGACAGGGCAATGCACTTAATGGAGAGTGAAATTGAAGAAGAATGCGTGGAAGTTGCAGCTTTTATCTCTAAAACAAATAGTGAATTCCTCAGGGCTGCTGCAGCCCCAAACAATGATCAGAGCTGCCAGACCTTTGCAGGTTGCCCTGGTAACTTCCAGGCTTTTTTGGGGAGCAGATCCTTGTCAGAGGGAAGAGGTGGTGGCAAAGCCACTCCCAAGAGAGGTGTTGGGAGAGCAGTGTGTGCTCAAGTGGCAGAAGATATTTAGGTTGTAGAGGTGTGACCCAAGGGTCATCTTGGGAAATTCCCACTGAATCCAGACTGAGACTTCAAGGAGTTTCCCTGCTCCATCTAGAAGGAAGTTTTGCTGATCCCTTGGCCAGCAAAATGGTGCAGTCCATCCCAAAATTCTTTTAGAGGTCTTCCACTGGTCCTTCACAGCCCACAGACCTCTGCAGGGGTTTGGGGGGAGGATGAACACAAGGGATTTTGGAGCAGGAGTCATCCACTCACTGTGGCCTTGGAAAAAGAGTTGTTTATATTGCTCTCTACACCTTCCTGAAGAGGGGAAGTGGACAGGGAGGTGCTGAGCTCTGCTCTCTGATATCCATTGACAGGACATGCTGGAATGGGTCAAAATTGTGTCAGGAGAAGCCCCGAGTGGACATGAGGAAGCATTTCTTTACCAAGAGGATGGTTAAACACTGCAGCGGGCTCCCTCGCAGGAGCGTTGGCAGCTTGCTGAAAATGAGGTTCCTCGCTTTTTCTCTTGGGAAGTTAAACCCAAGAGAACTAGAAATTACACCTGTTTGAGTGGTCAGGTGCAGAGAAAAGTGGAAGAACAGTAGTCTTCAAAATGAGACCACAGCTGAGATCAGGAGATTATTTCAAAACTGAGGGCTGAACCTGGATTTTATAAGTCTTTGTCTAATACCAGTAGGATTTTTGCCTCTTCACTCACAGGAGTTCAGGAGAAGACAGGTAGCATTGTGAGCAGTATCCCGGGCTGTTCTTGGCTTCCTCAAGACAATTCCTGCTCCTGAGGCAAGTTGCATTTTGTTTCCTTCTTGAGTCAGGTCCAGGCTAAGGAACAAACTCCCACGTGACACTTCTGACTCTGAATCTTCTGACATACAAATACAAACATCAGACCTCAGGTATTTTCGTCTCTCGATGAAAGGAGGGTAGTTTGGCTTTGTTTTATATTTTTTTGCTTTGCTTCCTGAAATAGCCTCTAGTGATCTTCAGCCCAGGAGTCCACAGTCTGTTACTCACGTCAGAGGTATCAGCACTTCATCTCCCCCACCTAAACCCCAGTTTTGAATTCCAGACATTATTACTTTGTGCCCAACCGCACAAGGAGATAGGTGACGACATCCAGTAAAATCGGATTACTGGCAAGTTAAATGATCCCAAGCTGGATCTGAGCCCGAGGATTTTCAAGCTGCTCAGGCTTCCCTCGGTCGTTTTCTGTGAGAAGAGGTAAATATTGCCAGGCTGCCTGGAGACGTCAGTCAAATGGTGTGACGAATCTGAACGCAGCCAAGAAGGAATTACAAGGTGCAGAGAAGATAAAACTGTGTTGGGGGATTTATCCCGGCACTGTGAAGCACAAGAGCAACTCCTGCTTTATGTTTTCTTCCCCTTTGTCTGATTTGCTTCTAAATTGTGGAAGAAATGGGGTGTCTGTACCCTTTGGGGAATCACAAAAACATTTTGAGATTTCCCCAACAAGGAAATCTTGTGTCATGTGCAGTCTTCCTCCTCCTGAGAGGGTTTCAACCCAGCTGACTTGCATACCTTGAAACCACTGACTCCTTGTGCTGCTCTTTCACAGCCTTACATAAATATTTGGCTGGAACACAGAGACCCAGGTAAATGTGAGCTTGTGTGCAGCCACATCAATGTCAGAATTAAAAAACACCCTTGACTCACTTAAGCCCGTGAGATTTTAAATAATCATAATGTCAATAATAACTTTTAAAGTGAATTCTTATTTTTGGCTCCCACTTCTCAGACAGACTGTGCAGGCCATTCTCCAAAGAGTTTCCCTTCACCTCGGAGACATTCATGTTTCGAGTTGAAAGCAAAAGCCTCTACATAATTTCCTGGCCCAGTGATTTTGGTATTTAGGAAAAACTCCAGAGGTGGGCTACTCATGATAAAGCTCCTAGTCAGCAATGCTGCATGTCTCAGGGTGTCAAAGACTGTTTCCATCTTCGTAGGAAACACTGATGCCTTTTTGACACCCCCAGAAAATGCCCAGTTTCCCAAATTAGGGTTTTTTCCTGACTTTTCCCTCAGCTGATGGTCGGGATGTACTTTATCAGACACCCAGCTTTTGAAGCAGTCGTGCTAAATATCCCTTTCTTTTTGCCATCAGCTGGTCATGATTCATAGCCTTGATCTGACACCCTCAGTAATTATCCCCTTTGCAGAAGAGACAGATTCTGAGCTGGCATGGGTGGAAAGGCACTTGTACCCTGCAAAGCAGCAGGAATAATGGGAGACCTTCCTGCTGCCCTCATGGAATAGGAGGCTTAGCTCCATGATTCTGGATGAATCCCTTTCTCCAAGAAGTGGAGGCCATGCTGTTGTTTCAGCCGCTGTGGTAATTGCCAGTAGCCAAGGTCTGAGGAAACAGAAGAGCTCTACTTCCAACAAGTCTGTCGAGAACTCACAAAACTCCCTGTGTAAGTGCCAGGGTGCATTCTATGATAATTAAGAGAGAACCTACATCCCAAATCAGCAGTTTAGAAGGACTTAGATGCTCAGGGGCTGAGGCTCCCTCCTGTTTACCCAAGGCCAGAGGACCAGCACAGCCCAGATCTGCTGATGGGACCAACCGGACAGAATTCTCCTAACTCTCATTAGCTGCAAACATCATGCAATAAAAACAAATCCAGACTGTTTTTAAGTGGATTTCAGACTGTTCTGTTTTCCTAAGGTTGCTGCCAAGGGACCTCTGTTCTTATCTGTTATTCCCACAGCCCTCAGTTAGAGAGGAGACCCAACACACCTTGGGGAAACCCCCACCTCCCAGGTAATGAGCCACAGGATATTTCTGCAGTGTTTCATGGGCACTGATGGCAGAAACAGAGAGTTTGAGGAGCTCAGCATCACCTCCCTCCTCTATCTCGCAGGGTCTCTGTTCTACTGCAGCAGCCCAGGTTTTTCCCTGGGCTGTCTTGGCTTGGCAGTTAACACCAAACATTGGGAGTGTGTGTGTGTGAATGGGATCTCTTATTAAAAAAACTCCTCAGGGAGAGAAGGAACTGCCTCTCTGATACTGGCAGGATTAATAATGTACACCAACACATTCATTCATTTATTGCAACTCAAGTTTCACAGCTTTGGGGTGCTGTGTTGTGCACAGTTGTAGCAAGAAGAGGTGAGGTTGGGCTGAGGCATTTGGAAAGTCTCTCTGCACTGACCCTGAAGTTAAATCAGGACAATAAGCCGTTTCTGGGGGCAACATGCAATGCAGGGAGGGCTGAGCCAGCAAACCCAAGCTGTCCTCGTCTTCTGAAGGTGACCTGGCAACAAGAATAAAATCCACATTTTACTGAAGACATCAAGAAAACTGCATTCAAAAAGTCCTTTTTGGAGTGAAGGTTATCTTTACCACCTCTGGGCCCAAGCTGGGAAGGTTCCTGGTATAGCTGGATCCAGCAGAGCCAAGAGGAGGATTCATTGCAAAGCCCTGAGCTTATTTTCAGTCTCCTCCTAGCTGCAGTGAACACTCCTTGCCTGAACACCCCAAAACAACTTTCAGTGCCTCAACACCAAACAGTGCCAAGATTTGATAATAGCTTTGTCCTTTGTGCTTTGAGGGCATGGCTTCTTTTGAGACATTCTCAAACAGGTGCATATCTTTCCCAGAAAACATATTCTGAAAATGTATATTCTCAGGGGGGAAGAGAAGGGCTCAGTGTGTGTGTGGTGTATATGCAGAAGGTGATCCCAAATTAATCCCATCTCCAGATGAAAACTCCATATAAACCCTGCTGAGAATCCCAAAATTAACCCAATCTACATTAAAATCCCCAAGTAACTCACACCTGGATGTGAATCTGAAATCAACCCCAAGCCCTCATCCAGATGAAAATCCCAAATCCAGTTCCAAATGCTTGCCCTCATAAAACCCACACATTTTTGCCATGCAGGTAGAAATCTCAAAGAGATCCCCAAGTCTGCATCCAAAAAAGATCCTAAATCTTTGTTCATGACAGTGGGAATCCAAAATCAATTTACAAACCACCATTCAGATTAAAACTCCCAATTGCCCACAAGTCTTCACCATGACAAAAACCCCAAATGCACCCTCAGCTCCAGTGAAACCCCCCAAATCACTACCATGTAGGTTGAAATACCAAATTATCCTCACTCCTCTCATTCCAATAAAAACCCCAAATCCTCCCCAATATCCCAAATCCAGTGAACCTCCCCCCCAGAGATGGGAATGACAAATCCCCCTCAAACCGCCTGCCCTGACAAAAAACCCCAAAAGTTCCCAAAATCTTCATCCTGGTGAATATTCCAAACTCCCTCCATGCAGGCAGGAATCCCACCACCGCCCAAGCCCCTATCCCAATGGAAATCCCAAATCCACTTCTAAATTGAATGTAACCCCCAAATCTCCCCATGTAGTTGAAAATCCCAAATCCCCTCCCCAGATTTCCACAAACCCCCACCTCAATGAAACCCCCAAATCCTCCCCAACCCTCCAACTCAAACAAAACCCCCCAAATCCCCCCATGAGGTTGAGAACCCCAAATCCCAACCCCATATCCCCAGCCCAGTGAAATCCTCAAGCTTCCCCATGCAGTTGATAACCCCAAATCCTAATTCAAACAAAACCCCTAAACCCCTTTCCAACCTCCTAACTCCAAAGAAACCCCCAAATCTCCCTAAACTTCCTCTCCAACAAATCCCCTAAATCCCTTTCCAACCTCCCAACTCAAACGAAACCCCTAAATCCCTCCATGAAGTTGAGAAGCCCAAATCCCAGTAAAACCTCTAAATTTTCTCCAGCCTTCCAACCCCAACAAAACTCTCAAATCCCTCCACACAGCTGAGAACCCCAAATCCCCCCTCTCATACCTCCATCCCAAAGAACCCCATAAACCCTCTCCAACCTCCCATCTCCAACGAAACCCTCCAAACCCCACCATGAAGTTGAGAAGCCCAAATCACCTGCAAACCTCTCATCCCAAAGAATCCCAAATCTCCTCTGCAGGTGCATCCCCACTCCCATCCCCAACCCATCCCCATCCCCATCCCATCCCATCCCATCCCATCCCATCCCATCCCATCCCATCCCATCCCATCCCATCCCATCCCATCCCATCCCTTCCCATCCCCAACCCATCCCCATCCCATCCCATCCCCATCCCATCCCACGGCGCTCTCTCCCGCCGCTCCGGGGGCGGAGGCGGGGGCGGTCCGGGGCCGTTCTGCGCCTCCCCCGGCAGCGGGAGAAGGGGGGGCCCGCGGCCGGGGCCGGGGCCGGGGGAGGGAGGGCATCGCCCGCCCGCCCCGCCGGGAGAGAGCGCCGGGAGCCGCGCCGGGAGCCGCGCCGAGGCACCATGCGGGCTGCGGGGCTGCTGCTGCTGCTGCTGCTGCTCGGTGAGTGCCGCCCCTCCGCTTTCCCTGCCCTCCTCGCCGCTCCAAGCATCTCTCACCTCTGGCCGCGCTCCGCTTTTCCCGGTACTATCGGCGAGTTTGGCGGAAAAGCGGCCGCGGGGCCGCCGGGAGCCCACCTCGGCCCCTGAATGCGGCTTTGTCGCGGCTCTTATCGGAAGCCCGGGCACATCCAGCCCTCCGCGGCAGCGCAACTTGGGGCGCGGGAGCCGCAGTGCCGCTCCGTTCTGCGGAGGGACGAGCCCGACCCTCCAGCTCTTCCCTCCCGCATCCCGCTCGGGGCTCCGGGGATCTTTGGGAGAGCGATGTGAGGAGCTCCGAGCTTCTCACGCCGCTTTTTGGGGTCCCGTGCAGCGAGGGGGGGACTTTGGGTTCGGCGTGGTGGGGCTGTTCCTGCGGCGGTGCAGGTGCTGCACCCGCGGAACGTGAGCAGAGCTGGCGCGGGAGGAGAGTGGGGAACGCTGCTGGAGGCAGCAATTCCCTGCTGGAAGTTTGTGGTGGAGTTGGGAAAAGGTTGAGCTGGGGACTCTTGGGGATGTGTCAGGCTGGGGAGGTTTGGGAGTGGGAACAGTTCCTGCGGTAGGGTTGGGGTTCAGGGGGAGGTTCGGGGTGATGGAGTGGGAGTTGTGGTTCTCTGGTGGGGAGAAGTGGCCAAAAACCCCACAGAAAAGCAGCAGGGAAAGGAAAGGCACTGATGCTTTCCAGAGTGGATAAAGGTAGGGAAGAGTGGGGCATTTCTTCCTTGTTATCAGGGAAGGCGAGTAGGGTGTGAAAAATAAAATAAAATAAAATATATATAAAATAAAATATAGACTAAATCGTGCTCCAGCTCGTGGCTCCCAGAACAGCCTCTGCAGAGCTGAATGTGCTTTTATTCAAGGTAACAAAAGCTGGGGGATGCTCCGGAGGTAAAAGCACAAGTGCAGGCAGGGCCCCGGGGATTTAACTCTGGGGTGAATTCCCAGAGGTCTGGCTGAAATCTCTGCCTGCTCCTTTTTTTTTTCTTTTCCTGTTCCTCTTGAGACTCACGGGGTTTGATGGGAGAGCAGGTGTAAACCCCAGTCCCTGATGCCAACATGGGCTTTAAAAGAGATTTCTCTTCCCATTAAAACTCAGGAAGGCCTGAGCATCATTAATTCTGGCATAAAGCAGGAGCTGTTAATGCAATTTTTCCTGTGCTGGCCAGAATTTAGCTGAGTTTAGCTGACTTTGCCTTCTGAGAAGGTTTTGTTCTGTTTTCCAGAATGAGGTGATAAATACACTGAGACTGGACAAAACAGGCTCTTAGCTGGGGATGTTGTGGGGACCTGTTTCCATAACACTCTGAAGTGATTCCATTACATCTTTCCCAAAAATTAATTGATTAAATCCTTCAAGACAGTGTTTTCTGCCATCCGTTGCTGCTCTTATATTTTGAAATAAGCTCCTTAGAGATGCTTTTATGTTGCTCCCTGGGTGTTGGAACCAGGATTTTCTTCCCTGGGGGCCAAGACAGGCGTCCCTATTTGCTGAGTGTTTGGGCTCAGAGTCCCAGCAGCGCTTAACTCCAAGACTGGCATCTGCTGTGATCATCTGAGTTCTTCAAAGCCTAAAATTCGTCCTTTTTTCCCCCCTCTTCCTCTTTAAACGTGAAGAAGCTGGGTTTGTACGTGAAGCTGTAATATTTTGGGTATCTTAGGAAACACTGATTGGGATGGAGCCTGCATGATTTGCTGTGTTTAATTCGGATGTGAAATGAGAGTTAGGGGATTTCAGAGTTTGTTTTTGGAAGGTGACAACTTCTATGTGGGGGGCAGAGCAGGACTGAGGTTCTGCTGAAGTTTTTAAAAGCTGAAGGTTGCTTAAGTTTTTAAAAGCAGCTCTCTGGAGTACTGCAGTTTCCTTTGAAATACTGACTTCCAGGCTTGTACATCCCAATCCCCTGATTCTGCAGAGATTGCCCTTTATATCCTTGCGTAAATCAGAAGAAAATCAGCCTCAGACAAGGCACAGCCAGTGTGTAAAAGAGATGCAGCAAATACAGCATTAGGCAAAAAACATCTTTAAATTCCGCCAGCCGGGGAGGGGCTCAGAGTTACCCATTACAGCCTCTTCGTGGGATATTTTATTTTATTTATTCTTTCTCCACGTTGCATTTTATATTCCCACCGGCGGTCTGACAGCAAAATTGTTCAGGAAGAGACAAACAATACTTTTTATTCTCAGGGGATTCAAAAGAGTCACAGCTCAAACCTGTCCTGGGGGCAAAAAAGGGCAGGAAGGGCTTTTTACCGGAGATCAAGCACCGGGCTCAAAGCAAACCACAGATTGATGGGTTTGAAATCCTTGTTGCCAAAACATCCCTTTTCATTCCCAAAGCTGAGTTCCCAGGCTACCTCCCCGGTACTGAGAGTTCTCTGGTACTGGGAGCTCGTGTTTGCCGATGAGCTGTCAACGATGTGCATTAAAAAAAAAGAAAAAAAAAATTATCTTTGAATACTAATCCTGACACGGGTAGATGGAGGCAACTGGGGCCACGTCCCCAGGAGGAGAAAGAAAATTATTTAACCAGAGAGTTTTAGAATCAGCATCAAAGCAGAGGGACTCTTCTAAGATATTTTGTCTCGGAGGAACTTTGATAAGATTTTTTGCAACCTTTTTGCCATTTTAGCAGCGCAAAGCCTTCGATTCCCCTGCACGGACACAGTAACGCTGCCCCGGGGGCTCTTTGGGAGGCTTAATTAAAGGATTGTTTGTAAATCATTTGGAGATTCCTGGATGAAAGGAGCTGGAACCATGCAATATACTGATTTAATTCCAGGGAGTTGCTCTAAAGGCTTGTGACGAGGGTGATCATTCATGCTGGTGGTGATGGGAGACGGGCTGGGAATATCTGCTCTCAGTGTTCACAGGGAGGCTGAGGTAGCACTTTGGTCATTATTTACCCTATGAAAACCCTGTATTTTCTCTCCCCATCTGCACTTCTAAAAGGTCTAAACCCACCAGCATCAGTTCTGGGGTGTTTTTGGGGACTGAGGGAGGAATTTCCAGCCAGTGAGGATCCCTCTGGCTGTGCTGTGCCCCGCTTATCAGGGGGATTTTGTCGCTCCGTGACAGCAGAGAGGAGCTGTTGGAGTTTAGCTACCCTAAATTTTGCCCCTTTATCCGTGGTTCTGCTCCGGGTGGCCCCTTTGCCATGTCCCCAAGGACCCACCACAGCACCCTGAGCCCCCTAAAGCTCTGCAGGGCCAGGGAGGATGGGGTGAGTGGGGTTTGATCCTTACAAGGTGATGCTCTGTGGGGGTGAGGTCCTGCTGTAACACCCCCCTGAGCTGCCCTGTGCTACAGGGGCTCAAACCCCAAGCTCAGGTGCCTTCAGCAGCTTCACCTCCAGGTGGTCCAGGCAGGATGGAGCCTGTAGCAAACCCACCTGTCGATGTGCAGGAATTCCTCCCTCCCCGCTGTTTAGCTGATGGGGAGTGACACTTAGAGCACAGGTTGTGAGCCTGAGTGTGCACCTGTGCTGTTCCCAGCCTGACACCACTCCTGCACGACCAGGAGCCGCCCTCAGCTCTGCCCAGAACAGCACGAGAGGGTTTGAACCCTGCAGGAATCTGGGTGGCCCGGTTGGGTCCATTCCCCATGTGCAGGCATGTGAAATCTCACCAGAGCCTTCACATGCTCCTGCCAGCTTCCTGCTCCACAGCCTGTTTACGTGCTCAGCTCCTTCCACAACTGGCCCATCTCCACCTAAGGATGTTGTTTCTGAATTCTTGCAATGCCTGCCCTTTACTTCACGGAGAGATCCTGAGCAAACCTTGCTTTTTTGTTTGTTTTTTTTTTTTTTTTTTTTTTTTTTTTTTTATATCCCCCGCTCTCTAAGCAATGCACACAGTCATCTGGCATTTGTTGTTCTCCAGCTACCTGTGCTCTGTCCAGTGCCACCTGCAGGGCTTTGCCAAATATTCTACGTTGCAGAGAGCAGCTCCTTTGGGTTTGGAATTCCCAAAGAAATCCATAAAATCTTTCACTTGCAGTTTGTGAGGCCACTCTGATCCTCCACAGGGGTTTTGCAGCTCCTTTGGGGATGTGCCACCCATTTCCCAAAAAAACTTCTCTGTCTGCCATTGGGGCTTAATTAAAAAAAAAAAAAAAAAATCCTTATTTTTTTTTCCCTGAACTGCTTGGTGGGATAGTGTTCCACATCCCAGACTGAGAGTGCTTCCTCCAGTGCATCATTATTTGGGAGGTTTGGGGTCAGTTTATCTGAGCTTCATTGGGTTTTAAGTGCTCTAATTATATATTTGATGTAGTACTGGGCTGAAGCCTTGCAGTGTTTTGCTCTGGGAATCCTTGAGGAATACACAGATCCACTAACAACAGGCAGGAGGGATGTGCTCTGCCCAAGTCACAGCTCCAGAGGTGCTCAACCATTGGGGCTATCCAAAAACATGCTAATCTTTATGCTAAAAAGCCTTGTCTTGGAAGGTAGACAGAGCTGGGGAGAAACAGATAATCTTCCTTGTCACTTTGCAAAAATCACATAAGACTTTTTTTCAGCTATAAACTGAAGAGGTGAAATGCTGTTTAGAGAGCCGGCTGTGGTGGAGTTTGTGTCTCTGCTTTTCAGGTGTTTGGTGGCAAGACTGTGCAGTGAGTTGGGGATGGGGGCATTCTCTCAGCTGGGGCTGCTGTGGCACGAATTGCATCGAGAATGTTCAACAGTGTGGATGTGGTTCTTAAGGACGTGGTTTAGTGGTGGACCTGGCATTTTAGCTTAATGGCTGGACTTGATGTTCTTAGAGGTCATTTCCTACTAATGATGCCATAATTCCATGGGCAGGGACAATTTCCACTGTCCCAGGGTGCTCCAAGCCCTGTCCAGCCTGCACTTGGACAATTCCAGGGATCCAGGGGCAGCCACAGCTTCTCTGGGCATCCTGTGCCAGCACCTCACCATCCTCACAGTAAACCTAAGGTTCCTTCAAGGATGACTAAACCTGTTTCAAGTTACCTGCTGGCTTTGAATTCCAAATAATGCTGAAAATAGTCATTATTGGTGGGAATCTTGGAAAATGCCGATAGTAATTTTCGTGCCTCTGGAGAGTGCAGAGCTCTGTGGTGGCTTATTTGGGGTGACTTTTTGAGGGTTACATGTCCATATGCACTTGATTTGAGCTGTTGTGTGTCTTAGAGCCAGCCTTTGGCACTGAATATTGCTGAAATCTGTTGGGAAGAGGTAAAGCGAAGCTGCTCAAGCTCTGAAAGAACCAACATCCTTCATCCTTCACTCGTCTGCCTGTTGGGTCCCAGGTCTTGCTGATGGAAGTTTTCTCATCACCAGATGTGCCTGTTTAGCAAATCTTTGCATCCCTGCAGCTCTGCATGTTGTAGGCACCTTTTCTCCCCAATAAATAACGTGTGTCTCACGACTCACTTGGCCGTGGGCCAGGCTCTCTCAGCGGACACTGGTGACAGTTTGGTGACAAAGCACTGCAAGGACACAAGGAGAATTCAAACAACTTATTAAAATCAACTCTGTGTGATGTCTCAGCACCCAGCAGAGAGCAGGAGGGGGAAGGAACGGGAGTGAACTTTTATTTTGGGCAGTGGGAATTCCAGCGCTGCTGGAGCATCTACTTTTAGATGTGCATCCAAAATGAGCAGCAGAGGGAAGGGAACAGGCCAGGCTGAGATTTGTCTTTCAGCAAAGCTCCACTTGTGAATAACATCCAAGGTTCTGTGTGTTGGGGCTGGGTGGCAGCAGGAATGGGGATGGGTTCCAGTTTGGACAAACTGGGATGACTGGACTTGAGGAAGAAGGGAAAGTTGGAAGTCACAGTGTGACCCTTTGGCTTTTCCATCCCACTGAGGGACCCAAGGTAAGGCCATGTAGGTTCAGATATTTAACTAAGCCGTTTAAGGTTGAAGCTGAGTTGTCCTTCAATCCAGCTGTGTCTTCTGAAGACAATTCAGATGTGTCTTGGGATGGTTTGTCCATAAATGTTTGTTTCTATAAATGCACCCCAATATGGATGGATGTTGGGCCAAAATATCTAGGACCTGCGCTTGGAAACACTTACGTTGTGTAACACTGTCTGTATGTGCTTAAAAATGTTTAAAAAAATGGTTTTGGGATTTGGATGAACTTCTTGCTGGTGGAGTGCATTCTAAAGGCTGCAAAATGAACAGGCAAATAAGAAGAACATGGTCCTTGGGTTTAAAAATCTGTGCTTGTTGTCAGCTGCAGACAGATCCTTAGAAATGGGCAGAGATGGGATCTGCCCTAAAAGCTCCTCCAAAACTGAAAAGCTGATATTTTTCTTTCTGAGCCAGTCTCATTTTAGATGTTGCTTTGAGATCTGTTTCATATCCTTATCATCCTGAATAAAAATTGGATTAATCCAGTGGCTTTTTCTCTGGTTCACAGGGAGCTTTGGTCTTAGGCCACATGGCTGATGAGGGTGGTGAAAGGGGAAGGAAGGTCATTTTGCAGTGGAAGAATAAGGCCTCAGTTATTAATGGCAAAGGCTGAAGTTTTCTCTCTCAGCCTTAATTGATTTTGGCAAATTTAACTGGAGGAGGAGGTAGAAATTGGCTTAGAAATTAAGCTCTGATACTTAAATATATATTAGATCTATTGTAGAGAAATGAGGAGACAGCCTTGTTAGACATTTATTCTAAGTGGCTTCTGCTGGGTACAAGCAAAGAGAAAAATACCCAATTTCTAACTTTGACAAAGGAGACTTGAAAGGCTCTTCAGAAAGGCTTGGAGAAACTCTGTTTGAGAAAGTCCTTCTTTGAAACCTAATAGCAAAACCACTTTTTTTCTTTTTTTTTTTTTTTTTTTCTTTTTTTTTTTTTTTTCCCCTCCTCCCTGGAGTCTAAAGGCAGGAGGGCAAGATAAGACATTCCACCACGTAGGCAAATGGTGGGGAAAAAAAAAAGGGAAAAGTTTAAATGATACTGCTGCAGGCTGTGGAAAGTGGAGAGCTCTCAGGGTGACTATTATGTGCTGCTTATCAAAATACTGTGAGCCCTGACTGTGAGAAAAAGCAGAGTAGTTAAAGAGATGCTCTGTGCCAGCACGGATCTGATTAGCAGTGGTTATACTGAAATAACATCAAGTAATCCAGGTCCTCGAAAAGTATCTATATCTATATCTATATCTATATCTATATCTATATCTATATCTATATCTATCTATATCTATATCTATATCCATATCTATTTCCACATTAAATAAGCAATAAAATTGTCCTTATTGGACATTTCTAATTTACCAAGCAACAGAAGAAATGTTTAAAGCACAGGTAAATGGAAGCAAGTTTTCTGCCACGTACTGAGTCAGTTAATAAGGAGCAGCCTCCAAGCAGGTTGTGATTTGCAGAACTCCACATCAGTATTCTCATCATGCATTTTTTTACAGCCATCACTCTCTGCTGGCGACCTGGTTCGGTTTTGGAGCCTGAAGGAATAAAAACAACAAATAAACAAACAAGAATTTGTTCCTGTGGGTTTCTCTTGGCAAAGCGGAGAAAGTAGCAACATGCAGTAAAAACAGAAAACAGCCTCCTCCTGTTTTATATTCTTCTGTGTTGTTTTTTTTCCTTCTAATATTGGTCTCATTTTCAGATGGATCAGCACCCTGATCTGATTTGACACAATGCTAAGAAATGTTTGTGTTCTTCACTGCCTCTTTTTAAGGGCACATAAGTTTATACCAAATCACAGCCCTGCCATAAACACCCCAAAATCCCTTGTGGTGACAAAAAGCTGTGACACCTGTGCTGCAAATGGGATGAACCAGTAGTTCTGGGACTCCCAGAAATCTTGATCTGAGATCCAAGCCAGGACAAAATACAAGCAAAATGGGACAGAGCATCGTATCAGCTGTGAAGCCAAAAAGCAAAGTTCACAGCCTTGAGCCTGAATTTCAAGTGTGCAGGTGTTAATCTCCCCATCACCTCCACTTTCCCAAGCCTCAGGGTCATTCCCATACCAAAAAGCCAAGCAGAGATGCTGATCTCTTTGACATAAAGGATATTTTTTCCTGTCCTGTACAGTGCGTGGAATGCTGCGGAAAAAGAAAGTTTAGAGATTAATGCAACACCCTGTTATAGACAATTATTTTGTTTCCTTAAAATTTTCCCAGATGGCCAAAAAAAGCCCCCAAGGCTCTCAGTCCATGTGATTTTGTGGGCTCCTAAGACAGTTCCTGCCAACAAATGTCGCCAATAAATCCCCATTAACCACATTCAACAGGAGAATGATCTTTTTTTCTCATTAAAGCCTCACAGAGGGTTCAAAACCTCATTTTATGGCAGGGTGCTTTGATTTAAATTGATGTGGCTGAAATTATGAATTTTAATCATGACTTAAAGTACAGAAGGAGAAAGTCATAATTTGAATGATTTGATTTTTATCATGTTTTTCATTTACAATTCATAGCTATATCCCTTAAGCAGGGCTGATTCTCCTCATTGTAAAACTTGGAGATTTACAGCTCACTCTTGCCTTTCAACTGTGTTTTCTAACTAGGCTGGCAGACTCTGAACATATTTGTTGAAGGAATTTTATAGCCTGAAACCTCTCTATTTTGATTTCTAATTTATGCACCTCTGGAGTCGTCCTTGGTAATGATGAATAAAACTAATTTAGGTTTTATTGGTGGAAATCACTCTTTGCTTGTAGAGGGAATTTCTGTTAAACTGAAAAATGCAAAAGAGCATTTACAATTCCTTTAAGATACATCAAATAACCGAGGACCTGGGTACCTTGTGCAATAAACTTTTTCAACAAACTTTTCAGTTTAGTGCTAAGCAATTCACTGAGCAAATCCCCAGCATCAATCTGTGATGGAGTTAGTGACTGAAATGAATTGTTCTGTGTCCCTCAAGGGTTTCAAATTAACAGGAGTCATTCTCTTAAAATTCACTTTTACTGTTTAAAATGGGAGAGGAAACAATTTTATTTTTCGGCTGCCACTTTCCAGTTGTTTTTGCAGCTTGGTGGAGCAGCTGAATGTGTCTCTCCTTGATCTGCAGAGGGAATTTCAATGGATAGCTGAGGTTTATGCACATAACTTGATTCTCTAACTGACTATCCCATGCTGAACATCTGGATACCCTGGACATCTGCCCATAGTATAAGCAGAAAGCAATTGAAAAGAAGCAAAAATTAACGAGACTACTTTTAATTGACTGCCCTGTTTTTGTCTCCCATCCAAATCCAGCCCCACTTACTGTTGGAAAAGCTGAGTTCCCCAAGTGCCATGGGTGTCCTGGTTGGATTTAGTCTCACTGCAATATATTTAGTTTTCTTTTTGTGTTTCTAGATGATAAAATCTGGTCTCCCAAAAATTAGGAGGAGATTTTGCCTTGATGGACTGTGGCCCATTCCCCTCATCCAGCCTGTTCTGATGTGCCCCCTTGCTGATCCAACATAAGAGCATTTTCCCCAGCAAGCTTGGCAAACAAAACTTTGCTGTTGAAGGCAACAGTCACAGAGGGGAGAAAAAGAAGGAAAATAAAATAATCCTGAGGTGATTGTGATTGCCACTCCTGCCATCACGGCTTTGCACAAAGCCATTCCAGTGGAAGGACATATCTGCTTCTTCTGTAACACATCAGTTTAGGCTGACAAAAGGTCTCTGATAAGTTTCACCCAGCTCAAGATGGAGGATGCACTAACTGACCCTGGGAAGGTTCCTACAACCCTCACTCTGCATTTCCTTAGTCCAAACCCATCTCAGGCTCTTGGGAAAAGCAGTATCCCATGATGCCCATGCTCCTGAGAACTTCTTCCGTGGTGAGTAGTTATCAGAACCTGGCCTGTAATTCACCATCTCACTGCCAAATATTATTTTCTGGGCAGTTTCCCAGTCAGGAGAAGGTCAGTGGTGGATGGGGTGGTGTTAAGCAATTCCTAATGAGGACAAGGATGGGCAATACCACCCCCACTGTTGGCTGCCCAGTGGAGGACAAAACCTGTCACCCATCACTGTCCACACTCCCCATTCCAGGCTTCCCCAAATCACAGCTTCAGTTGCTGGGAGCGATTTAGGGCAGCTGGTTTGGCAAGGGGAAAAGCTTTTATTCTGGCAAAGGAAGTGGCTCAAGCAGGGTGGAGTGGTGGGAGGAAGGTGAAAAGTAGAAATGTGAGGTTGGGTTTGTGGCAAGAGAAGTAGGTGATGTCATGATCAGTGTGTGTATTTGTGAATGCCCTTTACAGAGGGTTGGGGAGGGAAAGGCAGAAGTCCAGACTGATGGGTTGAGAAAGGAAAAAGCTGATTTTCTGCTTTTAAAAAATCTACCTGTTTGTGTGCCCCTATTTCTGCATCTGGCCACAGGTAGCTGATAGCTGCAGGTAAAATTTTGGGAGTTTAGAGGAGTTTGAGTGTCACAGGAAAACTCCAAGGGGAGCAGTGCTCTTCTTCCCTGATCATGTTAGAAATTAAAATTACAGCATTTTGTCAGCATCCTTGATGGAAGCAAAGTGACCTGGCCCCACCAGCAGCTCTTGCTCCTTCAGGAGCCTCTGCACTTAATCCTTGGCTGGTACAGAGTCTTTCAGCATTGCAGGACATGCCATGGACAGCTGGATAGGCCTCTGGATGGGTGCAGAACCCCAGCACTATGGTCACTGGTGAGAAATTCTTGGGAGTGATGTAGAGAGTGGGTTATTTTGGACCAGACCCAAAGCCAAGCTCTGGAGCTGTCCCACTGCGTACAGCTCTCTGTATCTCCGCTATGCTCTCGAACAGAAAAATCCCATTGCCAATCCAGATAAAATACTGCAAGGAAAAGAAAAAAAAAAAAAAAAAAAGAAAAAGGTCAGGAAACCACCAAAAGAATCTGTGTGTGCCTTGGGGGTTTGATGGGGAACACTGTGGGGACAGCCACGCTGAAGGAATGCCGGCTATTTTGGGGCAGTGTTTGTGTTTGAGCGGCTGGAGGAGGAGGAGGAGGGTTGCAGCTCTACGCTTTGTCTGCCGTGAGAGCCTTTTGCTTGTCTGGCAGGACGGCTCCAATCTGATTAGGAGGAGGCTTGATTAGGAGGGGGCTGGCTGGGGGAGCAGCAGCGATGTGGGGATGGATGCAAAGCTGATTTCCCTGGGAGCAGCGGCTGGGGGATGCCCCGAGCCCAGCTGGCCTTTTAGGGATGGTTCTCTTCTAATCCAGCTCAGAAGCAGTTTTGGGGCAGGGGTTTATCTCTGTCTTGGCTGGTCAGATTGGTACTCTGAGGTGCTGGGAGAGGAGTGTTGATAAAGTGGATGGGTGAGGAGCAG
Organism: Sylvia atricapilla; assembly: GCF_009819655.1. Taxonomy (NCBI): domain Eukaryota; kingdom Metazoa; phylum Chordata; class Aves; order Passeriformes; family Sylviidae; genus Sylvia; species Sylvia atricapilla. The sequence goes on along the minus strand of NC_089144.1, from coordinate 20,809,849 downwards.
TGGAACAAGGAAGCCGCTGTAGGGGAACTGCCTTTGAAGCTGGATTTTGGAGAGGGCTTTTGGTATCCCACTTTGTTTATTCATTTGTTTATTTATTTATTTAGTCCTGTCCTGAAGGCTGACAAAGGGAAGGGTAAGAAAAGTGCAGCCCATGAGTTGTTCCTGCAAGGATTTCAACTTGGTCTGAGCAGAGGCACTCATGCCACAGAGGGACAGGAGAGGCAAGAAGCAGTAAGAAATCTGACAAGATCAGATGTTCACAGCCTATGTCTGAAGAAATTAGAAGCATTCCTGCCTCAGGAATTTATTTCTTAGAGGAATTTTTTTTTTTAGAAAAGGAATAGAGGAAATACTGGAGGAAATATTTACTAGAATTTATTTCTGAGACTCTCAGATCTCTCAGCCCCTGTTTTAAGCACCAAGACTATGCTTTGCTGAGATGGAAAGTTGTGCCTATAGGCAGAGTTCTCGTATTTCTCTTCACAAAAGGTGAGAAATGGCTTGTTACAGGAACCTGGTGCCACCTGCATCTCTCAGGACTCCCCAGAGCCAGATCTGCAAATTTTCCCAGTCTGTTATGGTTGTTGCCACGAAACTGCCAGGAGTGGGGAAAGGAGGAGCCCTCTGCTTGATAATCTGGATTAGGAATAAGGAATTTGTTCTGTAGTAATAAGGATCAGCTTTTGGATCTACTTGGATTTGGATTTGAGCCATCTTCCCAGGGGTGAGTGCCTAGCATCCAAATGTCCTGATGCTGTAAATCATCTGCATCACAGGTTTGGGCTGCCCTCAAAACATCAGGCGTGTTTGCAGGGTGTTTGCAAGAAGGGGGTTTGCTCCACATCTTGTTTTCTTCCAACACTGTTTCTGCTCCTTTTTGGGAGAGCTGATTTGAATCTTGCGGCAGCACAGGACTTGGACATCTGCTGCATCAACCTCAGTCCCAAAATGCAATGCCTGGATCTCAGCAAGTGTCCTGTTTATTTGGCTGCTCTGCTGTGCAGAAACTTCCTGGGCAAAGGACCTGGTGCTGTTGGTTTGAATCATTTGAGCATTTCAGCCTCTCCTCAGCGACACTGAGGCCCACATTGAGAAGCCTAGGTACTGGGAGGGACTGGTGGTGGAGAAGCAGAGCAATCCAGGCCAGGTTGAGTGGAGCTCTGGTCTAGTGGGGGGTGTCTCTGCCCATGGCAGGAGGGCTGGAACGAAATGATCTTGAAGGTCCCTTCCAACCCAAACCATTCTGTGATGATTCTGTGCCGGCCACCAGGGGTAGGATCATGCCTGCACCACTGAGCAGTGTCTGCAGTACACAGGCTTGTGAGTTATTATTTATTTAAAGCTATCAGTTGCTAAGAAGTCAAAGCAAATAACAATCAATTACTGAGAATTATCAATAAACATTGCTAGAAGTTGTCATTTGCTTTTGATGGCTCAGCTCTTTCTTGCCTCCATGGTCAGCAGGCTCAGGGCTTCATTTCTGAGTGGTGTCCAGCAGCATTTCATCCAATTATAATTTCCAGAGATGTCAGGATGAGATGAGGCTCAGGGCAGTGAGAGGGTATATTTGCACAGCTGACTGTGCTTCTCCAAATGACCGTTTGAAATCTGTGTGGGGATTTTTCAGCTGTTTCTTCTGCCTAGCTGTAATCAGGGATGCTGCTTTCAGGTAGTTTTGGCAGCAAAGCCCTGCTTTGATTTGGCCAGGGATCACTTGCAGACATGCCAGGAATGTTCATGTAGCTGCAGCCTTCTCCAGAGTAAGGGGCTCCATCTCCACTGCCCAGCTCCAGGATTACAACCAGCAGCACCCACTGAATCCCAGTTCAGTATTCTCTCTCTGCTGGCAGCTTTCTGTGGGTCCTTTCATGTCCCTGCCCTCTCCTCCCATCTCCAACCCCACCATGACTCCAGCCCAGTTTCCTAAAGGAAATGCCCAGGTTGACATGTCAGAGTTTTCCAAAGCAGGACCTGGTGTCTGCCACCCCAGGAGCAGAGGAATTGGGATATTATCATCAAGTCCAGCCCCACAGCTCCCTCCTGTACCCAGAGCTGCCACTCACTTCTGTGGATCCCCTCCAAGGTGGGAACTCAACCTGGTATTTGCAGACCTGATGGCTTCTCTTAGGAGAAAGAGGAGGATTATTAGCAGCAGGGAGAGGATGCAGCTCCTTCTTCCTTCCTGCTTCCTTTGCTCCCTTCCCTTGCCCTGCCATGGCCTTCCCTGCAGCACAGCCTCCAGGCACTGCCCTGGAGAGAAGGACTTGTTGGCAGGGAGATGTTTTGGTGGCAGGGAAATGCCAGCAAAGCCCTGGTGATATGGACAGGGTCTGTTCCATCCAAACCACCCTGGGTGTAAGCTCTGATTACCTCTAGACACCATTTAGGCCTTTCCTCCCTTACCAGTGAAACTCCTTGTGCTCAAACTCACTACCTGTCCAGGGAGTTTTTGTAGAGCTGAGTATGACCCTTGTTCTGTGCTGTATTTTTTCTTTTATTCATATTTTGCTTTTTTTTTTTTTTCTTTTTGCTGGTGTTTCTCAGCACGCAACCACGCCATTGAAACCTACTGAGTGCAAAGCGCTGCGTCCCCAACCCGGTGACATCCCACAACTTCCCATGCTCTTCTGCTCAGCTGTAACCACGCAGGAATCTCACTCCTTGCTGGGCTGCTGGGTGGACAACATTGTTCCCTTATTGAGTCATTAACAATGAGGTCATTGGGCTGGAAAGACAATGTCATTCAGCAGCCAAGAACCCAGCTGGCTGATCCTGGTTGTGTCTCATCTCCTATGACAAAGCCACTTTTAATTGACTAATTAAAGCTTTTGCAGGCTCCATCTTGGAAGGGATGACCAAAATAGACATTGTTCTCTGTCAGCATTAAGTCAGGCCAGTTGGCTGATTAAGAAGCAAGACCTTTCTTCTTTCTCCACTTTGCCACTTGCTGTGCAGGCCTCAATTCCTGGTCCTGGCAATGGGAAAACCTCCTCAGAGATATCCCATGTGTTGCAGAGCAAGATGTTTGAATGAGGCCCCAAGGAGCTCAAGAAGCTCACCCAAAGCCCACTCAAGACACTTTGGGATGACCTCTCAGTGTTACCATCACACTTTTTGTTGGACACTTGATATTTTGGGTTCCCAGCTCCTGCAGGGGTTTGATATTGCACCTAAGCCTATGGCATTGGGGTGCTCCCATACCCTGTTGGCCTTACAAGGACAATTTGATCCACTGGCTGTGGGCCAAGGGTATTTTTCTTCCCCTTTCTGGGCCATCTTTCCCTTTTTGCACTTTTTGGGTGGTGTACAGGGGGGAAGCAGGGATATGTCCAAGCATCAGCAAGAGATGTGCCCACAGTAAATCCCTGCTTCCCTCAGCTGAGTGCTCCTGCACTGCCAGGACCATCACCACTCTCTGAATGAAGAAGATGTTTTGAGCCCTGAGACCAGTGGACACTTCTGCTCTTGATTTTTCTTGCTCTCATTGCCACTCTGAGTAATATCATCACAAAACCAGCCAATAAATCTGCCCTGAGGGACTCCACAAAACAAACGCTGTTTAGTGCAACCACCTTGCCATTTCCATCAAACCCTCAGGGTTTTCTCTGCCTGCAGTGTGATTGTCTCAAATCAGATTTATCTCCTTTTTGTGCTGCCCAGGCCCAGCTGAGCAGGAACGCTGGGTGTGTGTTTACCAGGGCCAGTGTCCCAGCCCTAAAGCACAGCAGCCGCTTCTTTTGAAGAACACACAAAGCAAGGAAGAGGAGCAATTGTTTGGGAGGAAGTTGAACCAAAATGTAATAGACTCCCGTGGGATTTACTATTAGTAATTATTTGTATTGCACTGGCACCTAACCAAGGTTGGGGCCGAGGTTAGAAAGGTGCTGGATCAGCCTGTAAATGCAGACAGCTCCTCTGTGCAAAATCTGCCCAGTCTTGCAGGTAGGGATGGGGAAACTGAGGCAGGGAGAGGCCGACAAGTGTAATGAGGGTTGTTTCAGAGAGTTGTGGCTGAGCAAGGAGGTGAGCCAGCACACAGTGCTTACAGGAGCATCCTTCCTCTCTGGGGGTAAATCCTAGTGCATGGAACTGCAAAATGATTTGGGAAGGGACTTTAAACACCATCTTGTTCTACTCCCTTGCCATGGGCAGGAATACCTTCCTCTGGACCAGGTTGCTCAAATCCCATCCAACCTGGCCTTGGACACTTCCTCTACTTGTGATGCTTCCAGTTCCACCTAAAAGGCCATTGGGTAACAAATATGCTCTGCTGAAGAGTCCTGACCTGGGACAACACTGGAAAAGGTAGTTTCATGTTGCTTGTGCCTTTAATAAGTTATTTCTGTGATCATGTGTATTATTTTAAGGAGGGGAGGAACAGGAGATATCAAAGAACACAAGTGTTTCAAACGAAAACTGAGTCCCACTGCTCCTGAAAAACAAAATAAACAAACAAACACCAAAACAAAAAGATAAAATAGGTTTCTTTTTCTGTAAATCTGACCATTTCAGGGGAGTTAAATAATGAGGCAATTACGGATTTGCCAACAATAGAAGCTGATCAGATTACATGGGCCTGTAAAGCCAGATCGTCACTGAAGCCTTTTGGTGGGAAAGAAACGCAGTGCCAGACAGTCTTTAAATAGTTTTGAATAAGAGGGAGGGCTGGCTGTGTCCTTCCCTTCCGAGGCTTTCCCCACCTAAAGAATAGCACCGAGCCTCCTGCCAAGTCCAGCGTGTCCAGTCCATGCCCAAAGGCCCCACTCACAGGCCCAGCTATATAAATATATGTCGGTGCTCATGCATGCACATGTGTATATATAGAGCTCCCCAATTATCTGGGAAGACCCCACCCTGAGGGAGATGTGGGTGTGGAACAGGAGTTAAAAAAAAAAAAAAAAGATGGGACCCAAAATAGCACGGACACACAAAGGATCCCAAGGAAATGTGGAGGTCTCCTCACGGCATTGACAGGAAATCTCTGGGCTGCTGGCTCAGTAACCCCAGCTAGCCAAGGTCATGGGGGACTGATTGTGGTGGAGGGATGGATCCTGCTATCCATCTTCTGCAAAAATCACGGGATGAGGGGTGTGAGGTGGAAGTTTTTATGTCAGCGATGATTTGCAGGTGTCCCAGATGTGCCCGCAGGGGAATCTGTCTCCAGCGTAGCCTGAAAGAGAAGCAAAACAGACAGAGCTGGGGAGTGATATTTAACAAGGAATCACCTAAAAATTCTACTTAGAAAGGCTGGGACACTTGAGGGGGTCACCAGTGCCTCTTGGAGGTGGCTTCTCTGTCACTTGGCATCACTTTTGTCTCTCACATCACCTTAGAGCATCAATAAACCAAAGATCTCAGAATCACAGAGTATCTCCAGCTGGAAGTGACCCACATGGATCATCCAGTTCAAGGTATTTCAGGTCATCATCCTCTTTGGGCTCATCCTGGCCTGGTGGTGGGGGGTGTGTGAGATGGGCTGGAGGAGGTAACGTGACTTGTGAGGCCAAAAAGGTTAAAAGTGAATTTGCTGGATGGAGGGAGTAAATTTGGGCTGATTCGTGACTCATAAGAGGTGCTGAGTGCACAAAGGAGGGTGAGGCTCTGGGCCTTATCGTGTCCTCACCATCTCTTTTCCACTGGTCCGTTCTGTCCTCGGGATAGGCAGGCAGTGTCCGAGCCCTGCCCCGAGCACAGCCCCAGGGGACTGGCAGCCTCCCCACACATCCAGCAGTGGTGACAGCAGCAGGCTGAGGCTGTTCTCTGAGGGTAATTCCTGCTGTAAATCTTCAGGGGAGGTGGAGAGGAAAGGGAGGTGCAAGGAGCAGGGGACAACGTGTTGTGGTACCACAGCAATGTTGTGTGCCAGCACAAACTGACCTCACGCTCACCCAAATCCATTTTCTCCCTTTTACCAGGGCAGCCTGTACACCAGGCCGAGGTCTCCTTATTCTTTTGGATTTAAGGCCTCTCCTCTTGTTTTCTGCCCCTTAGGGCTGTGGCTTGGACCTCCTGCATGCTGGCCCTACAGATTCAGTCTCCATCTGGGGTTGGCATCCTTGGTTTTGATGGCACAAGTTTGGACATTAGATCCCTGCTGCCAATACTAGCTTTAATGCCTATGTGGTCTGGCATTGTGAGGCTGTGAGGTCCCAGAGAAACCAGTAGTCTCTCCTTGGGCTTGAGGCTGATCCTTTTCCTTTAGGAGGAGCCCCCGCCACAAGAAAGGGAAATTTCCTTCCTTCCTCTTCCTCACTGCAAAAACTCGAGTGACACAAGAAGTGAGGGGAGTTTTGGCTGCTCAGCCAACCCACAGAAGCTCTGCTCCACGAGAGCCTTGTGGCCCTCATCACCTGTGGATAAAGTCTAGACACGTTGCTGATGCACAGCACCCAGCTTGAGTGACATTGGATGTGACAACTCCTCCCTGGTGCCCGCCAGCTGGCAGAGGTTCAGCTGGCAGGGTGAGCAGCTCAGGGCCAGCTCCATCCCTGCCTTGCTCAGCATGAACCCAAATATGGGCCCAGCCAGCTGGAGAGGAGAGCAAGGCGAGAAATGTCATCTCCCCGTGCCACCCCAGAACTTGCAGGGTGCTCTCTCCACTGCCTTCTTGTGGTCCTGCCTTTCTCCATGGCAAAAATTGAGAAAAACTGAGTTCCAGGGAGACCTGATTGTGGCCTTCTGTAGTTTAGGGGGCTTACAAGAAAGATAGGGACAAACTAACAGGGCTTGTTGCAAAAGGACGAGGGATGATGGTTTTAAAACAAACAAGTTTTGATTTAGATTAGATACAAGGCAGAGATTTTTGATGATAGGGGTGCTGAGATGCTGGCACATTTTGTCCAGTGAAGCTGTGCGTGCCCCATCTGGAAATGTCCAAGACCAACTTGGATGATATTCTGAGCAACGTGGTCTAGTTGAAGACATCCCTGCTCCCTGCAGAGGGGTTGGACAAGGTTTTAAACATCTGTTCCAACCCAAACTCATCTATGGTTCTATGATGTGACACCAAATCTGACATCAAACAGAGCTTTCTATGCCCAGGTATTAGGAAAGGCCAACCTCAGCTGGGGAGGAAGGTGTGCCCCATCCCTGATGTTTGGACAGTGTAACATTTAGGAGCTTGTTTTGTGGGGATCATCACCAAATTTCTCCTGAATTAATTTTCCTAAAGTGCATCGGCTTCCCCTCATCAAGTTTAAGAGCTGAGGAGACTTTGATTCGATTTAGCTTACTTCATTTGGGCTAAATTAAGTAAAGACTGATTTAAAGCTGAACAAGAGTGGCCACCTGGTGGGCTGTGTGCACTTTGACTAATCCACTCTGAAATCATACCTCCTTTTAATTTTAGATTAATCTTTTCTGAGTGCCTCTGTGTAGACAAGCCATCAGGCTGTATAAAGATCAGTTCCTGTCTTGCGGGCTCATGTCCTCACTCCTTCCCAAGCTATCTGGAGTGAAGTCCTCCAGGAAAAGCCAGCAAGGGATGATTCATCTTTCTGGAGTGAAAAACACAGGGAGGAACTTTTTCTCTGTCTTAATGAATAAATCTGTGTCCGCAGACACCCTCGTTGGTGAGCAGCAGGGCTGGAGGAAGGAGGTCAGGTCCCCAGCAGGGGCTGCTTGATGTGACAGTTCAGCCCTCAAGAGCAAAGCTGATGCTTTGGCCAAGCAGTTCCCAGTGTTGGCTTCTCCAAAGGTCTCCTTCCCACCACCTTGCCGATAGCTCCACACCTCCTTAGTGCTGGAATCAACTTGTGGCCCGGTCTTCAACCTTGGGGAGAGGTGGTGAAGTTCCTCCAACCCTTCTTCCATCCCAGAGAGAAGTGGTAAAACTAGGTGGGATCCATGTGGTCAAGGTGGAATTCCCAATCTGACAGCCCCAGTCTTTAGGTTCTTCTCATGGACCTGAGATTCCTGTCCAAATTCAGAAAAATCCTGAAAGGCCATCTTAGATTAACACCATTGAAGAAAATCCCCAGATATTCAGTGTATAACAAAGTCCTGTATCCTTACAGCTTTTCTGCAGTTTTCAGTGTTGTGTTGACTTACAACCACTGCTTTGGGACACGATCACCCGCCCTTTACCTTGATCCAGAGAGATTTTCTGGCCCATTACTTGGTGTAAACCTTGAGTTTCTTCCAAAGTCCTGTGTGACTTTCTCAGAAATAGAGGGGTCTCGGGGCTAAATGTTCCAGACAACATGTCCTTCAGCCAGGGGTGATTGATGCCCCTTGATATGAGCTACAAATCCTCCTCCAAAGCAGCGAGGCCATTTTGGGATAGATCCACTCCACTGGTATAAAGGATTCAGGAGAGGATAGGAGCGTGGCCATGCTCTGTTTTGGAGGCCCTGGTCAGGCTGGGACAGGAGGTATTTTTGGCTCATGCTCCACAATTTCCGCTCCAGCAGCTCCAATTCTGTTTCCTACACAACGAGGTGTTCCTGGCTGCAGAGACCCCAGCTCATTCTGCAGCCTGGGAAGGGTGCAGGGGCTGCAGCCAGGTCCCTTAAAAATCCCGCCATGGATGGCATGGAACGATCCTCTTTCCCCTGATGGAAAGAGGATTATTTCCAGGCTTATTGGTGAAAAATGCCTGTGGGTTGCGTGGATAAGAGGTGGGCATGTGTGTTTGTGCTTGTTTGACTCCTTGGCAACCTCCTGTGAAGGATTTCGGAGCTTTCATTTTCCACAGTGGTCTTCCTGTCTCCTTCTGATGGTTTTTTTTTTGTTTTTCCCCTCCACTTTTTAGATAGCCACAGATTTTCCATGAGAATAGTTGTGGAGACACAATCCTAAATAGGATGTCCTATGTTTATCCATAAGAGAGGCTGGACTTCCCACTGCTGGCATTCCTCACCTCTGGCTGGAGCTGGCCATGGGATGCAGAACAATCTGGGATGGACCAGCTGGGTCCACTTGAGTGAAAAATGCCACTGATCACAAATTTCTGTCAAACCCCAGACTCTGAGGAGAAATTCAGGAGAGGTCCAAGCATGGGATAAAGGACAATTCAACAACAGTGTTTTTGAGAAGGTGGGAGTGAGGGACACCGAGATATCCCTGCTCCCTGTAATCCACTGTCTGGTCATTAATTAGCGCAGCAAATGAACCCATTTCTGCCTCCTCAAATGTGGTGTTTATAGAGGCCAAGAGAGCAAAGAGGAGACGACTCGGGGCTGCAGGGAAAGAGGAGCGTGGGGAGGTGTGCCTTGGGATGATTATTTTTAATATTTGTCATACTTCCAAATGAAACAGCAGACGAGCTGAGCTGGCTCAAACCCTTGCAGAAAGAGCTGATGGGGAATTTGTTAATGAAGCAAGTTTGTTGTCAGAAAATGCTGGTTCATCAAAACCTGGGTTCTGGGGACGTGTGTTGCAGCCCTGGCAGGAAAAGTGTATCAGGCTGTGGGTGGGTTTCTTGCTTGAAACCAAGGAGGTTTAAAGGCTGTTGTGTGAATAAGATAAAGCCAGGCAGATCTAACAGAGGATGAGGCAGCCAAAGCTCATGTGAGGCTTGCTTCAAGTCCCACTCTTTGGGCTTCAGGTTTACTTGTACTTGGTAAAAATAGGGAAATCTTGATTTTTTTTCCCAGTTCTGGAAGCAGAGTGGTGTTTTGGCTACTGTAGGGATGTGACTCACTGCAAAATGATGCAGACTTAGAGTCCTCAAGATGAGGCTAAAGTGCTGTGAGGACATGCCCCAGATCTCCTGCCGAGGGGTATCTCCAGGCAGGCAGTAGAGTAGAAAGCTCTGGATGCTCTTCTCCATCTGGAGATGAGGCAAAAGCTTGGGGCTTGAGGCACATCCATTTCCCTGCCCTGCTCCATGTCCAGACAGTAAGGGTTTATTGGGAAGGGTTTTCAGGGCAGAGGCTGTGGCTGCAGATTGCTTCAATTTGACAGCAGAGAAGAGGGCACTTGTCAGCACTATTGACTCGATCTCACTGTCTCTTCCATACACGATCTAAACAGCAGCAATTTGAAGAGTTTTTTTCAATAGGGTCTTTTCACAGTGGGACAAAGGAGGTTCCCTGCTGACAATAGACCTACTGGCTTTTAATTAGACTCCAGGCACACTTCTTTCTTAGAACCATAGAATGGTTTGGTTTAGAAAGGACCTTAAAAATCATCTCATTCTAACCCCATGGGCAGGGACACTTTCCACCATCCCAGGTTGCTCCAAACCCCATCCAACGTGGCCTGGGACACTTCTGGGGATCCAGGGGCAGCCAAGCCTCTCTGGGCAACCTGTTCCAGGGCCTCACCACCCTCATAGCCAAGAATCCCCTCCCCTGACCTGCTGCCCACTCTTCTTTGATGCTGCCCCTCCCCAGATGTTATTGCAGCACTAATTACACCTAGCCAGTAGGTCTCAACTTTAACATTTTGCAGAACAATTCTATCAAAAGTGTTCTGCAGCAGTTTTTATTCTGGCAGGAGTTTGGAGAGGATATGTCTGCACTGGATGTTTGGACTGATGGATTAGAGGTGAATGCTGGCAGCTGCTGTTGGATCTTTCCTCATTCTCTAACCCAGGAAGCCAAGCTGATCTTTGGCCTGCATGGAGCCGTTTCATAAAGCTGATGGTGAGGCTGGCAGCAAAGAGATTGGGTGATGCACGTTAGGAAAGCATCTAAGACGTGGAGAGTGCCAGGGTGGTGTGTAAACCATCCTTGTACCACATCCCTCACAAAAATCTCTGCAGTCAGCTCAGGAAGACCCTGTTTGGATCCCATCTATCCCAAAGATGATGGAAGGAAAAGAGCCTCTGCACATGCAAAATGAAAAACCCTGTGAAGTAACCACTTGCTCCGGTAGCCCAGCTTAATTCCAGGATAAATAACACTGCTCTGTGATATTCTGCCAATCTGATCCCTCTCACAGTTTCAAAAGGAGGTGACAGATTTCCTGTCCTCTGCAGTGGCTGGACTCTGCTGCACCTCAGACATGGCTGCATTGCAGAGGGTGGATAAAACCCTCCTTGCTCCCAGGAGCTTCTTGCAATGCAAAGAGAAGCCCAGGAGCTTTCTCAGTCACTTGGCAAACTCTGTCCCCTAGGAAAGGCCACCCCCGGAGCAGCCCCTGCTTTGCCTTTGATGAATTCAGCCCGCTGCCCCTGTTCAATCAGGAAAGGCTGCAAAAAAAGGGGAGGAAAATAGGAACTTCCTCAGGGCCCGGCTCACATCCCTTCCCCTTCCCTGGGCTGCTCAGGCTCCTCAGCTTTCTCATCCCGCCTTGGGAGGAGCAGGAGCCGGCTGGCGTAAGGCTCCGAGCCGGGCTCAGCCCGCCGGCGTGGGGTGTGTCACCCACCATTTCCTCAGTTATTCTTCTGAGTTTCCTTTTCTCACTATTAATAGAATTTCAGCCAATATCTGAGCTGTTTCTACAAGGTGGACCGGGGGGGAGGCGTTACCAAAATAGGAAGCGGGAAGCTGTTGGGCAGGGAATTAATCAGAGGAGCTGCATGGAGAGGGAATTAATTGCTGGCTTTGGGTGGGCTGTAGGAGGATGGATGGGACATGTCCTTTCACTTTGCATTTTGAGTCTGTTTGATCCTCTTTTTGCGCTCCAAGCCTTGACCTTTCCAAAAAGCTTCTCCCCTGAGTGCCTTCCCCAGCCTGCAGAACTCCATGTACTCACTGCACTGAGGTTTCAACCAGAGTATCACTCTAAGGCATAGTTAAACTGGAAGAGAGACACTTTAGATTAGATATTTGTTGGAAATTAGATTAGATATTAGCAGGAAATTTCTCCCTGTGAGGGTGGTGAGGCCCTCCATCCCTGGAAGTGTTCAAGGCCAAGGGTTGGAGCACCCTGGGATAGTGGAAGGTGTCCGTGCCCATGGCAGAGGGTTAGACTAGAGGGTCTTTAAGGTCCCCCTTCAACCCAAACCATTCTGTGATTCCACGAGTTGTGGTTAGAGGTGGTGCACAGCAGCTCAAAGCTGTGTCTGTAAAAGCTGTTGGGAGGAGCTGTGCTGGCACAAGGCAGCTCACCTTTCCTTTTACATTTTGGGTGACTTTTCACATCCCGCCAGCCCCTGGCCAAAGAATTCCCACACCATCCCCATCCACCAGCACCCACAGGGGCACTTTCCAGCCTCCCACATGGGCCCAACAAGCCCATCTGGGTAGTCATCACTAAGGGAAAGCTGTCTCCCCTCCTGGCCATGCCCATCTCAGACACACTGTATCACAGGCCCGGTCATGGGATACACATATCCGGACATGAAATCATGTTTTTGCAGCGGACTCATTTCCTCCTGTTTGGCTGCCTAGCCCACGGATGCGTGGAGGGCTCGCGCCCTCCTCCCACAGATCTACCCCACACCCAGCACCAGAGGTTTGGATTTTCTGAGGGATACATGCAAGAAGACAAGTGCAGACCAGTATTTAGACTCACTGCAGCCAAGCGCTGTCAAAATTCCCCCATCAGCTGCTAAATTGTTCTCATCTTCCCTAAAATGTGGAATTGGTGATGGGCCAGAAAAGTGAAATCAAAAACGTGGCCTTGGCGTGTCAAAATGCAGCCAGGAAGGTCAAGAGCAGGTGGTTTTTTTTATTGACTTCTGGAAAACAGGGTGAGGGACTCTGGCTGAAATTCAAGTGGACTTTTTTTGGGAAGGGTCTCCTCCAGATCAGGGGAGTGATAACTTGGAGGATCTCTCCTCCATCCTCCTCCTCTCTCATAGATGTCTTAAATCCTTTTATCTACGGGGCTCATGGTGTGAAGGGATCACTTGTTCCCTGAAAAAGGACTTACTGTATCTTTTGTGAGTGATTTTCATGCTGAAGGGGGCCCAAACATAACCCTATCCTTCTGGCTGTTCTTACCAGGGGTTTCCTCCTCCTTCAACCAGATCCTTTTCATTTCTTCTGTTGGGGACAGTTGTCAGGCAATACTGGCCACTGGCCCAGGCAAACAGGGGCTCGTTACCAGTTATTACCCCTGAGTCCACCACTGAAATTTGGCACAGGTGGCCAGCGAGGGAGGAAGAGATTAAAAAAAAAAAAAAAAATCCAACATTTTCTGGCATTTGGAAGAGATACAGTACACATGGAAGGAAAACAGTGACTCCTGGGACTGCGGTGCTCATTCCGTAGTTGTTTCTGCTTTGGAATTAAGTTTGCAATGCGTTTGCCTAAGCCAGGTCTTCTGTGGGTGGTGATCCTGCAAGACGCCAAAAAAATTGCAATTTTTCTAAATGAAATGCATTTTTTCCCAAAGCTGCAGTGAGACAGAGTCCCTGGATAAACAACATTAAGCTGAGAGCAATAAAACTGCAGGAAGATATTGAGCCCCGTGATTGCAGCAGCACCTTTTGCAGCAGCAGTGAGAAAACAGGTTAATTTAATGCTGCAGGATAGAAACGGTATATTTTGCTGACAGAAAGGTGCTCAAAAAACCTGCAGGAGAGGTGTGGAGATGGATTTTCTTGCCCTGTGGGACAGTATCTAAGCCAGCTGTAGCCACAGTTACTTTCCACCGGTGTGTTGTAGGTCCAGTCCATGATGCTTGATCCCACTTAAATCACTGGTCCTGGCTTGATGAGGAAGAATAAATGGATTTTTTAACATCTCTTGACCTCATTGAAGAGGAACACTAGGAGTAGATGCAGAGATACAGAAAGATGAAACACTAACGAGATTTTTGGGCACCAGCTCAAGTCTTGGTTCTTCTCCTAGTCATTTTTTGGGGGGCTGTGTCACTGTATGTGCCCCCCAAAAAGACCCTGCTACCATCCCAGCCAGGACAAGCCTGGAGGATCTCACCAGATCTCTTCATCAGCAGAACAACCCCTAGCTTTGGGCTTTTGCCCTCAGGGTTTTTTTGCTACAAGTGTTAAAATCCTGTCTGTATCTCCCCAGGGTGGGCCAGAGAAGTGCTGGGGCAGGGATGCTGGTTCCTTGGATCACAGGGTGGTCCCAGCTGGCCACCAGGACTGGCCTAGAGCCAAAGCAGGGTCCTGTCCCCTTCTCTTGGACTGAGTTGAATTGAATTGTCTTTTTGACCTCTCTTTGGAGCCTTTAATTCTGCCCCTGTGAGGTGAGGCCGGGGCATGAAGAGGAAATGAGAGCAGTAGGGGATTTCCTCCTTCCTTCCTTCCAACCCTTTCTTTCTTTATGTCTCTTTTGTACTGTTTCTACCTTTAGGGGATTTTTTTTTTTTTTTTTTTGTGCCTCTTTTGTTGTAAGCCCCCCCTGTCAAACTCTTACACCCTATTTATGGGACAGACCCATTCTGTGGCTCACTGGATGCTTGGTCTCTCCCCAGCTTGGTGCAACCATCACTGACAATTCAAGACACACAAATTGATAACACAACTAAGGAGGTGGTAGGTTAAAACTCCCTCCTATCTTCGTCACCTGGAGTTTATCTGTCAGGACCCTGTGATGGTGTTTTACTTCTTTACCTCTTCTTCTCCCTCAGACAGTGGTCAGCCCATAGGAAATGTGACTTATCTCCACAAAAGCCCTTTTCCTGCAGATGTAATGGAAATGTTTTGTCACAAGCCAAGTGTTTCCTAAAATAATTCGTGCTGCTACTTTCAGTTACACTCACATCTTGATTGTGCTTCCAGGAGTGGCTGCTCCTGGTGGCTGGTGGGGAAACCATGTTTTGGGAGGAGATCTGAACTTTCACAAAGGCATGGGGTATTAGGACAAGAGATGTTGGCTTACAGTGAGTGACAGGGAGCAGAGTTAGATAGGATATTGGGAAGAAATTCTTCCCTGTGAGGGTGGTGAGGCCCTGGAACAGGGTGCCCAGAGGAGTGTGGTTGCTCCATCCCTGGAAACATTCAAGGCCAGATTGGATGGGGCTTGGAGCACCCTGGGATAGTGGAAGGTGTCCCTGCCCACAGCAGGAGGGGTTGGAATGAGAAGATCTTTGAGGTCCCTTCCAAACCAAATCAGTTAGTGGTACTATGATTCCCCTGAAATGGCCAGGCAGTTGTCTGAGCTGATCAGTGTAGGTACATTCCAACTGAAATATTCTGTACTCCCTTCCCTTCCCTTCCCTTCCCTTCCCTTCCCTTCCCTTCCCTTCCCTTCCCTTCCCTTCCCTTCCCTTCCCTTCCCTTCCCTTCCCTTCCCTTCCCTTCCCTTCCCTTCCCTTCCCTTCCCTTCCCTTCCCTTCCCTTCCCTTCCCTTCCCTTCCCTTCCCTTCCCTTCCCTTCCCTTCCCTTCCCTTCCCTTCCCTTCCCTTCCCTTCCCTGTTTGGATGCCTATGCAAGGCCCAGATGTAGCTCCTCTGCCTCCTCCAAACCCAATCTGTCCCCACAGAAACTCAAATTTGTTGCAGCCTCCCAAATCCCACTCTCCAGGTCCTTCTCAAGCCAGATCCTGGCATGGTGGAGTTCAATTTTCCCATCAGAAACTTGAGCTTCATCAGATCTTTGATGCACAATCAGAGTCAATAGCCAGGCTCTATAAGAGAAGAAATGTTGCCTATGTGCCAGCAGGGAGGAACAAAGCAGGTCTCTGGAGAGCAGCATTAGGCTAAAAATGAATCCTTGGAAGTGTGACTCCTGTTTTAGAGGACTGGAAGTAATATATGAGTTCTTCATGAGGAAAAAAAAAATTATAGCAACTCTTCTGCCCAATCCTCAAATGGAAGAACCTTCTTCCCAAATCAGGTAATTTCCTTGATTCCAGAGGGATCCATGGATAAAGTGGCTCAGCTAATTTTTCCTGAAAGGTGAAGAATTGGCCAAACTTTTCCAGGGGTGAATTTGAGCAAGAGCCCAGAACTGGTGGTCGCCACGTGGGGAAATTCTCTGTGGCCATTGATGGAGCTCCTGCAGTGATTACAATCAGAAGAACAAACCCAGGTTTTTATACTGGTTTAGCAGTGAAAATACCTTCTTTTGGCATTGCAGCATGTTGCAGAGCTCTCTGCTGTGGGAGATTCTCTCTTGTCAGGAGAGTTGTCATGTGTCCCTCACTGAGGAACAGCTTCATCATTTGAAAGTCTAAAGTATTCTTGAGAAACCAAACACAGATCTCTGCGTGCGATGTGCAATCGTTGTGAGGTTATCGTTTGGGCTTAATGATTACAAATGTGAGATAATTGTTCAGGCTTAATGATTACCAATGTGAGATAATCGTTCAGGCTTAATGATCTCGGAGGTCTTTTCCAACCTTAATGATTCTGTGTCACCTTATCCCTTCAGGAATGTAGGAGACCCTCATAACAGGGATGGACAATTGCAGTCAGTGCATCCCTCAGCTGTCCCCTTACAAGGATCTGCTTTATTTTGGGAACCACTTGCAGAGCTTTGCCTGGAAGCTGGTGGACATCCCATCTGAGGGAGACCTGCATCCTGAGACCCAGCAGGTCTTGTCCTCCTGCTCTCACTCTGAAGTCCTGTGAGTTTGGCTACATTTGGAGGTCCCTCTTGTCCTCCTCTGCTCTGCTTCCTGCTGGACTCAGTGATACCAGAACGTGGAATTTGATATGACTTTGGAGAGCAAGAGGCAAGCCCTGAGTGAATGACTTGTGGTTTATGCCAGTGTTTACTTCCACAAATACATGTTCTGAGAGGGAACCAAGGGCAGTTTCCTTAGTTCAGCATTTACCTTGGCATTTTTGCTTTTCCCCAGGTGTCAACTCTCAGGATGATGCATATTCTGCAGACACAGGAAAAAACACGACCATTGCGTCCACAGCAACTGCCACAACCAGAGAAATCCCCATAACCAGAGAAAACCTCACAATCACAGAAATCACCACAACGACCAACATTTCAAGAACCCCAGAGACGCCAACCACTGTTCCACCACCACCTATCACAGTCCTAACCAGCAGCACTAAGAAAGAAATCATTCAGCCTCCTGTGGAAGCAACCACTGCTCAAAGCATCACGACCAAAACCAACCTGGCATCATCATCCCCCACGGCCATATCACCCGCCACAGTGGCAGGGACCGCCCCCACAACATTAGCGACAGCATTGGCTGCCATCACCATCCTATCCCACACATCTAGGCAGGAGAGAACCACACACGGTGCCACCACCCCTACTGCAAGCTCCAGTACTCTCCAGCAGCCCAATAATGTTACAGCCACTTCAGGAAGCACAGGGACCACTGCTGCTGCAAAATCCGTCACCACTCAAGCAAACAGTCCTCCAGGAGCTGTAGGGGCCGCTGGCACACCCTCTCTGACCACACAATCTCAGGGAAGCCAGCCTTTGGGTCATTTGCCTAAAACCACTGTGACCACCACAGTGGCGAGGACTGACCCCCCCGCAAGCTCCAAGGAGTGTGTTATTCCCCCTTCCCAATCTGCCACCAAGCAGCCTCCTTCTTCCAGCTCTCCAGCTGCCCAGGCACCAACCCTTTCCACCAGCTCTGGAAGCACTGGCACTCCTGTTACCACTCCCATTGGATCCCCATCCCTCGCCGCCACTCCGATGTCACCTGGCAGCAAAGACACAGGCCCAGAGGCAACCACCACAACAGCTCCTGGGGCAGGTAACAGGAGACAGGAACCTTGGTTTCCTGTGCTGGGGAGGCCTTTTTTGTCTTTTCTTCTCCTCTGGCTACCCTAAACACATCCTGCCATTATGGGCTGCCACCACCTTGTATCATTTTAGGACTTTCCAGCACGGTTGTCTGTGTGACAAGCGCATGTTTAGGTCCCTGTTGTCCTCGGTGGAGGTCGAGTAAATGCAGTCAGTGAAATTCAAAGAATGAATCAAGAGGCAAAGTGCAGGCATTGGCTTTTGGAGGGACCAAAGGGTGCCGGAAGCACCATCAGCTGCAGTGGCTTGATCTTCAGGGACGGTGAAGGCTGGCAGCAGCGATGGGCTGGGGACTGACTGGGGAGAGCTGTGGAAGCAGTAGCAGTGTGACAGCCCCAGGAATGCTGCCTGTGGAGGATCCCCGATGCAGCTGACAGCTTAGGGAAGGCTGTCTGGGCATGCACAGAAAATGAGCTTTAGATGACTAAGGAGATTTTGTGGCTAAACTCTGAGTTTACAACCCTTGAGGAGTCTGACTTTGGTAGGACGTTCGGGAGGGCTTGGGCTGCTGACTGCTGTCTAAGCAGCATTAGGAGTGCCCACGTGCTGTTTAGGACCTTGCTGAACACCATTAAGGCGTTTTCTCTGACCTCTGGAGTTTTCCAGGGGTGTTAGTTGCTAGGTGTCCTGGTGAGGCACAGTTCAGCCTCCCAAACTGGCATTTTGTCTGGTACCATTTACAGGGAAGATATCATGTTGTGGGACTGTGAGGGCTCCATGGAGCCTTCCAGACTTGGCTGGGATTGTGGGTTCAGCTCACATCTGGCTCTGAATAAAAGCTGTGATTACAATGGAGCCCTTCACTATCTTCCCCTGGAAAATGCTCTTCTAGACCCAGTTTCCAGTTACCTGGAATACAGAAGCCACTCAAAAAAACAACTCCATTCCCCTCAGCCTCCCAGCTGCTGGCATCACTAAATGGGCCAAGGTTTTACTGCAAGGCCACCTTCACTGGCTTCCCCTAAGTCATGTTTTCATCTGTGGGCAGGAATGAGGTGAAATGTGTATTTTCATGAAGGATGTTTCTCTTTCCTTTCTTTCCCCTCCTGCTCCACAGGGCTGCTCTCCACTGAAGGATGATATATAAAATTATGTTAATTCAAATTGGGCCTCAAGCTTTAAGCCTGAAGAGGTCTAAAAAACTCTTTATATTTAATAAATAGCTGGCAGAATGCATGAGAAACAGATGGCTTTGGAATTAATTCTCTCCTGGAGCATTTAGAATGTGTCTGGGAGGGAAATATCCATCATCTTTTCTGTGGAAGAGGCAGGAGTCCCAAGAGCAAACAGGCTGTGAACATCCTGTGCCATTTTAAATCTCTTTGTCACCACTTAAGGATCAATTAGGAAGCCAGGGATGAAGATCCATGTCATCAAAGGGTTCTGGGGAGGCAAGAGCAAGGCTGTGCTCCCGCTGCACAAACAATTCTAAGATATGACAGAACTTAATCAAGTCCTCAGGTGACCTCAGGTATCAGAGACATCTGAATGGGGCTGGTAGATTTGACCTGAATGGGGCTGGGTAGCCAGGTCTGTGTTTGTTGAGGAAATCTGCATGGAAGACATCCCAGATAAAGTGAAAGGAGGGTCACCCCATAGTTCTAAGTGATTATCTAGCTATCCACACACAGCCATCAATGGCCTTTGGTTCCCTCTCTCCAGAACACTCTGACAAGTCTTCATCAGCAGAAAATAAAATCAGTAATCGAATTCTTTCCATATCAAAGCTAATTTAAAAAAGATATAAAATTAAAGGAGCAATCTAAAGCCTCTCCAGCCTTTGACCCAATGAGCTTCAAGGCAGGGCTAGAGATGAAAACTGACTTTGAGATGATCCCTAACAGAGCTGTGCCAGCTGTATCCTCTATACTGTGTCAGTGTCTGTCTGCTTGTTTTTTGG
The DNA here is from genome assembly GCF_009819655.1 of Sylvia atricapilla. Lineage (NCBI taxonomy): Eukaryota > Metazoa > Chordata > Aves > Passeriformes > Sylviidae > Sylvia > Sylvia atricapilla. Next base: position 20,790,419 of record NC_089144.1, on the reverse strand, counting down.
TGCATATTGGGGAGCCAGACCAGAGCACCCAGGATGTTGGATCTGCATCAGGCAAACCCCCCAGTGCCTCCCAGAGCCCTGAAAGTGCCCAGCCACCAGACCAGACAAAGAGCTGTGGTTCTGACCACCAGCAATCCAACATTCCTTACCAAAACCAGGTAATGGCACCAAAGGGGAAGGTGGGCACCTCTCAGTTGTGTTAATTTAGCTGCCATCCCACGTGCATGTGGAGTCTGCGGCTCCTCTCCCTGTTTCTGTGTCAGAGAGAGAGACATCTGCCAGCAAAGCAATTCCAGCTTGTAGAATCACAGAACTCTGGGTTGGAAAGGACCTTTAGAGGTGATTTACTCCCATCTCTTTCTCCTGGAACTTTCCAGAGAAGAGACAATGAGGATGGAGGTGAAGGGGAGTGTGTCCAGGGGAGGGGTCTGGAGCACCAGGAGCAGCTGAGGGAGCTGGGAGGGCTCAGCCTGGAGAAGAGGAGGCTCAGGGGGGGACCTTGTGGCTCTGCACAACTCCATGAGAGGAGGGGACAGCCAGGAGGGGGTCAGGCTCTTTTCCCCAGGAAACAAATAATGGGCTGTTGGATTGGTGACCAACCATCCTTCCAGCCTTTGTCCACCACTGAGAGTTGCTTTTCTTCTGCTTTTCCAGCTCATCTGTAACGACCAGGTGCAAAATACCAAGCCCAACATTCGGCTGAAAGAACCCAGAACCTGTGTAAGTACCACCTTTTTGACTTCCACGGAAAATTAGCAGCTGTTGGAGGTTCAGATTTTAACCTGTGGTGCTCTGAGTATGTGAGAAAATGCTCAGAAATGAGGAAATTTCATCAAACTTCCAACCAATGCAAAATGGCGAACGCAAACCTACGTCCAGCAGTGTCACCACTGCTGGTGACACTGCGGGATGTGGCAGGAGGAGAAGAGGCCAGTGTTGTCTGCTCCGTGTAGAAGGGCCAGCTGAGCCCACCCAGGTCTTACAGAAAGACAAATGGAAAATTTTAAAAGGTAAATCTTTCCCTATGCTTGCAGGAAAGCTTCTTGCCTAAATTGAAGGGGTGGAATTTTGTCCCAAAACCCGAGAGAAAAAATGAGGTGTTGTTCTACAGTTATTGTGCACCTGTGAGATCTTGTACCTCACATTGGGGTTGGGTGGCATCCAGCTGCAGGGCAACTGGGAAGCGGAGGAGCCTGGAGTTTGGGACTCACTGTGCTCCTCAATGCTCTCACGGAACGCTAAAGTGAGAGGAAAAAACCTCCATTTCACTTGTTTCAGACTCTCTACAAGACCAGGGAGCAGTTGGGGAGGCTGGGGGCAGGCAAGCCCAACCCAGGACCACACACCAAGACTCTTTCTGGTGGGTGGGCACTGCCTGATGGTGCCCTTAAGAGATACCCACCTTCAGAATTGTTCTGGTGGAAACTGAGAGCTACCTGCAATAGGGAAGATGCACTGTAGTGATAAGTTCCAAATAGGAAGAAGTCTTTTGTTGGTGATAAAGAGGAAGAGACATCAGTAAAATGGTTGGTGAGGTCCTGAGAGAGTGACTGTGGGTAGTGCTCAGAGGTGGGTTTTGGCATGATAATGCTCTGTTTTCTGGCAGTGAAATCCAATTTTGGAGCCTAAAAGGACTTAGGACTGTGCTGGTCTTTAAAGCTTCCCTCTTCCTTCTGGGTGCAGTGATGTTCCAGAGCTGCTGTCCTTCCTGTAGAGTTGTACTGGGAGGATTTTGGAAGCAGGGGTGGTGATGCTGGGAAGCTGAGGGATGGGCAGACACCACATCTTTGGGATCATGGCTTGCTCTGGGGCCATGGAGCATTGGAGCAGGCGAGCCAGGGAGTCTCCCACTCTGCTTCCCTTTGATTCCTCTGGGTGCAATAACCAGCCAGAGCATTGTTAGCACAGAATGCCAATTACGCCCCGAAACAGCCACAGAAAGGCTGCAGGGCTGCAAGGGTGCATCCTCCCATGGGCTGCATCCTCCCATCCCATCGCCCTCCTCAGCTGCCAAAGCACCTCCCCACCCCTGCTCACCCTTAACTTTCCACTCGTATTCCTGAAAATTGCAGCCCATTCAGTGCCTCCCAGGCCGAGCAGATAACGAAGAAATGGCACTATCTGGTTTCCCTGCTTTGTAGGCCTGGTAAACACATCTGTAGCCAAATCCTGACAGCAAAGTGAAAAAATCCTTTGCGTTTCACAGTCCGTGGGAAAACAGGAAAGTGTGTGCTGTGAGGAGAAATGTTCCAGAAACAGCTCCGATCCTGCCCCAAGAACACGCCAGAGTTAGGGTGGCATTGTACTAAAATTCAGGTCCAGCAAGAAGCCAGGGCAGTGTGGGGAGACCAATAGTGGGGGACATGTCTGGATCACACAGGGCAGGGGACAGGACGCTGCAAAGCCACCCACCCCATCCACAGCTGGGCTGGTGGGGCAGCACCAGTGATGGGGAACTCCAGCTGGGACTGAAACCAGGAATTGCTGACATTTTACCCCACCACACCTCAGATTCTCCAGAAAACAAGGAACTGAAACTATAAATCCTTAAAAAAAAAAAAAAAAAAAAAAAAAAAAAAGCTGCTACCACTTTGTGGACTGCAGGTGTTTCACAGGCTGGTTGGTTGGTTGCCTGCATCCTTCCCCTTCAGGTGATGCCTTGAACCAGTGCTGAACAGTTTGGTCCACGTTCCCCCACCTTCTCCTTCTCATTCCTTTGTTAAAAAAACTCATTAAGATCTTGCTGTAATCAAAGTCTATTAGCTCAATACCTCATGTTCTTACAGGATGACTTCTTCCAAGGTCTGGCTCACAAATGTACTTTCAGTTGAGTTTCTCCTGCCATGGAAGGGATGGGTGGATGGGTGGATGGATGGATGGATGGATGGATGGATGGATGGATGGATGGATGGATGGATGGATGGATGGATGGATGGATGGATGCTCTGCTTCTCATCCCAACCCCAAAATGAGTTAGGTGAAGTGAGAAGTGATGATGACAGAGGTGGTTGGTGTAGCCTGAGCTGTGGTTCAGCCACACAACCCTGTGTCCATCTCCCAGGGGTTCCTCCTCCATCGTGTCCCTCACCTGGACACAGATGTGCCGAAGGAGCTGAGTCAGTGGATGCTGGGGAGAAGCAGAACCTGCTGCACTGGGGGATGCAAAACCCGCAGCAGGACCACTCGAACCCACTGGAATTCCTGTGTGACACCCACTGGTCTGGGGACACCGGACAGTCCCTGGGGCAGGCAGAGGGACTCCCTCACCGAGCCGGGTCGTGGTGCCCCCTCACTCCGCGCAGCTGGCGGGGGTGGTTTGTTGACTCAAGTGCTGCTACCTCATTCGGGGATGTTGGTTTTAGGTCTCCGCCAGTGTGGGAACCGGATCCGAGCTGCTCAGCAGCGCCTGTCAACTCCGGCCAAGGAATGCGAGCGGCTCCGGCGGTGGAGGGGGAGCTGCCAGGGCATCCCTGCCGGCCTCACCCTGCCCCTCTCCCGCCCTGGAAAGGGACAATCCCTGCGGTTCAGCCTCTGATGGGCTTTGGGCACTGCTTACCAGCTGCCACTGAAGCGGTCTCAGAGACGTTTTAGCCTCGCATCCCATTTCCCTCTCCACCCAAAAAAAGGGGCATTTTTTTCCCCCTCCATGGGGTGGTAGGGGAATAAGCAGGTTTTTGAGGACTGGGAGAAAGCAGAGCTGCGGCAAAATCGGGGAAAGAAGGATACAGGGGGGCAGCAGAGGCTTTCGCTTCCTCTGCCAAGCAGAAAGTGCTGCGCAGATAGGGACTGGTAAATCACAGGACATTCCAAGCGTAGGAGCACAACCCAGCGTCCAGACGTGATAAAACCACCGAGCTAGAGCCCCCTCCTCCCCGTCCTGCTGGGAACCAGCTTTCCAGGGAATGCTGCCCTCGGGCTGGGGCAGATTTCCCACCCAGCTCTTTTCCCCGGGATGACACAACCCCACCGAGGGGCCCCGCGGAATTTCTCCCGGGGCAAAGTGAAAGGACAGGCGAGGAACAGCGGCTGTTCCCAGGGACAGCCAGGGCCTCCCGATGCTGAGCTCACCCTCGCACTGTATCCGGGGCCAGCCTTCCGCCCCGGCTAAGCGCATCCTGTCTCCACTGCTGCTTCCCAAACATTCAGATAAGATGGGGTGAGATTAGGTGCGTCCCTGGGCCAGGCAGCTCCCATCCCTGTGATGCAGCAAGCAGGGTGCTGCCAGCCACCGGTGGGGTTGGGATGGGAGAGAAAGGTTTGGGGTAATGGAGCAGGCAGGAGCAGAGCCTGTCCCAGCCAGGCACCTCGTTTCAGCAGAGCTTAAGGACTTTTACACACAGGATCACCTGCACACAAAAGATTTGTGTACACAGGAGCTGTATATACAGCACCTCTCATATAGGACTTGTGAGGGCCAGGTCTGTGCACAGGATTGTGGAATAATTTAGGTTGGAAAAGCCCGCTGAGATCATCACGTTCAACCATTAACCCACCACTGCCAAATCCACCACTAACCCATGTCCCCAAGTGCCACATCCACATGTCAGGATCTGTGCAGGCAGGAGGGTGATCCCCTCTACATTAGTGAGCTCCCAGATGCTACAAAGCATTGAGTAAATAACCTCAGGAACACCACAGAGGGAGCATGGGCTCCATCCGCCCCGCTCCCATCTCTCCAGGGATGCTTTTGCCCAGAGATGCTGTGCCTTTCCTATCCCTGGAAGTGCTGAAGGCCAGCTTGGAATGGGGCTTAGAGCAATCTGGTCTACACAAGTGGTCCCTGCCCATGGCAAGGAGAGGAACTGGGTGATATTTTGGGTCCTTATAATCCAAACCACTCTGTGATTCATTCTGTGATTCTGTCCAAAAGCAAGACACAGTCTCCTGCTCTTCCTTGCAGAGCTGTGGGCAAGTTTTAGGGAGGACAGGGACCTGTGTTGGTTGGGACAGAGGGTAGAAAGGCTGGAGATGCCTGTGGGGGAACTGTGGGGCTGCACAGCCCTGCCCTGCTCCCACTGTGGCTCCCTGGCCTCGCCAGCACCTCCGCCCCGCTTCCCTCAGGGACCTGCTATTCCTGGAACACCAAAAGCTGCGGCTCACAGATAAGGCTGGTGCAGGGCCCGGGTGAGGAACGGCAGCCAAGAGCTCGGCTTCTTGTAAAGAAACTACTTTTAAACTTTTCCTGTTCCCTGGGAGGGCCGGCGGCAGCCGGGCAGTGCACTGGGATGAGGGAAGATCACAGAATCCATTTGGTTGGAAAAGACCTTCGAGGTCACCGAGTCCAAACTATGACCCAACACCACCTTGTCAACCAGACCACGGCACGGAGTGGCCAGTCCTAAAGGGGACATTCTATAAGGATGGGGCATCCTGCACCCCTGGAGAGGTGGTGGGATGTTCCTGGGCATGCCCCTGGGTGGGGGAGCAGTCCTGACCCTCAGTGTCTCCACAGGCTGGATGGAAGATTGCCTGCAACAACAACTCCTTCTTTGAGAGCTTCTGCTCCACGGCCCAGCACGTGTTTAACGCCAGCAGGGACTGGTGCACGGTGACACTGACGGCTGGCCAACCCCCCTCCCAGGACTGGGACGTCTGGGTGGTCCTGCACCGTGAGTATGGCCCCACCGTCCTGCTGCACTGGGACAGGGTGGCACTGGGGACCCCGGAGCTGGAGGCTTGGGAGAGTCCTCAGGTCTACTAGAGCTTGGCCAAAGGGCTCTGTTCCCATGGCTGCCCCCTCCCAGTGGTTTGGGAGAGGTACAGTAATCCCAGAGATGAGCTTTGTGCCCCAAGGAATACACCAGATCCCTCTGCCATGTTGAGTCCAGGCATTAACCAGTCTCCAGGAGGAAGAATTCCTCCCAGGTAGTTAAACCCGTGTGCACAGTTCAAATCCATCCCCAAAGACCACAGAGAGAAGCTTCATGCCCATGTCAGAGCCCTGTTGAGATACCCAGCTCAGCACGGGGTTGCCCAAACAGTGCTTTAGGATCAGGGTGCCTGGGAGATGGAGACATCCTGCTGTCCAAGCATGAGGGGGAGTAAGGCCTGAGCTCCGTCCTGCTCTTACTCATCACCAGAGCAGGGGTTGAGTGGGTGATCCAGACTCCACATCCAGCCTCAGGGAAGGCACCCAGGCACTGGGGACTAGTCCTTGAGGAGCCAGGTACAGCCCCTCATTTGGCTCTCTTGTAAATCAACCACTGGAGATGGATGGTGGGGCCTGGGGACTCTGGGGCTGTCCCCCTTCCAGAAGAGACCCTGGCTCCTTGTCTGGCTGTGAAGCACCTACAAGGGTTGGCTTCATCCTCACCCATCTTCATCCACCTCCTCCAGAAAGGGGGTCACCTCTCTGACCAGGAGATGGAGGCACAACCTATCCCCTCTCCACACTGTGTGCTCACTGAAGCCTTTTCCTTCCCCCAGATCCCCTGGACTCTGAAGAAGTCCTCAAGGAACTGCAGGACAAGAAGGACAAGTTAGAGGAGGTAAGTGGGTCTCTGGTCATGGCACAGCTGCCTCCATGGATGTCCCCCTGTGGTGGGTGACACAGGAGACTTGACCTGTCCCTTCTGTGGCAGCTGGGCATTGTCAACATGACCTCTGGCAAAATTGTGGAGGACATGACCATCAATGATGAGTTCAGCACACCTCTGATCATCACCATCATCACTCTGGCCGGGTCCCTGCTGCTCATCGCCGCCATCTACGGCTGCCACCAGCGCTTCTCCCAAAAGAAGGACCAGGTAAGGTGGCAGGAGGGTGGGACAGGTATCCCAAGACCTTTTCCATCCCAGAGGCATCTCCAGGAGATGAGGATCATCGGTGCTGCCATCTCTGCTGGTGGAGACATCTTGGCTTGCCCAGTGGGCACCACCCCGGGCCATAATTTTGCCAAGAAAGGCTTTCTTAATCCAAAACCCCATTCCAAAAACGAGCTGTACCCCTCAAAAAAAATTCTTGAAATACTTTTACAAGTAGTGGAGCTTGGGTTGTGTGCTAGGGAGCCCCAGGCTGTGTGCTGGGCATCAGCAGGAGGGGCATCGACACCACAGGGCTCAGCCATTGCAAGGGCTGGGTCAAGGCCAAATTTCCGAACAGCAGCAGCAGGATTTAAGGAAGAAGCAACACAGAAAAAGAAAATAATGTGATTTTTATCTCAGGAAGCAATCCTAGGTGATTTAGTGTAGCATCCACCTGCAAGGACTGGCCAGTCCCATGTCCTGGGGCACCAAGGTTTGCACTCGTCCCAGCTGCTGCTCCTGAGGATTTGGCACTAGGACAGACAGCAACAGAAAAAGAAAATAATTATGAAATCAGATTATGCAATCAGGATAAACCACCCTCCTGATGTAGAAGCAAACCTACTTCACTCCTACTTCATTTTCCCCTGGACCAGCTCATCTTTTCTCAGTGATCCCAACCTCTGCCCCACGGGAAAACAAGGCATAAAGCTTTAAATATTTACAGTGCAAGGTAGGTGAACACAGGAGGGAGGGAAGATCAAACCAATGCCCCTGTCGGACTTGTTTGTACTTACCAGGCTTGATTTTTGGGAAGAAATAGGGGGAGAGGCAAGACCTCAATAAACATTTGACCTGCACTGTGGTCCCCTTTGAGCTTCCAGGGTTTCATTATTCCTTGCATGAAACCTCCCTGGCTGGGGTGAAGAAACATCCCACCAGGGACAGATAACAACATAACATACCCCATGTTGTTCAGAAAACAGGTAGAAATAGGGTATTTTTAGTGATGGGAACATGTGTCCCTAAAATAACCTGGTGTAGAGGAATAGGTACCAGTCTAATTTGAATGTTCCAGAGGTTAATTCCCACGAGGCGCAGGATAGAAGAGTAAAACCAAAGCAAGGGATGCCATTTCCAAAAACCAAACACATTCCTCCTTCCTGGCTTTGTTTTTGGGTGGTTTCTTTTGTTCTCCTTCTGTTTCGTTTCCAAAAATGACTTGAAAGTTTTTTTTTTTTTTCCTATTTTATTTTGGTTTTTCTCCAACCCTCCTCTTCCCCTCCCCCACCCCCCACCTCCCTCCCTGTTGTTCTATCTTGGAAATACCCAGAACATCCACCCTGATGTCCCCGGGTTTGATGATGGACATGTGGCTCTGATCTTTAATGTGAGTTCCAACACAGGGATCGGAGGGGCGGGCGCCGCATCCGTAACACCCCCAGCTCTCACCTCCGGCGCTTGGTAGGGCCAGGAGCTTTTAACAGGACTAAAGCCCAGCTTTACAGCCCCTTTCCTCCTCACTGCATGGCTGGAGGGTGCCTTGCCATGGTGGGAGAGCAGCAATCCTCCAGGGAAGCTGCCCTTGGGAGAGCCCAGGTGTGTCCTCTGCTTTTGAGCATCCCACAATCCCCACCCTGCCACGGGTGACACAGGGGACTCCCAGAAGCGCCTCTGCAGCTCCTCTGTCAGCACCAAGCCCTGCAGTTTTGCTTCTCCATGGATTCCCTCCCACGCCTGTCTCCTGACATTTACTAGGAGCACTGTAATAGAGCAAGCTGTGAAACCAGGCAGATCTTAACAGGGCTCCCCAAAAAGGGCTGAGCAAGGAGTGCAGCTCCCCACTGAATCCTTCCAGGGAAGGATGGAGATGCAACACCCACCGAGACCCCTGTGCCTCTCAAAAAGGGATGACAAGGACTGCAGTTCCCCACTGAATCCCTCTAAGGAAGGATGGGGATGAAGGAGCCCAAGTGGATGCAAAATTAGGATGGGCTGGGGTTCTGCCAAGGAATGGAGGGCTGAGTCAGAGCCTAAAGCTCCGACTTTGTTACCATCAAAGAACCTGGGTGCCTGATTCCATCTTTCCCTGCCTGGTTTCCATTGAGAGCTCCAGAATGAGGAGGGATAATGGTCAAGAACTGGCAGGTGGGAGCTGCCCCTGAGAATAATAAAGGAGACTAATAAAGCAACTAAAAAAGGACGGGGTGGAAAGCAAGGGGAGGGGAAGAGCAGATTTGAAGTAGGGAGGTAGGAGTTGGGATGTAGTGATGTTCAACCTCTTCCCAAGGTCCTGGGGGGAACAAACTGAAGCTGGCAGCTGCTCCTGGAGGTTTTCCACATGTGCTCTTTCCTCCTTCCCATCATCAGCAGAGTCTTCCTCTTGCCAGCTCCATGCTATGCCCTTGCTGCCCCCTGCCTCAACCTCACCATTAAAGCCTCTATATGTAGTTAAATAGATCTATATGGGGCAGCTGTCACGCTGGCTGGGAGGTGACAGTCCTGAGGTGACACTCACAGTGTGGCCAAGGTGGTGTTCAGTGGGGTTCATGGTTTTCTTTCCTCATAGCAGCGCCTGACCGAGGAGATGCAGACCATGGAGAACGGCTACCACGACAACCCCACGCTGGAGGTGATGGAGACCTCCTCTGAAATGCAGGAAAAGAAGGTGAATCTCAATGGTGAGCTGGGGGACAGCTGGATCGTTCCTCTGGACACCCTCATGAAGGAGGACCTGGAGGAAGAGGAGGACACGCATTTATAGGATGCAGAACTTGATCAAGAGTAAAACAACCACCACCACCACTCCCCCCAAAAAACCCATAAACCCTACACGCACGCACACAGAGCTCCAAAATAAGGCAGAATTCCCCCCAAAAAGCAGAAAATCCCTCAATGAACTAATCACGGCCCCTTGTGCCACCACAAGGGATTCAGGATGGAAGAGGAGAGGACATGAGAAGTCACCTCTGGGGCACATCAACACAAGCCACTTCGGTGGCCACATCTGGCCAAGCATCCTCCATCTCCCATTCCCCTCCCAAGTCAGACCTGACCAGCCATGGGCAAACAGGGTGGCTTTGGTCCTGAAGAGCTGCTGGTGTCTCCTCCAAGCACGTCCCCTCTCATCCCACATCTGCATCCCCCAGCTACCAAGTGGCTCAAAAATCAAGAGAAATAAAGTAAACAGGACGGGAGATGGAGCACGTCTGACAGCAAAGCAGCACCTGGCAATTACAGCTCAACAAATCCTCTGGCCCACGCTGTTTAGTCATCACCCTGCCCTCCCTGACACCCAGGTAGTGAATGAAAAAACTGGAACAGCCTGTTCCTTTTTAATCTGGTTTCCATCCTCTCCTCAGAGCTAAAACGCACAAGAGCCGCTGTTGTGCCACAGGCAAATGGATGCATCCAGACCCAGCAGGATGGCAGGGATGCAGTAGTGCCAAGTGATGCTCAGCCCCACTGCCAAGGCTGTGGAACAGACCCTGCACCCACTTGGAGACCAAGAGAGGTCCAGAGGCTTCTTGTTTTGAAAGAATGAGATGGAGGGAGATGAAAAGGAGGAATTCCTTGAGTTCATCCCTCTTAGGAAGGGTGTAGAGAGCAAGAGCAATGCCTGGTCTCTAGCCCAGCTGTGATTTTGAGGGTTTTGTGGTGCAGGACCCCAGCTCTGGTGCTGCATTTCCCTATAGAAGGATCACTTGCCTTCCAAGGAATTACACAGCAGCATCTCACAGCCCTCATCCATCCTGCATGAGACTGGGACACATGCACCATGATGGTTTGCGATTTTTGAGGGCACATTTTCCTGTGTGAGCAGCAGAAGAGGTAAAAGAGAAGCAGAACATGAGCCAGGGAGCTTGGTGGCATTCAGGTGGCCCTTGGTGTTTCATCCCCTCGAGGTTTAAAAGCTCAGCCCACACTCTAAAGCTCTTCTTCACAAGCCACTAAAATAACAGAGACCTGCAAAGCAACTTCCAGCTCAGCAGCGAAGCTGGGACTGAGCTTTTTCCTGAAGCCCTTGGTCTGTCACCCAGGTCTCTCTTTGCTGAAGCCTTTAAAGGGGAGAAAAACATGGCTGGACTGAGGCCATTTCTGGATTTTGACTCCCCACCACAGCTCCTAAATGGCTCTGAAAGGTTGGGGAGAGTTTCATGCCTTTGCTCTGGTGAAGCAGCTCAGTCCTGGCAGAGGCAGGGATCACCCCAGCACATGGGGACTTGGCCGAGTCCCGTCCCCAACCTGAGGATGGTGCTTGTACCAAACCCTCTTCAAGCCAGAGGAGCTGCAGATGAGAGCGATGCCCAAACACGGCCCTCCTCCTCTGCTTGCCATAAACCAAGGCACAACGGGGACATTCCCTTTGGGCTCTGCCACCAAAGGAACCTGATTGGGATCTGCTCCCACAGCTGCCCTGAATGAGGGGAAAAGCAGAGCCAAGCAATGGGACACGGAGAAACTCTGGTGGAGTTGGGAGTACTCAGGAAGGAGGGGACTGGGGTGTTTTGCTCAGCCCCAGGACAGGTGCTGGCAGAAGAAACAAATGGCTCTTCTCCCTTCTGTCCTGCACTGAAGGGCAGAATCGGAAGTGTTCAAACCTTTATATTTTTGTATGTAAATATTCCCGCTATTCATTAGCAATGTATTCTGCACACTTCACTTACCTGTGCACTGCACTATGGGGAAGTCATTTTGGAGGGGAGGAGAATTAACAAACAAAATAAATTAAAAAAAATTAAAAATCTTAAAAAAAAAAAAAAAAAAAAAAAAAAGAAGAAAGAAAAAAACCCAAAAAAAAGCTAAAGGCCAGCCTGGTAGGGGATTAAAACTTGACATGAAGCAGAAAAACACCTCTTGCCCAGGTAACTTTGTGCCAGGGCTTTGCCCCTGGTCTGGAACATCAAGTTCAGCTCTTTAATGTGGCCACGAGTTTCAGAGAATGGGCCTCAGCATCCACAACTGCTCTTGTGAGCATTGTGGCCTCCCAGCTGCCCTGACAGACAAGCAGCAGGTCCATGACCTCACATTTCTGTCCTACTCACAAAACAAACAGTGAAATCACAGGGCAGTGATGCTGTGGCCACAGGGGCTGGAGTTGCCAGGAGGACACCCCTGGCAGGGCATCTCCAGGCAGTCAGGCTTTGGCATGTGCCTAAAGATTCCCCCTTCCCAGCAAAGAGATGCCAAAGTGCTTTAATGAGTCAGGTCTAAAGACTTTCCAAGAGAACCCAACAGAGGCCTGAGATCAAGTAACCTTAAATCTTTCCGAGCAGAGACCAGTGAGGATATTAACTGCTCAGCAAGTGCTTATCGTGATTTATATTTGAATAGGAATTGTACATTTATTTATTTTTCCAGACACCATATTTTTAAACCACTAATATTTTATAGTAGATTTTCCTTCCCCTATTTAAAAAAACTATTTCCACAGGAAAAGAAAACAGTCCTTTTTTTTTTTTTTTAATGTTGAGAACATTCTTTTTTTGGAAAAAAAAATCAGGTAGAAAATGCAGCAATGAGCATCTTTGGCCTTAACTCTTCCTTTCGTAGACTGTAGCCATAATTGCTAGACAAAAAAAAAAATAAGTTAAAGATTTACGAAGGCATTACCTTTCTCCCTGCCCCTCCTTTTTTCCCTGTGCTCCTCTTCTCTCCCCCAAAAACAGCTTTAACATCCCACACATTGTACAAAGACATTCCTGCTCTTACCTTTCCGTGAGAGCTTTACAAGTAGCTCAGATGTCCTTGCAAGAGACTTTTCTATTTTCAGATTCACAAGGAAATGTGTAAATAACTTTAGGAGCATTTTATCTCCCGCTCGCAGTGCCATGACCCAGCTGATGAGGTTGATACTGTGACTGCTGCCTACAGAAGACACTCAAGTCATAATCCATGAGGGACTGGAGAAGGAAAACCTAATTCCCCAGGTGGTTACCTGTTGAACCTTGCACATAGAGTAGAGCTCTTACATACTGTGTGTAGCAGCATCTCTCATGGGGACAGGAGTCTGATTTACACTGGAATTTACTGAGGAACTGGATTGTAAGAGATTATTCTTGCATTTTCCTACAAATATATTTTGAGAGCATCATGTATTTCTGTCAATAAACATTCTTATGTAAAAGACTCGTGTCTTTTGCTGAGTGAGGACACGGTGGGCAGGGCAGAGGACAAATTCCAGGGTCACAACTTCCTGCTCTGGAGATGCTCCATGAGAAAACACTGGACTAGCTGAAACAAAACCAACCCAGACCTTCATGGTAGCCAGCCATGGAAGAGCCTGTATTTTTTCCTATGCTGAAGGAAGTATATAGTGGCAGAAAAATCTATTAAATTTAAAAACCAGAGGACTCAGAGGGGTGGGAGGCTGGGGTGATGTGAGGGCACCTCCACCATAGCCTGAGCACTTGTTTGAGCTCTTGATACCTTCAGGCTGTCAGAGGGAAAGGCAACTCACCCTTATTTCTGCATTTCACCCTTGTTACTGCATTTCACCCTTATTTATTTTTGCATTTCATCCTAACTCCCTCTGGTCTGCAGCCCCTCGTCATTGTGAAGGAGGGAATCAAAGCTCACGCCCATAAAGCAGGAGAGGCATCACCCAAGGGCAGCACAGGGGCAGCAGCAGCGTGGGCAGTTCACTTGTTCCATTGGCCTTCAAGCACCCAAAATAAAACATTTTGTTCCAGGTTAAGTTTCTGCTTACGTAAAGGAAAAAAGAAATAGGGGATTTGGTTGAAGTCAGATATTAAAAATCAGCAGTTTGCCACAGCCTATGTTCTAACTCTGTGCTGCTCACCAGAAAAAGTTCCTGTGAATGTTGGGAATGTGCTGGATTTATGGGATAGTGACTGAGCTCATCAGTGATGTCAGGCAACAGGGCCAGACATAATGCACCACTAGTTTCACAATTTCTCCAGCACTAAAAGACCGTCACAGGCATTTTTCCACTCTCCAAAGCGACGTGAGAACAAACAGATCTTAAATCAACACCCTTGCTAGCATATACATTTTTATTAAGAAAAAATGAACAAAATACATTCTCTCCTTATGTACATTACATACAACATAACTACATTTGTAGATATTCCTCGTGTCACTCATTCATTTATGTACAGCATGGGGCTCACACATCAACCCAGAAATCATCAAAGATTATTTATGCCAAGGAAGAAAATTAACACTCCAAGCTGAACAAAGATCATCCATAAAGAAAAGGGTGGGAAGGGGAATCACCAGAGACCAGGGAAGATGCCTGTAACCACCATGGGCTCAGCATAGGAGCAGTCAATATTTGACCTTCCTATTAAAACACATGAGCAGTTCACAGCTTTCATCACTCCACGGATGCTTCTTTCCAGCCCAGGGCTGTCCACACCTCTCAGCTCAGCTCTCCTGTGCTCAGGTGTCCCAGACAACGGCAGGACACACACCAAAGGGAATCCAGACAGATACCAGAGCCTGCAGGATTGCTGGGGAGGTGCAAACGCTCCAAGCTGGATGCCAAAACAGAACAGAGAGGCCAAATTGTGGACAGGGGGGTGGACACTCACACTTCCAGCACTAGGGTGGGAAAATCAGCTTTTGGGGACCACACTGAGGTGTAGAGGACAAGATAATGAACACTGAAGGTCCAGACAAACAAACCATCACACGCTACAGCAATACCATCAGAGTAGAGGCAAACAGCTCAACAAACACCTCAAAACCCCCACCCCAGTCAGATGATGGTGCCCAGCCAGCTCACTGGTGTTTGACCCCAAGCTACCCCCAGGTCCTGCCTATGCCACCAACTCCCCTAAGAGGGGCAACTGCAGCAGTTTCAAAGGGCAAACATTTAACGAGGCTCAATACTCCCAAAATGAGACACATTGCATCTCAACATCTGAATGCACAACATGCACAACACCACCAGCCCACAAGGATGGGAATGTCACCTCCAATTAACTGGGAACGAGCCGACAGACTTTCAATTTCTGTCCCTCAGCAAAGTGGTCTGCGTGGTTCGGGGCCTCCAATTCACAAGACTCCCATGAACACATTTGTTTGTATAATTAAGCTCTTTTCTCTGGCTTACAGTCTCCCCAGCACCCCCTCATTTCCTGCTGTGGAGGAGGGAGTGCTGGAAGACACAGCAGAAAATACAGCTTTAGCAAATGGCAACAGCTACTAATAACGAGGGGTTTGTTTTCCTTTCCACCACCCCGCACAGCAGCTTCTGAAGTGAAGAGTGTTTTGCACATCAAAACATCAACTGGAGGGCCAGGAATGAAGAGGGAGAGATGAAGGCAATATTCACCCTCCACTGCTAATTTTGCATTCCAGATGACCACAGCAGACAGGGATGAAAACAAGTCCATGCAGCACCGTAATTCTCCTCCATTTTCCCCCTCAGAGCATGAGTTTATTGTCAAAACCTTAAAAAAACAAAATCACTTTCAGCCTACAAAGTGGCTTTTTTAATGAACAGACCCTGTTCCCCACTCACAGTACTTCTCTATTTAGTGAAACTCTGAGTAAATGGTTGAATTCCTTGGTTACTAAGTCAGGACATTTAAAGTAAATTTTCCTATCAATGGGGAGTAAAACCTATCCATTGCTATTTGGGATGTGGAGACGACTGCAACCACTGGAGCCACTGTTATGGTCTAGCCTCCCCACCATCACATTAATTAAAAAGCACCTAATCTCCTTTAATCAAACTGGCAGCTTTCATCAGAAAGCTCAGAACGTTTTTAGGTTTTAACAATCCCTTAAGGCAGCCAGACCTGATCCAAAATCTAATGGTGCTGCACCACCTCTGGTCTGTCTGACTTCCTTGCAATTGCTGTGGAGAGAATAAAATTTGTATTATTTTCTCTGGTAACTTTGGGGTGGAGAGGGGCCAAAGCTCCCGGTGAAGCTCCAGGACTAGAAGATCCTGATATTGCATCACTTCTCTCTGAAAAAGAGCCAGAGAATCCAGCTCACAATGTAAAATCAGCTCTGAACAGCAAAGCTACTGGTTAGGAAAGTTCTTCGAAGCCCTTCCACAAAGACCAGACATTACACACCTACCTCACATCAGGCATCCCTGTAATTAACCCCAAGATTATCTCTCTTCTCATTCCCTCTGCCTGTTATGCTGCCAGAAAACCAAAACCCCAATATCCGTGAAGGTTTTGGGATGATTTAGAGCAGGTGTGGGAACCTAGGAACACTTGAGGGTTGGTATCATCACCTTTTTCCTCTTGGGGCCACAAAAAATAACCCCCTGAGATGGGAGGGAAGCAGTATCACAGCACTGAATCTGAGGCCATGGAAGGGGACAAGTAAATAAGTGTGTGCTGCAGTGGGAAATCATCTCACCACACTTCCCTGTCCTTACCCAGGATGAGAAACAGCCTGGAAAAGAACAATGTAAATCACAAGGATCCTTCCTGACCTGTTTCGGAGGCACCAGGAAGGAGTTTTGCAAAGGAAGCAACCGGATTATGATGTGAGGAAATGATGCCTCAATAACCACTATGCAGCTCTAACCTTAATTCCTCAGTAGGTACCCATTAAACTCAGGAAAGTCTGAAGCATTTTGATAGCAGTGAACAGCCACGCAGGGAAAGAAAATTCAGAATAAATGAGGAAATAACGAAGGGGTCATGCTTTATAACCATCACACCTGCTAGTGCTAAGACTTTCTTTCAAATTAGTAGCAAACACTAAAATCTACACCTGACAGAGCAGTTTTGAGCTGTTCACTCACATCCCTGTTCCAGGAATGAACTGTGATTCCACGCTGGAGCTGAACAGTCGAGTGAGTTCTGACAGCACTCACACTCTCCGGTGTCATCAGTAAAAGCTGTGGCACTTACAGCAACAGCTGGAAGCCAAGGCAACGTGGAGCCGTGTCCGCACCAAGAATAAACTGAGATTTCAGGGTACTGAGGTGATGCACTGACAGCAGCTCCACTGGAGGCAGAGCACTGAATTTGGATCACGGCAATCTCTGGAGTTCATCCCTATCAAACCAAGTCCATGAAAGCACAAGAGACAGCAGCAATGTGTTGTATCCTCAGGATCTGCTGTGGGAAGGTGCTGCCCTGCAGAGCTCCTCAGCCAAGCAGCTGGAATTTACACACAACCCACGCAGCCAACCTCCTCAGAGGTTTATGGATATAACCAAAGCACACGTGGAAACACCAAACTCCAGCCAGCTCTGTGACCTCTGGCAGGAATGCCAAAGGGATACCTGCTGGCATCACCATGAAGCTCTCCTGTAGGGCTCGCCAGCAGCACTAAGCTGGTCATTAACTGGCTCCCACTCCAAAACCACATTTGGCTCCAGTACCTATGGACAAAAGCATCTGGAGTCGATTTATCCAAGTGCTGAGCCATGACTCTTATCCTGGTTCCAGTAGTTAACCTTCTTTCTCCACTCCCTTTTCATCATACTAGAAGCTTTCAGTAAAGAGGGATTTTGCCTAGAAGCCATTACCACAACTTGATAATCTCCAGCATAACCTTTCCATGATAGGATATGATCGGGCCTCCATTCCCACAGGCATTTAGATACACTAACAAGCTTCTGACAGCACATGTACATTTCAACAGTATTTACAGTGTATATACTACTAGCAATCTATAGCAAGAACATGTCATATAGTTGTCTTAAACTCTCCTCTCACAAAATAAGACCCATCTCCAAATTAACACATGTACTTATTAAAACAGACCAAGCTCCAGAGTTTCTATAATCTTCTCCCTAAACCAAACACCAATAATTTTAATTTTTCAACTGGGTCCCACCTCTGTTTCTTGTAATAAGTACAGCTATAAAACAACACAAGCACTTCCAGAGACATACATGAACTGCTTTTACTGTCAGGACTTCACTTGACAATAGCCAAACATTCCTTAACTCTGAGCCAACTAATAAGCTAAAATCAAAGCATACACGGGGACTCAAGGTTTCACAAGACATTTTCTCACTTTTAAAACAAAGGGACCGAATGGAAACAGTATCTACTAATTTTTGCCATTTTCCCCAGAAGTGGCACAGCATTACATCAGCAGATTACTGCTCGTACAGAGATGGAGCTTGTACACAAGTTATTCAAATTAAAGTTCACAAAAGTATTCATTTCTCAATTCTGAAATGCAGGAGGCAGCAAGAGAGCTGATAGTATTTGTGTTACCTGCCACCCTCCTGCATTTGACACAAGCAGCATTAATGCTCATCTTTCTCACGTAAGAGCAGCAAACAAGTTTGAAGGCACTCCTCGGGACTCTGCCCTGAATCACCACTCAACAGCACAGGTTGGCACAGCAGGGCCAGGTCAGCACAAACTTTGGGACAGAGGAAAACTCCCTTTGAAAAATCTGCACACATCAGGAAAAATGGTTCAGCAAACAGCTGTTCCACAAAGCCCTGTGGAAAACACTCTTCCAGAGTCATTACTTCGGCTTTGGAAGAAGTTTCTTCTGGAAGTAAGAATAACTCATTGGAGCCCTGGACACTCATGGCTGCCAATTAAAGAAACACACAGATGAGCTGTAGCAATCTCTGGCCACCAGCCCCACACCTCTGCCACCCTCCTGCAACAAGGTGGGGCTCCAGTTGATTTGTTTCCTCAATCTTTAAACAGTAATCGTTAATCATTCAATTTAGGCTGGGTAATTATAAAACAATGACCAAAAGTTCAGCAATTTCATTTAATTTGTCGCTCCACAAAGGGAAGCTTTTCTATGCTCTTTAGGAAAATCTCTAATTTCACTCCAGTTGCCACTGCACAAGGCAATGCCTTAGAAAAGCTTTTCAACTGGGTGTTCCAGACTGATTTCCAAATTAGGATTTCACTAACTGATGTTCTGGTAAGAAGCTCCAGCCTGACCCCTGAGCCAGTGTGCACCTGTGTACACTCAGAGCCATCTCAGGCAAACGAAAACCAAATTCAGGGGTTTATTTACACTATTGAGTACAACTACCTTAACTACCCATGCAAGATGCCACCCGGGAAAAGGCAAACTTGAAACTTTCCAAGACAAAGTTCTCCTTCCTCATTATGCTCAGCAAAAGAGATTATAAGATAAACACATCACAAAACCTTTGAAAGAGGCCAGAAGATAACAACTACAATTACTTTCAATGAACATTTTGGCATCACCTTCAGGCTTTCCCAGGAAACTAACTAATGGGATCCTCAAAAGAAAAGAGACAAAAAGGTGGCTAAAGTGGTTTATAATCTCATTTAACAACATGTAACAAAGTCCTTCTGCCACATGACATACATTTGGGTCACACTGCAGAGCAGAACATGCTTGGAGAAGTCATTTTGGGAGAACTCTTAACAAACTTCTACCTCATGACTATTATGAAGGATTGTATAAGACAAACATTAACAAACTCAATTCTACCTAATCCAAGTGACCAAAAAAAAAATTAATTCTGAAGGCTTTATTTCTCTAAGAAAATGTGTCACTTGACAGAACAACATAAAAAATAATTTCTTGTTTTCCAAGGAGATGATCTACTGAAGGGTATGTAAGGGTCAGAGTCAGTGAAGAACCAAACACAGGGAGGGACTTCAAAGGATATTTTTTAAAAAGCTAAACCAAGAGTGAATGTCTGGATGTCTGCATCCAAGTTTACCCCCACCCTGACTTCCTCTAGCTTTAAAAGACATACCGAACCTTGTAACTTTGGTTTTAAGATCCAAAACATGATGAATGAGTCCCTCTCTGACAAGGAACAATGCTTTCCTTTGCAATACCTTATTTACAAGTTAACACAGATTTACAGATAAAACTACTCACTGTAGTGCAAAGATTATGTGGTGTCAAGTTCATACACAGTCACCTATAATCTAAAGTAAAGGCAAATAGAGTATGTTTGTCTTGTCTAAGCTAAAGAGCAGCCTCAGACACAGCCTACAAGCAATGATGGTGAGGTTTGAAGACTTCTCACGCACAGCTCAGATATTTATAACCTCGCATGCACTGGGCTGTGAAATGTTTTCAGGTGGCTGTTTTCAGATCCAGTGGGCTTCTTCCACTGTTTGTATTTTGGCTTTCTGTAATGAGCTTTCCTGGATACCACCAGTGCGCCTTTAAAGATCAGCATGCAATACATTCAAGTACCTGTGGTCATGCCTGACAACAAGTGGCTCGCATTTTTAAACGGAAATTTATACTTCACTGACTCAGATATTTTGGTTAGAATTTAAAGCAGGTAACATAGCATACACCAATGCAAAAAAGAAATTTGGACTCCATCCCTTAAAGACAGAAAGAAGGAAAGTCTCTTGGCAAAGCCACAAGAGCCTTCCCCTTTGGATTAACCTCTCTGGCCACATGGTGCCTCTGCTGCCTCAACCAAATTCTACAGAGCTGAGCAAAGTTTCTGCTTGGTAATCAGCAGCTATATCCATGAACTGTGCTGGTTGTGAGCGGCATCGATCTGCTCAGGACAAAGGCAGGTCAATATTTGATCATCCTGAAGTGCTCTCGTTAGCTGGGACTGTCAGTCCTGCCAGAAGCAGCGTTCCCCTCACTCAAACAAATCATTGATTTGCACGAGGCTACAAAACACAGAGCCGAGGCTGCCAGGCCCCACACGCACCCCTGGCGCAGAGGACAATGAGTTTGGATCGAATTCCTGTCACACAAATCAGACCTGACACGATGCACTGCTCACCAGCAACACCAACCACAGCTCTGGGTGTTCCTGAACTTCCCCTACCTGCTCACAAGGGCTTTTCCACCAAGGTGTATCTTATGGGTTCTTTTAGCCATTCAAGGTGGACACAACACTTTATGAAGAGCTTGGTTAATTAGAGAACCATCACAAAGAGCATTTAATCATCTGACTGAAGCTCAGGATACATAAGCAATGAGCTCAAGTGATAAAGGAGCACAGCAGCACTAAATTTAAGTACTAAAAGGTTGCAGAATTTTGGCTGGTTGCATAAAGGTGCTCATTTCGACCTCAATGGAAGCAAGAGCTCGCTGGAGTATTCCTCAGTACCTACTTTGTACTGTATAAACTCTGTATCAGTTAACAAAAGCTCAGCACAGGTAGCACACCACAAAGCCAGCAGTGATGTAAAACTTTCCATGTCAATAGGAAAAAACCTGCCACGTTTCAAAGAAACAATTTCATCAGATTCATTTCCCGCATCAAGTGGATTCTTCCGCCGACGTCTGATTCCCATTTGCACACTGAAGTGCACAGTGTCTGAACAGTCTCAAGTGACAGGTTAAAAACACTTCATTGTACAGTCCTCCCTGAAGACAAGCCTGGCTCTGACATACTGTTCCTTTCTAAGTGATTAAACACTAGTATGTAGGCTTTGAAACTTATTTCTAATGCACCAGGACTATAAAAGTCACACAAAGAACATGATAAAGAAGGCAATACAATCAAAGCAAGCAGACACTCGAGCTCTGAAAAGACACTGACTAACTCTTTATTTCAAGAGTCCAAATCATCTTGACACACAGGACTTCCACCAAGTTCAACAGGAGCCACAGCAGGTGCAGCAACAGATACTCGACTGGCCATGAACACTGCTGGACAGAAAGTTTTGCAGTTTCATATAATATTTACATCTGCCAGTGTGTACTGAATGCTCATGGACACCGAAAGCCGAGTTTCTAATGCTGGATTATGCATGTCCTTCATTCCACCTCACAGTGCAGCACCAAGCCCTTACAGTGTTTATAAAGAAGGCTTTCAGCAAAAGGAAAAATACATTTTCTATACATATGCATCAGCTCATCTTCAGAGATTTATGCTAAGAAGGCCTCCCTCACAGTCAGATCTAGGTTCTAAAAGCATTGACAAGGGAGCTGCACTACACAGGAAGAAGACAAGCTGTTGGGAGCAACGCCCTGTACATGTACACATGGACGAACGCACACAGAAGCACAATGGAAAAGAAGACAATCTGCTCAGAAATCCTACACCCAACCTGGGTCAGGTTGCTGAGGTTGGGGGTGTGTGTGGTGGAAGACCCATTTCTGCCAGGCTCGCTGAAGGCCCACAGGGTTTCTCAGTGGATGAGCACAGCGCAAAGACACAATCCCTGAAAAGGGGCCCGTGCGGGCGGCAACGCATTCTCGTTTCCAGCTCCATCTCTGAGGTCCTTCTGTCTGCCAGGTTTACATGGAAGGATCCAGAGAACAGGAGATAGGGATGAAGGCAGTCAGTTTAGATGGAGTCTCAAAGCAATTAGACACGACTGTCAGCACAGCTCTGGGAAGGGGAGACAGACGGTTTGAAACATGCTCCCCTTCCCGCGACACACCCTGAGTACAAGACTCAAGACATAAATTACATCATCTCAACATGTGCCAGTGTCCTACCACCAGGTTATTCAGCTGCTGAGGACAGAGTTGTAGGATTAAGCAAACCTCATGACTAGATACAAATGAGGAAAGAAAAAACTCTTCCCCCTCTTCCTCAGGAAACACAAATAAAACCCATCGTCTTTAATCCCAGACAACTCACAAATCTCAGATTTTCCCCCATAGGCAAAAAGATCACTGCATGACTGGGTTTTATTTCTTTTTCTTTTTTCCCCCACCTTTTCATCTTACATTTGCTAACTCAAATCCAAAGTCAGAAAAAATATATATATTTAGTCAGAAGTACGTCAGTTACATTTATTAACCTACTCCAAGGGAGAAGCTCCAGGGATTCACCATACAAGTATAAAACCCCTTTCAAAACACCTAGGGGTTACTATATTAACTTCATCCCAGCAGTCAATCAATGCAGTAAAAAATTAAAATACTGAAAATGGATGCTTTTCCCCTCCTCCACGTGTCCAGTGATTGCTCCATTACAGTGTGATGAGGTCCACCAGGTTGCCTTTAGGAGGGGTCATGTTGTCTGGGAAGAAGTTGACTAATGTGTCAAACAGCTGAGTTCTCTGGGCATATGTGTGGTCAACGTCTGAAAATCCTGGGGGAGGAAGAAAAGGGGAAAGTAAGTCACTCCTCCCAATCCCAAACACTCAGTTTAGCAGTGGAATTGTCCATTTGGGATAAATGTTAACAGCTCCCTCTGCCTCCACTAATAAGGCTGCCAGCTCTCTGTCCCACTACTGTGAGCACATATACAGAGATTACGTCACCCCAAGCAAGCACTGCCATCAAAATGCCACAAAAGTAATAAACAAATGCCTGTCAAGCTCACTGACAGCCCTGAAGAAACAGGGGAAGAAGGGAGTTCTCAGGGGACTGCTCTGATGTCCCAGAAAACAAAATCCATGTAGCTATTTTTATTTGGTGCCTCATTTCTTCTGTCCTCGGGCTTTCTTCATTATCTTCTTTGCCATAACCAGAATTGCTCCTTGGATTGCTTGGAGTTTTTCTTGAGATAAGTTCTGCTGACAGCAGGAGTCCCAGCCCAGACTTGGTATTTATTCAGTGCACTTGCACTTGGTTGCATCTTGGCACACATGAGCTTTGCAAACCAGTTTCTGGAGTGCTGCCTCCCAAGACAGCAGGGTTTGGTTTGCATTGTTTATCTTAACCCTACACTAAAACGATCAGCAAGAACAATAGGGCAGGCACACAACACTCTCTTCCACTTTGGATCACTTCCATTGCTGCTATCTCAAAGGAATGCTTTTTAATTCAGTGAACTCACTCTTCAGTTAATCAAAATCAACCAAGTTAGTCCAACTAAGGAGGATTGGGGTTTCTATTTTCAAAGCATCTCCTGATGTACATATCCTCCTATCTGTAAACCCAAATCTGATAAAGTATTGTACTCAGTCAAGAACTAATTACTCTTTTAAAATGCTTAAAACTAGGTAAAAGTTTTGAGGGTGATGAAGCACTGGCGCAAGTTGCCCAGGGAAGCTGTGGATGTCCCATACGTGAAGTGTTCAAGACCAGGTTAGATGAGGCTTGGAGCAACTTGGGATACAGAGGGTGTCCCTGCTCATGGCAAGAGGGGGTTGGAATGAGACAATTTCTGAAGGTCTCTTCCAGCCCAAGCCATTGTACGAGTCTATGAAAAATCCAACTCTTTTGAAGCCTGGGTTTTCTTTCTTTAAAAAAAAGTTGATCTTATAGGGTCAACTTGATGTCTTCCAAACCACAGGAAGTCAGCAGAGCTTCCTCATCCAGTAGGGCAGGACTGCAGTGGGCTTTAATTTTCCCTCAATTTCTTAGACTGGGAATTACACCTCCATCAAAAACTGAAGTCATCCACTCTCTTAGTGAGAGCTCAGCAACTTGAGGACACCCCAGCAGTAACAAAGACGTAATTTCTGCTTGTAGCTTTCCCACAGCTTGCCCAGGATGAGTGTCTGAGATCTCCCAAAGAGTTAACTGGACAGAGCAGTAAAACAAATCACGGCTTTGGCTCGGCCCTCCTGTTTCCAGCCCTTCACGCCACTGTTTTCTCCGCTCTTGACACTCTGCCCAAAGAACTCGTTCTGTAGAGAACAGAGCGAACCAAACTACTCCAGGAATTGCAGTTATCACAGCAAACAGAGCCGTAGCCATGCTGTGAGATTCCAAAGTGACATGACAGGAGGTGCTTTATTCTGACCAAAGCTTCTGTTTACTTGGGTAACAGTGAAGGATCAGATGTAATAAGAGACACAAAATGATCCCAGGAGGCATTGGTTTAAAACCACGGATGTTGACAGATGTTTTAAATATGGGCTTGAGGCATTGGACACTGGTCATTATAAATAACCTCTCAAATGTCTGGGTAGTGACACTTTGCATATTGAAAAGAGCCTGCAATGTTAATAGGAACTATAACATTTGATATAAAACCAGTAGAAACTAAGAGTAATTATCAAAGGGAACATCATGTAATTCCTCTGACACACAATACTCACCAGAGTCGTGAATCCGAGCCAGACTTAAATAATGCTGAGGCAAGAAGCTGAAACTGCAGAGAGGAGGTAAGGGACAAAGAAAGAAAAAGTGTTATTAACCACACAGGCAAAAACCCCAAAGGATTCATAGAAGTACAAGTAGCTTTAGAGTTCCTCTGTTTTCTCTACACAATCCTCCTAGCTCCTGTGCCTACACAGAATAACAGCAGCAGGCACTTTCACATGAGCACTACAATTTGTCACCTTGGCACAAGTTAGATGCTTTTTCCTAGAATTAGAGCAGTGTTGATGTAATGAAAGGTATTTGACCGAGAGCTCTAAAAAATCTCATTTTTTTACATATAATTTTTGCCTCTTTGCCAGAAGGTAGAGTCCTCTCCACACAGTAACATTCCCAGGGATTAACATGGTACAGGCTCAGCAGCCAGGGATTAGATGACACAAAAACAGGGTAACTGCTGGAGTGATCATGAACTTCTTGAACACAGAGAAAGCCCTACCCAGAGAAGCTGTGGAGGCCCCAACCTAGGCAGTGTTCAAGGCCAGGCTGGACTGAGCAACCTGATCTAATGGGTGGCATCCCTGACCATGGCAGGAGGTTTGGAACTCAATGATCCTTAAGGTCCCATCCAACCCAAACCATTCTGACTCTAATGACAACAATCCTTCTGAATGGCCAGAGATCTCCTATCACAAATTTAAGGCAGTATCTTCTTAACTAAAGATAAAAATTCTTTGTTTGGGAACATCAAGACCATAAACAAGAACATTTTAATTAACACATTCATGGTTTTATTCCCCCTTGATGTTTCACTGATAGATGGTGACCACAGTGTCTTCCTCTGCCCCTGACTGCTGTTTCCAGTTACCCAAGGAACAGCAAAGCTTAATATTGTGTCTCCTGCCAGTGTGTGTTTTCAGCACACAGCCTGAAGGAAAAGAAGGGAAGAAAAAACCAGAAGAGAAGCAAATATGTTCAGGAAAGGAGTGGAAAGAACAGCCAGGCATTACATATCCATCAGTTTAATTTCAATTTCAAGTAAAAATGGGAACACAGACAATTTGTAGGCATGTAGGAGTGGAGAAGGTGATGAGTAGCAGCCAACGTGAATTTGGCAACAACAAGTTGTAGCACATCAATCTGATTTCTCCTATGAGGCAGAAGGCCCTAGGGATGGGACTTGGCAATAGACCTTGTCCATTCTGACTTTCATACGAATTCTAACACTTTTATATGATATTTAAGGCACACTGTCAAGGCACCACTTAGATTAAGCCAACAGGGGAAGACAAACAGGTCAAATAACTTTACTGTGGGTGGCCATCAATGGTTTGACATCAAAATGGAGCCTTGACTCAGGAGTGATTCATCTGTGCCCCAGGGTCAGCATCACCCTGGGTTTTCAGTGATAACCTGCTTGGTAGAACAGGGCAGGATCACCAGACCTTACACCACACTCAGACTGACTGCCAGCATGGAACAGACAACCTTCCAACTGCTTTTCCACTTAATCCAAATTATAATGATGGATTGAGGTGCATTTCACCAGGGCCAAGTGCAAATCAACATAAACAGGAAAAATCTGCAATACAGAACAGGTGCAGAGTCTTTGTGAAAATGCACTTTGGAGCTACAACAGATCAGTGTAACTGTATTATAAAACTGGTAAGTGCATGACAAGGAGCAGACTCTTTAAATAAAATACTCTTGCTGTTATCAAGGTTTTAAAGTCTCCTCTACAATAAGGCACCCATTTTGGGATGCCCTGTGTCAGTTAGCAAGATATAAGGAAAGCAGTAGAAAAAAAATTAGGTGTTCTGAAAACCAAGTTCTACAAAGAAAGCTCAAAGAAGTCAGGGCTGCAGAGCCTCCACAGAACAATGTCCAAGCACAAAACTGCCAGAAGTCACAGATGCAAAATGCTGCTACAAAAAGGAGATCTACAACCAAATGCAAGAAGCTACAAAAACACTTCAGTAAGATCAGTTTCAATGTGACATCAAGGGAAAAAACAGGCTAAAATAAGGACTGTAGTGTTCTGGGTAAGTCTGCATCCTTTAGGGAGGCAGGGTGAGAAGGATATAGGATTGACAAACTGGAGATGAGGGGGAAGTGGGTGTAAAGTGCCCTGAGTGTGAGGCCTGGTTAAACAAAATCACTGCAATGCCACACGTGGATTCCACCCTGAGCCTCATTTGTGAAAGCAGCTTGGCTTCCCAGCAGCACTGCACTTAAACAGCTGCCCAGCATAAATAGCTCCAAAAGTTCCAATAAAACCCGTGGCTAAATCCATGCAGCTTCTGAGAGCAAATGCCACGCTCTGGCCATCCTTCCCTCCCACACAAGTGCCTCATGGGTCCGCTGCCAGCTGCCTGGTGGCACACCAGCTGGGATAAAGGGGACGCCACGCGCTTCCAGGGGTTCCTGTGCTCCTGCAGGAACACCCTGCTGGGAGCACAGAGCCACACTGGGGCTCAGGTGCCCAATTAAGGGGTCAGATGAGCAGGGTTCAGCCAGGAACTCGCTGAACTGAGACAAAAACCGCGGTGAAAACAGCCTCTGCCAAGTATTCCAGCCTCATTCGCACCAGGCACGATGGATTTTCATGGCTATGAGTTTCTTTGCAGCTTTGTGGGGATGAAGGATCTTGTTTCCCTCTCCACCAATGGCACCGCACTTGAGTTAACCTTGAGGGCCATTGTTTGTTTAGTTTGAAATTAAATTCGTATATCAGCTCACACTTGAAAAGCACTTTCTGATGGAAAAGTCAAGCATGTGAGTTAAGAACATCAGTTAAGGACAGTGCTGAGCCTAAGCTGGTTCACTCTACATTTGTATTACAATTCCAAACCCTACAACGTTCTCCCAAAGAATCCCTACTTTTTTCCCCAAGTGTAGGACAGCTACTGCTCACTGAATACCAGGTCTCCTACATACCATTCCCAGCAGATATCCAATGTACTATTTTCTTCACAAAGTTCAAGCTCTGCTCTAAGAAGGAATTAATTTCTTCATCGACTTTCTTATCATATTAATTGTTATTCTAACAGATGGCACTTCAAACTCTGATTAATATTGGGTCTGTTTGAAACTAACAGTATCTGATTTTTCAAAATATGTAGTGTTATGCAACAGCTTCTGAATTCACAGAAAAGCAAAGCCCTCAAGCAAATCACACCTCAGATCTCTCCCATTAGGCACCAGAATAAAACACTCAATTAATGACCATCTAGGAAAAACAATTTGCTTAATATCACACAGCAACTCTGTTATGAAGGCAAGAGCAGAATTCAATTATCCAGCAGAAGCATCCAACTGTTTAATCACACCACCACCCATTTTCTTCTGACAATCCCTCTGGCTCACTGGCTTCATCCATTCCAAATTAAGCCTCTGCTCAAAAGACAGCAGTTCCCTTTGTTATACAATTAACTTCTCTCTCAGAGATTCAACAAGACTTCTGAACAGAGGCAGGGGTTCCTTGGAGATAAACAGATCTGGTTAACTAATAAAAGGTTATATACTATGTCTATTTTTATATATTTGCTGCACACCTCTGCCTTTGCACAAAAAAAACATGATTAAGCGGGAATGAGTAACTCTTGTTTGGGATACCTGGCAGGTTATATGAATCAGACACAATTCCTCCTCCTCTGTAATGCCTGTGTGTGAGTGCTCAGATCACAGCATAAACCAGTTCCTCAGTTTTGACCAGTTCTCTGGGGCTGGTGACCCCCAGCACAGGCTCAAAGAAGCAAAGAGAGGCTCAAATCCTTTGAGGATGGAGCTGTCGCTGAAATTGGGAAGGCTGAACACTGTTTTTTGTAAAGGCTCCTTGGCTCCAAAGCCTGTGCTCCTGCAGCACTCAGGCTCTGAGGCTTTACAAAGAATCACAGCAGGACACAAAGAAGAGAAACAGGCTTTTCTTAGCTCCTTCCTAGAACTATTTTTCCCATTTGGGCTTCAATTTTCCCAGAAATATCAGTCTAATGCAGATTCAAACAATACTTTAGGGCCCTGCTGGCTTTATCTGTCAAATTTATTAAAGACAAGGTCTTAAGAACGGAAAGTATGAAGCAGCCTTGAACAGGGGCCTCCAGCCTTAGTCTACAAGCAAGTCAGGCCTCAGACTGGCCTCCAGGTCCTTGCCCTTTCTCCCACCATGCTCCAAGAAAAACATACTGTGAGTTTTCCTTGTGCTTTGTATCTATTTTACAACAATCATGGGATAGAGCTTCATCAGTTGTTGAATCTCCATGTACAAAATGATCCTGCTCTCCCATACTTGGAAAGCACCGGACATTTTTTGTGTCATCTTGATTTCTACTGCAGCCCATTTAACAGCAGCAAAGTTCTGGGTATGATTACTGCTGTGTTCAAGGAGCATCTTTAGCTTTTGTACATGAACTACTGATGTTTCTGTGCTTTAACAGCACCTGTTCTTCTCTAAGAACAAAATTTGGAATTCAATTTGATGTTTATTTTGACCATCCTTTTATCTTTAAAAGCCTGCTGTTGTAATCTGTGTGTGACACAGAAGAACAGCCACGCCAGCAGAAAAGTTTTACACCAGCAAATGACCCTTCTATACAACTTTTAATCTGTTAAATCAGAGGCAAAATTCCCCCTTTTCCAGGGACTTACTCTCCTTTTCCTACACTGTCAGGGCTATTAACCCACAGCCAGTAAAAAAGATCCACTGAATTGGGAACACTGAACTGACTGAGGAGGTTTAAGTGATGTCAAGCAGAATCGCGGTTAAAGAGAACTGGATCTGCATTTGTGGGCAGAGAAATTGCTGGCAGACAGCCTGTGGCTACTAAACCAAGCACCCATGCAATACCTGTTACTTGCAGGCATCTACTTCATCTCAGAGTAATAAAAAAAGGAAAATAAAAATATAGTCCTCTTAGCATGCCTGAATTTCACAGTAACAGAATGAAAATCTTGGGGTATGTTCCTACTATCAATCATTCATGCTACTTTAAACAAAATTGGTTACTAACGCCAAAGTAAGTTTCAAGAACAGTCTGTTTGTTTTCCTTGGCATCCAACTACAAACAGCTGAACAGACTTGCCTAAGTAAGTTAGAAGGAATTACTTCTATTACAAAGCAAGCAAGTCTCACCACAAGGAGAAATTCTGCTTGTAATGGTATATAACACCACCCAGATCTCTATCCATAAAACATGAAGCCATACAGGCCAGTCTCCAGAATTACTGCAC
This sequence comes from Sylvia atricapilla, assembly GCF_009819655.1. NCBI lineage: Eukaryota > Metazoa > Chordata > Aves > Passeriformes > Sylviidae > Sylvia > Sylvia atricapilla. The sequence continues at coordinate 20,760,606 of NC_089144.1, read as the reverse complement.
AAAGTCCAGGATAAAACTACTCAACCTGGTCCTTCCCAAATTTAACAGTTGCCCTGGAAAGAGGGAAAACAGGCAGGAATTGATTCCCTAAAGTTTTAAGAAGCCTCACAGCATTCAGTAGCTGCAGCCAATCACATCTATTGCCTTTGTTATTAATCAAGATACAAGTCAAATAAAGGCAGGGCATGGAGGTGTCTGGGCTGAGAGACATAATCAAACTGGTGTTTGAAATTCGATATGGAATCCAAAAAGCCTGCGTCAGTCCTCTGGAAAGCACAGGAGCTATTTGAAGATGCAACGCCAGAGCAAAAAGCCAACTCGATGTGATAACCGGAAGGTAAATTGACGTCAACTGGAAACGCACCCAGTCAGTACCAGCCCAGCAGCTGGCTCTGTGCCACAGCCCTGGCAGATCTGTCCCAGCATAAAAAAGCTTTGCGAGTTAAAGCTTTATGACCAGCACGATGAAGAATAATTTAAAAAACCCACAACAAAACAAACCAACAAAAACCACCCCCAAATTCAAACCAAAAGCATCCCAGAAACTGTTAGATGATTTTTGGAGATGGCTGGAATGGATGGAAGCTTGAATTCTGCTGAATGGTGTGTGCTGATCTGAGGGCTCAACACGACAGACAGAAGCTATTGGATTTTGTTTGGATCAGACATTAGGCCTGCAGAGAAAGAATCCACAATATATTCACTCAGCTGGATTGAGCTATGTAAGCTCATTCACTGATCATTAATGTTCAGACATCAGTGTGCTCTCTCAAAAGGGGTAATTATTTTCTTCAAACATTTCATTCTATTTCTACCTGGTATGATACAGCTTCTACATTCCCCCAAAACCTCAGAGAAGCCCATGCAGTCATGTAAATTCTCCATTCCTACAAGGTGGACAAGTTGAACAGTGAACTGGGAAAAGGAAAGCAGGATATTAAAGGCTTTCCTGCGCCAGATGTGTCTAACATGCAGCTTCTGCAGCAGCTCCTTTTGTCTGTGGGCGACAGGAGGCAGCAGGAACTAGGAGAGGAGCTTGCTCATCACACCACAGATGTTTGCTGTTCAGGGAATAATAAAAAGGCCCAGCCAGGCATGAGAGGCAAAATCTTCTTAGGAATAACTGGCTGAGGACAAACAGGCTAGCAGCATACAGGTGTGACGTGGAGAAAAAAGGAGATCAGAGAACATAGGACATATCTTACAGGAGCAGGAGTGAGCAGAAGGGGAAAAGAAAGCATCAGAATGGGGCCTTGAACTGTATGGGTTAGTACAGGCTCAAACAGGAAGAACAAACCTTGAATTCTGGGTTCAGTTTTAGGCCCCTCACAACAAGAAAGTCACTGAGGGGATGGAGTGTGTCCAGGGAGGGGAATTGAGCTGAGGAAGGGTCTGGAGCCCCAGGAGAGGCTGAGGGAGCTGGCAAAGGGGCTCAGCCTGGAGAAAAGGGGGAACCTCCTGGCTCTGCACAAGTCCCTGACAGGAGGAGACAGCCGGGGGGCAGTGGAGGTGTCACTCCCAAGTAATAAAACACAGAACAAGACGAAATGGCCTCAAGTTAAAGCTGGGTATCAGGAAAAAATTCACCAGAAGGGTTGTGCAGCTCTGGCACAGGCTGCCTGGGCTGTAATTCCCATTTCTGGACGTATTTAAAAGCCATACAGATGTGGCACCTGGGGACATGGTTTAGTTGTTGCCTTGGCAGTGCTGGGACAATGAGTGCACTTGATGACCTTCAAAGTCTTTTTCAACCTTAAAGACTCTGGAAGCGTAACCACAGTGGGAAGATGACACATACTGGGGGGGGGGAATAAAATCTTTTCTACCTTAAAAAAAGGAGGATCATCTGTTGTCTTTCCTATGCTAGAAATTACTAGAAAGGATGTGAAACTACTTGATATGGAACAATTAAAACAAGTAACTATATACAGAGAACAGAGAGTCACAGCATTTAAATGTTTTGTTGACTCACATGTTTATAAAGGCTGATTAGAATTTATGACAAATGTGATCACTTCCAAGATCCTGATAAGAGTAAACTTTTTCCTAATTCTAACCCTGCATTTCCAACCTGCACACATGCAAGAAGCATATTCTCCCCCAAGACCTTTCAGTGTCTGTTTAATCTTTCCCTTAGCTAAAGTAGCAAGTTAATGCCACCAGATTAAGAGATTTAATCCAGGGACACAGCATGGAATAGAACTGCCCCTCCTCCTATCACGATTTTATAAAGGGAGCTGTTGAATCCCTTCCCAAGTCATTAAGGAAAGAAGACAGCAAGAACCTCAGACTTTTCCTTATCTACCCATCAGGAGCATATCTCAGCTGGCTGCCTCAAATTCCATGTGGAAATTAATGCCAGAGTCAAACCAACCACTTTATCTGACACTTCTCACTATTTCTTTAATCGGTTTTGTAAAGTGACACGCACCGAGGCACTGGAATCAAAACAGGAAATGGGAACAAATTCCTGGAATAAATAAAGAACATGCCTACTGGATAATATTCAAAAGGCAAAGGAGATAAGATTTTAAGGGTAGCAAGCAATGTATAGGTATAAACTACTTCCAGAAATAGTGATCATCTTTGGAAAAACTGTTCCTCCCCAGAAATGCAGAACACTGAGAAACCTGAGCATGAGTAAGATTCTACTTTCTTTCTACTGCACAACCAACTACAGACTGGTGACATTTCAGAGTTTACATTTCAATTAAAGCTCCCAAAATATACACCAGCACACTGGAATTAAAACAAAGGCTCAGTCTTCACTCTCAGGAGTACAAAAGCTATTTTATCTGGACTTGCAGTTGTTAAATGACTGTTTTCAAAACAGTGTGACTTAGGTGCAGAGAAATAAATGATATAGCAAAGTGTCTGGCACCTGCAGAGCTTTTACAAACTTAATAAAACCCAGGTTAAAGAGGCTCAAAACTTTCAAGGAGAACACAGTTTAGATTTCTTTAGGACAAGGATCATTGATCCTCACCTCCTTTGTCTCCTCGGGGTCCGAGTGATCCACAGTTACATATAAATCATTCTGCAGGTACTTCAGTGCACTGAGAGGGTCAGTCTGAGCTTTCTCTTCAAACCTGCAGAGAAGAGACAGGAAACTTTAGCAGAGTCATTTCCTTCAGAACTAAATACTACTGGTTCAACATAGAGCAAAACCTATCTAACAAACCCAGTATTTCCAAAGAAAAACAAATTAATGGCAGCTGAGCCTCATGTTTGATGGAATTTCAAGTCAGACCAGAACATGGAAGAGGGGTTTTTTGGGGTGTAAAGGAGTTAAAATGGCAAAGTATTACATTCTCACTAAAAATATTCAACAGCATATGCACAGAAACTTCTTAATATACAAATATAAAATACTGAGTACAGCTTGTTTTCCACAAATGAAATAAAGCGTGAGTAGCACCTCACAGATGAGATACAGGCAAGCCTTGAGCACTTCAGTCCCTGGGATATTAACATCCCACCTCTGGAAACAGCACAGCTCCATAAAAATCCTGTGCACCATCACCATTATTTCCTCATTTTCTTTTAATGAACAGGAACTGGAACTTCTGTGAATTCCGTCAAGAAGTGAACAGAGCCCTCAGGAAATGATTCTGGGCTCAGCATCCTCAGTGAGCAGAGCTACTTCCCTGCAGCACTGAATTGGTTGCTTAAGCCTAGAACGGATGAGGTTTAAAATCACCTTTTTCCTCCTCTCACCTACCCACTGAGCGCAGCATCACACTGTTTGTCATCTTCTCATATTGTTATTTTTTTTTATTTAGGTCATCTACCTGGCTATTTATACACGGTGGACATGTACAGCCTGAATTTTGAAACTGCCTAAAAATGTCAGTGATTGAGCAGTGCAGGGAGCACAAAGACTGTGTCTGTCACCTGATGCATTTGACAGTTTTGTCACTACACATGGTTTCAAACCCTGCCATAGGTTTTCTCAGATGACATCACCACGCTCCAGAGAGCTGAAGTCCTTTAAATGAGAGGAACCACTGGCACTTTGTCTTTTTCCACCTGCCCAGCTTGGCTGACTGGTACTGAACAAGTTCATAGGAAAAAAGAGGAGCCCAGCTGATCTGTGGGTTTGCTGTAGATGCAAGGCCAGTACCTGTTCTGGTACCCAGAGCTTGGGGGAGTGCAGGTAAAGGGCAGCCAGCTCCAGCCAGGTACCCATCCCACCATCCCTGGCTGCTCAGGTTTGACTCCCTCACACAGACCCCAAAACTGGGAGCATGGCCCATAAACCCCAAACTTCTGCCAAATAACACAGCAACATTTCCTTCAAGTGCAATTTAAGCAAGTAGAAACAAATAATCCAGAACTGTCTCTGGGGGCTGCACAGCTACATTTCCATACCACCACATCTGGGTTCAATAAGCCTCCCAGATATCTAGGCAAGGCTTTTATTAATTCTTGTAGGTATTCACAGCTGCTGTGTGGCTAATCTCAGTGTCTTGCCCAGCCACAGTGGCTGTGAGCTGAGTACAGCAATTTGCTTGCTGCCTCAGAAATAAAATACCATCAGGAAAACCTGACCTTCCAACTCTTGTCAGAGCCTGATAACAAAGAATTCTCCCCCAGAATTCAGGGAGAGCTATTTACTGCCTTCAAATGATTTGCTGGGTCCTGAAAGGCTCTCTCACTGCTGCAATTTCTTGACTAAGACAACACCATAAGCTTGATTTTGAAAAGCTGTTGCCCTAAATAGCAAATCTAATGCAGCTCTGAAACATCCAGAGTGCAAGAAGCACTGCAGTGTAGCTGAATTCTGCCCAAGTGAGCTCTTTCAGGAGTTTCTGAATGAGAAACTCTGATGACCTCACCACGGTTGAGTCTCAGATGTGCAAAGACATCCAGCCCCCAGACTTCATTAGCATCCTTGCAGGCTGTTACTATCTCCAAGCACAGTGTTTCCAAAACATACTCCATTTCCTTGGGAGGTGACAGCACCAAAACACATGTTGATGAGCAGCAGAGTGAAAAGGGAATCTAAAAATTCCCCATGACTCCCCACACAATAACCAAATTTTTCTAGTTTTAGAATAGCATAGACAAAATGAATCAAGTTAATTTTGCAGTTCAGCCCTAACGCACTGCTTTTCATTAAAATAATTTTAAAAAATAATCAAGACATCTGCAAGAGGTTTAGAAGGGACCTTGGAGATCATCTAGTTCCATATAACCAACAAAATGACATTTCATAAAATGGTTTATGAGAGATTTGAGTCTTAGCAACTTGGAGAAAAATGAGACACCTGGAAAAGAAAATTGCAAACCACCTTTGTTTCTATACCTATGCTTTCTGATGAGGTATTTGCAGTGTCTTAGCAGGTATTCCTTTGAAGGTCGACAGAGCTTCAGAGACCAGAAATCATCTAATCTCATCTTTGGAGAGCAGGATTTACCAGGATTCCCTCCAAATAAGTAATGAACCTAAGGAAATGAGAGGTAGATAAAAAAATTGATTGTTTGTATAAATCCACGGAACAAAGACAATCTACTATGTCAGCAGCTTTGCAGAGGTTTATTCTGGTGTGAGAAAATCTACCTTTTAGACAGACTCTGCTCCATCTTATTATTAGTTTCCCTTTGTCCCCTTGGAGATGAAGAAAGTTCTCTTAAACCATTTACATCTTAAGATAATTAAAAAATTGCACTGTTAGAATATCCCCCTAGCAGATACCTGAGATATGTATAAATACAGATCCAAAATTCATGCAAACTCTTTCTTTAGGAAAAACCTTATGAACATGATAAATCCTTAAGTGAGTTGGAAGTGAGTTGGAAGTCCTAAAGATGTCCAAAGTAAAGCGACAGCAAGCCTAGTCCAGCATAATCTAGACTTACAGAGAGAGGCAAATTTCCAGAAGAGTGCAAGTGTCACAAAAGGGCTGTTTATTTCTTTACTACATTTTTCTTCCCATCGTGTGGTAATTTCAGACTCTGAACTGTTGATATTAAACACGCTACAAAGGACCTTCAAATACTGAAGTTTAACAAGTCCAAGAGGCTACCTTTCCCCACGGCTTTAAAAATAATCACTCAAAACAATGTATTCTGCATCCCACTGCTGTAGGCTCTCCTTATTTATATCAGAGGAGTTTAGAAAGGTCATTGGAACAGAGGTTTCTAAAAATAAGACTCTTCAAAACAAGCACATCAAACAGTTCCTCAGATAAAGCTGGGCAACTGCGGTGACTTAGCAACCTTCAGAGTAACTCAGAAAATACTACTTTGTCTCATGGTGCCTTACACTTAGAAGTAAAGGCAGAACAGTCCTTACTTACTTACTGTATCATTATACTTATTTATTGTATCATTACAGTGAAGACAAGAAGTAATGCAATTTCTCCATACAGAATCTGCACCCATTCCTCCTTAAAAATCCCTCTTATTGTCAAGTTTTGAGCCAGTCGGCTTACCCAAATTTGATTAACATCCCACAGAATGCAAGACTAAAATTTTTTTTCTTTAACTCAGGCTGTTTATGAATAGGGAGAATTTTTAGAAAAATCCATTAAAGGATCAGTAAACGTGTCACAGTAGTTTAAATTTATGAGTTAACGTTATTTATGAACCTAATCTGTGGGTTTGTGCTTTATTGGTTAATATGCACAAAGCCCTAAGTTTATTGAGTTGTCATATACACTAAATCAAATTTTAAGTCTATTTATGTATGAATGTGTCCATTGGAGGCTGACAGTGCTAAAGAATGACAGTTGCTTTTGGCATGCAGGACAAAGTGAGGCACCTTGGGTTCAGAGGATTCTTAACTGTGATTAGTTCATTCAAACATATCTTTTCTTAAGAATTTTGGTAATTATCTGTTCTCATTTAGTCACCAACAGGTGAGTTTAAATCCCTGAGAATAATGAATGAAGTTTTGTATGTTCTGAAGTGTGAGACCAGATCTCTTGTTTACTTCATACTAACATAAAAAGTAGTTTAGCAACTTATTTCAAAATACGGGAAATGAGAGCTACTCACCATATTAATTCAAATATTCAAAAAGTCTATTTATTGCACCATCTTTAAGGAAATAGCTACATCTTAAGAGTAAAGAGACTAAAAAAAAAATTTCATACCTTGTGCAACTCATCGTACACCAGCTGATGGGCAAACCTTGGGCAGGGCTCCTCTTCCTGAAGGCTTTTACCTGGATTCTCTTTTGCTGCTTGGTCATTCTTATAGACACAAGACCTGAAGTTCAAAGCAGTAAGGAATTATTAGTTGTACCTACAAATAGCATAAAAAGTTGCTGAATGGCTGGAAGGTACAAATGATGTAAAACACAAAAAATTTTCTTACTTCTCTCTATGTTGTCCTCTATTATCCCATCCCATCCTTAGCTCTACAAAGCACCCAGCCAGCAATCAGAGGTCACCTTGGCTGAAAACAATCCTCAAGCACAAGCCAAACTGGAAAAAATTCTAGAAAATTATTTGTCATGAGCTTTGGGGATCTCTTCAGATGTTACATTATTTGCCTACAGAACTATCAGCATGAAGTATTTTTTTTATTATGGAAAAAAACATCTTGGACCTAGAAGAGCTTTAGACCACAGATTATAGCAGAGGTGGTATTTCAGTCAGTGATTTCCAGGCAGACTTAAATTATAACTGAGAATTCACTTTTAAAAAAACAACACTCAGACCTTTTGAAGTGACTGACCCCACTTTAGAAGAGGCCTTGAATACAAAATCTCTGCCAGCTCTGCAAAGGAACAGTGGTAACGAGCTACTAAGTACAATTCACTGAACAAACCTGGAGATATTTTCTCATAGTATCAGATCTGGCACGGAGACTTCTCCATCACCATTCACTTGCATCAATTTCCTCAGTTTCTAAGCACTAGAGCCACGTACACTGCTATTAACAACTTACACTGGACTGAATTTGCTGGTCTGGTGCTGAATCCTGGCCTTGAACCCTTCCTACAGGAAAAACCTTTTATAACTGCTCACTTCCCCTCATCCCCTCCACCTGGCTCCAATAAAGATGTTCACATGACTGCTCTCCCTCATTTGGATTATTGCCATGATACCTCTAAAGGCAATGGGAAAAAGAGGGGCCCCAAGGGAACTCAGCTGTCTTCCACAACTTTCCACAATTCCATGGTTAACTGAGATCATAGAATTACCTTAGGGAGACAGGATGGCTTTCTAAATAAAGTCAGTGTGGAAGTCAGAACTCAGGACTTACCAACTGTTCCTCACAATGTCATAAATCCAGAAGGAATTCCTTACGTTTTCTTCCCGCTTCTCCTTGTCTTTACTGAGCCCTGACAAGACGTGGATTTCATTCAGTTCGGGATCAATGGTGGCCCTTTGAGTAAAACCTGTCATTGGAACTGGGAAAAGAAAATAAAAGTTACACACTGGAAACAACAGAGGATGCAGAAAGGGATCCAAACATCAGGGAAATGAGTTTCCTTCCCCCTGCAATTCAGCAGATCATCATCCAGAGGCCAACTTCTTCCCTGTTAAGCCAAGTCCAATGAAAATTCTCTTCTTCTCTTTCCATCTCTCTTTCTATCTTTCTGTTTTTTCTTGGAAGAAAAAACAAACCATTCTGAGAGCTGCTGTTTCCTAGGAAAACCTATGGACAGAACCATTTGGGAGACTACCAGCTCAGAAATGAGGATTAAGATGCCTAACATAGAGCTAAATGACCAGACGACCCTTACAAATATGAATGGAGTGATTTTGTTATTATCTCATCTGTAAAAGGAAGCATTGATTCCAGAAAGCTTAATTGCAAAAGCTGGGAAACTCCAAAAAATTCAAGATGACATCACGATTCTACAGCTCACAACCCTACAGGACAAAGATGTCAAAGAAGTTTTTTGTATTTTCTGAATAGCTGTGGCGTAATTACCAAACTATTCTTCTGTCCCACCTTCGGATTTAGAAACATGGTGAAATCCTGCAGATTCCAATAGTTTTCATCATAATTCCCCGAAAAAAAGGTCAGCAAATTTGTTTGGCAGTCCTTTTTGTTTGTTGTGTAATTCCCCATTTCCTGTTTCCCTAGGCAACCATCCCTCCAAAATGTATTTGTGAAGGGCACGTGATCTTTGTTTACAGATCCTGTTTGTCTCCTTTCTCTTTCTGGGTCAGTTTACAAAGGCTGGTAAAGGTTCCTGGCCTTCGGTCAAGATTTTGGCACGAAAAATTCTCAGAACTCTTGTATTTTGCAAATTCTTCCTTGCAATTAACTGAACTGCACCCACAGCCTAGAAAACGAGTCCTACATTAATAAAACATTTAATATTGCCGTTGGGGAATACACAAAATGGTATTTTGGAAACTCATTCTGTAACTGGTTTCATTCTCACGCTTCACTCTTTTCACTTGTTAGGCCAGGAAAGCAATAAAAGAATTAAAAAATTCTGAGTAGAATTTCGTTTTCTACAATTTTAGCCCCTAGTGAAGAATTTAGCAACACCACAAAACCTAAGCATATCTTTTAAAATATTTTAAATGCTTAATTCTCATGTAAATTTAAACAGAAACTGGAATATATTTGGATAACTCATTCTCAGACTCCCTTTGACAAAATCTTTATTATTTTACAGCAGGAAGAGGTTTTGGAGCCCTCATCAGCATAAACCTGTCTAGTCTGACCTCCAATTTTGCCACAAAGTTTTAAAGGAAAATTAATCCAGTTTATAAGCAAATGGGTAGTAGAAAACAGAAAAAAAAATACGGCAATAACACTGACACAACAATGGCTACACACCTTGTTTTATCCGCAAACCACAAAGAACTTAGTTTTTAAATAAGGCAAACAAGGACTGTGAAAGTCATCCCATAAAGGAAATTGAGAACAGAAAGATGACTATTGGTAAAAAATGCTAATTTTTGAAAAGTATCATGCAATGTGTTTGTTTGCATAGTCAGGGACTACGTTGCTGACCCAAAAGGATTAAATTCAAGGCCTGTTCAAGACATTTCTGGCAGGAGAGCCATCTAAATTTGATCAGCAATGCTAATGCACATAGAAAATGTCTTTGCAACCCTATCTGCTGCTTTGAACACTTGAGACCACGCCGGGAATATTACAAAAAAAAAAAAAACCCTGTGCAAATCTTCAGAGCACTAATACCTCATTGAAATGAAAATTATTATAATCATGAGGAACATAGCTGCTCTACTACCACTGATACTCAAAGCATCTGAAACTTGTCTATGGAAGTCCCATCCCTCCTCCTGAAATGTTGTTAAATAAATTAATTTTGTATCTCGCTTATGCCCGATTTCCCAAAGCTGAAATTATTATTAAAATAATGAAGGAGGGAAAAGCTGCCAAAGTTCAGTGCTGGTGGTTTTTTCCACTTGATATTAAGAATAGAATTAATCTGCAGCAACTGCAATCAAACCCAGATTCAAGTCAAGTAATTTTAGGCTTCCCTCAGTTGTAAATCAAACTCTTCTTGAGACTGTTTGAAATGCAGAATGTCTAGAAAAGAATCAGAAATATAAATCCCCACATTTACTAAGGGCCAAGGCAAGGAGTAACTTACATAAACTCTGTGACCTATCTAAGCAACTGTGTAGAAACTGTATTTTAGCAGTACCCTAGGCAAGAAAGAGTTGACATCTGGTCTTTTGCAGAGGAGGACAAAATGGGAAAGTTGGATGCAGTGTCATTAAAAAAAACTCCATAACACAAATTTGATAAACAAGTCTCTGAAAATAAATAGACAGTAAGACAAGATACTACACAGCGAGCAGGAGAAGCTGTGATGTTTTAAACCCAACAGAAACACCAAAAAAAGATGTTTTTCAAGGAGGTCTGATCCTTGACAGAGCATAAGGGCTCCATAAAAACCTCAGCACTGAAATACTTCCACTAGGGGGTAAGAGAGGTTCATCATCTGCAAGTGCAGCAGACTGGAAGGAAATGTTGGACAGAATTCAAATGAGAATGGTCCGAGTATTAGAGAGGGACACAGGCTGGAAACGTTGGAAAAATACTTGTGACATTTAGGTAACAAAATGTACGTTGGGAAGGAGATCTAATTCTGCAGGGGCAACAAAACTGAACATATAAAAATGGGCCTTTAACAGTGATAATAATTGATTGCTTAGGACATATCTTTTTAAGTTCTAGGACTTGGGAGAGAAAAGTCAAATAAGAAGAGGTGAGAACCAGAGCACTTCCAGATCTGTTATTTGCAGTGTAGTAGATCCAAGGGGTGAATGATTGATAAGAAAGACTCCATCCAAGTTTCCTCCCTTGGGCTTCTTCACAGAGATGTAAGATCAGCTTTGGAGCAAATCCCCACCAATTCCACACCTTTCAGGGCACCTCTTGGGTCAGCTGTGGGCAGCCAGCTCCAAGGACAAAGCAGTGACTGAGGATTTAGCCCCGGATGTTTTGAACACTGGCCTGTGGCTATGTGGTATTAACTTGGCTCCTATGACAATACACCACTTACTGAAGAGGAAAAGCTGTAGAGAGGAACATAATCCCAAAAAGTCTAGAAGATGGTGAATGCCTTTCCTGTGCTACTGAATGTTTTCTTTCCCCTTAATCTCATTAGCCAGCCCAGGGTATAAAGGCAGTAACTACCTGAAAATAAGAGGTCTGAATCCTTGCTCAGGAACTTAGTATTTTCATTCATTTTTACACAGTAAAAATTAAAAGCTCGTGGCCTAATATTTAGAAACAATATTCAGCCACACAGGCCAGGAGTTCACAGCCAGTTCAATAAGCAAGCAATAATTCCTGAGCAAGCTACGAGGAGATGCTGTGGAGCTCAATATAGAGTAATTTCCATTTAAATGCAACACATAGGAACAGCTTTTCTTTGAAAGTGACACCTAATCATGGAACAGCCACGTTCCTGCTACCACAGTCCCTGCTTACAGGAGTTTATGGGATCAGAGTGATCATTTCAGCCAGCTGAATATTTTTTGGCTTGTGTGTGCAAACAGCTACAGTTGTTTCAAGCACAACCTTGGCTGCTGCCAATATTGAAGCAAGAAAACAACTTTTACACAGAGACAGAGCTTGCAAAGCAGGAAATTTAAATTCATTGAATTCTAGGGTGATTTGAGTTGGAAGGGACCTTAAAGATCATCTAGTGCCAACCCCTGCCATGGGCAGGGACCCCTCCCACTGTCCCAGGTTGCTCCAAGCCCCAACCTGGCCTTGGACATTTCCAGGGAGCCAGGAGTAGCCACAGCTTCTCTGAGCAAGTTAAAGTCAATTTTAGGGTTACACAGATGTGGTTCTCATACTGGAAACAGCATCTAGGAAAGTAAATCTCATCTCTTACATTTGACAGGATACTACAGCAAATTTTTCAACACATTTTGAAACACGACAACGGCCAAACAATTCTATAAATTTACAGTCTACAGGCCATGCCCAAAGGATTAATGAAGGATAAATAAGAGAAGCAAGTTCACTGACAGGGTTTTAGTGCCACCTGAGTTATGAAACCCTCAGAACATGTGACTGCCAGTTTCACCACAAGTATCCTCCCTCCTTGTGATGCCTCGTGATCACAAAATTGGGAGAAAGCTGCATCACACGGATACTGCTGCACACCAGAACCTGGCACCTCCCAGTAGATTAATTTTTAAAAAGTGGGAGGTTTGCAAATTATTCCATGCCACTCCTTGTAGTTCCTGCAAAGCGGAAGCAGCACCTCCCCCAGATTTTAATGGAGCAAGTCGTGGTGAGTGATAGCACCAGGCCAGCTGTTGACACAGCAAGATAATGATTATCCTCTTGGATTTTTCCTGATGAGACTGCATCTGGCAGTCTGCCAAAGAGCAGCTAAGGAGACCATCTGAACAGTTTGGTTGTCATGTTGACAAAACAACAATCCAACGTCCAACGCTCGGGTCTCTCTGAGACTTTGGAGAAAAAAACCTATCAGTCAGTAAATCTGAATGGATTTCTGAGATCTGGTGACTGCCTGCTCCTCTCCTCACCCTCACAGGCAGAGGAAAAGATCTGGGGATTAGTTCAGAGCGACACCTCACAAGATGAAAAGCACATAAGGTCCCTCACAAAACAAAATGCTTCCATGGCAAGAGATGGGCTGGCCACTGGGCAAGACCTTACCTGAACACAGGCACAACATGCCAGGTGTCACTAAGAGGTGATGAAAATGGGATATGGAGGCTGCCTGTCTGAGCTGGACCCCAGCCATGCTGAGCTACCTGTACTATTTTGATTCATGTTTTTCTGCCTTTGCCTTGGTTCCTGGGCTGGGCTGTGTCGCCTCTGTCCGTGGTACTTATCCATGAAATTCCCCATCTCTGAGGTGCACAGCTCTGTATGTGAAATGGGCACCTGCCCAACAAGAGACCTAGGAGCTTCACTGGTAGCTTACAAACCATCTGTAAGCTGCACTTAAGAACCACTTCAACACTACAACAAGCCACAAGAACTTTAAGGCTTGCTTACATTTGACTTTGGAAGTTACTCAGTGCCAAGGGATACAAGATGCTCTTCTTCTTCAAATTCTCTTGCAGAAGGAATTCTCCCTCTGAGCAGGAGCTCTTACACCACCTCAGTAAGGGCCAGATGGGATTATCATAGGAACCCCTCAACTAGAAGTGTTGCCATGAGCTCCCTCTGAACTGAAATGACTGCCAATGATTAGCCATGGATTGCACACTAGGGGACTCAGGAAAGCTTCCAGTCCAGCCCCTGGGGGCACCCAGGACTGGTGGCATTTCCAGACCACCTGTATCCTTCATATATACACCATTTTTGTTTGTTGGGAGCAGGGGGGGTTGTTGCTTGAGCATTGTTGATGTGCTTTTTAAAGCAATTAAAATATAAAATTGCTCTAAAAGTGTGTCCATCAACATACACATTTCTGCCTCTCCTCCAAATACAAACTCTATTCAATGGTACTAAAATCCCTCCAATTTGCACCTCTGTTATCTTTCTTCACATCCAACACATCACCACAGTTGCACATCTAAATTTGTTAGAATTATGTCTTTTACTTCAAATTAAGAAGATTTAAGCGATATTTATCACCCATCGTTCCTAAACACATCAGCCATCCAAGAAGCTGGTCATAGGATCAACATCAGAGGCACAAACAAAAGCAAAGAAACGCTGAACAGCACAAATATCTCAGGAGATGAGAGCAGCAAAACCAACATATCATTACCATGGTTTTATAGCATTGCAACAACTCTGTGTTACTGATAGTCCTTATTATCCATTTCACTAGTTTTCAAAAAATCTCCCTACTCCACGAGATATTTAAACAAATGCACAATTAAGTTCTTTTAGAAAGGGTAAAAATCAGAATAGCTCAACTAAGAATAGAACTGAATGCCACACGCAAGCCAGGAACAAAATGTAATCATGGGACTTTATAGGAACATTTAGGTCAGGCATCCTCAACTTGACTCATCACACTGAGCAGCTTAAAACTTCACAGCGACCAGGCAAGCAATCACTTTGTTCAGACAGATCAAAATGGTGTATCACTACCTAACAAGAGCACAATAAAGACTTGCTTTTTTGGGGTGAAAATAGTACTGTCAACATTTGCTGTCTGAATGTAATAAGCATTTTGTTCTCTTCCTGTAAAAATGCAAATTATCCCAGCATTTTCTTTCAAAAGCAATGGAAACGTTCAAATCTGTTTGTTTACTTTCTACACACAGGAGAACAGTAAACCAAAAAAATCTACTTGTGAATTATTTCCAGTGAGTCATTTTCTTATTTAAAAAAAAAAAAAAAACAAAACCATCTTCTATTCATCACTTCAGGGCCTGTGGGAATGGGGAGAAGGGCTAAAAATTTACTTTATTTCTCATTTCTCATACATGAACCTTGTAGTTCATGTATGAAAAGCCGAGCTCAGTGTCCTGACAAACTCGGTATCTTTAAATCTGAAGCAGACAAAGGTGTCAGCCTGAAGTCACATGTTTTCAAGCTTCTGGCTATGAAGACATGTAGCTTGAAAAGATCAAAACTGCAGAATGTTATTAATTTCCTGGGGGAAAAAACAGAAATCAATTCTTTAAAAGCTCTAAGGACAACAAAGGGAGCGTGGGTGTCTGCAGAGCAGCATCAGGCAACGTGCACCTGAATAAAGGAAACTGTCAACAATATGAGCTGGTTCTTTCTCGGAAGCACTCGAGTAAAGAAACTACTCCAAAGTATTAGAGCTTGGGTACTTTTCTCCCTTATTGGCATAACTAAATTAATGAGCAAACAATAACTCGTCAACACCAATAATTCACTTCAAAAGTTCAGCAAGATTACTTGCTAAAAGTTAAGCCTGATCAAAAGGAGGAGGGCATATTAAGTTCAAGATTAATTACCTTCCTGGGGTTTTTAGTAACTGGAAGAAGAGATGAATGGGATGGAACATATAAAACGTGAGAAATACTTGTAACTTCTGTCCCACAGTGGTACACACTGCAAATCAAATTTCAAATTCTGACTTCTAGAATGAAGATCAGGGTATTTGTAACAGGAAAATGATGTGCTTATACATGCAGAAATTCTTTTTGGGAAGAAAGGAACATTTTTCTCTGTCATTTGAAGAGAAAAGGCATGAAATCAGTTCTTTATGGCTGTGTTACAGGCCTTCTGGGCGTTTTTAAAGACTTCTGTCATACAGAAATATACACAGGATATGTAGCCGCAGTGCTTTGAGCCACACAGAACTGCAGCCCTGCTCCCTTCTCTTCCTTTTTTTTTCCCTTTCTGATATTTAATGCAAACATAACAAGACAACAGCTTGGTCTCATCTTTCTGGCCAAAATAACTTCTGTCTCTTTACTCCAGTTCTCTGCCTCTGAGTACCCTGCCTGCCTTTGTGCAGATTATCTTTATCTTATGATAATTTTCACTTAGTAAATTCTTATTTTTCTGGGTTTCACTTTTTTTTTTTTGTCTTTGCTAGAATTTCCAGAAGAGGTATTCTTAATTCTTATTTTCCGGTTTTGTTTTGTTTCTTTTGAGCTGCTATGTGGTTTCATGCATCAATTATTTGTATTGCGCTCATGATGAAGAGTGTCAAATGACAGAAAGGACAGAAGAGCTGCCAGAAGTTTAACCAGCACAGTGTGGAGTTTACCTGGGTATGGAGGGTTAGTTAAGGACGCCAACCACAGGTTGAACCTGGCCTTTCACCTACGTATTTCTCCTTTTACAGTATTTCACCTTTCACATTGCATTGCTCATTTGTATCAACCGAATGAAACGATTATGTGGTTATCCTCTTACCCATCCCTGAATCTTTCTTGGTGCCATCCGAGATAATGTCCACGTGGTCACTGTCCACATCATAACTGAAGAAGTCGTTTAAATAAGTCTTTGATCTCTGGCCACCAAACACGTATAAGCAGCGATTTTTCTGGAATAGGGGGGGAAAAAATGTCTTTACAAGTTCAAGATCGTATGTTGGTCAACTGTGATCATTAACAGAAATACTTATCATAGAATCATTAGTGGTTTGGGTTGTTAGGGACATTAAAGCCCGTTCAGTTCCAATCCCCTTCCACTATCCCAGGTTGCTCCAAATCCCACCCAACCTGGCCTGGAACATTTCCAGTGATTCAGGGGCAGCCATTAATGAATCAAAGAGGAACAGAGATGTCTCTTCCAAGTTTACCATCACTGTGCACAGGTAACTGCTGCAGCCCTGCCTCATCCAGCTTTAATTTCAAAACATTAAAGCAGCAGCTCATCTTTCAAATTTATTATTAAGGAATTAACAGGCCCTGTCTCTAAAATCCATCATAAAATCACTCTTAAAAACACAACAGGAACAAAAGACAGACTGTAGGAGAAACCATCCAGGTACCAGCACATTACTAAATTCAGTACAGGCAAATGGCAAGGAGCAAGCCAAGAATAACAGGTTTATTGCTTCTCTCAAGTCTGCCAAGTGGAAAGCCCATAAGAGGCAGATTATTTTTCTTTCAAATGGTTGAGAAAACAGAAAAAGGACTTAAACTTCCATGACCTGTGCTTACAGAAAACAGTATTCTTACATTTACCACAGACATCTACTTAAAAGATCCTCAAGTCCTTGTGCAGAATTTTGTGTGGCAATATGTTTTTCCACCAGATTTTAAAGAACCAGTCAAAACAAATATAAAACTGAAAGCTCAGAAAGCCCAGTATTCACTGTGAAAATTCTGATCTTTTACTTGAAAGGGCAAGAGAAATAAAATCAGCAATTTCTTCAAATTGGTGGGTTTTGAGTTGATGGTATCAGTAAATATTTAAATGTCACAACATTAATTTTAATTCTCTTTGGTTCTCTCCTCTTAAATAGACATGTGGTTGATGAACACAACTGGAAAGGCAACGGAAAGTGGTTTTTAATACCCATTATAGAGTAAAATGCTAAATACACCTCACCCCCAAACTTTTGCTTCTCCACGAGGTTCTGGATGAAGTGTCCATAATCCCAGCTGTTTACAGCTGTTTGCAGCAGCTCAGAACAACAAAGAGCAGCTGGATGCTCCAGCACCAATGGCTCTGAGGCCTGTGCAACTCAATGCACACCCATTAAGTCCCATTCCAGTAAAACACAGAGTATCTACCAGGCCAGAAGCTTCTAAATTGCTCTACTAACTTAATATGTTTTTAGGTCAAAATGAACCACAGCCCTTGGATCTATCTACTATTATTTCATTAAAATCAACTCTTTTAAATTCACCTTGATTTTTACTTAAAATTTTACTCAGTTGGAGTCATGAAAGCTCTGAAACTTGAATTAGCACCTCCTGCACTTACCGAAGCAGCATCAGAATATCAGCAAACATCAACTTAACTGAGACAACACATCACTTGGGAGTTTAAAGAGCTCAAAATTTGGAAGAAAAACCAAAACCAGATGTTCTCCTTAAAGTCAGACATCATAAATCAAAGTAGGGTGTGGATACTTACAGAATGGAACAACATGCAGTGTCCTATCCGGGACTGGATATCCTCGGGTCCGGCGTTGCAGGAATCTTCCCTCAGAAGTTTCCACGTCTGGCACTGGCAGTCAAAAGCAAACAAACCACTGAACTGCGGCTCACTGGCTCTGCTGTCATCCACACTGCCATTGCAGGTCAGAATTCGGCCTCCAAAGGTGTAGATCATGTGTTTTTCAGAATCCATGCACATCTGCAAGAAGCAGAGAAGCAGTTTTAAGCTGGCACAGTAAGACCTGAACACTCTGAGATCCACCATTAAACACCCCTCTCCTGCAAGCAATGCCTACTAAGCAAAGACAGAGCTCTGCACATCTCCTGAATCTCCAACAAACAGAAAAGGACACACATCTTCATGGCTGTCAGGTGATAATCTCATTAAAGACATTTAAAACACAAGTCTAATTTCTATATGCCACTTAATATGCAAAAGAAAACAGTAAATATACCCTTCATCACCTAAAAAACCTGCTGATTTCAGGGAAAAGTATTTGAGAGCCTTTCACAAGGATTCACAGGGTTCTTTTCCACAGATCCACAGAAAAGATCCACGGGGATCTTTTCAAGTTACATCCTTATAGCCAGAGTTAACAGAGTATCACCTTTGGCAATGGTTGTGCAAGGGAGAAATCCAACATCACTGCTAATTCACTGCCTACCAATCAACTGATGCAAAAATCAGCCTGTGATTTGTTACTGAGATTCCATGCCCAGCACACATTTACTGTTACCCCCATTACTGGAACACAAAGTAACGGCATAACCTGGCCAAAGATTCCTCATGGGAGCGGCAGCAGAAATATGTTTCATCTCCAAACCTAAACCAAGGTTATGGCACTCTGCAGTACAAATCAAACCAAACCCCCTGACTCCAGGTGTTGTTTTCAGACAAAGTGTAAAGCAGAGAGTTCAAAATACCAGAGAGGGGAAAAAAAGAAAGCAAACCAACAGACAAGATTACAGTAAGATAGAAATGCTACTCAGCAAAGCCTACACAAGACACTTGTAGTGCAGCACATTTCTGAAGGTTAAATAGAAACTGCTATCACAGTAGATGCTGAGGGAGAGAAGAGGGAGAGCTGCAGATTGACAGAATTCAGTGAGGCCCATCTTCCCAAGAGACACAACAGGGGAAAAAGGAATCATTTCAAGAGGCAAGCAAAGTACCCAGAGTAGCCTTGCCAGCTGACAATTTCCTTGTGCCTCTTCCCCAACACCTGGGAGACTGGCATTGGTTATTAATAGAACAGAAAGACTGATTGGCTTTTGTTCTGCAGACATGGCGTATCTTTAATTCTCAGTGTCAGCAGAAAGGCACATTGTGCTGGCAAACAACAGCTTTGGTTACAAAACAGCCAGTACCAATAAAAGCTGATCTTTGGCTGCTTTAAAAATGAGTCCTGATGCGCTATTTCTTGGTGATGCTTAATATAAAAAAAAAAAAAAATCAATTGAGAACAAAATACCTCTTTCAAGTAGACAAAAGCCACCAAACACAACATAATAACAAAGTTTTTAATTTGAACACGTGGACAGATGTGACTTTTTAAAGGATTAGTAGCCATTCCTCTAAGGTGTTTCAAGCTCTACAAGAAAGCACATTCTACCATTTTTAAAGGTAACCGATTTGTAAAGAATGCTGCTTCTGTGTTGGCCTCACTCCAGCAGCTTGCTTGGACTGTTCTTCCAAAGGTAGCACACACAGCTTTGCAAGTTGCTCCCCAAGGCCTTCTAGGCAAGGAAGATCTGCAACCCCAGCTCATGGAGACTGATTAAAACCAGATGAACTGTGGTTAGAGCTTTAATAAAACGTGTCTTAATAAAATACATTTGTTTGCAGAGGTTTTTATGATCCTTCTGACTCGGTTTGATTAGAGCACCAGCAGCCAGTGGCATTGAGCAGCAATGCTATTAGGATTTAATTGAGTGCAGATCACACCCCCTCCATCCCTGCTCTGTCATCCGGTACAGCACCTCAAAACCGTAGAGACTACAATCAAAACTGACTTTTAAACACTGAGAACTTGGAGTAGGAGGATGAGCGTGGCCTGACCTGATGATCAAACACCAGCTTGGGGCCTCCATCTGCTGCGGTGTCCTCGCTCAGCAACATCCAGGTGTTGGTGTCGATGTCGTAGCGGTAGAAGTCACTTTTCAGGGACTTGCTGTTCCTCACAGAGGAATCCAGGTACCTCCCCAGGGTGTAGATCTGACGTCGCTGGATGTCAATGCACATTTTGTGACAGGACCTGGCACTGGGACCACTCTGAGAAAGGAAAGGATCACACAAAAATGAAGAGAATAATGGATTTAATATTGCTCCAGGTAGGTTGCTAAGGGAAAATAAGTGTTAGCAGCAACTAGAAATCCTTGGGGAATTCAGGAAAATCTGCTTGTAATCAAATACAGGATTAATACATAAATAACTGCAAGAGCACATCCTGTAACTTCTGTCCTTTTGAAAGGCACCAGCAAAAACCTTAATGCACTTGTCACAACAAACTTATGATTTGAACCTTTCTTGTCAGATTCCTTAGAAAACAGACAGTTTCTCCCAGAAGTGATTCTCAGAGGCGTGTGAAAACTACTTGATCTTTTAAAATAACAGAAGTCGATGCACATGAGAAGCAAATTAAGATGTCACAACCTATAAATAACTACACAGGAAGAAGATTAAGAAGTGCTCTATTACAAGAGCCTCTGTTTTATTAATAGGCTGTTTTCTAACAGATCATAAGCAGACACTCCCCCAAGCAATCATATCCCGTAATGGCTCTGGGAAGGTAACAAAAGCACTCCCTGTCCTTCACAAATAGATATGGCCCTCCCAGCCTCCATCTGAAAGAAAGTTTCCCACGGTAAACAAAACTGCCCTGAGTTATGATCTTCAAGAGAAACACACAGAGTGCCCCATGTCAAATTATTATGGGCTTAATTCATCCAGGAGTGCTCAAGTTAAATCGTGGAGTAATTTATTTAATGACTTTATGATGATGATTACACAGTCTTGGGCAGCTTCCTTTCTGCTTCCCAAATCTCATTTTAAGGGCCTTTTTCCTGAAGCATGAGAGTGACGTTCTGGTACACCAAAACATTAGAAATCAAGTTTGCAAAGCTTTATGTGCAAAATATCAGACAAAAGAAAAAGACAATATCACGAGCATAGACCAGATTATTTTGACACAGTTGAGTGACAGGACACAGAGAATAGCTTCCCACTGACAGAGGCCAGGTTTAAATTAGATATGGAGATGAAATTCTTCCCTGTGAGGGTGGGGAGGCGCTGGCACAGGTTGCCCAGAGAAACTGTGGCTGCCTCTGGATCTGTGGAAGTGTCCAATGCCAGGATGGACAGGGCCTGGAGCAACCTGGGATAGTGCAGGGTGTCCCTGCCCACAGCAGGGCATTGGAATGGGATGATCTTTAAGGTCCCTTCCAACCCAAACCATCCTGGAATTCTACACCAAAAAATCTATTAAAAACTATTGATAAGTTAAGATTAGGCAAGTAGGCAAGGATATAGCAAATCTTTAAAATCATTATTGAAGACTTAGAGTTAAACAAGAATTGCCATATCACACCAAATAATCAGCACAATAGTTGCTCTGTGTGCTACCAAGTACTGCCTTATGAAAAAATCTTCATAATTGTACCCTTTCATTTAAATTCTACTGAAATTTGAAGTACACTAATGGAATGCACAACACTAAATTGGATAAAACAAGAAAGGCAGCATTACATCTTTGTTGTCAAAAGGCTTTACTATTCATGTTACAGAATTCAATTTCTTGATTAAGCAATGGTTCCAGGAAACTGTTTACAGTAACTCAAAAGACCATGTGAAGAGGTGAACTGAATTGTTCATATTTTGTAAATATGAAGCATTATGTCGGCAGTGATTGCAGCTTTGAGGATTAGTTACTTCAGGGTAATTAAGATAATTTTATTTTCTGAAAGGGAAAAAAAAAGTACTGATAGCAACGAAAAATATTAGCATAAAATCCTGAAATGCAGCAAAAGCTCATTGATTGCCTTTGGTCACATGGAGGAAGATGACACAGAAGGCAACAACACAATTAACTTTGTTCCTAGAAAATACAAAACCAATATCTTGCAGAGGACCCTGCTCCAAACACACAGGGGAGTTCCTTTGCATGAGAAGCACCAATCAGTGCACTCACAAAGGCAGCCCATGGTTCACAAATAAATCACCCCAGTGTGCAAAGTCCATCGCAAGCCACAGAGCTGGGACACTGAGGGATATGGCACCAGTCCCCTGCCAATGAGTATCTATTTGCCTTGGCACAGCTGCCTTGTAGGTGAGATGTGAGGACCCACCTGTGCTTTCTGACCCTCCTCTCTGGCAGGTAGCGGGGAGGGTCAGTTTTTAATGGACTTGGACAATTCAAGAATCATCCACTCTCTCACCTCAATGCAGACTGAATTAAATCCTCCCAAACTTGTTCAAATAATGTCTTTGGCACTTTCAGGAGAAAATCTCCAATTTAGTAATTTCCAGATCTGCCTTGCCACAAAAAGCTACACCATAAACCAAAATTTGTCTGAGCTCAGACACAAGGCTGAGACACTTCAGAACTCAATACCCATTTCAAGGCACTGGCACCAACAACACAGTTGCTGCCACTAAATATGCAACTTACAGATTTCCTAAGACTATTTTAAAATGAGAAAATAATTCAGGAAAAAATACCTTTTTCTTTTATTACGTCCTGGCCACATCTCTGCTTTCTTAAAGAGCTGTTAAGGGTAACATTTCATCTCTACAGATACAGAATCTTCAGCACCTCAAGTTCACTCAAACTTCAGAGCCTGTCACAGCATGAACTATCTCTTGTAATATAGGAAACTTCATCCAACTTTAAATCTGTCCTCAAAGAAAACTGGAGTTCTGCCTGCACACCACTCACAAGATCACGAGGAATGTGCCGAAGTTTCTTCCTTAGCCTACTTGCTTACCAAAATGAGTAAATAACTCCATCAACAATGATATAACGCTGGTTTGACATTCAACGAAGGAAAGGGGAAAAGTCTAAATCTGTGTTCACTTCTGGGTTCAGCTTTTGCAGCTGATATGTACTTCATGACAGCCTTTGCATCTCATATGTACTTCAAAGAGGGACAAAGTCCATTTACAAAGACACTACAAAAAAGCAAAATGCTTTGAGGCACATGTGATGAATCAAGTGCCCATGGATGGCTGCAAATGTTCATCCAAAGCCGTGTGCTCCGTGTGGTTACAACAGCAGCCTGTTGCTCACACAAAGAACACGCTGCCATAACTTGTCATAGACACAGCAATCCAGTAAATTCAAATGGGCAAGTCTGTTGATTCCACAAGTGTTCAAAGAATCTGACTCTTTAAAAGCAATGAGTGAGAAAAACTGACCATGACAGAGATGACACTCTAACCCAAGGTTGAAGAGATCAAGCATGGCTAGAGGGCAAAAGAACAACCTTTTGTCCCCCTGCCAGGACGTAGGCTGGTCATAATGCATTAATTAATGTCCCAGGCTGAGTGGATCTTACTAGAGATCTTTGTGCCCTTCTTCAAATTCAGGCCTTATCATCAAGTCACAGTTTTGACAAGTGGCTTCTCTGATTGCCTGAACTCGTAACCAACCCGTGCAAAACTCCTCATCTCTAGAAGTGTTCAAGGCCAGGCTGGATGGGGCTCTCAGCACCCTGGCCTAGTGGAAGGTGTCCTTGTCCATGGCTGAAACTTGAGGGTCTTTAAGGTCCATCCCAACCCAAACCATTCTGTCATT
Source organism: Sylvia atricapilla (assembly GCF_009819655.1). NCBI lineage: Eukaryota > Metazoa > Chordata > Aves > Passeriformes > Sylviidae > Sylvia > Sylvia atricapilla. Next base: position 20,736,875 of record NC_089144.1, on the reverse strand, counting down.
TTATAATTAAGCACTTTACTTTAGATCTGGTTTCTTCTAAGTTGTTACATGTGGAATCCAGATTTTTTGCACATGAAGCTTTATGACCTGACTGACTGAGGTAGTAGAGGTGTCACCTCCCAAACAGAGCCCATCTTCCCTAAGACTCTAGAAGTCACATCTAGCAACAGCACCCAAATGACCTGAACAAACACTGGCTCTGGTGACTCCTTCCAGTTCTCATCAGAAAGCTCCTGGCACACACACTGCAGAAACCACACGTGAAAGGGGCTTGTGATTGGGCTAAGTCCTTATTCAGATGGCAAGCAGCGTGTCAGGCTGCTTTGGCCAGTGCCTCAGCTGCTGCCAAGGCTGTAATGGCAAGAGGAATGCATTAGCATATCACATTTCCAACCTACAGGACACCAAACAATACCAAAAACTACTAAGCACAGGCACTGCTGCGTTTGTGTGGGACTTAGTAAGTGCACACACAGAGCCAAGACTGACCTGAACAAAGTGGCTCTGTGCCACCCAGCCTCACTGTACAATCAGCACAACACAGTCACAGCTAAAACAGATTAAACAGCATGTGTAGGGTCCTGTTTGGAAGTGCTACAAAGCACCAAGCTTTATGCACAGCTCCACGTCTCTTCCTCAAACAGGTTGGTGTTGATGCAACTCCTCTGGTCTCTATAACACAGATAAACACCCTGGTGAGGGTAGGATGGTGGGGAAAGGAAGAGAGGCTGTATGGCCAGGAGCACTTAAGACAGGCTTTCAATCCTTTAAGCGCCCAGGGCCAAATAGGATTTTTAGGTTTCGTCAATGCTACACGAAATTCAATTGTGCAACGCCAAGTGAATACACAGTATACTTTATGAAAAGCCTTCTCAACATGCTAAGCCACTTTATAAAATCTAATTAGAGCTTTCTTCATTTAACTTGCAAATGCTGAAAGCAATTATCCCACTTAAGGACTAACTTACAAAACGTTTTCAAAAAGCAACACAACAGCACCGAGAGACAACACCGCCTCCTTAGAATAATTGATTTGTTCCTATACAGGGGAGAAAGGATTGGGACTCAACTCCTTAGGGTAGGGTCTGCTCAAATCACTATTTATGCCAGAATCAGCAGGCATCATCTTAGCAACAGCGTCCTGGCATGCTACACTAAGGCACAAACATGACAGCTTTCACTTTTTGGTTTGTTTTTAAATAAATGTCCTATGAACCTCCTTTAATGTGAACATGACTGCAAGAAGCCAGTTCCACTGCCCATCCCAAACAAAAACTGGGGGAGCTTGGCTTCTTCTGGTTATCATAACCTTTTGCAAATAAAGGGGTTTCAGTTGCAAGAAAAATCTCTTTTATTCAGACCAATCCAGATGAAAAAACCTCAGGAGCAAGCTTGGATCCTTTTCAAAAGTCAGGGAAATAAAAACAAAGAACAGCTGACTAATTCCTCGCTCTTGGTCCTGTAAAAGACTGAGTGGAATGTGAACACTGCCTGCAGTATGAAGTTCAAAAATAAGCATCATGAGGTAAATGCTCTTGTCCTAAAGCAAACTAGGACGAGGACATAAAAAGACACAAACAACCTACTTTGTTTCCAGTCCTGAGAGCAGCCTGTCAGGCAACAAATAGTCCCTCCTGCCTACACACAACTGCAGAGATTAATTGCTCTCATTTCCCAGTTTCGGACTATAATTCATTTCCTCCTCCCCACCAAAAAAAAAAAAAAAAAAAAAAAAAAAAAAAGGGGGGGTGGTGTGTGTGGAAGTTCTCCACAAACTTGAAAATGAAAGGAAATGCATATTATTCCTGGCATTAATTCAAGTCCATGTGCTTTAAGATTAGAGCTTGTTAGTGCTTTATCAATGCCAGTCTACAGCTAATGTGCTCCCAAAATGTTTAATCTGAGCTGCAGCAAAGATTTGCTTTGCTCTAGATGAGCACTAAATTCAGCAAGAGAAACAATTGCAGCCACACAACAAAATAAAACACTTTCATCCCATACAAGTTGCTCACAGAAGGCATTTTAAGCTTACCATTAACTAAAGGTGCCAGAAACGTAGGAAAATAATTTAATCTATTTTTTTTATGGTAGCATGGAGGGTTTTTGTATAGCCCCTCAACATGAAACAGAAGGAGTTGTGGACTGATGTATCATTCCTATCACCCACAAAATCACCAGTGATGTGCCAGGAGCACCAAACCACCAGAGGGAGGGTCCTGTACATTTAGCCACACAACAGGAGCATCACAATCGTGCTCAGGCCCAGAGCAGCCCAGTACAGGCACATGGGAGGGGCTCAGAGTCCTCTGAAAAGGTTTCCTCAGCATGAAAGACCTTCCCTCAAACAGCACATCCCAACTTCCTACTCTGTATGACAGAAGAAATCAGTGCCACCTGTGTCACTTGATGACAAGACTAGAGAGCTCCAGCACTAGAATTAAAAACCTTTGGATGTCACACAGGATAGATCCAGCAAAGGACTGAATATTTCTAGGAGTATAAGATGGGAGTTTAGCTCCAAAAATATATTTTGCATGCTCAATGTACACTCCATTCTTCAAACTACTCCCTGGAAGTGTTCAAGGCCAGGTTGGATGGGGCTTGGAACAAGCTGGTCTAGTGGAAGGTGTCCCTGCCCATGGCAGGGGTTTGGGACTAGATGATCCCTAAGGTCCCATCCAACCTCTAACATTCCATGATTCCTGCCACTATTTATAAAAGTAACAGATACTCCAACCTAAAATTAAGGCTGCTTTACCAGTTACAAGGAATATTTCTGAGAACATGCAAGTTCATCACCATAGAATGGTTTGGGTTGGAAGGGACCTTAAAGCTCATCCAGTCCCAATTCCCTGCCTTCCACTAGCCCAGACTGCTCCAAGCCCCATCCAGCCTGATCTTGGACACTTCCAGGGATGGAGCAGCCACAGCTTCCCTAGAAAACTGTTACATATAAATTAAAATATGTTCTGCCAATAAATATTTTGGGAAGTCTGAGAAATGGACCAGAATCTAAGAGTCATGATGCTGAAAATTCTTCAGGACCAGTACTGGAAAGCCATGAATTTCCACGATTTTTCACACAAGAGAGTTAAATGTCTTACAATAAATATTAGGTTTGGCTCTTAAAAAGTTACAATTAACTATTAATAAGTCCAGGCATAGGCAGGACAGGGAAGGCACCCCCGGTCAGGGAGTTGACACAGAATTTGAGCTATGGCTAATCTGCTTACTGGTGCCCTCCTACAGCGATGCCACGGGATAGATTTACCAGCAAAGTCCTTTCTGGGCATCTGACTCAGACATGATGGAGCAGATTAGAGGCAGCTTTTAGCACACAGTTTTGTGTGCACATCTCTTCAACGTGGGAAAACAACAAAATTGAACAGGATGAAGCTTTCTTTTTCCTCTTCCTAAAAGCAAGCTCTCATTTGGGACAGTCCTAATTTCCCACTGCTGATGCTGAGCAGCCTTGAGCTGAGCTTGCCACATAGAGACTTTCCCTGCTTAAATTAGAATTAAAAAAATAAATGGCCTGATGTTCTATTTTTGAAAGACGGTTCAATGAGCTTATAAGTCAAATGATCAGGCTCAGAGATCATACGACAGGATCCTTATGACAGCAGTGGGCTGGATTTGATGACCCTTGACAGCCCAACCCTTCCAGTCTGACATGAACTTGACTTCAAGTCTTTGCTCCATCCTTCAGGGATCAGCACAGGTTTACCACAGCACAGCCTCAGTGCAGCACATGAGCATTGCTATGAAAACAAATAGATAATGCTCTATTCTCATGAAATTATTATTTATCAGCCTCCCTGCCAGCCTGCTTGCTGAAAGAACTAATTTGAGAGTATTTTCATAAATGAATGAATAAATACACAATCTTCTGGCTTCTGATGTGCTCTGATCAAGGCACCTCTAAAGACCAAGTGTGTCCTCACAGCTGAACTTTCCAAAGCACTAACATTGTGCTTTGACAGCTGTGCTGTCTTGAATTTTCCTACAGTGCAGAAACAGCTTTAGCAGCCAATGCCAGAGGAATTGCCAATGCAAGAGTCACATTCCAGGATCTCCCAAGCTCTCTCTCCCTCACCAAGGTATCATCAAGGCCTTCCAGCAATGCAAAACACCATGGATCTTATGTTGCAGTAAAACAAGACATCTTACAATCCAGTGGACAAGGGAAATGGGAAAAAGCTCCCACATCTTCAAGCATGCAAATAGTGGGAAATAAATTGTGGCCACTCAGTTTTTAAAAGGAGGTTATACAAAAGATGAAGGGGGACTTTTTACACAGGCAGATAGTGATAGGATAAGGAGGAACAGTTTTAAACTACAAGAGGAGACATTTAGATTAGTTGTTAGGAAGAAATCCTCTGCTCAGGAGGGTGGGAAGGCCCTGGCACAGGGTGCCCAGAGAAGCAGTGGCAGCCCCTGGATCCCTGGAAGTGCCCAAGGCCAGGCTTGGAGCAACCTGGGATAATGGAAAATGTCCCAGTGCATGGCAGGGGGTGGAATGAGTTGATCTTTAAGGTCTCTTCCAACCCAAACCACTCTGTGATCTCTAATTTATGCAAAAGAGGTTGCAGGAATGTGTATGAAGGTCTTGTGCAGGCTTTAGGTTACAGTCAAAAATAAAAGTCATCCAACCTTTGTGATTCAGCTTACAAATGCAAAGAAGAGAAGTACTAAAGGAATACCCCAGTACAGAGTGACCTTGCAGCAAAAGGACATAAATTCTGTGCTATTTCTAACAAAGGCACAATTCACCTGCAAACAAAGTGCTGCTGACACTGGTGAAACGTGAAAAAAACTGTAACTTCTTAAATTTTACCAAGTAAATTGTCAGTTTGTTCCACATCCACTGCTCAGCTTTGCTTTCAGTAACTCTGATGAAATGTAACAGACGACCCACCAGAGAACCAGAGCTTTCACCAGCTCCAAGATGGGCCCTCAGGACAACATCCCTCATGTGCCGAATTGAAGTGACCCCATTAACAATTGCAGGATGTTGAGTGAGGTCATTTTTGCATGCATCACAAGTTCACGCTGTCCTCTCATTACCAGTAACAATGGCCAGCGAAGGTCCAGCCAAGAGAGATTTTTCCATAGACACAAACTACTCAGCTGAGCTACAGCCCCTCTGGCAGACCAGAAGGCTGAAAAAATTTAACTGGTTGCTTATAAACTGTTAAGCCACAAAGGTTACTAGCAAAGCTACACTTTCAGAAGTTGATTTTTTTTTTGTAATTAACTGTCCTTGAGTTGCCAGTGACAGACAAACATGAAATTCTAAGTCCAAATCCTTTGACGGCCACAGGCTCTGAGGTGCTGCTAAGAAAGTGAAGACAGTTTTGAACAGGTGGCAAACGAGTAGTTTGCACCCGAAGGTGTTAGCAAGTTGTAAAAGTGGCTGTTTAATATCCTAGAGCCCAGCATCAGTAACATCTCCATCACATGCATGGCCTGGAAAATTCATGGATTAAGTCCTACTGAATACACTAAGCTCTTTCAGGCAGGTCTGAATTCAACACATAATTGCACCAGCCATTGTGCCAGTAAGTTCTCTTGAGACACTCCAGAAAGCTCAATTCCCAATTACCTCCAAAACCCAGTTGCTGAAATACCTCACAGTAGCAAGGTCCACAAAAACTTACTACATTTTCAAGCACGTAATTATCCAGACAATTTAGCTACAGATTTGTCTGTGATATCACTTGAGACTGCTTCACCTATGTTACCACCTTGGGATAACTGATATTTCTTTCGGGATTTCTGTATTTGTACAGATTGAGGAATGTTAATTTAACATTAATGTAACGAATCTCTCAGTGTAGCTGAAATAAGACATTACTCCCCAAGCAAAGTTGACTGGTGTCTGAAGCTACTTTTACTCACTGGCAAAAGTGAGTGAAAGTGTTCCTTCTACCTCTGCATATTCTCCTATTTCTCTAAAATCCTTTTCTTTTAATCCCTTCAGTGTGAAATGCTGGGGTCCTGGCATTCCAGCTGGCTCATCTCACAGGTGCATATTTCTGTATCTTTAAAAGCCAAAAGGATATAAATCAGAATTCCTTGCACCAACATCAACCTCCTCACTAAACCTTTACCAGAAAACCCTGTAATGTCGTTTTCCCCCACGATGCACCCACCAAGCCATCCAAGAATGAACTCTACACTGCTTCATCTACAATTTACAAGGAATTGCAAAATGCATTAGGATGATGCAATAACGTCCTAATAAAGCCATGTAAGTAAAATAAAGTTCCATTCCAGACCAGAGATCAGAGCATTAAACTCATCATAAGCTGCAGTTGAAGTGGTGATTTTTATCGGAACATAAACGCCACAAATCAACTCTGCCTGATGCATTACTTCAAGGACTAAAAGTAGTTTTCCTTTGCAACTGAAAGCTTTATGATGACTTGGAAATTCAGCATAACCTGAAGACTGGCACGCACAAGCTCCAGGGCTGCCAGAGCTGTGCAGCCTCCAGAACATCGGGCACAAGGCATTTATTTAATGCTCCTTTCTCCACGAGACTGACTTGAACAGCGGTGTGTGGAAGAAAGGGACCTCCACACATTCTAACATCTGGTGTGAGGAATAAGTGAAGTTCAGCTTGGGTTTTTTTGGGCTTTTTTTCATGCTAGAAGCAAGAAATACAGGCACCTAGTGAGGAAACTGAATAGCTTACGACCCGAAGCTGTTTTCAAATATGATCTTTTCCTTAAAAAAAAGTCAAAGTTAAAAAAAGACAAATAAACCAGGGTTAAAAAGACAGAACTCTTGAGGCACACGAGGTAGTATAAGCACATAAGTTAGCTTTAAAAGCTGAGAACCTTTCCCAAAATATTTAAAAATAAATTATTCTAAAAAGCTGAGGTGCTACTCCCTCAACAGAGTCTTTTTGCTTTAGGCTGCCTAAGTGGAAATCACTGGGGATGTCAGTCAGGCATATGTGAAAGTCTCTCTCTAACATTCTGGTGAAAGAATACTGGCTTAGAACATTTTAAACCATTATGCTACTAAATAGGGAGGAAAATAAACCATTTGCCTGTGATATTTAGGATCAGCCTAGGATACTTTTCATTTGGTTCACTCCAGCATCTGCTGTCTTTGTCCCTACTTTTGTAGGCATTTGCACTGTTTAGGAAGTTGGCTCCGAGGTACGTCTGCAGTATCCAAGTTTCTTTCAGGGACAGCTGCCTTCTCCCTATGTGCTTTTGTGGCACCAGGCATCTCGTACAACTGAGCATCTGTACCACTGGAACTGCTCAGCAGTAGGACATGGCACATTCACTGCATTAGATCTCAAGTCCGTAAACATCGCAATATTTGCAACAAAAAGCCCCTCAAGTCACTTGAAGTGTCTTCCAAACTGTATCACCATCTGTGTGAAGAAGTCAATATTTGAGACTAGATCAATTCCTGCACTTCAAACAGCACAGGGTAAAAGCTTAACATTGATAAGCTAATGTACTGCTGCATCACACCCAAAAAAACCAGTCAGAGGTGTCACAAAGTCCTACAAAAAATGCTTCTGTGGTAATATGACACTGAAAGCTTTGGGTAAATTAATCTATTTCAACAAATGCAAAGAAATGCATGCAGAAACTGGAGAAAATTTAACTGGAAATACAATAGCAGCTGCAATTCCCCCTGGTTCTCACCATTAGGAGATCTTTCTACACTTGTCAGTTTTTACTTTCAGCATCCTGGAAAAGCACTTGGGTGTTCACAGCAAACTGTCACCTCACAATATACCCATTTTCTACATCATTTTGAACCTACTGAACAGGAGGCACTTGTTGACCTACACTTTCTTTCATTGTGAGCAAAGATTTATCCTCTCAAGCAATTAAACCATGACAAGACCTTCACTTCTACCTTTGGTAAGGAAACACTTCAACAATTTTTGAGAGAAACACAGTGTCACCTAAACCTAACCCATTTACACAATTTCCATATCCTTCACAAGAGCTGATTTGTGAGCAGGGTTTTCCTCTGAAGAAATCAGAATGAAGACGAGTCAATGTATTTTCCAAGAAGCAGCACAGAAGGTACCAATCAGTGCAGTGACACTGAAGGGAGATTACCCCCATCTCTTGTTTCTAGGAAATGCTAAAACAAAGTACAGGAACACCAGAGACACGAAATATGCCAACTATCACACTGCTTTAGTCTCATTTATCTGATCTCCAGAGGCATCAACACTCCTCAGCATTTTGATCCTATTTCAAAATCCTCTGACTATCAATTTACACCAAATGAAGACTTTCCTAGACTTAAAAATGCCCTCCTGCACTTAATTTCACTAAATTATCCTTCAAAAGAAAAAGTTGCTGCTTGGAAACTAGAAAGAGAAATCAAAACACACACATTAAATTTCTCTATTTACTGATACTGGGCTAGAATAAAAATGTCCAAGGAATGACAAGGTTTGTTTTTTTAAAACTATTTATTCCCTAATCCTGAAGAGGTCTGTTGATCTACAGCCATTAAAAAAACCTGAAGACAACAGCATTTGTCAGAACATTCCACTTGATTCAGGGTAGAAACTCTTAAAGGCTCTTAAATGAAATGCATTTTGGCTGTGCCTTGTGCCAGCTGATTCACAGGGCTGTCACACACTCCAGAGACAGAAGCTGTGGGTAAGCTGAGAGGTGCTGAGCTGCTCCATGGAGCATCTCCCTGCAAAGACTCAGGCCAGAGGAAGAGGATTTGACAAGCACAGCAGGAATCCTACTGGATCCATACACTGAAGGGATGGTGGGATCTCTCTGTCTATCAGCAGTGCTGCTGTGCTCATCAGCAGGTCCTTCAGACCCTGTTTTTTCATGCTGGAAGTGATCAGCTACTCCAGCAGTGCCCTGAGCATTTTGTCCAGACATACAAGACAGACAGAAGGAGCTCGAGCATACCCAGGAAAGAGGACAGAGCTGGGGAAGGGTCTGGAGCCCCAGGAGAGGCTGAAGGAGCTGAGCCTGGAGAAAAGGAGGCCCAGGGCTCTGTGGCTCTGCACAACTCCCTGACAGGAGGGGACAGCCGGGGGGGTCGGGTTGTGCCCCCAGGGAACAGGGACAGGAGGAGAGGGAACAGCCTCAAGTTACACCAGGGGAAACTGAAGTTGGATATGTAGAAAAATTTCTTCACTGAAAGGGTTGTCCATCCCTGGAACAGGCTGCCCAGGGCAATGGTGGAGTCTCCATCCCTGGAGCCATGTGGATATGAGACTTGGGGACATGGTTTAGTGGGGGCCTGGCCAGTGCTGGGAGAACAGTTGGAGTTGATCTCAGAGGGCTTTTCTAACTTAACTATTCAACGATTTTATGAAAAAGAACTACAGAAAATCAGCTTTGGTGGTCTAATTGTTAAAAGAGCAAACAAATGCAACTTCAGGTGACAAAGAGACACCTCACTGGAAAATTTTGAAAAACAGCAGCAAACGTTTTCTAAAAAGGTCACACAAGTTTTTCCCAATGCACTGCAACAGAAGCTCCCAGTACCCTTATTCCAAAAGCAATAGTGTGCATTATCCCTACAACAACATTGGACAGGATGCAACTTTCACCATATTTTGCTCTTATCCAAGTTTAATTATTGAGTGGCTTATTTAACCACTGTCACTGATTAATTAGAATAAAAAAGCCAGAAGCAGAACTAGCACAATACAACAAAACAAGATTAAGCTCTACTGGAATCTACTCTGAATATTTTTTAAAATTCCATGTCAACAGACATTTCCTTTTTGCAAATTGTTTGTGAGCAGTTGATGTCCCTATTAGAGAAACATCTGGAGTCTTTGTTTTTGAATTTACTTCTCAATGTTTGAGATTGACCTTTTCATTTCTAAATCAGGTTTCATCCAGATCTCTTTGGAAAAAAAAAAACACAACCCACTGCTGGTGTCCAAGAACAGCAGCTGCCAGCTCACTGTACCTCTGAAAGTCACCAAAACACTGAACTGCACTTCAGGAGACCTCCTGAACACTATTGAATGTATCACAGAACCATGGAATGGTTTGGCTGGGAAGGGACCATCCATTGCCAGCCCCTGCCATGGGCAGGGACACCTTCCACTATCCCAGGTTGCTCCCAAGCCCCATCCAACCTGGCCTGGGACACTTACAGTGATCAAGGGGCAGCCAAAACTTATCTGGGTTACCTGTGCCAGGGCCTCACCACCCTCCCAGACATGAATTCCTTTCCAATATCCCATCTATCCCTGCCCTCTGGCAGTGGGAAGCCATTTCCCCTTGTCCTGGTACACCATGCCTTTGTCCCAAGTCGCTCTCTAGCAGCCTTTTAGGCACTGGAAGGAGCTCTGAGGTCTTCCTGGAACCTTCTCTTCTCCAGGTGAGCAACCCCAGCTCTGCCAGTCTGGCTCCACAGCAGAAGTGCTCATGTCCACATCACTGAGACCTCTGTCGAGTCTCTCATCCACCAACACCCCAAGTCCTCCTCTGTAGCCCTGGTTCCATGTCTGAGATGTTTTTGTTTTCTGAAATTCTTTTCCCAAGGAATTTTCTGTAAACAGGAGAGATGCTTTTGTAACTGTACTTTGTCATTCATTCCTTTTCCTAGGAGGGACTTCTTCTTGATGTCCCTGTGCTCTGACCAGTGTGATTGAAGAGGTTTGCCTTTGTGTCACCAATCAAACTGGTCTGTGTAAAATAGTATATGAAAGAGACACATCAAAAAAGAGTCATTTTCAGCCTTCTTAAGCTCAGAGTCTGTGTCGTTGTGGTGTAAAACAATGCCACTCCTCCTCAGGGCTGCTCTTGGATCCATTCTCTGCTTGGCCTCTGTCTGTTCTTGGAATTGCCCCAATCCATGTGCAGGACCTTGCACTTGGCCTTGTTGAACTCCATGAGGCGAACAGGGGCCCCACCTCACAAGTTTGTCATGGAGAGTCCTTCCAGAATTCCCTTTCCAAAGCCACCCACGTTTCTCCACACTCTTCTCTATTAAATGCATCCCTTCTTCAAAATTCCTCATACATTCAACAAGTTTCCACTTTTTAAAAACTCCTTTGTTTGTCTCCCTGCAAGACTCTTCCCGTCTTCCACCTGAATTTCCTGAGCTTCCATAATACTCTGCTAACATTTTTTCCTCCAAAACCCCTTTATAGTTATTTAATCACATCAACTCACAACTCTTCTACTGTGTCTCCTCCACAGCTCTCCTTTTGTGCATCCCTCCTTCCTCCCATCACAGTCTTACCCTGCTGGGGTCAAGCATGAGGAACCTGGAAAGAAAACATCCCAGCCAGGCCCCCTAAGCTTTAGAGAAACTCAGCTGGATGTGGCACGACCCTAGCAAGAAGGAAATGTAGCCCTTAAATACCAGACTGACCCACACTGGTTTGTATAGGAAGAAAACACAGCAGCCCCTTTTTGACTAAACAGTGCATAAATATAACAATTTTACCTCTCCACAGCTCTGTTATGACAGAAACCAGAGTATCGCCTTCAGTTTTGTTATTGCCCATTTTGTAAAGGATGTTCCAATCAGTAAGTACACGACACAGAGATTTGAGGGCTACAGGAAATGCCTGTGAGATTTCATTCTTTTTTTCTAAAGCTCAGGCTATTTGTCCTACTTGATTACAACCTCTAAAAAAACCTTTGCCATGAAAAAAGATGAGAATATTAAAGTGTTATTTAATCTGGTAAGGAAGCTCACAAAATTAGCTGTGACAAGAAACTGAGAAATACAAATGAGAAACAAGATGTTTTTACACTGTTTTCAAATAACTGAGGAAACCAATTCCTGAATTTGTCAAAAAGTGGTGGGATCTTAAACTTTTCATACCTCCAAGAAGAGGTGCATGAATTTTCCTATGACAAATAAGTAATGAACTCAAAATACAATAACCACACAGAACTAGAAGATTTCAGTGTACAGACAACACAAGCCAAAGGTCTTGGACTTCTTTTGTCTTGTCCTACAACCCAAGCTACATTCATTTCAGGTTTCATACGTCAAATACTGAGCAGAACAGGCCAAGGAAAATGGTTCAAATGAATTCCACGAAAGCTCTCGGCGTTGTGTAGCCTTTGGCAGTAACCCCTGTCCTCTAGATTTCCATCTGGTAGTTGTCCATTTCTATTCATTTCTGACAGAAGCTAAAAAAATAAACAATTTGTTTCTGAAGCTCCAACACCAGCATTGGGTCTGAAATGTTCATTAGCAAGTTCTTGGAACCTTCCAGTGGGAGGTGTCCCTGCCCATGGCAGCAGGGCTGGAACTGGATGATCTTTAAGGTCCCTTCCAACCCAAAACATTCTGGGATTCTGTGATAAGTCTGGTTGCTCAGCCACACGAAATTATTTAACTCGTGCTCTGCTTGCTGAGCTGATTTTCTGGCCGATCATTTTTGCTTTTGAGAAATAAACCTTTCCCCTCCAGGAATCCTAAACACTTCAAAGCCACCTCCAGCTCGTATTTTCCCCACATAAGCATTTCAAAAGTCTACAGAACCTGAAGGTCTGCACTGTGGCTCTCACCTTATGCTGCACTTCAACACAAGTACTTCAGTAGGGGCATTTTTGAGGGCAACCATTGATGTATTTTTAAAAACATAGATGTTTGCAGAACTTACCTCTTTCTCAGTATCCCTGGATATACAGGTCCACTGGTTTTCCTTCACACTGTAGGCCCAGAAGTCAGCCAAATCCTGAGTCCCATCCCAGCCACCAAACAAATAAACAGTTTCTATTAAAAAAAAAGAAAGTTAATTTTAAAAAGAGAATGCATTCAAAACAGGCTAATACCTACAAAGCATCTGTGACAAAGACAAACTATCAGAAGAGAAATTTAAACTCTTTTTTTTTTTTTTTTTTTTTTTACTTAAAACACCACTCCTCTTTGAATGGAACTAGTCATCAAGACAAAAATGTGGTTTGGTTTAGTAATGGAAGATTTTAGAATTGATAGACAGCCAATTCTCAGAGTCATTTTCTATTTCTACATTTACATAAGAGGCAATCAAACCCACAGCCTTCTGATTAAAATTCCAGACAGACAAATGAACAATATTTAACATTTTGGATCCTGTGCATGTAGTCTATCAATGACATCTCATCCTGTGCCCTGTTTGGTGCAGGATTTATACATCAACGAGATTTTGGAGATAGGAGCAGCCAAGTTTTTCTGTTCAGTCCATCCCCTAGACAGAAAAATAAAACTACAAAATCCTCTTGCATGAACTTACCTGATGCCACAAAAGCCAGTGAGTAGAAGAGTCACAAATTTAAGTCAGTGTCTCAGGGCTGTCACCTCAAACCCACAGCTCCTCTATGTACAGCAAGTTCTAAGGCTTCCCAGACTCACTGATAAACTAGATGAAGCCTTTGAAGAGGGGAAGCATTTAAGAAAGGAGTTTCTGTTCTGCCATGGAGAGATAACCAAACTACTCCCATTACAGAAATAGCACTATCTGGTCTCAAATTCTAAAAATACTTCATTTTTAGACTGCATTAAAACAGAACACAAAGCCAAGTCCAAGCTCCTCAAGACTTGTAGAGCTTTGAAAAACTCCTTTAAATTCTACAAACAACTTCTATTACGGAGGTAATGGCAAATTTTTAATCCAACACCAATTCAAGCATGGAGTTAGAGCACGATTATAAAATGGGACTAGTTCCTGACCCTTACCTACCATCAGGATAGTGGTCATCACCATGGAAAGGTTACCCTGGTTCATTAACTTTAATTACCCTTCCTCCTGGACTCAGGGCCCCCAGTGTTCCCTGCAAAGAGCAGGTCCCTTTGTGCACATAAATTCTCACAGCTCACAAAACCCACATTACCACAACAGCTTCATTGATAGCCGAGAAAAATAAAAGATTTGGCACCAGCTAAAAATCCTACTGGGGCCTTGCCAAAATGTCAGGCCTGCCTGGAAAGGCTTTGTTGGCTCACATGAAATTTAATAGCAAACCTGAATGACTCCGATGAAAACTCAGATTTTGGAAGTTACCTAACCCAGGCTAACAGAATTAAATGTGAGCAATGAGAGGGGAGCATGGGCACCTAGCTGGTGCTGAGTGTCCCCAGAGCGACACCCTGAACACAAGGGCACATGAACTCTGTGCCAGGCCCATTTTTCATCATGAAGTAAAACTTCATCATGTAGCTCACATGAAAAAAAGGCTCCATCACCATCTCAACCCAATGAAAACCATTTTTTAGTTTCATGCCTTTTTGCAGAATTATATGCAGACTTTAGAGAAAGGCTGCATGTTTTAAAAGGAATATTTCTTAAAGCATAAATGCATCTGTTGCTGGTAATGTCAAGTAAATATTTTTTTATAGTTCTCCTAAAATTTGGAATTGTTTTCCCATGGTATAAAGCAAAAAAAAAAAAAAAAAAAAAAAAAAAAAAAAAAAAAAATATATATATATATCTGTTTGGTGGTTTGTGGGATTGTTCTTGTTTGATTTGGGTTGGGTTTGATTTTGTTTGGTTGGGTTTGAGTTTTTTGGGGATTTTAAGGTTTTTTTTAAGTCAAGCTTCACCGTATTCCCCAACCAGTATCACTGTTTGTATTCTAGCTCTTAATTCAGATTTTATGGGAGGGTTTATTGTTTTTTTGTTTTTTTTTTCTTTCACTCTGCATGCAGAGACCCAACCAGGACAGATCTCAAAGGCCAATATTCAAAGAAGAGGACAGAGGCCACAAACCCCAGGCAGCAGCAGTGGGGCAGCTCAGGGAGAGCCCAGCAATCTCAAACCAATATAACTGGTAGCACTGGGGAACTCAAGGAAGAAAGGATGCTCCCTCTGCATCCAAGCAATATGGAACACAGCAAAATTGATGCTGCTTTATTAAAGCAAGTCTCTATTCAGCTTTAGGGGCAGAGCAGGAGAATTTTCAAACCTAGCTGCAAGAAAAAAACATGAAAGCAATTATATTTACCCAAAGCTTTTACCAGCTACGTTTAGGAAGTCAAATTTCTCCTCCAGCATCCTCAGCTTATTTCCTCTACATTTATTTCTGAATACAAATTCAACACTTTGAATTAAATATGTTCTGTGAGTATTTCTAAACCGCTTGCTCAGTCAAAATTTTTTCTATAATGTCTGAGTTCTTTTCTTTCCTTACTCTCTAGATGATTAAAAGGTGCCAGAGAAGTTCTCAAATTAGAGGACATGCATTCCCAACAATCAACATATTTCCTGTCAACCTCTCCTTAATTTCTATTTCTCAGAAATGCAGCAAAGCAGTCTTCTCCAAACCATTAAATATCAAAATTCTTGGGGTGCTTTCAGGCCAGGTTCAGACACATTTTCAAGGACAGTTCTCTGACTCCTGTAAACTCCATTTTCTCCATGTAGTGAAATCCTTGGTGGGATTCTGGTACAGGAGGTTTTCTCAGTGAATACAATCTAGTCCTGCTGACATATTGAACTACATTCTTTGGTCAAGTAGTATTTCCATGTCTCTGCTAGAAAAAAATCTCCATGGCATATAAAAGAATTGTGGATCTACAGCACCCCTGCAAGGTCCATCAGTCATCCCCCAAATCCCTCACAGGAGGGCTAACTTCAGCAGAGACCACATTGCCCAGGGAATTACTCAAGAGTATCACCAAGGACAGACATTCCAGACTGGATCCTTGCTGCAATGACTGATTGACTTTACTACAATTTCCCCCCCTAATATCTAACAGGATTTTCCTTCCCTGTCCTTTATCCTATTCTCTGCTCCCCCACCCCCCACAAAATGAGCCTGAGTATCTCCATGCTCTCACCAGTAGCTGAAGACAGCTCTAGGATCCTCCCATGAAACCTTTTTCTATCAGATGAACCAAACCAGCTCCCCGAGCATCTCCTCACACCTCACGAGCTCCAGCCCAGACAACCTTGGTCAGTTCAGTTTGACACAATCCTTATTGTCCCAGAGAGCCCAAACCAGGGACAGCACTCCAGGTGTGTCCCCGGGTACCCAAAAGAGGAACATCACCCTCTCCTCTCCCTGCTGGCCCTGCTTGTGCTGGTACAGTCCAGCAGGAGATATTGGCCTTCAATGCCACAAGGACACATTGCTGAAGCACGTTCCGCCTCCAGCACCTTACAAATCCTTCCATGCAGTCAGTCCCCAGCCTGTTCTCCTGCACAGCTGTCACATCCCGGGGCAGGATCAGACCCTCACAATGCTCTCCTGCAGCCGCTCAGGGTTCCCTGAACTCATGGCTCCATTCCCCAGTTCATCAGCCACTGCCCTCCCAGTCAGCTGCCAGCACAGACTTACTGGGGCCATACTGGAGCATCACTGTCCCCACAACTATGAAGGGTTCCTCTCAGGAATAAAAAACCAATTAAGGTGTAAAATCTCTCAAAAGCCTTCTACAAAAGGATGCCACTTCCCCAGTAGCACCCACACCTTTAGTTACGTGCCAGCAGTGCTGCCCACTTTCTGAGGAGCATTTAAGAGCACAAATATAAAACCAGTCTTCAGTCTTCTTGTAGTATCACACCCCTTGGTTTCTGAACCACAGTTCAGCTGAACACAAGTTGGCTGAATATAAGGGTTTTTTCAAGGATAGGCATACAGTCTCAAATGTGAAAGCCCCATGAAGTTGAGTAACCTCCAGGATTCAGCAGCTGTTTGTGTTTCAGAGCTTAGAAGCCATCTGTGTTTTGTTTCTGAGATCCCTTCATCCTGTACACAAGTCTTGTCTTTAAATATCTTACGGATAGCAGTGTTTTCCTCAGGCAAAACAGCATCCTTCATGTCTGCTGCTCTCTCTTCATCTTTTTCATCTTCCCATGCTGCTTTTGAACCAGCCTTGTCATTTCTGCTGTGCTGCCCACGTATCCAATGGGCACGCTGGGCCCAGTGCTCTGAATCTCCCTCTGTTCCCAGCCTACAGATTTGTCCTCATTTATCTAATGGAGGGAAGCAAACGGATTTCCTTCGGACGAAAGAAAAAGCAAAATGATGTACAACCAAAATTACACCAGAGTTGCACTTCAGTGAGAGACCAGAGGCACCATATCACTAAAGACCATTTCACTAATGTTTTCCCTCAAAAAACTGTTTCACTTGCCAAAGAGAAGAAAAATGGAGACAGAAGAAAAATCATGGTTGCTTTGCTGTTATTTCTAAAGCAGGCTCATGGGAAAACTTCGACATTTAAGGAAGTCTGATATAACACCAAATATCTTTTTTTAATAGAATAATTTCTACATGGTCTATATTGCTATTGCTACCAAAACAATTACATGGCTTTATGGCCTGCACTGTCATTCACTGTGTCTGCTCTGTAAAAGCAGACAGGATCAATTCCACCTTGCCATAGAATTGCAAACCACATCTCCAAAACACAACACACATACTGTTCATAAGTACCAACATTATTCCTTAAAACTTGCTTTTGGCAATTCACTTACTCATTCCCTCTTTCTTCCAGAATAAGCACTGGAGTTTTGAAATATGTGGCATATCTGACCCATAAGGAGGCCAGGGAGGGCAGACTCAAAGAGCTGTTAATAAGGAACCAGTGCCAGATGCTGACACCCTCATCCAAAACTGCATTAGGGTTCAATTCCCTGAGAACACAGTTCTGCACACAAGCCTGTGTGTTACTGCCTCAGTATTTCCCCAGAGCCTACACAAACAGCTCCTCATGTCTGACATGCAGCACACAACACTGCGTTCATGTGCAGTTTTCGGGTTGTTTGGGGGATAGTTCTGTTTTAATCTATATACCTGGGTTGCAACTACACAAATACTTCCCCTTCCTTTTAGAAAAGCAGAGAGAACTCTCCAGCCTCCCACACAGAGAGCTGCATGAGAAATGCACCTTGCAGGGAAAAGCAGGAATAACAGGAGCTTTCTGTTTTCATCTGCAGCCTAAAGCTTTAAAGTACCTAACAGTGGTTTCAGCTGTAACTGTGAATTTCTCTTAGTTTTGTTTCTGCACATGTATACCAAATCCAACTTCCCAACCCTGCCATCCAGAGCCATTCCAGGCTGAGTGTTAATGTGATTAAAATGATGGAGGATACTGTGGGAATCACTAACTTCCCATTTTTAATTTCTCTTTCTTTTTATCTAGGAAGACATCAGCCTGCATTCTCAGTTCTGCATCCCACAATGCCTACAGCTGTATTTCAAACTGCTTTAATAAGAGTTTTCCAAAGCATCAGAAACACGGCACTTACTCAGTCAGCTGTGGCAGGTACTAAGAACAGAAATACCAGATGGAAATTAGCTCCAGCACAAGTTACTGGCTCAGAGATGCTGAATTCTCTTTCAATTACTTTCAGCCTACTCTAAGTGAAAGATAAACCATGCTAAAAGGCAGTTTAGACCAAGTTAATCCATGTTTTACCCAAAACTGATAAAAAAACTCTCAGTGACTCCATGCACTAGCAGCAACTTGAGATCTAGTTCAGCTACTCACCAACCCATATCCTCTATCTTAACACCAGCACATGCATCCAGCAGACTCAGTACTATTAAATTAGAATTATTTTGCTAGTCAGTAATAAGTGGTTATAATCTCCTTGAGGTTAAACAAAATGCCAAACCATTTATAGTTTATTTATAGCTACAGCAGGTCTGGCCATCAGAGACGTAAATTTGCTTCAAACACTTAATTCTATGTGATATGAAACTTCAGAAGCTACTTGTAAGTATGACTTTGCTGTTTCATTTCACTTCCAAAAGATTCAAGTTGAAGAAAATACTGATTTTTGAGAAGGACCTCACTCCTCTAACAAGGAGTGCAAAGTGAGATGATTTTTCTTTGGTTGCCGAAGTATTTTGACAAAACCCACTCCGCAAGTGTGTGAGTAAGGAGGGAAGATGTCTTTGAAGAGAAGAGTACAGCACTGCTCCCTTTTCCATTAACACTGGATTTGTCCAAGGTTAGCCAGGGAGCTTTCCAGCTCCAGTCTGTAAAACGCATCCTGACATAACTGGCTGAAGTCCCACCAGCCCATTAAACTCCACCTATATTCAAAAGGAAAACTCCAGCAATCAGCAATGGGAAACAGCCCCAAAAACTTCCCCTGGCCTATCACGAGCCAAATTAAATTGCAAAACTGATCATCTCAAAAACATTTCAGCTATTACAAGCCTCAGTGGACCTGGATGCAAAACTGAGAGCAACTTCCCAAACAGCCCACAGGGAAACTTTGGGAAGGTGTCCCACCACCTATAAACAGAGCTACAGGAAGAAAGAACCACCGTTAGGAGAGGGAGGGAGATCCAGACTCCACCTCTGTGGGTACTGCCCAGCCACTTCTGTGCGAGTAAAAAAAAAATGTAATAAATTGTATATATTTAATACATTTATGATGCACATTATATATATTTCCATAAATAACGTAAATACTAATATATGCGCAATACACATACATACCCAAAGTGTATATATAATACATATAAAATGTTTCAAGAAATATTAAAAAAAAATATGGATGAGTTCACTGCCTTGTTAAAGCAGAGTGAAACTGAAGGCAAAGGCAGAGTTGACAACCTCAGGGACTTAAGAAAAGCAAGAGGAATGGAAAGGAAGGCTCACACTACCATGGATATTTTATTTTCAGGAGGTGTGCAGGACTATCATTTCCAAGTTGACATGGATCATGTTTCTTCCATGCTCTTGTGAAACACTCACTACTAATTCCCGAGGCCACTAGGGAGCGTCCCCAGCCTCTGCATGAACATCGGCAAATCCTCCAGCAGCGTTCTTTTCTAATCAATCTCAAACCTCTCCCACCAAGTGAAAGAAGTTTACTCTCCTACACCAAATAACTCGAGTGCTTCCTCCAGAGCAGTAACTTCCCTGAGCAAAAGCCAGAGGCTGCAGCTACTGCTGGATTTTTGCTCGTTCACTATGACTTAGCAAATTACTCTGGAAGGTCCTATCCTGTCACATGCTCTGTCCCCGTCCTGTGACCACAACAGATACGGCCATGGGCATTTTTTTTGCCAACTCCTTCAATGCCACCCTATATTCCTGTCCAATACCCACACCCTGATCTTGTTTCTTCCTTCCCAAGAACAATCCTTTTCCCTCACACAGCAAAGGCTCGGGCAGATGCTTTCCTTATTTTAGTAAGGACTGACGTAGCACAGAAATCTGATTAAGTAACAGACAAAGATATAGAAAATTATGCAGAATGACAATCACTGGAACTGTTCCTGATACACCACCCCACTTTCTTTTCTCTGCAGGTTTTCTGAAACAGAGGCGGAGCCATTTTTTAAATTGCTACAGGAAGTATTTTTGCAAAAGATGTCTAAAGAATTATATTTAACAGGAGTTTCTTGCACACTGTGGGAATTAGAAGCCACTTCAACCAAAATACAAGGAATGTTTCAACACATCAGATCTATTGCTTGAGCACAACCTGTAGCAGACAGGGGAAATTATTATCCCTAATTTCTCTTCTCTTGTTTGAACTCCTGCTCTAAGATGGTAGGAAGAACAAAAAATTAAAACCAATTGTTCTTGGTTTCTTATTTAAGAGAAGACAATGGCTAAGGCATAACTCAGAATTATTAGGGAAGAAGGGGAAATGCAGCTGGGATACAGATCCAGAGAGGAAGAGGAGCATTTAATCCAACTATTAGAAATTGAGGGGGGCTTTTTTTCCCCTCAAAAACTAAAGTTAACACAGTGTCTGAACAAAAACATTTGCATACTAATCTGGAAAATAACTGATTAAATAATTTAGTTAAGAAACGTAAGAACTACTCACCTGTCTGCACATCTATAACCATTTGATGGCCACCTCTCATCCCTGGCCGACTGTCTTCCCCATCACCTTCAAAAATAGAGGGAGAATTTTCCATTTAAGATTTTTAAACCAAAGAAAGATACAGCCTCAACATGGAAGCAGAGGAACTGAGTAACTCACCCTTCTTTAAACACTAGCATGTCACTTTTTTCCACGTAATACTTTTTGTGCATTATAAAACTGTACAAAGCTTTATACTGAATTATCTGGTGACTGACAGTACAGAGAACAGAAGTGAATACTGCAACTCCCAGTGCCTTGGAAAGGAGCTCCAACATTCCTGACGCACTCGGTGCACACAAAAGAGCTCGGAGCTGTCCTTGCAGCTCTCCAGCAGGGACAACACAGCCACCCTTTGGCTCCCCTTCCATCTCTCCCCACCTGAGAGCTGCCTGAGGGCTGAGCTGTGAGGACTGATACTCAAATGACAGGGAAATGAACCCCTGGGATGGGAGCAGGAGGTGATGTAGACAGAGAGCACAGCCAGCTTTGCACCAGCTATTCTCACACATAAGGGAATTCCAACTGTCCAATTAAAGCAGCTTTCCAACCACTTTATGTATCTTTAAGCATTCAGGACAGGTGACACAGATAAGCCCTCCCAAGAGGCTTGGGGACAGTGCTCCACATTTGGCAATTGTCACCTTGGATCCTACATTTGCTCTATGACAGTGATTTTTGTACTTTGCAGTTAAGGATGCTGCTACAAGTCTTCTCTAAGGCAGACAGGAATGAAAAAGATTCTGCAGTTTGGATTTACTGTGTAACAGATCAAGACTTCAAAAGATCCACCTCATTTAAAATACTCCCTCTTAAGATAATGTATTTATTTGCCAACTCTTCACTTTAAGTTGAAGTTACATCAATTCCATGTGCTAATACACAGATTCTGTGTGTTAAACTGTTCTCATGTTTAACCAATATTCTGGGATTTTTTACTGAACTGATGATCTATCCTAAAGTTACCACTTGTATTCCTGCAGTGTTTCTTACTCAACCAGAAAGCAGACTGAATTTCACTGAATTTGCAGACAAATGCAACTTTTTCAAGGAAGAAATAATTCCCTAGAACTCTCCTAGAGGAGACTCTCTTGCATCATTTTCTTGCTCCATATTCTCAAAGGAACAAGACAGAACTGGCAGTACATGAGTTCTATCTTAAGAAATGTCCTTCCTTACCTTTGGTGCTTTTGGGGATAATCTGCCCCCAGCGAGGTTTGTACTCTTGCTGACTGATATACTGATTGAACAAGCCATCTGCAAAACAAAAATTTTGCTGGATAAAACATTTATCCTTTCATTACAGCAAAATCACTTTTAATGTGGGTAACTTCAGCCTGACTCAATCCAGTATGCCACTCCAAAGCTTCCATTTTCAGTGAGTTCTCCATTATGTGTCAGTTAGTTTGTTAAACTTTTGTTAGTTGGTTAAACTTTTGTTAGTTTGTTAATGAACTAAATGTGCAGGCACTAAAATAAAAAGAATACTTGCTACTAGATCAATCAAGAATTATCCAGTTTGCCTGCCAGGTCGTGCCAAGTGTCTATACATCTCCAGTGTGGTGTATTTAATTAAGAATAGAATCCCTCCCCCTTATTTAAGCAAAAGGAAAGTTGCCAGTGCATATAAAATTCAACCATTTTAGTGCACATTAAGTTAAAACTAGGTCAGACAGCATCTCTGGAGCTTCGTCTGAGAAGAAAAGGGAAGCAGAGCAGATTGTTTAAATGCTGTGATATGGGACAACCAAGCTCTGGATGAAAACCAAAACAATAGCTTACATTCTCTTCAGAGAGTTAAGCAAGAAGAGCAACAGAGGAGGTGTTAGATCCTGGGCCAGATGTGCCAAGTGCAGCATTTCTGTGAGCAGCACCAGCTCCAGCACTTTATCCACGCTCCCCCTGTGCCTTCCACCTCTTCAGCACCCAGAGGCCAGTTCCTAATCCTGTTCAGATGCTACCAGTCTATCACATAAACACCAATTTTCTGTAAAGGAGACTTGTAACACCCACACTCCCTGGGACTGCTCTCCAGTCTGGGAAGGGCTTGGCACGTGGGGAACTTCATGCTGTTATTCCTCAAACGTCTCCTCTGAAACACCGACCTCACCTTCCATAGCACAACAAACTATGAGAGCACCTGAGCACTGTTTGCCTGGCTACATCCCACCCATCACCCACCACCTCAACACAAAAGCTCTTCTTGACAAATGTTTCTCCTGTATTAATGCATTACCTGGACAACAAACAGTAGGAATTTAACATTTCAAATTTAGACAATGAATGCCTCTGCTTATTTATACAAAAGCCTTTTGTAGGTATTATAGGCAAAAAAGAATGATACTTACTGAACACATCCCTATTTGTTTAGAAAAAACTAGAAATCTTTGTTAAGCATGACACAAGGCTCAGAGAATTTTAAAGTGTTTCCTGGCATCCTGTAGTTTGTCGTGACTGAAATCCAGGTTTTAATTAAAACCCAAGCCAACAAGTATTTCCTGGGAGAAGATGAATGCTCTATTTAGAGACCATCTAACAAGAAAACAAGGGCACTCGAGAGCTCCTGAAAGGTGATGAGTTTGGTCTGAAAATACAAAACTTCCATAAACTCAGCTGTGCAAGTTTTTCCAAATAAATACTCTGAAAACAGGGCAGATTTTACTTTCACCAAAACCAGCAGCTCTCTCCCCACATTAGGTAATCGAGGAAAGCCAGAAGTTTGCTCAACGTATGTAGAAAGAAGAGTGGTTTATTTTGGGTTTAATAGCAGGGTTCTTAACTCCCACTTCTTCAGCATTTATGAAGTTGGGACAACACACAAGAGGCTTGAAGCTTGAGATCTCATAAATTCTGATTCAGAAAATCCAGGGCTAATAGAACAAATGCATGTGCTGTGCTGTAAGAAATCCCACAGTGACTCAGCCACAACCCCAGACAGAAATTCAGCATTTTGGTTATCGTTACAGCCTTGAGTCTGCAAGACAGTAACCAAAACTGTATTTATCCAGATAGCACCCAATAGATAATTGGACATAAATAGCTCAAAAGAATGAATTACACCACATAGGATCTCTGAAAGGGTGATTTAACCTCTCTCCCATGGTCTACATCCACAGGCTGCACTTGTCAAGATATGACACTTCTTCCCTACTGTGCCTTCAGCCTCTTTTAATAATGCCTCTTGTCTTCCATGGGACATTGGTTTGGAAAGAGTCCAGCTTGCTTCCCAGAAATGTTTCCTTCTGCTGGAGGCAGTTTCACATTCACTCTACTTGCATTGCAAACCAGCAGCAGCTTGTTTTGGAAGCTGAATCACCACCTGTCTGACACCACTAGGGAAAAAAAAGGAGGATTTCTAGGTGGATTCTGTACCCGACGCCAGACCTACGCCAGCGCACTCCTTATGTTCCTTGTCAGGAGAGCACTGCTGACCAAAAGGTCTCCAAAGCTCCTGCGAGGGACTGAGGATCACATCTAGGCCTGCTCAGGTCTGTCAGCTGTTCCCAATGAATCAGGAGTTGAAAATAAATTTCAAGACTTGTCAAAAAAAAAAAAAAAAAAGCGTCAGGTGGAAGTTTTTTAAATGAAGTGTTTTCTTTCACTCCAGAGACCTCTCACTTCAATGTCCATGTTTACTAAAATTACAGCCAAAAAACGACTTTGTACTATTTTCAAGCCCTTTGCAGCAAGGCATGACGCATTTTGGATGTAACAACACGAAGTTCACCGTGATTAAGGCTCAGTAATTTCTGCCTCCCTGATAAGCCATGTCTTTATTTTGCCAGCCAATTGCAGGTTACCCAGAAAGGATTAGGACAAACACTGCAGACAAAAATATTTAACTTCCTGAAGCCAATCAGGAGCAAGTTGGATAAAGTTTGGAGGTTTTTAGACAACATCTCCAGGTAGGGTTGCTGAAATCTATTCACTTCACTGCCAATGGCTCAAAAATGTTTGGAGTGACATTTAGCCCATAATTTCTGAGAGGTAGGGTTTGAGGTTCTAAGATTTTTCTCAAACCAAAGTAGCCAAAACACCTGAACAGTTTGAGGCTTTTTGAGTCACAAACTACATTCTAAAAAACCCGGGAAGGAAAGAAAGGTTCTACCAGACAAAAATCTGGCCATTACTTGACAATTTCCTCAAGACATGGGAGAAACAAGGAAATACACTTTTTTTTTTCCCCAGCCTCAGAGCTGTAATATTTTCTTGCACTTTGTTCTTCATAAAAATGAAACAAGGTTTGCTCTCAAATCCATGTAAGTTATCATTCTTCTACACAAACCCTACCATTTACTTCCCAGAGGTTTTGGATCCCTAGCCAGCCTCTCCCCTCCATATATCCCTGTATATAGAACAGCTTTCTCAGAACCAAATCCAAACACTATTAAATGGCAAAATTCAGATATACGTGTCTGTCTAGAGCTTCCAGGGGAATTCAATTGTTACTGTGCATCCTGTTCCTGTGAATCATGAGTTCTGGGAGACACCGGAGCCTGCAGGCTGCACATCACAACTTCTTGTTTGTCACACAGGACTGACTCGTCACCAGATAAACACATGTCACACACTGACACGAGTGGTGCCAGAAGGAACACCTCAGTCGCTGGAATACTAATAGGAAGCAAACAGCTCTTTCCAGCCATTCCAACCAGCTTTCCATGTCTACAGGAGCTGCGAGAGTTTCAACCAAGCAGTTTGTACTCCACATACTCTCTGTAGGAATATTAAGCAGATTTTTTTCTTCAATAATATAGGCCCGAAAGCTATAGGAATGGATCCAAATGTGAAGCATTTGAACCGAGTCTGTGAACCAGCTGAGATTTAGGGAACCTTTTCTTTTTGAGACGAAGTCAGGCAGCTGCCAGAGTTTCCATTTGCCCATTTTCTAAGTGTAACACACAAGTCAAAAGAATCAGTGGGAAAAGTGTGGCTGCCTGCCACCAAGCTCTCAAAAGAAATCATCTGGTGATGTGAGGTGGAAGACAGCGTTCATCATTAGCAATGCAAAAGAACAAGAGTTAGCTCTGCCAGCACTAATTCTTGACCACCTACTCTTTTTCTACATGACTAAGCCTATGGAAATAGCCCGCCAGAGATGCAGAGCGTTGCACTTTGTCAATACCCACCACTGCAAATACCAGCCTCTCCAGAAGACATTTTAGGCTGAACTGAGTGTGCAGTATCTCTGTCAACCTCGCTGCACTTCTGTTTGTGCCTTTAAGGCAATGAACTCCCAGATCAGCAAGCGGTCAGGAGTTCACATATTCATGCCCAGTCTGCAACGGAACAGTCGTTCTTTGAACGATTTCAGGGATAATTTAAGGATCTGTATGTCTCAATTAACTCTACACTTCAGCTACACTACACAGACACAGGACTGAAGTTAATCCTCTTTTATTTAGAAAAACAACACATCAGACGGGAGTTCAGTGGTAAGAACACCCACACCTTAGAGACTAAGCAGCAAGCTACTGAGACTTCACGACAGAGAGCTGCTAGGAAAGTAAAATGATTAAAAAATCATCACAGAATGGCCTGGCTAGGAAGGGACCTTAAAGACCACCTAGTTCTAACCCTCATGCTGTGAACTGGGACACCTTTCACCAGACCAGGCTGCTCAGAAAATACTGGGGAGTTTGACAGATGCAGAACAGAATAAGGACAGGTAACCGTGGAAGATCATAGTGAGTAGGTAGTAGGA
The DNA here is from genome assembly GCF_009819655.1 of Sylvia atricapilla. Taxonomy (NCBI): domain Eukaryota; kingdom Metazoa; phylum Chordata; class Aves; order Passeriformes; family Sylviidae; genus Sylvia; species Sylvia atricapilla. The sequence continues at coordinate 20,710,401 of NC_089144.1, read as the reverse complement.
ATACTGTAGGAGAACGTGCTCAAGGCTGAAAACCTCTATGCCCATCCTACCAAGAAGAATCCAGCTGTTAAGGACCATTAATATTCAGCACCTTGACTGCCACAACTTCAGACACATTGTTCCATCTATAGTTTGGGGGGGTGCTGGCTATCAGAAGAGGTTTTGTCCTGTCCTCTCCCCCACCCCAGGCTGATCAGCTCCCTGTCTGCGTTGGCCATGTGGCAGCACGAGCACCAGTGCCAGGGACACACTGTCCTGTGCAAGGGCAGGATTGACCCAGTTAGTGAAAACCCGCAGTCGTGTCAGCTTAAAGCAAATATGGGATGCAGCCTCAGTGTCTCGGGATAGATAGCACTTCTCTCCAAAGGGTGCTGGGAGGCGACAGAGCTTTAAATGGGTACATTTAAAGCTGAAGACAGCATAAGGAATGGCAGGAGGATGGGGGAAGGAAGGTTAATGTATTCCAAGACAAGCAAAATCATTAAGGATGACCAACAGAGCGATGGGAGATGCACACACTGACATTTAACTTCAGCTAGCCAGGTGCCAGATTAAAATGAAGCAAAATAAACATCCCCATGCATATTTTTCTCTCCCTCAGAAGCAGTGACACAACTTAATGATGCTCTTGAAGACTCTCCTGCTAAATTATCCACCGTCTGTTACTACCAAGACTTGCTTCTTATATTTGCTGGAACAACAAAAAAAAAAAGGCTAATAAAACAAGCTACAGCAGCATATTCCTCCAGCTCAGCAAAGTGATGCTGAGCTCCTCAGCCTCCAAAAAGGGATATGATTACAAAAACCAGAGAAGGAGGATTATCCACATCAAATCTGACAAGAAACAAGTGTCTGTCAGACAGAACAATATAAGATCTACAGTTTCCTACCAGGCCAGTCCTTTGCCAGTATTTCCACACCTGGAAAAGCAGAGCACTGCTGATAACAGCAGCCCTACCCTCAGCATACATTAAACAGTAAAAGAAATTAAGATACAGCAGCTCAAAAAACGAGGCTGCTAACATTCACTTCATTAGCACCCAAGAAAAAAATTCAATTTTTGAGAGCACTTTTTCAGCACATTCTAAGACTTTGAGTGAAATTCCATTCAAGAAATCATTTCCACTCTAGCCTGCAATGAAGTGGAAAGAGGACAGCCTCTAGGCACTGAGATTAAGCCATGGCCAAGGCAGCAGAGCGAGGCAATGATAAAATCATCACCATCAGCACGCAGCACTCCTCTGGCTGCTGCAGCATCATGGTGGGCTCATCAGCTCCCTCCAGGCACTCGTGTCTTTGAGACACAGACAGAAACAGCTCCCTGCTGCTTTCCCAGCCTGCAATCCTCCCTTGCCCTTACAATTCAGGAGGAAGCTGCCAGTTGCAAAATGCCCCTGCACTGCAGGAAGTTGTTCACGCTCCCAGCCCAGCCAACACTCTGCTGTCTCAGGAGGGTGAGGATAGACATGGCAATTCTCAGTCTCAACGCTTGTAGCTGCTCATGGAGCTCAGCACAGGGCAGGTCTGCACTGCTCTGTCTGAAGAGAAACCTTGAGCCAAACCCATAGAAAACTATTTACTGCAGTTTTGGAAGACCTGTTGCAATAAACTCCTTAAAACTGTGCTCAGCTAAACAGCTTAGTCACAAAAAGATGGTAGGGTTTCATGGAAGACAACCCTCGATTTTCAAACTATCATTTCTATCACATTCTGAGAACCACTTCCAGCTTCAGTAGTACAAACCACACTGATGGGAGTCAAGCAGGTACACCGGCATCTTTCCAAAGGTATTACAAAATGACTGATTAGCCCAGAATTAGAGAATAACATCTCTGGTGCCAGCTATCCATGAAATTGGTTCACTAAGTCCCTAACTCTACTGGCATCAGACACAAAATTTTCCTCTTATGCCAATACAGGTCTCCCATAACGAGTGACTGCACAGAGTCAAAGAGCTCTAAACTCACAGCCAAGAGCACCTCTGTTTTATCAGACTACAATCCAAAACTGCTGCACAGGTCTTGAGAGTCACTTCAGTGCAACAGCCCACTCTTTCTGTATCATATTCAACCAAGAGAGAGTACATCTCCTTCCTTTAAGAAGTTGAGAGCTGTTTATACACTGTGTTTTTAAGTAGAAAGCTTCCAAGTAAAAAATTAATAGCAGTTCCAATGAAACTGACTGCCCTGCCAAGGTCCCACTCTGCAAAGGAAGGAAAACAGGCTCTGCCTCCAGTCACTGACTTCCACACAATTCTCCAAGGATTATTTCCCCCATAAGCAAAGAGAGCATCCTCATCCAAACACAGCTGAAAACTTGTGCCTAAACACCAACTTAGTGCTGAGCTCCAACCAGAAACTGTGATCGAGATCATCACAGAGAACTCCATTCTTCTGCTTCCCTGCTCACCATTCTAGTGACTTTCCTGACAGTTTAAGCCCTCCCTCAGCTTGCCAATGCTTACATGAAGAACTTGCCTTTACCCACTCAAGTGCACCTCCTTGTCATCTCTGGGGGAAAGAGACTCCAAAAGTAGCAGTGATAAGAGATTTCAGAATTTTTATCCTTCATCACACACACACACTTACAAGTCCGAAAGCTGCCTGCACGCCAGAAATCAAAAACACACAGACCTGCCAATTCTACTACTAAGTACACTAACATCCAAAAGAAGGTAATATTTCAATGCGCTTTTTTAAAAACGAATGAAACAGATTCTCTGATTCTCTTACCATTCACAGCTTTTTCTATCAGTTCTTCACAAGCATCGAAGTCCCCCTTCAAAACCAGTTTGTCGTGCAGGTCTGTCAACATGGGGTGCTCCAGAGCAATCTTGGTTTTCTTCTGCAGCGACTCGAAAGCCTCGGTGTAGTTGTGCTGCCGAAAATGCTTTAGGCAAAGGCGAATGGCTTCCTGTTCACGGTACTACTGGAACACAAGAAAACCTCTGAGACATGGAGATTTTTCCTTTGACCAGCACTGCTGGCAACTACCTGTGAACCTGCCCAGAGACAGGATCTCTTCTCCACGTCGCACAAATGGCTCGCCAGCTCAGCAAGGAACACAAGGTGCGAGAGATATTACAAGCTGCGCAGGCATTTACTTTCCAACAGTATAGAAATTATACAATTTGGCATCATCCAATTCAACAAGCATACAAGAAGAGAGCGCGTGGTGCCCCAGATCTCTGGGGTGACCATTATTTCCCCCCCATCTGCTTGGCCCTGCTGTTTGAGGCCTACATGAAGCACAGAGCAGGAAAAAGCCTTCGCTATCAGTGTTACATAATTTGATTGTATGACTCTTACATAACAAAATAATTTAGAAGAGTAAGTAGGTCACAGCTTTTCTAGAAGCAGAAGGGGAAAAAAAAAAAAAAGCTGTGAGAATGGGAATACTTGCAATGACCAGCACTCCTGCCACAGAAAAGCAGAAGGCTGACCCCAAATCCTGCAGGTTCGTGAGGGTTTGGGATCAGCAGCACCAATGATTTATGTGCATACCAAAGTTTTAACTTCTAAATATTCTCCTGCATCTTGAAGCAGAACCTCTGCTTTCACACCACGGATGGAGCCACAGCTGCCCATCTCCCACTCGGCTGTGGGAAGGGGTGAGAAAGGTGAGAGAAAACCCACGCTGGGTCAAACATCTTGGCACAGACACACGAGGGAGTAGTAAACTCTGAGTAAGAGCTACAATTTTCAAAGCTGTTAACAAGATGCATAAGAAACACAGATTTTTAAGTTGATAAGTAGCAGAATCACTTATTTTAAATAGACTTTTCAAGCCTAAGTTCTAAGGCATTAAAGGAAAAAAAAAATCACATTTTCCATCTTTAAAACACAACTACTATGGTAAAAAGCAAATGTAACTTTAAGCATCTGTAAGACTGATCAAATTACAGATGAAAGATTTTACTCCTAAATGGACACTACTGCTAAAAGTGAGGTTTATAGTATTTAAATGAATAGAATCTTTCTGAAAACCTGGAACTAACACTAACATTCAATAAAAATTAGTGCTCTCAAAATAATGGCTTGATAGCAAGAATCTCACAAACTGAAGCAGCTAAAAAGAAACACGGCCATGTGCTGTATTTTTAGTTCTTAATCCATCAGTATTTCACAGCTGCAAATAGCCAGAACTATGCATTTTTAGAAAACCAGTTCCCAGCCCACATAAAGGCCAAGGACATGTACCGATAAGAATGCAAGGCTGCAGCAAAGAAATATTAAAGCTAAACTAGTTTAGCACAATTGGCAAAAAACAACTCTTTTCTTTCTTTCCAAGAGATGCCTAAGACACTCTCTTTAAGAAAATCTTCACTTGCATGAGTCAAGGCCAAAAGCAAATTAGGTATTTTTGTTCAAAGGGATAGCAAGCAAAAGGAGAGCTGCACACCAGTAACTACCAGCTTCTGCATTTTTAGATCCTCCAGTTTAGAAATCAGACAAAATGCAGACCTGGGACAGAGGGTACCTCCTCCCTTCCAGAGCCTCTCATGACTGATAGAATCGGCTTAGACAGCCAGGAATGACTTGGATGGAGTTTGGCCACTCGATGCAATATAAAAGTTTGTTTTCAAGTGACACCATAGTAGTACTTCAGAAGTTAAATGTAAAAACTTGCTTTAAGCAAAAAAAAGTGTATAGAAAGTATATAAAAGGCTTCTTTCCAAATGCTGTCATACAGGTTTAAAGAGATGACAGCCCAAATAATAGCTTTGATCCGAAGTTGTAAATAATTCCTACGGTTAAAAACATAACAAAAATATGAGACTAAGATACTAACACTGTTAAATACACTCGAAGAATTAAAAATAGTTATGTGCTCATTATCAGAAGTGGTACCTAGTGACAAAGTACCCCTTCTTAGGTGCTGAAGTATGTCCACTCCTCAGGAAAAAAGAGTAAGGCTTTTTGGAGGCAGTAGGCTGAGCTGGACAGCAAGGAGAAAGCGCTGAGGAATGTTTTAGTCCTTATCCATTATCCCCAGCTCCACTCCCCTCAGGAGAGGTAGGTTTTGTTGGCACAAAACAAAAAGGAAGGGCAATGTGGTGTAGAACTTCCTCTCATCTGATGTTACAGGCAGTGAAGAATTATTACACTTCAAAGACTCTGAAACTTCCAAAAACACACGTGAAAATGCTCCCACCATCTCAAAGAACTGGAAGAAACAGGTCAACCTTTCTGGCTTTCCCTAAATATGGGACAGCACATCCCTCTCCATGGATCCAGCAACACTGGCCTCTCCTCTGTGAGACAGTGACATCAGTGACACATGCACTCATCACCAAAAACTTGGCAGTGCATCCTAGCAGAGCCCACAGCATTGTGACTCAGTCTCTGCACTGCTGCTTTGGGGCTCCAAGCTCTAGGAGAACAATGCTGGCACCCCTTGAAGAAGCCATCCCTATACACAATGCTGACCAGGAAAAGTGCCGATTCCATGGGATAAGATGGAAGAAAACAGATGCAGACATCATCACTGCATGACTCCTGACCAAAAAAAATAAATAAAATCAGAGCTTCCTGCTTGCAGCAACTGGTCCAAACTGCCAGACACAGCACCACATGCAGAGCCAGCAAAACGAAAACCATCAGCAGCTTCTGTCAACTGGACTTTTCAGACTGGACATCCATCATCAGCTGACTCATGACCACAACACCACTTGGGCCATAAAGCAGCACCAAAACTTCCACTGTGCTGGTTATTTAAATCCTCCACAAAGCAGCTCATGATGTTGGTGTAAATGGACACGAGCCAAACACCACAGTCACCATTCTGACAACACCATGAACTGATGAAGGAGTCTCAGTACCCATCACACACAATCTCTATCCCCTTCTAAGTTCCTCCTTCTGGAAGCAGAGATACACTGCTCCACTACTCAGTCCTACTAAGTTGGGAAGGATGTCTTCTCTGCAACACAAGTTTCATTAATCATTCCAGAAGATCCAACACACAAAAAGTACCAATCAAGTAAGTTCTGGTTGTCAGTGTGCACTTCCCTCCCACAGGAGAGGCATCCCTTATAATTAATTAAATACAGGTTATAAAAATAACATTTGGAACCCTTTGAACTTTCTGTCTATCAAATGACAAATGGCATAAATCATCTCATCTCACAGTCCAGTGGCACCAGCCTCACTCTGTTCCAGGGTATTCAGCAAAAAGACAGTAAGAGGGAAACATCTGAAGTGTAAAACACCAACATGGATTCTCTTGAAAAAAAAGGTCATTTTTATATCCTGTAACAAAAGCTGCATCTGTAACCCAAAAGGCTCTGGACTCCAGGGACTGGAGTTAAAAGAATCAGAAGGCAAGAAGAGGGAGAAACAGAATCTGGTTTTGCTAAGATTCATTTCCCTTCCAATACAAATATTACTTTACTAATACCGTCCCCTTTGGCTCAGTGTTCCTTTCTTTTATGTTCTTCTTGGGATGTCTACCTGGCAGGTTTTTTGGGTGATGTTGGTGGTTTTGGGGTTTCTTGGGGCTATTTTGTTGGTTTCTCAAAGAGAAAAAGCAGATAAAATGCAGGAAGTTTCCCTTAGGGTCAAAGTCAGCCATGTGGTTTCAACTATGCGTGTTTTCTGTTTTAATAGCTGATGTTCAAGGAATGAAAAGGTCACATCACTCCAGTAAGAGAAGTTTCACAAGATTCTGAGACTGGGAATCTTTAAACAAACAGGCATCTAAAATGCAGGCCTACCTTGCTGTACCAGTTGAGGCACGGCTGGACCACATCTGGATCATCAATGCCATTTAGTTCAACATACCAGATACTAAAATTGAAGCTAGGTCCCCAGGATAAGAGTGGAACTGGAGAAGAAAGGAAAAGGAGAAAAGGGACGCATAAACATCAAACAGACACTAGTGCAACAGTATGTTTTTAAAGTTTACACAAAATTCAGTGTTTCTGACTTAAGTTCTAGCTCATTTAACTTAGCTTAGGAAAATTACCAAATACATCATGTTCAAGTTTGTAATTTAAAGCAACCTGTGCTGAGCAACATTAACACAGCAGATCACTGCAAAGCAGAAGCTTGCTTTAAGCAAAAGAGCAAAAACACTGTCATTAAAAACAGCTCCAAGAGGCAACAAGCTTTGACAAGGACGGGAGTCACGAGCATACTAGCGACAGTATTTGCTCCTCAGAGTACATTTATTTCCCCATTTGTCAGTAACAATTATTTTCCCTAATGGTGAAGACAAGAAGCTCGAGTATTTTAAATTTTACAAAATTAGTAACATCTGCGAATTGTGCAGGAGGGAGGGAGGGATAACTGTCAATTTCTAATTTAAAACCTCTATTCTTTTTAAAGCTTTACTCTGCAGGTTTTAATGCTGATATTATTTTATCTGAATATTGGAACAAATGGACTTGAAATACTAAAAGACCCATGAAACACACTACAGCCTCTTACCTAAGGCTTCTCTAGCACTCTGGGTTAACATCTCTGGCCTTGCACTGAATTTGTGGTTAATCTGCTGGTTAAGACCTGGTTCTGATTTTTGAAGCAACTCCAACTCCCAGAAAACTTGTGTGTGAACTCTGACTCCTTAAAACTGCAGTGAAATCAATGGTTTCATTTCAAATACTTTTGTTTCCTTTTTGACTGTAACTGATAAACAGGAAAAGACAGTATTAAAGTTGAATGAGCAGTTACCAGTAACAGCAAGGAGTCCACTACCTCCTCCCTTCCACTATTTTTGCCACAGAGTATTTGCTTGTTGTCTTTCAAACCACCATGAAATACCACTTAGATTAACCTGTTGAGCTCATGTTTTTCTGACCTACTCCTTGAGGAAATAAAAACCCCAAACTCATCATAAAGTTGTTCTTGAGCTCTCACAGGTTCTTAAGTATTTATACTTCAAACAAACTACATCTGTGATTGTCTGCAATGTGTTTGGGCACAAGGCACATGTTCAAACACATGATTTTCAAAGTTTTAGAGGGTGTATTTACAAACCTGTTTCTAAAGACTCATAATAACTTCTGGGAACAGTCAAGATCCAAAGAGACTTTGAATATGGAACTCTTAAGTGATTTTAATATCCCTAAGAAGGTACCTTCTATGTTACAGCTCTCAAACCATCTTTTCAAACAGCTTTTTTTTCAATTTGATCACTCAGCACACAGTGTGAATGTTTTCAGAGCAGCTCCTTGTAGGTGCATGTTTACAGAGACAAGAGAGAAGTGAAGTGGTCAGAAAAACCAAGAGCCACCTGTCTCCCATCCACATTCCACACTCCCTGCCCAGGAAATTTCCCTCTTGCTGACTTTCATCCCCTGCACAAGCTGAATGCTGCCAATAGGGTAACTTTACACCATAAAACATGACTGCTGCTAAATTCAGGTTGGGTCCTGGATATCCTACCCAGTACTGCAGCAGTCTGACCAAGTACCACATCTAAGTAACACCTTTGGTTTGTCCTCAGACCTGAACACACAGACCAGAGCAGACCAAATCGAGGTTAAATTTGGTATTTGGTCAGCTACAAACATCAAAGTCTATCCATCAGCTCACTGAACTAAAACACTCAGCTAAACCACAGACCACCTCAAATGGGCCAAGACCATACATTTCCTGATGGTAAACCTGAGGCCAATTTCCAAACTGAAGTATTACCACCTTCTCTATCCACCTCTATTTCTTTTCAGCAATTCTTCTGAGAACTTACATGAACTTCTATCAGAAAAAACCCTAACAATTCACCCCCTTATCTTTGAGGCCAACTACAACATGTAATAAGTTATTGGGATGTACAGAAGAATCCAGGGCAGCTCTCACCACAAGAAAAAGCAAAGCCATAAACTTACGGACATTTGTCCTCCCCACAGTTAAGTCAGAGCTTCCAACAGTTTTTTACCAAAACAAAAGAACAAAACACCAGAAACCATGATTTTTAACAGCAAAATTTTCATGGTGAAACCATCTTTTCTAAGGAAAGCACATTAAGCTGTACAGGGAAGTGAAGGCAAACACTTCCCCAGCACAGCACAGGCAGAGAAAACTGAACCTGATCTTTGTCAACTACTCCATAGGAGCAGGAAAAGAAACAAAGCTGAAGGTTGAGACCAGAATGTGATTTCTATTCCAGTTAGGCAAGTTGAAGTGTTCTGCTGGATCATCTGCCGATTTTTGAACTTCTTTCCTGACTCCCAGGAGACACCTCTCACCCTTTCTTTTTCCCTCTCTCTTCTGAGGCTTCCATGGGAATGCTCAGATCTTAACAAAAATCACCCACAATCTGACTTATACCTGGAAAGAGGAGGCACTAAGTGTAGCATGGAAACACTTTTTTCTGCACACCTTTGAGATGGAAATACAGTACAATCAAAGGTGCTGAAAGCCTAAAGCTATATAATTCCTCCACTTCTTATCAAAAAGCCACCTCACCATGTTTTTTTTCCTGCAGGTACCACAGCAATCCATCTTAAAAGGTGTAACTGTTCAGAATACTCGAATTGTCACTCCACAGTGAGAGAAGCTCAGCAGAGGAAAAATAATTTTTTTTAAAAAATCAATATTCTTCTGAGAAACAGAAGGTATTTGAGTCACTTTAACACTTAATCCATACAACAATGATTTTAGGGGATACTTCTCAATAATAGCTGTGCCTAGACAAGGACTGCAATTCTATAGTAAAGATGATAACAGCAAAGGTAATAAACATGGTAATTTTAAATACCTCTCTCGAACTAATTTCTGTGTCCCTTATCTACAGGCAAACATACAAACAGGCATGCTTGCAAAAATGAAGAAAATATCCATTAAAAAAGTATCCCTCATTTTTGTTCCATCAAAGCCTAAAAATCTTGAAGCCTAGTTACCAAATCCCATGCTAGTAACAAACTGCAATGAGAATTACACGTGGCATTTTTCAAGTTCTTTTGTGGCAATCAGTCTTTACACCTGCTTTCAAGGATACAGGACAGAAAAAATCTCTGCTTGGAAGAATCATAAGAACAGAGCCAGAAACAAAGCTCACAGACATGAAAAGATTATTCTTTGATATTTTGTCTGGATAAATATCTTCTTCCCTCTCTCCAGTTCTTTAATGAGGTGCTACACGAAATTGTAAAAATTACCTGTCAAGTAGGTCAAAAGCCTGCACAACTGGGCATTTCGGTGCTCAGGAACTGAAGTTGAAGTAATTAAACTAACAGAAGTGCAAGGCTTTTCTTGACAGAAGGAGAGAGGTTATTCTTTAGCCTCAAAATTCCTCTGACAGTTGAGGAGAGCCTCTATGAGCAATGGAGGCTGGAGTAGGAACTTTCCCCTCTCCCAGATCTCCCTGTGGTTCCTCCTGCCTCATGCTACCATATAAACCCCACTGTTGTGTTACTGACAGTGCTGATCTGTGGAATCATAAAGCCAATTCCGGATGCAAGTGCTGCAAACCCCCAAACCCAAACCTCACTGATAGCGGGATTTCGCCGTGTCAGTCCCCAAGAGTCCAAAAGGGCAGATTTTCGCCTCGTTTCCTGGCACTGTTACAAGGAACACAGCACGGTGCTTGAAATTCTGAGTTACTTTGGCTAGCAGCTTGGAAATTTTAACAAACTCAAAACATTTTCAAGCTGTGAATCTGAAAAATAACAAAATTTTGTAATAGTGTTTTGCAGTTGTTTCGCAGCAAAAAACGCTCTCACAACTTCATCAACAAAATGACACCAGCCATCAACCAGAGGCTTTTGTAGGTTTGGGTGAAAATATCATTTCCAGTTCTATCTTAGCTTAGGATTTTTTTCATGGAAGACAGCTTCAGGAAACGAAAGGCTATAGATAGAGGAAAACTCATCTCAAACCATCACCAGTGAGGAAGTGACAGCTCAACCCAAACATAGTATTAATGTAGATAATAACATTTATTCATGGAATGGTTTGGGTGGGAAGAGACCTGAAAGAGCATCCAACCTCATCCCCCTGATGTGGGCAGGGACACCTTCCACTATCGCAGGTTGCTCCAAGCCCCATCCAACCAAGCCTTGGACACTTCCAGGGATCCAGGGGCAGCCACAGCTTCTCTAGGCAATCTGTGCCAGGGCCTCTCCACCCTCACAATCAGGAATTTCCTCTTAATATCTAATCTAAATCTACCCTCCTTCAGATAAGGCCATTTCCTCTCGTCCTATCACTACATGCCCTTGTCAGAAGTGCTACATGAAGATTCCATCCCAAGAAAACACAGTACTCATGTAATTTTAGAGGAAAATATCCTTGTAATAGAAATTAATCAGCATTTCACTTTCTTAACAAGTTTCAACTCACCGCTACCCTTCATTTCATCAGAATGCACTTTCCTGGAATACAATTTACACATCCAAAAAAGCAGCCAGAAATCCCTCCACTGACCCCTTTAGCCCTCCAGGAACTACTTGCTGTTTTTTAGCCACTGAAAAGTAACATTTTCCAAAACCTTAATGCTGGAAGCTTCAGAATAAAAAAATAAACTTTTTAAAAATTCATTTAACTTCCCTGATGCAGTCAATCTTTAACTTGATTCCTCTGCTACTCCTGAGGTTTCCTAAAGCCAAGCACTACAGTTGCTTCCAAAAGTAGCAGCCAGAAACCAGCCCAGTGAACAACCAAATCCTCTGCTTCTCTAAGAACAGGAAACCCCACAAAAGATTACTGAATTCCCAGCCTGAAACTTTCAGTTCTCGACAAACATGAGGAGATTTAGGAAGAACACACTGGAGCAAAAGGCTCTGAGGGGAGCCCCTACACAGCCACTATCATCAGAGTCTTGGCAAAGGAATTACCTAATGCATCAAATCACTCCAAAATTCATCTAAATTAGCCAACAGGATCTTATCCCATTTTTCAGCAACTACCTCCTTGCTCTATTTTTAACCTTAAACAGCTAGTTTAAACCCAGTCATTCTTGTACTTTCTCAGTAAGTAGGAAGGGAAAGATAAATTTACTGAGCAAGCTGAAAGGTTCCAAATCCTTGGATTACATCCAATAACTACAAGGCCCTTGTTCTCTCTGGTCTGCAGAAAGCAAGGAAGAGATATCCTCACCTGCTCCCATCACATGTCCTGGTCCCTGGCCTTTGGGAGCACCCCATCAGCCCCTGCCCCAGCCAAAGCACATCAGGGGACACAACCCTTCCCTACCCCTGGGTGTCATCATTAGCCAGAGGTGAGTGAGACATTGTGGTAAGAGCAGCAGGGAGAGAACAAGGGAGGCTTCTGCTGTTGCTTTGTGTGTTGAGAGTGTGTTTGAAAACTTTTCAAGCTTTTTCAGACTCAAAGGCTGCCAATGCTGAAACTTTTATGGGTATTTAGCTTAGTTATTTATTTAAAGCTCTATATAGCAATTCATAGGAGGACAGTAAGCAGCTTCTCCTGCAATTAGTTGACTCAACAGCTGTATTTCTGAAAATTGCTCTATTTTGCTTTCACTCCCCAGGATCTAAATTACGAAGCTACTATTTCTTATTAACAGGACTTCACTGTGTTCCAATCTAACCAGCCTAAAAGATGATGAAATGGAACATCTATTGTGGATACTTTGCCTGAGTACAATGAAGTCACAAGTGCCACAACAGGCACAAGTATCAAAAGAGATTATTTTCTACTCAGAATGCTGAAAAAATGCATTTACCTATCTTAATGAATCGACAGGGGAACATCTGTTCATCAATTTTATGCTTCAAGGTGAATGTTTCTTTGTTATAATCATTCTTTAAGCCACTGTGGGAAAAAATAAATAAGGTTACTAAATCTTACCTTGTATTTTAGGACTAGCTAATAAATGCAATCTAGGTCACGCCTGAAACGCGCAGCTTATTTCACACCACTCTGAATCATCAGTACACGTGCTGGACCCAGGCCTGGGCTGATCTCCACCTACCTGTGCCTCCCGGGGAGGCAGCACTGGGATTTTGGGAGGGAATTGGCTTTGGACCAGGGCTGCTCCTCTGTACCTGGAACCCTGAGACTTCAGCTGTGCTAAGCTGCACTCCTCCATTCTCAAGAGGGAGATGCATCAGGTCTCAAAGTTATCACCCTGACAAAGTGCTTTGTGATTCATTTATGGGCATTGCTTTCTAAAAATATCAAATATTTAGTATAATTTATCAAAAAATCTTAAGTCCATTTTTACTGAAAATACAGGTACAGGTCCCAAAGTGAGGATTTTTATTAAACTTCAGCTGAAGTGAAACGGTATTAAATGCCAATAATTACTATGATACTAAAAGACCTCTTCCCCCACAGCTGTAACAGCAATAAAGGCAAATTTCAAGACTCATTTACCTAAAGAGGGCAAAAGTGTGGGAAGGGTTGTGGATAGATTCTATATGGTCTTGAATGATACCTGAAACATTTGTCCATGGCTACTCTGCTTGACTACAGATGATGTACCCCATACATTCCCTGGAGATGGACTTCTCTTCTGCAAGCCTCCCAAAATACACTAGTTCTTGCTACTCCTCTCTCTTGTACTCCCGGCTTTTAACTCTAATTTCCCTTTCTGAAACAGCAGACTCCTTAAAAGGCCCTTGCAAATTTATATTAGCACCTACTCAGAAGTTCTGGATAACCTGAACAGCCAAAAGGCTCTTTTTTTAGTCCCTATCACTACAACTCCACCAAACCCAACTAAACAAAGGAAAATGCTGGTTTCCATTTGCCTGTTTGATTTATTTACCCATCTGAAAAAGGCAGAGCAGCTGACTAGTTCAGATCTTTAAGGGTACAACTGGGGTTTTGCAATTGAGGGTTTTGACATGGAGAGGTTACTTGGGCTTTTAAAAGTTATTTCAAAGTCCCCTACACCTGGGGAATCATTTTTCCCATGCCCCAAGCACAGGGAAGGAACTGCAATCCAGCACTCAGCTCTTCCAAATCCCCAAGAACTCACTCTCCACAAACCCTCTGTGGTTAGAGCAGGATAAGGAAGGCTCCTGGAGCGAGCATCGGGATTGCTGCTCTCTGACCTGACCACAAACACGAGGGCAGCCAATGGTAGGGTCACAACCACAGCTCTGCCCCACTGCTGGCCATGTGTCTGCTGGGGAGCCAAGGGGAAGGGCATTTTGGTCCTCCCTTTACAATTCCCAGAGCTGACAGAATCACGTCTTACCTGGATAAGAGATCTGTCATATTCTCCTCATTCATCCCACCAAAGACTTTAAACTTCTTTAAATTGCAGACATGCGTTTTCTCATATTTGCCAAATGTGATGCTCTGGACTATGGCAGGTCTTTCAAGCTTCAGAATCAAATACTGTGGAAGAGAAACCAGTGAGTTTGAATATTAAAGCCAAGGCTGCAAAACACACTAAGGGAGAAGCATTACAGCCTTCAAATATTCAGTTTACAAAGCCAGAGAATGAAAGTGAAGATGAAACATCCCCATTACAGTATTTTTTCATTTGTCCTGGAATGGAGGAAAGGTTTTTTAAAAAATATTATTCTAAAATCAGCTTATCTAAGAAAAAGATTTGGTTGAACTACTTATTCCTGGCAATTCTATTCAGAGCTTACATACATTCCTTTAAGCTGGACACAAGACTTCCTGAATCTGGCAAATAGGATCAAACTACTGAGAGCGAAGATTCAAACGCCCACTACAGCCTGAAATGAAACCTAAACTGAATACACAATTAGATAAATACAGTATGTTCCACATGCTAAGAGAACATCCAATTACTTTTCCTCCTGGGGCTCACACTGTTTAACCACTGAACACAAAGTTTGGTGTGTGGCGAACACAGGAACCAACTGCTTATTAACCATCTCAAATAAAACTGAGCCACTTAATTACAGAAAAATAGCTTTACACAGAAAATGATGAAAATGCTCTCCCTTGTGAACATCTGCTCCCCTCTCACACTGAGGGGACACAATCTGTGTATGAGTAGTCAGATCATTTATACTCAGGGCAGAGCTACCAGCTTCACCAGCACTGCTGGAGGAAGAGGTCTGTTCGCATGGAAAGCACTTGAACCACTCATCAGGGACCACTGAGTGCCTTCCCCTACCAAACAGCACTTGGGAAGAGTCTGGAGACACCTTGTTTTGCAGAACACATTGAGTTTTATATCTGAAAACAAGGTGTTTCACTCTCTTCCCTGATTTCTCAGAAATAAGCAGTGCACCACAGACGCAAAGCACAGAATGACAATTACTCATCACGCTGGATTTTGTTACAAAACCCTGTCATCAGGACTCCAGCACCAGCAGATCAGCACGTTGTAGGACACCTCCCACCGCAGGCTCTGCTGGTGGCCCTGTCCTCCAAGCAGCAGCACTGCCAAGCCAGACATGATGCCTGAGCTTTAGTGTTTCATCGACAATAAGTGGAGTCATTTGCATGTGTGTGGCTGCTTTCTGTAGCTCCTGAGAGGAGATTGAGTAGTATCTCCTATGCTAATCACCTTAGGATAGTACCTACTAGTATCTACTATCCTAGACAACTCCATCAGTAGGGCAATCTTACCCTAGAAAGGTAACTTTTTGGGACACCAACCGAAAAAACTTGCTCATCCATCTAGTTCTCAGTGGTTTTTTTTATTTGTTGGTGGGGTTTTGTTTGTTTGTTTTGGGAGGGTGGGGGTGGGTGGGAGGTGTCTCAGCCCTATAAAGCAAATAATCTAGGAGCAGTTCTGACATTGTTCTGGAGAGCACCAGGATAAAGGTATGAAGAATAAAGGTCTGACCTCAATGGCTGGTTCCTACTACATTTACAAAAAGGTTAGATTAAGAGAAATACTTGCACATAGAGCAGTTGCAGATGAGGAAGCAGACTGGATAGGTACTAATAGCAGATTTACTGTCAAAGATGTTCCCAGCATCTAAATTTTTTTCAAAATTAAGAAAATAAACCAGTAGCAGCACTGTGACGGTACAACAGAAGAATGCTTTGGTGCTTTTCCAAATACTTTTCATGAAAAATTTCTACTTTTGTCAAGAACACCATCCACCTAAATGTCAGAACTCACCATTCATACTGCAGCAAGCCACGCTGATGTCTCAAAGTACTTCCCAAATTTCAGGGGAAAAAACAAACCACTAAAATTCTATAGAGAAAACTGATTTTCTTAAGCAGAAGAAAGAAAAGGATGAGCAAAAGGATGGTCCTTTAATGAGCAAGGCAGCACTTGATACATGGCACAGCCCGCTGCCAAAATTCCCATACAGAACAGACAGTACACAATGTCTAAGAACTCCTCCTACACCATCATATCTTCCCTGCAGATTTCTCCCAAAGCTGGAAAAGTGAAGCCAGCACTACCAGCAATTGCAATTCTTAATCCTGCTGGAATTCTGAACCTAATGCCTGGGCCATGAACACATACTTTCTCAAGTACCACACAAGATTTGCAGGAACTTGGCACAAATGTCATTCTGCATTATTCAATTCTTACCCTAAATTAAGGGAGAGAAAACCAGGACTGCAGTTAAAACCCTTATGCCTGGAAGGGAGCAAGGCACAGCAATTACTCCACATGGCCAGCAGTGATTTCTTAACCCTACAGATAGAGAAGGAACTCTGCTGCCCTCCTTCCCACTTCCACACATCCCACCACCTGCTGAGTCATGCAGACCTTACAGAAAATAGAAGCACAAAACCTAACTCAATCTTTTTTTGTGAATTATCTGCTGATTGATATGGAAAGAAAGGACAAGTTTGCTACAAAAGCCTGTGTCTAGGTATGTGTTTTTCTGGTTTATAACGCATACACATGCACATCGAACTGAAAGACTTTCAAACTAAAAGATAAATTTAGATCAGCTATTAGGAATAAATTCTTTAGAGTGAGGGTGGTGAGACTCCGTGGATCCCCCATTCCTAGAAGCATCCAAGGCCAGGTTGGACAGACTTGGAGCAAGCTGGTCTAGTGGAAGGTGTCCCTGCTTGGGGCACAGGGATTGAAAAGAGATGTTTAAGGACCCTTCTAACCCAAACTATTCTGACCCTTCTAACCCAAAATATTCTGAAATACATGTCTATATTTTTACATATATATAATGTATGTAAAAATACAGACATGTACTTTCAAGGTTTTTATACAAACACACACCACTGCCCTTGGGTACCAGCCCTGAACCTCACTGATGCTGAAAAAACACACTGCCTCAAGAGCTGCTAACAGCTGGCTGCATGGATATTTCTGGACTGCTACCAGGATTTTAGCTGTGACAGACTATTCTCTGTAGCTCAAAAAGATGTGACAGAAGTGCCTGTAGGATCAAGTGATTTATTCAACCTGGAGAGAACAAGTCTATGAGATTTCAGGCAAATACACCAAGATATCTGACACTTTTCCATTTTATTGCTGTGAGCATCAGTACATTTAATGTCCACTTATTCATGCAGTATTCCAAAAATTCAAATTATAACTGAAGTGTTTGTCCATTAGAACATGGCACACAGATATTAACTGGCATGACTGAGCAAAAACCTCAGCACAGTTGTTCGGACTCAAATCACAACACTAACAAAAAGGACGCTACAAAACACTTGAAGAGGAAAACTTCTGGTTTCTGATTCAACACATTTGTAAGTAAATATGCACAAAGAGCAGAATAAGTCACATATGGCACTTCAGCACCCCAAAAGCTGCTTACAGTGCACTCCCCAAAAAAACTAAGTCCAGCCTTGTCACACGGGGAGCTGCAGCAAATTCCAAACTTTTCTGAAGCTCTGGTCTGTCCTACCATTTGATGACAACCATATGCAAGCTGCTGCATCACACAACAGAGTGCAAATTTTATTAATGTACTTTAAATTAATTCCTGATACAATCTACACAGCAGGATGAAAATCAGAGGAAAACTGGTCTTCAGATGCAAAAATAAAACCAACTGTTTGGACAACACCATTAACTTTATGCATATGATCTTCAACTGTTCAAAATTCCCATCTCCATAACATTGGAATGGGCTGCCCAGGGAGCAGGTGGCAGAGTCACCATCCCTGGAGGTGTCCAAGAAACAACTGGATGTCACATTTAACTGGACCCTGGCACTGAGAAGGTGGTGATTGGTCAAAGGCTGGACTCTGATCTCAGAGCTCGATTCCAACCTAATTGATTCTGTGACCAAATATGAAGAACCAGATTCCAAACTGCACTACAAAGACTGCCTGTACAATTAGAATCACACCAACGTTTATCAATTTCTTTATCTTTAATCAGTTCTGCTCAAGTTTTTTTGGTTTTTTTTTTTTGTTTTTTTTTTTTTTTAATTAGGAACAGTGAAAGTTGTATTGCATGTAAAAATAGGACCCACAAAATAAAAAGGGCTGCCCTTGTCCACAACACAAACATCTTGATTGCTCTCACAATTAAGCTGGTGGCTAAATAAAAATCTATGCTTTTGTTCTACATGTTATTAATCCAGCCACTCAGGGGAATTAAATGCTCTGCACAGTCTTTCACATCAGACCATCACTGCAATCATCAGGATGAGCCTTTCTGACAGGGCTGTGGTCTTCAGCATCACCAGCCTCATTGCTTCACACTTCCAGTGTAAGCTGAGAACGGCATTAAAAATAGAACCATCTTGCCTGAATAGGTTACTACATAACGGGTTTGTTATTAAATATATAATTTCTGGGTCATCTATTTCAAGACTCAAGAAAGATATCTAGTTTAATAAACAGAAAAACAGCTGTCAGATGTATTTCCTTTCACTGGCACTCATTCATAACCAACTGGTGGCTTTCATGGCCATGAGAATTATTTAACTCTACCATACCCAGGGAGCCAGGAACACCCTTTACTAAATATAGTCACGTGGCAGCATTTCAAGTGTCTCCACTTCCACTTTCATTTTCTTTCTCTTTTTAAAAAGGTTTGGTAAGGAGTTTAGCACATTTACTGCATTTTCACTGAGCTACTGAACACATTTTGATGTTTTTACCTATGTTCTTCTGATTTATGCTCTGAAAGGAAAGGTGCCCAGAAAGGTTTTATTTTACTCAGTGAGGGAAGGGAATGAACTAATGTTTAGGGACTCACTCATATTTTTACCTCTAAGCCAGCACAGCATCATCACCTCAGCAGGGAATTGCTAAACCCTGGCATTAAGGTGAGGCACTAGGGAGACAAACATGAGCGATCAGGGCTGCAGAGCTTATTAAAATATCTCACATTGAGCACACTGGACATCAGTCCTTGTGCTGTGCCTTAGCCCTGGTTTCAGCTAATAAAACTGGGAACAAGGAGAGCTTTATTTCCCCGAGTTTTAGTTTGCTTCCTGTCCGGACCATTATGGCCACCCACACACTTGAGCAAGTGCGTCACCGCACGAGTGACCAGCTTTTAACTGAAGAGCTGCCAACACAACACCCATAAAACACTTCCCAGCTTCATTTTCTACAGGATCCATGATGTTTATTCCAGAGATTAAAAGTCATGTGAAGAAATAAACATTTTTTGGAATATGAACTATTCAATTTGATTTTTCCCCAAATTATCTTCTCACCACATTTATAATTCAGTCATCCACAGTTTCAACTAAAGTTTTCCAAGCTAAGATCCTGCTGTAAGAACATCAGCCACTGGGGGAAAAACAAAAACAAAAAACAACAACAAAACAAAACAAAACAAAACAAAACAAAACAAAAAAAAAAAAAAGGAAGCAGAACACCTATATAAATGTTTTTCCTGCATTTAATTTGGCAGTCTTTCAATGCATAAGGTGCAAGAATTATTTTGATCAAAATGCAACCAAATCTGGAGTTCTTTCATCTGTCAAGCATGAGACAACACAAACGGGAACCGCTTCTACATACACAGAAGTAACAAAATTTACACTCTTTGCACAAAGGACTCTTCTGCAGATTTTAATTCCCCACTTCCTCTTTCCAGCTAATTTTTCAACAGAGAAATTAAACCGTAAAAAATGTTTTACATGAATAATTAAAACATTCAGATTAGAAATGTGAGAATTAGCTGCAGTATATAGTACTTTATATAGTATAAAGGCACTGCAAATACATTGTCTCTTTTACTCAGTGCTCAGGATTGGGCTTGCTGTACACACGAGAAACTACACAGTACTTTATGTTCTCATTATTAGATACAAAAGGATTCAAGCAAGAGGATCCAGCAACATGGTCTTTTCCAGTCAGGCAGCCAGGTTTTCTGTTAGTTTTGTCTTCAAGTAATAGAATAAAACTCAAATACTGTCTTGCCAATCTCAGCTGCCACATGAGGATTTTTATTTTTGTAAGCCAGGCCTTAATTCTGGATACCTAATAAGACTCTGGATATGTGACACACAGGTAGATAATGTCAGTGTTAATTCATCTCTCTCCTACCAAGAGGTTACAGTTAAATGCCTTGCTTAGCATGCAGAGCAGCACCCAATTCTCCAGGGTTGGAGTCAAGTCATTCCGCAACAGGATCGCCATTCAGGTCACAACTCATACACATGAAATTTTTGGAAGACATCTCTTTAACAAGCTCGTGTGGTTAGTACAGAAGTCTGCCACTCAAATTAATCCCTGCTTAATCTACATGTCTGAGTGTAACCTGCATCACTCCTCGTCAGACTTAAGTATAAATTTGGAATATTCTAAAGTATCCACTTACAGGAGATGTGTTTCCATTCCAGAATCAGATTTATGAAAGTACTGAATGTTCAGGATGGCTCAGAAAATTATAAAGAGTGAATTTAAGCAACAACTAAGAGCACATCTCAGATGAAAAGCTTAGTCCAAAGATACACCATGAGCCAACTCCATCCTGGGAACAAAGGTCCCCCAAGAAAAACATGTGCTTCCTGCATGCAAGAAAGTAAAGGATGGCACAGGCTGGGATACAATCCATGCTCAATACCCATTACTCTGCAATCCATAGTTCCTAGATAGACTGAAGTGCTTCAGGCTATGGATGAAAAACCTACATTGTTTATCAAAATATAAATAAGTAAAATAATCAAAGAGCAGTAGATGCACAGAGGCATCAGAAGGATCAATGTCAGTCTTTACAATCAGATTTAAGGAACATGTTAATGGAATACAAAGGATACCTTTCCTTCTCCTCTAAAAAACCCAAAAAACTAATTTTACAGACACAATGACACAGAAGGATTGACCAGAAAATCCAGGTGAAAGCTCTTCAGCTGCAGATGAACTGCTGCTCTAGAGAGTCATCAGTACAGATTCTGGATTTTTAACACAACTCCAAGATAAAGCAGCAGGATTTACCTGGAGAAAAATCCTGTGAGATTTCAATCATGAGGAATACTTGGATTAAATAAGTAGATAAGCAGAACTTAGCATGAGAGAGACACTCTGCAAGTCACTCTGCTGTGTACCAGTGCTTTAAACAAAGAATTGAAAACAAGCAGCATAAGAGACATAGAAGCTGATCAAACCATATCAGAGTAATAAGGTACAGAGCTAACATGGAAGGATAACATTCATCAGAGGAAAAAAAAAAGTGGAAAAGAATATTCTGGATAATCTAACAGCCTTAATAATAGCGAGAAATCAAATCAGAAAGTAAAATCAATACAAATCTTATTAAAATAAAGTGCTTAACCAGCAGAAGAGGTGACATTCATGTCTCTAGCTAGAGGCCACATTTCTGAACGTGCTGTAAAGGAGAAACAAATACCAGCTCCTTAGATCTGGGATTCAAGGCCAAGAACCTACAACAGCCTCCAGTAGTGCTGACAAAGGGGGACCTGCACGCCTCATTAACAGCTTAATCTCACCATAAGGTTTGATTATTTCCAGCATGGCCATGATTGCCAAGGAGGAAACCTGAAACGTCCCCCGCAATGAAGCACTTCTGGAAGGATCACAAACTGCTAGAAATGTAAATATCTCATGTACCAACCACCTGCAGTTTCCTCAAGAGAAGGAAGCCTATAAATATGTCAATGTCAACAGCAGCAGCCCACATTTAAAATAAAAACCCCAGTACACATTAAATTGTACAACACAGCTATAGAGCAGCAGATTCAGAAGCTTACCTGGGGAGGATAATTGCTTTCTGAAGACCATCTTGAGGATTGATCATTTGGCCTATCCACCAAGATATTCCTAAGAAAAGAGAAGCCAAAAGTAATTTAAATAACAGCTCTGTATTTTACATCTCAAATAAATGTGTTACACATTCAGATCAGTAACATTCTCATGCAACTACCTAAATCTTTAGGCACAGGCTCAGGTTCTCTCCATTCTTTATTAAAAATTTCCTACATTGCTATTTTACAGAACTCATCAAAATACACCTTCAAGCTCTGTGGTTGTGAAATGGAGCTCCATGCTGCAAAATAAAAAAAAATCAAATTGTGAAATAAATGTAAAACAGATGAATTTACATAAGCTTAAGTCTGTAATGAAGTGGGAAAAAAGGGCTTATGCACCTCAGTAGGGTAAGAACTTTTCAATAAGGTGAAAATGATGAGCAGTTAGATGGTTAGTAAGCCAAAAACTCTCTTTTAGTAGACAGGCAATACTGGAAGGGGGAGAGAGGGCTGCTAACCTACTTAAGCTTTCCTGGTAGAAAGATGACCACATGAGTCAGGCCAGATTTTAACAAGTATTTTTCATGAGCTACAAGGCCAGAACAACACACAAAAAACCAGCAGTTCAACTCTTCAAGCAGCAAAATTGAGTTGCTTTCTTCACTTTGACACAGTATTTAGGTATTTAATAAATTCAAAATAGTTATTTTTTGGCTAAGACGAAACAGATTCATCATGACAGTTACATGACACATCTGCTTTCTCTTCTATAACCATGCAGTGAAGCTCACATCCCAGATTAAACTAAAAAAAAACCTCCTAAAAATCCCAAAAATATATATAATTATTGGCAAGGTGACAATGCACCACCTGCTGGACAGGGCTTGTGAGCTCTCCACCACTTCCAACTAACGAACTCGTCAGCTCATAAAACTTATGTAAAAAGAAGGAAACAGTCATCAAAAGGCTTCTGCCATCTCCATCTGCTGTGTAGGAGGAAAAGAACAAGAGCATCTGGATTACTACAAAGGGCTGGAGGAAAAAGCTCTCCAATGAAAGCTCTGAAGGGAAAGAGGTTAAGTCAGAGGTTGAGCATTACCAGACAGAAATCGGCTGGCCCTTTCCACACTGGGCAGCCCAAAATCACCGCAGTGGCAACAGTATCCAGGCAGTCCCACGATGAGACAGGGGACACGGCCAGGAGCCACACCAGGGTGGCCTCTTAAATCTGAACACTTTTGAGAGCTGGCCAAGTGGCTGTGTCTATCCACAGGCTTGGAGAACACCTCCAGATTTTCACACAGTGCAGGAATAAAACTGAAGTTCCCCCTCCCTTGAGCTGATTCCCATCATAGCACGGCATTTACTAACACATCGATGCCAGCACCAATCCAGGTCTGTGGCTGTTTTATTCACCCACCCCCACTTGAGAAAACACAAGGGAGCGGCACTGCCCTCTGCTCCAGCCCCAGCCAACATAGAAAACATGGCTCTATATAATTCAACATCCAGCTAAGAACATCATCTGCAGTGCAAAGAGGCTCAGTTCCAAGAGAAAACTGGCCCTGTCTTGTAATTACAACTGGGACAAAACAAACCAGTCTAAATAAAGGGAAGAATTTGGGAACTGAGACACAAATTTCTAATAAAAGATGCCAGTCTGAAAGCTAAGTCACCATTAGAAACCACAAGACACTTGCTTTTGAGAAGAATCACCTGCAGTCTCCTGTACCATGCCACAGGCAAGACATGGTATTTAATAAATTCTTAATACTTCTTGGTATCTGGAGAAAAAAAAAATTGCTAAAGTTAAAGATATGTATCTTACATTAAATACTTTAGGGATACAAAGACAGATAAAATTAGATAATGCTGTATAGCTTTTCTTCTTTATGGAACTCCATCCTAATCCTGGAACACAGGAAGACAAGTTACCCTACGGAATAAATTCTATTTATGATTCCATTACATTTGTTTAAACATTAGACAAGAAACTCTTCATACACTGAGAAACACTCACAGGAATTGGCACTGCTGCATGGTCAGATAATGCCCAGCTGGAAAGAGGCATTTTGTACCTGGGACAGATCCCAAATATCATATTTTTAGAAGTAGATTTGTTTGCTTCTCCAGGTCAAAGATCAGTTTGCCACAACCAGGGAAGATCTCAATCAGCATAGCTAGATGAGATAAAAATCGTTCCACAGAGAGAGAAAGGGGACAGGCTGCTCACACAAAATAAAGGCCAAAAAGAAATGTGAAAGATAAAGATAGCACTATCAATGGAGTTAGAAATGTTTAAAATATATGGGGTATTAATTTATGAAGATTAAACAAACATTAAAGACCAAAGTCCATGTGCACAAAGCCAATTTACCATAACAGTTTAGGAAAATTTATGGACTCGGAGGAATTCAAGCACTGCAGCAGCCGTGAGGCAATAAGAAACAAACGAATGCATGTTGTAACAGCAGACGACTTTTTCCATGTAAAAGCCCTTTTTTCTGGACATCACAACACTCCTACACAGTACCCAGAGGGAGGCTTTGCAGATATGACACCTAGATTAAAATCTGAGAAACTTCAGAAGTGAAAATTCCATTAACACAACGAATTTCCATGTAATTTTCACAAGACATTAAAAAAAAAAGGTATTTGTAAGCCCTCGAGCTACCACAAATACCAATGGTTTTACGCAAGCTTTTCCTGTGAAAAAAGCAACCCATTAAACGTGGCTTGAGATAACTCCTCATCATCAGCTGTGGATACAAGATCGAGTCTAGAAGGAATCTACAACACTGCCAAAGGGACCACACCCCACCCACTCGCAAAGGATCCTCCCCCTCCCGACACCAGCAGCTATAATAAAGACTGCCATAAATAACTACTTTCCTCAGATCAGTTCTCCAGTTCAGCTCATACTGAGACTAAAAGATGAGTAGCTGGATTGGGACAAGGGGGTCCCACTGAAGTGAACTCTCAATCCCCCCCCTTCCCATTGGAAAAAAAACTACCAAGAAAATGAGGTGACGTGGCAACTCAGCTATGAGAAGCAAAGCAGGAGGGGGCATTTTATTAACACCACAAGCAATTCCAGAGGCGGCCCTGCTGTGCTTCATTTCCTAACCTGGCTGCCTGCACAGCTATCAGCAGCTAAGCCTTACTGTAAAAGCATTCCCATTGCTAAAGAGTGGATAGTTTCATGCAGAAAGCTCTTGGCAGAGCATGGTGCGAGTTTCTTTTTATTACCCGGGCAGACACTGGTCTCACAACTGCTGGAAGGAGATAATTTTTCCTTTGACCAACCCAGAAACTGTCACATCCTTTGTGCCAACTGTTGGCTGATCTCTGCTGGCATGACAGAGATGTCCCCATGCCTGGGGACTTCTCTGTGCAAAGAGCTCTGTAGGTTCAGGCACGAGAATCGCTAAGGGAGAGTCTTCCTTTGCTCCAGCGGAAAAGGGAGGAATAGGATGACTTTGCAGAATATGCTGCAAATTAGGTTTAAGGTTGCTATAATTTGCATCTAACCTAAATATTTTCATGGAGCTGCTATTAGGGAAATCCATGACTTTAGGAACAAGTCTTTAAGAATAAACAAACCCCAAACACTCTCTTTGCTTGGCACATTCACATGACTCTTCAGAGAGCAGCTGTGCAGGAAAGGGCACAGGCTTTACTAAGAGAGGACTTGGAACTCAGACTCTCACCTTCAAAACCACAGACCTACCATGCCATTACACTGCAAAAAGGCACTTGGAGCAATAGGAGAACGCAGACTGGCTGGAAATGGACTAAATACTTGCTCCAGGGTTGTCCACGTGATGATTCTTTCAGTTTTTCCTACAACCATCCCAAAAGAGATTGGGAAGAATACAGCAACTGGAATACAGGGACTAGAATTTCCACTAAGTCCACTGTAAGACGCGGTGGACCAAACTATTCCAAACATGCAGAACCCTCACAGCAGCCAGCAGAAAGCATCCACGGAGATAATCCTGCCCAGCCTAGACACTGGAATGTACACACAGCTTTAACCAAGAAAAACGGGAAAAAAATTACTTACCACCTAAAAGCCTAATAGATTGGAAAGACCTATGGGGTTTTGTTTTTTTTTTTTTTTTCTCCTGCAACTCCCATAACTCAGTAGGAGCCTCACTGGTTTCAAACCACCTGGCTAGAATGTTTGAAAACCGGCATGTACCTATGGGGGCTTCATAAAGCAATCAAAAAACCCTTTCTAGGTTCTGCTACAGTTTCTCTCCTTCCGGTTGGAAAAGTTCTCTGCTCAGAGTGGCAGAAGGATGTAAAGACATGAAAACGTCTTGACTGAAACAGTAAAAACAAAAAGTTATTATGCAGATCCATTCAGGAAAAAAAGTGGGGGGTTTTGCAGTTGCCTTTTTACAACACAGGATTTCTTAAACCTCTTGCATAGCAAAACAAAGTTGGAATAGAACATGTACAGAAGTGAACAATTTTAAATATAATAATACCACGAGATTGGCAAATTTGCTGCTTGATTTTGCTTCATCTCTTCAGCAGTCTCACATTATTATCCAGTACATTATAAACTTATTTCCATCAAAAGTAAAATAGTGTAGTAAATACAGCATTACAAAAACACACTGAAGAACTTAGAAATCTTACCAAAATACATTCATCAGATCACAGTTGAATATACTGGACAACTTCTAGCTCTGGCCTAGAAACAGCCCAATTAAAATCAGGTTCCCACTTTTTTCAATGAAAAGTTTACTTTTGTTTTTTGATCTGCCCATCATCACTGCCAGACCAACCAAACTGCTTCTTAAATGCCAAATGACTGTTGCAGACATTTCTAGTAAGGCAAGTCAGGAAATACATGGTTTTTTTTTACTCCCTCTATCTAGTTATGACTTTTAAACAAGACTTTTTTGATTCATCAGTTTTTCCCCAAGACATTACGGGAATTGAATAGTATCAATAGTGACTAAAACTGCAGCAGTGCAGTGCAGGAAGTTACAGAATCTCTTGGGGTTGGGAAAGCCTTAAGATCACCAAGTCCAACCATTAAACCAGCACTGCCAAGGCCACCGCTAAACCACGTCCCCAGGTGCTACATCCACTTGTCTAAAATCCCTCCAGGAATGGTGACTCCACCACTGCCCTGGGCAGCTGTGCCAGGGCTGGACAACCCTTTTGGTGAAGAATCCCTTCCTGATATCCAATCTAACCCTCCCCTGGCACAACTTGAGGTCATTTCCAAGTTATCAGAGCCTGGTAAATAACTTCTATTCCAGTGACACTCAACAGCCCTAAATCACGGATTAAACTTTTGACTGTATCACTGAGAGATTCAAATCCTTGGTGGTAACAGCTCCCAGTTCCAGCCTGGGAATATCAGTATCAGCACAGAGAAAAAACAAACAGGAGGAAATATAAAGTCAGGCTTATTTACTTACAGTGGTACCCACAGTAACTTCATGCCTCACAGATGATTACCAGCCTAATTGGCCCAACATTTAGGGATTATAGTTTAGATGCAATTTCACTGCTAAGTGATGCTGAGAATCATCTTAGCTCGAAAAATTACCAAGGTTCGTTCTCTCCCTGCACCAGTTTTGGGTTTAAATTTAAAAATTGTTAGATCACTAAAACAGATGTTTTCTGTGTAGTTCAATTAGTGTCTATGTGCTTTTTTATAAGAAAATAACTAAAAATGCCAGTGATATTAGTGAACTCAGTGATTTTAAAAGATCATCTGACACAGTTTCTTTTACTCATTTCATACTTGGTGCTCACCTGTACATGTCCACTGTACATATTACCATCCTCAATAAGGATATTTGAGCACACAAGGACATCTGAATTCCAGCCTTTTAACTAAGCCTAGGTAAGATATCAGAAGACTCCCCGAGTAGAAATAAATCCCCAGCTTAATAAAAAGACCAAGAATAGCATGAATTCTGCCCTTCAAGACTCAAGGAAAAAGATGAAGAGATTACACTCTTCAGCTGACTGAACCTGTAGCCAACAGATAAAATACTGGAGTAAAATCTTTCACAGTTTAAAACATCACCAGCTACAACCACTGGATGACAACGTTCAGTTTTCATTTTGAGAAAATCTCATATCTAGCTTGAAAATAGTTTGGATTGTATGTGAACATAGGGATTTCTACTGCCAGCAATCACCAGAAAAGTCACTGACTTTTTTGACTTTCCAAATCTTCCCCAGTTCTCGTGGAGCAGCCCAGTTCAGCACTGCACCCTTCCCATTTCCAAAAGCATTTTCCTGGGACAGGACAGATCCTTTTTAAGTAGATGAGTGGAAAGCAATGTCTAGCACACATCTATGTGCATTCCCTGCACTGTATTTTTGGAAGCATCACAACCTCAGTAAAGTATTTCTGTTTGACTAATGCACATATGGAAAAACTTAACTAAGGCCAGGAAGTAGATCAAGGCCTTCCACGATTTCACAACAGTGCAAGGATGCTCTTATATTCCACAATATCTGTAATAATTCCACTCAGGGGAAGCCACAAAACCAGACTGAGGGATTACATGTAAAGACATACATTGCTAATGTAAGCCATAAACACATCTTTAATACTCATCAGCACCGTAACCTCACACCCAGTAAAAGTTCACCCAAAAATCTGATGCCTGTAAAAGAATTTAAAGCAGACTGTGTTCAACAAAACAGACTGAAGTGCCCTCGTGCCCAAACTGATGTCAAGTTTGGATGTTTTTCCACCAAAACTCTATGGAAAATGCCTCCCGGTTCCAAGTGGGAAAACTTTCACAGCTTTCCTTTCAAAATAAAGCTTCTCTCACTGACAGTACAACTCAGGGAATGCAGAAGACAAAATACTGATCTGGGAAGATAAGGAAGTATCAGCCTGTTAAGTGCTGGTTATGTGGAGAAACACAGTACAGGTGAAACATTTGACCCTGGATTACATTAGGGTATAATTCCTTATTTTGGATCAATATACATAATTCATGCTAAAGGATACAACAGTTCCCAGGCCAAAATTATTTTCATATTTGGCAGCTTCCAAACCCTGTAGGAGAAACCAGGATTCTTAGAAGAAAAAAAATTGAAAGTTAGCAATAGTACACTGTCACACAGGAGTGGAGTGGAAACTCATTCATCAATTCCTTATTCATGGGTCAATTTACCTAACTCAAATTTTTACCTATAATTTAACAGTCCGAGTTAAGAGCAACTCTTTACTAATAAAACTTTCAAGTGTAGAACAAGCTAGGAAATTGCTGTTTAAATATAATTACCATAAGAGCCAAATGCTGTTTAAACTACGTACTGAGAGAAAAGGATTCCAGAAAAATACAGGTCATGTCCTAAACAGAGTTTCAATGTTTTTTCAGGCACCTTCCCAGAGCTTGAGTATGACATTACAAACCCAGCCAGCCTCAGGAAGAAAGGCAGGGGAAGACCAAGGAAAACACCACCAAATTCAAACTGACCAGAGCACAATTTTTCTCCATGATGAAGATGCTGTCCTTTTCCAGGAACAGCAGAAGGTGCCAGCAGAGGAAGAGCAAGTGCTATCAGCCAGTCTGCTCCTGCAGTTTAAATTCAGACGTGCAGGCTGCTGTCCTCAACTTAAATAGATGGTTGTGCTCCTTGATTTAAATTGATCCAGGAAATAATTTCTCAAGGATTATGCACACTGAGTTGCAAGTAATGACTGAAATAGCAACTACCTAAAGCAACAAAACACTCTGCACCTTCAGTGCTCCTCCTCCCCTTCCAGTAACTGGTGTATTAAGGAATTTCGACCCAGTGAACTTAGAGCTCACTCTTCCCACAAAATTCAACAGGCAAAAAAAAGGCAAAATTATATTTGAGTTTACAAGTTTATATTAACATGCAATTAAAGTCAAGCACTGGCTTGCTTTGGAACCAGTCACCAGCTATGTAAGTGATGGAATCAGTGCTACCCACACCACTTAATCTCAGCAAAAAAATCAGGAGCAAATCACAGAATCGATGGTAGTGAGAAACTTAACCATTCTACCAGCAATCTGATAAAAACATAATAAATGTACAGAATTAAAAAACATATTCTTTGTCATGAAAAAAAAAATCAAGCAGACTGTACATGATGCCTGAGCAACATTTATCCCAAGGAAAACTCTGACTCAATAACTAGTTAGTCTTTAAGCCAGTAATTAGTAATTAAAGGCTGGAAAACTTTTATTCAATTCACAGGCTATACAGCCACATATACAGCAAATGATCCACAATCTGATGATGTTAACACCTCCCAGAAAAATTTTACATTCTTAATGCTCCTAAGACAAAATCCTTAATGCTCCTAAGGTAAAAAGCCATCCCAGAATAGGCTGAACATTGGAGCACTACAGGTTCTGCCAGGTTGGGCACACCAGGGAACCTGAGCAATTAGCATTTCACCTTCCTCCTTCTGCCAGTGAATAAACCTGTCTAATCTCTTAAATAATGTCTATATTTTAACTGGAGCCCAAAGAGATTTCTCCTGATACTACAGCGCTTGTATCTTCACCTGGGGAGCAGGAGATATCATAACATCTAATTCCTCATAACTTCATAATTTTGTGATTTTTTTTCACTCCCTCCACCTCTGACATTTTTTTCCTCACTAATTAGCTTTATCACACACCAAAGACGCATTTTATAGTTATGTACTCAACGTGCAGGCAACTTTCTTTTCTACAGAAATATTTTGCTCTATTCTAACTGAATTTCAGCACTCACAGAAAAGTCCTAGGCCACAAAAGTGATGGAAACAAGAGGAGAAATGCTTGTCAGAAACATGAGGTTGTCTAGAAACATCCAGAAAGTCAACACGAACAAGCAGAGGGGAAAAACTATTTTCCACTGGCTACTGGAAAGGATGAAAAGCAGAACTGAGAGCATTTCTATACACAGGGTTCAGCTGAAAGGAAGGGAGTGGGTCAGCTCACTGTTAGCCAGGGTTTGCATCTCCTGCTCATTTTAATACATGTTGGAAGTATTGATCAACACTGAAAGCCATCAGCAGTTACAGAGCCAGCCCCTGTGCCTGCTCACCTTCCCGTATCTAAAGGCAAAGCAAGTACAACAAGGAAAGTGAATTCGCTATATCTAAATACTGAAGTAAAGCTGGAAATGTTGACAACTTCAGCTGAAAAAAAACCCATTAATGCTTATTATTAGTGCAAAAAGCCTCCTAAGTCACAGTTCTACTCTTCCAGCATTGGGGTCTGGTCTTAGATGGCTTTAAACTGCTTAGATCTCAGCAGAAGGGATCCTCACCTTGTAAAGGGAACAGAGATCAGGCTGAGGGAACATGATATTAAAAATAATGACTTTTCAGTAGTCATGACCGCTATCAGCTTGAACGCGAGATTCTTCAAGACCTGGATGCATCTACAAGGAGATTCATGAACCTCTAAGGTACAGATCTGAGTCATCAGTTTCATGTGGTCGGAGAAGAAGCTGACAACCACATTTCACTAGCCACAAACATATGTTTTTTTCCTGTTACAATAATCTCAGCGAGCACAGGAGATGGAATTCAGGTTATTTTCCACCTGTGGTTTTTTGTTTGTTTGTTTAGGTCTGTTGTTTTTAATCCCTATGGACTTTACCCCAAAAAGTTTGCTACATGTGTTCTCTTCACCTCCTTGCTAAGGTTCTGCAAGATTTGAAAACATTTAGAGTACACTTCCTTCAGAATAAACCACTACAGCAGTAGATTTTAG
The DNA here is from genome assembly GCF_009819655.1 of Sylvia atricapilla. Lineage (NCBI taxonomy): Eukaryota > Metazoa > Chordata > Aves > Passeriformes > Sylviidae > Sylvia > Sylvia atricapilla. The sequence continues at coordinate 20,678,706 of NC_089144.1, read as the reverse complement.
TCTGGCCAGGAACTTGCTGTTACATCCTTATAAGTCGAAAGCAAAAATAAAATTTGCATTCTTACTTTAAAAGCCTATGAGTCACTCGTATTTTACTATCAAAGTATCTTGCACTAAGTTTTCTTCCCGTAGTTTGATGGAAATACAGAAAACCAACGAAAAATAAAATTATTTTGAGTGCATTTTAACAAATCAACTGGATCTTTCCCTGCTCCAGGATACTTCCTAGGAAAGGGACAACAGAGTTATTCAGCCTTCAGCATATGACACCACTTAAGGCATCAGACTGGAGAAGTCTGGAATTCTCTCAACAACTGAAGTAGACCAAGAAATAGATTTAAATGAGTTGCAGTGAAAAAGTGACACCAACTAAGAGGTTGTTAATGATATTTAATTATCAGCTAGGAGACCAATCTTAATTTATATTCTTAATAACAATCTTAGCACAAGAAATAAACAAAATACTAATTAAAAATCCTGAAGTAAAACACAGGAAATATACTGATCCTCCTCTACAGAGATTCCATACAGGAAAACTTGAAGGACTGAAAATTAGAGGAACAGAAACAGGATGAAAATTCCTCACTAAAGTATGCGAATAGAGGAGCACAGCAAAAAGCTCTTGTGAGTCTCTGAAGTGGGATTTCAGCCATATAAAACAGTGACAGAAGGACCTGAGTGCATTACCCAACACAAAATGCCATCATGAGACTGATGCAGCCACCAGAACCCAGAGCCTCAGGATACAGTAACCTGGCAATAAAAAGGGTACAGGGCTGCCATCACACAGAGAGCAGCACTTCACCTCAGGAAGAAGTTCAAACTGGAGCAGCTACAAAAACAGGCCACTAAAAAAGGCAGGATATGAAATGCCTCTCTCAGTGTAGAGCAAGAGCTTCTGGTTCAACCCCAAGTTGGAGCAAGGCTTGCATTACTTTCTGTAACTGTTTATTTCCTCCTTGTCCAGAAAGAAACAAAGGGATTGAGCTCATCGCTTCCGGCAGGAGGGCAGAGAAAGGAGAGGAATAAAGTCCATCTCCCTGTGTCTGCATGTCTAAAGACTCCAGCACTCATCTGTGTCACTGGAGTGAAGCCACTGGAGTGCTGGGGCAATCCCTAGGCCAGTTCCATGGGAGGCTCAATTCCTTGGGGAGGAACCTTGGAGAGGCAAGGAATGGATCTGACACAGCAGTCTCAGCAATGGGCTGGGCTGATCATTTTCCAAGCTGGGTAAGCTGAAGCCTCTCAATGCCTCTGCACAGGCAGAGCATCTCTGGAAACACCACATGTCTCAACACTGAACTTCCTCTTGGATCAATTCTCTTCCCAAAGGCACAACCTCCCCTACAACACAGACTGAGCCAGCCACTTTAACCAGACCAATTCTTTGATATATACCCAGAGAGAGTTTCTAAAATAAATATCTAAGTCAGTCTTCTTACTGGTGCAAATCAATAGATAACAACTCCAGTAATTTGAAAAAAACAGGAGAACTATTTCCTTTCATTAAGACAGTCCTCACTTAATGTCTGGAAAGCTCCTTGCAAACAGGCAGGTAGCTGCAGCACTGGTAAAACTGCCAGAAACTGGATCCAGCACTAACTAATCCTCCAGTACCACCACCAAATACAAGAGGAAAGATGCTGGCATTCAGCAGAGGAAGCTTCTCTGTCACTGAAAGAAAATGAGTGTTTTTCAATAGATTACTGATCCTCAATGAGAGCATGACCAGAAAGGCCTTTGAAAAATACTTTTTGTTTTGCTTTGTTTAGGCTTTTTTTTTTTTTTTTTAATTAAAAGGGAGGTTATCAGATGATTTCAGTGTTCTGAAAAGTTTCAATGTCAGCTCAGCATCACATAAGCAGGTGAGATGCCACTAGACATCTAATTTCTTCCCTGGTCAGCAGTGATAGAAGTTCTACATTTCATAACTTTGGTTTACATTTCAAACCATACAACTACTTGAGGCATGTGTTTAAATCATGCTTAATTCCTCTGCTGCTCCTCCTCCCCGAGCACTTTGCCTGCAATATCACAACTCCCCAAAACAAGCAATAATATTTAATAAGTTGTACATTCATTCCTTCTATACATGAGAGCAGAGCCCCTTTTCTCCTTCAAGGTTAAAGTGATTTCTTTCTAGCTATGTCAGCAAACTTATTTAAACTAAATATAACCAGAATTCCTGATGTCATAGAATCGTTTGGTTGGAAAACATCCTCTAAGATCAAGTTCTTCCAGACAAGCATCATTTTGTTCTGCATATTAAATACTAAGACAACCTTCAGCTCTATGTGCATGTTCATCCCACAGGATGTCATGATCCTGTTCCAGCAATTTTCAAGATTTCCATCTTCAGTCCATCCTCAAAAACCTTTCGTCCCACATATTTCTTATTAAACTTTCTCTTTTTGAAAGGCTGATGTTAAATCACAGGTCAAATCCTCTCCTTTCCAATTCAGACTGTATTCCAGCTCTCTGCCAGACCATGGGAATAAGAAGTGAGCAAGTAAAACCCACAACTTCTATAGCAAGGCAGCACATTAGCACCATAATCCCTCAGACCAAGGTCAGCACACCAGAGAACAACCCCGTTGCTGGGATTACAGCGCCTAAAAGCAGATAAAATTGTTTTCAGTGATGACAAGCACTTTAAAACAACATCTTTAAAACAGGCAAATGCAAGGTAATGCATTTGTAAAATACCAGCCCAGCTACAGGAATGGGAATTTGTATCAAGGAAGGCATTAAGGACTTTGGGAAGCACTGCAGTTGCCACGTGAACATTAATTCCTGACACGAGTCTGTAGCAAATGGGAGCCTTGGAAAGGAACATGGAGGAGAAAGACAATACTCTGTGTTTATATCTCATCACTGAGATCAATAATGGACTGTCACCCCTCTCCTCAGGGACCAACACTTTAATAAGATTTTGAAAGCCAGAAATGCCAGTAGAAATAACTACAAGACCATCAGAGACATGGAAGAGGCACCCTAAGGGCAAGCTGCTTTAACAGGGAAGGTAAAGAGATGGCTTAATTACCACCAAAGATTACCAGTCAGAAAAGACATCAGGTCTTCTTCACATCTAACACATAAAATACACAGAAAAACAAAACAATTCTGAGTACAGTTCAAAACTTGCTTTTAGAGGTTTGCTTCATCTTGGAAAGTGGAGATAATTGAGAATATTAATAATTAACAACTAAGACAACTGTGTCACTTGTTGACAGTGGGTGAATTCAGGACACATCAATCAAAGGTCAGCAAATGCAGCACAATCGATGATCGGATGAGCCTCGACAGCCCATAATGACCTCGTTGTGCTGTGACCCCAGCAGTCCTCCCGAATTCTAGCACCAGGAATGACTTATCCAAGAGCTGCATCAAAAACATCACACCTAAACCACGCTGTGGTCACTCCAAACTTGACTGTCAGCAGCTAGAGGAATTCCACAGGCTGCAGCTGGATGCCATATGGCCAACAGAGGATGGGATCAGCTGCAAACCCAAGGCTCAACAGCTCCTGCCAACCCCCAAATTCCTAAAGGGAGGCGATTAGGGCAGCAGCTGACCTCTTTCCCCTAAAACCACACATAGCAGGTAACACAGCCCAACACTCCAGAGTTCAGGGGCAGGAGAGAACGCCCAGCTGCAAAAAAACACAGAGGCCACAGGCACCTGACAGAGGCAGGGCAGGGCAGGAGAGGCACTGACCCTTCTCCTCGTTTCACCCAGTAACTGCCCAGCCTCTCTCACACCAGCACCTGTTCTCCCCCCAAACTGGGGTCAGCCTTTCCTCTTCAGCTGCAACTTTCCTTTGCCCGTAGCTTGCGTAAAGCTACCCCCAAATCTGACTCTCCAGGCCCTCTCCATTTAACTCACCACTCCAAACCTGCAAGCCCAGACCCTCTGCCCCACGCAACTCCCCGCAAATCTCTTCATGAACCCCTTGCCAAACACAGCCCCAAGTGATGGCGCCCTGTCCCTGAATCTCCAGCCTTGCAGAGGAGCTCCTGCCTCCCTAAGACCGCCGAGTCCCGCAGTACAGAGCTCTGTCAAACGCAGCCCCCAAACCCTAACGTAGAGAACCCTCTCACACACAGCCACCCCACACTCTCCTGTAAAGACCCTGCTCACCCACGGCACCCCCAAAATCTGCTGCACAGAGCGTTCCCACACAGCTCCGGTCCCGCTCCTCCCGCCGCGGCCTCTCCGCGCAGGCCTCAGCGCGGGGCCCGCGGAGGCCCCACACAGGCCCAGCCGCTCCGCCACCCCCAGACCCGAGCCCGGAGCGCGTTCCAGGCGCGGTGCCGAGCCCGGCACTCACTCGGGCAGGTAGGTGGAGGAGAAGCTGCTCCAGCGGTGCAGGCTGTAGCCCAACACGCGACTCTCAGCGCCCGCCGGACCCGCCGCCGCCGCCATCTTGTTGTCAGCAGCGGCCCCGGCAGCGACCGCGGGGGGCGGGGCCAAGCTCTTAAAGGGGCCGCGCTCTTAAAGGGGCCGCGCCCGCGGGAGTGGGGGCGGCCTGAGGGGGCTCGGGGGGCGGCTGCGGGGCTGCCCCTTGGGGCTGAGGGGCTCAGACGCTGCCCCTTGGGGCTGAGGGGCTGTAAAAGGTTCAGGGGGTGCCCTGTGCGGCTCAGAGGGGCTGTGAGTCCGAGATGATGCCCTGAGGGGCTCAGAGGGGCTGTGCGTCTGAGGTGATGCCCTGAGGGGCTCAGAGGAGCTGTGGGTCTGAGGGGCTCAAGGGATGCCTCAAGGGTTCGAGGTGAGCTGAGAAGTTTGGAGAATGCACTGTGGGGCTCAGAGGGATGCCCTGAGAGGCTCAAGTGGGCTGAGGCGCTCGTGGAGTGTTAATTTTCAAAGGAAATGCTCCTTCCCGGCTCTGGTGAGTGATTGGGAATGGGATCAAAAGAAGCCCAGTGAGGTTTGATCCTACACCAGCTCCTGGAACTATAAAATTGTTAAGGCTGGAAGAGACATTTAAGATCGTCAAGTCCAACCATCAACACAGCACTGACGGGACCAGCACATAAGCTGGGGATTCTTTGACAAGCTTCCCTCTGTCTGAAATTGTTGTAGGGTTTTTTCTGGAGAAGGGAGATTTTTCTCACCCAGAGCTCCCACCAAAGCAAGGGGGAACCTTGGGACACCCCTGGGGGAGCTCTGGCCTACTTGAGAGAGAAGGGGAGATATTTCAAGACCAGAGGGAGAAAAAAAAAATAAAAATAAAGAAGCCAAACCAATAAACCACTGTCTGTTGGAAATGACAGATTGGAGAGATATTATGAGGCAGGACAGCAGGATGCCTGGCTAGATTAAATTAGCACAAAGATTCTTTTTTTTTTTTCCTTTTTATTTTAAGAAAGTGAGTGAGAATGTGGCAGCAAAATCTGCCTGCGGATGAAAAACTTGCTCGGCAGCCTTGAAGGCTGAACATCAACTGGGTGTTTCAAAAGTGAGGGGGAGCAGAAAGCACTTCATCTCAAGACCCCTTCCCAGAGGGGGTTTGCTGTGTTTTCATTGGTATCAAAGCCACACAGCTCAGCAACAACACAACAAAATCCATGGATGAGGCACAAACATCAACATCTCCTGCTGCTGCTTCACTAACGAGGCCTTTTGAAGTTTGTGGCCTTCCCATGGCATTTCAGACTTCACTTTTCCCAGCTCCAGCCTGCAGGCATCCCCTCCCAAAATTACCACAGGAGAAATAAAACAAATACTTTGCTGATAATATACTCCCAACCCCAGAGGAACAGATGCCACTTCAGTGTTCGGACTTTTGCTAACAACCAGCCCAAGGGGAGCGATGCTGTGTGACACCTGTCACCTCTGAATATGAAATTTAGGGGATTTAGAGAGGGGGTAGCAGTCCTGCAGCAGCCAGAAGGAGGGAGAGCCAGCAGCACGCTGCTGCACAGTGAAACCACCCCAGGATTTCTCTGCCCAATATCCTGTTACCACTTGAATCAGGACCTGAATGCCAAGCCAGCGTATTTTTAGCACATTTTGGACTTAAAGTGAAGAGAGTGCTGGTGAAATACGCAGTACTGACAACCCTGGAAAATCTTTATTCATCTGCAGCACAGGCAGCAGGGAAGGCTGTGAGGAAGCAGAGCAATCCAAAGCTGCAAACCGAGCCCTCTGGTCCCTCCAGCACAGCCTGCCCAGTCCTGTGCAGTTACCAGTGGCTGCTGGAGAAGAGGATTTTTCCACACTCTGAGTGGACAGAGCACGGTGGGGAGGAGCATGATGTTGTGCTGTGGATTTGGACAGCCCGCAGCCTCCAGATGAGCTCTCTGTATCCCAACCAGGGCAGCTGCTGGAGCCCAGCTGGTGTCGGAGCCATAGAAGAGGGGGAGAAAACTCAGCAAACATGAGTATCTGAACCCCACTCTGCTGGTCCAGGCCTGTGCTGTGCTTGGTCTGCCAATGTAACACTGCATCTGAACAATATGGGGAGTCCAATGACACCAACATGCCTCATCCTGCCTTCAGCCGTGACTGAGACCCATTGCTCCAGGGAAATACTGCAAAGTGGGCACTTACATGTAGAATCACAGAATCATTAAGATTGGAAAAGACCTCTAAAATTATGAAGTCCGACCATTAATCCGGCAGTACCAAACCGACCTCTAAACTATGTCCCCAAGAGTCACATCTACATGATTTTTGAATATTTGTAGGGATGGTAATTCCACCGCTACCCGGAGCAGTCTGTTTCAGTGCTTGACAACACTTTCAGTGAAGAAATTTCCCATAATGTCCAATCTAAAACTCCCCTGGGACAAATTGAGGCCGTTTCCTCTCATCCTATTACTGGGAGCAGACACTGACCCTTGCCTGGCTACACCCTCCTGTCAGGGAGTTGTAGAGAGTGAGAAGGTCCCCCTGAGCCTCCTTTTCTCCAGGCTGATCCCCCTTAGCTGCTCCTCATCAGACTTGTGCTCCAGGTTCTTCACAAGCTTCCTTGTCCTTATGAAGCAAACCCTGTGCAGTTTTCCTGCTTCTGCCCCCCTCACTTGGGACCTCAATGTAACTCTCCAGCATATTTTGGTGCCTCCTGGCCCAGAGCTGGCTGGGTGGATCCGTGCTGCCTGTGGCTGCTCTCTGAGGATGGGGCCACAGAGGGGAAGTAAGAGCTTTCCTAGCAGCAGAAGGTCCCTTTGGCGTTCAGGGACCAGCCTGCCAGAGAGCTCGGAGGTCCCTGGATGTGTGCCTTGGACAGTAGCTGGAGTTGCTGGGAAAGGCCAAGGTGGCCACAAGAGATGTTCCCCATGTCTCTTTGCCAGGAGGATGCACATACAGCATTCATGGGCTTGTCATCAGCGAGCTGGAACCCCAACTGCAGGAAACTCGAGGATTTGACAATTGTTTGTGTCAGCCTTGAGACAAATATCTCATCCCCCCCCCCCCCCCATCAGAAACTCACTCCTCTACTGCGCGTGTGTTTCGAGTTTCCTCATGCAAAACCTCGTGTGGGCGTTTGGATATGTAATGAGCACATAGTTCACGATGAAAACAAGTTGCGTGGAAGAGCCAAGTAACGCCAGAAAAATGAAAGCAATACAAACAACAACATGGCACGCAGCCATACCAGCCAGCTCGTGGGCCAGCCGGATCTCACGTCCTCCCTGGAGCTGCAGAGCCGATCAGCTGTTGGAAAAAGAGACCTTTAAAGACAAGCAAGAGAGGAAATAGCATTGGCAGCACGGGCCGCTGCATGTTTCCTTCCAAAGCAGGACAGAGCCAAGGACATTAGGCAGAGCTGTAACATTTGGGGTCTCGTTGCTCAGCCATGAAGCAAGGCAGAAACCTCAAGTGGGCTGCAGTTGTGTAAACTCCTATTGTTTAGGGAGCGGAAGCGGAGCGCTGGCCCGGCAGGGTATTGTCCTACCAGATTTTGGCGGTGCTCACCTAACCGAGCTCCTCCTGCAAGGCCAGGGCCTCGTTTAACTCAGACATGGTGCAAAGGGAGTAAAACCTCCTGCCTGCACCAGACCCAGGCTAAGAACTTCCTCCCAAGCCAAATGCCTGCTGCCTCCCATAGCACCTTCAAAGAAAAATGTTTCTAACCTGTGGGCAAGGCTGGAACAAGACCAAAGAGAATTCCAAAAGCTCCTCAAACTGGCCTCACTCATCTTCATCTCTCATTTTGATGACATAATGGAAAAAAGTGGCAAAGCTCATTGAGACCTTTTCCTGTGGGGCTGCCATGCACATACACACCAAAAAGGGGTGAGAACAAGCCTCAAAACCAGATGATGTTTTATTTTTCCCCTTAGAAAGAGGGATCATCTGTGCCTCCTTACAATGCAGTAAAACAATACCTCCTTCAGTGTAATAAAATACCTCTTCTGATCTAGGCCCTGATCCAAGCATCTGCTCCTGGGCTTAACACTCCAGTACCTGCTTGAGTCCTCTTCACTGCCTCTTGCAGCATCCGTCCTTTGGTTGAAGGCTTAAATCAGTGAAAGACCTCGCTGACAATCCAGAAGATTGAAAGGGGCCCAAAATGCCAGTGCCTCCATGCACACATTGACATAATTCTCTGCATAAAAGCCAGCTTTAAAAGGCTTGTTTTGCAAAGCACAAGTGTGCATTTTTTTCGAATCAAGGTCAGTAACTCAGCTTCATTCACCAGTCTCCAGCTGCAAAACAACGTGCCCCAGACAATGGAGGAGAGTGTACTGAGTCAGAAGATGCCTTTTAAGGGATGCAAGTGGCTCTGAGCCACACTGGAGAAAGAAGATCTCCTTGGTACTCTTGTGTGCTCAGCCCTGTCTGAACTGAAATAGGGCACCCGAGGGCAGTGAAAGACAGTGAGATGGGAATAGCAGCACAAATCACATTCACAGACTCCATCCTTTGGTAAAATCGTGGAATGGTTTGGGTTGGAAGGGACCTTAAAGATCATCTAGACCCAACCTCACCTGCTATAAACAGGAATAGCTTCCACTAGGTCACATTGCTCAAGACCTTATCCAGCCTGACCTTGGAGACTGCCAGGCTTGGGTCATCCACATCCTCCCACTGGTGTTCCAGTGCCTCACCACCCTCATAGTAAAGAATTTTTTCCTAATATCTAGCCTAAATTTTCCCTCTTTTACTTAGTAGCCATTACTCCTTGTCCTATCACTACAGTTCCTGAGGAAGAATCCCTCTCCAACCTCCCTGTAGGCCGCGTTTGGATACTGAAAGGTTTCTATGAGATCTCCACACAACCTTTTCTTCTCCAGGCTGAACAGCCCCAACTTCCTCAGCCTGTCTTTGTAAGGGAGATGTTCCAGTCCTCTTGCGAACTTTGTGGCCCTCCTCTGGACTTTGCTCTAACAATACCGTGTCCTTCTTTTCTGAAGAATGCAGTTTTCTGACGTCACCCCCGTGCCACTCTCTCTGTGCCCACTGGTGTGACGCGCCACCACGCTCAGCCGCACTCCACAATTCAGCACTCGTAGGAAGCAGACGAGACACTCCCAGCTGTGTCTCAGGCTAAAAATATTTACTCATCTCTTCTCCCCCAGGCAGGTGTGTTCATCCCAGGCAGGACTGCTCCCACAGGGATGCTCCTGCACAGCAAGCACTCCCTGCTCATTGTACACTGCAAAGCGCTGGGGTGTTGTGATGATTCCTCTGAATCACCCAAAGAGAGCTCTGTCCTGTGTTTCAGATGCAAAATGTGCCTTGGAATTCAATAGTTGCTATAGTGCCTAATTACACATTTTATGGCGTACTTAGTCACAGTGGCTAGAGCTCTTGTTACTAGACTTGGGCTCCTTCTGTCGATAAAAAGCTCCTCTTTTTGCTAAATGTTTTCTTTCTGCATTAGAAATAGTGTATTGCAGCATTTTCTCCCTCCAAAAATATCCCAAATTCATGGAGCACTGGTCATCAAATTGATAGTAGTGAGCTTGCAGCCGTCTTTTTCTCATGGTGCTCCACAATGCTCATCAAAGTCGGCTCAAATGACAGCAGCAAAACATTTCCCAGGTTCCAGGACCTCTTGAGCATTGATCCTGGCAACACTGCAGTCCATGGTTTCTATGTTTTGAGACAAGTCTATGGTTTGAGACAAGTCACGCTGTATGCTTGGGGCATCCCCACCTTCCCCTGGCCAGTATGGAGAAGGTGGACCACTTGGGTGCTCTTCCTAGAGGATGATTCAGCCCACCACCACATGTCTTGGATGAAGCTGAATCACTCTCCTGAGGTGCTGGTCTAAGTACATTCTCGAAGGGCTCAGCTTTATTGCAGATAGCTGAGATGGGTAAGACAAGCCCCATGCTTTGCATTCCTCCTCTAAACTGGAGGAATTCAATTGGAATTGACTGGAAGGTCACACCTCACCTAAGTTACTGTGTTCATCTCTGGAGCCCTCAACACAAGAAGAACATGGAGCTGTTGGAGCAAGTCCAGAACAGGCCATAAAGATGCTCCAAGGGCCAGAACAACTCTGCTCTGGACACAGGCTGGGAGAGCTGGCGGTGTTCATCTGGAGAAGACAAGGCTCTGGGGAGACATTAGAGCTCCTTCCAGTGCCTAGAGGGGCTCCAGGAGAGCTGGAGAGGGACTTGGGACAAAAGCATGGGTGACAGGACAAGGGGGAATGGCTTCCCACTGCCAGAGGGTAAGGTTAGATGTGACATTAGTAATAAATTCTTCCTTATGAGAGTGGGAAGGCCCTGGTGGGAAGGTGGCTCAGAGAAGCTGTGGCTGCCCCATCCCTGGAAGTGTTCAAGAGGAGGCTGGGCAGGGCTTAGAGCAGCCCAGTAGAAGGTGACCCTGCACACAGCAGGGGAGTTGGAATGAGATGATCTTCAAGGTCTTTTCCAACCCAAACCATTCCCTGATAGAGGCACAGGGATGTTCTCCACCATACAGGACAGCATTGGTCTTTCCCCTGTTAACCTCCCTTCGTGCCTGGTTTTCTCCACCAGGAGAACAAGCTAAGTACTTAATTGCCTACTTTCTAAGGAGTCAGGCAGGATAATTAACTAATGTTTGGGTAATGTGTCATAGGGTAGGAGTGCTAAGTAGTGTTCTGTCAGCAGCACAGTGGGAGAGTGAAGGACTCAATCTTGTTTTTCAGCCGGGAATGTCACGGTCTCCCCTAAGTCCATTGTTCCTGTTGACTGGTTTGCTGAGGGCAGGGAACTTGGGCAAAGTGTTTAAAAGAGCATGGAGGGGACAACAAAGAGCTGTTTGTGGTCCAGAAGAACTGTCAGAAAAACTGGGTGAATTTTGGAAAGAGAAAACTGCCAATGAAGCCAAAAGCAGGAAATATGCCTGAGACTGCACAAAAAATTCCTTACATTTGTAAGTGTGGTGTAAATATTCAACAGCAACATCCTCTGAGTAACAAAAGTGCATCAGAGAAACTTTTCTCGTCCTGCACTTACTGCACACAGGCAACACAGAAGGAATCATGGTACAGGGACCCATCTAACTCACCCTGGGGACTGAAGCAGACTCAGCTCAGCAGAGGTTTTACATCTTTACTTTTCATTGCTGTGCAAATTACGTTAGGGATGAACTTCAAGCCCTCCTCATGTCCGCTGATCATAATTGATGAGATTTCAATCACACCTCCTTGAAGTTAAACATCTGAGAGACACTTTGGTTAATAGTTTGCCTTTCAGAGCAGTGCATTAGTTCTCTTGTGCTCCTGTCTGCTTAATTTAGAGCGAGTGGCCAAGAGTGGTGCAATTAAGGAAGGAGGAATCTTGGGCTGAAGCTCTTGGCGCTTTCAAATGACCAGCAGACCCTTCAGAGCCAGCTTGTTTTTTATAGTAGCTGGAACAACACTTTCCATGACTGACTGCTAATTATGCTCTGAATTTGCAGACAAAGGTTTTTAACCTGTTCTGATTTCACACAAAAATCATAAAATTCAGTGCTCCTCCAATGCCCTCCTAGGATGTTCTGTCCCACCTCTGCAAGCCTGACTCTTGCCAGGCCAATCGAGGGAGGCACATTCTCCCTCTGCCTCTCTTCTAAACAGCCCAAGGTTTCTCACTCTCTTTAGTTATTTTCTCCTCTTGAGGACAGCCCCATGCTTTGATCTGTGCAGAAGATGAGACTTTTCCAGTGAGGCTGTTGGTCTCTCCCTGTTTCCTGTGGAGTGTCCAGCCACAAGCCACATGGAGATGATGCCAGCTCTCATCCCTTTTCCCTAGAGTTGCTTAGCCAGCTGAAGACCATCTCAGCAGCTTCTGCCAACTGCTCTGCATCCTGTACAGACATCTCACTTAGGATCTCCACAGACAGGAATAGGGAGAGGAAGAACCACGGATAACCTGGAACTGACCCTCTCTCTCCACTACAGGTGTTCTCTGATCTTCCACACAGAGATCCATAAGGAGCAGTAATGCTGACCTCTGGAAAAGGAAACATCCTTTCACTTCCCAGGCCTGACGAAATGCAATTATATGGCCACACACCTGAAACAGCCACACTCCAAACCCAGCAACCTATCCCAGCACTTCCTGGGGAGAGGTTGTGCCCAGTCTCCAAAGTCTCTGAAAAGCTGCTTTATTCCAGAGTATTGCTTCCTGTTGTGTCTGTTCGTGCTTTTGTAGGTGGAAATACTGGCAACAGTTCTGGGAAGGGAAGGGCTTGGGGAAGGATATGCCTGTTCACCAAGGTCACCCTCCTTGGCCATAGATGCTCCGCTTAAGACCCTCTTGAGCATTCAGGCACAAGTGGAAAAAGAGGGGAACACACGGCTCCCATGAAGAGAGAAGGATTTTTCTTCCACTTAAGAGAGAAATAATATTCTATGGAGGAATAAGCATTTTCACTCCGTGCAAGTCATTCAGGGATCTCAAGCTGCATTTTACTGTTGCCCCAGCAGCAAGCCCACCCAAACAGACTCATCTGTTCTGTCCAGAGCCCAACCGTACCCCCACCAAAAAGCTTTTTGGGAGGGGCTGGGGTGACACATGGTCCGGGGCTGTTTTTATCTACAGATCCAGATGTTCTCAGTCCATTGCAGGACAGCGCTTCCATTTTCTTGTGAAGAGCCACATACCCAGTGGGAGGCTTGTTTCTTCCCAGGCTCAGCTTCTCCTGCTTCATCAGAAGCAATTTCCCAGGAGCCACAGATGGGTGTGGACTGATGCCTGAGCCCTCTCTGGTTATATGGGTTTGCAATTTGCTTTCTGGGAAATGGAGGGATGCAATGGTGCTGTGACTGCTGGAGGCTTGGGATGGACTCCGCAGGCAGTCATCTGTGTGGGTTTGGCAGGTGCAGCTCAGAGCTTTGTGGGATGTGAGAGTGCCATCCCTGCTACTTTCCCAACCTGCCCCCACATCCATGGATTGACTGTGGGGCTCAGGGGCCTCCCCACAGTGCTGAGAAAGAGTATGCCCTCTACAGAGATGCCAGAAGAGAGGGATACACAACACAAAGTCAGAGAAGAGAGACAGGTGTATGACCCAAACCACCACAACCTTCAACATGAGCACTTGGAAAAGCACAGTCCAGAGAGTAGCAGCCCAAAATGTGCTGGAATAAAACAAGTTCCATCCTAACCCCACATCCATCCACGACAGATTTTCCCTTGCTGGTTTAGACTGGGATACAGAATAACGTTTGAGTTGTGTCCTGAAGTGGTGCTGCACACTGCAAGCTAGGCAGATCCCAGTTTCTCCTGGTTCTGGTGTAACAGGAGGGACACCAAAAGGCGGCTTTCCCTTTTCCAGTCTCAGCACTTAGCAGGGGACTTCTCTTCCTGCACAGGTCATCCCAGATTGCCTGCTGGTGTATTCCTGTTTGCCCAGACTTAGGTGTGGAAATTCAAGCTCCTTGGTCACTGCAGGGGGTGAGAAGGAGTTTGCTCTGCATAAGCCCCAGGTTAAGAGCCTTTGTGCAGACACCTTGTTCCTGGGATTTGTCTCAATGGGGCCTGAGCTATGTCCTCCTGCAAGGTGAGGCCCTGATCCCATGGGAACCCTCCAGTTCACCCTCTTTATCTTCCCTGAGACCCTTAGTTCTGCCCTTGGCCTTGAATCCAGTCATCTTTGTCAAGGATGAGAAATACAGCTCCATGCAAAACTGGAGGAAGCTCAAGAGTGTGTTGTAACCTCATGGAATATGTCCCTACACATACCCCAAGGCTACAGATTTTCTTGTGATTCTCAGCTCTTTGTTTGTCCTGGATGTCTGGAGAGCAGCTACCACCCATGAGAGCTGCAGAGACTTAAAAAAGAGTCCAAGGGAGGCAGAACAGCCTGCCTCCTCCAGCAGGACAGCAGCAGCAGACATGGCCCCCCCTGAGAATACACAGCTCTGAGGGTAAAAATAACAGGTCTGGAAATGGAAAAAGGCAAAGCAAGCAAGATTTCTTAAGAAAAGGGAAGGTGGGGGGATGAGCAACAACATAATTCTGAGCTGAGGGTTGACCCTACAGAGCAGTTAGGGGGCATTGAGGCTCAAGAAGTACCAGAGACATGGGTCTGCCACTGGAGGACAAGGGCTGGCAGATGTGTCCCTGCTCGGTCATATTGCCTGGGCAGTGCTGGAGGGGATGGCCACAAAAACCACATTCCCAGGTATTCTCTGAGCCCTGTGCAAGGCTTTCCTCTCACAGCACCAGCCTCACTGAGCTCCAGCTTCTACAAGTGTCCTTCAGTGCTGTCCCATCCCATGAAATGATGAAGATCAGAGCACTGGGCAGAATGGAGGTGCCAAGCCTGCCCATGGTGGGTGCTGACATACCTCATGCCAAGAGTCATTCAAGCCACCCACTGCTGCTGCCTGCTTGGACCTCGGCTTCCTCTGCTGCCAGCGAGCAGCAGTCATGGCTGTGTGGGCATCCAGAGTGTGTGGCTGAATGCGGAAGCAGTGAGTGGTTAAAAAGAAGGCAATTCCAAGAATATGCTTGTGTGTGGTAAGCAAGGACAATGTGTACTCCAGACTGCTGAGAGAGTGACCTTTTAGAAGTGGTGAAAAACCAGGCAGATAGCTGGGAACTTGGAAAAGGAAATGGAAAGAAGAGCAATCGTGGAAATTTTTACCTGGCAATTCTGACTTCAGTCCTGAACACAGCAAGGGGGAAGGCAGCGAGTGACATCAGTCTCTGACCAGCAAAAGGATGATGGGATAACAGAAGTTAAGGAGTAGAATACAGAGAATGCTATCGAGAATGCAGAAATGGAGAGATTTCTTATCATTTTGTAAAATGAGTGGATGTGAGAACACCTTAAGGCAATACCTCAACTCATCAGTGAAGTTTGATGTAGTGTGTAACAAAGCTTTTTATTTTTTTTAAATTGATTTCTCTTGGCTTGGAGCTGAACATTGTCACACAGGCTGAACATTCCAATCTAAAGGTCCTCTTGGATGGCCACGTGCAATCTTGATTCCTCTCAAAGTTTTTGTGTTTCTGTTAATGCCCCCCACCCCTCCGCTGAGCCCCGTGCTCTGCAGACATGAAACCACTGCATTCATCTGCTTCCTCCAACCTCAGTGCAGATAATAATCGACAAAACACCGCATCCTGCAGGACGGAGGCGGGAAGCGAGAAAACCGGCGAGTGACTCATCCCAGCCTTACGGGCAGGGATCTGCGCTGTGCAGGAGGCAAAGAGCTGTGCTAGGGGCTTGCAGGAATCTGGTGGTCCTGCAGGAATCCTGACCCTTCCCAAGAATCCCCCTGTGCTAGCATCATCACCATCATCATCATCATCAAAAAACCTTAATCATAGAATTATAGAATGGCCTGCATTGGAAGGCACCTTAAAGATCATCTAGTTCCAACCTTTCTGCTGTGGACAGGGACACCTTCCACTATCCCAGGTTGCTCACAGCTCCATCCAACCTGGCCTTGAACACTTCCACGGACTGGGCAGCCACAGCTTCTCTGGCCAACCTGTGCTGGAGCCCTCCCCACCTTCACAAGGAAGAATTTATTCCTAACCCACTCCCTGACAATTTGAATCCACTCCCTTTTGTCTTGTCACTCCAGGTCCTTGTAAACAGACTCTCTCCATCTTTCTTGCTGGCTCAATCTCAACCTTCTCAGCCTTTCCTCAAAGGAGAAGGTCTTCATCCCTCTAATCAGCTTAGTGTCCCTTGTCTGGACTTGCTCCAGCAAGTCCATATCTTTCCTGTGCTGCATGCTCAGGAAAAACCACGTGCCAGTCACCACCATGTCCTTGTCTCCTCCTCTTCTCCTACAGGACCAGACACCATCTCTGCTGGTTTTCCATCAGGGAAGAAATGTCTTCTGAGAGGCTGCAGCAGTGGTTTGTGGCCAAAGACCTACAGGGTGTAAATATAGGCCACACTGCAAGAGAAAGTGGCTTTCCAACTGTGTGGCAAGAATGGCCCCTCATTAAGGAACCAAAACACGATACATCAAGGCTGTCTCTTGCAACATGCCCAAGTCCTGATTATGGTCATTTTCCTCCCTGCTTCTACTGCATGCCTGGGAAAGGGCCGCAGTAATTAAAGTCTGAATCTCATTAAAACCCAGAAAGTGCTTGGCTTTCTGAGAATCCAATTATCACAAACGCTACGTAACGCCAGTCAGGGCACGGCTTGTTTTTGGTGTTTGGAATTATTTTTGTTAAACATACAAATATGGTGTGAAATCAAATTTTCCAGAGGACATTGCAAATCCAAAGAGAGCACAGTTATAAAAGCAATTGAAGAAAAATTGTTTGGAGAGGGAGGGAAAGGCTGCAAGGAGGAGGAAGTGGGGGGAACATAGCGATGCTGCTGAAGAAAGACAGAGCTGAGGTGCCAGGCAGCAAGGATGATGCATATCCTGTCCAAGGCCCTCTAGGGACAATCTGTCTGGGTCTGCATCCCGTGGATGTGGCACATCCCAACTCCTGGCTGGTGACTTTAGGCACAGACCAGTGGCCTGCTGTGGCTCAACTATGTCCCAGCTGTCCATACTCACCACACTGCTGCTTGGATTTCACAGGGAAAAGTCCTTGAGTCAATGGGTGCAGCATGTATCCATGGGATGGGCAGGAGATGGGAAATTACATGAGCTGGGCAGCAGGAGATGAAGCTGCTCTTCCTCTCCCTCCTCAGTGTAACAAGCCTTACAAAAATGCATTGTGGGAAGGAGAACCCTGCCACTTTCCAAGGAAATTGATCTTTCTCAGAAGAGCTTGGGTGTGTAAAGGGAAAAGATGGGGTCTCCATCCTTCACTAGGATGGGAGCCTTTCTGAGGGCACAAACCATTCATGTCAGCACATTTACAGCTAGTCCCTGTGGCTGTGCACCAACTCTGTGGGCATTTCCCCACACTGTGGTGGGCTGCAGCATCTCCAGATCCCATCCACAGCATCCTTCTTGTCTGCTCCCAGCCGATCCCTGGGCTGGGACCCCAGGGTTTGGTGACAGTGACATGGATTCTGCAGCATCCATGCAGACAGGGGTTATGGAGTGTCACCCCTAACTGGAACTGGAAGTGGAATTTGAGATGCCTGGCTTTGCTGCTGAGTCTCCAGGGGAAAGGGGACAAGGCACTTCACTGTTTTGTGCCTCAGTTTTCTCAGCTGTAAGGCGTATTAAAACCATTTGCTAATTTGTCGGGTGCTGACAACCTCCAGCAGTGACAACTCTGGAGGAGCTCTGCCAACCTGGGAGAAAGGTGCTGGTTGAGTGCAGAACATGGATTTCATGGCACACTGTGTCTGCCATACATTGCACTTATGTAACATTTCTTAGCACTCAGTCAGCACTTCACATCTTTAACTAATTACACACATTCGAACCATTTACCAGCGTGAACAGAAAAACATCCATTAATGACTGATCTGGAAGCATTGGACTGATTTCCAGATTTCTTCAAGAGTGAGAATTTTCAGAAGGTGGGAAATAGGGTTTTGAAAAAGAAAGGCCAAACAAACAGATGCATTAAAAGAGAAAAAACCAATTGTACAAGAAGTGTGTCTGCATGGAAGAAATTGCAGGGTGAAACAGCCGACTGCAATTCCTTGTGGAAACACCCAGTCAGAGCTCAAGCTGCAGCCTCTCCAAAGTGCATTTAAAATTCACCTCCTCCTTCTTTTTGCAATTAAACACATATTCTTATGCACCTCGACATTTAAAATAAATAATGACAATTTTTAGCGCTGGCAATTAAAAGCAACACTGTTTACATTTTAATGAGCTCCTCGAATGTGACTAGCTCAGCTTCTTTCAATCAGAAACGGATGGATTTAGAAACAAGACATCTTTAAATGTGCTTCAGATTTCTGTAAACAGTAGCCCAGCTCTGTTTTCAGGTTCTTGGGGTGGAGGGAATAGAGAGGCAATCTGCTGGATAGAGAACTCTGCACAGCTTTTCTTCCTGGTGGCGATTCTCTGTGGGAGTGCAGAAAAGGAAGTTTATTTTGGAAGTGAGAAAAATAAAGCAAGGTTTTGTTCCAGGAGAACACAAAAATAAGTAGCATCTGTGCAGCTGGAAGTGGCGTATGTGGCTGTGAAGCCCATATTTACAGCTGCAAAATGCCAGGTACGTTTTCACATCCTGGTAAGACTTCAGAAGGCATCAAAGTGCTACCAAGCTCGTTTCCAAGACATGTTTTCCACCCACCTTTGGCTTGCACTTGGAAAGCCATTAATCATGTTTCGGCTCAGCGCCATCCAAGGGTCTTGATTTGGTGTAGTGAGAGTGGATGGAAACTTTACTGCTGATTTCAGTACAAATAACTGTGTTGTTCCAGCCTCGGTAGTACAGGTGGAGTACACCGGGCCCTAGGGCTCAACAGATCAATGCTGCTCCATCTGAACCTCCTCCAACAATTCCAGGGCAGCAGGCAGCTGGTTGGAGCCGGCACATCTGCATCTCAGATGCAAACCTCTTGGAGAAGAGGTGGATGTCAAAACAGCACTAGAAAAGCTTTTGCTGCTAAATAATATCAGCATAAGCAGCAACTGTGAATAAGTTGACAAAGCGGGCAAAGGAGAAGCAGGTTCAGAAATCCAGTTATAATAGGAGCAGGGTTGGATTTAGTGCTGCTAAGCAATATTCTCCTTCCTGCAGCCTCACGCTGCTCAGTGACGAGGTGTCAGCATTTCTGACTCACAGAGAGACTCAGGTTTGCACAGGGCAGCAGGAAAGACTTTGGAGGTAGGATGAGGATTTAACACTTTTTCTGGGGAAAGTTGTCATAGAATCATAGAATGGCCTGGGTTGAAAGGGACTTTAAAGATAATCTTGTTCCGTACCCCTTCCATGGGTGGGGACACCTTCCACTATCACACATTGCTCCAAGCCTTGTCCAACCTGGCTTTGAACACTTCCAGAGATGGGGCATCCATACCTTCTCTGGGCACTTTGTACCAGGGCCTCACTACCCTTATGGTAAAGAATTTTTTCCTATTTTGTAATCTAAATTTACTCTCCTTCATTTTAAATTCTGCCCAAAAATCCCTGTTTCCCAGTGATTTCAGCGCTGGCAGGCTGGCAAGGGAGAAGGTCAAGAGGCACTGCAGCTCCTGAGACCTCTAGCTCTGAGAAGTGCATTTTCTTTGTCTCTCTGCTTCAGTTTCCTTCTACAAACAGCACTCCTTGGCATGGGGTAAGTGTAGGAAAACTGCCCTGTAAAGACCAACGATTGTTATGGAGTTGGGAGAGAAAAGACAAATCACTGTGATTTGAAAGATAATAGAGCATCCCTGCCATGGCTGAGTGTGTAAGGAGAAGGAATTAGGTATTTGGGGGTTGTGTGGGGTATTCCCATGGGGAAAAGAGCTCTTTGTTCAGGAGAAAAAGGCTCTAGATCCTTCCTTGGGATTCCTCATGGGAGTGACTTCTGGTGAGTGAACCTCCCTGTTGGTCCCTGCGACCCCCAGGACCCCATAAACCTGTGATCTTCCCTCACTGCTTGGTCTCCTCCAGACACACAATTACCAGATAAAATAGTAAGACCTTCAAGGGCTTTGTGTTAACTCGTGGACGCCACAGGCTGGGATCTGCTGAGTGCACACAGCCAGAATCACACCTGGGTATACTGAGTCACTTTCAGAGAAATCCATTAACAGCCAGGCATTAACAGCCAGGCTCTGGGGAAGGAGAACAACCTGGAGAGAGCCATTCCATGGGGAAATGCAGTTTGCAGGCTGATATCACTGCTCCTGTTTGCCCAGTGAGGTGATGACCACCAAGTCTGTATGATTTAGCAATTATTCCCCACGGCAGGGCTGAAATCTGATATTGAAATCTCAGTTTAATCATCATAGTGATTGGAGTGGGATATTTTTTTCCATTTTTGGTGTTTTGTATGTAGCAGGGAGGGTATTTCAGGCAGAGATGGGCATCCTACAAAAAGCTTCAGCATTTGAAACTCATCCTTTCTCCTTCCACAGAAGCCCTGGGTGGTGAGTGTAGAAACACTGGTGCAAAACACGTTCCCCACCAAGGCCAGCACAGGGGACGTTTGACCCAGAGCCAGGAGCCTCCCTGCTATTTTTGGAGCAGCCCTTGCCAGTGTCTCTTGTCAGGGCCCCATGCTCCTGGCAGCCCAAGGAGAGGAAGCTGCCAGCAAGGACTAGTTCCTGGGGTGATGAGGCAGAGCCTGGAGGCAGCACGACAAGTGCAGGAGAAACCAGAGCTGTCACAGTTGGTTAAGGCTGTCTGCCCCGAGCTTGAGTTGCTTTGAATGTTCCTTGGGTGCTTTGAAAAAGGAGCCCGTGGCTCATTGGCTCCTGTTGTAAGGCTGAAGGACCACCCCAACCTCCCAAAAACTGCTGGGTTGCTCTGTCTTGCTGCTTCGAGGCTGGACTTTGCTTTTACATTTTTCCAGCCAGTCCTCCACCCAGTCCCTGCTTCTCTCCAACTCGGCTGCTCACCTCAAAGTAAGGATCCAATGCAAGGGTCCACAGCATGCATTCGTGATGAGTTACACTTTGGAAAACCTTCCTAACCCTTCTTCTAGACTGGAAATGGATGAGAAACCTTGGACATGCAGCTTGTGAAAGGAGTTCAGCTGGGCCACAGTGAGGATTGTATAGAGAAATAAAGCAAATAAAACAGGGATTTGTGGGGTTTTAAGTCTCTGCTTGAAGGGACAGTGAGAGCCAGAGGTGAGGGAGAAGGCTGGAAAAATCCCAAGGAAGCCTCTACCTAGGGCTGAAGTCCAAGTGTTTGTCCAACATAAAAGCTGTCCAAGGCTGAGTCTCGAGAGGCTGCTCAGGGATGGGGAGCCCTGGACAGATGTGTACTCCTGGATCCAGCTGTGCCACTGGACATGCTCCTCCTCCAGCCTCTCCTCTCTACCCTGCAGCTTCTCCAGCCCTTTCAGCACAGAGCAGCATCACTTTTTGGAGCAGATTTGGGGTCAGAATGATACTTCCATGGACACTGTGGTGCAGACTGTCCTGTGCTGCTGGGGATGGGAACAATTACCTGGGGCACAGTGACATTTCCAGCTGGCACAGCCCTTTGCAGGGTGGACATCTGCCCATGGATGAAAGATATAGGGAGGTAACCACGTGGGAGCCTTTTGAGACAGCTAAGAATTGCTGGGAGGAGGACAGTGAGCCAGGCAGGAAAAGAGGTTGGTCTTCATTGAAGGATTAAGAGGGGATTTACACCCAAAAAGGAAGAAGGAAGATAAGTGAGGAAGAAAAAGACACTACTGACAAGCCAAAAGGGCCAATATTCTGAATGAGCCTTAAAATCCAGTTCTCCAAATTTAGGCAGAGAGAAGAAAAAGGCTTTCTTGAGAAACTTTATATTTAAGAAACCAATCTGTATGGATTGCAGACATCCAGTATTCATTCTCAGTTGCTAACAACAGGTTTCTTTAATGAACATATTGATCCTTGGGTGGTTGCATTTTAAAATCCTTAGACAATATGATCCTGAAAGGCAGAAGGAAGGAAATGAGGTGGTGATTTAAAACAAAGAAGAGAAGAATATAATTCTGGCAATCACCAGCCTATAAAAGTAGCAGAACAAATATTCTCTAAAAAATCATGATGAAATATTTAGAGCTTGGTTCTGTCCACACAATAGTGTCAATGGGGAGAAAATTTGCAGAAGCCAAATGCTGAATAAAATTACCATGAGACAAGAGTCAGACTCAAGGGATGATGGGCACAGAAAACTGCCAGTTTTCTTCTTTTCCAACTTTTTTTGGTGCAAAGAGAAATGCTGTTAAAGAACAGCATGGCTGGAGGATGAAAGCAGCACTGTCTTTTATGAACATGTGTTTTTATTTTGACTAATGTATTTTGCTTCTTTGTCTTAGGAAATACAAAAATTAGGGGAAAAAAGCTTTGGTCTGAAATGTGGTTTATACAAACTGAAAACACATTGGGATGCAGTCAGTAATCCTGAACAGGAGTGGGCTACACAGAGCAAGGCACAGTTACCAGAGCAGAACAAGAGCCAGGGCTAAAGATGAAGTTTCATTAACACTTTTGCTAATGATCTGGAAGGGCAATGCATAAAATGAGATACACAGAGGATGGTAAATTTGAAGCAGTTTGGTAAATAATGAGGAGCTGCCTCTGGTTTTCTTGTGAACACCTGGAAATTTCCATCCAATATCAAGCAGTGTTGAACACACTGATGCATCTCCTCTCGCTGAGTGACATCTCCATTACTCACCACTTAGCCCACTCAGTGTCTCTTTTTAACCCTTACAGTTTACTTATGGGCCTCTTTCCCAGGTCTTCCTGCAGACCTAGCCCCAGGATGATATTTAGAGATAATATTTATTTATTTGACATTTCCGGAGCAAACAGAGCAGCACATGCAGCTGCCTTCTCCGGGTTCATTCTCCTTTCCCCACCTGCAATGGACCCTGCTGGAAAGGATGATGATCATGAGCACTGTGTCTTCAAATGTGCATCCCGCCCTCATTTTCCTCCAGTGCTCTGACACATCATGGCCTAAACTGGTCCCCCCAGCAGCCTCCAAGGTCTGTGCTGGCCTCGTGTTCCTCTGGCTGCCTCCTCTTTGCACGGTTTGGGTGATTCATGGCTGTTGCTCAAGACCTTTCCATCCGTGAGGGCTTGAGCAACAGCCCTGAGTTGCTGATCCAGGCCCCTGGAGCACTGAGCTGAGCTCTCTGGGCCATGAGGAGACAAGGAGCAGCAAGGGACAGGGACCTGGGAGCATCTGTGTCCTCTCCAAGCAGGCTAGAAGGACACAGGATGTTTCTGGGGAGGATTTCATGGCTTTTTGTCTTTTCTCACAGAGCAAGCTCAGTGGTGGAAGGGAATCAGGGAAAGTGTTACCCTCAGTAAGGGAACCAAGATTCACTATGAGAAGGGGATTCCTTCATCTGCCAATCTTCTCAGGACCTGCTGGGAATGAAGGGAGAGAGGGAAGAGGTGAGGATTGCAGGAGAAGTGGTTTTCACCTACATTTTCTATGGTCCCAAACCTCATTTTCTCTCCTGACTGTGTCTGCCTGTGGCAGATGCCCTGGTCAGAGCACGACCAATTGTCCTTGGGGCTGCAGCACCATCGTCTCAGACACCAGCACCACCAGGAGCAGAAGGGACATAAAAACATTGACACCCCCAGGTCTGCAGGTGTGGTGGGATCTGGTCCTCAGGGGGTGCATTTTGCAATTCCAGAGCTTTAATAAAACTTTAAACAGGAGGTAGGGGTTGCAAACTCTGTCATCACCCACTGGAATTCTTGAGTGCCCCTGAGGTGGAGGGGGAAGAAACCTGAAGAGAGCAGAAATAATGGATACAGTGACTGATGAGGGGACCCATGAGCATCTCCGATTGCCAGGGCTGGGGTCTGGTTGGGTCAGCTATGGAGACTGTACCCTGCACAGGGCAGGAGCAGGTGGTATATTTATTCAGTTTGGTTTGAGACTGTTTGAAGCTGCTGGATAATTTGCTCCCAAAAAACCAAACCAAACAAACCAAACAAACAGAAGAAAAAGAAGTGCATGTGAATGGATCCAAATGTCTCCTTATGGTGTAGGTTTTGGTGGTTTTTTTTTTTTTTTTTTTTTTGTTTTTTTTTTTTTTTTTCCCCGAAATGAAATATGTAGATTTTACGTTTGCAGCACGTCAGGGCTAATTTTAGGAATTATTTTCTTTTGTAAAAAATATCTGGGGGGGTTGCAAAAACTCTGCAGAAGATAATACATGGTCTTCAGCCCCAAAGGCTGAACCTTTGGCTTTCCTGCCAGAGAAGCAGCAATCCCTAGGGTGAGAGGGCAGGCTGTCAGCAAGACCCTCCAAGGAAGCTGTGATTCTCAAGCAGGGCAGGGGACCAAAGAAAATTGCTGCCTCCAAGCACGGGAAGCAGGGTGGCCTTCCCAGGGAAAGCAGCTCCAGGATTACCAGGAGCTGGTGGGACCTACTGTCTGGTACGTCCTTGTCCCTCCCAGCCTCCATGGGACCTCCTGGCTCAGCAGGGACAACACAAACCACAGCTGACCCTGTCCCCTCCCTTCATGCGGCTCTCCCTGGCCATGCTGGAATTGGCCGCAGGCACCTCGTTCTCTGACTCAGCTGTTACATCTGGGGAATTTATGGCTTTTCCTTCCTGCCAGCCTTAGTAAATAACCCTGTCATCTGACTGGCTTTTGGGAACCGACCAGGAGCAGGAGCCTTGCTGGCAGGCTGAGAGAAGGACCTGCACCCAAACAGGAGCAGTAGTGCCAGAGCTGGGGGGTCCCCACAGCACCCTCAGCTGTGGCATCACTGTCCCCTCCACTGTGGAACTCCCACCTGCAGCATCACCACCCCCAGTGAGACCCTTACCTGTGGCACCACCATTCCTGGTGGGATCCATGACATTGACATCCCCAGCAGAATGCAGAGTCAGGACCAGGAGTTCTAACCCAAAATGTGTCCCCACTCAGAAGGGGGACACTGGGCACAGCTGCGCTCCCACACCCGTGACACCTGGCTGGGATTTGGCTTTTATTTTCCTTTTTTGGAAAAGTTTCATCATCCATGAAACTAGAAGGAGGACAAGGAAAACTAGAGGGGGGACTGAGGCCATGGAATAAACAGATCCCCAACAGCCATGTGCTTCAGCCCTGCTGGTACTTTCTTTGCTTCTTTTTTTTTTACCCAGTGGGAGCTGCCCAGGTAGAAAGATGCTTTCACCCAGGGCATCCCAAAGAACCAGGGGCTCCAGTGGGCTGGAGCAGAGCAGGGAGCCCCGGGTTCTGCCTAGTGGACACCTCGTTGCTCCAGGACAGAATCCTCCACAGATTCCCTATAGCAAATTTGGGCATCCTGGCTTGCCCCCTGGAGGCGGCCCCAAGCACTTGGATGGAGGCAATGAAAACGATGCTGGCAGCAACAAGTATGAGGATGAGCTGATGGAAAAGTTCGAGCACCTTTGAAGGGCTGCAGGGAGAAATATGCACTTTTGGGATGTTGAAGCAGCTCTTGGCTAGATGGGACCATGCTGGACTGGGGATGGGATGAGCCAGAAGTTAAATCCAGTGTCCAAGCTGAGGCATGTCCCAGGGCAGATGCTCATCCATCCCAGAGCACTTTCTCCCATGAGGCACCTCAAAGTTAATGCAGATTTCGAGCAGGAAGATCAGAGAGGCATTTTAACTCCCTCTGGTGAGGGAGCTTAGGGTGAGCCTCGGGGACTGCTTTGGAAACTGCCATCCCTGTGCCAGGAATTATGTGCTGCATCCTCCTGGCATGGGCATGGGGAAGTGCCTCTTCCTTCCTGACTTTCCTCTTCCCTGTCATCACCTCAGCAGGCTTTGAGCACTGCTCCAACATAGGGTCTGTGTTCCCTGTGTCATTGCTGGAACCTGGATGCCAATGAAATGCCATCAGGCAATGATTGCCATCTCTCCACTCCCCTTTTCCAGGAGTTTGCCTTTTGGAGGGTCTTCTAAGCAGCCCCAGCCCCTCCTCACAAGAAGACTTTTCCCTGTTGTCTTCTACACCAGCCAGTTGTCCCCAGCACCATCCTTACATTTCCTGTCGCTAGGGCTGCCATTCCCTATTTAACAGCCCCACAGCCCTCAAATCCCTCTCCTCCCTGCCATGGGGCTACACAATGATCTCAGTTGGGGAACTGATCCAGCACAGAATAACCTTGCAGATAAAAACCCTCCCCAAGCCCTGCTTGGACAGCATGGTTGCTGGAGAAATGTTCCAGGATACATTAAGAATGAGACTGGCACATCCTTGCATCCACAGAATCACAGGAGAATTTGAGTTTGAAAGCACCTTAAAGATCATCTACTTCCAACCCCTCTGCCATGGGCAGGGACACCTTCCATGAGAAGCAGCCCTGTGTTACTCCCAGAAGGCTTCAGGACACAGCGAATTGGAGGAATAACATGGAAAAAGAGCCGACCTCCAGACCTGGAGTACCTGTGTGTACTATTGGGAGCTGGGCTGCACAAGGGGTAAAATATCCTCTGTCTCCTGGCTGAGCATTATTTTACCCTCTCGTGGATGCTGAGCAGCTGATAGTACATAATTAGTTTCCTGTCCAGTGTGCACTTATTGTGTCTGTGTGTTCTCTGCATTGGGTGGAAGGTTCATAAATCAAAAGCTCTCAAGAACTCTTCTGTCCCGAAGTGATTTTGTGGGCAAGCAATCCCCAAGAGGCCCCAGAGTAGTGATTAATAGCACCCATGTCTCTGTTTGGGCTGGTTTAGGGCAGCCTGAGTTACTGTTCTCACTGAGAAATTCGTAGGTTGGCACAACTTCTCACCCCGAGAAAGCTCAAGGCAGCAAATCCCTGTGAAACACCAGAGTCAAAAATAAGCGAATAAGTAAAAAGTGCTGCTGGGAGCCTGGTGGAGACCCCGCAAGACAAAAATTGTAAAGACAATCCACAAATTGCCACTCTGGACAAAGCTGCGGAGGCAGCCTCTAATCACTATCCTGATGTAGGGCTGCCTTAGTCATCCTTTATTGATTCCCTTTTCTGTGAATCATCAGCTCCTCGCGGGGAAGGGCTCTCCAGCTCCCCGGCTCGGAGAGACACAAATTACCAGGGAGCAGCACGTAAACAGGAGCTGCCGACGGAGATGCCCTCGGTCATGTGCCCGGCAATTTGGGAAGGCGATTAGAGCTGCTAACCAGGAAAAAAAAAAAAAAAAAAAAAAAAAAAAAAAAATCGATGGGAAAACGAGCCGGGTGAAAGGCAGCAGGCACGTAGAGGAGGCTGCTTGTCTTCTCCGCGAGAGAAAGTCACCTCCTGTTCACTTTCCAGGAAGCAACGGGGAAGGGGTTTCTCCCTTTGATCGAGCACCCTCAGTGCTCTTATTTAATCAGGTGAGAGGCTCCTCAAGTCTGAAGCAGCAGGAGCACGTCGGGAGCAGTGATTTGAGGTCACCTACATCTCTCCGACCTGCTCTAAGCCCCTTTGAGTCATCCACGCTCTATCACACCTGACCCGTCCCCTCCCCTCCTCTTCACAGGAGATTGCTCAGTCGCAAGAGCCCAAATTTCCTCTGCTTGCCCGTGGCCACCCTTGTTCTCACTTGCACGGAGCAAGGCGGGGGGGCACTGAGGAAGGATTTGGACCTTTTTTTGGGGGGGACCACAAGGAGAGCAGCCCTTGAGGCAGCTCGGCTCGGCTCTGCTGGCACCGGCGCTGTGCACAGCTGGCCTCGGGAGCGGCTGCAGAGCATCCCTGGCGCTCCGCAAGCACCAACTGCAGCAACAACATCGCGGGGGGAGGAATCCGGGGGGTGCCAGCCAAAAACCGGGGTGGTTTCCTAGACGCTGACGGCTGCGTCCTTGCGATTAACCCACGGGGGCACGGGAAGGGCTGGAGTCCATCCCTGCTTCCCCCTGGGTTTATGCTCCTGCCTTGCCGGGGAGACAGATGCCGCTGCAAGAGCCGAGGCAGGCGGGTCCTTTGCAATCCAGAGCAGGCGAAGGCGAGCAGGCGCTTCCGCTGCCAGGGAACGAGCTTGAAAGGGATCCAGCGGATAAAGAGATATTCAAAGTTCAGCTAATGAGTGAGATGAGTCACTGGCTCAACGAGACAAAGGTTAGGCTGGAAAATAAAAGCCCTCGCTGCAAGGAGCGGGGTTGGTGGGGATGCAAAAGGCAGAGGATGGGGCGTAGCTAAAAGCTGTAAGTGCTGACAGGGGCAGAGGGGACAAGCTGTGGCTGTGGCTTGGTTGTGACCTCACGTTTGCACCAGATTTGGCCCAGGATGAGTGCAGGGAAGCTGGGACGGTGGCCATGGATATTCAGGCACATGGCAGCTCCCTCCAGTAGTCAGCAGCCCTTCTGCAGACCCCCTCTGGTGTGAAGCATAGCTGTTCGGGGGGCCAAGGAGATGCTGTTTGCAAATGAAGCACAATAGCCCTTCCTTCCCCACCCAGGGCTGATGAGAAGGGACAGGGGATGGTCAGACCTCAAAAAACATGAATTAATCACTGGGAAGCATCAGCCTACTTCCAATGCTCTCATTGTTACCACTGTGCCAAAGAAGTGAAATACTGTGGTAAATGTTGGTCCTGCTCCAGACCATCCCAAAAATGAGGGCTGGAAAACCATCACCTTCCTGCTCCTTGAATATGCTGGCTTGGGGGTACCCAAAATCCCTGTTAGGGCACCCCTGTGTCAATGCCGAGCAAAACAGAGAAAAAGCTCTTCTCTCCTCATGGTCTTTTACAGTCCAGAAACAAAAAAGCTGCAGGTTATATACGGCACAGAAGGGGTATGTGTGGCATGAGGCAGGTGCAGCGCTGAGGGACTTTTCTAGAGATCTCAGGACTTCATTTTTGGATGAGCTTTAATTTCCTTCACTACCAAGTTCAGCCCGGGCCAGCTGAGTTGCCACCTGAGCTGCTACACTGAAAAAACGTTCCCCTCCTCCTGAGAAAGTGAGAAAAAGAGAGATGGGGAAGGATGTAATGTAAATATTAAATTGACTGCATTTGGAGATTTTTATGGTCCTTAACATGCTTTTGAAGCCTTAATTAATCACATACTAGTTTTGCACACTCACACTGGCTCTGCTTTGCCAGGCCACTGTCCCTCTGCCCACCAAGACCTGTGGGACAGACTAGAAACAGTGGGATGCACATAAAAATTCCTGGCACGAGGGCTGAGAGTTTTAAACTGGAGGAGTGCTGATTCAGATAAGTTGTAAGGAAGAATTTTTTTACAATGAGGGTGGTGAAATATTGGCACAGGTTGCCCAGAGAGGTCATGGATGTCCCATCCTTGGAAATATTTCAAGGTCAAATTGAATGAGCAGGGACACTTTCATCTAGAGCTCAGAGCCCTACCCAACCTGGCCTTGAGCATTTCCAGAGATGGAGTCACCTCTCTGGGCAGCCTGTGCCAGTGTTTTACCATCCTCTTTGATTTCAGAGCCAAATGTGCAACCTGAGAATGAATGTCTGAGCTGAGCTGCCTCAGATGCATCACCTGCACTGGCAGTGTTAGAACAGCCAACTCAAAGAGGTCCATGGCCTCCTGCAGCCCCAGATGCTGTCACTGACAGGAGCTGGACCTGCTGCTGTCACCAGAGCTCATGCAAGAACCCTGCCAAGATGTGAAGGATTGGGTGGGTTGAATAGAGACAAATGGATGGAGTCATCAGGGAGTTCAAAGAAAATGGTGACAAGTCAAATTGTTTTTAAAAATTATTTCCACTCTGGTGGTTGAAGGCTGCCACCGATTTCTTTCAAAAGCCCTACTGATGGAGAGTGACTCAAAGTAATGCCTTCTGGTAATCAGAGCGTTGGCATTCCTAAGGCTGCACAAAGAGGGCATGAAAAGATTTCGATTAAAATGAAACAATCCCATGACTGATTGATGTTTACAAAATAAAAACGTGGTTAAAAGGCATCCATGTGGACAGAATAAGGCTCCTCACACTAAGAACCCTCAGAGCACATCCACCTCCTCAGCATCACCAGTGGCACACAGGGGAGTCCAGCCTACAGCACGGAGCAGCCATATCCCACAGGCTCAAATCTCGCCCCCACCTCAGCTCCTGTGCCCCTGTGTTGTGATCAAAGACCTCCAACAGCTGTAGACTGCAATGATTTGGTTATTTTGGCAACAGTCCTACCCAGGGCTTAAATAATGTAGTAACTGAGTAATTGTCCAGAGAATTTGTGGATGCCCTATCCCTGGAAGTGTCCGACCCCTTGGAGGGTGTCTGGAACAACCTGGGATAGTGGAGGGTGTCCCTGCCCATGGCAGGGGATTGGAACTAGAGGATCTTTAAGATATCTTCCAACCTAAACCATTCTGTGATTCAATGACTCCATGAACGTGCACAGGGGGCTTGGAGAAAAGTTTCCTTGCAACAAAAAGTTTTGCCTGTGCATATTTTCTTGTGCATCTTGAGCTAATCCTTTCCCAGGGTGGTGCTGAGGAGCTTATTAATTTTACAAAAGTGAAATCCTACCAAATTACCCCATTTGTTTTCAGCCATTGGTCTGATATGCCCATAATTAAAGTGCAAGTGAAGGATCTTCTGCACAAAAACAATGCAGCCAAGCCCTCAGCAGCTCGTGGTGCGAGAACAGCATCATCCCAGCTACCCCCCGGGGACACTACGAACAAAAAACACCTTCTGAAAGCTTTGAATAAAACACCACTTGTCAGGACGTGAAATACAAATGGGTTTGTGTCTGTACAGCTGGAGTAAAAATGAGACAAGGAGGCAAATGAAAATAAACAGATCGGGTTTGAGAGAGATTCATGCCCAAGGGATGAGGTGAGGGCTGGACTTCTCAAAGTCAGCACCGTGCTTTTGCCATGGGCTTCAGGGCAGTGAGTGTTTCAACAAACATTTACCCTTTGCATGTATTTATCACACTTCTTCCACCTTCAAGCACAACCTGGAGGAGACTGGCCTTTCTGATGATGGATGAAAACCCTACATTTGTGCCAGAGAGGCGTGAACAAGGAGGGGACCTGATGCAGGGAATCCATTCTGCATCATCTCAGGCACCTAGGAGCATTTAATTCAACCAGATGATGCTCCCAGGCCAAACAGACTCATCCCTTTAACGTGACATTATTTCGTTGCTGCTGTGACTCCTGTCATTAGCTTGCAAAAAAGCTTAACGATGGATTGCCAAGGGAATAAATGGGGATACAGGGGTGCAATGAAGAGAAGGAGTGTTTAGGTTAAATGCTGAATTTTCTCCTGATGGCAATACAGTGAGTTGCCTCCAGCATGTACACTCGGACAAGGCTGAAGATCAGAAAATAGATAGAACAACTCTACACTGGCAGGGATGAGGGCTGGGTGACCTGGCATATCTTCCCTCTCTCTATGGTCAGAGCAAAGATTTTGCTTTAATTGGCTTTAAACCATCTATCTAAGTCACTCCCAGTACTCCAGAACCTGAACAACAGCCAAGTTTTTAATATACTCATCCTCGTGCAATTCTGCAGGGATAGGAAAATACCCAGACCTGTTTTGTACATGGAAAACTGAGGCAAAGAGAGACCAAAAGCCTTAACTACAGCTTGCAGGGTGGGATGGCTTCACCATTGGGTGGGATACAGTGTCCTTTCACAAGAAATGGCCAAAAGCATGGCACATCCCTTAGGATGCAGAGAATGGCACTGACTGTGGCCAGCTTGAGAGAGATGCTGGACCACTGTGTAGAGCACCATTTCTTGTCTAAGTTGGGTCTGTCCTGGCCAGATTTCAGTGGAGAATTTTGAGGTGCTGTCTACAGTGTGAGTTCACCCACAGATGCCACATGGGCTAGAGTGTGAATCCTCCCTCCAACACCTGCACCACACTGCCATCTTCCAAATCCTGAAATGTGTTCCTCTCCACACAATGAACTGACCACACTCCAGCACAGCAGAAAAATACTGCAGGCAACTTATATGAAATACCTGGAGTTCCTGTGTGTCATTTGGTGTAGCAGTGTGGCTACACCAGGTGTGCTACACCTGCCATGTTGCTACAACTTGGGAAGCATCTCCCTCTCAGTGATGTATAGCAGGTCTACAAGTGCTGGATTTGATGCCAATTTACAGCTTGTGTGAGCCCATGCCCTCCTCAGCAAGGCCATCAAGGGCAAAGCTCTCCAGCACCTCCAGAAAACACCTTCCCAGAGATAAAGACATCCTTCCTCCTTCCCTCAACTGAGCAGCTCTTCACTTGGATGTTCTGCGCGACTTGACCCGCTGCCAGGCTTTGAGCTTTGGTCTTCATCCAGGAGACCAAATTCATCAGCTTTTCCCTCAAAGTGTCCAGGCGCAGGTTCCAGGTGTTGAGCTGACAAACAGGCGGGACACAAGGTTGGCCAAAGGTGACTCCATCACTGGCAGTGACTCCTGAGTGATGCATCAGCTCCTCTCCAGCCAATGGCACAGCAGAGGGGGATCCCAGTTTTCCAGGCTCCTGCTCTAATGTGGAGCCCCTTATCCCTCATGGTCTCTTCCCTTGCAGTCACATGAAGATGATTCCTTGGTGAGATCCCAAGGCAATGGAGTCTCGCTGAGCAGGGGAGGACTTTACTCCTGCCCTGTCTTTGCAGCTAGTCCAGGACAAGGTTCAGTGTCCAGACGTGAGTGACTGGCAACAAAACAGGATCGTTCTGGGCAGTCTTTGCAAGTCAGCAGTGGCTGGGTTTTGGCAGAGGCAGCGGGGACCGAGCCTGGCGCAGGAGCCGGCAGTGACATGGTTGGGTGGCATCTGCTGCAGCCCAAGGGTTGGACCTTTTCCTTTGCGCAGTGAGGAAGGATTGTCCTTCCTCATCCCAGCAGGGCTGTGCCAGACTCCAGGGAAAGGGATAACGCTCATCTTCCCTGACTTTGAGGGTAAACAGGAGCCTTCTGTTGCCCTCATCACCCTCAACTCCCTTCAGTCACCTGCTAAGGGAGAAACACAGCTGCACCTGGAGATTGGTCTGTCAATTTTGATGCCAACCTTAAAATGAAGCAAATCAGCCCTTGCTGCTGCAATTGGCATTTGTAATGTTATGTTCTTTGTTTCTTGTTAA
The DNA here is from genome assembly GCF_009819655.1 of Sylvia atricapilla. Classification (NCBI taxonomy): domain Eukaryota; kingdom Metazoa; phylum Chordata; class Aves; order Passeriformes; family Sylviidae; genus Sylvia; species Sylvia atricapilla. Next base: position 20,645,815 of record NC_089144.1, on the reverse strand, counting down.
TCATAAAGGTGCTTCAGTGAGACACTCTGCGATGTTGTGGTGTGTCTCTCGGTGACCCGTGTCCCACTTCCTGGCTAGCTCTGGCACTGATGCAGCAGAACAGGTATGGGATATCCTGGGATACGTCCCCAATCCTGTGGGTTCTTGCCTTTATAGAAGCGTGAACTGTGGTGAGGAATAAGGAAGGGCTCTCATGGGAAATTCAACTGAGGTTTATTAGCCCATGCAGGACTTCTTAATGCTCAGAGAGTTAGCCCACAAAAGCAGGTTCCCTCTCTGTACAGCATCTTAAGTATGGGGGTGGAGAAATGGGAAGGGGACAGCTTGGAACCAATCCAAAAGGTGAAGGGAGTGACCCTGAGCATAAATGACAGTCAATAAATCAAAGTCAAATAAATCAAAGGAGGAGGGAGCTGGGGACCCTGCCAATCACTCGACGTCCTCACTAGAACCTTCTAGACATCAGGGCAAGGCTGTGAAGTGATGGACAGGACCTGTAATGATGATTGACACCTGACAATCACTCGGGGGAAACCAAGAAGGGGTCAACATGGGGGTACATGGGACAGACCATCATAACTTATATAAAACAGTATAAAACAAAGAACACTTGCATACAGAAAACTGGTAAACCCAAAAACACATCACTACAACACTCCACAGCCTACCCACAATACTTGACCTTTCAAATAAATGGTTCTCTTTGTCCTATAAACATGTCCAGGTCTTTTAACATGTCAAAAGCCTGGCACAAATTTAAGGGGTACCACATGCCTGTTGAGTTCACAGGATAGTACAAAGTTAATCCCTACAAAAGCTTTTCATTCCTAGGGGAAGTACCTTTTCTCATTTATTATGACAATGGTCAGCTCAAAATCTGTGAATATGGAGCAAAAATCAGGAAGTCCATGAGCCAGTCCTGCCCTGGCTCACCAGAGAGCTCTGTGCAAGCCACATCTCAAGGTCTCATTCTCAGTATTTTGCTCCAAATAATTCTTACAGATCTTGAATATCCTTCAGGGCTTTGTTTTTTGCCTCTGGCACAGTGGAACCGTGGGTAGTGGTGAGCCACCAAGAAGACGGCTTTGTTGGCAGATGTTCTGCTGCCACCTCTCAATTTGGCCAAGGTTGTCTTCTCTGTTGCAGTGATGTTGCTCCTGCATTTCCACATCACAAGGGGAGGAAGGAGATTGTGGACCTTGCAGGACTCTCAGGGACCACATCCAATGTTCTGGGAAGTACACAAAGATGATGGTTTTTATTATCAAGTTTTAGAGCTATTTTTAAAGCCTCTAAAATGGCTTTATTCAGGCAATCTGTAAGACATCAGGTGCCCTTTTTGTTCAGGTTTGTTTTCCTTAGTTAAAACATTTATGAAAGTTTCTCCCTCCAAACAGAAGCCCTGCACAGGTGGGATTGCAAGGGGTGTGGAAAGACACAAGGTGTTTGTTTGTGTGCTTATCATGGGTGTTTCTAATTTCAGTATTTCCTCATTGTCCTTCATCTCATCAGGCTGAGATTAAAATTTATTGTTAGTTCCATAATTAATTTTTTTTTGTCTCCTGAACTCTTCAGAAACTCTAAGGAACCTAAATGCCATGATTTTCTGGTATCTTTGATGGCTTGTTTGTTTAAAAGATTTTTTTTTTTTTTTGAGAAGAACAAGCAAAACATGGCTGAGTCTAATCTGGAAATTGGATCTTTAAAAGTGTTCCCCTTCCTGCCTGGAACTCAGCTGAGCTAAGCTGCTCTCTAGAGCAGTTAATTCCACTGAGTGATGGAGACATATGATTTTTAACTTCTAGGTAGCACTCCAGGATGGGTTAGTAAATCACCCAGAGCTTCCCACTAGAAGATGTATTACCTTGCTTTTAACACTGTGAACTCTGGAACATTTGGGCAGAAGTTTTCTGTGCTGAGTGTTTTGTACTAACGCTCAGCCTTCAGCCAAAAACCAGGCAGCCATTTCTAAGAACAGTGGTAGGGAAGAGTAAGATGTTTCTCCATTTTAAGAAAATATTTGTGGATTTCAGCTGTGGAGTGCAATTGATTGTTCTTTGGATTCCCGTGGATGCCATCATCTTCAAAAATGGCCATTGGTCAGCGTTCAGATGAGACATCTTCAGAGACAGCGACTGAAATCCCAGGGCACTCAAAGCCCACCAGGTGCCTTCCCTGCACCTGGAGAAAGAGCAGGAGTGTCCCTGTTCCATCAGGGCTGCCAGGTCCATCGGCTCTGCGGGGTTCAGCCTCGAGCAGCCGAAGAACAACACTGATTAGCTGCTCATTAACTGAGCACAGCACATCCTGAGCACTAAATGAAGCAGCAGCTCAGTGCAAAAAATAGCTCAATTAAGGGCCATCAAGACTCACCCACACAAGGGGGATCATTGCAGGCTGCAGGGATATTTTTAAGCCAGGGTCTTCCCAACCTGTATTTTCTCATCTTTGCTTGGTGAGGGTGTCCCACCACGAACATGCCTGGAGTCATTTCTGCTGAGATTTTCATCCAGTTTGTGACAAAAAGTCCTAAAATCGAGCAAGGATTTCTTCTTTCCCATGCCCCAAAAGGACCTTGCATCCCCTAGTAGGGCAGCCCCGAGAATAGCCACACTCCTTTACCCACAGGAGCAACCACTCTCCTCACTCCCAGTGGGCACCAAGGCAGAACAGACGTTCCAGAAGCACATCCCAAGTGCCCTCCCCGTCCCACAAAATATTTGTCACAGGTCCATCCGTGGTGGCAAGAGTAAGGTGACCCTGCCCTTGCTCTGCAGGGCCCCCGTGTCACCTCCCCTGCTCCAGTTTCAGGGTGGTCACACGGTGCTTACTCAGAGGGAATGAGGTAACACCCCTGTCAGCAGCGACGCCATCGTCTTCCCAGTAAAGCACCCTTCTTATCGCCTTCTCAGTCATGTTTTCCTGGCAGGCAGCCCAGCCAAGGGATATGGTAATCTCCAAACGCTATCAGACAGGGCAATCAGCTGAGGCTGGGATATCTCCCTGCAGTGTTTGTGGTGATAGCATCCAAGCACATGGAATCAAAGAGTCTTTCGGGCTGGAAAATGTCCTTAACATCATTGAATCACGCCATCATCTAGGTTGGAAAAGACCTCTCAGATAAAGAAACCCAACCATGAACCCAGCATTGCTGTGTTTACCACTCAACCATGTCCTCAAGTGCAACGGTCTTTTGAACGCTTCCAGAAATGGTGGTTCCACCACATCCCTGCTCCAGCGCTGAACAGCTGTTTCAGTGAAGAAATTTTTCGTAATGTCCAAGCTACACCTCTTCTGGTGCAATTTGAGGCTGTTTCCTCACACCCTGTCACTTTGTTCCCTGGGAGTAAAAACCCTCCTGGCTGCTCCCTGCTGTCAGGGACTTGTGCAGAACCACAAGGTCTCTCCTGAGCCTCCTTTTCTCCAGGCTGAGCCCCTTTCCCAGCTCCCCCAGTCACTCCTGGGGCTCCAGCCCCTTCTCCTTCCTCTGGACATGTTCCAGCCCCAGTGTCTTTCTCATCTTGGGGCCATCAAGACAAGACACAGATTTCTGGCTCACTCAGGCTCTTTCTCTCACCTCCTGTCATTCCCTTCCTGCTCTTCTCATGGTTCTCTCCTTTCCCACCAGGCCCTGTCCCTTTTTGGTCTCACCACTGCAAATGGAATCATCCTGGTGCTGTTTCCTGGCCCTTCCAAGGTGATACAGAGGCGGTCTCCATGGGATTCTTCATCTGGAAAGGAATCCCATGTACCAAGTGTGGGTTGTCCTAATGCTCAGCCCAGCATGGATTTTAGAAATCCACTTTTTTCCCCCTCTGGATGGCATTCTTGTTTCTCATGGTAGGTTTCAGCATTGCTGACTCATGTAATTTCATTATAAATCTTGTGATATTTCATGCCATGGGTGGCGCAAGGGTGGCCAGAGTCACATGGTTCTGTGACAAGGAGCTTTTATGAGGGGCAGAAATAGTCTGGTGTATTTGTGCTCCTCATGCTATGAGCAAAGCAGGAAAATATGCCCCCTAAAGGTTTGGAAAGCAGGCACAGAAATGAAAGAAAAACCAAAACACAGCCTAAAGTTGGAGGATCATTTTTCAAAATCCCATGATTTTTAACCTGCTGTGTTTTTTCCTGGTGCTGGTTCACAATTCCTGCTCTCCTGAGAGCAGCTGCTGTGCTGGCTTCCAAGCTGTTCCCTGAAATGTGGAAATCCCCCTTACACAAACAATGGCACTCTTAGTCTTGCTGATTTTCTGGAAGCACAAAAACATGTTTGTTTTCAGCCATGATCCTCTGAGGGAATTTCCTCCCTGATTTGGAATTTGGGATTTTTTTTTTAAATTATTATTATCATTATTTCTCTGAAAGCCATTTTCCCAGTTTCCAAGATCCTTAATAAATACAATCTCCAAAATTAAGAGCATTATGTGTCTGGCATTGAGCACAGAAACAGACCCTGAACTGTGATCACTTTGGTGGAATCTGGCCAGAATAAATGACTGAGATGATCCCTTCTACTGCACAGAGGGTGAGAGTGTGGATCTGGTGTGCTCCTGTTTGGGATAACAGGTTGCCTGTGGCAGGAATTCTGTGCCCATGGAAGCTCAGGCACCTGCCCCAAGTGCTGAGCTGTGAAGGAAAGGCAGGGAGGACCTGCTGGCAGCATTAAAAGGTGCTGCTGGGGGGTTTGCAGATTCATGGAAAGGAAGTTCAAGGGCTTTTCCCAATAATGGCTGAGCCCAAGGTGTTGCTGGTGGTCAGCACATCCTGTGTCTTCTCTCCCATGGCAACACTACATGGCTGTCAGCAAGAATTTGGTGGAGGGATGGATGAAGGGATGGGCAAAGGACTCAGGTCACTCCCTGGATGGGTGACAGGAAGAACACACTGTCCTCATGAGGAGCACGAGAGAATCACTCCTGGACCTGGTGCTAGGTTTGAGGGCACAGAGCCTGTGAGACCTCTGAAATGACCCATCCTGACATGTGGAGGCAGGAGGAAGAGCTGCTCCATGGGAAGAGCTTCTCCATTGACATCACTGGTAAATGGTCTTGTGGTTCCTGGAGCTTCCTGCTGCTCTTGCTCCAGCTGCTTCATGTGCCCCTGTCTGGAGAAATATCGGCAGCCCCAAATCCCGCCCAGACCTCGCAGGGATGGCCGAGTGCCACCAGTGGAGAACAATCACTGACCCATCCCAGGGAGGCTTTTTGGAGCCAGATGAGCTGCAGCTTTTGAAGCCGCCAGGGCCACCCTTCCTTCCTTTGTGTTTCACTGACTGTGGCCACCCTGTCCCTGTGCCCTGAGCCTGGGTGGCACCTTGAACCCTCTTATCTGTGCCACGAACTCGGGCAGTGCCCAGTCAGCTCTGGGAGAGCACTGGGTACCTCAGCTGAGGGAGCTTTGGCAGATCTGAAGGGAGGTTTGACCCTCCTGGGGGCTGCAGAGGTGGGGAGTGCCACGAAGGCTCCACGCACATCCCTCCTGTGGGAGGAAGAAGCTCGTCTGCCAGGTACACGTAAGATCTTCCCAGCAGGGAAGACAGCAGTTATTCAAGGAGGAAGTCTTTGAAACTGTATTCTGCTGCAAGTAGCTCAAACATCCTCAGTGACCCCAGGATGAGTAAGAAAGGACCTTTTTTTTCTAGAATAGGTTGAAGGATATGTGGGATTTCCTAAAATCCTCCCATTTGTGTGGCCATGTAGCTTTGATTCCAAGCTGCCAGGCACTGTAGCCACTCAGCACATCCTTTGGAAGACAGAAACTGCTGTTGACCATGGTGGATCTTTCCACCACAAGTACTCAGCGGAGACCCAGGTGATGCCAAAAATTTGCCAACATCCATTCTTAATAAGGGACCCACAGCAGGCTTTACAAAAACATCCAAATCTGCCCTAAAAATTGTTCCAAGGGAAGTCTCCTGTCACATCTGCATCTTGATGGCGGGATTGCAGCCAGTGCAGGGGGATGAGGAACCCTCACTCCTTTTCTGGCTGTGTGGGGTGACCCTGAGATATACTCAGCACTGAACTAGATCCTGTTGGGCTCAGGAGAGCATCCCACAGATGGATGTGCAGCACCAGCTACACCCTGGTGGGCTCAGGAGAGCATCCTGCAGACAGACACGCTGCTTTTCCCACGGCGGCTTCCCTGCAATGCTCCACCAGCGTGAGAGCTGCGAGGGAGGCAGGACTTAATTAGAGGAATCTGGAGAAAGGCAGATTTTGTCATGTAAATTATTCCTGTCATAGGACACATTCTAAATTTGGATTCTGAAGCTGGGGCTGAGCAGAACAATCTCTGCTGTAGCGTGGCAGCTGTCAAAGGTAGGGAGAAGCATTGAATGCCTACAGGAGTGATGGCTGGTGCCTTTTATTTCACTGCAGGGTGCTTTCAACCTCTGAGCACATCAAGTGATTTCATATTGCTGGACAGGAACGATCCTGTGAGACAGCTTCGATCCTCCCCACTCCTTTTAACTAAGGTAGCCAAACCCCCAAGTCCATGTGGGCAATAAAAGGAGTTGTTATTGCAGACATGATTTGATCCTGGATTTCCAAACCCCCGGGCCTGTGCTGAGGCTGTCAGCCAATATCACAGCCTGCTCCTGTTTAATATTTTCTTTCTCCATTGCTCAGCCCCACACAGCATCACAACGGGAGGCAGCGCTTTCTGCTCAGCTCCACCTGCTAATGGTGCCTCTCACTGTGTTTTTCTTCTGGTGCTGCACCACAAGGTACTTATTCCTTTAAAATAACAACTTCTAAATAAATTTTAGAACTTCCTAAAGTAGGTGTGGTTGTAACAGATAAAGTTCCTGATAAGGATGCATTTTGAGTGTGAATTCTCTTGTGCCTCATGGGGTTGAGGCTCACCTTGCTTGCAGGCAAAGGTCTTACAAGTGTTTATTTCTCTCTGGATTCCCAGGGGAGTTGCAGTCAGCCTGTAATCGTCCTTCTCCTTGATGCTTCCCTTTTCTTGCTTCCATTAAACTTCCAAAAATTTCAAAATCACAGAATGGTTTGGGTTGGAAGGGCCCTTAAAGATCTTCCAGTTTCAGCCCTCCGCCATGGGCAGGGACACCTCCCACTAGATCAGGTTGCTCAGAGCTTTATCCAGCCTGACCTTGGACACTTCCAGGGATGGGGCATCCACAGCTTCTCTGGGCAATTTTTACTTCTCCATCTATTAAATCCAGATGAAGATGCCCACCAAGTTCAACAGCTCTGAGAGGTGATGGAGAGGCAGGTATGGAAGTGTGGCTCCAAATAAACGGTGCTCAAACACGTCAGCCACACTTCCTTGGGAGCCCAAGCTAACAGGGAACGGTAAAAATTCTCTTTGGAAAACGGCTGGAACAAATCCTGTTGAATGTATAATGTGGATAATGTTCCAGCGTCTGGGAGAAGTGCTAAGAGAACCAGAGCAGAGCGGTAAGTGCATCATTCATAAGCACCAGCTCCTTTAACAAATGTGGCTCCTTATTATGCTCATGAATTATACATGGAGGAATCACAATTCCTGACGGTGTTCTGCAGTCGCTGGGTTCAACTGTGTGACTCTGCACGGACCAGGCGCCGGCGCCACTCGAGCTGATTCCATTTGGATGGGAGCATCCTGGCTGGCCAGAGAGCATGGCTGTTCCTGACTGACTGATCACTTCAACAGCTTCAGCCTCGATGTAAATCTCTCAGCGGTGAATATTCAGCTGTAATTTTGATGTACAGTTTCTATAAGCTGGTGAAACTTCACCTAGACTGGCGAAACTGTTATTGCGGTAAAAGACCCTGCTCATTCAAACACAAATCTAGGAAATCTCTTGGAATATGGAAGGGAACAGAGGCAAAATACTATTGATAGCATTTGCTGAAAATTCTTCATCAGATTTCAGTTTTGTGACCCCTAAAGCACATTCATATTGTATTAAATCAAACAGACCATCCTAATAAATCCTTTTCAGGAATAAAGCCCCTGAGGGAGAGGTCCGAAAGTCAGATTCTTGCTATGCCATCATGGAGAGCAGTGATCTGCCCTCCTCCTGCCCTCTCCATCTGCAGGGAGTGAGAAGCAGCAATTAGCCAGCCTGGGGGTGTGTTCCCTGCTTGGGCTGAATGACTCCTTGAGCCCAAAAAGTTCAGGTGTGACCCTGTTTGGTGGCAAACCTGGCTTGGGTTCATGCAGCCAGCGGTGAATTGAGCTCTAAGGTCAAGCTGAGTTCATAAAGTGGAAAAACCCAGCGAGCAGCTGCCTGAAATCACACTCCGAGTGCCTCAATCCCAGAGCCGTGCCCCAGCTGTGTGCCAGGCTCAGGACACCAGGTCCTGGGTCCTGGCTCATCTCCCACTCAAAGACGTGGTCCTGATTTTGGAGACCTGATCCTGAGCTTGGCTCAGCTCCAGGATGGAGGAAATGACTCAAGTGACTCTTTGGCAGCAGCAGTAAAGAGGAAATAATAAAGAAATCCTTGAAAATAAAAATATACCATCATTAGCAAAGGACACTGAAAACCCATCTGAGTTTTTGTGGGTTTTTTTCCCCCAGGTAAACAGCCAAACTCAGATTGAAGCAGCACATGGTTCAGATTGTTCCTGTACCTGGGACTGTGTATGGACCAGGATGGGCTGTGCAAGGAGTACAAACCCAGAGCAAAGGACTCACTACATCCCAGTGATGGCATCCACCTCCTGCGTTTGGCACAGGAGACAGCAGAGCAACTCAGATTGAAGGACACATAAATGAATATGAGATTTCAGTGACAAAGCCATCTGTCTAGCCAGAGTCACCCACTTTTGTAGTCTGTGAGGCATGGATCCACCCACTTGTGTTGTGGAGCCAGACTCTGAGCTCAGTCATTCTGCTGATGGTGGAGTGTAGTGTGTCTTTTACGGGGAGATGGATCGTACCCTAAGGGTTTGTACTTCTCTGCATTTACTGCAAACTCAGAGAGGATTTAGTTGTTGTTTTGTCATCTCTAGTCAACACATCCCAGGCAGACACTCAACAGTTCAGCTCTTGCCCCATTAGAGATAACTTGTTTTAGTGTCTTGGTATTTTAGGGCTCAAGTGATGGACAAGCAAAGAGGAACTTCAGGATACTCTCATGACTTGACCAAATGGACTTGTGCTCAGAAGGACCAGTCCTACCTGTTCTCACCCACTGACACCTCAACACAGCTTCTCCCAGGCTAGGAAAAATTCCTTCACCAAAAGGGCTGTCAAGCACTGGAAAAAGCTGCTGAGGGCAGTAGTGGAGTCATAATCCCTAAAGGAATTTAAATGACATGTAAATATGGCACTTGGAGAAATGGCTTAGTGTTGGCCTTGGCAGCCGCTGGGTTAATGGTTGGACTTGATGGCCTTAGAATTCTTTTCCAAACTTAATGATTCTGTGATTCTGTACTCAAAGGGCCCTGAAGGAGCAAAGTTAAATAAAGCCTTTGATATTTTGGTGCAATGATCGGTTCCAGCTGGAAGAGAGGTGAAGTTCCCTGCTGTGCCACAAGTTTGCTTTTTGGTTTTGTGTGCTTGGACATGAAGAACTGACTGCTCACCCAGCCATTCATCCCAGTTCAGTGTTTCCTTTGAGATCCTGCACGCTAGGAACTGGCAGGAACACCTTGAATGCGGTTGGGAGCACAGGGCTGAAGGGAGTAAACACCTTTTGGGCATTAGAAAGAAGCCAGCCAAGAACTCCCATTATCTTTGGATTAGGCTGGCTTTGTGCAGGTTTTTGTGTCTGCATTTGGCCCCACAAGGCCCCTGTGTACCAAACCCAGAGCCCCTGGTGAGGAGCTGGCTCCCTCCCTTCCTCCCCACCCATGCTGCTCACAAGGACCTGCCTGAAAAAATGAAGCTGCAATGACTCCACCTCCATGAATCCCTAATTTCTGCTTGATAAATAGTCCAGTGGGTAATAAAACCAACGACTTCTGCTGGTTTGTCCCAGTGGATGGAGGGGGCTTCGCATGCCAAGGGATCTTAGGGCTTGGTAGGATTTTTTTTTCACGTCGTTATCTTGAAATGTCAGGGTGTGGTGGTTTGAGTTTGCATTTTGCTGCTTGACATCAGCAGGAGCCACCCCACCACCCATATGGGACAGGACAGGGAACAGGGAGCTGGGTCCAGCCCTGGCAGAGCCTCAGCCTGGGAGAGATTTGCAGGAGCCACCACGGAGCCTGTGCAGAGTCCCCGCGCTACAGTCAGGAAAGGCGGCTGCTCTGCCTCCAATGTGTTTCCTCTGCTGTCCTCCCACCCTCGCTCCTACGAGCTCCTCATCATCGTTTTTACAGCATAGCTGACAATTCCCTCCCATATTTTCTGTCCCTGAGAACTGTCTGTTCAAAGCACCGGCAGGAAATGCCAGGTATTTAGACCGAGGGCTCACACAGGTTCCCCCTTAAGAGCTGTTTCTCCACTATTTACCTGCTTTTTCCTTGTGCAGCCTGCAAAGTGTTCGAGGGGACAAAGACATATTCACCCTCTGGGCTCCTGGGCTTTTTGTGGAAAGAGCATCAAAAGCTCCAACCTTTCCAAGCTGTGCTGCAGAGTTTCTTGCGGAGTCATCTCTGTCCTCTGGCAGTGACTGTCTCGTTAAAATACAGGTTCCCATTATCTCTGACTCGACCAGGAGTGTTACAGGTGCCTTGCTAGTCCTGCACGTGTTTCCCCTGCAAATGCATCACTTTTCTTTGGTCAGGCTGATTTTTCCAACCCTTCCCACAGCCACTCATTGATTCTTTCAAGCAAATTGCAAAGCAAACAAAGAAAGAGAAACAAACTAAACCACAACCCGCAAATACAATACAAAACACAAAACAAACACCCCAAGCCTCATCAACCTGTGTAGTTTAAAGATGGAGAATATATTAAAAATTTCCGTAATGGAAATTTCCTAGCTCAGCATGGAGATTCCCCAGTATATTAGACTTCTGTTTTTCAGGGCTGCAAGCAAAGAATGGAAATTTCCAATTACTGCATCAAAGGCTGCTGCTCTCCTGACAGTCTGCTTAGCAGGGGTCATCTCCTCCTGTAGGACATTAAATAATTTAAGGGAGGGACAGGGAGGATTTGCTCAGCTGCACCATTTCCTGCACGAGGCATGAGCATTTCCTCTGCTGCTTGGTGGAAGGATCTTGGTAGCTGAGAAGGACCTCAGAGTCAGGATTTTGGGAAATTCTCCATCACGCTGGCAGACCTGGCATGCAGAGATGGGACCAGGGGAGTCTGGTCATCTTTGCCTCGACTGGAGCTGTCCAGCCTTTAACCTATTGCAGAGTTGAATTCTCACCACTGGGATGCACAGGCAGAAAACTCTCTACCAATGGATCATCGCTTTTTTTTTTTTTTTTTTTTTTTCCCCTCTCAGAGCACTGGACTGGGAGGAGGGGGGAGGAGGCAATATGCCAAATCAAGAAGGGATCATACAAACCCCACATTTTGCAGCTGTGACCCACCAGCACAGGCTGCAAAAAAGCTTCACTGGCCACCCCCCGCCCGCCAGGGTGTGGAAGGACGGAGTCAGAAAGACAGGAGAACCAGCTCCTGCTTTCTTCTCCCACTCCACCATGGGGCCAGCAAAGCCCACCAAGCCCTGGCGTGGTGTTTGGCAAAGGGGGGTGATGCACTGTGGGGTTTAATCAATCTGTGCCTGTGGATGGTGTCGGAGCTCCCAGCTGCAGGTCCTGTACAAAAGTGCCAAGTAATGCCATTACACGGGGATTTTCCTTAACAAGTCTCTGTGCTGCAACACGAGAAACGCTCGGGATGATGCCATTAACAGTAACCAGCTCATCTCCTTTGGCAAAAGCAGCGGGGAAGGAGGAAAGGGAGGGAGGAGAAATGAATACATATGAGTCCTAGGAGAATTGAGATTTGAACTCGGTGTCTTGATTTTTCACAGGCCGTGTCTTATCTGTCTTTGTAAATCTGGCTCCGGGGCATTTAAAGGAGCTCTTTTGTACTAATGCTTCTTCTGAACTCTGGTAGTTACAGCGTGTTTTTTGTAGGTCCCAGCTCATTACAGAAGTAATCATGTGAGCCAGTTTATTTAAAAAGGAAGCTAGATCTGAGCGTTCTCCAAACCCAGAACACCTCTTACGAGCATGAGTCTGCAGCAGTAACTGCCTGCACTTCTGCAGCCTCTCACATCCAAGAAATTCAGGACCCTTAATAAAGCACAGTGGATGTTGTTTCCATTGCAGTGAAAGAGAAATGGAGAGAAAAAGGGGCTCATCTCAATGTTTCTTTCTGATTTATTGGTAAAACATGATTAGAAGCTTGGTCTTGTTGGCTCATACACCTTCTCCACCCTCTCAGTTTTAAAATCAAGTCAGGCTGGTTGTAGTCAAGCTCAAGAGCAGGTATTTGTAGCATCTGGGAATCAACATGGGTCACAGAGTTGAAGAACAAAGACAAATGAACTTTTCTATGAGTTCATGTTCATAATATATTACAGAAAATGGAACTGTTGTTAAGAGGAACGTCAGCATGAGTCAGGTATAAGACGAGTTTCCTGCAGCCAGCAGAAAAAAAACATCACCAAGCCTTCTCAAAATTAAAGGAGATCATTTCTGACACAAATGGTCTTGCACCAAATGTGAGCCAACTGGTTGAAGCCTCATTATGACAGATAAAATTATATTTATCACTGGGCTGGAAGCTGGTGGCTGTTCACAGCCTCGTGAACATCACCTGCAACAGCATTTGGTATGAACTAAGAGAGAACAGACCCAAAGAGAGACACAGCAGCTGGTGGCACAGTAGGTTTCCCAAAGCTGTGGAGAGAAATGGGATAAAGCATTGAGATACAGGCCCCTGAGTGGAAAAGGCAAGGTTGAGAGGAAGAGGTTTTTTTAGGATGTTCGAAAAGTATTTGGCGTGGTGCTCACCTTGGGATGAATAGCAAGATGAAAGCAGCAAGAAGGAATAAAAAGCAGAATATAATCAGCAAAAAGCAGGGGAAGAAGGGGACATAGACACTGGATAGGAAGTGTCATGCACCAATTAATTAGAGGAACTGCAACTTGGAGAGGCAACACAGGAATGGTTGGGCTGAGGGCCACAAGGAAGATAAGGAGAAGTACTTAAGGTAAATGAGGAGCAAAGGGAGTGTTTGCAGTGGCGATGTTAAACCACTGCCAAAAGGGAAGAGGGCCACCAAGCCTCAGTGCTTGATGCAGCCGCCTGCTTTGCCTTTCTAAGCAGCTGATGGAGAGAGACACCTCTCCTGGAGAGTGATTCAGTCACTCCAGAGATGGGTGGGATGAGTTGCTTTCTAAAACTGCTTCCCTCCATTGACTAGAGAGGGGGAGGCCAGACTTGGCTCACACCGAACACCTGACGTTTTGGCAGCTAAAATTAGGTGAGACGAGTCTCATCTGTTGGTAGAACCAAGGAGGATATTGGATATCTACTACAGACAAATATTTTTAGATTAGCCATTGAGGAAATTCGCATCAAGTGGTCCTCAGGAGCTGCCTCCATAGGCCTCTGGATTGCTTGTGTTAATATTTCTGCAAGCCTTGGCATATGGAGGAGTTCCTGAAGGCCAGGAGAAGGATAATCATAGAATCATCATATCCTGGAATGGTTTGGGTTGGAAGGGACCTTAAAGATCATCTATTCCAACCTCTCTGCCATGGGCAGGGACACTTCCCACTGGACCAGGCTGCTCCAAGCCCCATCCAGTGCTGATTGATGACAAGGCAAGCAGGACAGCTCAAGTAATTATAGGCATGATAACAGTCCCATGCAAAACAGAGGACATGCAGTTCAGTCCATATGGTATAAAATGACAAGAATATAATCAGCATCAATCAAGTTGGTTTTGATGAAAACCAGCATTTTTAACTGAGTTTGGCTTAGCATTCTTGAGTGAAATTACAGGCTTGTTTGATAGAGGCAATGATGAGAGTACAAAATGCTCAGACCTTTGTCCTTGCACCCCACACTCCATACTCACTCGTCGGGGATATATTTCCATTAAAAAATTGGCACTGAAAATTATCACAAATTATTATTTGCAAAATGGATTAAAAAGTGTCTTCCTGGCAGACCTCGAATTCCAGCTTTGGCTGGGAATTAGCACCAAATGCAATTTGGAAGGTGAGGTGTCACAGGGATGAGGGGTCTGGTGGTAAACACAGAGTCACTGCTGCTGATATGCCTCTTTCTGATAACACGTGGTGGGATGGATAGACTGCCTTGGGCTCCCCAAGCAAACCCTGCTTGTTTAAATACTTGCTAATGGCAAATTCTTCACCAAAGGGAGAAGGATGGCTAGTCATCCCAGTCTGCTGAAGGATTATGTTGATTTCTGTCTGAAAGGTGGGATTATTCAGGAGAGAGAACTCAATATGGTCTTCCAGTGTGAGACTGGTTAAAATGGTTAATGCAAACTCTCTGCAAGAAGCAATTTCTCCTTTCTGTGCATGGTGGGGAGCTCTGTCCTGCTCGTGGTCATGAGAGGATGTTGGAAAAGGGGTAAAAGGATCAGGAGAGAAATATCACATCCAGAGTAAGGAACAGAGCTGGGGAAGGGTCTGGAGCACCAGGAGAGGCTGAGGGAGCTGGGAAAGGGACTCAGCCTGGAGTAGAGGAGGCTCAGGGGGGACCTTGTGGCTCTGCACAAGTCCCTGACAGGAGGGGACAGCCGGGGGTGGTTTGGGCTCTGCTCTCCAAGAACCAGCAATAGGATGAAAGGAAACAACCTCAAGTTGCACCAGAGGATGTTTAGATTGGATTTTAGGGAAAATTTCTTCACTGAGAATATTGTCAAGCACTGTCACAGGCTTCCCAGGGGAGTGGTGGAGTCCCCATCCCTGGAAGTGCTCAAAAGGCATTTGGATGTATCAGCTGGGGATATGGTTTAGTGGGGAATTTGGCAGTGCTGGGTTAATGATTGCATTTGATGGTCTTAGAGGGCTTTTCCAACTGTCATGATTCCATGATTCTGTGATCAGTGCCTTGGGGGCTGGAGGCAAAATTTTAGAGGGAGTGGTCAGGAAGTTCTGGCTTTTAGCTGCTGATAAGCTGGGCAGAAGTTTGCCCTTCCACAGGATGTGAGAGAGTGAGCTCTCATGGGCTTTTTAAACATGAAACAGTCACAGCAAGACCTAATGACTCCATGTGGAAGCCAGACAAGCTCAAAGAAGAGAAGAGCTTCAAGACCACAGCAGGAAACCTGATCTGGCACTGGAATGAGTGGGGAAGTGTGTGGTGGCTCCTTCCCTGCATGATTTCAGCTTTTCTGGGCTGGAGCACATGGGCATGTGCAGGGACCCTCGTGCTGGGCAAACCAGGGAGATGCATCAGCTCGTCCTCTCAGAAAGGCCCAACCAGATGATCTCACACACCACTCACGACTCTGGTTTGAGCTCCCCACGTCTCCCCAGGCCGGGGCACTGGCCAAGCCCATCTCTCCTGGAAGGGGACTCTGAGTCAGGAGAAGGAGCCACGCAGAGCCAGCAGTGCCTCCTCTGAGCCAACTGTGCACCACTCACTGCTGGGATTTGCTCCAGCACTCTGGGCTTTCGATCACGTCCCTGCTGCTGGTCACACGGTGGTGACGGGGCCCTGACTCACGACGGGATGTGCCGTGTGTGTGTGAGTGACTCCATCTGCTTCCCTGACCCACTGCTTGTGTACCTAATCACTGCTGGGTGATTTCAGGGGCTGGACGTTTTCCCTGCACCAGCTTGGATGACTTCAGCCGCAATATTTCCCCGAATGCCGACGGCTGCTTTTGCCGCAGACACTTCAGCACTGGCAGCTGTTTGGCAGGTTTTTGTGCTGCTGCAGTTGGGATGGAGGACAAGGACTGCACCAGCAGTGAATTTTGGGGTGTGCAGATCCTGTGGCCGGGGTGGTGACACCCCAGTGGTGCTGCTGGCACTGGTCTCGTTGCCAGCCAGGCGGTTCCCCGTGACTGCTCAGCTCAGCAGGGATGAGCCGAGCCACCCACGGCCTGAGCACACGCTGGGGAGGGAAATGTTCTGCACAGGGATCTGCTTCAAAAAACACCTTCTCTCCCAGGAGTCTCCCAGCACGTGGAGAACCAGACAACTAGAAGATGGTGGCTTCACCAGGTGCATCTTGCAAAGTGGAATTTAGCCTCCTCACAGCTTGGGAAGGAGGCTTGCAAGGAAAAGGCAGGTGCTTCTGGAAATGCTGTGTGTGAACTAGCAGGTGATGCTCCTTGCCTGTGTGAGGGGGATCTTAGGGAGCAGAGGATGGAGATGGAGTGAGGTACCTTGGCCACCTGGAGGAAACACCCTCCATTCTGTGTCCAGCTTGTTGGGTGATAGCAAATCTGTGCACTCATTCTCCTGCACATGCCTCAGTTTCCCTGTTTATAAAACCCAATTCCATAACCTGAGCAATACAATGATCCCTCGCTACATCCTACATTTGAGGTGGGAAAGAAATGCCCTGGCTGTGGACCACAGAAGGTCTTGCTCTTCCAAATCTTCTTCTTGGCTGAACCTGCTCATTTTCTTAAATATTCTTCCCTGTGAGGGTGGTGAGGCCCTGGCACAGGGTGCCCAGAGAAGCTGTGGCTGCCCCTGTATCCCTGGAAGTGTCCAATGCCAGGCTGGACAGGGCTTGGAGCAACCTGGGATAGTGGAAGGTGTCCCTGCCCATGGCAGGGGGGTGGAACTGGATGATCTCTAAAGTTCTTTCCAGCCCAAACCATTCTGAGATTTTTTTCAGGGACCTTTTGGGTACTTGGCCACCCAGGTGGAATTTCTCCTCATCCTCCACAGTGAAGTAAAGGGGATTTTCCCCCTGTCCCATTCAGACAGGTTGTGTGTTGTCTCATTGGAGGCACCACCCAGCACTATGGAGGATGCACCAATTTAATCCCATCATTAACCCCTGTAAATAATGAAAAGATTGATGAATAATTCAGTCTAACCTTTCACACCCAAAGAATAGTGTTTTAGTGACTGTAACACATTTTCCAGATGGGTCCCACTGCTCTCTTCATACCACTCTGGACTTCCAGGGACTAATAAATAATTATTATATAATATAGGATGCCTTTGTGCCAGCCAGTTATACTTCTAAAACAGAGTCAGAGATGTGCCACATGAGATGGCAAAAATTACTCCAGTAGCCCAAAAAATGCATTGCCAAGGCTTTTTTCATGGGATGCCCAAGCAATGATGCAATCTGATGCTTCTTGCAGCTTCACTATATCATGCAGAGACAGTAAGAAAAGTGTGCAGAAAGTATCCAAAAGTCCTGGGCTGAAATCCCAGAAAATCTGGTGGCAGGATTTCCATCCATTTCAGTAGAGCCAGGACATCCCCCCTGAGAATTCCTGCTGGCTCTGCTGGGCTGTGTGTCCATCTCCAAATTTTTTTTTTTTTTTTTTTTTTTTTCTCCTCTTACCAATACAAAGGACACAGGAGCCCGTTTTACTCATAGGGGTGTTGGGCAATTCAACTCACCCATTTTTGCATGGCGGGTGGGAATTACCTTTTGGAAGGGTCAAAATGAATTCAATTATTCTCTTTGATGCCTGAATTTCTGTCTGTGCTGAAAGGTAGGAGCAGATTCATGCTCCCAGGCTGTGCTTTGCCTTCAGATATGATGGAGTTCTGATCTCTCTCCTCATCCTCTCCCATTACAGGCTTTAAACTGTGCCAAATTAATATGAATAATGGGATCAAATGTGAGATTTCCTGGTGTTTCCTCCTTCCTGCCTGGGGCACAGGTGAAATCCAGCCCAGTGAGATGTTTGGGCTGGAAGCTGGACCAACATTATGCCATTGTCACATAGGGATCCATCCGTCCATCTGTTCCTCTGGACAACTCATGGATTCTTCTGCTCTACATTTTCTGGTCCAAAATTAAAGTACAAATCCACGTACTTTTTTTAGATACTTTCATCATGCAAGTCCCAATTGCTCCATGTTCATCCTGGACCTTGGGTTTATATCCTTCAAAAAAAGCAACAAAATCAGAGCTCAGACTATGCTGGGGGTATTTCTCTGGTAAAGCTTCAGAGATCTTCATTGCCAATGGGATGAGATGAACTCCATTGAGAAGAACCATTCCCAGATGGTTTGGCTCTCCAGTGAAACTTGTGGTGGCTGAAAATCCCTTCAAATCACTGAACCACAGAATCATTATGGCTGGAAAACACCTCAAGTCCAACCTTTGACTGAAAGGATCAAAGGGTGGTGGGGTGTCCTACATCTTCTCCATTGGATGAGCAAGGGTGAGACAGTTCCTGGTCAGTGTGTCATGCCCACGTCTTCCTGGAAAGGCAGGAGATATTTGTCTTTAAAGACTGAAATTTCTTTTCCTAAGCAAAAGAGGATTCCTGACACAGCATCCCTGTGATCCCGAGACAATGGGAGAGGGCTTGAAGTTCAAAGAGGCAGGAGTAGGGGAGACACTTCTGCCACTGGATGTGTCATGAGGGGGTCAAAGCCAAGAAGAAGGTGACATCACAGGTGCATCACCCTGCAGATACAAGTCATGGGTAGGATGGGGAACCAAGGGATGAGTCAGAGCCAGCTGCTGGGAAGGAGACAACACTGGTGTGCTTTGTGCTGGGTCTACATCCCCTTTGCTGTCTCAGGCAGAGATTGCCTTGCTTGGGTTTACAGCTCAGTATAATCATCCAGTGAGGTCCTGGAGTATTCCCTCTGGGGGATGGACTTGAGTACCTGGAGCAGGAGGCTGCCATCCAGCCCTGGTGGGATCTGTCCCAGCCTCACCTCTGGTATCCTGTGTGTCCTCCAGGGTAGTCCCACATCCAATCCTCTGAGCTTCAACATCCCAGGTGAAACATGGGTGGTTTTCTCCATTCTTACACTACGAGCCCAGAAGACTCATGAGGAATCTGCATGAACCCAGGGAACCAAAAGGAACCCTGGAGACCTTGCCAGCAGACCCACTGCAGCTTTTTCCTGGGGAACATTTTCAAGGCTTCCTTACATCTCACATGCCTTGGGCTGGGAAGTGCTCAGGTAAGTTGCTGCAGCCCTGCCCATCAGCTTTTCCGTGTGGTGATTCAGATCCCTTGTGTGGCTTGATCCCGTCCTTGTGCAGCGCGGAGGCAAAACGCTGCCAGGAGTTTGTGAGTTTGAATATTCCTGACTAGCAGGAAGCCAAGGTTTGAGTTGTTCAGAGCTCAGGAGTGTTAGAGGAGCTCTAAATGGCCGAATTGTTACTTGTGCTGAAAGAAGCAGGCATGGTGTTTCCAATTATTCTTCATTTCAGACAACAGTGAGCTGTTTTGGTTTATTGGAGCAGTAGCTGGGTAGAGGAACAATATTGAGTAAACGCTGCTGAAAAAGGCTCAGTGTGAGGCAACAAATTTTTCTGACACAGACCCAACCTTACTTTGGAATATTGCTGGCAAGTCAATAATAGGTATGGCAGAAATCAATTGGGAATAATGTTGCAAATGAGGCAGGGAGCACAAGAAGTTCTTTCAGCGCCGTAAATAAATCCCTGTTTGTTCAAACAAGTAGCATTTATGACATGATATGGAGCTTCCAAAAGCAGAGATTTGGGCAAATGGGGGAAGACGTTGAGTTTATTAAGCAGACAAGAAATAGGCAGTCTCTTTCTTCTTTTCCTCCCAGCAGCGTAGAGATGAAATATTAGAAACAAAATGCAAGCAAAGGCTTCTGGAGCTAAAACATCCTACAGAGAGATGCAGCTGGGGGGAGGCAGTCTCCTGCTAGAGACGATGCTCTCTTGGGCATAAAATTATTTTTAGGTTACAAACCTACGTTACAATCCTATAGAATTTAGCAGGAAATTATACCTTTCTGTGGAGCTCTTAGCTGATATTAAATCAGTGCAATAGAATTTTAGAGGTTATTAAAAACTCCGTAAAAATTAAATTATTCTCTGTTTAACTCTGCAGATTTTTAAAATAACTTCCATAAAACTGAGTTACACTTCTATTGACTCCCACTGCTTTCTTTCCTTACCCAGTTCTACAAGATTTTTTCCCCGTAAATCTATATTATGTAACATTAAAATTGAAGTTGATTTTCATTTGCAAGTGGACCAGCTTTCAGCTATTTTAGTATTTATTAAAATGTACAACTTGATAGTAGTAAAAATTGGTAGCACGGCAGAAAAATCGCATTAAATATCCACAGATACATATGGAAAAAAAAGGTGATGTTGAAATCAATTAAAAATATATTGAAATTGTGGGTTTTAAACCTTGGAAGGTCTGGTATCATCTGGATATTTACAAGACTAAGGGAAAATCAAACTGCAAACAAGAAAGGGCATTAGAAAAAATCGGATTTTTTTAATGCATGAGACAGAGTAAGGAAACCTGGAAGGAAACTGGCAATCTTTCAGTCCATCAGAGAGTAAAAGGGGCAATTAGGATGTTGCAAAGAAGAGAAATGATTTCTTTGTGTCTGTTTCCATTCTAGAGGTTGTCAGTGAAATACTTGTTCTGTGCTTGCTCATTGCATGTAATAAATCTGGGAATATTGTCAAAGAATTAGGCTAAACCCGTACTTAAACATTTTGCTGGAATAACTGCATCAGCAGAAGCCCATGTGCTTTTTATATTATAGCAGCAAGAAGTCAGCATAAGCATAAGCAAAAGACAGCTTATTCTGCTGGAAGGAGCCTGTTTACCCAAAATTAACAAAAACTGAAGTGTCAACAGAAGATAAATGTGTGTAATATCCCCACTGAGGCTGCACAGCCCGATGACTTCCACGACGAAAGGAAAGACCTGCAGGGTTGAGTAGCTCCTTCCCCATGGAAGTGTCCAAGGCCAGGTTGGACTGGGTTTGGAGCACCCTGGGATAGTGGAAGGTGTCCCTGCCCATTGCAGGGAGAGGAACTCGATGATCTTGAAGGTCCCTTCCCACTCAAACCATTCTGAGATTCTGTGACTGATGGCTTAAAGAGCAAGGAACCAGCCTGGGAGTCACAGGAAGAGCTGGGCAGGAGAGGATGGGCAGAGTCCCATGGGCGCTTCCTGTGGTATGGGCCTGGTGCTCTCCTGGGGGCTTGGATGTCCTTGGCACAGAGGACAGGCTGGTGCATGCTGGTCTTTCTTAGATACAGATTTAGGACATGGCCATAGAATCACAGGATCATAAAGGTTGGAAAACACCTTTAAGGTCATCCAGTCCAACCATTAACCCAACACTGCCAAATCCATCACTAATCCATGTCCCCAACTGCCACATCCACACCTCTTTTAAATCCCTTCAGGGATGGTGACTTCACTACTTCACTGAGAAGGTTGTTCCAATGCTGGACCACCTTTTCCATGAACAATTTTTTCCCTAAAATTCAACCTCATACTGCCCTTGTGCAATTTGATGCCATTTCCTCTTGTCCTGTCCCTGTTCCCTGGGAGCAGAGCCCAACTCCCCTCTGGCTGTCCCCTCTTGTCAGGGAGCTCTGCAGAGCCACAAGGTCTCTCCTGAGCCTCCTTTTCTCCAGGCTGAGCCCCTTTCTCAGCTCCCCCAGTCACTCCTGGTGCTCCAGACCCCTCGCCAGCTCTGTTTCCCAGCTCTGGACACACAAAGAAGGCTGAGGAACCAGGGAGCTGTTTTCTCAGTATGGGCACTGCTAAAGTCCCTTTTAGAACATCCCAGACTGAGCTTCATCCCATACAGTGGATTGAGAGAGACAGGGATCAGTTCAGAACACACACCTGTACTGCCTATTCCTGGTCCTTAGAGGACATTTTTGGATGTTCTCGTGCAAACCACATTAATCCCCAGGAAAGAGCAGGCAAGTGCCCAGGGCTGTGTCCCAGCCATAGTTTGTACCTGCCAGCTGCACTGCCAAGTGCTCTGCTTTGGGACAACCCCACCTACTGAGTATTTCCTAGCACCTCTCTCTGAGGTGTTTATGCAGAGAAGTCACATGAGGGCAGAAAAAGTGATGCTGGAAAAAAAAGATGAACTGAAGAGGAAGATAGTTTTAGGACTATTTCATACACTTCCCCAGTCTTTTTGGGGGAAATCAGTATTATAATATGAAGTATTAAGCCATTGGGAAATACATATTAATTGGATTAAAAGCCTGTGACAAACCAAAGGCCTGGAGCACACCTGGGTAATGGTGTAGTCTGCTATTAAAGAGCAGAGGAATATCAGCAATACTGGCTCTCTTCTCTGGCTCTGAGTCCAACTGGCAGCACCTGGCTACCAGGATAAAATCCTTTCACCCTCCAGAACAGGGACCTCACAGTCCAACCACCCAGCAGAAGAGCTCAGACTTGGACCCCAGCATGATCTGGGAGAGCATTCATTAGCCTTGGCCAAAACTAGACCAGGGGCCACACTAAAAATTTACCGAAGTGGGCAACGCTTGTTCCTGTGCCCTGATCCTGGTGTAGATGTCACTGTTGGGTCAGACCAAGCTCCAAGCAATCCAACAGACAACCTCCTGCGATGCCCCCACACCCTTTGGGCTGTTTGCAGTAAGCAAGTCTCCACCCAGGAGGAATTTGTGACTGTGGGATCTGTCTCACGTCCTGCAGCATTGCGCAAAAACAGGAAAGCCGTGCAGTCACTGTGGCTAAAAGTAAATTCATGATGAGCTAATGTGTTTTGCTCTAATAGTAACATAGTGATGTCTGGTGCTAGTTCAATAGCCAAAAATGACTGGCGATAGTTACACCCTGTGCTTTGCACAGAACAATAAATAAATGATCCAACAAAAAAGCCTTGCTCGGCTTGTCCCGTTTCCTTGCTAAGGTGCAGGCAGGAGTGCCAGTCCCAAGCTCCTAGAGCCAGGAGTTGTCATGTTTTAGGCTGAGACTTCCAGCATCCTCCATTTATCACTGTCCTCAAAGTAGTTTTCAAAAATCTCAGCTGTGAAGCAACTATCCCAAGTGAACGCAACAGAAACAGTTGTGCTGGTACAGGCTCAGCTTGAGCCCCGCGTGGGCACTGAATACAGTTAAAGAGCTGCAGACATGCAGGGGAGACTTCTCCCAGGTGCATCAAAGGCCACAGCATATGTTGGGGACAGCTTGTGTCCCCCAGGGCTGCTGTTGAGCGGCCTGGACAGGGTAGAGAGGTGGCCATGTACATCCATCAAGAACAGCATGATGGGATCCCACCTCTCTCCACAAAGTAGAGTTTGTAACAGGTTTGGGGCTGCCCCACCCCTGGAAATGTTCAAGGTCAGGTTGGATAGGGCCTGGAGCAACCTGGGATAGACAGAGATGTCTCTGCCCATAGCAGGGAGTTGGAACTGGGTGATCTTTATAGTTCCTTCCAATCCAAACTATTCTGTACAAGAGCAGCATCGACGTGCTAAACCTTTCCCCCTTTGGCTTCCAGCTACAGAGCACTTCCCAAAGGAGCCAGGCAGGATCTGGCCCAGCATGAATAATGTGGCTTTTGGCTAGGGCTTTTCACCTGTGGCTCTCAGAGCATTTGGCAAGGGGCTCCCCTCACTTTCCAGTAATTGCAATAATCTCAGCAATGCACACGGTGATTCAGAGGTTTTATCATTACATACCTTTGTGCAAAGGACGTGGCACAAACCCGCCTACCTGCAACTCAAAATAATTTCCCCTCGTTAAGGTCGCAGTCATGAGTTACTTGCAGGAAAGAAAATGCAGAAGACTCCAGATGCAATCCCAAGAAATTGTTGCTGTCATTCATCCAGCTGGTCAAAATGTGACGATCAGGATCAGTTACTCAGCAACTGACCTGGCATTGGGCTCCTTTGGTTTAAGGTCCCGTAGACTCATTTGAACTCACAGGGTTCTTCTAAGGACAGATAGTATCCTCTTGGAAACCTCGTACTTCTTGTGAATCCTGGAATTCCTTTGAATTGGAAAGGTGGAGTTTTTTCCACAGGGGAGCCGACTGTTTGTGAATCAGACTTCTGAAGAAAAATTTAATTTGGTGATAATTTAAGATTTAGCTAATGCACAGGACGATCTTTTGGCAACAGTGTGATGTAAGTTTGACGTTTTCAGGTTATAAACCTCAAGCAAATAAAAAGAGAGAGAAGGATGGCTTCAGAAAAGTTCCATTGGGCTGTAAGTCAGAGGCTGTTCCACAACATTTTATCTCTGAAATGTCATGCTGTACTGGCCTCAAAGCAAGAAGAACAGACGGTTCATCTAATACAATTATTTTAGGATCCTTTCATCATAAACAGTGTGCATGCCAAAATGAAAACGTATCATGGGAAAGCATTTCTCATTGAAGCCTGAATCTCCTCCCTAATGTTTATTCTATGTCATGGAGAACACTAGGGGCCAAATACACTCCTGGGTTAAAAACACTGGCATCAGTTCTTGCAACACAAACTTGGCAGGGATTCAGGATGTGACAGCTGAAGGAGGCTACAGCCTCTCTTGTACCAGCAAACCAGTTGGTGCCCAGTGCTGGTAAGCCAGGAAGGGGGAGAATAAAGAGAAATCTGGAACATGCTGTGGAGGTTTGGTCCCTTCTGGATCTGCTGGCTGGCACCCTGGATCCTGGCTGTGGTGTCCCAAGAGCCTGCAAGGTGCAGAGTAGGTGGGTAGCAGCAATATCCTCCTCCCGTCTTGATATAAATCCCTGCATGGTGGTGAATGCACCTCCTGGCAACAGCTCTTTGAATGCCACCCTGGGTGGCAAATCAATCTCTTCTTCATCTTCAAGAACATCCTGAAGTCTTTTTCTTGGGAGAAAAAAAAACAACTTTAGTTGCTGTTTGTTGAGTTGGGGTACTGAAAAATTTTCTCAGCATGTTCTCATTTAGTGGATTATTTGGCCAGTTTCATTGTTGCCACACTCTGGGCTGTTGTCTTTCTTCTTGCCAACACAATCCATACATTTAACAACAGTGACACTGCACTTTGTTGTATTTAAATTCACCTTATTTCCTTGGCTCTCTCCTGCCACGACTCTGGAACTTCCACGTCATCTTCAAGTTTATCAGTGATGATTATTATCATTTCCTTTGGGTCAATCCCAAAGACACTGAACAAGCCAGGGTCCAAAATAAATAAATGGAAGACTTCAATATCTCTAGTCTAATTGAATTTCAAATTGCATTATAAGATCTCTTGCTGAAATAGTTTTTAATCCATTTAGTATCCCAGATTAGGTTTTGTACCGTTTTCCTTTAATTGGGACTGTGTTCAGGAACTGTTCAATAACTTGCAGAAATCTAAGTAATTTATAACAGGCTTATCTTTATTAACCAAACTTACATTCTCATTAAAAAAACATTCATTTGTTTGACATGACAGACTTTCCATAAAACTGCTCAGGCATATCAATCAGGTTAGCATCCTCTAATTCATTACTAATCACAGCCTATATCAGATTTTCTTTGATGCTGTTTGGGATCAGGTTTAAACCAATGAATTTGTAATTACCTGGGATTTTCCTATTATACAGTCTTTGGATTCTGCATAGACTATCCTTACAAATTTATGCAAAATAGAACCAACACACTTGGGCAGCTCTGTAATTTTGCTGGCAATCAGCTGGAATGAGCAGGACAGCAATAGGACTACCCCAGATCCACCCATACAGGATTTCAGCATCACAGAGATTTGGGGAGGGAAAGACCTTCAGGGATCTCCAGGCTCCTCTCTCACACCTTTCCATCAGATTTCCCAGAGCCCTTCCCAGGGGAGTTCTGCAAGGATAGAGATCCCTAAAGCTCTCTGGACCCCGGCTCCAGTAGCTAACTACTTTAGTTGTATTTCCCCGCTCCTAATATCTAGTTTTAACACCCTTTTCTGCCCCTTGGGTTGATTTTCTCTTGCACCAGCACTGTGTACTTTCAAGAAAAATCTGGTGTTGTCTTTGCAAGAATCTCCTATAGGCAGCTAATGATAGCAATAAGCCTTATTATCTTAATAACCTCTACTCTTCTGGGTCCCACCAAGTGTTCTCTGTGGGCCCAGGGCTGCCCCCAGTGTGGAGAAATGCCCAACTTCACCAGTAGGCCCTCTGATGGGGGACAGACTGCTCAGATACTGAGAGCTGCTTGTTTAATGCTATCTGCCAAAATAGAAAGGGGCAGATATATTCACCTGGCTTAAATGCTACCTCAAGCCTTGGAGCTGCTCAGTGGA
This sequence comes from Sylvia atricapilla, assembly GCF_009819655.1. Classification (NCBI taxonomy): domain Eukaryota; kingdom Metazoa; phylum Chordata; class Aves; order Passeriformes; family Sylviidae; genus Sylvia; species Sylvia atricapilla. The sequence goes on along the minus strand of NC_089144.1, from coordinate 20,619,759 downwards.
GAGTGCCCATGAGCCTGGAGAGCCTAAGGAAAGCCTTGAGCAAGAGTCAGCTGTGTGCAGTTAATGAGAAAGGAGAGGCAGGTGGATCTACATGGAACTGCAGGTCTCTGTGACCTTGCAGGTTTGTGCTCTTCCTTGTTTAGAGATGTAATCGTTTTATGAGGAACAGTGACCCAGAGAGCTGGGGACTTAATTTAATACATCTCATATAGGCCTGGGTTTGTTGTCTGATTTATTAAAAGATAGCAGCACAATTTTTGGTGGGGAAAAAAAAATCTGTGTGCTGGACACTATAAATCTGAAAGGGTAAAGGGATGCTTCAGTGCATGGTACACTCAGACCCCTTAATTGCCTTTCCTAAAAAAGAAAAGCCTGCTTGGTTGCCAACTGGAGAGGGGACCCTCAGCAGGCAGGTGGTCTCTGTAGTGCTTGTAGGAACATCATCCTCATCTACCACCCCAAAAAAGGTCTTAATGAAACCTCTTAGCTCTAAGTGCAGATCCTGGGAAGAAGAAAGAAAGAGATGAGGGGATGGGAAATGTCCTCTTCCAATCCTTCTGGATGGAGAAAAAAAGAGGGCAAGGACTGGTATATTGCACAGGTGAGCATGGGTCTAAGAGACAAACTCATTATTAATTAGATCTGCAATAATGGAGTAAAATGAATAATTGTTTCCTACATGGCAAACGAGCCAAGGGTGCTCTGCAAAGAGGGACTGTACAAAAACTGCCTTGCAAGCCCAGCAGGAGGGTGTGAAACTGTGTTTGGAGGGAACAGAAGTACAAATGATGGAGCCAAGTTCCTGTGGGACAAGGATATTAGAGCTCTGTGGGATTGGACTAACGGGGAGGAGATTGCTGAGGAAGGTGGGGGTTAATTAAGTTGAAAGAGATAACAAAATGATGAAACATCTTCCTCCAAGGAAAGGAAGGAGAGAGGGAAGCAGAGAAAGGAGGATGAACATCAAGCTGTACAAAGGTGGGAAACAAGACTAGGAAAATTATGTCTGTAAAAGAATAGCGTGACTATGGAGGACTAAAATGAGAAAGACCAGGGGCAAAATGAGTTTCAATTAGGAAGGGATATAGAGAGTGATAAAAGGATGCTCTGCAAAGGTATTGAAATAGGAGGAAGGCAATGGAAATTATACATAACTGAATTAATAGAAAATGAGGGAACAGAAATAACAACAGAGAAAAGACTGGAGCATTCATTAGTTTTTGTGCTTTAGCTATGGAGGGAAATAAAATATTTTAAAAAAATATTATGAACTTGTATTTATCAGGACTGCTTTTACTGCAGAGGGTAAGACAAACCAAACTTTTAGCAAATAAACACCACTAAAATCACTCGGAGAAGTTAGGCAAATTCAAGTCAGCAGGACTGGATGAAGTTCCCCCTAGAGCACTTCAGGCACTGGCCAGAGCAATCTGACTATGAGTAATTATCCAGGAGAGCTCATGGAGAAGAGACGAGATCCCAGAGGAGGGGAGAAGGGCAAACACAGTGCCTGTCTTTAAAGAAGGGGAAGCAAGACTTGGGGAATTACACAGCAGCCAGTTCAGCATGTCACGCAAAAACTGGAATACAATAAACTGTGCAACAATCTCTTTGTTGAGCATTTGACTGACAATGGAAAAACATACAGCCAGTCAGACTGCATTTGTCATAGAGGAGTGATGTTAAAACCATCCAGTTTCCATCTTTGAACCCAACAACTGTGCTGTAGAATAAGTAAGAGGGAGCATATGTCATGTATTTTGAAAGAAGCAGGGTTTTTAACACCATTTCACATGACATTTCCATAAGCTGACCGGGAACTATGATCTCTGTGAAATCATCTTAAGACATACTTGACAGAAAATAAATGTATTCACACAAGAATTACTAATTCCCTTCCTTTGGATTTAGAGGTTTTCCAAAAGGGCTCCCTCAGGGTTTGCTCCTGGACCTGATTCTAATATTTTCATTAGTTATTTGGATGATGAAATAAAGACTATATAAATACTCCACAGGATATGTTCTAAAATGTGGCTGGGAAATCGCAGTAACGGAATAAAATCAACCAGATTTGCTTCAGTAAGGTAAAAAGCAACAAAACATATCAATGCAAAGTGGCAAAACGCTGGTCAAGAATGCATTCAACAGAAAAAGAGCAGTGAAAGAGGCACTGGAGAGGACACAGCTGTTGCAAAATAAGGCAAATCTTATTTTGGGGCATATGAACAAGAGTGAAACATCAGAAGCAATGATTCCACTCTAATGAGGAAATACCAAGTGTGTGTTTGGATGCTGTGCTGGGAGAAGGTAGAATAATGTTGTAGACAAATCGTACAGGGGATGGAGGAAAGCAATGAGAATTATGAGTGGTTCAAAAATTTGGAGGATTTTCTTTGCTTTTTCCAGAAGGGAAAAAGCATGTGAGAAGATGAAAACTGCCTTCTAAGGCAGAGGAGACTTATAAAAACGTTATTGACAATTGTTCTGTGTCCCATAGAAATAAATTGGCAAAGATTATTGTTACTGGATATCTAGAAAGAAGAAAACCCCACAAATTAAACCCAAAAGCTTTCTAATTCAAAGCAAATTTCTTTGAATTAAATTTTCTAAATCAATTTGTAAGTATTCCGCTCTGGAAGTTGATTAGCTTCTCTCAGGGATTTTTGGATCCTGCTCAGGGCACCGAGGAGAATTTGTGGTCTTTATCCCTCTTCCCTCTTCCATGACTGTCTCCTCAAGGTGTGACAGTGCTTCCATCTTCCCCATGCCTGGTCAGACTGTGAAATATCGATGCAAATCCTGTGTTTGCACTTTAGCAGAGCTTCAAACACTCTGTTGGTGTTAATTAATTATCCAACAACAGCAGGAAGCCAGTGATACCAAACGCAGCACAGAGCTTCCCTGACCAATAACAAAAGCAATCCTTCCTCCTGTGCATTGCAGAGCTCCACCAATTCTCTTCCCTAATGCGCCACAAGCAGAATGAAGAGCCTCCTTTTCTGCAGACCTCCCACAGACAGCATGTGGATGCTGGGGCTGAATGTGGTGCTGAGGTCCTCGCTCCTGAGGGCTCCAAAAATTCGGGAGCATGCTGGAGGGCAAAGCAGCCGTGCAAAAACACACATTCAATGCCAAGGAAACAGTGTCCTCCTCACTTTTCCTTAAAAAGGTACATCTAATTTGTGAATAAAGGAATAATACATGGATAAAGTTTGCCAGAAGTGTTGTTCAAGAGGAGCAGGTGGTGAGGAAAAAGGAGGAGGACGTTTGCAGGCTATATTCCTATCTGGAAGAAATATACTTTCTCTGAACTCTAGAAGATTATGAAACAATCTGCTGGATGTCTCTGGGTAGTGATAAAGGAAAAGAGAAATCAAACAAAACCAGGAACAGTCTCATGGTAGAGTCCATTGTACTTCAACTAATGAAAAAAAAAGGAAGATAGAGGACCGTGTTTTTTGAAAAAGAAAGCAATTATGTAATGAACAAGTGCTGGTGGACCTGAAGGAAAATGATACGTCAAGGATATTGTGAATTTTAAAGTGAGAAAAAAAAAAAAAGAGAAACGAAAAAGGAAAAGAGACTAAAAAGATAAGAGGAGGAATTTTAGATTTTGACTGCTGTTCAGCAAAGCCCTCAGGGTTTTTGGGAATTTTCTGGTATTCTGAACGTGTTGCATTCTTCCTTCTTATACTAACACCAAGTTCTAAATGATCAGATGGCAGGGATGGGTTTCTGTGGGCATCTTTTTTCTCATACAGCACTTTGCTTCCTCCATAAAAGTAGCATGACTGAAGATGGAACTTCTCAGTGTAGATGTGCAGCATGAACTTGAGGAGGGAAAGATATCCATCCGTATTTTTAAAGAGGGCAACTAGTCAGTTTAGCTGGTCAGGCAGCATGGGAAGACCCTAATGCCCATGAATTTGCTGCTGTACTTTACCTTGAATGTTTAACAAAGGCATGGTACCAAAGGTTTTCAACTTAAATATTACTTTGTGGATCTTGTATGATGCTCATGGCATCCCCATCCATCAACTAAATAATTCCTGTTTCCAGGAGGATGATACGGAGACCAAGAATTCAATAATGTATATTTGGCAAATTTTGGTGCTCCTTAAAGGTGGGACTCCTTTGTTCACTGGGGAGATGAGGTGTGAAATCAATGTTCATATGGTCTCCGCACCTCTCTGCTTGGTCGCTGGGGTGGCTGCAGCTACTGCACTTCTCATGTTGCTGAAGAGGTGGATGAGGAAATGATCAAAAAGGGTAGGATGTGGTTAAAGCCTCAGTTTGCTAACTGGGGCTAATGTGAGGGAAGCATATTATGTCTCATATCCATTAAGGCCTCCAGCAATCACCTCCCACGAAGGCAAAGGAGCAGTAGAGAAGGAATTGTGACTTCCTGAGTCCCAGCAGCTCCTAGAGCTGTTCCTGTTAATATTCAATTATGTGCTGCCCTGGACTTAGAGCAGCTTAGAGCTGAACTACATCTCACTCCAGCCCCGAGGCTCAGCTGCAGCAAACACAGCTGCAGGAGGCTGAGCCACGGAGAGAAACAGCCCCAAAACAGGGTTATCACACCTCCAGCCGCCTGTGCGGAACCAGTGCGTAGGAGGAACTGCTCTGTCCACCCCTGCCCTCTCCACCTCCCCTCTCCAGGCTGTGGGACTCTGGGGAGGTGGTTATTCTGTGAGCTGTGGCCGAGGTCATCAGACTCTTTCCCCCTTTTTTTACCCTGGATCTGCCAATTGACCACAGCTCTGCATGCGCTTTCTTCATCTCACACCACACAGCTTCTGCTGTGGCTTTTCCTTCATCTCATCCCCCCACCCTGAAGCGTGTCCCATCCTCATTGACCCACCCACCTTCTGATAAGTCCCTTCCACTTCCAAATCATGGTATTAACTTGACATTTGCAAAAGGTCACAGTGTTTGCTCTGCCTGAGTGTTATATTGCTCACTCTTTTGTTGTTCTGCTTTGTAAGCTCTTCAAGGCAGAGGTTATCTCCTTGCGTATGACTACATGGTGGCCAGGAGAATGAGGCCCCTGGTCTCAGTTGGTGTCTAACAGATAAATCAGAAATAATAACTCACTCATCTATGGAGACGCCGGCACCAATTTTATAGATTATTCATCAGAGGATAATGAATCCTAATTTATACGCAAAACCCTTCCTTCCAGAAGAGGTCCATAAGCAAGATCACAACTAATGTCTTAATTTCAAAGATTACCAGCATCAGATCCTTGCTGTATTTCCAGGAGTCCGTTTGGACCACGTGGTACTGCTGGAGCATATGCCATTTGCTGCAGGAACAAATGTGGGACATAAGGGAGGTGACACACAATACATACTTTGTGCATCCAGTTTATGCAGATGAAGTTCTGGCTTTTTTTAGCCTGGAGTTTGTCATGCTGGAGCTGTTTGCTGCATCAAACTAATTGCAATTGAGATGAGCGCGTATGGTATGCACATCATCAGGGTGTCCCCACTCCGGTGGCTGCACGTCCCAGAGAGGTGCAGCTGGTGGAGAAAGGACACATAAATTAAACCTTTGCTCTCAGGTGAGAATGGATCTGATCCTGTCTGCAGTCCTGACCTGATCAGTGTTCCCTGAGGTGGAGATGCAGGGCTGGAGCTCTCCCATCTCCTTTAGGTGGCCGGGAGGGCTCCAGCCAAGGTACAGACCCAGCAGCATCCATGAGGAGACACCCCAGGCTTGGCTCTTCTCAAACGTAAACCAATTCTGAGCCTCAGCTACAGCCAGGCTATACCAGAAAGGAGGATGGGAGAGTGGGGCTGTCAGATGCAGTAGCCTGAAGCCTGTGGTTGAGGCTACTCTTCGCCTGATGTTGGCATTGTGGTGGAAATGCATCCACGTCTGGAAGAGGTGCAGGTGGGGGATCTTGGCCTTTAGCTTTAGCAAGGCAGCAGACTGACAGCTGTGCTGGCTCTAGGAACAGCCTGACCTGCTCTTCTGCCATGGTTTGTTTAGGGACTCACACAAAAGCCAAATCATTCCCCCAAACAATGTACAGCCATTGCCAGGTATTAATTTTTCCATTGTTTATACTCCTTAAATTCCTCTATTATTTTGCCTTGAAAACAGCTCATTCCCTGAGTTAGCCCAGTTCCTCTGCTTCTCCAGGATATCCCTTGCCAGTCAGAGAAAACTGTACTAGGCAGGATAAGGCAGCACTGTGGCTCAGGGTCACTACACAGAGGTAAATTGCCTGCCATGGGTGGGTTGGTGGCTTGAAGGTGGATGCCAACCTGGAGGCATTAGGGCTGAGTTCTGCTTCAATTCCTGATCCGAGTCTCTCCCTCATGCCTGTGTGCACCTTGCAGGAATATAACTGAGCTTGAAGTATGTGCTTCTTCCCAAATTCATCTGGAATTCATTAATGGGTTCAGAAGCTTTTGGGAGAGAGGGATGGACATGTACCTGCACAGAAAAGCAGCGCAGCAGAACCTTTATTTCCTTGGGGAGGCAGCCTAAAGAAATATTAGCATTTATTCTCATCTGTTGCTGAGCTTACGACCCACACAAATAACAAGGAATAGCGAGCAAGCAGCCGGCTGCAGAATGGGAACAGGGAAAATGACTCAGCAAGCTTGGCACCAATCTGGAGAAAATGCAGGTACATTAAAACCTTGCTTGAGCATCAATCTCATCTGTGACGTGATGTAGAAACAGCAGCCAGTGTAGATATTTGGATTTGATGGAAACATTCCTTCTGATAAATGACTTAGCTCTGCTCTTGCAAGTAGTTAAATCCAGGAGCAGAGCAGGTGAGAAGCTGCCTTCATATATGCCAACAAAGGAGAGAAAAAGTTCAATGAAAACCTCTCACTGCATTATAAATACGCTTTTTTTCTTCTGCTATCAGTTGACAAATAGCTCCTGAATTATAGTTTCATGCTTTGTTCATGTCATTTTCCCCAAGAACAGTATTTCCTGCTACATCACCTTAGAAACTCGATCAACAAACACTCTGCTCCATACGTAAACAAAGCTTTATTTTACTCTATTTTTGACAGCAGCTAGCATTTTAGAAACCAGAACATCTCGGGTTCTCTGGGCTATTTGCCTCAATTTCACAATTTGATTTTGGTTTTGAGGGCCTGTCAGCACTGTTTATACCCAGATCTGTTGGAGTAGTGATGTTTTTGTGTGAGTGGCAAAGAAAATATATTGCTGCAAATTGCTCTCTGGAATCAGACTTTCTTCTCTTGGGAGTCTAAATGAAACTGCACTTTCTAACATATGGGAACTAAAGAGTGAAATTAATTCAAAAGAGAAGTGAAACAAGAAAATTCAGTGTTTACAACAAAAATGGATCAAAAAGAAGCAAAGATAACTGACAATTAAGCAGAACCATCTCCAAAACTCAAGCTCCAATAAAACCTAGGGGTGTTATAACCAACAGAGCACCTGAAGAACTCTGCAGGGCCCTTTAGCCATTTCCTTGTGTAATAACATCAGATCTTGTCCTGACCTCATGACAAGGTCTTTCCTTTTAACTATGGAAAAACAAGATCAGAGCCCTGTAAAGTTTTCTTGCTTGGTTTCATTAAACGAGCATTTCCCAAGTAGCTGCTGTGAAAAAACAAATTAATCCAACAACAAACAGGGATTTTATCTGGCAGTTTTTAAAAACCTGCATGGGAGCCCCAGCTACTGAGTTTCCTGTGATCTGCCACCACATGAAGACAGAGACCATCAGTTAGGGATTAATTTTAAGGCAGATATTAAAGCCTATCACATGATCAAGGATTTTCCTATATGTGGACTTCAACAGGATGCTTTAAATCCTGTGTGTGCACATGGATACGCACGTGTATGTGCACACTGGTGTTTATTCACAGGCAGACACAGTCTTCTTCAGGCCTTTCCAAGGAACATAAATCTGGGAGGGGGGGCAGAGAGAGAGAGAGAGAGGAGTCATCTTTAAACTTCACATTTTTGAAAGCAAGTTTTTGAAGGAGAAAGACTAAGGGGGAGAGAGCCAAGATCGTAAAGATTTTATAACTAACAACATTTTTTAAGAGGAGACAATCTCTGCTCTTTTTTAGTGCAAGATCTTGCAATAATTTAAAGCAAATTTGGGAAATAGCTCCCTTTTGACAGAAATGCTTCATTTTCCTTTTCTGCCGGGCTGTAACCTAAAGCGTCTCAGCTCGAGAAAATTAAATAAAGCTGAGCGATGATGCGCTGTCACTGCTGCTGCTGCCACTTTGCCTCCTGCAAATCTCCCAAAATCGTGCACAGCTCTTCCCAGGTCAGAGCCTGGGAAGGCAGCAGTGCCTTCTCCTTCCAGGCTCAATCCTACACCAGACAAACTTACCCCAGGCTTTGTAACACACGGCCGGGGTTTGCAGCGAGCGGCTCTGCCCGAGGTGCCGCTTCTAAGGGTTGGTGTGGAAACTCTTCCCATGACACAGCAGAACAGCAACAGCAGCAGCAGCAGAGTAAAACAGATCGGTTCTGGCAGTACTCCTAAAAGACTACTTTAAATTTAAGCTCCAGCCTCTTCCTCCTTTAAGGATGATCTGAAGAAGGGAATGTGGAATAAAAAGAGGCTTAGTGAGGCAAGGAAATGAGGCCCGGAGATATGGGAAGCAAAGAAAACTGTAGTTAGGCTCCACAGCAGTGGGACAGCCTGGATAAATGGGAGAAAGGAGCCCAGAGAGGAAATTCCCCCAGAATTGGATGGGAAATGTGGATAAAGTGTGTAGGCTGGATGGAGGGAAGACTGAGAAGAAGTAAGGAAAGGAGCATGAACTCTCCTCACTCAGTTAAATCTTTACAGCTAATATCATTAGTAATTTTTAGAAAACTCAAAAAAATTAAGAAATAAAAAATAATAGTAGAGATATCGGAAACACCGATCGGCTGGATATACAGCTCATTGCATGGGCACCTGGAAATGACTGAGGCAGAGAACAGGTATTTCAAATCCAAAGCAGAAATGGGAGAGCTGAGGAAGACAATCCACTGTCACTGCAGGATTGGGCCTGTGCGGGGTGACTGAGTGGCTCAGGTCCCCTCCCCGTGGCTGACAGCCACCAGCACCAACCCAGCAGTTAGGAAAAAGTCGTTTATATCACTCCTTTCAAGAAAACGTGGTGGGACACTGAAGAAATTCAATCCCCAACCTAAAATTTACTGCATCTGTGGCTCATGTTTTTTAATCTGCTGAGGGGCTGCTGGAATCTGTAAAGGCGTGAATGTGGGATTGCTTTTCTTCCTTCAGTTTTTAAAAACAAATCTACCTCCCCCTTTTCAATCTAGCCCCTAAAGCCTTGCACTTGATCACCAACGGGATGCCACCAGTTCGGGAGCAGAATTTGGGGGCCTCCCGCAGGAACTTTTCAGGGGAAAAACCCCGAGAACCCCCTGCACGTTGTTAGCCCGGCAGTGGGACCGTGGAGTGAGTGGGCTTCAGCTCTCTGATCCCAAATCCTAGGGGCTGGTGGAAAGCAGGGAATAAAACCCACTTCAGCACCGCAGGCGGAACAGCAGCCGGAGGAGCACGGCGCTGCCGCCGGCCGGCCCCGCAGCCCCGGCGGCTGCGGCCGGGCAGCGGGATGCGCGGGGAACCGGGGGCTGCCCGAACCACGGGGAATCGTTGGCACCTTCCCTCTTCCTTTCTGTGAGGGCTGGCTGCTTGCTGGTAGTGTTGCAGTGGCCAGCGCACATCCTTAGGAGCGGCTCCTTCCAGCAGCTCGGCGCAGAGCCGGCTGTCGGGAGCCGGCGGTGCGACGGGTCGCGACGGTGAAATCGCTTCGCTACCGACTGGCGGAGTTAAACGCGGGGGTAGCGACCACCCCATCGACCCCGCAAGGGCGGAACAGCTCACATCTGCTCCTCCTCAGTCCGACACAAACAAGGGGGTTTTGCGCCTTATTTATTTTTTCCTTTTGTTTATTTTTTACTTTTGTTTTGTTTTGGTTTTTTTTCTGCCGCTTCCAGCACCCGAGACCCAGGGCGGCCGCAGAGGAGCACCGGATCCCGCAGCCTCCAAGAGCGGGGTCCATCCTTCCGCATGGTGCCTGCCCGGCCGGTTATTCCTCGGTTATGCTTTTCTGCGAAAAGCGAAGGGGAAAAAGAAAAAAAAACCAAAACAACAACCCACTCCAAAAAAACCCAAACACCAAACCAACCCCTAGTAAATAATAATAGAAGAAGCAAGCGCAGCAACTTGCTTTAAGCGGAGGGCGGTAGGACCAGGGAGCGTAGCCCCCCGGGAAGGAAGGTAGCGGAGGGAGGGCAGGCGGGCACCGGCAGGTCTCGCAGCTCCCCGGGGGTACCGGCGGGTCCGGCGGCGGCGGACGTGAAAGTCCCCTTTAAGTTTCCATAGAGAGGCCTCCGGGTGTCACATGATGGACATGATATAACGAAACAACATCGTGGGGAGGGACGGAGGGAAGCAGTGGGGGAGCCCAGAGAGGCGGCGGTGCCCCCCGACCCGCCCGCCCCGGCTGCACCTGTCTCGGCGCGCCGGGAGCGCGGTGTCCGCCCCGCTGATGGGGCTGCGGGCGGCACCTTCCCCCGGGGAGGAGGAGAAGGAGGAGGAGGAGGAGAAGGAGGCGAGCCCGTGGCGGAGGTAAGTTACCGGCGGGACCGGGGCGGGGGGCGCGGGGCGCGGGCGCGGTGTGTGCGCGGAGAGGATGCGGGGTGTGTGTGCGCGGGGTGTCTGCGGTGTCCCCGCGGAGCTCCGGGCGTGTGCGCGCCCTCCCGCCCTCCATGTCCGCATTCCAGCTCATGTTGCGCAGATAAAATTCAAACTTGAGGTAAACACAAGCGGCGTGGGGGGGGCGGACGGGGAACTGGGGGGGAGGGAGGCTCGCTCCATCCCGGCTTCATCCCGGTTCCATCCCGGCTCCTGCCGCCCCCTCCCCGCCGCTCCCCCCGCTCCGCACCCGCGGAGCCCCCGCGCACCTGGGGGAGCGCCGGCACCGCGCTGCTTTCCCTGGGGAGAAAGAGCCGAGCGTCCCTTTCCCCGCACCCCCGGTAAGACACGGCGGGTCGGGGACGGGGGGGGAAGCGCGGCGCGGCAGGTGCGCGGGGTGCTGTCGCGACATGGCGGGGGGGGGTGCATGTGCGTCGCGACATGGGGGAAGCAGCCAAGTGACAGCGCGAGTGGCGGGGGGGAAAAAGGACGGGGCAGCGCCGCGTTGTTTTCCTCGGTACTGCGTGGGTATCCCAAATAGAGCGGGAATAACAGCGGTGCCCCCCCTCGCCCCCCGATCCCGCTTTTCTCCATACGCATTTCCAAGTGCGTATGGAGAAAACAAGATGCGGAGCGGGGCGGGCGGGGGGGGGGAGGCGGGGAGGGCCGCACTGCCGTTCGCAGCCCCGGTCCGTGACACAGGCGGTGCCGCCGCGGGGATATTTAAGCGTTTCCTCGCAGGGCGATGATGGAGGCGGCCGAGGGTGCCCCACAGGTGGGTGCGTGTAGGGAGAGGGGCCGAAGCGCTGGTCGTGTGGGGAGCACCAGAGCGGTCCCGCACTCCGCGGACTCGCGGCGGGAGGCGCTGCCGGGGCTGGGAGCGAAGTGGGGTGCGGGGACAAGACGTAGCAGCCGCGGGTTGCTGAGTGGCGCAGCTCCGGGCGCCGCGAGCGGTGCGGGGGTGACGGCGGTGCCGCCATGGCGGGTGTGAGGGAGCGGCGCCCTCAGGGGGGTCCCGGCGGCCCCGCCGAGGGCGGGAAAAGCGCGCGCGGCCCCCGCCTGGCGCCTCCTCGGCACTGCACCAAGGCGGCGGGCCGGGATGGGGGGGCGCAGGGGAGGGAGGTGGCGGCCACGCCCACCGCGCCCCCCCGCCGGCCAATCGCCGGGGGCGGCGCGGCGGGGACACGCCCCCCTGGCGCGCGCTGCGCTCTCCCGACCAATCGCAGCGCAGCTCGGCCCCCCCTCCATCGCCCCTCTTCGCCCACCCGCCTGTTTGTTACGGTCGGGGCCACGTGCCGGCGCCTCGGGCCGGTCACGTGGCCACGGGGCCGGTGGGTCTGACGGGGACCGTGGGGATCTGACGGGGACCATGGGGTCTGCAGCTTTCCTGTCGTTGGAGGGGTCTGATAGGGACCTGGAGACGTCCTGCCTCTGGGATCTGATAGGGTGACATTGGGGGGCCTGGAGTCCTCATGTCCAGGGAGGAGTCTGACTGGGAACAGGAGTGTCTGGAGCTGCCCTGTCTGTGGGGTTCTGATGGGGCAGGAGTGTCTGGAGTTGCCTTGTCTGTGGGGTCTGATGGGGCAGGAGTGTCTGGAGCTGCCATCTGTGGGGTCTGATGGGGACTGGCTGCCAGCCTGGGAGGAGTCTGAAGCCCCCCTGCCCAAAGGAGTCTGACTGGGCCTGGCTCTGGCTACTCACGCAGGGAGCCTGAATATCCCCTGTCCAGGGAATGTGGCCTGGACCCTCTTGCCATTGCCCTCAGGCCCTTGCTCAGCACCAGTGTGCATTCGGCATTCGGCCCTGGCCCCATTAAACCTTCTCTGAAGGGCCTGTCCCTGGCTGTTGTTCCTGTCATGGCCGAGCCGTGACAGCCTGTCCGTGGCTGGCTCTGGCCTCCAGAGAGGGAGGTGTTTCTCTCCCGAGAAGAGCTGTTTATGCCCAGTGATTTTTTTTTTTTTTCTTCCCATTTCTTTCCCCTCCCTCTGTGCTCTCCTGCGTAAGCCACAGCAGCAGCTCGGTGTCTGCCCAGCCCGGCAGTGTTACGGCATGGCTCTTATGTAGGTGAAGCTGGGGAACGCTGTAAGGATCATGTGGAGCTCTCAGTCTCCTGAGCCTGGAGCTTTGAGCCTATTTATAGGTGGGTTGGGCAGCGTTCCGTGTTGAAGGACTTGTTCCGCGTTCGAATCCTTGGCAAACGAGGCGTCTTAAAACGATGGTGTTTTGTTTGGGGTGGTTGTTCGTGGGAACAGGGTTTTATGAAACCGTCTGGGGCACTCTGGGTTGTTAGTAGGTTATGTGGAGAAAGGTGAGTCAGTTTGGAGTTAAGGAACGTGATGCCATTTTAATGGCAACTTCTCGGGTGGCAGAGCAAACAGTAAGAGGATACTCGGTTCTAGATCAGCAGCTTTCGGCTTTGCAGGCAGTGGACAACTCAGGGTCAGTGGGAAGCCACAGAGGGAAGGACATAGTGTTTTCTGTAGGCTTGTGCTCATTATACTGTTTTCTGTACTGCTGAAGATTTTGTGGCTGACAAGCTTAAAAAAAATGGAAATCCACTATTCTAGATCCCTGAGATGTTTTGGTTTAGAATAAGTGGAGGAGGGGGTGGGAAAAAAACCCCTCAGCTGTGTGTTCTGTTGTGTACATTTCTATTGTACAGCTTAAAAATGTAAAATTCAGTGTATTTTTAAGAGTTACATAACCTTCGGTAACGTGGTGAGTCTCAAGTAGCCTTCAAGAGTTAAATAACAGCAGATCAACGAGACTGGGTCGAGAGGAGGAAGGAGGATTTTATAATGGTGAGGACTGTACACACGATATTTAGAACTGCTTTAGTGTTGCACTAGAAACGAGTCTGATTAGAAGGAGAAGGATTTTAATACCCTATAAATACAGAGCATGAGAAGGAGGATGGAAAGATGAGGTTTGCAGTTTTATGCTAGTCTAGTCCGGTAAATGGATCAGTAATAGTTTATGATACTTCACGTTCTTCGGCTTCTCTTCCATCTGGACAATTTTTTACAATCTGAAATGGTGAGAACTTCCAGATATTGACCACTGTGGGTGAGGGAGGAAATCTGACCTTAAAGTCCCAAGAAATTACAGAAAGGAGTGAGGGGCACTGTAGTGGTGAAAGAACTGGGGTGGTGACACATGTCCTGAGAGAGAGCTGGTGCGCTGTGTTGCTTACAGGAGTAATTTGACACGGTGTTACCTACAGAAAGATGTTTACTCAGCCGGGGTGGTTCGTGCCGGCATATCCATGTTATCTTTTGTATTTTGAGAGTGGGGAAAGAGCCCTGCCTTAACAGAGGAAATTGCTGGGGAGCAGTTGACGTGCTGGAGATGTGAGGATACCTGGAGATGCGCAGCGTGCCAGCGCCTCAGAATTCGGAGTGTATGTGGAAGTGCTGGCATGGAATTAATGCACCAGGAAATTGCTTTCTCTGTTTTTGTTGGTGAGATGCAGTTAACATAAAACAAGCCCTTTGGATCCAGTATCCCATTTCTCTTTAATATAACTATGATCATTTATCTTCTCAGGCGGCGAGAAGGGGGGAAAAAAACCCAGTTTTGTTTTGTAACTTAGTTCACCTTCACTTCATTTGTTGTCAGCTCATGACAAGGCACAACGTGTGCTGCACACTCTGTTCCACTGAGCTGTTTTGGTGACGAAAACAACGTATATGAGAAAAAGAGCTATGAAAAATAGGTGTTATGCTGGTTCTTTCTACTTTTTATGCAAACAATCCCCATTTTTCTCTGAAGTACTGAGAAAGTGTCATATTAGGGTCTTATGCCTTGTCAGTTTCGGTGGCAAAAAGGTCACTGTTTTAGTTGTCACAAGTATTCAAAATGCAACTGAAAAGAAAATATTTCAATTAGTGTTTGTATTGGTTTTGCAGTAGGAAGTAAAATCTTTCTTCAGTTTTATTAAGAAGGGAAATTGTCAACTTACTTTAAAAATATGTTCATTTATGCTGTATTAGTCTGTTATATTGTTAAAATAAGAGGATTTCTTTCATCCAGGCTAGATTTTAATTGCTGTAATCACGTGTTTACTATATTTCTTTTATATTTATCGATGAAAACACAGAGTCATGGTTTTCTGACCTCATGTATAACATGACCAGCTGTAGTTCATGCCGTGTTTGCACGGTGTTTTCCCGTAAACATCTTGCTCCTGGAATTATTGGTAGCACAAGAATATAAGCTTGAAAATACTGTCACATAAAGGGTTAGAGCACTTACAAACAGGAATGCTGAAATTCAAGGCTTAAAAAAAAAAAAAAAAAAAAAGCAACCTCTCCCCAGCAGTTCTTTCAAGTGAGTTTGATGATAATTTTGGATCCCGACTCGTGGTTTTCTAAATGGCTGGAGATGGAATTAATGGGACTGCAACTCTTTGTCATGAATTTCAGCATAAACAATATTTTTCTTTCTGCTTTGGATTTCATGCAAATACAGTGAAAAATCCCCTGTCCTTTTCCAGTCCTTCAGGATGCTGCACCTCAGCCAGCAGACGAAGTGTTGTTGTCTAACAGCGAGGCTGGAAATGGGAGTTGTTTGTGCTGAGTTTTACCCTTACCAAGGTCAGAGATTTCATCCTTCCGTAGATTCCTGATCTGGGAATTTAACACTTGCAGTGAGTCCTGGTTTTGGAATTTTCATGAACTTCTTTGAGCCCTGGCAGGAATTTAAACATCCCCATGTTGTGCTTCTTCCCAAACGTAAGTTTGGAAATGCCTGAAGTAGTGACGTCTGTGGGGCAGAAATATTAATCAGGGCAATAAAGCAGTCAAGCTGAAAATCCAGGTTTCTTACATGAAACTGATTTAATTGGCAGGACAAAAAAAAAAGGTGGTAATTGTAATAATATTCCTGTTTAAAATAATTTTGGCCAATATGGGCAGTGAAGTTCTCTTCTGACAGTGGTTTATGATTTGTGGGAAGTAATTTGGATGAGGAGAAATGGTCCTACTCTGTCTCATAGTGGGCTGAATTTCAGTGTACTGTTACTTCAGAATTAGTCTTTCATAATTAAGAAGTATTAGTGAGCCCATGGTAAATGTTTTGGGTTTGTTTTTTGTTTTTTTTTTTCCCCAATTCTTACTATGACAGACGTCTCTTACTAAAATATAAGCAAAGGAAACTGAGAAACAAATGGTTTAGAGGGCATTTATAACATCACTTGTAAGCCTTGATTTTACAAACACTCCTCTGAATGTGTCTTGTGTAAGGAGCAGGTCCTATTAGGGAACGTAAATTGGGCAATTGTGTAGAAAATCAGCAGAGTTGGTAAATTCTGAAGCCATCATCCTGTTTTTTCTGTCCTATATTTCAAATCCTTGCTCTTATTCAGCCAAGCCCATGTTGTGCTTACATGTGCAGAGTGCTGAACAGTAGCCTCATCTAAACAAAAAACTTGTGATTTCAGCCTGCCAGTAATAGTGACGTGACGTTATTATTTATTTTCATTTATTTTATTTTTCATTTGTGTCATCTTGCCAATTATCAGAAGCAGCAATTAGTTGTCAGGGGCAGGGGGGAAGGTGAGATGAACAGGATGGGGAGAGGGAAACCTAGGAAACCTAGCTAGGAAAATTTAGCTATTTCTGCCCCAATTTACCTGTGAGCTGCGCCGAGATGTACCAATTTCAGTGTGGAGCCTGAATGTAATGATTGTCAGCTTTTTTTGTAATGATTATCAGCTTGGGCTGAACATCATCCACAGAACTTCTCCTGGTACAGGTCGAGCAAGTTTGGATCTCTCTGCAAAATATCCCTTGAATTTGGGCTAATTATTTTTCATCTGTGTTGTCATTGGGTATATTTTTTTGGTAGCTTTCAGATTTTCAGAAAAGCAAGATGATTTTTGTGTTCATTTAATAGCATCGTGTATGGAATACCCTAAAATGTGCTGTTTTGAGTAATACCTGCATTATGCACAGGTTGCTGAATTTTAACACATCTGTAGTAGCTTCTCGAGGCGCTTGTGCAAAAATTGAGTTGTAAAATGAAGGCAGGTGCTGGCCTTGAATAAATTCCAGTGTGCTGAGGAAACAAGGGAAAATCAAACTGGGATTCAGAAAGAAAACAAGCATTTGCCTGGGTTTTACGCTGATGATTATTTACATCAGCACAGGAAGGTGTTTACCGGTGATCAGGTGCTGGTGAGACGTGTCAGAAGCAGGAGGGATCCTTGTGTTTGGATTTTTGGAACTTGGGAGATTTCTTGCTACGCAGCAGCTCATGTGAGCAGCTGTCAGGTCTCCTGGGAGGGAGATGAAGCCTCCAGCCACCGTGTTTACTTCCAGCAGGAGGAGGAAAAGGACATTTCTGGCTATTATCTGCGTGTGTTTTGTAAACTGAAAGCACTGTTAATGCTCTCGGAGCAGGGTGTAGTTGCTGTATCATTCTGCAGTGTCGTTCTCCACCCCTTTTTATTTATTTATTTTAAATTTTAGCATAACTTCAGTGTTCATCTTTCAACATCTGCTGGGTATTGATGGATCGTCTGTAGCTCTTGGGAGATCCTTAACATCCTAATTTCTCTGGCTTCGTGGCAGTGCTCAAGGACCCTGGAGCAATCGGGATTACATTTATGGCATTGATAGGAGAGCAGGATCCCAAATCTGGGAAGCAGCAGGTATATTTTTCGCTCTGTAAAAACGCGAGGACAGGAAATACGTCTGGAGGAGAAGCCTCGGCGGAGCGGCAGCGTTCAGAGCCCGCAGCGTGCGGTGCTGCGTGTGCTCCGAGGCAGATGTCGGCGGTGCCTCGGCTCCATGGAATACTCCGCTTCTTCCCAGGCGATTTTTCCAGCGTTGCCCTCTGCCGGAGGAGACCCGCAGCGCCAGGGATTGCTGTGTGGGCTCCCTGGATAGAGTCCTTGGCACTTGGCACTTCTTAGCAGCTCGGGTTCCAAGAGCCCACCTTCCTCCTGGAGCTGCAGCAGGGGCCCCTGTTGCAGCCAGAGCTGCTGATTCCTGTTCTTCCCTCCTCATCCCTCTCCGTGGGCATCTGTTCAGGGAAGCTGGTGGTTGTTTGGATAAACTGAAAGCCAAACAGTGGGTCCAGCATTATGGGATCAGCTGTTTTTCCAAAGGTTATTGTCCAGGAACCGCGACTAATTCTGGTTGTGCACATTTCCCATAAAACAATTTGAATCTTTGGATCATTAGTCCTGTCTGGCTTTGCAGATCCAGACGCTTTTAAGACAATATTGATGTAAAAATCAGTATTTTGAATGTAAATACACTTCAATTTGGTTTAAAATTGTTTGGTGTTGACACAATATGGAACAATAATAAGGCTGGAGCAATTAAATGTACAAAATTTCACTAACATTGACTTTATCTGCTGCTCCGATCAGCCTGTACTATAGCACAGCTATATGTTGTGGGTTTTCTTTGTTTTGGGGTGGTTTTTTTCTTGGTTTAGTTTTTGTCATTTGTCCACTTTTTTTGTGGTTTGTATTTTTTTTTTTTTTGTCCTTGGGGGGTTGTTTTTGTGTTTTGTTATTATTTTATTAATAATAATCATTATCCTTGGGGGGGGGGAGAATTTTTTTTTCCTTTGTGTTTTTGTGGTTTAGGAAGAGGCCGTCTTTTTGGTTTCCAAGAAACTGCAGGTTTCATGTATTGCTGGTATTGATGTTTAAAGGAGTTAAGCAGGGCAGAGCTCAGCTATACTGTTTCAGTGGGAGTTGAGTGGGGACCTCTGTTCTCCCAGTCCTTGTTAACGGAAGTGCTGACATTCACGGGGAAGTCCTTGTTGAGTATTGGAGAGGAAAAAAGGCAGAGATGGTGACTGTGGAGAAGTAACTGGGAATTGTGAGCTGAAATGCTATTTATTGAATAAAACAGAATTCCTCAAAAGCGGTATTACTTCAGCAGTGAATGAGTCATGTCTATAAGCAGCAATAATTTGTACTGGAGACCAAAATTGTGTAATACAGTGGGGGGAAAATGCTGGTAGGGACGTTTGATAGGTTAACCCAGGCCTCCAGCATTGTGATGGGAGAGCAGCATCTGTCAGAGCACTCTTTCAATTACAGAAGCATGAAAATAGATCCTCATGGTGCAGCCTGGATGGCAGGATCCAGCCCTTCACTACTACGCAGATGTGCAGGATGATTCCTGCAGCAGATTTCAGGCTCCAAATTGGAACTCTCATTGCTCTGTTTTTCAGCTTTTTTGTGCCCTTCCCCCTTTCCAGGATATATTGCAATCCCTGGTTGTTTAAAGACCAGTGGTTTCAAAAACAAACCCTTGTAGCCTTTTCCTGTGAAGCAAATGTTGTGTTCCTGTGGGTAAAGTTACTACTCTAAGATGGTTTACGGAAGATTATTCTCCTGGTTGCCTGGATCAGGTAAATACTAGAAACATAATTTGTCATGTCTAATGTTCTCCTGGTTAAGTCCTCCGTAGGATATATCTGGTTGTATTTATCCCTTTTGTTGATGTTCTCTTTTGCAATTACAAAGTACTACTATATCATGAGCAGGTTTAATTCTGTTCCAGATGCTATGGGCTGATAAAGTGCTAATGCGTCTTCTGGCAGTTTCTTGTGAGATCAGTTTCCATGAAAAAATTGTATTTACCCCAAGTCAAGCCTGCTTTGGAGCACAGGTTTGTGATGCATGTACAATTCCTGGTAGACAAGGATTATAATTTATGTCTTTCTACTTCTACTACTTCAGAAAAATCTCCCTGAGTAGATAAAAACTCTAAGTCAGCTCTGAGACTTTCAGATGCAGTCTCTTTGGTAGCTGTGTCAATATTAATTACTGTATGGCTCTGATGGTACCTATAAAGTGACACCTCTTCTGGCCTGCAACATTTCTCCTGGGCAAACTATGCTTGGCTTATTTAGTTTTTCTATTTGATACATAAATCTTAGCAAAGATCTTGAACAACACTGTTGAGCTGTTCATTTTTCTTTCTGGTAATGCGGACAGATAGGCATCGTGTTTTTTGAAAGAGATTCCAGTGATTGCTTCCTAGTTAACGATTTTTCCCTTGAAATGTTCCTCCATGGTTGTGCCTGCAGTTAGTGTCCATGCTAGGTCTTGTTTTCAGGCTGCTGCTGCCTTGCAGGAAGCAAAAATGAGGTGACTAAGTCTGTCCTTTCCCTCCCAGTGGCATTCATGATTCGTCTGTTTTCTTCAGTTGTTTTTCTGCTTTTCCTGCAACAAGAGGAGACTTTGCCTCATTCCTGAGTGACGGGTTATCTTTGCGGTTTGTTGATTCTGGATATGCAAAGAAAGAATCTGCAAGAGCAGAAATTCCAGCAGGGAAGGACAGCAGTAGGGAGGTTCTCTTCGTCTAGTAGCAGTCAGACTCCTAAGATCAGCTTTCCACCCTGACCCTGTGTTTTGTTCCATTCTGCCCATCATTGTCACCAGGTATCCAAAGCATAGGGATGGGCAAAATTCATCCTGGGCTCCCAGCACTGCTTAAGGCAATGTTTCTGTGGATTGCAGCAGTGTGGTTCATGACTTAGAGGTTTCTGGAGTGACGACTGGGATTGTGGAGTCATAGAATGGTTTTGGTCGGCAAGGACCTTAAAGATTCATCCAGTGCCACCCCTGCCATGGGCAGGGACACCCTCCATTATCCCAGGTTGTTCCAAAGCCCATCCAGCCTGGCCTTGGACATTTCAGGGATCCAGGGGCAGCCACAGCTTCTCTGGGCAGTCTGTGCCAGGGGCCTCAGCACCCTCACAGGGAAGAATTTCTTCCTATAAGATAATAATTCCAGTTTTTTTCTCTAGACCAGGGCCCGTCAGTGAAGACTTCCCATCCTGTGGTTGTAAGGTATGTTTTCCTGGCATCTTCGCTGTGTGTGCTAGATGGGTGAAAGTTTCCAGGATACTTCCTTTTAAGAATGATTTTGTAGCAGCCTTTCTTTGCAGAACTGACTTCAGAATGAATTTCCCTGCTAGCATTTAGTTTAAAATGGATGAAGATTATAAATACTTGTTTTTTCAGCTAATCTTACTCAGCTGACCCCTCTACGTCTGCATTCTGTGTCTCTCAAGGGTTCTGTTAAATAGTATTTATATTAATAGTACCATCTACTGCCGAATTCCTCCTGTGGTTTATAAGAGCATATTTAAGTATTACATTATGTTAACCAGCTTCACTGGTAGCTTGGAATTCAAGCTGTTTGAATTTGCAGTTCTGCTGCTAAGTCACTCATCCCCTGTGAATGTTGTAAATAGGATTTAGACCTGTAGAGAAGGAGGCCTGGGCAGCAGGGGCTGGGATTCCCCAGCACTGCAGGGAAAGGGGATGTCCAGAGATGCATCCACAACCACCTTTGCTCCTGAGGAATTTGGTGTGTGTTGGCCAGTGTCCCCAGCACTGAGGGCATGGCAGAGGAGGTAGGGAGGGAATTCTCTGTGAGAATCTGTGATGACTGTGAGCATCAGTTCTGAAAGTATGGAAGCACAGAACCCCTGGCTGGGTAAGATTTAAAAATCAGAGGCTGTGAAGAAGAGACAGGTGGCTAATATAGGGAGATCAGAGTAAACTCATAAAATCATTCAGATTGGAAAAGACCTTTAAGATTGAGTCCAGCCATTAACCCAGCACTGCCAAGTCCACAGCTTAATATAAAAAGTCAAACAAAACTGTTTCCTCTGTACACAAAAATCAAATCTGAAGAGTTCATTGGACTTCTCTATATTGCATCTGCTTATTACTAATTCATGGTCCTAATACATACTATTAGGCATTTTTGCTAACTTAAGGGGCCTATCAATTGACTTTTATAAACTCTGTGTTTCATTATTATATAATTGTGGTATTACCTATGTCTTGGTGGGGAAGATGGCTTTGTATCCATCTGGGAAGATGTCATCCCGTGCTCAGCTCCAAGTTAAGGCAGCAGTTCTGAGGCTCCCACCTTTGCTGTCTCATCTTCCTGCATGTTGGATTTCCACTGGGATCTTCCGTAATCCTTCCAGCTGGCTGTGCTTCCTGTTGATTTGCTTATTGCTCTTCCTAATGAGTGCTGGTGGTTGTATAAACACAGAAGGGTTTGATGCCTTTTATTGAAAGAAACTTGGAATTGATGGAGGAATTAACTTCAGGGATGTCAAGTGCTTGGAGCTGTGGCACAGAAGTTAGTTTAGGAATATTGCATGGATCTTAAATTTAGATTTCATGGAAAGATACATCTTTGTGTTACAGTAGATTAATGTGTTGGCCAAGGATAATGCTGGCTTTTGAAGAGCTTATCTTCAGATGTTTAAAAATCTGTTCTTGTGTTTTACCATAAACTGATGTGGTCCAGCAGTCATCTGGCTCACGTACTGGAAATATTTTGTTTTTCTTTTAACATGACTCATTACCATGCATTTGTAACTATGGTTATTTTCTCTTAAAGGATTTGTTCTGCCCTTTAATTATCATGTTTTGGGGCATTCAGGTTTGACTTATTACCAACGTGGAAATTCCTCCAGGGACAGCTAGCTTCCAAAGAAATGTTTTAGGCTGCTTGCCCATAAAATTAGTCCTCTTACTACTTCTCTGTTAGTCTGGAGCTTCAGTGAGGTTATGTTGCCCTAGTGCACGTGTGAATCTTACAACTTATTTAAGGTGTAAAAAGTGTTGCTTTTGATGTGTTTTGGGGAGAGTTCAGCTGCTGGAGATCTCTCACTTGCTCAGTAGCAGTGGTGTGTGTTTGTACTGATGAAATAACAAGTGAACAATAGTGGCAGATGTTATTACTGATCATTTGGACTTGAAAAAAAATGAGGAAACATTGTCCATGTATTCCTGTTCTCACTAAGGTATTCCATTAATAGCTAGTGACCATTTCCCTTTCTTCTTGCATTATTACGTATCTTCTTGTGGTTTCTCTAAGTTTTTTGTTTTTTTTTTTTGTTTTTTTTTTTGGTCAGAGAATTAGACTGTCTGGTTTTGTTTGCTTTCTGAAGGATGATCTTGCAGTTCCTGTTCATTTTTTTATTGCTGAAGAGGATATTTTAGATAGCAGAACTTCTGATTGGGTCAGTTTTGTTCATTATTTCTTCAGTATTGGATAATTCTCTTTCCTTACCTTGGTTTCTTGTCTAAGATACTTATTGCTGATGGTGTTTGTGATATTCCTGCAGAATTAATGCTAACTGCTAGTAAGAATATTGAACTGGAAATGGTTTCCTAGGATTCTGAGTCTTGTCATTTGATATAGGAAGCCTGATGTTGCATAATTGCTATATAATTTGTACTTTAAAATAATCAAACTCCATCTTAAGGACAGGGTTTTTTACTTCCATTATTGGAATTAAAAGAAAGATACCAATTTTCAGAGCATCCAGGATCTTGAAAGTCTTCTAATTGCCAGCCTAACATTTTGATGAGCCATTTCATGCTCACTTTTTAACGATAATTGCAGAGTTTGCCTTATGCCTCTTTGCTAGTATTTATTACTCCATTGCTTTTATGACCAGGAATTACATCAGTTACTACCTTTCCAGTCAGGTAAGCAAACAAAGCCTCTAGTCTGTGTTCAGTATTGAATTTTCCATTCCCCTGACTGCCCCAAACTCTGCCTGCTCTGCATTCTTGGCTCAGCTCAGAGCTGGCGTTGCACCTTGGTTTGCCTGCAGCTAGCACAGTTAAACCAGCATGGGACACAGTGTCCCTGAGGATCGCTGTATTCCTCTAGAACGTCTGTGGTGAGTTCAGCCTGCTGTGCTGTGCTCTGACGTGCAGTTGGAATCGTTCATCAAAGCACAAACATGATTTAAGGAATTATTCTTAATCGTCTTGCTGTTGTTTGCTGCAGCTGAGGCTGCACGAAATGAGTGCTCGGCTCGCCCTCCATTTCCTGTCTCAGAAACCTCATGGTCCTGCCTTTCATTTTGGAGCTGGGGCTCCTGTGTTGTTTCCCAGTGTGGAGGCTGCAGGTGCTGCTTCTCCTCTCTGCACTCAGCTGATTCCTGCATTGAATGCTTGAACACAAACCACGGATGGAGCAGAGGACGGCAGAGCAGGAGCTTGTCCAGCCAGGGGTTCTTCGGTTCTGAGAGGCAGCAAGAACTGGCACCTGTTGTCCTATGGCTGCTGACACTGATCTTGGCTGAGAAATGAGAGTTCCAGGTCTAAGGCTATGGCTAGTGGTCAGGCAATGTCCTTTTTGCTTTGGGGTTTGTTGGTTGTTTTTTTTTTTCCTCTTAAATTCGCAGTGAAACAGGCCAGGTCAATCTGCCAAGCACAGAACTTGCAGTTGCAAGGTAGAGCTTAACCGTCTGCTACCATTCCTGCTACCTAAAACCACCTTTCTTTCCATGCCACAGTGTGAATCCAGTTCCCTTAAGCAGGGCACGCACAAAAATTAGGTGAATTTTCCAGGCAGCCATAAATTGGGGTCAGGGTTGCTTTATTTAGCAGGTGTGTCACTCTGATGACCCACGGCCATGCAGTAATGGGCTAGGATTTTTCCTCCTTCATCGTTTCCAAATTAAGGAGCTGTTCACCTGATGGGAATATGTATTTTACCCAGGTATCTGATTGTACATCTGCTGCTGTTGAAATTCATCCTACTTCTAATATTTAAGTCTATTTTTTAAGTTCTTTTTGTACAATGTCATGGTTCTCCTTTCCTAACCTAGTTTTATCAAAAGCCATAAAGAAAAGTGAAGATTACTAGTGGGGAGGAAAACCCCCCAAAATTTACTCCAAGCTGATAGATTTGTAATTCTGAGCATCTACATGTATCCACCAACCAAGGTCATGACTAATTACATGTGAAGAACTTAGTGCAACCCATGTGTTGAAAAAACTTGGATTTTTGTGTGTTCTCTTTTAGCAAGATTTAAAACATGTCCCAAGATACGTTTTGAAAAGTGGATGATGAGGTCCAATTCTTCTTGAAGGTGTTGCAGCTCACTTGGAAATACTCTGCTCAGTGAGGTAAACCAGACACATCCTGCAGATTTGAGGATGGAGAAATGTGCAGTGATCTTCCAATCAGTGATAAAAGAGCTTATAAGAGAGTGGTTACATTTTTGTGTTACTTGGGTAGAAATAAGGTAGGCTTGAAATCCAAATACTTGGCTAAGTTCTTTAAAGGAGAAACAGCACAGAATGGAGAAAGGATTAAACCTGCTTTAAAAGATGGGAAGATAAATAGAACCTGAAAGCCACTGTAACACTTGTCAAACAATGATAAATAAATATCAAATAGTCTTTGGTCAATTCAAATCAGAAATAGAATGGGGAAGCACAGCTCTCATTGCAGGTGATAGCATTTAACAGTTGGTTCTGTCCTTTGTAAGGAGGAGGAAAGGCAGGATAATTAATGGATATGATGGTTTAGAAGGTAGGTAAGAAGTAGAGACAGGTAGTTTCGGAAGGGAAGGAAAAGGGTGGGTTGGTAGTGAATATATGGATTTTTGGTGCTTGGCGTGGCTATGAGGGGTCACATCATCTGCATATTGGGGCTTGGCACAATGGAGTTAATATTCAGAATGTAAGAAAATCGTTGAAAGGTTGTGATATTACAAAGATTTAATGGTGTTTCACTGCTTGGAGATGGCACAAATATTGCATTGATTTGTATTTTTAGACCTTTAAAGACCCTATTCCTTTGATCTGCAGTTTTCATAATTGGGAAGCATTGAGTGAACATGCTAAAAGAAAGTGGCAGGGAGAAAATACTGCTCTTTTTCATGTTGTAATTGTGTGGCGTTTACGTGAAGCTGTGATATCACTGGCTTCCGGTACAAGCTGCTTCCTGAAAACCTTCTTCTACATGGTACATCTAAAAATGTACTTCTTAGAAAAACTCAGCTGGTTTTTGTTTTTCCTTCTCGTGCTGCTGCTCGACCACCTGACTCTTGTTTTTACTCCAGAGCTTGTATAGCAGTGCAGGATGGTGATCCCTTGGGACGGAGGGTGATGCTGCAGAGGGCATAGGTTGTACTGGAGAAGGTACCATGGAGAAATTGGGTTCACAAAACCCAAACCAGGCAGTGGGAGCATGGAAACAACTTAAACACATAGTCTGACACATAGAAAGTATTGATAGTCTCAGGCTTTAGCAAACTGTGAGTCATACGTTCACAAGTGATGTCGTCAGGTTTGAAATAATGAGGTAAAACCGACATCAACAAAATCGCTCTGTGTTCCTCTTTTCCTGTTGATTTTCAAGTATGTGAAAAGCAATTAGTTACTTGCAAAACCAGTTGAAATGAAATATTTTTTTTTTGATGCAAAGTTTTCATGCTGTTGGTGGCTTCTAGACTTTTATGTTTGAGAATCATGGAATTGTTAGGCTTGGAAGAGACCTCTAAGACCGTGGAGCTCAACCATTCTCTCAGCACTGGCAAAAGAACCCCACGTTCTCAAATGACACATCCTCATGTCCTTTAAATCCCTGCACGGATGAGGACTCTGACACTAGCCTGGGCAGCCTGTTCTATTCCTTAACAACCCTTTTGGTGATTTTTTTTTTCCATAATATCCAACCTAAATCTCCCCTGGTGGAACTTGCAGCAGTTCCTTCTTGTCCTGTCTCTTGTTGCTCAGGAGATGGAAGTAGCCATCAAATATCTCTTTAAGACATGAAGGATTTGGCAATAATAAAAAAAACCCCAAGCATATATGTGTGTGTGTGTGTGAGATAAAGGAAACAGGCAGCCAAGCTTTATTACTCATCACATAGAACAGAGTTTTGGATTGTATGACATTTATAATGTAAAAGAGATGATTCCAACCAAAATGCGTTCTTTGAAGTGAAATATGGTCCTCTTAGAGCAATATAAATTAACTAAACTGTAGCAGGTCAGCATGTGTGGGAACCAGGAAAGATAAAAGGTGTGTCTGAAGGAAAAATGGGAATTCTGAACTTGGTTTAATAGAGTTATATCTGGGGTTTTTTTATTTTATTTTTTAAAACCAGATGAACTGAAATAATTCAAAAATACATGTATTTTTTAAAAATAAAAGTAAAATCCTATAATGCCTGGATGACATATTTGAGTAGAATATTTTTTTCTATTTTGTAGGGATTTTTTTCTTAATTAGCTAAAATACTACTTAAGGCTAATACCTGACCTGGCAGAATAAAGACTAGCTAGAACACCTTTAAAGGAGTGCTTTGATTTATAAATTATCTAGGTGTTGCAGTATATGAAAAAACAGACATTCTGCTGTGAAAATGAGTGTTTGAAAATGGTGTGTCAGTTTGAAGGTTGAAGATAAATGTGAATTTCTGGGGTTAGTAATACACTCATTTATTTCGAATCAGATTGTTTTGATGGCCATGCATAGTATACTGAAACCTGCCAGTCATCACAGAAGTCGTAACAATGGGAAATTCTTAAATACAAATAGTTCTTAAATTTACAAGCACTTTTAACAATACTGTGGTTTTAGCCAGTCATCCTGCTGTTTTATAACAGCTATAAACTCTATTTCCAGAAAGACACGCTGCCTGTCAACCTAAAGTTGGCAACATTCCTGTGAATTTCCATGGTAATTTTATCGGTAATTAACATTTGTCAATAGCTTGTCTGTCATAACCCTTACATGTCTCAAACTTCTTCTGCCTGTATGGCAGTGAGATTCCTAAAATTCAGCTTTGTGACTTTTGCCACCCCTGTAGAAAGAACCAGAGGTTTAAAGTCCCTCAGTGTGCCCGTGTTCACTGTTCTGTTGACATTGCATTTTTTTCCCTCTCATTGTGTGGCACCAATAAACTTGTAGCTGTGGCACCAATATCCTCATCTTCTGGTGTGTTTATTTTTTTATTCTGGGTCTTGGGGAGGATGCAGTGTGGTCATAAGAATTGCAGGTTATCCCAAAAAGTTGTACTGGCTTGAGGTCCAGTTGAACTTTTCAGTTCAGTCTGGTAGAGCCCTTGATGATTTTTACATTTCTCTGTAGGTTGGTGTTGTCATTCATCTGAAAGAATATGGGAATATCTCTTTAATTGTTTTTTGTCACTTCTTGAGTAAGTGCACGGTCACCTGACAGGTGGAAAAAAAACTCAAATAAAGTTCTTCTTTGTTCTGTTTTGGATGAAATGCAATAACCTGTGATAGAAAAGGGTTCAGATAAAGTGACCTAAAGCCTTTGGCCTGCAGAGCTGCAGTCTAGCTGCGTTGTAGAAATGAAACTGAAGTTAATGAATCTTCAGTAATGATCACATTACTTTGTGTTTGTGTTTATTCACATTTTAGAAGTTTTGTCTTTGGGTGGAGCTGGCACATAGACTTAGCTTAAAATTGTGTTGGAGCCACTTAGTTTTCTATGTTGCTTAAAAAGCTAAACCTTGAAGTACTTTGCACTTCATGTGTTCTTCTGAAACATTAAATTGTTTTATTGGTTCTACGTTTGCTGTGCGGTACTTAGTAGTTATCTTTGCATCTTGATTTTATCCCCAGTGAATATCTAGTGCTGAGCTTGTGGGAGCTTTAATTTGGGTGAGTAACAGTGAGCAGTATGTGGCTTGACAGCTGGAATTTCCCAAAATCAAGGCAAAATGAGGGAAATGAAGAGTTAAAGCAAGGACAGGAGCTCGCAGCAGCAGCAGATCAGTGCAGTTTCAGATACTTATCACTAGGAGGACACACAGACCGTGATATTAAGAAGCTAATTGTTTACCTTTTCCTATTAACAGGTTTGGTGCTGCAATATTTTATCTTGAACGGGAGCCATATATTAATGTGTTAATTATGATACTTTATTTTACTTGTAATTAGAAAGAGAAGGTTGTATAATGCACAAAACTGGAGTGTAATGACACGAGGAAATCTCCCGGGGATTATTTGTCGGTGAAGCAGACACGGATTCTCGAGGGCGTTCGTCCACCAGAAATAGGTGACATTTAGGTAGAAGTGATCCCTTTTTTTTACCATTTACTTTCCAGCTTTGTGGTGCAAGAATTCCTTACGCACCTTTCTGTGATGCGTTTGTGGTGTTTCCTGCTGGTCAGGACACTGCATGAGGTGGATCAGTGGCTGGGATTTGATACAGTGTTGGCTGTAATCTTCATTTAATCTGTTTGTGGTCTTTCACAGTGTTTGCAAATGGCTTTTCTTCTACTTGTCTATATGTGTTTACTTAGATTCTGATGTACAGTGTCTGTGTCAGGTTGAGTAATATGGAAATTAGTCTTAATTGATTTAAATAGTTTGTAGACTGCCCATGTTGCTGAGGCAAGCTGTTACCTAATAAAGACTTTGGAATCTGACTCTTTCAGTATAGAATCATTATTGATATCACACATGCAGACAAAGATGATAACTGAAGCATATGCTTCAAATAAAATGACACGAGAAAATGAAAAATGGTTTCAAATCTGAAGTTACTGAAGGATGCACAGAAATAACACCAGATGGAGAGAAAAAGAGAAACTAAGACAGAGATTATTAATAAGTGTGGTGTGTTGCTGTTGTATAGAATAGAATCCTACAGGCTTTCAGTGTGTAAGTCTTGTTAGTTTGGTTATAGTCTCTTTGCTGTGTAAAAGTGAAAATGCATCATTTCACTCCTCCAAAGTAATAATCCCTGAGGCTACAAGAACTGGCACAAGCCAGTTCTAAGTCACTTTTGAAAATGTACTAATTGTTTTGCCATGGTAGATGGTCAAGATTGAAGTGTATCTTCCTGAAAAATAATACATATGGAATTAATGTGATTTTATATCTCTGGCTTCATAAACTATCACTGGGAGACATTTTCATCAGTATTGAGACTTGTTTCTGTAGTTCCATTTCATCAGACTAAAAAGCAAACCACTGAATCTCCTTTTGATAAAAGACGTGGTCTGGAACTGTTTGCACAGTTGGCTTTGTCAAAATTCCTGTGTGGGAACACACTGGTTCACCTTCCCCTCAGTTTAATTTTTCATACATTTCTTTCATTTTTGCAGCAAATCCTGCATTTTACTTTTCCTGCAGGCTGCAGTTCTGTCCATTCGTTTGTATTCCCATCAGTTCAGTTGACTTTATCATTATTTTTCGTGGAATCAGTCTCTGCCTTTGAACAAAAACTTGGTGTTCTATAGGAGACCCTCAGTTGTTGGAAAACAAGGGTCCAGCTTGGTTCCAAACTCTTGAATCAAGTATCTGTTCTGACTTTGTGGACAAGGCTGAACACTCTGCAGATCTCGAGCTTCAGCCTCTTGGGTCAATTAATTCTTCAAAATTTGGGCTAAATAGTCAAGGGTTGTCTGAGCACCGTTTTATTTTCTGACCCTGCAGAGATTTTCTGTGTTTTGCAGAAATTTCTACAAGTCTGGAGTGTAGGACCTGACTCAGCAAAGTAATTCTTTTTATTTACTACAGAAGTTTTAATGACTGAGGCTTCTCAGTCTGTCTTTATGATTTTTAAAAAGATCTTTTAATTACTCATCCTAAAAATAGCCTGGACTAGTCTAAACAGTGATTGATGTGTGAGCAGAAACACTGTATAATGCCATTAGAGGTCTGCACTGCTTTTGTGAATGATCCAATTTGAATTTTGGAGAATTCTGAGCATGGAAGGGGAAGGGGAAAGATGAGGATCCTTTTTAATTTAATGAGGAGAGTGAGGATGAGGTTGCAACACTGAATTGTAGAATGTTAAAAACATGGGTTGGGTTTTTTTGGGGGGGGGGGTGGGGGTGTGTTTCTGGATTGTTTTGGGGTTTTTTCCCCCAAAGCTGAGTGAAATGCTGTGTCCCGAGGAGTTGCACTAGATTACTGGAATAAGATAAGCTGATCTCAGGATGAATAAATATTAAAGTACATTTCTTGTTCGTACTAGGGAGTAGTTGATGGTACTGTCAGGGTGTTAACACAGAGTAATTATAGTACCGTGGAATATTTGCAGTGTTGTAGTGAAGCAGACTTTTGATTATTCAGACCTTTTAAATTAAAAATTGCTTTGTAAGTTGTATTCAATTACACAAATCAGTTTGACTGGGTTTTTATTTTACAGCAGAGATTTCTAACCCTTGACTAAAAGCGAGTCCTGTGGAAGTCATTCAAGGTGGCACATTAAGATAATCATTCAGATTTTGAGAGCAAAGAAAACAGATCAATACTGAGTTCTTGTTCTGTGAGTAATATCAAATTAAATCCTCACAAACTCAGCTCTGAGGCTGAGGCATGGACATCTGGGGCACACTTGGAAGCAGGGGCAGGGCAGGATGAAGGGAGGCAGGAGGTTACAGCAGGAGACCATCTGAGGGGCAGACACTTCAAAAGGAGCAGTGCAGATGGCACCACTGCAGTGAGTATTGGTATTTGTAGCGTAGCACATGAGGATCCTGTGTGCATTTACCACTCGGAGTGTACTCACACGTGAAATCCTAATTTCTGCAGCCTTAGGCTCCGTTATGACAGATTTGCCCGACTTGTGTTTTGCAGCCCTGTGAGGTGCTGCAAGGAGCAGATCAGGGATGAAGCTGCTTTCTGCCTTCAGCTTCCCCAGTAGATAATGGGAGATGAGGAAAAGGAATCGCTGACCAGAGGCAGGAGCTGGGGAAGTTCAGATGTGCTGAAATAGAGGGTTGCTATAGATAAGCTTTTCTCAGCTGGTTGCCAGAACTGCAGTGCTTCTCTCAAGTTACTGTATATTTCCAGAATATACCAAACGTGAAGCATCTGTTTTGCTCTGATCAGAAGACCAAAAAAACACGCCTAGCTAAAGGGGAGGGCTTTCCTTGTCTCTACAACTCTTCAGGATTTTTATGCTGTTGTTTCAGTGAATAATCAGATTTGGTACTTGTTTGCGTTGGTGTATAAGTGCATTAGTGCTGGTGAAAAACTCTGTTTGAAACATTGTATTGCCAAGATTGGCATTTTTTACATGGTATAGGTGGACAGAACCAGATCCTGTTATTGTAGCATGATTTTTTTTGCAGTTTCTCTCTTAAGTATTGCCAATTTCTGCTACTATAAGCTTAAAAGTAAGAAACTAGTTTTGTGTAACTAACAGAATTTTCAAGAAATCATCTGCATTTGGCTTTTTGAAAATTCTAAGGATAAAGCAGAAATTCTAGAATTGATTTTACTGTCATAACAAACAATCAAAACTGTTATATCAATTATTTTCCAGTAGTAAATGTGTCTCCATTTTGCTGTACTCAGTATTTGATAATTTTTCCCTTCTGCTTTACATTAAAATCTTTGTCCTTTTTTCTTTCCATCCTTTAGACCTTTTTTTTTTTTTTTAACTGAAAGTGGTTTTAGTTGCTAAGTGGATTTTCTGATTTTAAGTGCTACAAGTGGCAGCAGTATTGGGATACTGTGTGAGTTTGGGAATGACAAAGAACTGTACATTGTGTAGTTGTCAGTGTTAGAATATAACCTTTTGTTTTGACCTGAAGGATTTGGTTTAACAGGCGAGCAATTTCTGTGTCTTTTGTGAATGTATTGTCATGTAAATAGTCCTGGAAGCTGGAGCAGAGAGGTTCATGTTCAGGGGCTTTACCCAAATCCATCTGTTGTGCAGTTTGGCTGGAGATGCAGGGTGCAGGAGGGAAGATCCAGGGTGCAGCAGTCACACAGAATGCCTTGGGTGGCAGAGGAGTGTTTTTACACTTGTTTTTTTAACTGTCTTACGGGAAATAGATGCTGCGGCCCAGTGGAGTTGGCTTATTGAAGATGAAAGGTAATTGAACCAACATGGGATTAAATAAGGCTTTTCCATCTCTCCATGTGACCTGTCTTAACAGCTTTTAACCAAACAGTGGAAAAGTACAGAGTGAGTCTGTGGCCATTTGGCAGTCAGTTTCTCCAGACACAATCTTCCAGGGCCTTCGGTTGTTCCCTTCATTTGCTTTAGTCAGTTTGTTGAATTTGATAATGTTATTTGATGTTATTTGATAACGCATTCTTCAAGTTTGAATCAAAACAGAGAGTGGCAGAACAGAGAAGAATGAAGGAAAGACCCAGAATATTCACCCCATATATGACTAGAATAGAAATAATAAAAAAAAAAACATCATGTAGAAATGGGGGCTGAAATCTGCTCAGTGCATGAGGGCTGGTCAAGTGGGGTTTTTTCCAACAGAAACAGTGCTAATTGATATCCAGAGAGAGTTTCCCAACTCCATTTATTCTCAGTTATCTCAGAGCTGCTGGCCACTAAGGGTGAAGCTTGCTCAGTTTGCTTTAGCCACAGGACTGATAAGTTCCGATGGAATTACGGCTCCGTGCTTCAGAAGATTTGAAATTCCTTGGGAGAGGAAGATGACTGACATAAATGTATCTGAACAGGAAAGGAAGGATGTTATTCTTGGTATTGTTCAGGGTGTTTTTCTCTTCTATGGAATACACTTAAATCAGTAACAGGAATGACAAATTAGGAAGCTTGGAAGGGAGTGCAGTGATCAGACCTGCTAGTGCTTGCTTAAGGAATCAAACCCCTTGCTGACACCAGGTCTTTGTCAGTGAAGTGCATGTTGAAACAGCCCAGGAGCTTTTCTGGATCTCAGTGTGGCTAATTTTCTTGTTAGGTTAGAAAACTTAGGAGTTGGAGTTTCGAGTTTTTTTTTTTTTTTTTTTTTTTTTGTTTTTTTTTTTGTTTTTTTTTTTTTTTTAAGAGAAAGCCTCGAGTTTGCTAGATTTTTGGGGGTTTTTTCAGTTTTCTGGTTTGGTTTTCTAACCAAATGAAGAGTAAAGTAGTATTATGTGCTTCAGCCTTGCACATTGTGTTGTGTGGGTAGCAATATAGTCTAATTATAAGACATAGGTCACTGACTGATACAAAGATCAGGTGAGGGAATCTGCTCTGTATTGTGATGGAGAGAAATTGTGCTTTGCTACCTCCATTTAATTTCTGTTTCCTTCACTCTAAGGTTCTTGTCTGTCTGTTGTATCCTCTCTAGGTACAAAAGACTCAGCAGTTTCAGGAAATAAAATCAGATGTGATGATTCATTTCTCTCCTAGAAGGATGAAATATCTTTTCAACAGAGGGATGTTGTGGTCAGACCAGGAGGGCAGAATGTCTTTGTCGTCAGCGTCATTTCCTTGGCTGATGACCACAGGGTCACTGTGTCTTAAATTAATATTCTGGGCTTATGTGTATAATTTTTGATACCAGGAGTACAAATCTTCCTCTTGCCAAGTGTTTAATTTTTTGGACAGAAGTATTGCCTTGAAACCACCTAGGAGGAACTTCAAGTTGCCAACAAGATTAATCTCTACAGACTCCAGGAACAGCAGTGTCAGGGAATGACTGATCTGAGCAGGTCGCTCTGGACTTTACAGTCAGTGGAGGGCTGCCTTAAGAAGTTTAGGATGTGATTCCTCATTTTTTCATGGAGAGATTGTATTTAGTGAAGTGAACCATACTAAAAGCTCTGCTAGTTTAAGTAGACCTCCTTTACCTACAGAGATACCTGGACAGCTGGTACTGGGTGTGGACAATTGAGATAAATTCCAGTATTTGATGATTTGATTGCTTTATAAGAAACACAACTTTATTGTAGGTGTGCTGTTTTTCTGTGGAAATCTGTAGAATCCAGATCTTGTCTTCCAAAGTGAAGACAATGTATGTCAAAATGTGCTTTTGAATACACAGTTGAAAATGGTTAACATTAGATTTGTCCTTTTTTTAATGTATGTGTTGACGAAGAATCAATCTTGAGTTTCAAGAACTCAGTCAAGCACTTGGAGGGGAATGTACTGCATTAGAATAAAATTAGTCAGTCAAGTGTAGATACATAGTAGACACCATGGTGCTACCTTGGCCACTCTGTCATTAAAATCTCAGAAATTGTCCTGATGAGTTCTATTCTGTTCTTGTAATAAGACTCTGTTGTGCAGTTGACTAGTCTTAAAATACTTGTATGGATTGATTAAAGAGGTGCAGAATTACAGGGCTGTGCTATGTGATGTTCCCAGATGATTTCACCATCTCTGGACGTGTCACCTGCTGTTCAAAGAATGGGAGGAAAAATAACAGTTAAGTCACATTGGTGAAATTAGAGATTTTATTGGAAGGTTTAGGGCACTAAGTGCCCTGCTGGAAGGATTAAGTGGGGTATTTCCCACTTGTTTACACCCAGGTGTAAATGTTAGCATGGAATAGAATATTTTGGTTGGAAGGAGTCTACAGTGATCATCTAGTCCAATTGCCTGAGCAATTCAGGGCTTGCTAAAGGGTTGATATCCAGGTCATTGATAAATACATTGAACAGGACTGGCCCTAGGGCAGATCCCTGAGGAACACTGCTGGTGACAGTCTCCAGGCAGCTGGAACCTCTTTGAGCCCTCCCCTTCAGCCAGTTTGTCACCCAGAGCTCCATGAACTTGTTCATCCCACAGTGGGACATCTTGTCCAGAAGGATGCTGGGAGTGCCAGAAGCTTTACTAAAATCCAGAAAAACTAAATCTCCTTCCTCCCTTTCATTCCCTGGGCAGCTGACCTTATCATAGATGGGTATCAAATTAATTAACCTTGTGCTGATGGTGCCTGGCAGATGTATTTCGAAAGACTCTCAGCAGCACCCAGTATAATCCTCTCCATATTTTTGCCAGGAACTGAGGTCAGACTAACAAGTCTGTCCTGATTGTGGCTGAGATAGAGTTAATTTTCCCTGGTAGCTGGTGCAGTGCTATGTTTTGGATTTGGTGTGAGAATAGCACTGATAACACACTGGCGTTTTTGGTTGCTGCTAAGGAGTGATTATTCCAAGTCAAGGACTTTCAGTTTCCCAGGCTCTGGTGATGAAGGTGTGACTGGGACAATGGCCCTGAACTGGCCAGAGGCGTATTTCATCCCATGGGACATCATGCCCAGTATATAAACTGAGGGATATTATCCAGGAGGAGTCAGTGGTATTTTAGGATGTGCTGGACATCAAGTCAGTGACGGGTGACTTGTGCATCACCTGTTTTCTCTCTTCTTTATTATCTCCCTTTTTATTATATGACATACCGTTATTATAATGATATTTGACTTCATTTAAATTATTAAACTGCTTTTATCTCAACCCATGGGTTTTAACTTTTCCCAGTTCTCTCCATCCCCCTGTGCTGGGAGTGAGGGGCTGTGTGAAACTTAATTCCTGGCTGGCATTAAACCACAACACTTTTTGGTTGTTTTAAGTTCTTCTAGATTTTTTTTTTCTGCACAAGTCGATGTATCTTGCAGTTAGTTTAATTACCGTGGATTATTTTAGGTATCATATTGATGACATGGGTGAGCAGAAGGAAGGGGAATGGGGTTGTCATGACTACTGTGATTTTTTTAAAAAAAATTTTGTACTTCGATTTAAAAATATTTTTATCTCTAAATTTTTAGGGATAAGTAATGTCCTTTGCTGATTGTTAATTACTGGTCATACTTAAGACTCCAGTAATTCTAGCAGAAGCAGTTTTTGAAGACCTTTTTTCTGGAAATCAGAAAAGGGTGAAGAGAAAGAGCATTCTCTTGGCAACTTACATAAAGGAAAACTGGGTTAGTTTAATAATCATGTAATAGTTGAGTATAACTTACTGTGGTGCTCACAAAAGGGTATGAATTTGTTTCAAATCAAGTGGGTTTATATAGCATTTTTCTAGAAATTTTTTAAAATGCTGGCAATTTTTGCTCGAGCTAGTAACTTCCTGCAAGCTTACAGCTGCTATTACTAAAAATAATTTCATTGTTTTATTTAAATCAATATAATTATTTTTCCATGAGAAGGTCTTGCAGCGCTCATGCCTTAGTTGTGGTTGGGAATGAGTTTCTCTTGTGGAACTGATTTAGGCCTTCAATTATTTTATAGCAAAGGGAAAACTGATGCAACTTTAAGGTATTTTCAGTCATTCAAGGGATAAATTAACTTCTTCGTGACTAATTACGTGAGTATTTCTCTAATGCACAAGAGTGGGTGTTTTTTGTGTTCTGGGTGTGTTCATTCTTGACCTTTGCATTACTTGGACCATGAACACAGTACTGCAGGGACGGAATTCCAGTGCTGTCCGTGCGTCGTCAGCATTGATCAAGCAGGGATCCTTCCACAGTGAACAGCTCAGGCCTGGCTTTTAAAAAAAGAGGCTTTTTATTGCATTTTTTAAAACATTCTCATTTACAAAAAAAACAAACAAACAAAAAACCAAAAAACCACAACACCCCCCCCCCCCCCCCAAAAAAAATCCCTAAACAAACAACAAAAATAAAATCCCAACAAAACCCCAAACCTTGCTTAGTTTATCCCTAAACTTACATATTTATGTGATTATTACCTACACAGTTCCCTCCTGAATTTGATTGATGTCTCTGGCCTCCTTTATGTGCTTACTCAGCTACAGCAGTGTCTGCGTCTGCTCTGATTCCCAAGCTGGTTTTAGCTCGGGTGGTGATATAACCAGATCAGTCCAAGCTGAAAATGGGTTAATTTGTCCTGTTTCTCAGCCCTTGCTGAATTGCCTGGTACATGAGTAGGCTGCCACTTGTCCCCCTGGCTTGCTCAGTCTCATTTTCAGACAGTCTGGCAGTCAGTGTTGGAATTGCACTGCAGAAAAAAATTATTTCTCAGTCATCCTTAGATTGCTGGTATCTCTTAGCTGGGTGGTTTTGTACATGTACTGGAGGCTGATAATTTCAGGTATTACTTTTCTGAAAGACTGAAATGCTTTTTTTGCCTTTTTTATTTTGTTTTGTTTTGGGTAATTAGAAACAACACTTTCTTTTTTTGGTGAAACCTAGTTAATACTATTGACTAATATAAATTATAGGGTGAGGAATCTCTAGCAATGGATTTTTATGGTGACTGTGACATGCAGCTCATTCAGCTGAGGAGCTCGTCTTAAATCCCACACCTGAGCTACTTAAAGGAGCTGATCTAAACAGAGGCTGTGAATTTGCAGAAAGTGTAAAAGGACTTCAAAGCCTCGTGTTGCTGAAGATATTTCTGTGCAGTGTCTCACTTTACAGTTGATTTTGAAGGTGTTTAAAGCCAGAAGCAATCAGGTGTAAGAAGTGATGGGCTTGGCTTTCTGCACTTGTTTCCCATTCTGTGTATCCATGATGGTTCCTGACCACTCTTAATCCACAGTCTGTCTTTGCATGATGGATTTAAAAGTGCTGTTTTCCCGTGGTGGTGACAAATTCCACTTTCCTGGTCACACTGAAAACAGAGAATTGGAAAAAACTCCTGATTTTCCCCCTTGTTTGTTTTATTTTTACTTCTCTGATAGGTGTTGCTATGTAAGTCAAAGATCTTGTAGTTAAATGAACACAGTCTTTATTTTAAAGTGAAAAATAGGATGTTAGAAGAAGTTGGCAGCACTGGAAAAATGCTCCTACTTGCCCTGAGTGGATTGTTTCTTTCCAGGGGGTGTGTGTATGTGACAGAGGCTAGAAAAGAGAGGGATGAATGTGTGTGGGCACTGGCAACAGGCCACACTCTTCAGGCCATGCTCTGTATCATCCTTCCTTTTTCCCATTGCCTTGTAGAATGTATAGGCTCAGCTGTATAAAATAATACATTTATTTCAGAATTGTGCTAAGTGAGCTCATCTCAGTCACTCAGCAGTTAT
Organism: Sylvia atricapilla; assembly: GCF_009819655.1. Taxonomy (NCBI): domain Eukaryota; kingdom Metazoa; phylum Chordata; class Aves; order Passeriformes; family Sylviidae; genus Sylvia; species Sylvia atricapilla. The sequence continues at coordinate 20,581,597 of NC_089144.1, read as the reverse complement.
GAAATCTTGCCAAGTGCTACACGTCTTGTAAATTTAGAGAGGTTTTTTTTCCCCTTTAATTTGCAAAGGATGAAATACTACACAGTTACTGAGGCAGAGAGAAGGCATCTTCCTCCACCCGTAACATACTGAAGCACGGAGAGCGATGCTGAAAGCCAAGGTTTCTGATTTGACCCTCCTCCTCAGAGCTTCTGAACGTGAAGATTCCCGACTCACAGAAGCTGTCTGCTCGTGGCAGGCAAAAATTATCATTCCCTGCACTCACAGCTGAGGGTTTTGACAGGGTTGGTGACCAGCTCTAGCACAGCACAGCTCCTTCTCCTTTTCCTTCTCTTTTTTCCTTCTTTTCCTTCTCTGTCATCGCCAGCTTGGAACCAGGAACGGGTGAGACTTCTGTTGCTTCCCTCCTAACGAGGTACGAATTCCAGATCAAATGCTAAGAGCTGCTTCTTTCTACGTGAAGAAATCAGATTCAACCCCTGGATTTGTTCCAAGCAGGGATATCATTACATTTGACTCTTGTGTTTCAAACTGTTAAAGCCTGCTGATCTGACACGGCTAGGGATGGAACTAAAATATATCTGTGTTTCAAAGATGGGAGGCAGAAGGAACTGTGGGGTAATTTAGTCTGACATTTGGGGTGTTGCAGGTCATAATGTGTAACTGTTACTCCCTGTTTTGAGCTCAGTAGCTTATGTTTGACTGAAAAATTGAAAAATTAACAGGCATCTGCTGAAAATGCTTTGTAGAAGAGCAGGCTGGCATATTTGGGAGTTAGAAATGAGGATTTCAACATCTCTCTGTAGTAATTTGTTCTATGGGGTAAGCAGTCTGTGCCTCCTTCTCTTTTTCTTTTTTTTCTTTTTTTTTTTTTTTTTTCTTTTTCTTTTCTCCCCCACCCCCCGATTTGTAACTTGGACATGCCTAATTCTGCATAGTTTCCTGGGAATTTTATGCTGGCATGAACTGGCAGAACTGCTGAAAGAAGCAGTCAGCATCCCCCAGTTCCTGCCTGGATGCCAGCTGGTCCCTGGTCCTACAGCCTTGGGTGATCCCACTGCGGAACCGGCCACAGAAGCTGCAAAATCAGATTCCTCCAGGGTCAGTACTGAGATCTAATGCATGACACAGCTGCATGAAGGGGAGTGAATTGCCAGGGATGAGAAATGGGTAAAGGTGGCTTCAGCAGCAGGTGGTGAAGCCACAGAGTTGCTTTCAGCTGTTTGTTCTTGGCCTCTTCCTGGTGGGAATGATGTTGGTTCTTGGCCCTTTTCTGATGGGAATAGTGGTGGTTTGTGTTGCTCTGCAGCCAGCAGTGTCTGTGGGTTCATCCTCCTGGTGTTAAACACCAAAACTTCACAACCAGGTATGTGTCAAAATGCTGGAATGAAAAAAAAATATAGTCATTTCGTATAGCAAAAGTAGTTTATGTGTTATCTGAGTTTTAACATTTATTTTGTTGTTGAGTTTTTGGTGTCTGTGTTGTAGTAATTGGTAGCTAATACACAGGGGAAAAGGGCTTTGGATTTACTGGAGGGCTTATATGAGACAAATTAGTTTGAGTGTTAGCAGGTTGAATGTGGAAATTCTCAGTATGTGATGACTGTTCTTAGTAAAGATTTTTTCAAAAAATAAACTCTGCTTTAGAGACACAAATTGATATTTATCTCAAGACCAGATGTTGAACAGTAATGCTAAACCAGGTGACATTCACACTAAATTATTTTGTTCTCTCAGCTGAATGATTATTTCTCTTAGGAGAGCATTTGCTAAGAAATCTCTGTGCCAGCTCTCATGCTGTTAATACTTTATCGTGCTTTGTAGTAAGAGGAGACCATCTCTAGTCTGTAAAAATCTGAGATTTGCATCATGCTAACACTGTATTAGTTTATTGTGCTTCCTCTGCAGTTTGAGGAAAGGTGAGGTTTTCTGAGATAGAGGAGGAGGAGCTGAAGCTGTAAAGAGCAAGATCCGAGGACAAGTCAACCCCAGCAGCAGAGGATTGTGCAGTCCGGGCGAGGGAATGTCTCTTATCACCACAAAACACTGTGGAGTTAGAACTAGAAATTCAGAATATACCCATCTCCTGGAGCATCACGTACTGATGTTGTTCTCCGTAGATGGAAAATGATTTTTTTTTTCCAGATACTGCTGAAAGTGTTGACTGATCGTTTTTGTAGTACTGTCAAAATAATTTTTGTTGTTTTCATTTCAGTTTACCAGTAACTCCTACTGTAGTGAAAGTTGTTACATAAAATTGGCCTGTGTTTTCTTGCCAAAAGACTCCAGTATTGTTTAAGCAACGGTGCTGAATGGTTGAAGCACAAAGTCTCTATTCAGCACCCTGATTCCGTGTCTCCTCTGGCAGCGTAGAGCAAAATTTCCTTGTATTTAAGATTGAAAATTCTTCCATTTTCTTTTGAGATGGATTTGGTTTTGGATAATCTGATTGTGAGTTATTTCAGCAAGAGCTCACCTTCACCAGTTTTAACTGGTACAGATCTCATTTGAACCATGGGAGCTGATGAACTCAGCTGTACAGTCTTGTTCTGCCGAAGAATCTTGTTTTCCGTTCTATTTTTGTTTAGGAGCTCCTGACAGCCCAGGTCATCAAAGCTGTTGCCACCACTTGGGGTGGAAACTGTTTCCCTTGAGATCTGACCAAGTGTACATTCAACTCAAAAACAACTTGTAGTTACCATCAGATTTTGGGCTGCCTTAATTGAAGCTTCTCAAAGTTGCCTGGCCACACTTATCCCAGGGATGTTTTACTGCTGTACCTTGGCAGTGCTGGGTTCATGGTTGGAACTGGAGTTTTTTCCAACCTAAATAATTCTGTAATTCCCTTCTTCAGGTGTCTTTGTTGCTAGTGACTGAGCCTCTAAACTTTGGTACTTTTCTTACCTGTTTTACTTCCCTCTGTACCTAATTTCTGGTTGGCATCTCATCCTGAGTAGTCCTGTTCCAGGCACTGCCTTGTGTCCTGATTATTCTTTTTACCTCTATTTTGTAAAATCTTTTGGTTGAATCTGTGGAAAAGCTTGCTTGGCTGACATTTTTTTGGCAACCTGTGGTTTTTATAGGGGAAATTCCCATATTTCTCATTTAAAATTCTTACTTCAGGTTTTTATTGAAGACAGCAAAGGGTGCCTTTTCTTGTTTGGTTGTTTAGGGTTTTTTTTGTTTGTTTGTTTTTTTTGTTTTGTTTTGTTTTTTTGTTTTGTTTTTTTTTGGTTGGTTTTTTGGTTTTGTTTTTGGTTTATTTTTGGGGTGGGTTTTTTTTGGTTTTGGGGTTTTTTGGGGGGGGTTGTGTGGGTTGTTTGTTTGCTTGTTTTTGTTTGTTTTTGGTTTTGTTTTGTTTTGTTTTTTAAATATTTGTTCCAGTATTCTTTGTGCAGATATGCATTACCCTGGTAAAGCTGTAAAATAGCCAGGCTATGCTGATCTTCACTGGAGGTAGAATAGTTTAAAGAATGCTTTGTGGTTTGCTTTCATTGTTTAGACTTAAAAATAATTTAAGAGAGGTGCCTTTTTATTTACCAAGCATTTGCAAGTAAACCTTAAAAACCCATCACAGCAAATAGTAAATAATTTTCTTTACAACACAGAGCCTTTTCTTTGTGAAGAGATGGGTTTCTCGCCAGGCATCAAAGTTTTCAGAAGATTGCTCCTATTTTCTCATTATTATGTGTCAAATACTAAAACATAAAATATTGTTGACAAGCTTTTTATTTAAGAAAAAAGATACCCTGGATTGACACCTTTTGCTAAAATACCATTTAACTTCTTTTCAGGTGGAAAATAATGGCTATTATAAGAGAATATCAGTCAAAATGCTGAAACAGAAGTTTGTTTGGGGTTTTTTGTTTGTTTTCGTTTTTTTTTAAGAAATAATTTTAAATTATTAATTGCATCTGGAAACTTAATGCTGTGGCTTTGGAGTTTTCCGAAGAGAGCAGTGGGACTCACTCTCAATGTAGTTCCAATATGCTGTTGTATCTGTGACTTACTACCTGTATACATACGTATATATATAATATATATGTATATGTACATAGTACTTGAAGCATTGAATAAAAATGAAGTTTTGTACTTGGTTCAAGCTGTCTGGGTGCCTTCTGCAGATAGAAAAGTACAGTTATCAAGGAAACAGCAGTTTTCTAGTTGGCTAAAAAAGGTGTTTGTGGTTGTGTATCACTTCTGTGCATAGCAAGTTCTGAAGAATTAAAAAAAAAAAAAAACTACAGAAAATTTACTAGGGAAACCAAAGACTTAAACTAATGGTCATCTATTCATTGGGCTGTGGTTGAAACCAAGAACAGAGCAAAGAACTTTGCACTAGGAAGTCATGGCTAAAATGTACCTGATGAACCAAGCAGGAAATTCTGCAGAGAAGAAGGGGAAATAAGAACATGGATCTTGTCAATTAAAAGATGTGGCAAGCTGGCCTTTTGGGCCTTTTTGAAAACTCCAGTGTGGGCTGCGTCACGACTGGTGTTTGAATTTCTCATGTCTCTTCTCAACACAGTGGGGGGAAAAGTTCTTTATTGTGCTGTTTGCCATCAGGTGGAAGTCTCTGGCAGGAGGGAGATGGAGCATTCCCTGAGAGAATCTGAGGGTATTTTTGGGAAACAGCTTTTTGGAGGATGGGATAGAGACTGGTCAGAAAGGAGCCTTTGACAGGAATGGAAGACTGAGCAGGGGAAAATCAGCAGTCTCTGGAAATGTTCAAGCAGGGAAAGAAAGACTTATTTCAGGGATGCATAGGGATTTGTGAAATTAGGTTGTTAATGGATTGAGAACAAGTTTGAAAAAAAAAAGGGGGGGGGGGAGGGGAAACCACAGTGGACCAGGGGAGTTACTTAGAAGTCTTTTCTTCATCTTGCTTTTAGTTTTACTGTTCCTGAGTCCCATGTTTTATGTATTTTACTAATAACATGGAGCTCTGGAGTTTACAGTGCTTTTAGTGTTTAACCATGCTTGCTCTGAAGGAGGGAGCAGAGCTCCTCCATCACTCAGTGACTCAGGGTCCCAGAGCAGGGGTGGTGAGGCAGAATGTGAACCTTGAGGCAGCCCTAGACCAGAAGGCTGGAAATGAACAAAAACCTGTGTCTTCTGAAGGCTGAGACAGAAGATCTTGTTATTATTTTGAAGAGTCAGTAGCACTCTTCCACACAAGTCTGGAAAAGAATTGCAGAGTGTGACATCCCTTTTTTCAAGGGGGTGGTCAGAGACTCAGCTAGCGGAGCTCCTTGTTGATCCAGGTGTGTTTGTAGCACCTGGCATGGATGAGTGTTAAAGAAAACAGAAAAAGTCTGAGTCTTTCATTGAGTTCATCCCATGGCTCTCATGCATAACGTTTATATGGAGAAGAGAGAAAGTCTAAGAGCCCAAGAATCCAGGCAGAAATTAAATTGGGATTAAGAAGTTTGAGCAGGAGGAACATGGCAGAGATAAGCCACTGCACAGGTGGGGCCACTCACAGAAACGGAAAATCTGAAGAATATGTGTTAAAATGAACATATTTAACATAAATACATTGTATAGAGGTTTCCAAAATGCATACTAAAAAAAGGAATGAAAGATTGCAAAAACTCTCTTGCTGTCTTTAAAGTTATTTACTAGGCCATGATGATGAGGAGAGGGAAGAGCTGCAGTGGTTTTGTCACCTAGTATAGCTGATTCAGGAATCAGCTTATTGAGGCATTCCTTTAGAAAGGTGTAGGATTTAAGTCAAATTAGAAGAAGACTTGCAACACAACTTTTGACTTAATCTCAGGGTGATACTGCTCTGAGAATAAGGCAAATGCAAATGTCAGGCACTGGTTCCTATTGAGAGCTGGATGCCCTGGGTTTCAAAACATTTCTCAGTGGATTGCAAGGACTAATGCTGGGAAATCGGTCAAGCACCAGATTTGGTCTGAGTGAACACTGTAGATAAAGTTCACCTGTCTGCCCTGTGAGAAAAAACAAAATGGGATCATGAGTGCAGAGTGAGGATGTGCTTGAGAGTAGTGTTAAGATGCCTGAGGCAGAGCTGAAAAATCCACCTTTTCTCAGAGGAAAGAACCATCTGTGATAAAAGGGTCATTTTGAGGCTTTGGAGACTTGGTTTGTCAGAGACACTTGAGGGAACTGGGGCAGAGGAGAGGTTTTCTCCTGCATTAGCAGGACATGCAGGAGGTTACAGCTGTAATTAGGAAGAGAAGAACAGAGAAAATGCTCTGGATTTTCCACAGTGTTTTAGAATGCCAGTTCTGCAGAGAAGAATCCCCAGAAGATGTTTAACAAACCAAACCTGATGGGCTGAAAAGGAGGCATATTTCCCATCCTGGAGTATGGAGGTGGATAGCTGGATGGCAAATGTGCCCTGGGAATTGGTGAAACTCGTGTTCATCCTAAATTGAATCCAGAGAGGATTAAACAAGTCTCCCTTCTGGAACTGCTGAGAATGAGGGAAATATAATGCCTGTTTTTGTCATGTCATTTTGCAGAAATGCTGTTCATAAATGGGGAAATGAGGTGACTGAAAGGGATGTGGAGAGGGAAGCAAGAAAGGAAAAGCTGTGGAACCCACCAGGATTTTCTTTGTACTTGGTGAGATTCAGTGACAGAGAGAAAGAAAATGGTTTCAGATTCTAATTTTTCATCAAGCAAGTGATTGAAGAGGGCAAGAAAGAGAGAAGGACCTGCCTGGGAAGGGCAAACTGAGCACGCAGGAGATTGTCCAGAAACAGTTTAATTTCTTACTTCATCATAATTTTTTTCTGTGCAATAAATGTATATTTAATCTAGTTGGTTCTAGTAAAACTCAACTCTGGAATTAACAAACATGCTCTTGTGTCTTTTGGGTGTCTCATTATGGAAGGGTGGAAGCAAATCCACCTCTTCACTCTTAAGGTGCTGCCAGGCAATTTGTGATACCACAAATTCAAGCACTTACATGACTGAAGTCCCGAGAAATCACTTGGATAGTTTTAATGAAAATGGTTTTCTTAAGGCTTCCGTTAACCTGTTCTTTGTTTAAAAAGTGAAAATGGGGAGGCAAAAAAGATTTATGAAAAATGGGAATTTATAGTTTTGGCCAGTAACAGAAAGTATGATAAGGTTTTGCTTTGGTTTTTGGTGGTTTTATTTATATTATTATTACATATAATATAAATTACCAGCTTTTGAAATTATGAGAAATCAGAGAGGGCAGAGCAAAACCTTTTGTACTTTTAGACCAGCAACACAAATGCAGAATTGGATGCTTTGCTGGGCTTATAGCTATGTTTTAAGTAAAGAGAATTTTCCTAGTTTCTCTGGGTGAGTGAAGTTGGGAGCAGTTTGCTGTATGATACGGAATACAGTGAATCAGCATTCGCAATGGCAGCTATTTATAGTTACTCTATTTTTATTCAAAGCAAAACAATAGCACTGAATTTCAGGCAGTTGGACCAGACACTCAGGAAGGTCTCTCTGAAAGCTGAGGGGGAAAAAAAAAAAATAATCTCATCTTGCTGGATCTTGAGGGCTGAGCTCGTGAGCCTCCGCCAGCATCTCCATTTCAGTGCCGTCCTCCGAAGGTGAAATCTGGGGCTGTGCTGGGGAGCTGCCAGAGAGATGGCTCTAAAATGCGTTTTTTATCCACTGTTCAGAGGCTGTCAGCATTTCTTGTATTTTTTATCTGAAGAGCTGTGCAATGTAATTAATGCCTGGTAATTTTTACTGTATCTTCCAGGTTTTCTGTGACTGTTCCGTATCCTCCTGCTGCTGCTGCAGCCACCGTGGATCCGAATGCCGTGGCTACAAAGGCTTGTTACTGTCTCATGCTGGGTCCCTCAAATCCAAGAGCTACTTGGCAGTTTCCAAGGCAACCACCTGTGGAATAATTAAAAAGGATGAAGTGTTGGCGTGCCAGATATAAGGAATTTTTGCCTGGAGAGAGTGTTTCACTTTCTTCCGTCTTGAAGAATCAAACGTGCTTCTGCCAGCAAAGTTAAGGTAGTACAATTAAAAAGCAATGGTTTATTTTCTGGAAGTTTGAGGTGGAGCAACAAGTCTGGTATGACTGTATGCTATACAGAGATGACCACTCTGGTTCCTTTTGGGTTATATTTTGGGTAGATTTAAACAGAAAATGCACAAGAAAGGTGGTGATGGAAAAGCGGTGTGGGTGATCAGTATTTTGTATTAGTAAAACAGTTGCATGGACTGTTTTGCACTTTATTCAGTCTTCCCTCAGATGATTTTAAGCTGGGAAGGACTAAAATGGAGCATACATTAGTTTGGAGCATAAATATAGGAAGTGCAGCCTTCATGCCAAGCACGCTGAGATTTCTTTGGCATTCAGTGAAGTGATAGATATAAAAGGAATCTAGGAGTGGGCTCACTGCAAAATGACAGTCGGAATCCAGGGTTGATCTTTATCCCAGAGCTTAAAGGGTGGGCAGTGACTTAAGTTCATGCTGAACCAAACTGATAATCAGGTTTAGCTGCTTCAGTGAAGCAGCAACTAAAACCATGTTGAAGTCACATATTCCCAGATTCAGAGCTGAAATTGTGCGGTGGGAAAAAGCAAATATTAAGCAAAAGAAGCCTGTTAGAATAACAAAAAACTGGCAAATTTGGTTCTAGAAGTTTGAAATGTTGCTTCAGAAGTTGATGGCAAAGGTGTTGGACTTCAGATAACTGGAAAAGTTCTTCTCCAAGTATTATATGTTACTGGATGTATTTGCTCATTATATCTTCCTTCTCTGCCAGTCATTCAAATATAGTTGAATAGAAAAATGTTATTCATTTCTGACAATGGAGTTAAATGGAGAAAAACCACATTTCCATTCTTCCCATAGTCCAAATAACTGCTCAGTTAAGTCTGGTTACCTTGCCTGATGCTCTTGTACAGTTAATTTTAGGCCTGATGCTTTTGTGTAATTTATTTAAAGGGAAAAAAAAAAAGAGTCCTAAATTTTGAAGCAGAAATATTTGGGATGCCATCTGGGCTTTACATAATAAATTTTTCCTGCCAAAATGTTTGTGGGATTCTGTTGGGATGTGGTGGGATTTCACATTCCATCCCTTGCACAGCACAAGAAGATCATTGTTTCTTAGATATGGCGAGTCCAAGAAGAAATAAGAATTGTGTATTGGCACCTCTGTGATCTGAGGAAATACAGATAAATCAATCCAGTAAGGACTCTCACCTTTTACAGATGTTACCTAATTTCAACAGCAAATATTTGCAGGTACCAACTGAGTACAGCTGCAGTTTTCCACTCCACCCTAATACTTGATTTCCTGTTCATTGGTTGGTTGTCACCACATCTTAAGTGCCAAAATGGTTTTCTTTCTGAAGTAATTTTTCAGCCTGTTAATTCCTTTCAGTATGGAACTGAGGAAAGTGGATTTTTCAGGCAAATGCTGTTTTCACATGTGGAAGGGGAGTGTTCTGGCAAAGTGTCTGTACCAAGCACAGGGAGTGGGATCCAGAATTGAGACACTCTGCAAAGTAGAGTGAAGGTAGTTGGTGTTGTGGATCCGGATCCTTGATCTTTCCAAGAAGCATAAATAACTCTCAAAGGTGGAATTGGGAAAGAGCACGAGTGTATTTGTGGAAGCCTAATGTAGTAGCAATCAGGTGCAGTAGTGCAGGATTCACAGGAGTGTCGACAGAGGAGTTTCAGCTTGGATGCTTCCTAGAAAACATCCCAAACACATATAAATGCCTCCATTTTCCTGTTTTACCTCACATGCTGCAGGTGAAATTTTTCTTATGAAGCTTAAATGTTCAGGTTCTGCTGAAGCCAGAGGTGAACAGCAGGTAGGATGAACAGCTTCCTGACATTTCCCATTCCACACCCCCTTGAAGGGGATGACCTGTCTTTAAAAAGTTGCCTGTAGAAAGGAATCCATCTTTTCCATGGGTAGTTCAGCCTAGACAGCTGATATAGTCCAGGTGGCAAAACCTCAGGAACTTCAAGTGTGCAATTAGATCTATTTGTATATAAAATTAATTCATCTATGCTTGTTTCTCCATATTCCATTCCTATTCCAGAGCTTCCAGAGCTAAGTGGAGTTGCACTTGATTACTGGTTCAACCCCCTTACTCATCTTCTTCCCAACCCAGGCATTGGACCCTGTCAATTTTCCCAGCCTTCATCTGCAGGCCTGTGGTTCAGTATTAAGGGTAGTGAAGAACCCCATGGAGTTTGTTAACATAGTTTGTAAGAGAAATAAAAACATCCATGCTAAATTTAGGCAGCTGTGCTGTGTGAAAGAAAATACAGTGACCAGGCAAGATTGATTTCTGATTTTTTTTTAATATAGATTGTGTTTTAATAATCTTTATCCTTGAGAAGCTTTACAGGACTGAAGGGAGTAGATGGTTAGAGGTAGTGATTTGTTCAATAACTTTAATCTCTTTAAATGATTCAGTACTTGTTGACATAGAAGTTGTTTCTGTAGGATTCCCTATTAAGAATTAGTGCTATGTGCACCCAGAAAAGTAAAATTTTCTTTCTGATTCTTTTTCTGTGGCAGAAGATTTGTTTTACTCCATGTTGGAGTGGTGTCTTTTTGAAAGGAAAAAAAAAAAAAAAAAAAAAAGGGAAATAGTGATCCGATAATTCTTTCAAAGATTTTCAAAGTGGTTAATATTTTCCTATTTTTATACCATCAGATCAACTGTATCAAGAGTCAGTTACACAGTTACAGTGTTGTAGTCTAAGAGAGTCATTAAATTTCGATTAATTTTGTTTAATGAATTAGGACTGTTTCCTGGAATAGGTAGGACTTTAATCTTGTTGCTTGGAAATCCAGGTAATTTTTCAGGTTGGGTTTTTTCAAAGGGAGTTTTCCCTTCTAGCAAGAGTGGAAATGTAGGGGAAATTCAGGGAAAGAGCAATAAGCTCAAGTTGCCTTTGTGGAAAAGGGAACTCAAATAATGAATGGACCCTTTTGCCTAGACTTGGTTTTCCTTTGAGGAGGGCACTGTTCTGCTGCACTTTGGTGGATGGATCTTTTATGGGGAGCAAAGCTGCCTTAAAACTTTAATGCAGACAGAATTCTCTACAAGGTGACAGACTTTATGCTTAAGCACCTTATGCTTAGATCCCTCTCACCCCTCCAGCTACTGCTGCTGGGCATTTTGGATATGCTTTTCCAGCATAGTTCAGATGATTTTCTCTGTTAGACAACACTAACAGATTTTCTCTGTTAGAAAATCCAAAATAGAGTAAAAAGATCTGACAACTTGCAGAGAGGTAGTGAAGGTAAGAGGAGAAAAGCATCTCTTGTCATTTACTGACCTAGAGCAATGATTTGTGTCCAGCAGTGGCCACGGGGGAGTTATTGAGGAGCACAGCAACAGAATGGCAATAGGATCCTCCTTCTGCACACCCTTCACTGCCCAGACATCTGTAGTACATGGATTGATTGAGCTGGATTGTGGGGGTTTTTTGGGTGGTTTTTTTTTTTAATGTTTTGTTTTGGTGGAGTTTGGATTTTTGTTTGTTGGCTTTTTTTGCAGTGTTTACCGGACTTGTCTTTTGGAATTCTTACTGAGTAGTACTGGGAAGTCTAAAGTTCTGTGATTCCCCACCTTAACTAAACACATGAGCCTGTTTAGTGAGGAACCATATTCTTTTGTTTGCTTTTGAGCATGAACTCCATTTAAAATCCACTTCTTGCACTGAAAAATGCTTAAGTAATTAATACGTAACTTTCTCCATTTACAACCACAGTTTTTTAGAACTCAGTCTGGTGCAGATGTTGAGTCACTTCAAAGCCTGCTGACCTATATACATGAAATAAAGCCACTTGCCCCACCTCCATTCCTCGTCACACTTAATTTCCTTGAGATTCCTCATTAATTACACTCCTGAATTTCATTTATGTATTTTCATGTCCAGTGAGTAATCTGCATGCATTTCTTTTTGGTTTTTTCCTACTTATTTACTGCCTTTGCTACTGTGAATAACTTTACTATCATCAGCAGATGTTGTCATCTCACTATTGAGCCCTTTTCATGTCATTTATGAATTCATTGAACAGTGCTGGGAACAGATCCCTGTGGAAAGAAGAGCTGAAATGGCACCAAGTCCTGCCAAAAGCAGAGTGGGTTTGCCCACTTCTGCACGTGGCAGAGCTGATGTGCTGTTTTGGTACACTTGTATGGAGTCACTGTAACATACTTTGTGGAAATGGATAATAAGATCTAACATCATTCTTTATCACAGAATCATTCAAGTTGGAGAAGACCTCTAAGGTCACCAAATTGTACCCTCAACCATCACCATATTCACCACTAAACCATATCCTCAAGGGCCAGATCCATGCATATTTTGACTTCACGCTTCCCTGGGCAGTGTTTTCCAATGCTGCCTATTTGTAATTTCACCTTTGAAAGATAGGATGGGCAAGAAATTCACATTTTTGGATAACCGAGGATGATGTTTAATGTTCAAATGTCCACACCTGCTTTGTTTACAGCATTTTTCATCTTCTGAGTTTTTAATCTCAAAACCAACTTGATTGGAACCTACTGGTCTGTCACTTTCTGCGTTGCCAGTAAACACAAAATTGTACTGGATAAGGGAAATTAGGCAATGGAATCAATCTCCACAATCATAAATAGACACTTGGTTTAGGTGATGAAGTGTAGGAAATTGCCTGAGCAGCAGAAACATTACTTACTCTTGTTTGCCAACATTAACGTAGCAAACATCTAATGTAAAACTGGGCCAGATCTAGAAGACCTGTAGCATAAAACCATTTTTCCAGTGGTGTGTGTCCTGCAGCTGCAGCTTAGGGAAGTGGAGAGTTGAGGACATGAATGTGCTGCACGTGAGTGCAGCGTCCCAGTGTCCATTGCTGCTTTCTCTTGCCACCTCTGTTCCTTCCTAATTACTCCTGAAATTCTGTTTACTTTTTCACTGCTCCTGTTATCAACCACTGTGAAAACTGTATTTTAACAAAGCTATCAGCAGTGACTTCAAGGTCTCTCCTAATCAGGAAAAAAACTAATTTAGAACCCCTCATTTTCAGTGTGTAGCTGGCTGCATTTTTCTATATACAGGGCCTTGGAATTAATCTACGTGAATTTTATGTTCTGTTTTCTCACCCAGTCATGCTGTATAATAACTAGCTGGAAAAAAAGACTGAGGATAACTGCTTTGATGCATTTACTGGTTTATCTGTAATAGACCTGTGACCTCACAGTGTGTCCTTTTCAGCATAATTTATTGTTCAGTCAAATGAGAAAGGTCTAACTCCAGACCTGAACAGGAGTCTGATTTGATGTGTGTATATAAGGGTTTATGTTCTCTGCATGTAAATCGACTGTTGATTAATAAGACTTTGCTCCTTTCTTCTCTACAGCTGAGTTTTCTTCAAGATCTTGGGGAGAAATTGGTAATTTTTAGGGACTCCCTAGATATCCATGGAGCCTTTTCAGAGCCCTCCTGTGTGTGACCTGCAGATTGCAGTCCATCAGTTGGTATTTTTAATAATTTGGTTTCCTTAGAAATCTGGCTGCGCCCACGTGCTCCTGGCTGTGTAATTCCTGGTAGGCTTTGGCAGTGAGCAGTACTCAACTTCCCGGAGAGGATCCTCTTTCCTGGTTCTCTCTGCAGGCAGGAGCCAGAGCTGGAAGTTCCCTGAACTGTTACGTCCTGAACTGTGAGTTCATTTGGGTTTTCATGTGGTAAAGAAGCATTTCTGAGGCTTTTACCCCTCCCCACACCTTTGTCCTGTCAAGCCTTTTATCTTTTGTCACCTATTGGCCCAGAGGGCTTTCTCATATGCTTCACCCTTCTGGTGTATTTGAAAAAAATTTCCTCTGAGCACATCAGTTCTCAGTATTTTTTTTTCAGCTTAAAATTTTGCATCTAGTTTGTTAAAGTCTTTATTTTTTTTCCTGGAATCACAGCATGACTTCTCTTTTTGAAGGGCATGCTTTCAAACGCTTTCTTAATATTGATCTTTATTTTGTTTTGTTTTAAGTTGCACTTACTCTTTTCTTCCATATGCAGTATGGGGTCTTTAGCAATCTGTCACCCCCTTAATACCTTCACCTTTTTTGCTTGTTCGTTTTATGTTTTTTTAAAGGGGTTTCCATGTTTCTTCATTGCAGAATGCTTGAGCTTATTAAGGACCTGACTAAGGTCATCTTGTCCAACCCTTAAGCTCAAGCGGGGATTTTTTTTTAGCTGCACAGTTAAAAATAGAGAAAACTACTGTTTCAAGTACTGAACTTGAGTGCTTTGTAATCAGTAATACAGCCACTCTTCAGCAGTGAGGATCCTGTACACAGGTCAGGACTGGGTCAAGTTCTGCCTCTCTGCAGGTTTTCGGAATTGTTTGAAGGAGTGCTAATTAATGATGTCTTAAAAATGCAGTGTTTACATTACAGTGACTACAGTTAGGATTTATCCATCTCCAAACTCCTGCAGTTTGGCCACTTTAATTTCAGGTGGTGATGTTTGATGCTGATAAAACTGTAAAGTTTCTTCATGGGGCTGGGAAAGTTTCAGAACCGTAGAATGTTTTGAGTTGGAAGAGACATTAAAGACCATCCATTTCTACTCCCTGCCATAGGCAGGTATACTTTCCACTAGACCAGGTTGCTCTAATCCCTGTTAAATCTGGTTTTGGATACTTCAAGGCAGGGGAACATTGTCTCTCTGTGCTGCTGAATTTGGTTTTGTGTCTTTTCTTCCTTAATGTGCTTTTGTTGGAAGGAAGAAGTTTTGAGCTTTGCAGGCTTCTGTGCACTTTGAGATAGTCTTGTCCAGACAAAACTACACGAGAAAGTTTTTACCAGAAAATTTCTCCTTCGTTTGGCTCTCATCCTGCTGGAATAATTGGAGGATGCTGCCTCAGCCAGTGAAGTGGAATGGGCGGTTTGGTTCATCCTTCCATCACCACCTCCATGTGGTCAGATGAGCTGCTGTCTGTGTTCCATGGGCTGTAGTGAAGGATTTAGACACCCCAAATCCTCATAGACCCAGTGCAGGTATTGGAAATGGAGTGAATTAAATCCCACCCTGGTATTTCAGTGTTTTGAACTGGCAAATGTTTTCACTTTTAGAGAGTTTTTTCAGTCATGATGGTTAAAGAGGAATTTGATGCTTGATTAAAAGCAAGGACAAGGCTTGCAAAGTCTCTTTGGGTGAAGTTACACTTCTGTCACCTAAAAGGATAAAATGAGAGGGGAATTTTAAATTGCATATAAAGATGTTATAAAATAATGTTGATTGCAAGGAACAGTTTTGACTTGGATGCTTGATAGTTTCACCTGGTTTTCTTCATTCTTATTTATAAGTGAAATGTCTGCAAATTGATGTACTCAAAGACTGGATTTCTAGTAGTATACTATTTCAGAGACCACAAAAGCGTGTGGTCACAGGACAGGGGGAATGGATTCAAACTGAAAGAGAGCAGTTTTAGCTGATGTATTGGGAATAAATTCTTTACTGTGAGGATGAGGAGGCCCTAGCACAAGTTACCCAGAGAAGCTGTGGCTACCCCATCCCTGGAAATGTCCATTGTGGGATCATGGAAGGTGTCCCTGCCCAGGACAGGGGGTGGGACTGCATGGGCTTTAAGGTCTCTTACCAAAACCATTCTGTGATTCTGTGAAACGAGGAAAAACCCCAGCATACTCAACAGAAGAAAGTGGGTGAGATGAATCTGTCTTTAAAGGTCAGACTGAATTTGGGCGTTACCACTTTCTGTTCGTTCCATATGGTCAGTGGCAGCATCGGTTGAGCTGTTTCTGAGTTTTTAAGATGAGTTTGTGTCTGGACTTATTCACACACTACCAAGAAAAGGAAAACCCAAACCCAGCCCTGAAATGGGTCTTGTAATTTACAAGTTGTTAGTGATTGTTCATCCAAATAAAGGACTGATCTGACTCGCTGGAAATTTTGTGGTGCTTTACCCTCAATATTGCAAGATTGCAGTGCTCAGGTTTGTGTGGGTGAGTGGGCAGTCCTGCCTTAGTGTGCAAATACAGACTCTACTGGGCTGAGATTAATGAACCCTTCCTGTTCTCTTTTGTACTGTCTGTAGCTTCCTCAGTTTCTTCCTCTGCAAGAATGCAGACTGGTCTAAAAACTATGTAGATTATTACATAATGTAGGGCTGGAGTTTCTTCCAGCTGGGTGGTAGCTGATCTCAGTTTCTAGCAGGTTTGAAAAGTTCTTCCACCCACCAAACCTTAGAGCAGGTGTTTGCTTCAGCAGTGGCATTTGCTGATCTCATTGTTATGTTAATTTGGGGAAAGACAATATTTTCTGGAGGTCTGAAGGATGCCTGAGAGCTCGGTGTTTATTTGTTCCCATCAAATAAGCATGGATTGAATGCAAATGTTCAGGGATGGTGTCGGGACAGAAAGGATGAGGGGTGTTTTCAGTTAATGTCTGCCAAGAATTAAGGAAAATTAACACAAAATTCTTGTGGTTTGGGAGAATACCCACTGGAGCAGTTGTCTGCTCCACAGATGGGGGCTGTACAGAGTACTTGTGATAACTGTTTCAAAGCAAGGATTCGTGTACAATTTGCAAGGGGATGCTTCACCTTCTATAGTAATTATAGAAGTATATAGTAGTATAGTATATATAGAAGTAAATATAGAAGTATATAGAAGTATATATAATAGCTATAGTAATTAGTAGCTAGTTGTTAAACACTTGTCAAGGGAAAGACCCCACAGCTATTGCTCAGGCAGAGATCTTACTGAAATCATTGTTAAGATTTTGTTCGTATCAAGGCCTGAAAAAGCCTGTGCAGTGCCTTAAGTGTGAGACAGGACTCCTCAGCAATCTGTGACTAATCAGCTTGGTGTTTAGTCAGAGAGTTTGTTTCCTTCGAGTTGTCTATTTTCACCTTCTTTAAGGTCCTAAGGTTATTTCAGGAATATGTTTCTGTTGTTGTCTATTTTAGACACTTGACGTGGGATTTCAGACTCTGCTGAGATGTTGGCAGTGGTACAACATGTGGCTGGTTTAGGGTAACTCCTGTTCAGATTTGTAGTTCAAATACCATCTCTTCTGCAGGTTTTCAGAGCTGTGGTTCCCCTGCCACTGAGGGTTTCACCTAACTAGCATTGTGAAAGGTGATATTCGTGTAATCCACTGGATGAAGATTAATCTCACCTGGGTATCTGATTTTTAAAGTGAGAGGAGATTTATCCAGAGTCTCCTAATTACTGGAATAATTCCAAACAGTAAGTAGTAAGATCTTATCTTTTTATCATCATGATGCTAAAGAAGGAACTTAAGCTTCCTTCGTATTTGTTACTTCTTGGTGCTCTGCCATAAAAAGCAGAGAACAGTGTAAAGATAACTGGGCAGAGGAGGCTGTCCTGGATGTGGAGGGATTTTTGTGCTAGTGGAAGAGGATGAGCATCTTAAAGACTTAAGTGAAACTTGCTTGAAAAATAACCAACTTGATTTGGTATATAAGCAGTTTTTTAGAATGATGCTGCTGCTC
Source organism: Sylvia atricapilla (assembly GCF_009819655.1). Lineage (NCBI taxonomy): Eukaryota > Metazoa > Chordata > Aves > Passeriformes > Sylviidae > Sylvia > Sylvia atricapilla. The sequence goes on along the minus strand of NC_089144.1, from coordinate 20,564,122 downwards.
CTTCTTGAAGCTCTTCCAACTGAAATACACACTGCCATATGCTGCTGGACTACCAGCACACGAACTGGATTAAAATACAAATGAACAGAGCTGCAATTGAGGCTTTAGTTCTGCAGAGGGATCCAAAATGGTTCTTTTTTTCACTCTGCTAGCACCTAAAGTTAGTTTTACAACATGCCCATGCAAAATATTTTGGAGACCTTGGGTCTGAAACAATGATGAAGAGGTTGAGAGGGAGAGAAAAGGTATTTTCCCAATTTTCTTGTCCTAATCTTTTAAAATCTACTTTCGTATTTTAGGAGAATATGTGGACCATATAAACAGCCTTTGTAATTGGGAGCAGATAGTTTAGATGCCTCATTTTTATGTTTTACATAGATACTTGCTAAGGAAAAAAGCAAAGTTTCCTGGCTACTCCTCTCCTGAAAGTTGTTGATGAATGATAATGAGCAATAAATTAACAGAGTTGTATATTACTATCATTGATGGGGAAGTGCTCCTGCTGATTTTATTCCAAGTGCTGATCCCATAGTGTTGATGCTGTGATATTGGGAGGAAACATCTTAGTTTAATTCATGTGTTTTATTAAAGCCATAGATATTTATTTTAATAAAAACGTCAGGTACTTGTAATCTTAAAAAGGCTGGAAAACTGTGATGCAAACCAGTTCTTTTTCTCTTTTCTTCTTCTTTTTCTCTTTTCTTCTTCTTTTTCTCTTTTCTTCTTCTTTTTCTCTTTTCTTCTTCTTTTTCTCTTTTCTTCTTCTTTTCTCTTTCTTCTTCTTTTCTCTTTTCTTCTTCTTTTTCTCTTTTCTTCTTCTTTTTCTCTTTTCTTCTTCTTTTTCTCTTTTCTTCTTCTTTTTCTCTTTTCTTCTTCTTTTTCTCTTTTCTTCTTCTTTTTCTCTTTTCTTCTTCTTTTTCTCTTTTCTTCTTCTTTTTCTCTTTTCTTCTTCTTTTTCTCTTTTCTTCTTCTTTTTCTCTTTTCTTCTTCTTTTTCTCTTTTCTTCTTCTTTTTCTCTTTCTTTTTCTTTTTCTCTTTTCTTTTTCTTTTTCTCTTTTCTTCTTCTTTTTCTCTTTTCTTCTTCTTTTTCTCTTTTCTTCTTCTTTTTCTCTTTTCTTCTTCTTTTTCTTTTTCTCTTTTCTTCTTCTTTTTCTTTTTCTCTTTTCTTCTTCTTTTTCTCTTTTCTTCTTCTTTTTCTCTTTTCTTCTTCTTTTTCTCTTTTGTTCTTGTTTTTTCTATTTTATTCTTCTTTTTCTCTTTTCTTCTTCTTTTTCTCTTTTCTCTTTTCTTCTTTTTCTTTTTCTCTTCTCTTCTTCTTTTTCTTTTTCTCTTCTCTTCTTCTTTTTCTTTTTCCTCTTCTCTTCTTCTTTTTCTTTTTCCTCTTCTCTTCTTCTTTTTCTTTTTCCTCTTTTCTTCTTCTTTTTCTCTTTTCTTTTTCTCTTTTCTTTTTCCTCTTCTTCTTCTTTTTCCTCTTCTTCTTCTTTTTCCTCTTCTTCTTCTTTTTCCTCTTCTTCTTCTTTTTCCTCTTCTTCTTCTTTTTCCTCTTCTTCTTTTTCCTCTTCTTCTTCTTTTTCCTCTTCTTCTTCTTTTTCCTCTTCTTCTTCTTTTTCCTCTTCTTCTTATTTTTCCTCTTCTTCTTCTTTTTCCTCTTCTTCTTCTTTTTCCTCTTCTTCTTCTTTTTGCTATTCTTCTTCTTTCTAATTTTGTTTTTTTTTTTTTTTCTTCTCTTTCTTTCCCTGGATAAAGAAGACCTGACAGGAATGCACAGAAATTATTGACAGCATTCTTCACCAAGTATTCAGGAACAATGGGGCTACTAGTATTTCAATAACTGATAAATAATGAGAATTTATAAATAACACTCTGAGTTCTTTTTACGTGCCTGCTGGGGTTTTTTTTGGAAGGGGGAGGAATGTCAGACAAATTTCTGGCGTTTCTGTGCTACCTTGGAGACTAGAAAATGTTTCATTATTGGCATATGAGATTCTTATGTAACTTGGCAATTCTGGGAACAAGAATTTTCAGAAAAATGCTGAGCAGTTTAAATCTCCTCATAAAATTAGAAGATTTAAACCCACTGTGCTAAATACTTCTGTGATAGATTCCCCAGAAATACAAGTATTCCAAGCTCCTGGAATACATTAATTTTTCTAGGATTGTGTCCTTAAGGAGTTAAAACTCCAAATCCCATGGCGTGAATGACACACTGGCAGTTATTACATAAACCCAGTGTGTTTGCTTTTGCAGAACATTTAATTGGGATACAATAAAAATGTGAGAGGAAGGTGAGGAGTTGCTGCCTCGTGCCATCAGGAGCAGTGCTGATGCTGTTCAGGATGTGGTTTTTGTGTGCAGCCCCCAGCACAGACCATGTGAAGGAGGTTACCGTGATCTTACTGCTATCCAGAGGTTTTTTTGTGTGTGGGTTTGTTTTGTTTTGTTTTGTTTTAATTTGTTTTCTTCAAGTTCAAGGTCTGTAATTCTAGTGGGATAAGCCAGGCAAGGACTTGCCCTGCTTTTTTAATGTAATACAGTGTGACTTATCTTGTCCACTCTCTTCAGAACTCTTATTATATTCCATAGAGAGGACTTGATTGAAACTTTTTTCAATATAAAGTGAAAATGGTGGCTTGTTAGTGTTCACACCTGCTGTGTGAATTTCCTGATTCTTAAGTGGATTGTAAATTGCCATATTCCATTACCTTCCTGAGGGCACAGGTAGTCTGACACAAGAATCCACTGATTTGGGATGACTCAGAACTAAAAATGAGTCAGTTATTCCTTACTCGGTTTAATTTTATTGTTTTTTTTTTACATACAGAATTAGAAATCAGCAGGAGTTCAGAATGTATATACCTTTTTTTATGTGTCAGGAAACTATCTTCCTTCAATTGATTATTTATTTTTGTTGGGTTTTTTGTGTTTCTCACGGCTCTTTGGGGTGTTGGCCAGTTTGTTCTCTTTGTTCCCTTTCCTCTAAGCGTGCAAGGTGTTGGTTGAACAAGTACATCTCAAAGTCTTATCTTGCCCTGGATTGCTGAACTGGGTGTGCTGTGCACTTTGATGCCTCCAAGTACTGTGTAAACTTCAGTCAAAAATTCAGGATCAGGAGTTGCAGAAGGGGTGGCAGTAAAATGTGTTTGGATGATAGAAGGGCTGGAAAGAGAGAGCTGTGTCATGCAAGCAGCAAGCATGTCTTTAGTCACTTCTGTTAAGTGCTTTTCTGGCTAAACTAGTGTCCTCTTGCATAAATTCTCACTGTATTCTAATAATACACAATCAGAGTCACCATTTACTTTCCCCTAAATTAAGGTCTTACATACTCTTTTTTTTTTTTTTCTCTATTTTCCGTGTTACTTCTTAAGGTAATGAGGTGCAAGAAAAATAGCATATCAGGTATTTTCCATGCCTGTCTTTTTGTAGATACGTTTGCCAAGGAGGAAAACAATCTATAAAATGCTTCTTTGAAGGAAGCGTGGTTGATCATGAGACAGCATAAAGCAGTAGGCATTGCATAGCAGTAACAATAAAACTAAACGTGAAAATTAACTTCAATACTAACTTTAGGATTTTTGTTTTTAAGAAAAGGCAGGCAATATTAGGACAAGGGAATGGATTAAAGCTGAACGAGAGTAGATTTGGTTTGGATATGAGGCAGAAATTCTTGGCTATGAGGGTAGAGAGGCCCTGGTACAGGTTGCCCAGAGAAGCTGTGGCTGCCTCAGCCCTGGAATTTTTCAAGACCACTTTGAATGGGGCTTGGAGCAACCTGGGGTAGTGGAAGGTGTCCCTGCCCATAGCAGGGGATTGGGGCTGGATGGCATTTGGAGTCCCTTACATCCCAAATTATTCTGTGATTCCATGGAATTTTTAGATTCATGTCTCTGTATCAAGCCTGTGTGGTTCTCTGTGAAAGAAGATGAGAATTTTTCCCTAGAAGTGCATCTTGGAGTGCTGTTAGAAGCTCTGCTGTCCTAAACCACCAAGTAATGGTAAATATTTAGCAAGGCTGTTGCTAAAAAGAGAAAAGTTGCTTCAAATTCAAGCTTGTTTCCCTTCCAGCTGTAATAGCTTGCTGTGCCTTTCTCTCCAAGGATGGAAGAGCTGTTTGTTACTTGTCATATCCACAAAGCACCTATGAAAACAAGGTCAGGGACTTGTCTCCCTAATGAAGGAGATGTTTGGCCTGGCGTCACAGAGTCTGTATCCCAGCCAGACCCACTATTTTCTGAGCTCTTCCCTGAACCCTTGCCAGTCCTTTGGCGTCTCCGCAGCGTGGGTATCAGAACTGGACATGAAGTTCTAGCCTAGAACTCAGCCTGATTTGTTGCACGAACACAACAAATCTGATGTCATCAGCCAAGCCCTTAATATGGGTTTGCCCTGCACTGGCTGTCCCTGCCAGGGTGATTCAGTACAGCTGTTCCTGAGCCTTTCTCTGGGAGAAAGTGCCCAAATCACCGAGGAATAGCCTGAACTCCTTCAATTCTGGGTGACATCGATTTGTTAGGATTAAAATCTGTCGTTGCCTTCAACCACCATCTCACTGTGGGGTGTTACTGTTTTCTCCTCTGCCAATGCTTCAGTTCCCACAAACTTTACTCTTAAGTATTTTTATTATTATTATGGAGATTGTTTAAAAAACTTCCAGCACCCAGTCCCATGTCTGTTTCTCTTTCATGTCACCCATTGCTCTCATAGGGAAGCTGCCATCCACCACCATTGCAAGAAAAAGCAGTTACCAGCTCTGGAAAAGATGAGAGGGCTTGGGTATCCCAGGTGAATATTCTTACGGACAGAATGAGTCATTTTTGTGTGGACTTCTAACATGTGGGTGAGTGAATCATCAGGTGTTGAACAGATTAATCTCTTTTAATAGGACATGCACAAGATAATGTTTTCTCGCTGAGACAACTTGTAGCTGCCTAAAGACAATATTGCAGAGGCAGAGATACAATGATGTTGTGTGCTTTGGAGCATGATACCTTGGGAGGTTATCCATGAAACAGCCCAGTGTTGCTTTTCATAGTTCCTAGTGTGCCTTAAGTGGCCTTTAAAGAATTGCTAGGAATAGAAGATTTTTGGCTGGGGGAAATAATTAAAAGTTGACTGATACTTGCGTAAGAAATTGAGTGAGAATCTGATTTTCTGATGTGCTTGTGTTGCAAAGCAGTTATAGGTAGGTTGTGCTTGTCTTTTCCCAGTGATAGGACAGGAGGAAATGGCCTCAAGTTGCACTAGCTGAGGTTCAGTTTGGGTTTTAGTAAAAATTTCTTCACCCAGAAGGTTGTCAGGCCCTGTCACAGGCTGCCCCATGGCAGTGGTGGAGTTGCCATCCCTGCAGGGATTTAAAAGATGTGGCACTTGGGGGCATGGATTAATAGTGGCCTTGGCAGTGCTGGGTTAATGGTTGGACTCTGTGATCTTAGAGGGGTTTTCCAGCCTAAGTAATTCTGTTTAAAATTGCACATCTCATGATGTTGATCCAGCATGTATCAAGAGCATGTGAAAAAGTGAAAGCACGTCTTTGGTGAAAAGCTGTGCCCAAGGCCCACTTAGGTAGAAAAAAAAAAGCTGAATTTCTTAGATTGTCTAACTGTTGGGGACTTTTTTTTTCAGTCCACTGCCAGGTTCCATTGTCTGGAATTATGCTTAGCATTGGGTTTTAATGAGGTCTGAAAATGACAGAGCAAAACCATCTTGCTGTTCTGGCTGATTTAGGATAGGAAATGAGGTATGACATTTAGCCATGGGTTGGCAGGGTTGAGGGCTTCAGTAAAATCTCACCACAAGTTTACGTGAAAAGCTGGTGGTTCTTTCCTAGAACTTTGTTTAAGGTTTAGTTTTGTACCAGCACCGTGAGCTCAGGCTGTTTTCTTTAGGTTTCATTGGAAAGCATTTCTCAGTAGGTGTCCTTTAGAGGGTTTTGAAGGGATAAAAATTATTTTGGAGAGCATTACATGGACAAAACAATTTTCTGAGCAGCATCACATCTTACATAAGTCAGGACTACAGGCGAGAAACACATACTTTGGTCACCAAGGTAAATTGGAAGAGAGTTTCATTCATTGTAAACGAAGGTGCAGATGCGAAAGAAGGTCTGACCAATTCCTTGTACATAAAAGCATCTTCATGCTTACAGACTTCTGAATATGGATTTCGTATAGAGTAGAGGGGTTGAACACCAGAAGTGCAATAATAATAAAAAAACACAACACCACCCCCACTCTTCACACCCCCCCCTTCCCAGCTGTCTAGCTCAGTGAATTTCACACCATGGTTGCAAGGCCAGAATGATTATGAATTAAGGTTAGCACAAAATCTAGCTATTTGAAAATTTTACAGCGTTTTACTGTAATGTAAAGGCTAGAATTATTCCAAAAATCAAATCTGAAAAAAGCACAAGGGCAGGGAGGTCTCACTTCGAAAACCCAGTTCATTGTGACAGAAAATGAGATTTTTAACTTCGTCTTTCAATCAGAGCAAATTGTGCCTTGTCCTGTTCCACTTTGACATTTGAGTTCTCATCTGTTCTGCGCTCCTTCGAGCCAAGAGCCGCATCCTCACTTGAAGTACATTAAAAATCTTGAATATAATCAACGTTTTTTGACTACTGGGTAATTTTTTTTATCTTTATTCTGAGTGTCCTTGGGCAAGGCCCCAGGCTTTCATGACCAAATTCACAGGAGGTACAAGCTATGGTGAGGTTTTTTGAAAATATGGTACTGTGAACAGGCTCTCTGAGGGAGTATCTTTATTGTGGTAAAAGTCATACAGCAGGTTTTCACTGTGATTACAGCTTCAGCACAGCTCACTCTAATTTAGTTAGCCCAAGGCTATAACATACTGCTTTTCAGGATTGTAGGATGGCCATTAATGGGAGTTTGCTGAGAGTGGGTGTGTTTGCCTGAAGGAAAGTCTGCATAAAAAATTAAAGCCTCCTTGCTTATAATGTAGTTGGTGTGTGCCGTTGTCCTTGATCTAACTTAACTGGGTGCTACAGGTGAGAGCAGCACAGCAGTTCTTTAAATAAGTCATTTCAGCCTTGAAGTCTACATTTGATAAGATTTTGTTTGCCTCAGTAGTGTGCAGCTGGTTCTTACAAATGAGTTTTCTTCTGTGTTCTCAGTGATTTACATCCTTGTGCACAGAGAAGTGTCTTTGTTTATGGATGGCAGAAGATACGTGGCTTTCAAATATCCTTACACACAGGTGGTATTTAATTATATATTGTAATATAGTATTATTATATGTATATAATATATACAAAATATAATGCAATATTATACAATAATAATATAAGATAATAATAGCTATATAAAATGTATAATAATGCTATATAATAATATTTTATATATTATGTAAAATGTACCACACATATTATATACTATATAATACATATTATATTCTATTAATGTTTTATTTTATAATACAAATTATTATATATTCTATTAATATATTATTTTATATGTTATTTTATATATAGTATTATATATATTATATTACTATAGTAATTATTATATTGCTATAGAATAAAGATATCAGTCCAGTCTTCAGTGCATGACCCCTTGCTCTGGTCAGTGGTACCTTTCCTTATATTGGCTTTTTTCTTTTCATATGAAAAGAAGGCAGGTTTAGATGGGATGTTAGGAAGAAATTCTTCCCTCTGAGGGTGGTGAGGCCCTGACACCGGTTGCCCAGAGAAGCTGTGGCTGCCCCATCCCTGGAAGAACCCAAGGTCAGGTTGGGCAGGGCTTGGAGCAGCCTGGGATAAGGGAAGGTGTCCTTGTCCATGGCAGGGAGTCTGAACTAGATATTGTTGAAAGTCCTTTCCAACCCAAGCCATTCTATGACTCTGTAATATTTATTAATACTTTTTTTTTCCAGACTGTTGCTATTCATGGCAATATCAGGAGGTAAAAATTCTTTTATTGCTATGGAGGAGTATTTATAGAAATAAGCTCCATCCCAGCTCCCTGCTTGCTGCCATGTTTTAAAGGAGATGTGAGAGCTGTGAATGCGTCCTTCAGGGTTTCAGGAAAGCATTAATGTTTCAGTGTGCTGAGCCAGAACACCTCAGTGTTTCTTAGGATTAGTAACATCCTCTAGACATAAGTCAGTTCCCCAAGAAATCCTGGATGGAAACGAAAATCAGTGTACATGCAGGAGAAATGGTGGTTGCCACTGTAGGTTCAATAATCTGCCTTAATTCTCATGAGACAAGGTGAGGTGGCTTGGTGGCTTTTCTTCTTCCCACTCGTTTTAGCACAGCATATTCCTGTGGGATTGTAGGGCAGGAAAACTGCTGTGTTCCACAAGGCACTTCCACACAGGGCTCTCTTATCCCTCTCTAATTATTCTCAGTGTGGCAGCTACTGCTGTTAAGGACATGGTGCACTCACAGAAAAAAAAAAAAAAAAAAAAAACAAGCTAGAATTTAGCTTTTAATTTATTTGTCCTCCCGTTTGGAGAGAACACTTAATGTGATTTCATGTAATAAAGCCAACTGTGTGTGCAGTCACAGAGGTGATTTTCTAAATTTAAGGTTTCCTTTGAATTTATTCTTATCTCAGATAGATTGGATTACTATAGGCTATGTCAGCGTGAGTCACTAGTAAGTGCCTGTTAATCAAATAAATCGGAGTGGTTTCTTATGGAAATGCTATTTTCTGATTTCTGTTTATATGATGGTCCTGGTCTTGTTGAATCCACACTGACTTCGCTGGAAATCTCTCTTTGGAAAAAAAATGGTACAATTTCCCATGCTAATGGAAATTGCAGTGAAGCACTAAAATGAAAAATAGCCGCAGGTAATTAATACATGGTTTAGAAGTTCTTCGTGTCACCTTTATTAGGTATTTTGTAGCAATACTGCCTCAGACTAAAAAGAATCATCAGAGAGTGTTGTTTTGTTGTGTTTGTTTTATGGGTTTTTCTCCTCAGTTAATAATGTTGTTCTATTCCTCCATATTATGTTTTACGTTACCCTGCAAGTTTTTTTCCTTTGCTTCTTGCCCCACTGCCCTACTCAGGAGTATTGGTGATTGCATCACTTGGGGCATTAATTTCCCACCCATAACATAGTCAATTACAGAAAACTAAACACTTAAGTAGAGAAAAGTAACTGTTTTAAAATAACTTCAGCCTTTTTCTGTTTTACTTGTGCAGCAACTGGTATTCAACGGCAACAGAAGGGAAAAGCTTTGCTATGGTTTGGAATTTTTGCCTGAAAGAAGAAGGAAAAAAAGCAGTGTAAGAAATGTTTTTTGCAGCCTGAGATTGGTGTGCTTCTGTACCAGAGAGGGAGGGTCTAAACCCTTCTAAAAGCTGGCTCATAAAATCTGGTCCTCGTTTGAGCTAGCAAGTGCAGAATATAACGATTTATACTATGCATTGGGAATTTCTAGTGCTGAGGTGGAGAAAAAAAATACATTTACTGGAAATAGTTTGACAGAATTCAGTGTTTGTAACGTGTGTAACAGCACTGCTACTGTAAGGCACCACAATTTTCATAATCTTAAATTTGCTCGTATGTACCAAGTTTCCAAATAACCTTCCTCCTCTCTGTCTCTGCTGTTGAGTTTTGTCGTGCATGGTATGAGGGATGGGATGCTGAAAATCCCTGGATCTTTGGCGTGTTCAGACAGACTTCTATGGATGTTCACTGCCTGCTTGATGACACATGGAATGTTTATTGAGCCTGTGCAGTAAAACGCTGCCGAGGCAACTGGATCTTCAGTGGAAGAGATGAGAAATTTTAATCCCTAACTGGCATTTTGCAGAGGCAGCTGGAGACTGTGAGGTTGAGATTTTGGATCTTCTAGTGGTAGGTTGTTTAGTGGTAGCCAATCTAGATCCTGATTAATTGGGATTTCAGCTAATTTTGCCAGCTAAACATATGACCTAGCCTGGTGGAAAGTGTCCCTGCCCATGGCAGGGATAAGAACTAGAGGACCTTGAAGGTCCCTCACAACCCAGTCCTTCTATGAATCTGTGATCTCTCCAGAAGATGCTTAAAAGAAATACAGAGGATACACAGAGACTTGGAGGTTTGCAATGTCTAGAATAAAATCACAGGAGAAAAGGGAAAACAAAGCCATGTGTCACGCTGATACATTAAAGATAAGTCATTTGAGAAGTAGATACAAGGATACAGTTTTAAATTAGGGTCGGAAAAGACCTTAAAGAACATCCTGATCCATCCCCCTTCCATGGACAGGGACACCTTCCACTGTCCCAGCTTGCTCCCTCCATGCCTTGTCCAGCCTGGCTGTGAACAACACTTCCAGGTCTGGGACAGCCACAGCTTCTCTGGACAGCAATTAGATAGAGTTTATATGAAAGACTAAGATACAGAAAGATGGATAACCAGCATTCCTAAGGAATGTGAAAAAAACCCTCGTGAATACATTGGAAATTGGAGGAAGTCAAGGGAAAGCGCAGGTCTCCTTAGCAGAGTGAAGACAATAAATCAGAGATACCACACTGAATAAAGCTGCTGAGTGTAACTAAGTTTAATCATGGATCTTCTGAAGGAACCAAAATCCCTTTGGACTCGTTGTGGGAATAATTTTGGTAATTAACAAGTCTCATTTGAAAACAGTGAATTGTGATTTTTCCCATTTGAGACCAGTGCAGACTCTGGCATTTTACTGGAAAACAGGTCTAGGCAGTGTGTGTGGGAAGGCTGACTGAGAGACTTGGATGCCAAATTTTTTAAAACACTGGTAGTTTAGAAATTAGGAATTTACAAGTTTTTAGAATAAGTATATTTGCTGCAATGGATTGGACCAATTTAGGTAAGGCCAAATTACTGTATCTGACCCAAACAGGCTGCATAGCAAAAAGAGGTATGGAGAGATGTGGAGAGTAAAGTTGTGGTCTGAAACAAACCTGCTGTTTCCTAGATAAACCTGGTTTCTAAACCCAGTTTTTATTTCATACAAAGGTTAAAATTCGGTTTTATCTTCTAATAAAAGCACAGACCTGTTTCAGAAAAGGATTCTAAACCAAGAAAGGGAAGGCATAAATGTTTCCAGTACTGGCACATGGAAGCGTTTTTTAAATTTGTGGCCAGCAATGTGGCACAAATTGCCAAGACCTGGGTTTGAAAGTTCTGTTCCCTTCTAAACACAGACAGTAACCATAAAACCTAGAAAAGGTAATTTTTTTTGTGGTTTATGACCTTGTTGCACTCCCACAGAGCTGTTGAGTGGCGAAAAAGGACTCTCACCCCAGGTGCTTGGGCACGTGAAGAAGGAAGACCGAGTTCACCCTGTAGGTTTGCTGGTTTATAGGGAATTATGGAGTTTTTTGAGTTGGAAAAGACCTTTAAAGGTTGTTTAAATATGACTATCAGCTACCAGCCCCATCATGTTCACCATCAAATCATGTCCTCAATTACTATATCCATTTTTTTTTAAGGCTTCCAGGGATAGTGCCTCCACCACTGCCTTGGGCTGCTTGTTCCAGTGCTTGACTACTCTTCCCATGAACAAATTCTGTCTAATAGCTAATGTAAACCTCCCCTAGCACAACTTGAGGCCGTTTTCTAAAATGAAAGGTTCCGTTAATTCAGGACAATTTAACAACAGCAGCAACAACAAAATTACAGAGTTGGTTCCATAGCCTTTGTGCCAACTTGGTGTTCCCTAAGTGCTGCATACACAAATAGAATAATATATTTCCTCTTAAGAGCAGGAGATCCCATTTCTATGCCATTTGATGGGTTAGGTTTGGTACTGGCTTCTTACCGAATGTTGCGTGCGCTGCAGAGGGAAGTGGGGGAAGAAAAAACCTGAAAAGTAGTAGCAGAAGATGTTTTGGCAGTGAAGTACTTCTCTTGTAGAAGAATTGTTTCCAGGACAACAAGGTTGATGGAGTTACCTTGTGAGTGTGTGTTTTCTTTCCTCTTCAACTGGTTAATCAGTGAGGTAGGAAAACTTTGCTTTGTACGTGAGCTGTGTTACATCAGTTATTTTTAGTCTGCACTTGATTGTCCATGTGGCTCTGTTTAGCTATTTAGGAGCTACCTGGCATGCAAGAAATCATATTTTCTTTGTGGGGTTTTTAAGGTCACATGGTATTTTTTGAAGTGACAGTCTAGACTATTAACAGCTCTTCTTGGTATTTTTTTAATGTGTTTGTTTTTCAGAGAAATAAAACAGCTTTGTTGCTTCAATTTCAAGCTCATCTCACTGGTGGGATGTGAGTTTCTTTCACTGTTTGCACAGAATTTTTCCTCTGTTGGTATAATACTTTTTTTTCTGTATATACTAATGATATACTGTCATGCAAATGAATTTGGAATAAATTAAAGTATTAATTTTCTCCCAGAGTATATTCAGCTGTAGGATTCCATTGTGAGATCTGTTTTCAACTGGAGTTTGGAACTTGGAATAAGGCGGCACTGAATTAAATGTAGTTGCCAGTTTTAAAGGGGACAGCTCGCATAAAATCACACCTATCTCCAAAATATGTTTATCTATTTAAAATCTGGAGGAGTATGATGAAATCTGTACTTATGTGGTTTTTCTTTGTATATTTGATTATACTCTGTGTTTTTTTCTTGATTGTTTTTTTTTCCTGCACAACAGCGTTTTGAGAAATAAATGCCTTTATTTAAAAAACCACAAATATTGGCTGTGCATTTTAGAGGCAGAAATAACAAAAACAGTGTCCAGGTCATTAGTGAAAAACACACTTTGTAAAGCTCTATTGTTCTGATAAATTAAATAGCTTGAAGTTTTACTGTGCCCCTTAGAAACGAGTTGATGATTTCATACCCCCTAATGGTACATGTATTTATTTCATACTGAGATTTTAGAATTTAGGATTAGGGAAACACTTCCTGTGCATAGTTGTCTGATGAATTAATGAGATACTCAGCTTCTTTTTGAATGTGCTGAAGGTAGGATGCCACGTGCGAAAACCTAGGTGATCTAGGAACTAATTGAGAACAATTAAGTTTTATTCTTTGGATGTGTATTTTTATCCAAATCCATGATCCTTTATTGTTTTGGGAGAGGGACATGACATGAAAGCGGCCATGCTCAGGTGACCCTGGTGATCACTGAACTATTTCTGTATCCTGGGACCTTCTAACTTGTTGGAAGAGGAAGGGAAGCAGTTTGACAAATCCACACCGGCATTTACTTGTTGCTTTGTTATCCCTTCCTGGCAGCAAACTGTAGCCAGAGTCAGGATTCTTTCTGGCTGGTGTCCTCTTCTTTCCATCTCTCTCTCTCTCTCTTTTTTTTTCTTTTTTTTCTTTTTTTTCTTTTTTTTTTTTTCTTTTTTTTTTTTTTTTTTTTTTTTTTCTTTGCAAATTACCATTTTCAGCAGAACAAGAACTGCGTTGACCTTGAGGGATGAGAGGGTCTGTGCTTCATTTTCGACTCTGTCCCCAGTTATTTACTTATTCCGTTATCTGGAACAATCCATTTCTTCTTCATGGAGGTTGGAGTAGTTCTTCCAGGTCACTTCTTAGCCTAGTAAGGGAATGAAAAAAAATTTTTTTCTACTTCTGCTGGAAGTTTACTAATTATGTGGTTAAATAGAGAATGTAGCATCAGAGCATTCTTTTTCAGGACAATACTCTCATAATTCTACTTACTAGATTTTTCTGTTTGTTTTTCTGGTTGCTTGCTCTTCTTTTGCTTCAATTCCCAGTCCCATCCAATACCCCAAGGTATGGATATAATTTCTCTGTTTCTATAGGTTTGAATCCAAATCACAGAGAAGGAACAACTTTTCCAATATTCAGTTCCCACTGAAGTGTGTTAGGGTGCCTGGCACACAGAGGTACCAGGTATGACCCCAAACCAAGTGCAAGTCATTACCTCTTTGAATTAGGTGCTGGAGGCCAACAAGGAACACTAACAGATGTAACAAGATACCACAGAGATATGTTTGAGCAATTAGATTCTTTTAAACAAAATGTTTATCCACGTTGTCTGTGGCTGCAAGGAATGTCTTTGGTCAACTCTGCTGTAGGTTTTGGAATTTATTTCTAGTTTGTCTGTGTTACACTCAAATCACTAAGCAGTCTCCAAGGCTCATCTTGATAGAGCAGTTTCATGTAACAGGAATACTCTGGCAATCAAAATCAGAGAACCAGACAAGAAGGATGGAAATATTTTCCAGTGTTGACTAAAAGCAAGCAGTAAACTTGAAGCATTACTTAACAGTATAATGAGAAATGTCAGTTCAAGCAAATACTTTTTTTTATAACAGAATTTGTTTTCTTTGTTGTGTTGCAGAAAAAGAAATGGTGGCTGAGCTGCACAAGTGAACCAGGACAACGCAAAATGTAAGCCAAAGAGGAATGTTAATTTTCCTATTTTATAAGAGTATTGGTCAGCTTTTCTATAAGACATCCACTTAATTATAAAGGACATTAGTTTTCCTCATTTCCTGGTTTGTGGGTGTAGTTTGTGGAACTGTCTGGATTCCATGTTCTCGAGCCACTCAGTGTGAGTGGCACAAAGTGGATCTTTCTTTCCCTTTGTCATCACTGTGTCAAGGCACAAAGGAGTTCAAGCCTGGGTTGTGTCTTAATTACTTGTGTTGTAGCTGTGGTGATCCAGGGATGTGAAGAGGGGTTTGAAGGCAAGAAGGGCTGGAAAGGGATTTTTGACCTCTAAAAGTTGTTAGTATTGTCTGTAATATTGACTGATGTGAAAAAAGCTTGGACCTTACTTTGAAGCTGCTGTATTTTGGCTGAGTATTTTGGAGTACATTTAAAACGTATACTTGGGGGTGCTATAAGTGTTCACGGTTTGATGGGGCTTGGAGCAGCCTGGTCTAATGGAAGGTTTAGCACAAGAGTTTTTCCATTTTGGTCAAGAGGGCAGCGTGTTCTTCTGTGGTATTTTGCACAGCAAGCCTTACAGGCCATTTTTCTGATTCACTTGTAGTATTCAGTGGCACATTTTAAAGAGAGATGCTTCCAACTGCCTTGAATAGAGCATGTTCTATGTGATAACAACATCTACATTGCAGTTGTAATAACAAAACCCAAGGTGATTCTGAATCTGGTTTCACACCAACTAATAAGTGTGTCATTATAAGATGATGTGAGGTTTTCAATGTATTGTTGACTCAACTGTAAAATATCTATAACTCTGAAAAATACATCTCAAGCGAGAAGTGTATTTTTAATGCATAGGTTTTGAAATTATTGGTGTCTCCAGTTTTTCCAACAGCCTTCGTTGGGTGTTTTAGTTACAATTATTTTTTTACATTTATAGATGCCATTTTAATTTATCTCTCTTTTTAAATTTTTTCTGTTGGAAAAGTTTTAAGTAATTCTGCAGAGTTGCTTTTCATAGACATTCAATATTAAAAAAAAAAAAAATTGGTAGAACATGTGTCAGGCATCTGCAATTCCTTCAGCATCATGTTTTCCACAATGATTTAATAGCTATTGAGTCTCCTCAAATACCTTTGTTTCCAAGACCTATTTTATGGTAATAAATCATCTTGGCTGTAAAATTCTTAAAATGATTCAGTAGGACAATCGTTTCCTTAGCACATTCCCTGAGAGATCATACATAGAAATGGAAAAGTCCTTAACCAGGTCAACTTTTTCCCTGCAATACATGTGGTCAGTGCTGGAACTGATAATCAAGTTGCCAGTATTTGTTCTGGTGAGCTGCAGTTCTCCAGTATTCCCTGCTCTTTTCTTGCTAATTTACAGTGAATTTTCTGGTAGAGGTACTAAATCACACTTGAGGAATGCTGAGCCAGATTCAGAATCAAAGATTTGTCATGGTGTAATGGAACTTTCCATTTTTAAAAAAGGTCTGTCTCAGAATTCATGTAAAAATACCAATGAAATTACCCAAGACTTCCTTAATTTCCTCTTCCATTTACACCTGAGGGTGGGAGTGGTGCAGTCCTTGGCATAGAGGTTGATCTAATAAATTGTCAGGTATGTGAGGGTGGTGAAGTTGTGATACCTGATTTGTCAATCTCTGCAGGGTAAGTTGTGCAATATGTAACTGCTTGTGGCTTTCTGACACCTGGAAAAGGCTGTTTAAATTGGTCATTGCTTACTGGGAGCAGGCAAGGAGGGAATTCAGCCAAGAGACCATGAGGAGTTCTGTGTATTAAGTAGCTCATCTAGGACACCACGTGTGCAGAGAAAAAGGAGATGTGTTTTTGGCCAAAACTCTGGACATCTGGAGTTCCAGGTAAATAACCAACAGGTTAGAGAAGGATTCAAGGAGGGATGGTATCCCTTGATATAAAGTATGTATCTCTGTGAATTGCTGCTAGTTTCTTGCTGTGATGTTTTCCAAGTTGAATATCAGATATGGTTGCAAACCACTATGGTTGCCCAGAGAAGCTCCCAGATGTCTGCTCCATCCCTGGAAGTGTCCAAGGCCAGGTTGGATGGGGCTTGGAGCTGGGATAGTGGAAGGTGTCCCTTGGCAGGGGTTGGAACAAGATGATCTTTAATGTCCTTTCAAATCCAAACCTTTTTATGATACTTGAATCGTTGTTTAGGTTTTGTGCTGAGGACACACAGTTCTGAGGACACACAGTAAGTTCTGATGTTAGTTCTTCACATAAGCATTTCCTTAAAATAATCAGGCTTTAGGATCTGGGATTCTTGATTCTCTTTCCTGCCTCAGAACAGGAAATAAAGCTTTGCAGCTTCCCCAAGGTTTAGAGCAGATTAATGTATAAAATTAGATTAAATCTCTTACATTTGTTTTGGAAAAGGGAGCCTTGTATTCCTACAGGCTTCACGTGCCAAACGGAGATAATTCCATTTTAACTGTGCATTTTGATCAGGTGCTTTTACTGCAAGGCATAAACCTTCATTTTTTCAATGATGTCCTTTGAAATGATCCAAAATAACTTTTGTTACAGTCATGATAGAGAAAAACCTCTGCACTTAAAAAATGGACTCCAAAATTCCATCTGCCCTGTAGGATCTTGACAAGAGTATGCTGTGTCATGGCATTGCATTGATTCCAGTTTGTGTTTTACAGAAGAAACAGTTGTACCATGCACACAGATGTATTTAGGGTTGTAGAAGCATTTTCTGTCATGGTCTTGTTTAAATGGTTGGTTGGTTTGTGTGAGGCTGGTCTTAAAAAGGACCAGATGATCAGAAGCTCTTCACTGGCTGAGGAAACATTCTGCTAACTCATGTACCTTCCACAAAGTGGCTTTGTCGGTCATGTTTGTCACTTGTACCTGTGAAGTGAGGGCACCAGGGCTGCTTTAGATCTCACACAGAACAATAAATACTAATATTTTAACTCTTCATCAGTAGAAGCCCAATATCTGACCTCAGGAGGAGCTCACTAATGACTCATCTCTGAGCAAGTCGGTATCTTGGAGCATATTTTCCATTAGTCTAAATGAGAAGGAGGGTTTGAAAAGAAAATCACAGACAGCAAGGGTAAAGAAAACCCATTTTCCTCTTCAGGTGTCCCTTTTTCTTCTGAGGAGGTCTACAGGCTTGGATGGCATAAAAGGAGACAAACCCTGAAGAGGTCAGTGTGGTTGGAAGTGAGGAGAGTAGCCATTCACACAGGCAGTGGGTATTCAAAGAGAAACTCTCCATTTGACAGTGCTGTCTTCTAGATGACTTAGAAACATAAAAACACAACTTGGTTTTAAAAGAGGGCTTTTAATTTATGTCAGATGTGAAAGTACCTGTAAGTTGAATGTATGATCTGCAGAAAAAGGAGCTTGCTAAGATGAGTTCTTGGATTTCCTTTTTGTGCCTTGTCTTTGTGGTGAGGTGGCTCCACACAGAAAATTCTGGCACCACCGTGGACACTGAGAACCTTTTATGTGTCTTTTGTAGGAGCAGTCCTTGTGCCAAATGAGCTGTGAGCTGGAGTGATTTGTGTTACTTGCTGCACTTCATGGGGCTAAAGGATGGTTTGTCAGTGTTTTGGATAATTGCCTCATCTCTGCCTGCAGTGAAGTGTATCCGCATCTGAACAGATAATACATAAAATGCATTATACATTATATTAGTGCGGGAAATAGAAGCATCATAAATATATATATTTTTAGTAGCATCTCAGCAATTTCAATTTTCATATTTTTCAAGCAATGTTTTCTCTCTTCATAAGATGAAGGAGTGCTGCTTCAAATCTGTATTCAGTGTGCCCATATGAAAATGAATTTGCCTTTCGATAAAAATTGAGGACTTCCTTCTTTCTTCCTGTTTTCTTGGCTCTGAAATATTAATTTCTTTCATATTGTATGTACAATATAGGAGATAATGGGTGAGATGTAGTACATCAGGAATAAAGTGTATGCAGTCCAGAATTAACACTATGAAATAAATCTACATGGAAAACCTTGTTGGAGTGCAAAATGGATTTAGGTTTTTAAAATGAAAGAGCGGTAGGACACAGAGATGGAGCCTGGAGATCTGTGTGTTGTTTGTGCTTCTCATCTGTTGCATAAGCCTGGACAAGCTGCTTTGCATTTTCCTACTTCATTTCTCCTGTCAGAGATCTGTGTGTTTTACTTGCTGTTGGTGAAGCGCTTCAAAATCTTGAATTAGTATTATCATGGACTTCTCTAAGCTTACTTAAAATCCATTTCCTCCTCACTTACGCTTTCCTAAGGACAAAAATAAATAGAAGTTTCTTTTTTCTCAAATGCTGTGGATTGACTGATACTCTGCAGCTGTTTAAGGCAGTTTTAACTGACCCCTTTTGCTGCCTGAGCATCCACTGAGCCCCCAATCCAGAGTCCTGTTGGGTACATTGTGTCTGTAATTCTTTTAGGGACACGGTCTGTCAAGTGGTGTTCCCTTCATTGTAATCAGCAGCCTGGAGTTTCCAAACCTCCTGGTGCAACAGAACTTCACAGGCTGATCTTCAGAGAAATCAGCCGGCGCCTGGAGCGCTGTGTGTGGGTGGCTGACCTGGGTGATGCTGGAAACTCAGTTTGCATGCCCCAAAAACACTGCCAGCATTCTCTGCAGCATCCTCAGGAGTGTGGCACAGCGCTTCAGCAGCTGTGCACTGCCTCACCCGGTCCTCAGAAGTACAGGACTGATGTTCCTGTGTCAGACTGGGGCACAGTGTGAACCTCAGTGCAGGGAGATGTTCTCGTCCTCAGGTGCTGCTGCTGCTGCAAATACGTGGAGAAAATTCAAGCAGGAATTACAGGGTGTGGATGCAATGGTTAACCAGCAAAGTGCACTGATCCTGCTCAGACAGGTGTTCCAGAAATTTAGTTTATAGAGTGCTAAATCAGTGCTGTTAGAAGAAACCCCTCTCCAGTGAAATGTCCGTGCTCAGAAGCTGCTGCCACACTGCTGGGCAGCTCTGTGTTCTCCATTTAAAATGTTACCAGCATCCTGGCAAGGATCCCAGGGACGGAGCTGAGGAAGTGGATGGTGTAAAAGCAGAACTCTTTGGGCTTTTTGTTCTGCCTCGATCCATCAGCCTTGCTGCGACTGTGCTGTGACAGAGCATCTGCATTCCACGTCTGGAGACACAGAGAATGAGCTCCTGAAGGATGGCTGCTCATCCCTGTGCTTCCGTTCAGGGGTGTTAAAAGCCCTGCAGGCTGTACACAAGCGAGCTGTAATTTATTTTAATTAAATACAATAGCTGCATGCACGCTGCAGAAGGGATAAGACAGGGATTCCCCACCTCTGATTTATCGTCTTGCTGTTTGGATTTCTTTGCCATTGTCTTCCCACTCACAGATTTGTGCAGGGGATGTCTCATCCTCTCCCTCCTGTGCTGTTAGCAATGTCATCTGTCTTTCAAAGTGCAATTTTTCTTAAATTTTCCATTGTTGAGAAGCCATTCTTGTTGCGTAAAGTAGAGGTGGCCCTGCCTTCCTTGCACACACATACACACCTGTGCAACATTTATTTTAATCAGAGAGCTACAGGAAGCAAAATTCCCATCCCTTGGAAGCCTCCTCATAGCTGAGTTTTATTTTTTGAATTAGGGAGCTGGGAGTACCCACCCTGAGGCTGGCAGGCAGCCTGGCAGGAAGCTGGACAGACTGGCCTGCTGGCCAATCTTGTTGCCTTTTATAGAGCTTTTTCGTGAAATCAGCACATTTCCACGCAGTTGGTGCTTTGCAGTGCAAAATTGTTGTGTTTGGGAGGGTTTGGGGTGTCTCTGGTTTTAGTCTGCAGCTTGTGACTTTTGGAAATGGTTGAATAATTTTGATAATTGCTAGAGATGATTTTGTGAGAAAGAGAGGAGGTGTTTCTATGGAAGAAGATCCTCTTGGAATAATGTTTCTCAGCTGGTGTGAGGGTTTCCCTGATGGGTGCCTTTGGAGTAGGTGAGTTGGCTGGCAGCGACCTCATTGTCCCCATCCACAACTTTCGCATGACAACTCTTTCTGATCAAATTGCTGCACGGTGTTTTGTCTTTGAATGGCTTACCTGGGGGATATCCAAACCATGTAGGCCCTGGATCTTGGGAGGGCAGAGTAAGACCAGTGGGGGAAACACAAGCTGGAGAAGCAGCAGAAGCCTTTGGATCTGGAGGACAGTATTTAGCTGTCCTCTATCTGCAGCTGTGCCTGGTGCTCCATCAGGAGTCATGGGACTCTGGCCTTCTAGCCATTCCAAGGTTGAAGGTTGAATGATGTTGGCATTTTCTGGACTTCTTCAGCATCTGACGTAAAACCTGTCAAACCCACTGGCACAGCAGAACCATCGTCCAGCACTTAAAACACATCAGGCTGATCTTGAGTGTATTTTCCCTCTTTGTTCTCTTCAATATGTGAATCTGCCTCCTTGAAAGGTTCTTTAGACTATGAAGCATTTTGAGGCTCTCCATTTACAATGAATCACAAATTAGCAGTTCCTTAAAAATAATGTTAAGTAAAATTCAGTCTTTGCCTAAATTGTTGCTGCTTTTAGAGTAAATGTGAATGTGACCTGGATTCTTGGAAGCAGCTCATGTTGTTGTGGCCTTTGAGTATTCCTTAGAATGGATGTGATGTTTACACAGACATAAATAATCATCTGAATGATTTTGCTGAGCCACAGTTAAATGCAGTGCCATCCAGTAGGGAAGGATATATTTGAGAGTGCAAGAAGACTTCATATATTTGGGTTTTGTTGTTGGCTGTTGGAGTTCCAATATTTGCACAGTCGCTGTGTGAAAACTGAGTGTACAAATCCTATTGGAAGGGAACTCGGATGATAACCAAGAGTACCAGTGAAAAAATAAATAGGAAAATTGTCCTATTGTGCAATTAGTTTGAATAAGTTTAGTGGTCCTTGTGTACATGGAGTGTAACTTCACAGGATCCCATCCAGGTACACAACAGATAAGTAGTTCCTCAGAAATCAAAGGAAGCTTAATCTTCTAAAACTTTTATAATGGAAAGTGTGGCCTTTTTATCCAGAGGCTAAGCTGGTTAAGCAAACATCTAATATTGACT
Source organism: Sylvia atricapilla (assembly GCF_009819655.1). Taxonomy (NCBI): domain Eukaryota; kingdom Metazoa; phylum Chordata; class Aves; order Passeriformes; family Sylviidae; genus Sylvia; species Sylvia atricapilla. Next base: position 20,542,711 of record NC_089144.1, on the reverse strand, counting down.
TTATTTCTTAGTCTGGCTTTGGGTGTGAGAAGTATCTCTACCAAAATGAAACATGCCCATTTTTCAAAAAATGTATTTATCTTCTTCCGCAAAAAAGTGTGTGCCATGAGCCTCAGCAAAAGGTGACTCTTTTAACTCCCTTGGCGCTTTCTGTTTTCTCCCTGTACTCTGCTCTGGTGCACAAGGAAACTGAGGTCTCATAATGTGGCTGTTGTTAAATAAAGCTACACTGAGATTCAGGCATTCAGAGCCTGCAGGAGTCAAGTCTGCAAAATGGTTTTTTCCATACTTAAAGAAGCATGAGTCACATTTTGCTAAATGAGTCAAACCTGTCCTCGGATTCGTTTAAGACACTCTAATGGATGTATAAATTAGGACCATTATTATTACTGTGCACAGAAATGACTTCTGAAGCTGATTTAGTTTGCAGTGTCCCTGTGAGTGCTGGGGGGAAAGGGTGGACAGAGATGATGAGGAAGTGCAGCAATTCAGGTTTGCCTGGGAGCCCAGAAAGGGCTGGGAATCGTCCTGCAGCACAGAGGGTGGACGCAGGTTCCCTTTGGCTCATTGCTCCTGTGGGAGTCACTCAGGGTCTGAGAGGTGGTTAATGTGAGTGTGCTCATCCTGGGGGATGCTGCTCAGCTGTAACAGCCCCACAGACACAAGGATGGGCATTGAAAAGAACTGGCAAAACCCTACTCAGCTCATCCCTTGGGAGACGTGTTGGGCTTCCAGACACCACTCTCACAACCAGAGCAATATTCTCCTAATGCCTTTCTGGAAATAAATGCCTTTCCCCATGCTTTCCATTCCTTATGCCAACATTCCTGTGCATAAAGCCGTCCTCCCAGGTCAAGTGTCTGGAGCTGCCACCCTTCACCAGGATGTGACTCCTGCATGGTTTTCTGGCTGTGTCATGCAGGAACACTCCCTTTCCTCGGAAGGAACTACATAGCCATTAAACCTTGAGCCACAGGCACCCTCCAAGTCTGTTGCTTCTCCTCTGTTCCCATGTTTAACCCTTTCTCTGAGAAATCTCTATTTGGATTATGACTTTTTGACTGGGAAGTGAATTTGATGACTCCATTCTCAAGTGTCGCTCTTTGATGGGCCGCAGTCAACAAACATCCTAATATTGTGCTCAGAAAAGTGACTAATGCCTCCTGTGTTGAATGAACTGGTAGACAGGCATGCATTTATTTTCCCTATTCCTGTGTGTAATCAGCCTAGAAGGCATTTTTCAAATTTGCTTTTTTTCCACAGTTTTTTTGGTGGGGACCCAGGGGAAGTGAGTGATGGAATTCAAATGTAGCAGTTGAAAGATCCCTGCCATTACTTACTTGTGGTATGAAGATAGGTTGGCAGCATCAGATATGTGATGTGCACAATCCCTTGTAGGTCTCTGGATGGTTTTAATTCTTCTGTAACTCAAACCAGCACTGAGTTGTCTTCACTCGCAATGAAGAAGGTCATTTTTGAAATTTATTTGGTTTAGATCATTCGGATCTTCATTATCTTTTCTAATGGTTTTGATTTAAAAGATGATGATTGTAGAAGAGTGGAATTCAGGATTCAGTGGAATTCAGCAGCAATCCTGTCACTTGTTGTTTTTTTGGTTTTTTCTTCTTCCCTCTAGTTTAATTCTGGCAAAATCTTGTGAAACACACAGTGTTTAAAAGGTGTTCTGTACTTTTGTTACTCCTTTTCTGTCTCATTCCTGACTTGTTCCATTTATGTGAGTTTGTGACTCCCTTACCTTCCTTCATCTCCAATCTGCCAGTAATTTCTGAGTTAATTAGCAAGAAGCTGACAGCAACAGGTTTTAGATTCTTTCGTGCTGAGATTTCGTTTTGGGAAACTCTGTGTTCCAAGTGGAGAAAGTATCTTTTGCCTGAGGGAATTTAGAAGTCTGCTTCCCTGTCACGCTGACCTGCAAAGCTGTTTCTCTTTCTGATGTTCATGTAAATTTTTATTTCTAAGGAATTTAACAAGATTCATCATTGTCAATTGCCTCTTTCTGACAGCTGTTAAAGGATACAGTTTAAAGTAAGCCTGTAATTTTTTGGCACCTGTAGCTGAGTAAGATAAACCCAGTCCTGATCCATACCAATAATCTAGTCACTGTTGTATGGGTGCAGAGTCCCCCAGAAGGTGTTTTGTGTACATCAGTGCTGTATCCTATTCCCTGTTCCCTGCAGATGGCTAGGGGTGCTGGAGTGATTCCAGAGAAGACAGGTTTATAATCAGCAGTCACTTTTATTCAGGATTTTGCACCACTTCCTGGACCGTATGATAAACAGTTACTTGAAAAGAAAGAAATCTTTTTATCTTGTTTGGAATCTTTCTTGGGGTTGCTGCCCCACATGCTAAAGACAGATCTGGCTGTTTTGATGTACAGGAAAATGCTTGAGGATCTGGTGTTTAAAGACTGTGAAAAACCACTTTAGGGAGTACCAGTTGTATTTTCAACCACATTATATTATTGCTTAGCTCTTCACATGAGGCATGTGCCATCTCTCCTCAGACAGTACAGAGAAATCTATCTTCATTGAATATGTGTGTCATTTTTAAACACAGGAATAAAATCACATTGATCTGAAACACTGGAAAGTATCACAAACCCTATGTAAAAAATTCACCCAGGTGATTCATATTTTGTTGCTACAGTGTGTGAAATAGAATTGAGGTTTCTGACCCCTAAGAAAATGAATTGCTGTTGTGATTTTGTTGTCTGTACATTTAAAGTCTGTGTTTCACCAAGTGTTTGTCAAAAGGGAGCAGAGTCCTTCAGTATTAAAAAGAGGGCATCACATTAAAACTGAGCTCATACCACAGTGTCTTTTTCCTCTCTCCTCTTTTCCATTTTTGGGTCAGATGATTCAGGTTTTCCTCAGTGCTTTTAACCTTTTGCCATCTGAGTGAGCTGCTCAGGGGACAGCAGAACTGTGAGGCCATCACTGAAAAAAATGCCTCTGCTGGGAGAGCTCTGTTTCACTGTCTCACAATGTTTGCTTTCAGTTCTTAGTCCTTTGTTACTCTCTATTTTTCCTCAGTACTCAAGTAGCATCCTGGTAAACATTCCTCTTATTCTTTCACCTCTAACACTTTCCTCTTCTAGTACAAAATCCATGTGTGAGATAGAGGAGAAAAAAGTGTTTGTAGCTCGTATAATTTACCAGCTTTTCATCAAAATGTAGTCTTAATTGCTGGCAACAGAGCAAAAAACCAGACCATTACTGTTTCTTACTGTCTTTTGGACAAAAATTTCCATACCTTGCTGGATGTTACATCATAAAATCATCCTCCTATTTTGTTCCCCAAATAATAAAGTGAGTGAACACTTTAACTTACTTTGTGAAATGCAGGAGAGAATTTCCAGTGCACTTGTGGGCTGTCATTTAATATTTTGAAATACATTTTAAAACATTCACAGGGGTGTGCAAGTGTACAGGTGCGTAGCACAGCAGTGAGTAGCTGGATTATTTGGAGGCACAGTGGTAGAGATGACAGAAATATATTTGAAAATACTCTCCACATAGTTCATGTGGTTCTTGTGCAGTACAGAAATTCTTCACTGAGCAGACCTGAAACAATGATTGTGTTTGAAAAGCAGAGGCTAAATTCTGACTTTAAAATGACTTTACGTCCTCAGGAAGACGAAGTATTTTATCTTGTTTTGAGCATCATGAATCTGCCAAAGGCAGCAGAGTTAGAACAGACCCACATTGCTGCAAGTGAAAGCTGAATTTCGTCCTTCTTGTTCTGTGCTTTTTAGTCATGTGATAATCTTTCCATAAATCATGTACTTGAAGGTTTTCTTACTTCCTGCTTTTGCCAATCAGATCATGTAAAATGCAGATGAGCCCAGCTTCTGGTTTATAAGGCATAAGCAGAGCACTCCCTCTGAATCCCGTTTGGCCACATCAGCCCTGTTTTCCTCTCATTTGAAAAGAAGACAGCAAGAATGACAAACTTTGACTAATAAAGTGGAGTTTTTTGGTCTCCTCCCATTCTTATTCTGACCTGTACTTTGCTTTCGTTACAAGGCAAATGTAGAGACCCTGTGGGAGTGGTGAAACTGCAGCAGAGAAACAAAAACTATTTGGATTCATCCGAAAGCTGTTCATTCGCTTGCTCCTCTTTTTATTAATGGCTCGAAGCGTGCAGCCTGTCTTGTTCTGACTGCGTGTCTGTCAGCAAGAGCAGAGGTAATTCTTCGTGTGTCTCTTTCCTTTTTAATCGTGCTTTAATTTTGCCAGAAAAACTATTTATATCTTTATGATTATCTGTTATTTTAACTACTGTAAATATGTTCATAGAGCTGCCTGATGGGCATGCTCTGTCGATCTGGGCGAGCTCCTTTTCCAGTAACTTTTATGGGTTTTTTGAGTAAAGAAAGAGGGGGGTGAGTTTAGACTCAGATCTGTGTTTTACAGGTGGAAATCCCAGCTCTCTTCACTGGAGGTTGCAAAGCAGCCTCCATCAGACACCAGCAGCCAGAATTTAGTCTGTAATGGTTTTTTGTTTTAATCATCCACGTCTGCCGTGATGAACATCTCTGTGCTGTTGGTGTTGCCAGCACTTTAATGTTAGGGAAAGTACATTGCATTAAACTGATGAGCAAGTTCTTGTTGCTGTTTGCTCTGGTGGGGTAGGATATTTTTAGAAAGTCGTTTCAGAAGCCGTAGAACTTCCTGATACTTTTTTGTTAATTCGCTTCCAACTGAAAAGGCGGGACTGGCAGCATTTAAATTCCAAGAAGATCGCTCTCCCAAGGCACGGGAAATGTTCCTGGTCCCTGGCTGCAAGTGCAGGTTGTTAGAGTTCTGAGACCAGAGGTATGTTAACAACCAAAGAAAAGTTTGGTTTGGCTGGTGGCTGAAGCAGCACTGGCAAAAAAAAAAAGCCTCTTAAATATCGCTGGGTAATTTCATTCTCCTTAACGCCTTTGCAAGGTTTTTGCGTGGGGGAAGGAAAGGAAGGACAAACGGAAATCCTGTAGATTTTGCTAACTCTACCTTAGATAGCCACTTCTGGAGCTATTTCAGAAATCTTTCTGGGTGCATTTTTGTGTTCTTCACATGAAACGTTTCCTGGAGCGTTAATCCTGGAAGGTCTTGGTTCTTATTGCTTGTGTACCACCAACAAACGTGGTGACTGTGAATGTGTGTGTGTGCTGTAAGGGGAAGTGGTGGCTGTATGGGAAATGGCAAGATGACAAGTTTAAAGAAAGAAGGACCCTCTGGTTACGTGCCCTGGTTTTAAAAGAATATTTCCAAGTGCTTAATGATATATGTAAGTGTGGCTTCTGATGTTTGCATTAATTTTCATGGTTGAGGTATAGGTCAGTTTGTCTCTGAAAATGCAGATTTTCTGAAGTGCTCAGTGAACTCTGTGTTTCAGTCCAAGGACTTGGAAGAACAGCAGTCAACTGTATTGAGCAGGGAAAATGTACATCAGAACCCTTAAGTTAAAGGTTAAAATCAGAGTTCGCTGCTTGTGCTCTTGGGCATGTGATTGCATTCTTCCATGTTGCAGTTTCCAATCTGGAAAATTAGGATTAATAATACTTCTTGGTAGATGTGGTGCTTGGGGACATGGTATAGTGGTGGACCTGACAGTGATGGGTTAATGGTTGACTTAATGATCTTAGAGGGCTTTTCCAGTCTTAATGATTCTACATTTATTTCCTTATGTGGAGGAAACGGAATTAATTTATTACTATTGTTGTCTCAACATAATCTGGAAGAATTTAGAACTGTTACAGTCAGGAATTCTTGCAAGTGACCGTAAAGTCTTGACAAACAAGACATGGTAAGTTACAATTAATGGTTAAACTCTTCCTATAGCAGCTCATGCCAGTACTCTGATTGCTTCTGTTGAGTTGCAGGCTGATTAGAGCCTAAAATTAGGTTTGTTGAAGAGCAAGAAGAGTTTACATGAAGGGTAGTCATTACCATCAGCTAAATAAGTTTTTATTTAAATTAAAATTGTGCAGTAATACGTGGGGGGGGTGGGGGTTGGAACTAGGTGATCTTAAAGTCCCTAGCCAACCTGACACCTTCATTGACCAACCCAAGATGACAGAATTCTCACAAATAGATTTGCTGGCATGGTAGTTGTGTTCAGTGATCAGCTGTGTGTGTTTTTTTAAAAATTATTTTTAATGTGTATTTCTCCAGACTTAGAAAATAACTCAGCTCTTTGAAATTTGGATTTCAACCTCTTTCCTCAAAAGTTGTGAATGTGCTAACATACATTTACTGGGTGTAAGAAGCTGACTAAATAGAAATGCACTGTACAGTAGGTAAGCAAGGTGATACTGTCTTTTCTTGCGCTATTTAAGCTGGGATTTAAAATGGTAAATTAGTGAAGTGTTTTTAAAGTATTTGTAGTTTTGCCACCCATTTCAAGGTTGTTAAAGGAGAAATGGTTGTCCTCATTTTTGCTGAAAAATGGACATGAGAGGAGCAGAGTTTTCCACTCCCTGGCTTGCTGGGTCCTGCCTGAGATAGACTTGAGGCATTCCTGTTGTCCATAAAATTAGGGTAATATATGGAGTTGTTCACAGGTTCAGAAATTCTTCAGTGATTTTAAGCCCCTATGAAACAAGAGATGGAAACCTGTGTAATAATTTGTGCCAGTGCTGTTACCTTTTAGAACCAAAACTTTGCAATGAGTTTTCACCTCCATGGCAGCTGAAGAACCTGCCTATTTCTTGTCCTTTCTTTCAACCCTCTGCTTAACCACAGCACACATCAAAGTATTACCAAAAAACTGAGCGTAGGAATTAATATTTGAAGAGCATTATCCATAGATGACTTCATGTTTATTCCAGTCTTCCTTATTTTGAGGTTCTGAAATGCTTTCGTAACTTTTTCCATTCACATCCCTGCCTTGAACTAAAGCCATGTTGAAAATGATTTTGCATTCTCTAACGAAAACTTCCAAAATTTACGTCCAGCACCAGCAACGCTTTACTGTTATAGCCGTCTTTTTCCTAATCTGCAGAAAGAAGCAAAGGAAAATAAATAGAAACTGGCATGTTTCTTCTTGTGCAGTTTTATTGGTGTGCATGTTTGTTCATTTGTCTCTTCACTTGTAGAATTCCATGATCTTACAAAGTGGTTTGCGGTTTGGTCTGAATTGGTGAGACTTTCCTATTTTTTCACATTTCAACCATTTCTGACATTTTCATGCGATAGAAACAATGCAGCAGAGGAGCCACTGTTCTTTTGAAAATAGCCATTAGATACATTCATGCCATCTCACTGTTTTGAGAAGATTTAAAGAGATTTATCTTGATGGATTTTTGAGCATATTTTAATGAAGACTTTTAGAGGCCCATTCATCTGTATTTCCGTGCTCAGTTGTCCAGTGCTTGCTAACAGAGTGACATATATACCCCACCATGTGGATTTTATGCACAGCTCTCATAAGGATGCCTGCAGCTCTTACTGATTTTTATGTAGAATATTTGGATTGCTGTTTTCAAGGGTTTACCCGTTACCTACAGTCACCCATTACATTGTTTTCACACTCTGACTAAAAATGGAGGAGAATTTGTCTGTACCCTAAGAATAGGACTGAGCAGCAGCACGTGGAGCAGGGTTTGATCAGACCTATGTGACTGCTGGAACATGGATTTCAGTGTGGTGGCACAGCCACAGCTGTATTTTCTTTTAACAGCAGCACTCTGTGCTGTACACGATGTAACAACAACAATAATACTCTGAAGCAAGAGAGGTCACATTGATCTACACTGGAGTTCACTGGTCCTCCGACTTCAGCTGAGGTCAGTAATGAACTGAAACAACCTTTCCAGCATTTGCTTTTCCTAGTAATGGTGCCAGTGGAGAAGCTGGGAACGGCCTCCTGGAGTTTTCAGGGAAACTCATTGTTCACATAAACCCTGAGAAGGAATTTCCCTTCCTTCTTGGCCTGCTAGGTATGCAGTGAACCATGGAGTTTGCTTTAGCTACATATCATCTGCATTTTATTTTTGTTTTGTTTACCGACTTTCCACCCTCCAGAGTACCACTGCGGTGTTGTATAGTCCACCTTTCTCGGCAGCCTGGGATTTGCTGCTGGTGTTATTGGTCATGGAAAAAATGGAAATAGGTATAAATTTCACCTGTATTGTGCCTTCGGGGGAGTGGGCACAAGTGCTTTGGTTGTTTTGGGGCTGCAGTTTGCCTGGGGCATGTGTGGTTATATATTTTGTCCTGGTGGACCTCTGTGTGCTGGGGCCTGCACTCCAGCGCATAGAGGAGGGCGTCACTCTCCTGAGGATGAAAGTGGCTTCTTGTTTGTCCCTCTAAAGAAGATCTAAAGCTGGATCTAACACTGCAAGAACAACCAGGATGCCAGGAACACTCTGCTGTTGGAGCTGGAGCGCTCTGGTGTGTGCCTTCAGGCCAGTGACATCCCTGTGCAGACCTTGGGGTGGTGACACTCTGGTGGCCAAACACCAGAGCAGCCGTGGTGTTGGCTCTGCTGGTGGAGGCTCTGTGCAAAGACACAAACTGCTGTGTACAAGCCCTCGAGGCTCAGGTGCTGCCTTAGAGGAACAAGGGCCATGTTGCTCTGGGATCCAGGCTGGATCCGTGCCTCTTGGAAATACCACAGCCAAGGCAGTAAAACCACCCAAAGTTGCCAGGAGCTGGCTTTGTAAAGAATAGTATTGTTATTGATGGTTTTTCATTAACTAGGTTACTCCAGCTTCCTGTTATCAGACATATTTGAGAGTTGACTGTGCTGTATTGTATCAGAGTTCCTTTCTCCTGCTTCATGGTCCAGAAGTTCGGCTTTTCTTTTGAGATAGCATTAAGCTGTTTATTCAGTGTCCCTTGTGATCCAAACATGGCCACATTGTTTTGAGACACAAATCTTAGTATCACTGTGGTCATTGTATGAGCTTCTTCAAAGCTGGCTGAGGTTGAACAATTGGTTAATGTTCAGTGAGCAAAATTCCCTTTTTCTGTACAGAACTTGCATCCAGCAGCAATGTGATGATAGGGCTGCATGACCACATTTAGTAAAACAGTCTCCTACCAAGGGTTCTTGCTGTTAAATAAATCAAAGCATGCTATTTCACTGGGTGGCTTGTGGAAAATTAAGCAAAAGTTTTATAATTGGAGCCTCTGAAAATGCTAAATAGCTCATCACTATAAAATCATTGAAGTCTCCTTACATAAATTGTTTATATGCTGCTAATCCTTTTTTACAATGAAAAGAGCATTCAGGGGGCTTTTAGGATGGGTAATTTGTATAATCTTGCAGTTACTTACACATTTGACTTCCATGGTCTGGCAGACAAACCTACTGACAATTTTTAGTTCTGAAGCTCCTACCTGAGTCTAGTTGGGAGTTTCTTGTGTGGAATACTTCTCAAATCTCCTGTTACAGCTGCAGAATAATCTGGATTACACTGACTCTGCAAAGGAAAGACGTTATACAAAATGTATTTTCTTGCCAGTCTTTTCGGAATGAAATTTCATCCTTTTTGCTGTACTTTTGTCTCCAGCATTCTGCTGATGATCCTTCACCTTTTCACTTGCACACCAAGTCCTAAATCTTTGCTCTTGAATGCTTGCATGTTGAAACCTGGGAGAGACCTTCTGTAACCTTAACCTTTACTTGCCATGGAGAGCAGCCAACACATACCACAGCACTGGTGGAGAGTTCGGGATGCGATGGCCAACGCGCGCTCACTGTACTGGGAGTGAAATCCCTGGGCTTGGCTGGAAGAATTTAACCCAAGAGCTCCACATCCATGTCATTTCTTGTGGAAGAGGACATGAAAAGGGGACTGGTTCTCAAAGGATTAAGTTCTCAAGGTTTTAGAAGACATAAAGCAGATTGGTTTTCGTGTGCAGTGCTGTGATCTTTAACACGTTACATGTACGTGCGTGGGCTGGGGGAGGCTCAAGGAGAGGCTGAGCTGAAGTGAGGTGAAAACAGAATTAGGGCTGACCTAAAGTCTGCACTCAAGCTCTGGGGAATAGAACGATGTACTGAGAGCAGGCACAGTTGGATGGAAGTACATGGTTAAATTTTCCTTCAAACCCTCAACCATGGATAGTAAATAAGAACATACTGTCTCTTTTGGTGACCTTTCTTCAGTCAAACTTGTCTGGTTGCTCCACATCCTTGCTCTTTCCAAAGAGGAACTCACAGGGAAATAAATAAGGTGTCACTGACTGTGCCAGAGTGAATTTGCTTATAGACACATGAGCATGAATGGTGTTATGAAATGGAACAAGTCGGGTGTAGGGAATTTTTGGAGCCCAAGATGAAAATAATTTCGGAGAAGTATAGACAAGTTTGAAGCATTACCAGTAGAAGTGAAAGTTGGTAGGCCTTTCTTCTTTTTTCTTTTTTTTTTTTTTTCTGCCACCCAGTTCCCTACCCTTTGGCAGCAGGCAGCAGACAAGGGTTTTGTTTTGTTTTGGTTTTTTCTCCATGAGAATCAAAAAACATGAACAAGCCTGCTTGGATTTTTATAACATGATCATGGGATCACAGAATAATTTAAGTTGGAAGGGACTTCATGAGGTCTCCAGGCCAACCTCCTACTCAGAGCAGGATAAGCTTTCTCTGGCATTTACCTGGTAATGTTGCTGCAGATGAAATTTTAGGAGTAGTTGTGATTATTTAGTCATTGTAATGAAAAAATACCTGGCACAATAAAGGCCACTGGTAAATGCTGTGGAAAGAAAATCATTTCCAAAAATCAGTTGTTTTTGGGAGATGTGGGCAACAATGATAAAGGGAAGATCAGACACAGAAATAATGAACTTATTTTAATTGATCATCCCTGACGTACTGATTTTCATCAATTACCAGAAATAGGCTTAACTAACCCATTAAGTATGGGGGCCTTTTGCCCCATCTTTATCCTTAATCCAGGTTTGGACCCTGCTCTGGTGCAGGATTTGTGCAGTGGGATGGCTGCAAACAGAGGCAGAGTTGGTGCAGAATTGGGAGACTGAGAATGGCAAGAGGATATGTTGAGTTCCTCTGTTTCAACAGAGCTGTGTTTTGTACTGGACTCAACTGGACTGCATTGGAATTGCTGGCAGAATTGGAGATCTGATAGGTCCTTATCTAGCAAAGTGTTTTATGCCTGACAGTAATTCACATGAAATTAAGATCTTGTGCACTGAGGCCTTAATTTTTAGTAACGCTTACTTCTAAAATTCCTCTATGAGTTGAAAGAACAACAGTAAAATAATTATCAAAATATTATTTGTCTTCTAAAAAACGGGGTTTCCTGACTTCATAATTAGACATAGTGGACTGATTTCAGAGTCTCAGTATTCTCAGTGAAGACCGGGAACCATTATTGCTGAATTTAAATGATACTTGAAGTGAAAATAATGTGACACAAATATTAGATGTGGAAAGAAGTGGAAGGTTGATTTTTTTTGTGTGTATGTGTGTGTGTGTAGCTAAAGGAGCTAAGGAGAGAGTTAATTCCTGGGTACCAGCTTAGGCCAGTGGAGAGACATGGGTACATGTACTGAGGGAAAAAAATTACATGACAAATCTTAGAAATATCCAGCACATTTGGAAGAAGAGGAGTTCAGATAAGCCTCTTTGAAAAGCAGGAAGCTGTGCTTGTTAAAATCACTCCTTGCTTCGAGCTGCAGGTCTCGGCACTGCTTGGCACTACAGCTCGTCCAAGGAATATCTGGGTTTGACCAGGAATTAATTTTTTTCTGGAGCTTAGTGTTGAGGGGAAGCAGGTTCGCTTCTCTTTGAAGGCACGTCTGGGGAAGGTGTATCACAAATGACTCTGCCTGAGCAAGTTGATTAAAGTGTGTCTAGATGACAATAAATGTTTTCAGCTTTGCCCTAAGCAGCCACTTCCTTTGAAGTGCCTGTAGTTCCATTATATGATGTTTGCAGTGCTGGGAGAAGTATCTCAAACACATTTACAAGGCAACTTCCATGTTATAGAAAACTCCCTGAAGGTGAGAGAAAAACCTTTATAGAAGGGAGGACCCTAAGCCCCAAAATGGATTTACAAGTTAAAAATCTCATTTATCCCAATGGATTTAGTCTGTGTTTTCATGTGCAACCGGTCATTTCCCAGTGTTAGTAAAACCTTTGTCCCTCCTAATTCAGGCTCACCCTGCAGAGGAATTTTGCTTCTCTTTCCATCAACCCATCATGGGAAGGGAAAGAAAGAGAATATCGAAACTGGATTACAAATTAGTTTTCAGGGCAGACAGAGTTAAAAGGGAGCATCTGAGAGAATGTAAGGTTTTAATCCTACACTAATTGTAGTGGTAGTGAGTAAAAATGGGCTGCAGAGTAAAGGCTTTGTTAAATAATATTCTTAGGTGTTGGTTTAAGTTGGGCCTCTATTGTGTAGGAAAACTGAGGGATGAACAGTGCAAAAGAGACTTTGGGTCTTTCATACTCAGCAGAAATTGACAGGGTTTTAGTAGCAGCTTTTTTCTTTTTCCATTTAGTTGCATCTCTTTTTCTGGGAAATGTATTCTAACATGGAGTTTTATCTGCAGGACAATGTGCTTTACATCTGCTTAAGGTTTCCAGCATGCTGTACTTCAGATCGTCCATGAACAGGAGATTGCAGCAGCTGATATCACTGTTCTTTGGCACACAGGCGCAGCAGGGATGGGGTGGATAAAGGCAGTGTGGAAGCAGGAGCCTGTTTCTAACCTGTAACAAATACAGCCCCAAAACCAGTGATGGGTAATAGCAGTGCAGCGTTGTTAACAAAATGTTCTTCAGTTAAAAGGCAAATATCCCTTCATACCTCTGCTTCTGCCCTGGGAAACAGCTGTTGGCATTAACAGAGGGGTGTTGGGGCACAGACAGTTTATAGGAATCTTATGCAACCTTCAAGTAAATGTTCAAACTGGGTGTAGCAGCCCTGACTGGATCAGGTGGGAGGCCGGGACTCAGGCGATGTGGAGCCTGCTTTTATCTCTGCTTTTATCTTGGAGAGTCATCCTGTTATTTCAGCACACCACTTACTTTCTCTGTGCATTAGCCTCCTGATTTTTGCAAAGTAAATCTAAAGGTTTCAGTCTATCAATTTGAGTGAGGAAAAACACGAGGATGTACGGATGGGAAAGGTGGGTTTGGGTCACCTCTGTTGTTCATCAGTACAAGGATAGCATCAACAGTCACTCTCAGATACAGCAGGTGCTGAGGAATCCACTGAATTCATGTGGCTGTTTGGAGTAGTGGGAAAAAAACACAGGGTTGTTTTTTTTATTATTATTTTTATTTTATTTTATTTTATTTTTATTCTGAAAAGTGAGATTTGCCAGAGAATTCACAGAATTAAATGAAGGAGTTCCTGTGGAGGGAGATTTGGTACAGCCATAGCTGTCAGCCGTGGGAATGCTAAATGAGAATTGAAGGTAGGTAGGTGGATAAACAGGGACAGAAGCTGTAATTACTGCCTGCTGTTTGGAAAGCACCCTGGTGCTCTCCAGGCCTCCCAGTGCAGCCCTGCAATGCCAACCCACTGCAGAGGAGCCACAGCTGGGTGCCAGCGATTCATATCCATTTTGTGGAGTGGCTTTGAGATCTGCAGATGATAGAGCTGCTGAGTGTTGTTATGAATGATTCAGAGCTCCTGGCTCCTGTTGCCATACATGGATCATCAGGCTGTCTTTCTCTGCCATTTTAAAATAATTGTCTGAATGACCTGAATATCTTCGAAGTAGCTTGAATTTGCGCTCAGGCACTGGCTTTAGAAGCGAAGTCTTTCATCTGATATACTTACTGTTAATTTTGCTTCTTTAATGGGATTCTCTTTTCCCAGATTTACATGATTCAGCTTGCAGTCTGTTGGAGGTGATGTTCTCTCCCAGTGATAAATTTGCCCGAGCATCTCCCAGGATGTGTTGGGAGACACGTAGGTAGCTGTGTGTGTGCCATCCGCTTCCACGGGCACACCAACAATGAGGGGTTTGTTCGCTTGTCGCCTGAACAACACTTGGGAAAGGCTCGTGTCCCGCCTGGCTGTCACTTCTGTTGTTGTACTTTGCTCTTGGTGACATCATTTGGTGGCAGCTAAATGAAGTTTATTAATTGTTGGATGCTCTTTGACCGAGGATGTTGACTCTCTCTGGCATCCAGGCAGGTTTTTCAGAAGACGCTCCTAATCTACCATAATATAGTAATTCAGTTACGAGCGTTGGTTAGAGTGGAGTGGGTCTGTTTTTGTAGATGGGAGATAAATAAAAAGAGAACTGAAAAGCTGGAGAGGGACTTTTGACAAGGGCATGTATTGAAAGGGGGGGATGGCTTTAAACTGACAGGGCAGGGTTAGATTAGCTATTGCGAAGAAATTCTTTACTCTCAGGCTGGTGAGGCCCTGCCACAGGTTGCCTAGAGAAGCTGTGGCTGCCCCTGGATCCCTGAAGTGTTCCAAGTAAGTCTGGACAGGGCTTGGAGCTTCCTGGGATAGTGGAAGGTGTCCCTGTCCATGGCAAGGGGTTGGAATGAGGTGATCTTTAAGGTCCCTTCCAACCCGAACCATTCTGTGATCATCTGAGTTACTTCTACATTGCTGATTCTGGACCAGCAGGAGAGAGCTCAGAAATGACAGAATTCTCTGCTGTGTTCCCAGTGAGTGGGGTGCCTCAGAGGCCAGTCCTGGCATGGGGGGCATGGACAGACTGCAGAGGGCACGGCCAGGCTGGTGCTGCTGCCCTGGGACATTTGCTCCACTGTTGAGGGCTTGCATCGCTTCCACAGGAGGTGATCTCTGTCTCCCCAGTTTCTTCAGAAAGCCGTTTATATACTTGTGGTTGTCTGCTGAGGAGGAGAGCAGCAAAGGCAGTGAGGTTGAGGAAACGCTGGTGCTCATTCTCCTTAGCCTGAGAACAAGGCTGAGTGGCCCAGGAGTTTCCCTGGCTGCAGAGGCCAGAGCAATGTCATGAGTTTCAGCTGTACTCATGAATAGCCATGTCCTTGTGACTGTCCATGAAATCTGTCCTCTTCACTGTCAGCTTTTCCATGAAAGGGGCCTCAGCTCTTGATGCTGTGCTAGAGAAAAACAGCCTCATCTTCCTCCCAATACTTCCTTCCCAGTCTATGTCCTCTCCAAAAATGTTAATCTGAGGCAGTAAGCATAATGTGTGTGACATTGAGGTGGAGACTTTGCCATGAAAAACACAGTCCAGAGCTAGCAGTGCACTTTGAACGTCTTGCCCTTAACCACAAGATCATTCCTCCTTCCTCATAAAAATCCTTTTATTAATGTAAAAGGGTATTGCGTGATGAAATCCACAGTCTACTCTTCAGGTTACTATGTTTGCTTTCAAATTAATTCTTTTAAGAGGGAAATGGATCAGTTGCTTTCACATTGGCCAGAGTTCTTTGTCCATCTCTGTTCTGGGCCAGTGCTGCAAAATTCAGTTTACAAATTGAGGATGAAAATTCTTGGAACAAAAACTGTAAGGGGCAACATTCTTACTTAGGGTTTTCCATGAAAATAAGTATATAAAATTTTATGCCACAAATCATTATCTGAAAGTTTCTTTTTTTTTTTTTTTCTTTTCTTTTTGGTTTTTTTTTCAGTAGCTTAAAGCAGCATTTGAAAATTTGGTATCACTGTAACTCATCTGACAGGGCTGTGATGTTCCTGGCTTCCCTTCTATGAGGGAAAACATCCCAAATAACTGCCTGGAATAAGTAGATGAATCATGTCATGCAAGTGACAGTTTCTTTGCACTGACTTTAAAGGAGTTCCCTGTGACTAACCCAGATATCAACATCTGTGCTGCAGGTATATAAATAGAAGTGAGAATAATCCCGTTCATTAAGTATTTTCCGTGCTTTCTGTTGGGATGCTGTGTATTGAGTGGTTCATTAAGAGGAAAATCTGAACCAGAAATTGAAGGATTTTCATTTATAGATGATCCACCATTTTTCCCCTCACAAAGTTTTGCAATGGGGTTTGTAGTTACGCTACAAATTGCAATTTACCTGTCTGTTGGAGTACTTGTGGCTTTCATTTAAAAGGAA
Source organism: Sylvia atricapilla (assembly GCF_009819655.1). Classification (NCBI taxonomy): domain Eukaryota; kingdom Metazoa; phylum Chordata; class Aves; order Passeriformes; family Sylviidae; genus Sylvia; species Sylvia atricapilla. The sequence goes on along the minus strand of NC_089144.1, from coordinate 20,526,691 downwards.
TCAAGACACCATGGTGTATTCCTGTTTGCAAGAGGTTCAGCATCATCCACCACTAGAGAGAAGGATGATTAGAGTGAGCTGCATCTAAAGGGGGCGGGAAAGATTCAGATGAGATTATTGCTTCCTTATGTTTGAAATTGAATTCTCTCGAGTTGTTTGTCCATTGAAATTAAAGCCTTTGCTGGAATATTTCAGCAGAATGTTACAGCCCTGTGTTGATGTCTACAGACCTGCTGGCAGAGCCTGCAGACATCGACACAGAAATGTACTCTGGCATGTTTTGGGGAGTATTTTCCCAGCAGGTCCATACTGTGTAAACAGGAGCATGTAAATACACAAAATAGTGCCAGACTGATGGACCAGGGAAGAGCAGAATTCCTGAAGAGTGTAGGATGGATGGTGCTGTGGCAAACAAAGCTTTCTTGTGCTGCCTCGGGAGTGTATTTTGGTCCTTCACTGAGGGTAATGGTGAGGGCACTTTGGTCACTTCAGCACTAAATCCTACAGAAGGAGAACATGGAGGGGGTATTTTTGCTGCATTTCTGGGGCTGAGCTGTTCTTGTTTGAAAGAAGGAAAGTGGTATGTTTTCCTTCCGCCCAGACAAGAAGCACTCTGTACCATTGCCCTTGGGGGTCTATCAACAGCATCCCTCTCCTCCTCCAGCTCAAACTGACAGAGTTTTTTGTTTGGTTTTATGGTGAGTTTTTTTTTTTTCCCCCCTCCCATTGACACGAGTACCCCTTCCAAGGACTGAGTCAGATGCTGAAGTGCTCATAGTAAATTGTTAATCCCTGTCTATTGAAGCTGCCCACGGAGGGAATGTGGGGTGCGATGCCATGACAAGTACCAGCTCCGAGCGCCCGCAATCGTTACAGCGGCGCTGAACCGACTTGTTCTTCTTTGAGGGAATGTTACTTGCTTGGTTGGAATGTTGGTACATGCTTGTGCTAATGCACTTTCTAAGTGGGTTGAATTAAATTAAGGAACTGGCAGCAAGAGCAAGCCAGAAGCCTTAAGGAAGTGGCTCTACCAGGCTCTGGCATCCCTGCCAAGGCCAGTGCACCAGGGCACATCTAGGTGCACTCCAGAACATGTCCTGCACAAGAGGTGACTTGCTCTGAGGCTGTGACTCAGTGTCATGGGCTGCTGTGTGTTTGCTTATCTGTCGTGGAGGTCTGTGGGGTGGGAAGTGCTCAACACTTCTGGAAAAGTCACATCTCGCATGGGATGCTGTGGGTTGGCTACATTTTCCCCTGTTGTTTGGTGATGCCCTGGATGCCTCCCTCCCATCAGTTCAGCCAGTGATGTGTTGGAGAGGCTGTGGATGATTTTTGGTCTGTTGAGCTCTTGGGACTGTGCAGAGAGCAGGGCATTGCTCAGCTTGTGGTTCAGTGTGGTGTTGTGTATCCAAAGGCTCAACTCTCACCCTCCTTTGACACTTTCCTCCTGTCTCAGCTCCCTCTGGCATGCAGATGCTCTCCCAAGGCATGAAGAGATTTACCAAGGCCACACCAGGATGAGAGCTAGAAGTGCTTTGGAGCTCAGCTCTCCGTGGCAGTCTCTCCCTCAGCTCGCTGGCAGACATTGCCTTCCCATGCAGGCGCATTTTTCCATGCCATTGTCTGCCTGTCCTGGTTCTTTGACTCCTGAGATATCATTTTACCTGTAGTTTTCCATCCCAGAAGAGGATAAGCATGATGTGATGCCGAGCAGACTTGTGATTTCACTGAGATGCCAAGAGTTTCAAACATGCCATCTAGTGGTATGAGCTCGGAGCACTCAAAATAGAGGAAATCCCCCCAAAAATCCACCCTCCTCCAAATGCTCATTATTTCTGAAGTGTTCCTGTGTTTGGGGCAGAAAATGAGTGTTTATGGGCCCTGCTACCCTGTCGGGGTTTCTGAGCGCTGGGGAACTGAGCTGTTCAAGGATTTCTTAATCAGAAGAAGGAACAGGGAGTTTTTTAGCCTGTTATTTAAAGCATATGCTAAAAGATCTGTACCTTCATACCAAGAAAACACAGTTCATGTGCTGTTGCTTCCCACTGAAAGGGCTGAATCAACTTCGCAAACAAAATAAATCTTAAATTAAAATACCCTTTATTAGGGAGGAGGGGAGGATTACAGTAATGTGCTTGTCTGTATCCATGCAACAATTCATTATCAGTGCCCTGTCATGAGATGCCCTGTGTTTGTGGATCAGTACTAGGACATATTCCACCCCAGCTCATAACCTGAAGTACTTCCAGCTTCCTCCCTGCTAAAGAACAGAGCACCAAAATTGCAACAGGCTTGAAAAAAAAAAAACAAACAAAAACCACTCTAAAATCCTACATTCATCACCAAGATAAGAATAGGCTTACAGTGAGGAGTGTTAAAAGGCATGAGGTTTGTACCACAATTTTGGCATGTTCATGCAGTGAATTACAGCTTGAATTAAATCTGTCTTGGGTGTTTGTCTTTGCTGTTATCTGCAGTTCAGGCTCTGGCACAGAATTAAAGTTGCTCAGGTTGATGTTTATGTGTGCTTGCTGTTCCCAGGATTTTTACCTAGAGGTCATCGTGTCCTTTTCTCTCATTACCAAGGAACTTGCTCGCTGTTTGCATTGGATTATGTGATCCATCTGTTGTAGCTACCAGAGTAAGTCAGGAGAGCAATTCCATCCTGCCTCGCCTGCCCCTCACGTCATCCTTTCCATGCCAGGGTCAGAATTCAGCCATTCCTCTCAGCTTCTACAGCTCCAGAATGTATTTGTGAACATGGCTTGTGTGCAGGCCCATGAAATGAAATCTAAAAAAGTGCCAACCCTGGAACTGAAGACGTAAAATTATACAGCAGACACCTGTAGGATGAATAAGAAGAGTTAAGCATCTCTGAATTGCTAGCAAGTGAAGTGGGAAGAAAGAGGTATGTCAGTATTAAATAGTGTCCTGACTCTTGGGATCTGCTTAAGCAGCTTGGATAAAACACAGAAAGAGAATTAAGAGAAGAAATTAAAATGTAGACTTCCAAATGCCCTGAGAAGTCCTTTTCTCTGTAGGGTAAGGGTCAAGCTGTGCTCACGTATCATCTCATTTTGAATCTTTTACGTGACTTGGGAGCAGTGGTGTGTTTCAGAAGGAGGGGTGAGAGGTCACTACTCTGGTCATAAATGTGTAGTGTCAAAATTACAGCACAGTGCCAGGCTGTGGGCATAGGAGGAGAAAACAATACAAGTCTCCCACTTCCCAGGGAGGGGACTTTGCAATGGGAGGATCTCTTTCCCAAAGAAAATGTTAGTGTTGTGCTGGTGCTGAACCTCAGTGCTGGGTTGTGAACCCCTGTGAAAAGTTGGGCCAAGGTATCTGCAAGGTCAGTCCTGTAATAATTTAATCTTAAGCAAGAGGAGGTTTAGTTTTGATCTGGTTTAGTCCTTGAGCTGCTTCTGCATGGTAACGCAAAATGGGACGTGGCCGCAGGGAAAAAGCCTTGGTGCTATCAGTGAAGTGCTGTGCAAAGTGCATGTGCTTAATCCAGTGGAGACTGATTTATTTATTTATCTGGATGTAGACACGTAAATGGCACTGGAGTGGGTGTTCCTGTCTCCCTGGCCGTGTCTGTGCTACCTACCACTCGGGGAGCTGCGTTGTTCTCCCAGCCTACGTCAGGCATAGATGTGTTCTGCCCAAGCAGATTCTCTGCAGAAACACAGTGTGAAGACCACCGTAAGATGTTAATCACAACCTGTCATTTCTGTCAAGTGGGGATTTTTGGTGGTTTGTTGGGTTTTGGTGGTATCTTTCATTTTAAAGCTTCTGATGCTTATTACCAATTTAGTGGTTTTATTATGAGTACAAGAGCTTGAGTTTTGAGACCTGGTCACATACCCAGCTTTTTGGTCCTGGTGTTAATTTGAATTTGGAGTGATTTGACTCCTTGGTGGTCCTGGGAAGTGTAGATTCTGCTGGAGCAGTGGCAGAAGCCTGCGTGGGGAGGGAACCAGACCTGAGATGGCTGGACCTGTGCTGCATCCTTGAGGGTTTTTGAGCCATCTCTGCAAGCACGCTGGACTGTGCTCCCTCCTAACAGGCCATGGGGATTAAATAATATTCTAGCATGTTTATACTGCAGCCCACGGTTCAAAAAGCTGTGTTATTTATTAGTCAGAGTGGACATACCTGGCAGGAAATATTTGTTTGTACTAGTGGGAAGCAGCATTTGACTTTATGACGGCAGTGCAGGTCTTTTATTAGTAAAACTTTAATGTGTAACAGAATAATTCCGTTGCACCTACTACTATACTGGCATGATTTTGTACAAAATAAGTTTCTGTTTCCTTGAAGGCCTTATATAAGGCTTAAAACTGGGAATGAATCCAGCGTGTTCGATCACAATAAAGGAGCTGCTTCAGAACAGGCTCTTCTTTGGGAATAGCCGTAAACACATTTATATATAGGCACTGCTATTATACACAAAACTTGCTGAAGAAACGTTTCTTGAGATCCCGTGGATTTACTGTGTGCCGTGGGGACTCTGCTCAGGCTAAACCTGTTGTAGGAATTTGGGGGAAGATTTAAAACACAAGATCATTTCTCAAATCTGTGTCTGCTGGCAGGGCTGGGTGTTGAATGGCTCTTTGCTGTAAAAAAAGGCATTTGCTAAAAAGGCTCGGAAACTTCGGCTGGCATCCTACATATGCAAATGCAGGTGCTGTCCATGTTATATTTGGATTTCAGGGTTTTTCAGATCCATTTCAAGGCGATGGGTAGCAGCCTTATGTAGTTTGATGGCTGGCTTTCATCACCCATCCTCAATTATTATACATGAGATCCACCAGCCCCCTCGAAGCCACAGTGCCTGCAGCTGAGCATCAGCACGGTTGGGAACAATAAGGGGCTGGCATTTGGGATTTTCTTTCTCTTCTAATTGGGCAGGACCCAAAATTACTCCCTTGCACAGCTCACCCATCAGGCTCCTGTCTTCAACAGGTACATTTCCATCTGAGCAGCGTGAGGATGTGAGATTTGGGGAGATTTGTGACCCGTTTACATTCAGCATCGTTGAATGTGCTCCGCTAGAGTTTTGGAGAGGTACAGGACAAAACATGGAAAGACTTCTGCCTTTGTGATTGATTTTTAAGGATAATTTGCCGTTTTGTTCCTCGCCTCCTTCCTAATGAGCTGAATTGTTAAAATATGTTAATGTAAGGAGACACATGAGGAAGGGTGAAGCAATATACTGACATGTTGGATAATTAGATCATCTCCTGCGCAGGAAAAAAGTCAAGTATGAAACAGGAACAAGAAACGCTTCCCTCCCCCCCCCCCCATAGAGGCACCAGGTCTGGCTCTTTCTGCATGCAGAAGCAGGTTAGACAATTAGATCTTTAGTATTAATTAATTTTTGTGAAAATCCTGAACATTCAAAGCAGGGTTTGTAGTAGCTGTCTTGTATTTGTCGGTGGTTTTTTGGGGGAGAAGTTGGGAGCCTTGTTTCAGAGGGCTGAATTTGTGTGCTGCGTAATGCGTGATGAAACAAAAACTGTCTGTTGCTGGGACTGAATTTGTGCATGTTCTTAGTCATTAATCAGGTCTTCTCAGGAAAATACTTGTGAATTTTGTCCTGGATAGGCGTTAGATCAAGGGGATTTTGTAAAGAGGCACAGGACATTGTGGATGCCTTTCTGCTAGTATTTGGTGTTTTGGCAAAGCTGTGCTTCGTATTTCTGATCAGACTTATTTCTTTGAAATAATAATTCATTAATATTCACTAAGATCTCAGCCCACTGTGAACTGATGCCTGCAGGGAGGGCTGTGACAGTATTCCACCTTCACTTACAGGAGTAAGCCCTCTCTGAGGGTTAAGTTCACATGTTTGATAAACATAACACTTTGCTTTTGTTCTCTTAATCACTTCCTTCGAAGAGTTAACTTCCGAAGCAGCCACAGATTAGTTCTCTCAGTTGTTTTAATTATTTTTCTTGTCACGCACAGTGAAGGTCTCGTGTTTGTGAAATGTCTTCTTTTATTTTTGTCCCCCCTTCCATGGCAGCCTCAGTGATGCTGGCACTGAGAACCCAGCTGAAACGCTCTCCCCGCACTCCTGGCATTCATTTTCATCTTTATTTTAAACCAAATTTCACTGTTTTTTTGAATGGGAGTGCTACAAGGCATAACACTTTCCTTTCAGGGTGATCTGAGTGCTCCAGAATGTTGCATTCCCGCAAGGGGTACGCCAGAGGCTGTAGCAGAGGCTTCCACGTGCTCGCTGCTGAGTAATTTCCTTTTGTATTGCTGACAGGTGACTCAAAGCAGGAGGGAGCAGATGGCCACGTCGTTAGCTGGTGGCCACAGCCTTCCCAGATGAGTTTTGGAATTCCCATCAAAGTCGGGATTAGGCTCAGGATATGCCAGTGGCACAGAGCACCCCAGGGGAGCGTGAAAGAAGAGGAAACCATTCATAGCGACTCATCTCGTGGTTGGGTGAGTCAGGGGTCTGCTGTTGGTGGTCACAAAGGCACGTGGCTGACGACACCGTCTTTGTGTGCTCTGCAGGATGCAGACTGTCTCCAAAAATTAATTCTCCCCGCTTGATTTGTCCAGTGAGTTATTTCCAGAAAGGAGTTACTGTATTTTCTGGAATGAGCGTTGTGAAATTCTTTCTCTTTCTCTCTCTCTCTCTCTCTTTTTTTTTTTTTTTTTTTTAAATACAGTGGGCAAGTTTTCAGCTGGTGATTTATCAACAAAGTATTTTACAGGATCATAGTTAAGGGCTCATCTTAAAAAAAAATTGCACACGGTGCAATAGGGAAAGTAAAAGCATCTCGGTTTCCAAGTGATGAAGGAATAACCGAAAGAGCTGGTTCTTGGAATAGTAGCTCCATTGGCACTCGTTGGTGATTTCCTGTGCATTTGCTGCAAGAATCGCTCTGTGATGTGAGTAGGTGGAACTAAAGGGTTATTACGAAACCAATTTTCAACCAGACGTTTTGAGTCATGGATGGGGAAGAGGGATAGCAGCTCCGGAGCTCTCTCTTTGTTCAGACACTGCTCCTGAAATGCACACCCGGGATATTCTTGTGCCTGCACGGAACGAGGCACGCTGGGGGACAGGTGTGGGGTCATCACATGGAGTGCTCTCCTTTGTGCCACTCCGTCCCGGGCATGGGAGAAGGGAGCGTGGGCTGTGAGCCGGCACAGCCTGTGCAAGGTGCACACGGAGCAGTTTTCCTGGCTGCCTTTTCAATTGTAAGTATTTTCTCATGGCTTTTCCCAGACGTGGGAGACAAAATGGAGTTGCGTCAGGACGGATGCCTGTGCCAAAACGAGGTGGTGGTTTGGAGTGGTTTGGTTCTGTTCTGGAAGCAGATGGGCTGCCACTGGCAGGAGACAGTTGGCTTCTCCATCAGAAAAAAAGAAAAAAAAAAAAAAAAAAGAAATGAAGGGGTGTTTAAGGGAATTGGTCTGGCTCCTAAACCGAAGGAATTGTTGACCCACTGACTCAGTTCTGAAGCATTAGGGAAGCAGTCTTCCTGTGGTTTCTTTTGTTGGTGGCAGATTCAGAGCCCGGCTGTGAGCATTCGGGCGTGAGCAGCAGAGGAGAGGCAGTTCTGGTACCTGCTGCTGTGGGATTTACTTGGTGCCAGGGAGGAGCTGAGGTGCTGACGGCTGAGTAACACCTGAACTTTATTTCTGATGCTTCTCCCGATAGTGCACTGGTAAGTTTATGTGCTTATTTTCAGTGCTGAGATGGTATCTTGCTAAATGTGATTGAGAGAAAGCCCTTCAGCAGCTCTTGGAAGAGGTGCTTTCATTTTTTTTTTTTTCCCCACTGGAGCTTTTGCAGAAAGCACTGGCTGCCCTGCCACAGGTTAGGAGTCTGTGAATGAGGGGGAAACTTTCTTGATCAGGGTAACAGAAAGAGTTTGAAACTGCTTTTCCCTCCCACCTTTCACCTACAAACCTCTGCTGACATTGGTACTGAGCAAAGGGGATGGGCCAGAGCTCCAGCTTTGGGATCGCATCCTCCCAGTCATGGCTAAGCTGTAATTTCCCTGTTACACTGAATGAACGAGGCTCTGGTCTCCTGGAATTTCACATGAAAATCAGATGTTCATCCCTGGAATTAAATCTAATGATACTTTCCCTAAAATATGCCTAGAATAGAAACGATGTTATTTTTAAGTGGATCTGTACAATGCCAAGAAAAAAGATATCAATTAGTGGTTTCCCAAAAAAACCCCAAATCATTAACATACTATTGGCTGGAAAGAATCACGTTGGCTGACAGAGCTGGGTCTGGAAGTTGTGCTCCCTGGATTTGCTCTCGACTCTGTCGCTGTATCTGGGAGGAATTCTTTGGAGGGGGGAGCTTCTTGGGCAAGTAGTTTATTTTTAGCTGTTGATGAAATGAGGGCAGTGATATTTAACTTTTCCTTTGGTGCTTTACCAGCATTAAGACTGTGTTTTCCATTTAGTGAGGATGCTGATACGGGATACTGTAGCTCTTGCGTTTCCAGACCATCATTTGGACTGCTGAGATTATTAGAAAATGGGAAAAACAGGATAGTGATTATTGAATTCATCTTGCTCTGTTGACGTGTCTTCTCCAAACAGCAGCTGTAGGAATTGCAGGTTCTTCACGCAGGGAGAGATCCACTGCTGCTGTTATTTCCCTGGATGGTGACACCAGGACACCTTCCCTTCCCAAACCCACTTGTCTTGGCACTTAAAGAGAGCACTCAGGGATATTTTTTCCCTTTTTTCCAAAACAGCTGCGGAGGAGGCTCTCCATGCACCACACATCCCTGCGGAACAGCAAATAAACCCAATGGTTTAATGAAAAAAAAAAGAAAAAGGAAGGTTCAGCATTGTACTGGGTTTCCTTTCCCTTCCTTAAGTGCTTCCTCTGGATCTTGGGAGAAGAGCTCAAGAGCAGGGAGCAGTTGTACCAAAAGGCGTGGGAGGCCGGGTCAGGGAAGAGTCACTTGGTTGTTATGTGGGTGTGAAAAGCCTATGAAAAGGAAAGGGTGGAGGAAAATATTTTACTTGAATTAAACAAATAAAGGAGAACGTTATATGAATTAGATATTCAGAGATAGATTTTTGCCAAGTATTTTTGTGAATTAACTGCATATCTCCTGAAAATCATTTATTTAACTGTAACCTTATCAGAATGTTCTCAGGAGGGATTTTTTTTTTCCAAAAGAAAAAAAAAATCATTGTTTTCTTATCACTTCAGATGAAAAGAAAGGAAGTTGCAGATTTTTATTGCCTCTGAATTGTTAACTGTTAAACCTGTACTGAAGTAGCAGATCAGATTTCCTCAGGATCACAGTGGAGCAGTTCCATTTACTGAAGAATCCCAAGCAGGTCTTGTTTGAGGAGAAAGAGTCTTAGATCTTGAGTTGACTGCTGTGTATCCACCTGCGGGACAGGGAAAGTGCTGCTCTTGAAAATCACCTGTTTTGGGAAACAGGCTTTTACCATTGATGCAGTTCACAGGGATGGTTTACACCCAAAAAACTCAATAAAACATATTTTGAAACCTAAATTTTTTTTTTAATATAGAATCATAGAATATGCTGAGTTGGTTATGCATGCAGTATCTCTTTTTAGTGGCGGCTTTGACAATGTCACCTAATATGACTGAAAGGATCTAAATTGTATGTTGCAAAGGTCATGTTTTCCCATGCCTTTGGTTGTTACCTTAGGCCAAAAAAAAGGTAGCACATGGAGGCAAGTGGAACAGCACTCTGTCTCTGAAGCAAAGTATTGTTCATTGCAATAGTTAATAAAAGTCTGGATTAAAAAAAGAAAAAATACCAGGCAAACTAACAAAAATTAACAAAAAAACCCCTGCCTTAATCATAAATAGCAGCTTTTGAAACACAAGCCATAAAATGCATGTAAGGAAAACACTGAACAGTCCAAAACTGGATGCAAAAAGTGTGTAAGTGTGATGTCTTTTGCCAAGCTTGATGTTTTAGGTTTGGTTTAGTGTTCTGATAGTGTTGATTTATACTGTTATCTGAGGGATTCCCATGAGGAAGTTCACAGGCTGTTGTTTGTTTTGTAAATTTTCAAGGGTTTTTTTATGGCCCATAGCTATCCAGAGTTTGCAGCTAAAGTTTGCATAGGAAGTGGTGAGCTCAAAATTGGACCTGGAAAAAGAGGAGTCTTCCTCTTCCGTCACTCTACTGGAATGGTAACACCAACATCTAAAAAAGAAGAGGTAATTGAGACGAATAAAAAGCATGAGGTATGAATGGAAGCCGCTTTTATCACTGCATTTTGAGGGTAAAGTTGTGTGTGATGGTCTCTGATGTCTCATCTTTTTGCTTCCTTTTCACATCATAAAATCACAGAATGGTTTGGGTGGAAAGGGATCTTAGAGAACATCCAACACCATGCCATGGGCAGGGATGCTTCCCACTGGACCAGATTGCTGCAGGCCCTGTCCAGTCTGCCCTGGAACATTTCCAGGGATTGAGCATCTAGAATTGGATTTCTTTTTGCTGCCAGACTGGGACACCTGTGTGCTGCCATGTCCTGCTGGGACTGCAGGTGTTCCCTGGTGCAGCAAATGTACACTAACAGGCAGTTTTCACTTCTCACCCAAGTTTGGGCACCTGAATTGTACCTTTAAGAACCCAAGTGGCTACAGAAATTCCCCACATGACCTGTTACTACAGGCTCAGGTGAGAGTGTTGCATGCAGTTTTATTGCCAAAACATGAGGTTGGCAGAAGTGAGTCATACCTGGGAAGATCTCAGCTTTGGTCTTTGATTTACTTTTATCCAGCAAGTATAAAAATATTTCCAAGAGTACAGGTAGGAATATGCTGTTCTCCTGTTAGGGCAGAGCTCTCACTGGCTCTTAGGTGTGTTTATATGGCTCATAGGATGTATTTTTGAAGCTTTAGCCTAAAAGGAGCTATGTATACATTTTATGTAATCTTCAGTGCAGTAGGCATGTAGGCAGTTCCTGGAGAAGAGATCAGAATATAGGGCTCTGCCCCTTCTCCTGGGAGTCTCTTTCTCATGGAGTCATACTTGCCCTCCAGGGCTTTCTCTTTATGGCTTTGTGAGTTTTGAATTCCTCTGTGAGCTGGCCCAGCTCCAGCGACAGGGCAGAAAGCAGCCTCAGCCCAAGCTCTGCTTGAAGCCTGCTGGTTCACGGACTTGTAGGAGGTGGTGTCTGCAGGAGGGAAAATCCCCAGCCCTGGGAGAAGTGCCCGGCCTCTCAGGTGACAGTAGGATATTGTTTCAAGGTGACAATATTGTCTTCTGTGGACATGGCTTTGGGTTGCAGTGGTTGTTGAAGGTTGTTTTGTGGTTGGTGTTGCAGTGCGAGCAGAGGGTACCTGCTCTGCAGGTTTCATACGTGGTTTCAAGGTCAGCTTCTTCCCTGGCATCCCTGATGACCAAGTGGCCTTGGGGTGATCCAAACTGAACAGCTCAATTTGCTGAGCTGGTTTGAAGAAGTGATTTCTCTTCTTCATTTCTTTTCTCTTGGGAAAGTAAAGGTGCTCCATCCCATTTCATGACTATGGGGCTGCTGGTGCTGATGGAAAGGTGGGAGGAATTCATGGCCAGAAGCAAAGGAGAAGCTGACACTGTCACTTACAGTGACAGCTGGATGAAATTCATCAGCATGTTCAGGAAACCTCACCTTCCCTGTCTGTTCATCACAGTGGAGCTCAAGGAAGAGCCAAGTTAACCTTTTTCTCCTAAACAAGCAATTCGTTGAACACTCTTTGCTGTGTTCCTTTAGCATCTGGATTTTAGGTGTCTGTATTTAACTTAAGCATCTGTTCAGTGCAGAAGTGCCTACAAAAAAGAAAAGTACCTAAGATAATGCTGTGTAGTGCCAAAGAAGAGTCCATCCCTTGCTAAAATTGTTGGTTATTGATCATAGAATCAAAGGATTTGGTTGGATTAGGACGAACCTTAAAGATATCTAATTCCAACCCCCCTGCCATGGGGAGGGACACCTTCTGCTACCCTGGGTTGCTCCAGGCCCCATCCAACCTGGCTTTGGACATTTACACGGATGGGACAGCCATATCTCTGGGCAGCCTGTGCCAGGGCCTCCCCAGCCTCACAGCCAAGAATTTCTTACCAATATCCAGCCTCAACCTTAAATCTTACTGTTATATATAAATGTATAGGAATAAACTTTATAGAGCCTGATAGTCTCCTGGTATTTATCAAACTGGCATTTCTTCAGTGTCTCAAATTGCTCTTCTGTTCATACTTTTCGCAGAACTTCCCTTTATCTGTTATTCCACGAATCACATCCTGTCGTAATCAGAGTCAGGATAGACTTTCCATTGGCCAGGGGAAAAAATAAAAAAGGCTAAAGTACCCCTAAATCTTTCTCTGCAGGAGGTTTCAGGGCAGCAATGGTTCAGGCAGTTGGTTTGCAGCAGGCACAGCACAGTTGGGAAGGATTATCTTTCTACATGCCTCTGCTTTCTACTCTGTTGCTTTGGAGTTTTTTCTCTTTTGCGTTTTTCACTCAGTTTTTGTGATTGATTCTCACTGCTGTTGCTATAATCCATTTTTCTCATACAACCTTCTTTAAAACACCAGAGGTGTGCTTGTGCCATGCGTCCTTCTGCGCTGTCTTCTTCCTGCATGTGTGCTTACCTAACAACTTGAAAATAGCAAACAAAGCACATGATCTGAGAAACAAGCTGGTGTTTTGCCCTAAGGGGAGATTTTCTCAGCGCACAAGTCAAGAATTAAATAGTTAAAAATATTAAAAGCTGTGCAGTACAGATCCAGCAGCTCTAAGGCTCTCTCACACGTAGGAGCGAAGTTATTTGCATACATAAATGTTGACACAGTTGAGCTCTGCCTTATCAAATCCCACTGTCAAAAGCTGACCCCGGGCGTTTTGCAAGGAAGATGATGGTTGTTTCTTTAATGACATAAATTCTGTTGTGCCTGTTTAGGAGAGTTCCCCACAACCCTGTCATTACTGAGCCCCCGCCAGTCACATCCCTACTGGCACGGCTTTGATAGGGAGTAGCTACAACACCCAGCTACAAGGGCCTCCTCCTTTTAATTGAGCACTGTGATTATCACGCACCAATCAGATGATTGAGTTGCTGCAGAAGTTGGCCAGCCTTGTGCTAGGAGCTTCCATGGAATTACAGAATCAGAGATGTTAGAGATGGAAAGTGCATTAGATCATCCAGGCCATCGTCTTGCCGGTACATGTTTCCTGCTGCGTGTTTTTGGGTGGTTGTGGGTTTGTAGGATTTGGGTTTTTTTTTTTCCCCCTGTATTTTATGGCTGGAGATACTCTAAGAACTGGGCCTTGCACTTTGATCCTCTGGAATTTTTCCCACAATGTTTGATGGCAAGATACTTCTTTGCCTAATAGGTGTCCTAAATTTTTCCATTTCTTTATTTCATAATATTTCATATTATTTCAAGTCTACGTTCTCATCTTTCAGTAATTCTCTCTGGTGTTAACAGCCTGTAAATATGAGTGGAATAGTATTATGTGCTCTTGAATATTAAATGTATCACTTACCTTAAGTGCTGCATGTTCGTTTTTCAGGATTTGGGAAAATTCTACTGGTTGAAGATAGGTTTTAAATTGAACTGCTAATAGTATAATTTCTCAGACGCATATTTTATTGTAATAGAAGAGTGGTCTCTTCTGGTATCATTTGAGAAATTGTTGAAAATTACCTGAAAAGGCCAATTTGAATTGGAAATGAAAATGTTTTTGTAGGGAGGAGATAAATTTTAAGTGATTTTAAACTCCACTGTGGCATTTAAGCTGTGAGGAAGCTATGTGTGCAGGCAAGTCTGCAGAGGGCATAGCAGGGAAACCGAAAAAACTAGTTTTCTGTTAGTGACAGAATTGTGGAAGTTGCAGTCTAGTTACTGGAGTCTCCCTCAAACCCCCATCCCAGCTTTCCATTCAAGTTCTTCATAACTATTGTTCTTTTTATAGTTTTACTTGTTTCTGTGGGATTTGGGGTTTGCCTGTTTGTTGTTTCTTCCTCAGGGCTTGCTCTTCACTACCAGAAGCTTCGGATGCCCAGGGAGGGTTGTCTCAAAAGTTTTCCTTTGTCTTGACCACTTAGAGCTAGATCAGTATCCTCTCCTAAAAAAAAACCAAAAAAAAACCCCCAAAAACAAAACAAAAAAACCCACAAAAACAAACAAACAAAAAACCCAACCCAAAACATTCATTGGCTATAAAAAGGACAGCTGGACTGGGTTTTTTTGCAGTCACCCCATGAGAGAAAGACGGGCTGGTTGGTGTGAGCTGGCACATGGCCACACTGGCCTGAGCTAGTCCCTTCAGAGCTGCCCTCTGGTCATGGTCCAGCACCTTTACCCCAGTCCTCTGCACGTTCCTGAAGCATTACCTCTGTTTTACTTTCCAGAGTATCCCAGAGGTTGGGAGGGTTGGGTTGAAGTCTCCAGAAACGGGGTTTTGGCAGGGTGGAGGGATGTTGCGTGCCTGCTGGAGGCACAGCACGTGTGGGTGTGGCAGAGGCACGGCCAGCACTGCCCAGCCCTGCCCAGCCCTTACTCCATCCATCCTCACTCTGTCCAAAGAGAGCATGTGGCTCATACAGAAGGGGTGGCAGGAAAGATTAGCAGTTATATGGGAGGAGATTGATTTTGGAGACTCATGGACGGGGGAAGCAGGGAACAGTAAGCTACCTTCCCTCAAACTCTGGGAAGCTGGATTGGATGCATGGCATGAGGATGCTGATGATAGAGGTGCCTACAGGTGGGTCTTGGGAGGAAAAGTTCCTCTCCCTGAGTGTCCTGGAGGTGTTTTGAGGCTCAGGTTGTGTAACTGAATGGGGAGATGAATGAGGAACGTGAAAATGGGTGGATTACGGAGTGAGTAAGGGAAAGTGTGAGTGGGCAGGTAACGAGACTGGCAAGTGGGAGAGGAGGTGGGAGGGGGTGAGTGCTTGGGGAGGGAGGCAGAAAAAGTTGGAGTAGCTTTGTGGGCTGGCTCTGTGAGGATACCTGAAAGACTGGGAACAGCCACCCTCCTGGAGACAGTCAGAGGGCATGGAGAGCTGCCATAGGGGGTGTGAGGTGTGTAGGCCAGCACACAGACCCCGCTGGCCTCTGCCACTTCCCAGCTGGTTTGGAGGGCGTGTGATGTACTGTGCCTGAGCTTCACTGTGTCTGGGCATGAAGTAAACAGTAGTCCGCACCCTGGTCAGCTAGTTGCATGCTGCTACTGTTCCTGCAGAAAGATGTCTGACCATAATGATGCATTTGCAGGGTTTTTTTGCTCTAACAAAGTCACAGACAGACTTTTAGTCCACGTGATTTATTGCAGCTTGTAGTGGGCATTCCCAGGAGCTGAAACGACCCCAGAGCTGCAGGGGGGAAGGAATTACCTGATTAATAAAAGGTGTGAAGGTGAAGGATATGCTGGAATTACAAACCTGCAGTACATAAAGACTGCTTCCAAACTTTAAATTCCTTTAATTTTACTGAAGGAGATGGGAAAGTAAAGTAACTTTAAATCATTACCAGACCCTGTCTGACAAGGCTTTTATTAGGATATTTAGCTGTTAAGTGCTGTAAGGTTGGATGTAGCTCGCTGTGACTAATCTGTACCTGTATTTATTAGTTACTATGTCAGAGTTTCAGCCCCAGCTGTGACCTTTCTGTAGTCGGGTGCAGTCAGGCTGTTGTCCAAGGTAAGCTCTCTGCTGCCCTGTTAAGTTGTATTATGTTGTACACAGTATATTCTCAATATTTACTGTAATAGAGCAAGTCCTTTTGAAGCCCAAATAGAGGTGAGTGACTGCAGGAAGTGACAGGTCTTCTCTTAGCTGCCAAAAAGGTATTTACTAAGGAATAACTTAATATGCAGTGTTCTGAAAACACCAGTCCCTGCAGGTTTTCATTGGTAGCCAGATAAGATGCCTCACCATCCTCAAAATAAAGAATTTCTCCCTAATACCAAATCTAATCCTGCCCTCTGGCAGTGTGAAGTCATTCCCTCTTGTCCAGTCACTCCAGGCCCTTGTCCCCAGTCCGTCTCCAGCGTTCTTGAAGCCCCTTGAGGCACTGGAAGGAGCTCTAGGGTCTCCCTGGAGCCTTCTCCAGGCTGATCACCCCCAGTTCTCTGGCCTTTCCTTATGACAGATGTGCTCCAGACTTTTTGGACCATTTCAGTGAAATCTTCCCCATCTTGAACATGGTCACCTGTTGCAAAGTAAATTTCATATAAAGCTTGAAACTGCAGCCAAGACAGCTTGTACAGTAGTCAGTGTTTACTCATTTTTTTAATCCTAGACAAATCCAGAAACAATTTGCTGTACTTAAGCAGATGTTTCTTACCATTAGAACAGCCCAAATCTCTTGCTGATGTTCAAGTGGTGTAGTAACTGTGCAGAATAAAATCCAGAGGAACGTTGAGGGTATGTTTAATACAAGCCTGTTGGGTTGTAGATCTGTCAAACCCTCAAATTTGCATTCCTTACATAAGCAGAGATCCTGGTGGTGTTTACCCATGCTTTGGGAACTGCAGGAACAGAACTGCTTTGTCAGATAACTCTGCTCCCAGTTGCCACCTGTGGGTCTGCAGGGACACAGTTAAAATATTTACAACGGCGGGACTAACTAGAAGTTTGTTTATTGTTCTTCTTGATATTAAAACTTACCATGAGGATCATAAGAGCAGTGTGAGACCTCTGTGGATGTGTGGACAGATTCTGAGTGCGCACAGGAATGAGAACCTTTAAGTTTCCCCTCTGGCTGATTAATAGTTTGTTTCTGTCAGTGACAGGGTTGCACAGCATTTGCAATAAGCCTGCTTTGTCTTTGGCCATTTTTTTCCATATGGGTGTGGTCTTCCTTTTCATTATGTTGTTTTTCTTTTCTTTTTTTTCTTTTTTTTTTTTCCTTCCCTAACACAGCCACTCCTTCTATTTTAAGAAAAAAACGAGCTGCTTGCTGAGCAGAAAAAAAACAAAGCTTCATAAACACTTCAGTTCTGATCCCTGTAATCCTTTATTACCTGTAGGGGCAGGTGCAGGAAGCTGCTACAGGAGTGGAGGTTACTGACTTTTCCAAGGCTTGGGTTACGTAACGAGTCAGTATGTTGTAGGTGCTGCAGTGAAAGTTGTGAACAACGTGATCAAGTGTGCATTGATGAGAAATAAAATCTTTTGTCTTGGCTTGTTTCACTTTATTCCCAGAGAGTTCTGAGCCTTTCAGCTCATATTTTAACCATCACACTGACATGAAGTTACAGGATCACAGGATGGCTTGGATTGGAAGGGATCTCAAAGATTGTCTTGTTCCAGCCCCCTGCCATGGGCAAGGACACCTTCCACTATCCCAGCTTGCTCCAAGCCCCATCCAGCCTGTCCTTGAACACTTCAGTGATGGGGCATCTTATCTGGCAGAGCGGCCTGTTCCAGTGCCTCACTACCCTTACAGTGAAGAATTTCTCCCTAATACCAAATCTAACCCTGCCTTCTGCCAGTGGGAAGGGATTCCCTGTGTCCTGCCACTCCATGTCCTTGTCTAAAGTCACTCTCCAGCTCTCTTAGAGCTCCTTTAGGTGGGAGAAGGCTGTTTCAAGGTCTCCCTGAAATCCCTACATATTATCTTAAATTTGTTTCCTGCTGTTGTAAAATAGATTTTATTACTGGAGGTTCTGTCTTTTAATGCTTTCATTACCCAGAGCTTTTCTGTTTGTTGCGCAAGAGAAAGTGAAGGGAACCACTCATTTGATCTCAGCAAACCAGAAAACAGCAGTTCATGGCTGTAGTGGCTGCGTAATGTCTGTAGGAAAACAACCAGACATCTTCAAAAAGTAAGATTTTTTTTAAAAAAAATTTTAACATGTTGAAACCATTTAAATTGCTGCAGAGGGGTAGGGCAAGGAGGGTGGTAAAAAAATACATCACCCATCCCTTGTGATTTTGTGGTTTTGTCTGAATATTTTTTTTTTAATTCCTTACGATCAACCACACACTTCAGTTGTGATAGCTGCCCCAAGAATGTGGCTGCATACAAGATGTCTCATTTGCCTAACGTTAAAAATATGTGTGCGTAATAACATTTTTTTAATGCTTCCCATCTGGAAGATACATCACACACCTTTGCATTAAAATTCATAGCACCTTTTTAACATATTACAGTGCTTTGTGATGGAGACTCTGCATGGACTTGTTAATTTGCACTTCTGGGCTGAAAAATAGTTCAAAGAAGCTTGTTATTTATTGCCAGAAATAAGTTTTCACTATTTGTCTGTCTTACTCAGTCTGGTAGAACCAATACACTGGTGAGATGCAGTTCGTCTGCTTAAAATGTTATGGTTCGTTTACCAGAAGAAATGCTGAGCAACTAACACAAAGTGAGGGATATGAAGACCTTCTTCCTCCAGTCCTTCAGGAGATGCCTGGAAGTTTAAGGTTTTGGTCTAAAATATGTGTAGATCAAATCCTAGTGGTATCATAGCAGGTGAATTCCTGTCAGAAATTGTTTAAAAATCCTACAGCTGTTAAAAGATAACGGTCATGCCATGTGGATTAGCAAGGCTACATTCTTTCTTGAGTAAACTTAATAAAATAGTGTCAAAGAGAAGGTGCAGGGATCTGTTGGGATTATAGTATGTAGGAAAGAAGCTTCTGAGCTGCTTGTGTACTTCAGATACATGTAGTGATATGGAGTGGTTAATACATCTCCATTTTAAGTGTATAACCATCCTTTGAGAGGTGTGAGTTTTAGTGTGCCAGGCAGCAGGAAGCACCTGTGTGCTTAATTCCAGTGTCTGGTGACATCTTCTGGATGCTGAGCACAGAGAAAATTTCACCTGTTCTTTGAGTAGTTGGTCGAAAGCTGAGTTTTTCTGTTGCATGATCCACAGTCAGTGTTGTAGTAATGGGACAAACCAGTCCAAATCTACTGTCTCCCAGGCTTGTTGTCTCAGCTGTTAAAAAATCCTTGATTTTCAAAAGGCTTTAAAAACGTAATGATGCAAATTTGATCACTCCCTGCAGATTTGACCTGTTATTTATACCAGCATGTTTGGAAGAAGCCCATCAAATGATTTCCATGCTCTTTTCAGTGTCTTTCTCCACTTTATTATTCTGAGAAAATTCGATGCATCTGCAAGCGTGCACGATCTGGTTTTCTGATATGCAGATGCACAGCCTCGCCTGTCTTGTGGAATCAGTGTAGCAACCGCTCTTACAAACGCTGTGACAATGTACAGCCTCCTATCTGAGAACCAGATCAGAATGAAATTGGGACTCGGTCCAAAAAGCAAAATACTGCAATCAATCTACTTACTGTGTCAGCACTCAGCTCCATGTTCTGTTCTGTGCACTGCAGGGAAAGGAAGTGGGAAATGCACGCGAGCATCCAGAAACGGATTCCTGAGTCACGGAGGATGGCGGGCATGGGTGTCGCTAATAGGAGGTGCTTAAAGGTTCCCATTTTTGCAGACTCTGTGTGGGCTAAAAGATGTTGCAGGCGATGATCTGAGCCTGGGTGGCACTCAGGAAGTCGCTGCATGACACTACGGATGCCACGTGGTTTCCTTGTTTACACTCAGCCCTTGTCTGTGAAGTGACAGAGTGACCAGATCATGTCACAGCATCCTTGGTCCTTGGCCTCCCGAGTCATGACCTTTGGCACCAGCGGGGATTTGTGGAGTCAGGCCCTTGCAAAACCATAGTTGATGTGCTGCTGATGTGTTCAGACTGGGGTGACCTCTTGCCTAAGACAGTACATTTCCTTCCCTTCCGCCAGCCCTGGTGCTATTCCAGGCTGTGGGCTGGCACCGCTCGTCGTCTGGCGGGCATCGCTCTGGGGGCAGGTGGGCTTCCTGCTGTGTGGCTCACCCTCCATTCTGCCTGCTTCTAGCTTAACCCTCGCATTCCTCACTCCCTGGGCTTACCCTTCTGTCCTAAAATTGGCTCCATCTTGGGAAAATCATCCACCCACGCTTCTGGGAGAGGGGGACCTGTGTTCCCGATGCCACTTGGATCGCTCAGGAGCACAGCATGTTCTGCGCAGCAGCGGGGTCATTTTGGGGTTGTAACACTAAATCTTTCAGAAGTAATCACACTTCTATAAGTGATTTAAGCACTCAAGTTTCTGGGTGAAAGCCAGTTGCTAGGGTTTAATCTGCACCCTAAAGCTCTGCTGGTAAATCTGATCTGGCAGTTCTGTTGCGTATGAGGGGAGACACCGATAGCAAATACCTTCCCTGGTAAAGAAGAGTGAGACCTTCAGTGTCTACAGCAAAAATAAAAGCATTTTAAAGGGTTTATAAAGTTGTTATTGCACTGTAGATGTGCAGCAGAATGCATGCATGGGGTTTGGCTCTCATGTAATTGTATTTTTTTCATAGTAAATTGGGATACAAAGGAACTTACTGCAGCTGGAACTCTATGCTGAAGAAAATCATGGGATCCAGCGCCAGGAACTTCTCATGACTGATTACAGCTTGTTGCTTGTACTTCCCATATAACTTTCAGTGTCACAAGCACTTTCATTTATCCATAAAGCTTCTTTTTTTGGCAAATTGAAATTTTTGGTTACTTTTTCCGATGGCTATCTAGTAAGTACTGGGTTTCTTTTAGGGAAGCAGGGGGACAGTATGTATTTTGAGCCAAAATACTATGGCACCTAAGAAAATAGAGTTTCTGTTCTTAATTGCCAGTTTTCGTTCTTTTATCGTGTCTTGGTTTTTTTAAAAAAAATCAACAAGCCCATTGTGATGCTTTTGATTAGGCTTCAGCAGAGATAATAAAAGTGTAGTGTCCCTTTGTGAAAGGAGTTTTTAATTATTGTTAATTGTACTTGCCAGCTTCATTTCTGAAGGGAAACGGAGGTGACCTCATCCTGAAAGTTATCAGTCTCATGCTGGTGTCATTCACTGCCTGGAAAAGAGGTTGGGGGTTTGTTCCTTGTTGCTTCTTTTAATGAGGAGCTATCCACAGGCCTGATGGGCTCTGTGGCTTTGGGAATGCTGTCCAAACTCTGCCTCAGTAGCAGGCTTGTTCCTGAAGTGTTAAACTGAGTTGTATCTTAGTGCATCAGCAGAGTCTCAGACCTGTGATGTGCCCATTCCATTAACATCTCTGCCAGCAGCCAGTAAAAGAGACTTCAGGGAGAGGTGAGGGAGTCCTTGTAGAGGACAGTTACTAAAGATTCAAAGGGTTATTTCTGCTCTTTCATACTAATCTAATAATCTTGGGTGCTTCCAGTATCTACTCAAAGGTTTAATTTCTTAACCCTTCTCCAGTCTTGGCCTTGGCATATTCTTGTGAGGTCCCCACTTCACTTGTGCTTTGCATTTAAACAGATGACAAGAGAGATTTCCTCACGCTTTGGACTGCAAAATGTGCAGGGCAGTGGAGACTGTACGTCTGGGGAGGTTCCAGGGTATCAGGACAAGTCAGCATTCAGTTGTGGCCGTGATGTAAATGCCAAAATATTTACAATCAGTTTAGTTCATTGAGCATCTCCGTATGTCAGAAGAAGGATGAAGAGGATATGTTTTTGTCTCCCTTCACTGTTCTGTATTTCTTAAGCTGTTACCTTGTTTCATCTTAAATGAACCTTCTCTAAAATACCCTGAACTTTTCAATTCCATTTCAGTTCACCCAGTGCCATCTGCCACGGTGTCTGCGATGTATTTCAGTCCTGACGAAATCCCCCTTCCTCAGCGGTACCTCCCTGTGCTGTCCTAAGGATGATGTGACAAGCGAAGCTGGCAAGTTGTTCCCACCTTTGTTGCCAATTATAAAGCAGTGTAAAGGCACAAATTCTGACAGCCTGTGTCCTTAGAGGTGTTTGAATACCTAATTTGTAGTGAAGTTACCAGCAGTGAGGCTCTTGAGCATCCCTGAGGCTTTGGGCTGAGGTCTCCACTCACCTTTTATTCAAGTAGTCTTTCCCTGACGTTCATCATTTCATTGCCTGACTCAGATGTGTATTTAAAGCTGCTAATTATTCAGCAGCATCAAAACATTTATTTGTAGATAGAGAGCACAGTTCCCTATAAAAGGGAATAAGCTTACAGCTGGTTTGTTTTCTAATCCTGGAGAAATCTGCAAGGTCAGTGAGCCTGGCGAGTGTAATGGGTCTCTTTACGGCTGCCAAACATGTTAGGGACTGTGGTCTGGAGCTCCCAGTTTATCTCATTCCTTTGCTTTCTGCTGTTCATTAGAAGATCTAAAAAGAATTAAAATCTCAGTAGTGTGAGATGTTCAGGCTGTCAGAAATGATTTTCCTTCTGTGGCTTTCACATTTTGTTCAGGTGAAAGGAACTGAAGTGTTCCTGAAGCAAACCTCATTTCTCAGTAAAAACACTGAACACTGAATTCAGGTCACCTCAGACTGACTCTACTCAGTCCTTCCTTTGCTGTCTTAAGGTGAGGATTGCAAAGAGCACCTTAAAGGATTGTTCTGACAACTATGGTAGTTACCACTTCTGTAAGCCTGCCAAAATAAATACTAAATGCAAATATTTTTAAGCTTTTTCACCTCCCAGAATTGTTTTGGTATCATGTTCTGGTATCTTGTTCTTCATCCTGAGCAGAAACACAGGAGACAGAGATCTTATCTTGTCTCATTCTCACAAAACAATGCAGAAATTGTGGCCTTTCAAAATATTCCTTGAATCGCTGCTCTGTATAGTCGTGACTCCCAGGTTTCAAAATGGGATAAAGAACCTGTTTCCAGCAGGAGTAAACACAATACAGCTCCTCTCCGATACCAGACAAGCATTTCATGGTGTGTTTTGGAAGTGCATGTTTCACATGGGCACAACTAACTCTTGATTTTAAAAAAATAAAATTACTTGAAACTACTCACGGGCACAAATAAATGATGGCAAGAATACCAGAGGGTTGAGCAACAGGCAAAGGACATGTTGTTTCCTTTAAGAATTCTGACTAGAAATGACGTCACTTAGATAGTTCAGATGTTTGTGAGCACTACAGGACTTGGAAAGGGAAAGCAAATCGGAAAAACACTGGGAAGCTGAACAATTTGTTTTGTTTTATGACTCCCTGGTAGTTTAATGAGGGAGCTATTACTCATGCGCTGTCACTGCACATCTAGAAAATTCCTCTGGGTTTAAAAACTGGCAGGGAAAAGTAATTTCCTAAAAAACACTGAATTAATGAGATAAAACCCATTGCTCAGGAGTCCCCAACAGGAAGGGTCGGAGGCGGAGCTCTGCAGGGCTCACGGTGTGTTGGAAATCTCCGCAGGGGATTTCAGAGAGCAGATAGAGCTGGCAGGGATTCAGGGAAGTGATGCAGCAGATATGCTCAGCATTTGTCTTCTAGGATACAGAACTACGGATTTCGGAAGAAAAAAAAATACAAGTTTGACTGGGGCATTGTAGCCAATCCTTGCCCTCCATTCCTTTGCATCTGAAGATATCTAGGACTGGGGTGTTTAAAGAAAGAGGTTTGTACCCCTGGGCAGTGGTACAAAGCAATGTATTAATAATATTGACACATGAAGTGAGGGCTGTTGTATTTAAGGAGAAGAAAAAGAAGTATTTGTGGTGTAGACTTAATTATACAACTTAAAATGAGTTCTCACAGTTTTGTCACCTATATTCTTGTGGTCTGTCAGACTTCTGACTTCTTGCTTTGAGTCTGCATTGTTTTATAGACCTGTATGGTATTTTACTGTGCAGTACAGTGCAGCTTGCATTTTTATTACAGTTATTTTAGCTGGTTTAGCCTATCTTGTCACATCCACACAGGATACACATTATCCTCACCTTAAATGGAAACCTAATTCAACTTCCTTGGCCCTGAGGGCAGGATGAGGGTTGTTCCAATTAGGTGTTGTAAAGAGCACAGTAAGCAGAGTGATGCTCCAGTCTGGAAATGCAAGGAATATTCCTCACCAGCCCCCTACACAATTATTCCCTCGTAGCAGAAGTTACTGTAATTCCCTTTGCCAAAAAAATGCTGATAAAGCAGAGGATGTTAAGAGGGAAATCCATAAGGAGACTGGAAAGTGTGATGTAAGGATTAGTAATAGAATTAGCAAGCTGCCGTAGCAGTTCTGCTACAGTTTGTCTTCAATTACAACACCTCAGATATAATCATCCTCATTCCTTGTCTCACTGCGGTGCTGTGCTATAGTCTGAATCAGTTTTGTCTTCTCTGTTACTGTCCTTTTAAACACTTCCAGAATTCTTTCAGTGGCTCATTTTTTATGAAGAATATCACCAATTTCCCAGGCAAATCCAGACATAAGTCAGGGAGGGCTGTGTATTTTAAGCTTCATATCAAAATGATACTTAGGTGTGTCCCCCTGTACGTGCACTATGCCCTCTTTAGAAATATCCAGTACTGAGCTTTTAAAGCACATAGATGCCCAGTTTATTGTATCCATGCTGGATTTTTGCCTTTGGGTGTGGAACTCAACTGCCTGGGCCAGAATTAGGAAATGCTTCCTACATGTGATGCAGAAAAAAAGTCATGGATCACAGGGCAGAGCTCCTTTTCCACCAGAATGGGACAGAATGAGAGTGAAAAGGCTGGGAGACCCTAGAGGCGTTGAGAAGGTGGCAGGGGTATGGATGTCTCTAATTTTAGAATCAGAATAAGCACTGGAGAGAGAGACACTTAGAGGAACCTTGTTTGTGACACATTAGACAAGGGTTTGGGCATCAGTTGCTCTGAGGTTCTGTGTGCCTGGCAGGGAGCACAGGGAAGTTCAGGGTTTGGTGTGGAAAAGCCTGGTGGGTACCAGGAGGCACACAAACAATGCAGAGATGTGTTCAGCCTCACAATTTGCATCTGTGCTGCTCCAGCTTTCCAGAGTGGTGTGAAGCTGAAGGCTGAAGGCGCAGAAAGGGTCTCTTCTGCTTTTCAGGTGGTGCTTCAGTGTCCAGTGGAAGGTGGTGACCACCAGGGCCTGTGTGCAGCCTTGTTCTGGAAAGGGCTCTAGTGTTGGCATAGATTTTGATGAATTTCAGGCTCTTCCAGGGCACTTAGTGATTTTCAGGCTGCTTTTTGATTGCAGGAAAGTCTAGGTGAGAAGCTGGTTCCCTCATGCCAACTGGGACACCTTTGACTGCAGTACAGCACATGCTGATGCCCTAGCAGCTACTGAGTAGAAACTCTATCACTCCAAAGTCTAGGCACCTAAATCCTGTAAAATCCAGGCAGAACTGAGACAGGCCACGTGGCTGATGGCTTACAGACCCCCAGTCTCATGGCAGGTGACACCATGGACAGCCATGTCTCCCTGCCTGGTGCTGCATCCCAGAGCTCCAGCCTTGTGTGTGTTGCACCAACACAAGAAAAATTTGATGGCTTGGTACTGATGGAAACCTAACTTAATTTTCCTGTTAATGAAGCTGTAATTGCAGCCTATTACTGTTATCATGGTTCAGCTGATTGCCCTCCTTGGCTGAGGGTGCACTATTTTCCTTCTCTGCTATTTTCCATCTGTGTTGGAAGGGTTGGTGAGTGTGAGAGGCAGATCTGACCGAACTGGGGTCGCTCCCACCTTGGCACTAGTGCAGGCGCTGGCTGAAACCACCATCCCAACACCCATCCAGAGCTCTCCCCCAGCTCCTGCTTTCCATGTGGACTTTGGAGTGCAGATGTGTTCAGGGGACTGTCAGGTTTTATATTTAAAGACTTTCTCTCTTCTATTTTTTTTCCTAAAGCTTTATTCTGTCAAAGCCTGTGCAGCTGGTGTTACGCAGCACATACTTTATTATCCCAGTCATCACTTCAACCATTTAATCCTTTTAACCTTCACAGTGGCTACAGTAGGAATTATGGGGAGTGAGTTTCCTCTTGAGTGAATTTCCTTGGGCACTGTTAAAACCGCAAAGAAATCCAGAGTAGTTACATGAAAAAAAGGGATCTCTTGATGAAACTGTTTGCAAAGAACTGGGAGGGGTGAGGGAAGTGAGAAGTCAGTCCAGCTGCAGGGAAATGTCTGTGGGGACACCGCCATGGGCTGGCAGCTGCCTCATTCCTGCACCAAACATCCCAGACCTGTTACCACCACAAGAAAGTTAATTCAGAATAGTCAGCCCTGCTGGGCAGGGAAAGGACTTTACTGCCAGATGCTGTTGGTGTTGTACATTATCTCCATAGATTTTACATCTGTCTTTGCTGCAGTTTTATTTTCTGCCTTCAAAATTCCCTTTTTCTCATTGTGTCTAGTAAATTAAATTGAATTTGCAAAATAGTACAAAGTGACACTAGGATGTGCCTGTTAAAAGAGGAGAATAAATTAATTACATGCTGTGACTAACTGAACTCATTTAGTAATTGATGAATTAACTTAATATGTCTGTTACAAACAGAAGAACTTGCATATGGACAGAATAAAGAGTGAAATCTCTCATTGACTGAATCAATACGGTGTTTTTTAGGTTTATTTTTCCTTAGTTTGGTAATGGCCACATTTTTAGAATTAAGACGTTATACCAGTCATTTGCAATTTCACCTCTGTCATTCCACCCTACACCACTTCCAGACTGACATCTGCCTCTTGAATTCATTAGAAGCTTTGACAAAGGTTTTTCTTAACCAAATATTAATGCTAGTTCTTAATCCTTTTTTGCACTGGTCAAACTTGCAACAGCTTCAATCCTGTTTCCATTTGAGATTCCATTCTGACTGAATGATCATGATTCTGGAGGTTTTGTGGTCTTTCTTAATCACATTTTTAATTGCACAGTGATGTTATATTTTCTGTGTGCACATTCTGTATCTTCTCTCTTTCCAGATTTCCATTGCAGTGATGGGTTTGATTATTCTCTCTCTCTCTGTAGTCAAGTTCCAGACCTCCACCTGTGTGCATCATTTTGTTTTCCTTCCAGGATGTTTGTGTGGTTTGTACATGTGGATTGATAGCAATCTGCTGCAGCTCAGTTCTGTGTCCACAGAAAGGAGCTTTCCCCCATGCCAACCCTCTGTAAATGCCACAAAAACACCTTTGTATTTAAGCCTCTATTTTAAAACTTTATCTTCCTATGATGCCTGCAGTAGAAAGGTTGTTAATCTGCCTTTATATCAGGTTTTATTGTCTTATTATTCCTTACACTTTCTCTCTCTCTCTCTCTCTTTTTTTTCCTGTCTCTCTTTCTCGCCTCAGGCACTAAACTAGAAACCAAGCTCGTTTTATTCTGTGTTATATGAAACTTCTAGATGAGTTTGTCTTGATCCATGACAGGGACTCTGTCCTGCTAGAGTAATTTCTTTCCTTGGGAACCACTGGGAAGGTAAACACCTACTGCACAAACCGAGTTTCTCAGGTCCCCAAAAATACCAGAACTTCATCCATCCTTTAATGTTCCAATTTTGAGAGGCTGACCTTGTTTTTAGCTTCAAAGGGTGGAGCCAGTTGTGGAGAGGAGACGAAATAGATCACAAGTAATTCAGATATATGTATTATGTTTTCTGATGGACAGGGACATGTTTTTCTAATGCAACTAAAGTTGTTTAATGGATGTTATAGATCAAAGCAAAAACTAGTCTGTAAAACAAATTTATTTTCAGAATCCAGCAGCCCCTTTTCCCATCCCTTGCCTGGCTATGTTCAATACATGGAGCATTATGTTGTCCTCTAATTAGCTCTCTTAATTTCCATGGCCTGTGCCAGCACCAGTGTTTATTATTGAAGCACAATGTCTGCTTTTATCCTCATGATGTGACTGTCCTGTCCCAGAAGTCACATGCACAAACTGAGTAGTAAAAGGGGTTGAGGGTAAGGATTGGTAAATATTCTAAGCTGTGCATGGTTGTGCAGATGGAATTGATTCCAGCACTGCCAGATGCTCACCAGTTGACCCAGATGATCAGCATGCAGTGAAGATCTCCCTCTTCTCCTGGATCTTCCAGTCCTAACAGGGCATTGATCAATCCCTAAAATCTTTATTTTCACCATAACTGTGTGACTTTTCTGCATTTCATGAGGGGAAGATGAAGTGGAAATACAAACACGCATTTAAATAAACCATTTTATAAATTCCAGGTGCTGATCTCAAGAGAGCATCTTGCATATGCCAGAGGAAGAATATGTTGGAGGGAAAACCTGCTTATAAATCTGTGCAAATAGAAAGGTAAATAATTTCTGTTTCCAGTACATTGATAGAGTAAGATCTCTGTGCTGGTTATTTTTCCTGCTGTGGAGTATGTAGTATATAAATGTTCTGGCATATGTATTTGTCACTCTGCAACAGCACAATGTAGGAAGTGAATATCTTTAAAAAATACTGATTTCTGCTTCATAGAATCACAGAATGGTTTGGGTTGGAAGGAATCTTCAAGATTGTGTAGTTCCAGTCCTCTGCCATGAGAAGGGGCACCTTCCACTATCCCAGGTTGCTCAGTGCCCCATCTGGGAAGTATTCTTTGCTTCTTCAGCATAACAAGGGAAGGTTGTGAAGTGCTGTGTTTCACTCTGAAAATATGCCTGGCTTGGGTTTCAGCGTTTTTTTGCAGTGTCATAAGTGAGGGGAGGAGTACAGAACATTTGTCTTTGACTGAAAGGTTCTCTGCAGTGTGTTCCTGAGGCGTGGGAATTAAACTGAGGTTAGAACTTGAAGTGGCCTGATTGAACTTCCTATCTTTCTTAATTGTTATCTTCTTTCTGCGTGATAATTTTAATTTCGCTTCCTCTTGGGTAATCATGGAGTAGTCTGAGTTTGTGTTATATCAGGCAACCACAGACTAATAAATGTTTTTGTGCTGTTTATTATTTTTTAAAGATACATAAGAGCAGATTCTTCCAGGTCACTTTCCATGCTTTGACAGACAAAGTGCCACGCTGATGTGTGGAGCAGCACAAATTAATCCAGTGGTGGAGATAAGCAGAGGGTGCCTGGTTTTGAGAGCTCACTTTGTAGGGACAGAAGTGGCTGTGGTCCAGCTCGTGGCATGAGGATACAAACAGCAGGTGTAGCTTTGGAGTGCTTCATGACGGGCATTTCTGCTCAGGGCTGGGATTAGAGCTTCTATTGAAACTTATATAACAGCCACGGTGCCAGGGTGGTTGCTAAAAATGACGCTCATCGCTCTTACATCCCAAAAGCTGTAAGTCAGAAGAATTATTTTCAGCTGAAGAAATATTTTGGGTTTTTTATTCTTAATGGCCGTTGTTTTTCTCCCAGACCCCACTGAGATGATTTAAACTGTGTAAGGCAGTGGTGGCAACGAAAAGAAGTGTTTTTATAATATAAGATGTGGACAGTCAACAGTGAGTTTTGTTGTGGGTGGCTGCTTCATTATCATACACTCATTAACATACCTCAGCAATCAACAGGGAATTACATTTTTATTATGGCTGTCCTGTCCAATTTCTAAAATACAACATCAGCTGCTTTTATCCAGGAAATGGTGATCCATTTGGGAAAAAAAAAATCCCCACTGTTTTCCTGCCTCTGCTGCCCCAAAAGGTTGG
This sequence comes from Sylvia atricapilla, assembly GCF_009819655.1. Classification (NCBI taxonomy): domain Eukaryota; kingdom Metazoa; phylum Chordata; class Aves; order Passeriformes; family Sylviidae; genus Sylvia; species Sylvia atricapilla. The sequence continues at coordinate 20,497,274 of NC_089144.1, read as the reverse complement.
TGTTTTGCAGGAGCAGTCAGCTGCTATGGTGATGGGCACAGGGTGGGAATGTGGACAGAAATAGAGGGAGGCTGAAGCCAAACTGTTCCTGCTTCCTTATGGTTTCAGTAGCCCCCTCTGAATTGGAAGGGGACTGATTCCAAGGATTTTGCAGGTTACTTGTGGTTTCAGATTCTCACAATTAGCACAAAATAATACCCAGGGAAAAAGGAGAGTGAGATTCTCAAATGGATGTTTGTACAGGATGTATGTAATTCCCTGCAGAGCAGCTTATGCCCATTGTGCTGGGATTTGGATGCACAGAAATCTCCCTCCTCCCATCCAGACTGAAGTCAGTTTTTGGTAATGCATAATTCATATCCTGAAGCCTTTGTCACAAAAACATCTTACTGCCTTTCCCCCAGCTTGATAAGCCTGCATTTGTATTTTTAGGATTTCCTTCCCTGCTAATCCCCCAAAATCAGCCTGATGAGGTTTCAAAACAGAGTTCAGAGTAGATCTGAGACAACTTTTACGTCAAGGATGTTGCTCTGTGCAGCAGGTGATTTTCTGCTATTTATGGATTCTGCTTCCTCAAAGAATTAGTTCCCTGTGGCACCACTGCCACAGTCAGTGCACAAGTGGACTGCATCTCGAGGGATTCTACCAGGAGGTTTGGATGTATCTTTGGATTATCTTTGGATGTATCTCACAAGGAGTGCCTACACACACATTTTGTTATGAAACAAAGAGAGCATGGGTTGGGTTTTTTTGGTAAATTTTTGGTGAGCTCTAATCCAAAATTACTCTTTCTGTAGGGAACATGATGCCTGTATTTAGTGATGGGTTAGTGGCACACCTCGATCGCCTGTTCTGACTGTGAGTGCACTCACACAAGTACAGATTCTGAGGAGTCATAACGTGGTTAAAAAGTCTGTGTAAAGTCTGGAGGAAAAGAACGACCATTTTCAAGTTGTGTTTCAGTTCATCTCTTTGCAGAATACCACAGAAGAGAGTAATTAAAACAGCTTTTGGTGTTTTCTTCTTCCAGATTCTGAGGACAAACTTGTCACTAATGAATTGTTCTGGAAGTACACAAATAAGACTGTACATGGTAGAGGCTCTTTTTTTCTCAGGTATGGCACATTCATGTCCCTCCTTGGTATCAGTTCATGTAAATACCTTGTAGACATCAGGCCTTTCCTGCTCAAAGCTTTAAGGAGCTTACAAAGTACAAAGATAAATGCATGGTGTGCCTGCATAATGGGTAAACTGGATGTTTCACTAATGGGAAATAATTGCCTTAATTTGAGGGCTCTTTGCCTGTTCCAGAGGAATGTTCCCCAGATCTCTTCACTTCACAGCACTTCTCAGTGCAGCTGAACAAAGCACAGTAAGGAATGTAGGAATCTTTTCGGTAATGGTTTGTCATTTTCCTCCCAAATGACCGAAATGGTTGTTTTTTTCTCACTGTTTATATCAAGCCACCACAGACTTGATGATATGAAATTCCAGCTGTGGAGGCTTTGATTGTTTCTTGCACGTTGCTCATTTAAAGATGACAGAATTGTTCAGTGAGAGGAATTCAAACGGAAAAATTCAGGCAAACAGGCCTATGGGGAAGGTTGAGCTTTGTGTAAAAATCCAGTAAAACTTGAGTAAGAACCTCAGAGTTCAGTGTATTGATTTTCTCGTGAAAGTTCAAGAACTGTGTTTCCTTGCAGGCTGAAACTCATCTCAACTCCTCATGACCTGCTGAGCAAGAGAGATGGGATTTGATGCTATCCAAGGTGTAATTCCACAGTTCATGTCTTCTGCTAGTGCCAGCTTAATCAGTTTCTGCCCACTCCCAGCCATTCATTTCCAGCCCAGCAGCAATGCAGTCCCGCCTCTTCCCTGACCATGTAGAAAAAAACACATGACTGAAAATAACTTGGTCAAGAAAAGAAATGCTGCTTCTTTTTTTTTTTTTCTTTGTATTAGGATCATTTGAATGAATTTCATGGCCCACAGGCAGTCGTATTGGTTCTGCTGAAGGTGACAAGAAGTGCAGCATCAGAGGCAGCAGTGAGCACTGAAGGGTGTCCCAGTGCTGTGTGATCTTGCTGTGAACAAAAATCTGCTCTGGGACCATATCCTGAATGAAGGGCTTTCACTAGCCACAGGATTATTTATTGAACTGCTGCTTTTTATTTGTTTTATTAAGGAAGATTAACATCTTCTTGTCAGGGCAGGTTTATTTTTTTTAACTTGAGATAAACCATCTCTGTGAGAAGTCAGTCAGCTTTGTAGACAGCCATGAATGTCAATAAAGTCTTGGCAAACACAGTAGGTATTTATTCAGCCTTGCAAATTAAAAACATTTTTCCTGCTTGTTTAGTGAAGGGAACAAAAAAAGACAAATTACAGAGCGGATGAGCTCTCTTGATAGTTGGAATTCATTAAACTGGTGGTGAAAACGCTGGGGGATTGATGGTGCAGAAAAAGAAAAGATAAAGCAGCTTTTCCCCAATAGCTGTGGTTTAAGTTCAAGTTGAAAATGACCAAAAAAAAAAATTCCTTCAAGACGTGTGTAACTGACTTCACAATCCCAGTTTCTGTCTGGGTAGACAGTTCTTTCTCACTGCACTTAGTATTAATTGGTTTTTCAGTTGACAGATACTTTCTCAGTGGCTCCTCCATCTCCATCATGCCATGGGGTGTCTGCAGCAGCTCATAAATGAGATCCATGGCCAGACATTAAGTAGGAAGTTCACACAGTCCCTTCCCATGGTACAGACAGAGCCTTTCTGCAGACTTGTCACTCTGTCATCTTCCCTTGGCTCCACATTTTATTATTATTAAAAAAAAAAAAAGGGGGGGGGGGGATTTAAAAAGTTACATTAAGTTGAGCAGTTTGTCAGCTGGGATGTCCTCACAGGCCATTGTCTGCAGATTCCAGGCTGTCTCTGCCTTTCAGATGGATCATAAAGCTGTCGTGAGTGCAGCTCTAACAAAATCCATTTACACAGCTCCTGTTATGGCAGGGCATGGAAAGGAAGCAGTAGGACTTATTTTTTAATGAATTTCCTGTACAAAATCATTAGTCCACCGTGGAAGTCTTTCCAAGTTGCACCCAGTGCATGTTCTATCTGATTATCCCTGATTAATGGGATAAAGTGCCCACAGTTGACACTTGGGAGTCACAGACAGTTCTCATGTCATTCCAAGTGCAGGAAATCTGCAGGAATTCATCACTGGAAGAGAGAGGGTTCCCTAGTAAGTCTTTAAATGCAGTTAAACCACCTGTAAATCACTACAATTATTCAACAGCAAAACAAGGCCTTCGTAAACTTGATTCTTGCAGTGCTTTAATTGCAGACAAAACTTTACTCATTCAAGTGATCCCATCAATGTCAAATAAAAACATGAATTATGAAGCTTGTAAGATTAGAGTTTAAAGTCACTGACATGTCATTCCCCTAATTTTCTCTGGAGGATTACAGAACTTAATTTGTAACTGCAGAAACCTAAGTGTAATCAGATGCTCTTCCATCTACAGTTGTTATCTAAGTCATTGAAATCTGTGGGGTTTTTTTTTCCTGTTTCCCAAGTTCTTACTTGTAAATGTGAAGGCATTAACTCCTCTGTTCTTCTTCTTCTTCTTCCCAGTTCAGCGAGGAAATTGCCCTCAGCTCTTCCAGTCGTTAAATCTGGGAAGGATGGAGCAGTCCAAGATTTGAAAATGTTTTAAAACTTCCAGCACCTAATTAGAAGGAGGCATCTTGGAGCAGCACAATAGCTCTCTATCTGCAGTTCATTTGGTTTTCCAATTTAGAAATTACAGTTTACAGCCCTGGTGTGAGCATGTTTCTCATTAGCCTGTTCTAGAAACATACAGAGTTATTACAAGTTTTGAAAGATGCTTTCTTCAAAAGTGCAAATGATATTAAATGGCAGGATTTTCTCTCTGGATAGCCACATGGAGAAGCTGTGGTCTGCAGCTGGAAGGTGAACGCAGAACCAGGCAGCTGGACCTTGCCTTCAGATCCATGGATGTCATGGAGGGAACTGCATGGAAAAGATGCTGCAGCAGGAATTAGCTTTGTCCAAGGGAGACAGTTGTGAAGTACTCCTGCTTTGTTTCACAGATGGATCTCAGGTTTCTTGGGCTTTTCTCATGGAGATTTTCCTGGAGAGGAGTGTATTAGCTGTGCTGCTGACAGATACCTTCGTGAGAACTGTTCACACACTGGCTTGATTTCCCTCTTCAGGAGTTGGATTCTCAGTCTGAGCTGGTTGGGTTTGTTGTCCTTGGGGTAAATGAAAAGAGAGCTACATGTTGGCAGGTGATGAAACTTGACGAGCAGGTGTGATTATTTTTTTTATATGGTGAGAACATTTTTTTCTTTCCATTCTCCCCTGAAGAGAGGGAGATTGAGAATATCTCCCTGTCTTCAGGACTCGACAGATGGGTTCATCTTGGATAGTGGTTTAGGATCCAGAATATCAGTTCTGCAATGACTGGCTTAGGTTGAAAAGAAGACTTAGAGAAGACTTCATTTACCTGAGGGAACATTGTGCTGAGGTGGGAATCAGCCTCATCTCCCAGGTAACAAGTGACAGGACAAGGGTAAACAGCCTGAGGTTTCTGCAGCTGAGGTTGGGGTTAGATACTAGGAAAAATTTTTCCACAGAAAGAGTGGTTAAGCACTGAAGCAGGCTGCGGGTAGTGGCGGAGTCACCATCCTTGGAAGTGTTCAGAAAACAAGTGTACCTGGCACTTCATGTTACAGTTTAGTGAGCATGGTGGTATTATGAAGTCAAAGGTTGGACTCAATAATCTTGGAGGTCTTCTCCAACTTCAGTGGTTCTGTGGTTCTCATCAACTAAAATCAACTTTCCCTGGGCTTCGAGAGGTAGGTACAGAGCACCCCCAGGTGTAATAAACTGCAGGAGAGAATAAAAGATGCTTCACTCTTCTTGAAAACACTGCAGCAAGGCAAAATTCCGGACATCTGCATGGCTGGAGGAAAAGAGTTTGGTTCTGCCTGCACTTTAAAGCAGCTTTATTTTGCCCATTAGTGTTTTGTGAGCCTGTGTGGAAGATGCCCAGGCAGCTGCATGCTCCGGGCAGAGCCTGGGGACACGGGCACAGCCCCGTCCTGCTGCTTCCTGCCTGCTCTGCTCCACACAGGCACTTTCTGGACAGAAAAGCTGCACAATAAATCCAATGCTGATGTGGCCTGGCGTGGTGACAGCTCTTCCAGTAACTGCAGGAACTGCCTGCTCGCGGAGGCCCAGCCTGCTCCGATGGGTTGTTTTCCTTAAAACTGTTGTTCTGCACCAGATGGGGCACGGGGTGTCTTTGTGCCTCCCTTTGCCGGGCACTTTTGTGGTGCCTTCTGTGCCACTGCCTGGGGTGATTGGTTCCGTTCTGAGAGGCTGTGGTGTACCTGAGTGCTCCCCAGGACATGTCACTGATAGCAGAGCTGTGCAAACACTCGAGACTTGCTCTGCAGATGGGCTTCGGGTCCGATGTTTGTTCTGCCAGCTGAGACGAGGAGCTGCAGAGAGGTTATGAAAAAAAAAAATTGTTTGAAAGGGAGTAAATTGTCTAGAACACACTTCAGTAGCAGATTTCCAGGAAAGAACTCTCTGTCAGAATTCTTAGAAGCTGTGCTGGCTCCAGGTGCTAAGTGCCAGGTCTGAATAGCCCATAATCAACTCAGTCCTTGACGTTAGGTTTGGAGACACACTTTTCCCCTAATTTGCAAATCCCACCTCAGCCAGAGCTGGCTGACAGGTGGGCAAGTTTCCAGGCTCTCTGCATGACCTTTGGGGATGAATATTCAACCTTCAGGCACTGATGTGCAGCTTCTGTCACACAGCTGGTCTTTGTGCTGCTGCTGTTGAAATGAAGATTTGATAACATCTTACGTGTTTTGCTGTCACAGGAGGGAGTTCTGCAGCACTGCTGCCCTTGCTGGATGTAGTCGTGCTGTGGGCAGAGCTCAGCAGACAGATTGTGTTAATAGAAGACAGCAGCACAAGCAGGATGAAGGTCCTTCATTCCTTGTTAAAGCCTTGTACATGTTGTTCAAGCTTGACTGACAAAATTCCTCTGAGTGACACTGCTGCAAGCAATTCTCTTGCTGTTGGTAGCACTGTAATAGAAAACAGAAGTGACTCAAATTTGAGTGACTCAAGCCAGAATCAAGGATAAGAATAAGAAAAGCGCATCAACTGTTTAACAGGAAAAATAAAAACCCGACGTGGCTAGGTATTCTTCTGTGGCATTTCCAATTTATTGTTACAGGAATATCCTCCCAGCTAGACTCAAGCTCCCTCAGGAAGCTGGTTTCATATGGTGGTTTAGATTTAACTATTCATTGTCTAGCACCATTTGAAATCAGTGTTCTTGGAGGAAGAATGCCTGCCTTCGTCAGGGACACGGACCCTCAGGAGCCTCAGTGGAAAAGAAGAGAAAGTCAAGATCTTCCTTGTGTGGTTCTGCCATTCCAATTAACCTCCACCACCAAAAAAAGTCCCTCAGTGGGACTGTGGGGGTCTGTGGCCCAGGTGACCCCTGGAAGAGCAACACAAAGAGTGATTTTAGCAGCAGAAATTCTTCTGTCATCATGTTTTTAATATTTGTAAGTGGTGAGCCAGAACTTCTGAACCCAAGAAGGTTTTGAGACAGAATCAGGGCAAAAAAGTAAAATACAGAATTGAAACTCAGTATTGAAGATGTTGCTTTTAATGCCCCAACTAGTAAAAAAAACTACTTTGGCTAGTTCATCCAACATGGTGACAAATACGGAAGGGAACTACATGTGCTATAAATTTTTACCTCAATCTGTTTTTCTTACTACTTCATCACACTTGTAAGTACTTTGTACATGTATCCATACAAGACTGATAATCAAATTTGAAACAGGTAATTCTGCACTGAAGCCCTGGGAGTTCTGGATGCTGTTTGCATTCCTCCTGCATGTTAGGCATTTTGTTGTGGCATGTTTGGAAGATCAGAATGCGTTACTTATTTTGTGTGGTAATACTTGCCTGCATGCAGGTTGGTGGCTGAATGTGCTCATGGAAATGGCCAGTAACTGAGAATTAAGCCACAGGTGGTTGGTCATATTGTCCAAGTCGCCTTGAAATCTAGAGAAGTGTTTCAAGTTGATATTTTGAAGTATTTTACTGTATTTAAAAATGTGTGTACCTAATGGTTGATTTTGAAAATTTTCACTATCTAAACCTTTGTTTTCTCACCAGTGCTTTAATATTAATTGTATCAAGTGTTTGGGGATTCTCCAATGTGAAATGCTGTCCAGCACATAACTCTTCATCCTTGCAGATCTCCATAACCCCTTTAGAGGATGACTGATTTCTTTTGGTGTTCAGAGTCAATAATAATTTCTAGCACCATTTGAAATCGGTTATAGTGATTGGGGAATTGCACCTCGTGAATTTTTGCACAAGAGGCTCCAGAGAGAAGCTTTAATGGTATGAAAACAGGGACGTGTGTTACTTTAGTGAATGGAGTGGCTGAATTCGGGAATGCTACAAAGTTTAAACTCTGGGAGGTGGAGAATTGTAAAATGTATAACCCAAGGTCTTGGTTTAGGTCCTCAGTGTGAAGATGATCCCCTGGAATGGTTCAGAAAGCCTTGCCATGCTGAGAGGGAAGATCAAGGGAGATGCTTTTCCCAGTGAGAATAACCAGTGTGGACTTTGGATCAAAGACAAAGAGCTGCACCCTGTTCGTTTAATGATCTGTCTGTGAGGTATGAGGAAATAAAAGGAGCAGCAGGAAACCATCCAATCTGCAGCTCCCATACTCTGGACATGCTGAAAGAAGATCTCATGGAGGTTTTCCCGGCCAGCCTGAGAGCTTTTTGCATTCCCCTCTCCTTATAAAGTAAGCCATAAACAGCCTGAGTCACCTCTCCATGGGTGTTTAATATGTAAGAATTTCTCTGAAATTTCAGCTCTTCAGAGACACGGCTGGAGGCAGAGTTGAAGGTGGGTCCTGTTCCCAGTTCCAGCAGGATCTCATTATCCATGAAGATAATCTCTGAAGATCATCCTTCAATCAGCTGGTCATTTTACATCCAGCTTTTTGGGAGTTAATAACACCAACCAACCTACAGCAACACATCGCACACCAACCCTGCAGCAAGGCATCCGTGTAGCAGGGGATGGTTTCCTGGATGTCCTGGTGAATTCAGCAATGTACTGATTTTCTCAGTATTCCATATGGGGTAAATAAAAAAGAGGGATTTTTGTAAACAAGTGGAGCAGCTTTTGAATATTCAGAGGAATTTCTAAGGTTGTGCCTGGTTGTTGGTCTTCCTTTTATCCCCTCCAATTTTTTTAATGTATATGAGAATATATTGAAAGCTGGAGAAGGAATTTTGCCAAGGGAATGGAGTGACAGGACAAAGGGAAATGGCTTCAGGCACAGAGCAGGATAAGATGAGATTTTAGAAGGAAATTTTTCCCGGTGAGGTTGATGCGGCCCTGGCACAGGTTGGCCAGAGAAGCTGTGGCTTCCCCTGGATCCCTGAAAGTGTCCAAGGCCGGGTTGGATGGGGCTTGGAGCAGGCTGGGATAGTGGAAGGTGTCCCTGCCCATGGCAGGGGGTTGGAATGAGGTGGTCTTTTTTTCTAGTTAAGATAATCACAAACTAAAAGGGACTTTGGTGACCTCTTCCAAGTCTCTTGCTTCAGTCCATTCACAAAATCCATTCTCGTGCTCTGTCTCTCTTTAGATGGAGCTTTGAGAAGTGGCAAGTACTGTGTTCAGTACAAAAGACTGTAGGTTAAGCCCTTAAATTAATGGAACAAATTACTAAAATATGGAAAAATACAGACTGGCTAACAGCATGGGGGTTTGCAGTACGATGCAGAGTGCTGCCTGTTCTAGGGGATTTGACAGATGTTCTTGTGGAGGTTACAAGCTGAGCAGAATTAACTGGTGTTGGAAGCGTGACTTGCAAGTAATCACCATGTTTTAAGTACATCCACTGCCTGAGTAGCTCTCCTGAAGACAGTTGCCGAAATGATTTCTTGTGGGAAGTCCCTGAAGGAGCAGATGGATCTGTTTGGAGTTTTGCTGCTTGTGCTATGCACGTAGGATCAAAACTTGTTAACACAAAAACCAGTCTTAAGGTTTGAACCAGTTAAAAAGTGGTGCAGAAACAGGTGAAGAAGGTTAATAACATTTTAATTCTTTCCACTGAAGGGCAAGAGGTTCTCTGCACTGTGTAGTCAGAAAAGTGGAGCTGCCAAGTGCTTGGATCTCACGAAAGTTCCATTTTCAGATGTGAGAGCTGTTGATGGTGTGCCTGTGTGCTCACACACAGGATTGTGACCTGCTCGTGATGGATCTTTACAGCAGCAGGGAAAGAAAGGATGAAAAAAGGAAGAAAAAATGCCTGATGAAACCAGAAGCATTTCAGAGTAAAATACATCTAAAGAACAGGGAAGTGTATGTAACGAGTTTGGTTGGGTTCTTTTTTTTTTCTTTTTTTTTTAATTTGTCGTATTTGCTCTCAACTCAGATTTGGGTGCAAAGTGGCATCCACAAACCTGCACCAGTGACAAAATGTCAGGTACCACAATGGATAACTTAAACTATTTGCACGTGTGCTCCATCCTCCTGTTGGCAGACCCTGCCAAAATCACAAAATGCGGCATGCAGGGGGATTATTTCTGTGGCCAGAGAAGTTTGTCCCGTTGCTGGTGTTCTGGAATGGTGTTAAAATGAAATCGACATTTGGAGTATGCCAAAGGCAGCACTGGAAGTCAACGACTTCTCTCAGAAAAAGTCTAACTTCTGAATTAATAGAAGGTGTACTGGATGGTAGGATGAGAGGGAGAGAAAGATAATGTCTATTGGGAAATTTTTAATGCAAAACTATTTCAGAAATGTCTGACAGTGTACACATTTTTTATTAATGAGTCGTGAAACCACTTCATTCTCGTACATCAAGCCTAAATTTCAATTGTTGCAATTAATTTGTCTGAAATTTTTGTGATCTTGCATCACAGTCTCAAATGTCAGGCTTCTAACTAAGGATGTTCTGTGAAATCCATTGTATACTGGGAATCTAGGGGGGAAATAACCTGATCATGTTGAGTAGGGGCTTGAGGTGATAGTGAAAAACTGCTTTGTTTTCACAGCAAATAAATTGAGGGTCAGAACTCTAATTTAAATTATAATTGCTATAATATTCAACATTAATTGATGAAACATCCAGGCATGAGATCCTTATGAAAGAGTGGAACAGTAAATGAGACAATACTGTGATATTGTACAAGATGGTCCCTGATTTCTTTGAGCCAGTTTGAGACTTCATAACCAAAAAAAAAACCTGTTTGTGTGGGATCTGCTGTGTCCTTAGCACACATTTCCACTGCCAGAATGGGCAGCAGAGGTACGGGGAGGATAAATTCTAGTATTGTGGCTTTTACTGTGGGCTGGTCGAGTCCTGCTGAGACCTTTGCTAAGTATGAAACAGCAGAGGCTTGTGTTGGCAGAGCTTTGCTGTGCAGTAAAACAGGCTGTTAGAGCTCACAGCAGTGTAAAGGTGCCAGCAGAGCGAATTCTTCCTTGTTTGGGTAATCCTAATGAAAATAGTGTTAGAATTTCTAACTATCTGGTGAATCAGATCCAGTGAGGGCAGTGAAGCAAACTCCAGAGAAGCAACCTGGGTTAAGCTGCCTGCAAGGAGACATTGTCCCTTTTCAGGTATCACTAAGACAGCTCTGCTCTCCTGGTTTCTGACAGTGGTCCATCAAACTGCTGGGTTCTCTTCTCCAGGTGCTGCTGGTGCATCTCCTCTGGAAGTACCCAGAGCTTTGGGGCTTCAGGCAGAAAAGCTGGACCAGCTGCATGCTCCCACCTCTGCTGTTGAGCAGAGAAGAGAATGTTCAGTGTGTACTAGTCAGTGTAATGGTTACAGACCCTGGGTCAGAAGATATTCCCACTCAGCTCCTTGAAACAGGAGGCAAAAACATGTTTTTCCTGATGTCATTCTCACTCTACTGGATTTTCAACAACTTTCCAAGGACAGTCCATGGAGGCGTGTGGCTGCCTGCTCTGCTGCCTGGATTCCTGAGTATTTAAGTCCCTTTATATGCAGTTTCTGTCCATGCTGCCTTCTCAGCATCATGTCTGTCACCCCCAGAGGATTCTTCTCTGGAGGACCTGCCATGGAAGCAGATGATTTGTCTTCAGTCCTGGGAGCAAGGCAATAAAACCATTTTTTTCCGTGTCAAGTTTTTTGATGCCCCCTTGGCAAAAAGGAGAGGTGAGCCTTGGGATCGCAAAGATTTGAGTTCAGTATTTTGGTGATAGTGAAATTCAGAGTCACAGGTTGGTTTGGGTTGGAAGGGACCTTAAAGACCATCCAGTTCCTCCAGTTCTATCCTCCTCCCTGGGCAGGGACACCATCCACTATCCCAGGTTGCTCCAAGCCCCGTCCAGCCTGGCCTGGGACACTGCCAGGGATCCAGGGGCAGCCACAGCTTCTCTGAACAACCTGTGCCAGGGCCTCACCAGCCTCAGAAGGAAGAATTACATATTGCTGAGGAAAGGGTTTTTTTGTCTCTGCTATATCAGAGCATTCAGCTTGTCAAGCCCTGCATATCCCTGGCTGGATTCCAGCCTGGAAAGCCGGACACTGACCCTCATTTGGAGCAGCACAGCCTGGGATGAAGTGGCTGGGAAGGGGCATCAAAGTGCTGTGGGAGGAGCCAGCTGTGGCTACAGTGCATGGCAAAGCTGGACCTCAAGAGGAATGTAAGGCAACTCTTCTGGCTTTGTTGCTTCAAATATCATCGCTCTCCTTCTATAACATTACTGCGTAAAAACCCAGTGGAATTTATTTATAATGGATGATTTTACATGGAATATACTCCAGTGCCACTGTGCGGATTAAATCCTAGAACAGACTGACAGCTGTAAAATCCATGAGCACAGGTGAATGAGTTGGTCTGTTAGTAACCTCCAGAGGACCACAAAGTGATTTTGTCAATTAGATTCTGCCATGATTTGATCTTCAGTCTTGCCTGTCCTTACTGTGAAAGACTGGGAAGAGAAGAGCTGGATGGTCCACCATAGAGTCCATCATTACTAAAAATGCCATGGGGTGATGAGGTTGCCTGCTGAAATGTGCCAAAATCCTTTTAAATCCAAACCTGCTCTAAAATCACATCTGGGAAAACCTAAATTTCTCAGGAAATTCATGGGAATTATCACGGATTTCCAAGTAAGTTGTCACGTAAAGACTCTCCACTATGTTTCCAGTGTGAGAACTGAAATCACAACTTGAAGGAAAGAGAAATTCAGTGCAAGTAAATTTTCAAGATTTTGCTTTGCAGATCTAAATTCCAGTTGGAGAACTTTAGAGTGAAACAATGGTGTAAAAACCTCCACTTTTTAGTTGAGATTAGCCTGGAAATTTCAAGGCACTCATGAATAATTTATAAACCAGTCTTCCCACGGATGAGCAGCAGGACGAAAGAGTGGCTACGTTTGTAACTGTGTTGAGATGTTTCCTGGCAATGGTGGAATTTTTATGGTGTTCTTTCTCATAATGGAGTTGTTGCTTAGCTTTTAATGTCCCAAATGTAAACAGCTCTGAGGAAGCAGATCGTTAAAAACGTTCAGAAAGGGCGAATGAAAAAGTGAAGTACTTGTGTGCTGCGTTCCAAACAAATCCTATAAATCACCAGCGTCGGAATTCTCTGACAAGGAGAAAATGGTTTTATGGAGTCACAGAAATGGCATCTGGAGGAATAGTGAAAAGATTAGTTTTTTAAAATCATGTCAGAAAGAGCAGAGGGAATAACCCAAGAGGTTTGAGAAGCTGTCCTGTGCTCTGTTTTCAATTTTAACACTTTGGCTTAAAAAATCCAAAATCTGATTCAAACCTGCTTTGCCATCTTCAGCTCCACAATTTCCAAAGCCGTAGGACTAGTTGACTTCAGTGTCTGCTGCTCCTGCATTAGCCAGGCTAGGAATGCTTAAATCCACACACAGCTTTCATGTGTAGGAGCAACTCAGAAAAAAAAGGGTTTTAAAAAGGGCAGTTTTCATTTGTTTTTCAACCCACAAAGCTGTTTTCTAAACTCACATTCGGGTGTGCAGCTTTCAAGTGTTCAGGAGTCACTTCAGTGACCCATCACCTTGTCCTGGGCTGGAAGCCGGGGATCCTGTGGGATGCAGGGCTGGAGATGCCAAGCCCTGGAAAGCGCTGGTACAGGGGGCTAGGTGAGATGCTCCTTGGCTCCCCTGGCCGAGCCAGCCCACCAGATGTGAGACGCTGCCTTGGCACGGGCAGCAGCGGGTTCAGCTCCTCGGGAGAGGCCGTGGGTGGAGAGGAGCTGGAAGGGATCCCGGGAGCCGCTGGGAAGAGGCTGCGCAGGGGAGAGCGAGCTCACCACCCACCTCGGATGAAATCATGGAACAGGCAAGTGCGAGGAAAGGCTGGTGAGGAGAAGGAGAGCTAAAAAAATGGTGGGGGGGACGGGAAAGGAAGGATGCCAGATCAGCGAGGAGGGGTTGTTCCTGTGCTGGTGGGTTCAGAGGAGGATCTGGTTCTCACAGCAGTCATTTGTAACAACTGGAATAAGGGCAGGAATTTGTCGCAGGAAGGTTTGCTCCAGCAGCATAGAGAAGAGCTTTGATACCTGACCCTTTCAATGGAAATTCATTAACATGTGTCTTAATAAACGAGTGATTGCTCCCAGGCAGGCTGCTGCTTTCTAAGTCTAACCTCTAACCAAGTTTGGACCAAGGAGGACGCATTCTTGGAGCAAGGCAAAAGAGGAGATCTCTGGAGCTGGCTGGTTTGTAACAGTGTTTTTAAGGGCTGCTGAAAAAGGGACTTTAGAGTGCCACTTTCCTTAACCAAGAAGTAGGTTGCCTTGCTGTTCCCAGCTGGATGGGCACGTAGTCTCATCCTTACTGTGCAAACTGACAACAAAAAAGTCCAGTGTGGCTTCCTGTTGCACTTTTGAGACTGAACATTTCCCAGTGTGAACTCCTCGGGGTTTTTCCCCCCCTATATTTATCTGATTTATGATAAATTACACTGCTCATGAGAGTAACTGCTTCAATCCAACGAGAAGAAGAACTTCAGTGTCCTTGTTTTCCACCTGGATTTGTGTCCAAGCTGCCTCCCTGCAGCTCATCCCACATAATTTCTGGAGAGCTCAGGCAGGCAAGGAGCCAGCAGAAGGAGCGGGTGTCCCTGGAGTGATCAGCACAAGGTTTTGTCCAGTGCACCCGCTGAAGACAGCTTGGATCTTCTGCTGGGTTTTGTTGGATCTTTTTTCCTCCTTGGAAACACAGTTCAGGACAAAACTGTCATGGTCTGACTTTGAGGAATGGGATTCTCAGCACTTCTGTCTCTGCTCCAGCAAGCGAAAAGTGATGCGTAAGACTCCTCCCCCGTCAGCTCCAGTGGGTGCAAAGTTGTAACTGTTTCAGGAAAGACACAGCAAAAAAAAAAAAAAAAAACAAAACACGCAAACCAAAAAAAAAAAAACCCCAAAGCCATTTCCCTAGCTCATTTTCTTTTCCCAGAAAACCAGATGGATGAATCATTACAACAGCAGCTATGACAGGGGACCAGACAACAGACTGAGCCCGAAGCCCAGCCCAGTCGAGGCAAGATGAAAAACTGTCCAACCCTTCCTCCCACATCTGTTTAAAGGAGCACAACTGCAGAATTAGGGCATGTGGGTTTTATCCTTCCCCTTGCATCCTGCATAGCAACAAGAGCAGCTGTTGCAGAGACCACGGTGTAATAAATCCAGGGGGATCCAGCAGTGAGGTCCAGTGAAGTAATGTGGTGTGGATGGTAATGATCACCAAAACAGAATCACAGCATGGAAGGCACCTTGGCCTTGGACACTTGGACACTTCCAGGGATCAGACATCCACAGCTTCTCTGGGCAGCCTATGCCAGGGTGTCACCACGCTCACAGTGAAGAGTTCCTTCCCAATATCCCACCTAACCTTGCCCTCTGGCATTGGGAAGCCATTTTCATTTGTCTTGTCACTCCATGCTGTTGTCCGAAGTCCCTCTCCAGCTTTCTTGGACTGCCTTTAGGCACTGAAAGGAGCTCTCAGGTTTTCCTTTTTTTTTTTCCCCCAGCTTGTCCTAGCCTGACTCCAGATCAGAGGGCCTGCATCCCTATGAGCATCTTTGTGGCCTCCTCCTGATTAATTCCAACACATCCCTGTTTTTTCCTGTGTTGTGAGCCCCAGGGCTGGAGGCAGCTCTGCAGGTGAGATCTCACCTGAACAGAGCAGAGGGGCACAATCCCCTCCCTGACATGCTGCCAACACTTGTGATGCAGCCCAGGACCTGGAGGTGTCTGGGCTGCCATCAGCCATTGCTGGGTTGTGTTGAGCTTCTTATCCACCAACACCCCCAAATCCTTCTCCCCAGGGCTTCTCCCCATCCATTTTTTGTACCTGTTCTTGGAATTGCCCAGACACAATATCCAGCTCCGTAGACCAGAGGGAGCAGCCTCGAGGCTCTATTTGTTTATGCCAGGCTTTCCTCTGCAGACAGAGGTACTTGTGAGAGACGTAGACATGCTCTTAATATAGCTGAGTCCTATGCATAAAACTCATCAAAGTAACACCAGAAGTGACAAGGTTAAGAAAGCATTTAAAAGTTAAAGAGATGCCTGCCTTCAGGCTGCCCATAGAACCCCTGTGGGCGTGTGTGGTTCATCCTTATTTATGCTTCTTGGAGGCATTTTTTATTCCAGAGGACACTGCCCTGCTCCCCGCACGCAGAGCTGGTACTCACTTGCTGAAAAGCCATTGAGGGTTAGGGTTTTTTGTATTTTGGGTTTTTTTTTCTTCTTCATCCTCATCACTGCAGCATTCCAAGTGCTTTGGCTGGAGCAGTTGCTCTGATGGTATCTTCTTTTTCTTTTTTCTTGGTGAGGCTCTTATTGTGGTTTTTGCTTTACAAAGAAACAACCAGAGCACAGAGAAACGAAGGTCAAAGAATCTATTAATTTCGGGTGCCCAATTTGAAGTAGCCAGTGCAAGATATTCAGGACTCTCTGTTCTAAGCACAGATTCCTGTCATGCCTTTCTTTGTTTTCTTCCAACCCCCTGCTTTGTTCATTGCCCTCTTCCAACTTCTGCCTCTTGGGCCCTGTAATTATGATTTTTAAATTCAAATGCTGCTCTTAGCTTTCGAGTGTTTTCATCGCTGACTGAAAAGCTGTAGCTGAGCTCCACTAGGCAGCAAATATTCCCTTTCTCTCAAGGTAAACAACGAGTCAGGGAAGGTCACTGCAGGTAAAAAGCCACAGGTCTGGAAGAAAAGAACAGGACATAATTCAAGCCAGAGTACTCATGAGCAATGTGGAGATCTCTTCACCTCTCCTACCCTCTGCGGCTCCCATGAACCCCATCTTAGAGCAAGGGCAGCACAAAGAACCTGCATCTGGGATAGAAAATCCTGGGGGGTTACCTCAGGTGCTCAGGGCTTGGGTCCATCGTTGCTTGAGCCGAGGCAGCTATGGAGGAATTGTTTTTGGGGAATCAGAGCAGACCACGGCGGGAGTGGGAGGGCAGAGGGAAGCCAGAAGTACTGAGCTTGTGCTTGTTCTGTTGGGAATAGCCTGTACTTGTGGGGCTTGGTCAAATTGTAGGAAAACCCTGAGGGTGAGGCTGCAGCACTCCTGTTGAGATGTTCCAGCTCCTGGAACTGTTTGGGAACAGCAGTGTGAACACTGTGTGCTCTCTGCTGCCCCAGGCACGTCCAGATCCATCTGCACATGTCCTGCGCTCCCTCCAAACTGGAGCTTCCAGCACATCCACTTTTTATTTCTGCTGCAGAGTCCTCTGGCCAGGCAGATTTTGAGTGACCATGTCCCATGTCTGGAGAGACTCTGCAGCCTCAGCACCTCACTCTTGGCTTTGGCAGAGAGAAGCAATGGAGCAGTGAGGGGGGGGCTTGTGAGGCTGCATTAGCCGGTGGCTGGTGAGTTTGTAAAGGATCTATCCCAAACGCACGACAGGAGCTGGGGGCGTGAGCACAGCACCAGTGAGCTGAGACCTCAGAAGGCCCCTGGGGTGTGGGTTTGAGTAGGAGAGAGCTGAGAAGAACTTGGGAACAGGAGGAATGGTAATTCACCGTGGAACAATGCCTGGATGGCTCCGGAGGGGACCTGGCACCCATCTGTTTAGGCATTTCCTGATGCCACAGGGCATTCTTGTGCTCCTCCTTGCTGCTTCCTCCACCTCTGGATCACTGTTGCTGTTGGAAACACCAGTATTTCATAAGCTGGAGAGCTCAGGGCTGCAGAGACAGCGCAAAAGCAGCTCGAGGATACACAGAAGCAGGAAAACCAATTTATTTTAATCAAACTTGCATAGGAATGTTGGGTCCAAGGAACATCTGAAGTCCAGCCTCCCACTCTGAGCAGGACTGTAGCCAGGGTATCATCCACGTTCTGGCCAAGCCCTAAATCTCCTAAGTAAGGGGGGTACAGTTTAGGTGGTGTGTGTCCCAGGGCAGCAGTGTCTCCCAGCAAGAGCTGAATGTATCTCCCACATCCAGCCTGAGCCTCCCTTGTCCCACTTTGCCACTGGTGCCTTTTGTCACTGGTGCCTTTTGGGTGTGTCTCTACACCCACCTTTCATGTGTTTGTAGCCGGTTCTTACTTCACCATCAACTCCTCAGGGCTGTGCAGGGCTTTCCCCTCGCTGTTGGCACTATGTGCTCATAGTGAAAGCACAGAAACCCCGCTGTGCTCCCCCAAAACCAGGGCAGCAGCCGGGGCATTTGGGGCACACCTGTGGGGGATGAGTCACCAGCGTCTCCCACGGGACCCAGCCCCGTCTCCCATGCTGGGGGGTTTCTGTTGTGTGGAGGGGTCCAGAGAGCAGCTCTCCCCACACCAGACACCTCCAGAGTGCTGAACTGGGGAGATGTGAGGCCCTGAATGGGTCAGCTGGTCCAGATTTCCTGCTTGACCCAGCCCCATCCAAGGAGAGAACATCCAGAGCATCCTATCCTGCCCTTGGAGGGGGTGGCAGCAGCGTTGGGCCAGGGGAAGGAACTGGACACGCACCACTCGTTGTTTTCCGTGCTAGAAACCTTCCTACGTGCCAGTTCATGATGGTGAAGCTGTAAATCAGCAGGAAAAAACTTCTCAGTCATCACCATCAATACCGGGGGAAAGAACTGTCTGGGAGGAGAGATAAGGAGTGCGTTGGTGGTCCTTCATTGTCCCCTTCTTCCAGGCTTCATGCTGGCGATGTAATTAGTGATTAATAAATTTTTTTTCGCTTTTACTTTCACAATGAATATGAGCAAGGCGAGCCCAGATGCAAATAGGAGCCGAGGCCCTTCTGCAGGGACCCCAGGGGACGCTCCAGCCACCCTACACTGAGTCACCACAGCCCCCGGGAACCCCGAGCAGGAGCCAGGAGGGGACGGAGGGGTGACAAGGCAGAACTGCCTACGGAAAAAAAAAGTCCCTGGTTTGCTGGTTTAGTAAGGAGGGTAAAATAGAAGTTAATGCTGCGACCTAGTGGAGAAAAACCAGACGTGCAGAGCCAAGGCAGAGCTGCTTCGAGCGAGGGGAAAGCAGAAGTTTGTGGAATTTGTGCCTGGTGGAGGCTGGACCGCGGAAAGCTGTGATTTTTACAGGATTTCACACTTGAGAACGTGGTTTGCTCAGGTTCCCAGAAGGTCCTCAGTTTATCCCTAAATGATCTGGGGGTTGGAACTAGATGATCTTTAAGGTCCCTTCCAGCCCAAACCATTCTGTGATTCTGTGTTTCTGTATTCTCATGAAAAAGCCGTGAACATCCCTGTGCCCCACGTTAAACCCAGCACAACACCAGTGTGACTACAGACGGGGTGGATAAAGTTCTGCTCCCAGCAGTGGCCACTTGGGCTTGGAATCTGTGCTCCTAGCTGTTTCATCCAGCCCCAGAAGGAACTAGAATTGGAGAAGAAATTGTTTGCTGGACAAAAACGAGGGGAAAAACAAGTCACTGGCGAGACGGATTGCCTGGTGCCTGCAGCTGTGTAAACCTGAGTTTGGCACGATCTGGGATGAGATCCAACACCAGAGCACCTGGACTCAGGGAGTGGAAAATCCCTAAAACACAGGTTTTGGGTCAATAATCACCCAAAAGGGAGACACAAACACCGCCTGAGCTAAGGGCTGCTGTGAGTGAATGCCAAACCAGGGCAGGGAGAGGATGTGGGGAATGTCACAGGGATGCTGTGCCCAGCATCGGGGTTCATGCTGCTAAAAGGGAAATGGAAAATGGGAAAGATTTCGAAGGAGAGCCCCAGGAGTGAGGAGAAACTCTCAGAGGGGGGTAGCTGAGCTCAGTGTGTTACCCAGATGAGGAGGGTGGATTTCAGCCCACCACCACCATGTCCTGTGTCCAAGGGACCCAGTTCTTGGTTCCTGTGGTGGGTGGCCTGGAGAGCACCCAGGGACTAAACCCTTCTGCTGAGACCCCACAGGAGTTTGTACATCCAGGAGGATTTGACACAATGGGAAGCTCCCTGGGACACAGCCTCTGCCTGGCCAGGATCTCCCTTGTGCCAAGGGCAGTGCAGAACTGAGACGCCTCCAGGATTAACTAACAGCTGAGCTGGGGGATTTACAGACCCAGGGCTTGGCTTTGGGTGCTGCAGTTGGCATCAAGCTACCTAAATTCCCCCTCCACGTCTCAGAGGCTTCACTGACTCACAGACAGCAGCTCCTTTGGATCTGGTGGAGACAAGTGGTTAAAGCCACCCTGGACACCTTGTGCTTGTGGCGTCACCTCAGTTAAATCACAGCTGCTCAATTTTATTCCTTCTGGACGTGGAGGAATGAAAGGATAGGCTTGATTCTGCTGTTTTGTGTGCTCAGCCTGGATCAGAGAACGGGTGGCAGCCCTTCAACCTGGTGCCCAGAGGCTGGTGTCACCTTACCCTGAAGCCCTGCTCATGCCACATGTCCTGCATCCAGATCTGTGCTGTGCAAAACATCTCCCACACACCTGCTGCCCTCCAGCTTCTGGCTATCATCAGTGGGGCACACTCAGACCATTAAAAATAGCCCACCATTGCATGGAGAAGGCAGCAGGGGCATTAGATGGAGGAATATAGCCTGGAGTAGCAGCAAGAGGAAAGTGAGGAGGAGGAGAGACTGTAGGGGAGCAGAGAGGAACATACCAGCTTGAGGCAGCTGCAAGGAGCCCAACAGCTGGAAGTCAAAAATAAACCTCAATGGTGAATCAATTCGCTCTGGGGAGTGGGTAAATTGGGGGAAGCAGCAGCAAGGGGGAGAGGATGGGGCAGCTGATGAACTTGAGTATGCAGGAAAATCCACAGAGCAATGAATCACCTCCCCAGAAAGCCCCTTTTCCCGAAACAATGCAGTGATGAAGCAGAAAACAGCAGTCAGAAGCAATTTAGAGGCAAAGGGAAGTTTTCCCCCAGTGAATAAACATGCAGAACTGGCTGACCAGAAGTTAATCAGTGAGTGGGTAAATCAGAGTGAACAAGCTGTGGTGGTGGGGCCTGGCTGTCAGAGGCCCCTGGAGAGATGATTCCTTCACGTGCCCACCCAGCAGAGGGGCTGCAGGGTTGCCATGGGGAGGACCTGGAGATGCTCCTCTAGAGCTGGGTGCCAATCCCAGAGTGATGGGAGGACAAGGAGTCTCAGGCACGGGGAAATGGGCTGCAGATGTTGATCTGGGCAGAGGAGGAGATGTTTGGCACTGCCAGGGGATGGGTGGTGGGTCCCAGGGACGAGGATGCAAAGCCCCCTAAGCTCCAAAACATGTTTTTGGGGCATGGGATGAGGCACTTGGAGAATCACAGGCAATAGACATTGGGATCATGGTTTGGGTTGTGGAACAACCTTGGAGAGTGGCTAAAATTTAATAGAAAGTACATTCAAACTCCTCAAGGAGCAGTCTAGCTGTTAAGTAGAGATGAGGACAGCCTAGAAAAATTGTGGAGAGAAACAGGTTTCCTGAAGAAAAAGCTTCATGTACAGAAGCTTTGGAATAAGAAAAAAATTATATTTGGTGAGACATCACAGAGATGGCATCTTGCAGAAGGCACAGATTTTTTTATTAGGATATGGCTGCTTTTGGCCACCATAGGAGAGACCCTGTGTAGAGCAAGGAACCATAGTTTGCAAATGAATATTAGGTGTTTTATCAGAAAAGAAAGAATTTGGGGCTGCTTTTTTCCGAGCTGACTGCTCCAGACACTAGACTGGAGTCCAGTTCTGTCCCTGTTCCATCCTCACCCATCCCTTCACCGCTGCTCCATGAAGCTGTTTTAGGAAAAGGATGGTGGGCATGAATGCTGGAAGGACTTTGGAGCTGGGCTTGTGTGGGGGGGGGATTGTGTGTGTTGTCTGTCTCCCACCAACTCCCGTTCCCCGTGCAGCTGCTCACCAAATCAGCCTTTCCCAGTTACCATCCCAAGGCTCTCGGGCATCCCAGCACTATGCTGGGGAAGGGAATGTCCAGGAACAAGTGCAGGCAGAGAACATGAACAGAGAAATGAAGATTATTCACATGGACGCAGAATCTTTGCTGTCAAGCTCTACACAACCCAGTGGGGATGGAGAGTCTCCCATTCCCCATCCGTGGGGTTTGCAGTGGGGGCTCCGATGTCCACAGGCTCCAGGGAAGAGCAGTCGTCCTGCTGATCTGCGGCCGTGCTGTCACTAGAGGGAAGCAGAACCACGAGCACGGGGCTGGGCTGGCACTGCTGGCGTCGCCGCAGCTGCTGTGGCAGCGAGGGGACAGCGTGCAGAGACACACTGGGCAGCTCTGAGCTGGAGAAAGGGAACATCTTCGTCCCCTTGGGCTGGGCAGGGCACCGGCGAGGGGGAGTGGGAAGAAAGCGACAGGGAAAGGAGCAGCTGAAGCGATGCTGGGCTGCCTGGGGACACACTTGGGTCCCGTGTCCCCTCCCTGCAGGAGAGCTGACACTGGGCGCTGAAATGGGGTTCAGGGGCACCCCATACTGCAGGGTGGTGGCCAGCAGGGCTGGCTAGGGACTTAGAGCACCGTTGGCTCTGCCGAGGAGGGGACAGTGTCCCAGGACCGCTCCTGGGACAGTGGGGACAGATCCTCGGGCGGGGCATCCCTCTGCCACCACCCTGCTGGGAGCCGTGACCCCCCTGGGATGGGTTAACGGGAGGGAATGGGCTCTGGGGGCAAAGGTGGGGCAATTTTGAGCCTGCTTTGCTCTTCTCCTAATCCTATCTCGCAGCAGAAAAGGAGTAAATAATTCTGGTAGGTGCAGTGGCATTTAGCCAGCGCTCAACCCACCACATTAATTGGTGCATTGTCTGGGAAATCTCAAATTGGCAAAACAAAGCCACTACAAGGAGGCACGAGGTGGCAGGAAGGGGACAGGGCCCCAGACTGCCCTTGAAAGGATGACCATTGGGGGGATAACCAGGTAAGGATGACCCTGGAGGGTTGACCATGGAGAGATGATCATGGGGGGTTGACCATGAGCTGATGACCATGGAGAGATGACCACAGGGAATGACCCTGGAGAGTTAACCATGGGGACATGACCATAGAGAATGACCCTGGAGGGTTGACCATGGAGAGATGACCATAGGGAATGACCCTGGAGAGTTAACCATGGGGTGATGACCATGGGGGATGACCATGGAAGGACGATCATGGAGGGATGACCACACTGTGTTGGCAGTTCTGCCGGTCTGTGGACCCCAGGGAATGTGCAGCACACACTCATGGAAGCCACAACACCCACAGACAAGGCTTGTCTCCAAACCAGCTGCTCTGGGACCTGGAGATTTTTTCTCCTTTATGAAGATGAGCAGCCAAAATAGTCATTTCCCCCTTTGCCCCTGGAGAATTGGAGGATTCCCCTCCTCTGCTTTGCATGCTGGGCTTGGCTCCATTTACACCTTGAGCTCTTCCATGGGGCTGCCCTGGCCACAACCCACCTTCAGCCCGTCCACATCTCTGGGGGAAACCTCCCCCCAGCATTTTTTAGCTACAGATCAGGATAATTTCCCGGCATATTTGGAAACAAATGCATCCTGTAAATTTCTTCCATTTTCTACAGCTCCTGAGAGATTTTTGAGACAAAGTCAACCTACTTACCAGCAGCTGCTAGGAGTTTAGTTCAGTAACAGCTCTTGCTGATGGAGCTCTGCCCATGTCAGTACAAGCCTCAGTCATTGTGGTTCTCCCACTGCAGGACATGGAGCCTGGAAATGCCAGGACTTGGTGCTTTGGCCAGCACAGGGATGTATCTCTCTGCCAGCCTCATACCATACAGGTTAACTTGCTGTTTTTCTCAATGCCATCTGTCCTGCAGAGAAATTTCAGGGCATTTTGGTAGCTCAGCCATGCCAGTTTTGGAAAACTGCATTGATCTCTTGTCAGGAAACAGGGCAAGAGGATCTATGTGGTCCCTCTGTGTTCTCGGGGGAAGGCAGAATATCAGGAGAAGTTCAAAATGTCAGCATGGATGATCAGAAGTGATGTTTCTCAGGTAATGGATGAAGGACACTTCCTCTGGTCCTGGCAAAGCAGTTTTCGTGTAAGCCATGGGGCAGGTGCAGCCATGGATGCAACTTAAGGAGTTTGCATGGGGAGCCACCAGCAAGTCATTCCCATGATGCCTGGTTAAATACTTCATGTAAACCTTACAGCAACAGAAACCTTAATTCTGTGAAATTAAGAAATTTCACCTTAATTATGTGAAAACCTCCATGCTGTGAAATCACAGAGCCATAGAATGGTCTGTGTTGGAAGGAACCTCAAAGATCCTGTCGTTCCAAACCACCTGCCATGGGAAGGAACGCCTTCCACAAGACTGGGTTGCCCATAAATAATTGTGGTTTGGGGTTTTATACCTCCAGAACTTTCTCTTACAGGTCACTGTCAGAGCTGGTCTTTGCCCAGCTCGCTACTAGTCTCAAAGAATGTTCAGTGTTGGATCTTTGTTGTTGAGCTGACAGTGGTGATGCCACAGGTGGAGAGAGCTGGAAAACAGCCCAGGCATTTTTGGCCAAGGTGATAAATTTTCATCAGAGACACCCAAACTGATCCTTTCTGGTGGCACTTCCAAATGTGTGGCCAGAGTAGAGGTAGTTGAGAGCTCAGCCAAGCTTGGGGTGGAGGAATATCCTCAGCAAAGGGGAGATGACAGCAGGTTTATGGTAAATAAAAAATCATTGCAATGAGGAAATAGGTTTGTTTGTCTGCTATGATGTGCTGGTTTGGAAACAGGACATAAAGTATTAGCTGGTATTAGATCTTGAGCTCAACATCAAAAAAATCACTGTCAGCAGGAGTGATTTGGGTGAGGAGGGAGAAATACATCGGTACAATGACTTACCTGGGAGGAGGCAAAAAAGGGAAAAAAAAAAAACCAACCTGCAAGATTAAAATAGTTTTGTGTTTTTTGCATTTTGTTCCTGAGGAGTGGAGGCCACTGGAACTCCTAGGGGGATTATGTCCACTGGAGCAACAGCAGGCTGGATGATGGGTACAAAAAGGCTGCAATATTGCAATGACCTGAAGGCAACTGCAAAGTGAAGAAGAATGGCTAACAGATGCCTTGTTTTTAAAAGAAAGTTTTCCCCCCATGACAGAACTTCCTGCAGCAAAAATAAGTGCAGCTGCTCCTTTTCTTTTCTTTTCTTTTCTTTTCTTTTCTTTTCTTTTCTTTTCTTTTCTTTTCTTTTCTTTTCTTTTCTTTTCTTTTCTTTTCTTTTCTTTTCTTTTCTTTTCTTTTCTTTTCTTTTCTTTTCTTTTCCTTTCTTTTCTTTTCTTTTCTTTTCTTTTCTTTTCTTTTCTTTTCTTTTCTTTTCTTTTCTTTTCTTTCCTGTTCGACAAGAAGCTGATTGAAAACTGGTTCTGTGGCACCCTGTGAGCTGACAAACTCCTGGACAGATGGGCACGTGGCAGGGGCTGCTTCAGCCTGGTTAAGTGGCCCGAGTCACTAGCCAAACCAAACACTTGAGGTCTAAAATGAGGCCTAGAAAGAGAAAATCAGTGCTGAAGGTTCCTACCAAATCTCAAAGTTCCAAACAGTGGAAATCAATGCCATGGAATGCCATGACTGTGGATACTTCCAGCACCACTGATGGTTTTGTGTTCCCCTGTAGGCAGAGCTCTCAGTACAGGTTAAATCAACCTGTAATTAGTGCTAAAAGCCAGAGAGACCAGCTTGTACACTGGCTGTGTCACTGGTCACCTGTTCCTTCCAAGGCTATGGACCATGGGGCAGGCCAGCAGAGTTGGTAGGGACAACTTTTCCATCAGGTTGAGTTCAGCTAAAGGCCAGAGCTCAGCATTTGGGTCATAACACATCTTCTGCACCCACAAGCTGTACCCTGGGACATTTTCTCCATTTTTATATTGGCACTTTAAAGGGCACAGGTTCACTCCTGGCATCAACTCGTTGGCTTTGCCCACCCATCTGATGCAGTAACTTGTTTTTTTGGCTGTTTTCCTCTTTTTTTACCAAGGTTTCTGGGCTGACATTAGCAGCAGAATTAAATATCTGCCCTCACATGTTCAGCTCCACTGTTCTGTTTAGTTGCTGGGACCCCAACCTGCAGCAGCAGCTCTGAATTGAAGGAGACACACTTTAATCCCAGCAGTGAAATGAAAATTATATCAGTTTCATAGACAGCTGTAAGAGCTGGATTCAGGAATGTTGTGGGGTTTTTTTTACCCTCTGCTCTTTGTTAGGACATCTGGATTCTCCTCCCATCCTTGTTTCCTGTTACCCAGAGTGGATCAGGAGGACTTTGCAAGAGTAAGATGTCACCAATACATAAAAATATAAAGGTGGGTGTCAAGGGCATGGTGCCAGACTCTTCTCAGTAGTGCCCAGTGACAGGACAAGGAGCAATGGCCATAAACTACAACACAAGAAGTTCAACCTCAGTGTGAGGAAGAACTTTACAGTGCAGGTGTCACTAGAAGAGGCTGCCCACAGAAAGTGTGGAGTCTCCCTCTCTAGAGACATTCCAGTCCCACCTGGATGTGCTCCTGTGTAACCTGCTCTAGGCAGGCCGGAGGGTTCATCTCAAGACCTCCCTTCACCATTAAAGATTCTGTGACTGTGTAAGAAAACGTGAAAATTCAGCCAGGGCTGTGCTGATGGATGCTGATGCCTGGAAAAGCCCTCGCCTGACCTCATCCCACACAAAGCAGGGCTCTGTGTTGTAGGAAGTAACTGGGAATAATTCCCAGTGAGCTGCTGGAGAACACTTGACTGAGGCACCATCTTGCTCCTGACCCCTGGCTGCACCCAGGCATCTTTTTAAAAGGAAAAATTCCTGTTGTTTTGAACTCAAGTGTAAGAAATCCGATCTTCTCAACTTCTCCTTTTCACTTTCGCCTGGTAAGCATCTGTGCTGGTGACCCCACATGCTCCCAGTCACCAAGTTTCCCTTTCATGACCAAAGCTCTTTGCAGCACAGAAAACATAGTAAAGAAAACTTCCCTCCACTTCCCATCCTTCCCTCTGGGGAGTTGAGCTACCATTGATCATCACCAGGAGTTCTGGTTTCAGAGTCAGAGCCCTCCTGAGGCGAGGCAGCAGGGACTGTGTTTGATAAATATTGTCAAAGTCTCTCTCTTCCCCCATGCACAGGTTTCAACGTGGTGTCCTGCCAGTTGGTCAGAGGCTCATCTCTGCCATGGTGCTGTAATACCTGGAGGGGGGTGGCTGTGTGGCCAGCTTTGGGAATCAGTGGGGTGAGACATTTAGGGGATTGAATTGCAAACCCCCTCCTCCTCCTCCTCCTCCTCCTCCTTGTTTGGGAGTGCTCCTGCTGTGAAATGGCACTTGGTGCTGCTGGTGGTGCTTTGAAGACAATTCCTAGGAGTGTCTGCAGAAAATAGATGGCTGTAAGGCTGTTGTCATCATCATCATCATCATCCTCATCCTCCCAGGGTAACATGGGGAGAGGAGCCCTTTACAAGAGTAAGGAGTGACAGGGCAAGGGGAAAAATGACAGAGGACAGGGTTAGATCAGGTATTAGGAAAAAATTCTTTACTGTGAAGGTAGTGAGGCACAGGTTGCCCAGAGAAGCTGTGGCTGCCCCTGGATCCCTGGAAATGTTAAAGGCCAGGTTGGACAGGGCTTGAAACAACCTGGGATAATGGGAGGTGTCCCTGCCCATGGCAGAGGAATTGTAACCAGGTATTCTTTAAGGTTCCTTCCAACCCAGACCATTCTGTAATTCTATGATTCCTAAGATAGAATCATAGAATTTGTGATTCTATGGTTCCTCAAAAAGACATGCATGAGCAGTGTCTCTCTTCTGGAAAGAAAATAGCCCTTCCATGCCCTTCATCCTTTCCAGGAACCAAAAAAAGACAAAAAAGAATTTGTTTCTTCAAGCACCATCGTAGAAGTGTGGGATCAGCAGCCAGAATCCCCATTATTGGGGCAGCTGGGAAAATCCTCCCAGCAGCAGCAGATCAGCTTTAGTCCCACCAGTAACACCAGTAACACACCAGTAACTCTGGGCCACCCTCTGTGAAGATTATAGAATCATAAATTGGGTTGGAAGATATCTTAAAAATCATCTCATTTTCTGAATACCCTGAGCCAGGGCCTCCCCACCTTCACAGGGAAGGGCTTCTTGCTTGTATCTAACCTAAATCTACCCTCCTTCAGCTTAAGTCCTTGTATTATCACTGCTTTTTAATGCAAAAGGTCCCTCTCCAGCCTTCCTGTGAGCCCCTTTTATGTAGTACTGGATGGGCTTTAAGGTCTCTGCAATAAGATTTGCAGCATCTGCCCTGCAAGTTCTTTGTCACCATCCACTTGCCCTGCCCTGAGAAACCACCTAACACAGATGTAGTGATTTTCTTTCAGTCACTCCAGCCCCTGTGCAGAGCTTTGGGGTTCCCTCCCTTCTGCTCCTCTGTGAGTCTCTGCTTTTCAAATTTCAGCATCTTCTTCTGAACGGAAGGGTCCATCATGGATGTGCTCATCCCTGCCCCAGGGAGTTCTAATCACCACAGGGGGAGGCCACCCAGGACTGGAGGTATGCAACATGTGCTGCTGTCCAGGGACTGCCAATTCTTGGCAACCTCTCTGGGTCTGAGTGCCAAATATTAGCAGGAATGCATGAGAGTGTTACACTCAACTTCTGTACAGCGTGTCTTGCCATGTTGTCCCTTACCCAAGTGGGATCATGGATAACTCAGGGAATACAGGAGTCCATGTCATCCGGCCTGAACACCTGAGCTGTCACCTTGTCTTCATTCTAATCCATTCCTTTCAAAAATGCCATTGTTCAATATTTTGAAGGGTAGAGAGGGAAATAAGTGTGGCCCACACATTATCTCCTGAGCAATCCCATCCTGTGTGTCATGGAAAGCTTTCTTTCCCAATGGCTGAGTTACTGGGACTCTGCTTTTGATCATGGCATCCACCCTTGTTTCCACCTCCAAAACATCCTTCCTGAGGTCTTCCCTGTGGTTTTTGTATGACCTGTGTTGCTTCTTTGTTTCCTCAAAACATTGACATAAGTGCAGCTAGTTCCTGATCTTGCTCATCACTGTTTTCCCAAAACTGTTCTTCCCTATCCTTGCCCATGCTGAGCTGATGTGGGCTATCTGGGATGGTGTTTAAATCTTTGAGGAATTTTGTGTCAAATACTATATCCTGGTGCCATTGTATTCTGTGCCGTGGTGGACTGCAGGATTCAGCACTGTCACATCACCACCAGACACCCACAACTTCAGCCACTGTAACTTTCAGACTAGTTCTGGTATCTCCAATACTGGTCTTTCTCTGCCCAATGTGGGAAATAGATTTGTAGAGAATTCTCAAAGCCTGACAGAAGGCTCACATAGTATGTATCTGTATGCAAACTTCAAGATAGAAAATGCTGACTTAGAAATTCCACAGAATAGGAGAGATATTGTTGAGAGAGAAATGAAACTGAAAACAAGTTTCAAATAATAGCCTTGCAAATAAGACTAGATACTTTTGAGAAATAAAACTATGAAAAGTGCATTGTAGTATGACCCACGAGGGGAAATTTTAGGTGGTTGGCTTTAAGGCATTTACAGCATTGTGTGGCAAAAGCTGATAGGCCCAGAAACGCATATAATGTATTGTAATTAGGAAACAGTTTGGCTTCTAATTGTGATTACGTGAATTATAACATCTGTAATGTCTCACCCTTCACATGAGACTGAAAATGGAATAAAAGTTTTTAAAGCACCTCTCAGTTCCCCCATCTCTGGGTCAGAAAAAAGTATGATCCAACAGCCCTCCAGTGTGTGCCCAGGCTGGTCTGACCCCATGGTACCTCTGTCCCAATCCAATCCTTTCCATGTCTCAGATCTTTGTTGACTCTCATGGTGGAAGTGGAGTGGGGATGAAGTGGAACAATTACATCTTGAAAGATCTGCCATAGTTATGAATTTCAAGGTGGTATTTTTCCACCTAGAATATCTCTCTTAATTGTTTTGATCCTGTTAAATATTAATCTTGCTTCTCCATGTCCTTGAACTCCTTTTCTGCTAGGAAGAGAGTGTGAATTTAACAAGGATATGGCCTCCTCCATCAGCTCAGCTACCAGTGAAGGCATTGAACAGGACCTCAGGAGACTGTGTGGAAACCTATGTTCTTCCCCTCTGGTGTGGACCATTAAAAGCAGTTCTCTGGGACCACTTCTCATCACTTCCCACAAGTATCCCAATGCATTGTGTCAGCCTTTGGTCTCTCAAATACTGCCACAGGAGACAGGATCCAAAGTCATTGTAAAAAGAAGCAATATGAAATCATCTGTCTCTCCCTTACCCACAAGGTCTGCTACCAGCTCACAAGAGGAAATCAGACTGGTCAGAGAAAATTTTGTTCTTTACAAACCCTCTCTCATGTGCTACTTTAAAGGTGCTTTAAAGGTGCAGAAAGGTGGCTTTAGCAGTTGTTCTGGAATTAAATGAAGCTCATCCTCCTAGGTTTATAAGTTCCAGGGTCCATCTTTTCCTTCCAACCCCTTATTTCTAAAGATAAGCATGACTTCCCCTCTTTCTTCATGTGCAAGCATTTTCTTACCCTGCTCAAGTTCCTCAAGTCAATTTCTAGCAGCTGTTTTTAAGTATTGCAAAGGGGTCCCTGAGGCAGGCGAGGTGAAGGCATCGCCTCCTCCTGGGTATTCCCCCCCTTGTAGATGTCCCCATCAATAACCACCCTGTGCACTGAGCAGCTTACTCAGAGATCCTCCTGGTCATATGATGATGGTCAGAGCACCTAAAAAGGGATTTTCCATTGCCCCAGATCAGGTGTGAGCTGTGTTTGGCCTTTCTCATTTAGTCCCAGTAAGCTCAACATAAGGAGGCTCATCTCTTTGAAGCTGACCTCGTTTCCATTTCATGCCACGTCCCGAAGCTGAGGTCAGTGAAGAGCTTGAGATTTGTCTGATCTGTAGTGATGCTTCTTTCCTTCACTTTAGAGAACTTTTACCTTGAGATCTTAGCATTTATTTTATGTTAGGAAGGAGTCAAAAGGACAGGCACCTGTGTGTTCTGCTATAAGCTTTTGCAGATCTGAATTTCAAAACTCTTCCAAAACACCTTTAAAGAACAAATGATGGTTAGTCATAGAATTGTTGACTAAGGGAAAGAGCAGATTTTTGGACCTAAAATAAAGAGTGAATTTGTGGGTTATTTCTCCTTTGGCCTGACTCGTGTAAAAAATCTTTTCAATTATTGAAAGTTGTCCTGAATCACCAATTGTAGTACAGGAAATGGCCTCAAATTGTGCCTGGGGAGGTTTAGATTGGATATTAGCAAAAATTTATTCACTGAAAGAGCTGTCAAGTGTTGGAACAGGCTGTCCAGGGCAATGGTGGAGTCACCATCCCTGGAAGGGAAAGATGTGTAAATGTGGCATTTGGGGATATGATTTAGTGACGGCCTTGGCAGTGCTAGATTAGTGTTTGGACTTGGTGATCTTAGAAGGCTTTTCCTACCTAAATAATTTTATAATAATTCTCACCTCCTCCTCCTTGATGGGCTGATGGACAGAATGTTAAATCAATCTTTCAGCAATGTCAGTAACAAACACATTTATGATTTACAATAGGAATAAAATAATAATCCAGCAGTAAGGGCAGCCAATGCAGTTAGGTAATACAGGTAAGGATGTGCTGCCCAGGCATGTGGTGGAGTCTACAATAAATAATTTTTTGTGAGTAGAAGGGATAGGCAGCTGCCAGGATTGGTGTACTCTGGATTGAACTTTCCTGGAGGCTGGTGGTGGACTAAATGCTCTTTCCAGGATAATTTTCTGTGCCATTTGGGACTCACAGTCTTCCAAGTTTTTCATGTTGGTCATATCAAGATAGAGAGGCTGAGGCAGAGGATTTAGGAGTTTGCAATGGTCCTTTGGCAAGCACCTGTGAAAACGAGGTCAGAGCTCAGGAAACGCTGGCTCCCATCCTGCAGCCAGTGGAGTATTGTTCATAACAGCAGAGACAAGCCAAAGGAAGAACCAAGCCTGACATTACTCATAAAGAATTTTGCCTGTGTTCACAAGTTGAACGCACCATTGTGCTTTGCCAGAAAAACTCTCGCTGGCTGGAGTGGCTCACAGCAAAAATAAAGAGCTTTTCTGCTTCAAGGGGAGGATCCCATACAGCTGCTTCATGGGGCTCATGTCAATCCCCAACTGAAACCACGGTGCTGCAGTTTCAGCAGCCGCTGAGTACGGGGAAGAGTTGCGCCACTTCCTGCGCACAATCGCTGAGCATGATCTAGCACAGGCAACCTCCTTCCTGTGCCAGGGCTGTTGACACTGTTCTGCTTCCCCTTCAAAAATAAAATGGCCAAAGAGCATCCCTGGTTCCAGGAAAGCCTCTTCCCCAGCCTGTTTCCCATCTCAGCACGGTGCAGAACGTGATGTGGTGTCCTGGATCTTTTCCTTCTCTATGCGACATCTTTGCAGTACTCTGGGTAGGATGGAGTGAAATATATGTACTAAAAATAGCTGGGGTTTTCTGAAAGTAAAACTTGATTGCCTTGTGTTTCATTGCTGGTTTAGGTTCGTGAGAGCCTGGCACCTTTGCGGGGGGGGAAGATGAGACTTTCATGATGGGGTTTCTTCAAAGAATATAGTCACGCAAAAAAAGTCTGAAGTTTTTACACCTTATGTGTTTTTCCCCTTGAACATCACCAAACAGAAGGTAGACAAATTCTCCACATTGGCATATTCTTTTTTTCCCAAAATTTATCAGTAAAATCATCTAACTTTATTACAACTAATTGCAAAATTTAAATTGAAAAAAAAAATTAATATCAGTGTTTGTAGCACACTGAAATTTGTCTTCTACAAAGAAGTCAGGCTCTGACAAACAAACCAATAAAAGCTGTGAGTTTTTGCCTGCCTTTAGTAAATGTTATTTCCTAATCTTTGGGATTGGTTGTTTCTGCAGGTTAATTTGTTTAGATCACTGAGGATAAAAAACATGCAGCCTTTTAAAGATGAGCTGCCTGAGTGGATGCTAAATCAAAATAAATTGGAGAATGAAGGAGTAGTTTGAGAGTAAATAATACCTTTAAGTCTGTTCCTCTGTTTTCCGAATATTTGACAGATTTCCAAGAGTAAAAACCAAAGTTCAATACACAATATAACACACAGAGAAAGGATCTCAGATGAGCAGAAGACTTCATGCTAAAAGCACTGACAGATAATGCCCAAAAAATGCCCAAATAGGGTATCTGTGATCTTTAGGAGAGAAAAGCTCTGTAATGGAATAACCTGGCTGAGAGCTGCCCTAGGTTACAATAAAGAGGGGTGTTTGTTCCTTGTTTTAATCCCACAGAAAAAGGATGCTTTGAAAGGTTGATATTAAATAATTGCATGGATTTCAATGGCAAGTTTGTGCCACTAACCCAAATGTGCCTTTCAAATAATGCATCCACAGGCAATGAATGGAAGTCTGGAACACCTGGAACACAGTCTGAGAGAGTTGGAAGTGCTCAGTCTGAAGGAGAGAAGGCTCCAGGAAGAACTTAGAGCACCTTCCAGTGACTAAAATTACTCCAAGACTGCTGGAAAGGTACTTGGGACAAGGAGCTGGAGGGACAAGACAAGAGGGAATTGCTTCCCACTGCCAGAAGGCAGGGTTAGATGGGATATTGGGAAGAAGTTCTTTCCTGTGAGGGTGGTGAGGCCCTGGCACAGGATGCCCAGACAAGCTGTGGCTGCCTGATCCCTGGAGGTGTCCAAAGCCAAGTTAGATGGGGCTTGCAGCAACCTCGTCTCTTCGAGGGTGTCCCTGCCCATGGCAGGGGCTTGGAATGAGATGATCCTGAAGGTCTCTTTCAATCCAAACCCTTCTGTGATTCTATGATATAATACTCAGGAACAAGTGTGCGAGTGGTATGCCAAGAAAGGGTCACGTTCTCAGCGCTGTGTTTCCTGTAGTACAGTCCCAGAATAGCCTGTTGGGGCTGATGATAACAGCTCTGTCTTTATAAGAAACTGTTGTTACCACCAAAAAAACATAGAAGTATCAACAACTGCATTTTGTGCTGATTTCTGTGATTTTGATCTGCAGCTAACTGAAAAATAAGAACCAGGACATAGAAACAGAGTGCTAAACCTGGTACTTTCAATCTTCTTATTGCTCCAGCTATGGCCACATTGACTTGTATTTTGGTATTATTTTGAAAAAGTCTGCACTTTTTTTTTTCACAATGCCCACGGCTGCATAAAGATTTGCCTTTTGACATTTGAGGTTGGACTTGACTCACACTGACTCCCTCACCCCACCATTCTCAGAGGTTAAACCTCTGCACCAACCTCTATGACCAGAAAGGTATTTTTTAGGATCATAGAATCATTTAGGCTGGAAAGGACCTCTAAGATCACTGAGATTCTTGCAGCAGATCTACCATCAATACTGGATCAGATTGCTCGAGATTGGCTCCATCCCAAACTTCATGGTGTCTTCAAGGGTTCCCATGCGACATTTGGATCCAATCCCTCTCTTTTCATTCAGTACCTCCACCTTGAGGTTGATGTGCTTCTGGTTTAGGGTTCCCCACACCCAAATTATGATGGTGGCATTTGCTCTTGCTTTGTCCAGGCACAACAGCCTGTAACAGAACTCATGAACCTGACTTTTTCTACCAAGGCAACCAAGAGCTCCAATTAGGACAACCAGGTGTGGCCTAACCCCAGAGCTTAACCTGGCACAAACTCTTCAAAAGCCCTCCAAAATTTCATTGTTATGGGATATGCCTCTCATCAGCCAGTCTTTATTCCAAATTCAGATTCCTGTAAACCAGTTTTGCTGGGCTGGTTTCCTCACTTGTGACAGCAGATACTTTTGCTTTTGTTTCTCAAGAATGAAACAGCCTCTCCTTAGACCTATAGCTGGCGTGTGGGTACAACACAGTGGGAAGTGCCCAACACTTCACTAATCTCATCAGCTGCCTTCTCTACCCCATAAAATACTCCTCACTAAGAACTGGTTCTTCACCTGGAAAGTGAGGAAGCTTGTGTTCTTAGGGAAGTGCCTTCATTGTCCAAGAGCTGGCTGAGGTGAGGTCTGAGCTGGCTACATGCAGGTTTCTGCTTTTCCCTGATGGGTTCCTTTCTGCTTTAGTTTGAGGGAAATCTTGGCTCATCACTGAAGCATTTACCTATTCTTATGGCTGATTTTCTCATCCTGTTCCAAGTTATCCCTGCAAACCCATCCACCCTCCATGTTTTCATTCCTCTCTCTCCTACTTGGAAAACAAGATGCTGCCCGTGTATAACACTTTCAGAACCACATCAGTGCAGAAGTCCACAGAACAAAGGAAATGCTGAATTTGCTTAACACACTTCATGACTCATCACATCTTGTTGACCTAGTGCTGGAAATACCCATCTAAAATTTCCACACATGCTTGTTATGGACAGAGGTATATTTTTACCAAAATCTTGTTCTCTGGATCTCTCTGAGTGAAGAGGAACATCAAATTGGGCATCCATAGCATCCAAACTGAGGATTTTCTCACACATCCCATTGGCAATGGTCATGTCCATTGGTAATCTTCTGCTGATACCAAATGGTATCTGCAGCAGAAAATCAAATCACAAAGCAAACATCACAGGGTCTCCTCTGAGGTCACCTGTCTGAGATGGAAGAGGAGTGTTGCAGACCAAGTCTGGATCACAAGGGGAGCCCAGAGATGGCCTAAAGTGACTTTTGACTTGCTTCATTGCATCCATGAACTGGCTCTTGGTCCAGCAGGAGCTCTGACTCAGAGCAAGTCACCTGCACAAAAAAAATTTTGACTTCACTTCTGAAGAACCCAAATATGCATCTAGTCCCTGTCCAGTTTAACATGAACTCATCTTCAGACCAGGTGATCATGTATCAGCTCTTTTGGGCTTGAGTAAGACCTAAAACGCACAGCCAACCCTGCCAGGAAACAAGAAAAATAATCTCTGTACCTTAGCCCTCTGTTGTCCTCCATAATCACATCAAACCTCTTGGTCTGAGAACACTCAGACCGAATTGCATGAAGTGCATCACTCCCTCCTGTTCCTTGCTACGCTGATTATTTTTCAGTTGTGCTCTCAAGAAAACATCCTTCCACATGGGTAACAAAACTCCCCTCAAATTCCTACTGGATTGACACAGCAAGCCCATGAAAATAAATGAGGAGAGGGTGTTTGCTTTGAAGGTCTGTCCAGAAGGAAGGGGCTTTGGAAATGTATGGATTTTGTATTTTTCTGTTATGCTTTGGCTAATTAATGTGATACAGATGTCATGGATTTAGAGATAGAACCATAAAGTGGAACTCAGCTCATGTAATGTTGGAGATGTAAGTCAGAGTTTGTCACTCTGTGAATCCTCATGGTCATCAGAGAGGAAGAAACATTTTTACAGCGTAATTCCCTTCATCTTCCAGATGTGAACTGTGTTCTGGAAATGTGGATATTTCTCTTGTATTGACTCTACAGTGAGTGCTGAGAACCAGCCCTTAAACAGGGCAAATCCTGCTTAGCCAAAACCAGAGCTCCTGGACCTACAAGTCATTTAGATGCGGTGAGCCACCAGCGAGTTCCTACAGCTGTCTGTGTTAGTCTGTCCTCCAGGGCCAATTTCCTGTGAACTCATTGTTGTGAGGACATGTTCTTAATTAGGCCAGGACTTGATTCTGCCACCTCCTACAACACAGCATTACCACACCTTTTCTGGCTGGAGGCAGTGAGCTCTGAGTGACACCGTCAGAGGTGAAGGGAAGGTCAGTGTTGCCCATTGCACACAGCTGACCCTCCCTTCCATGGCACTTCCACGGGCTCCAGGGGATGCCCAGCCCAGCAGAGATGACCAAAGGCACAACCCCTGAGCACAAGGGCTGCTCTTCATCGTGAGCAACAAGGCTATTCCTCTGAAGCCTGGTCTGACATATTTCCTCTTGCAATCAACAGCCTCATTTCCACATGGAGTCAGCCAGCAGTCAAACTGGAAATACTGTTGACGTAACTGCTAATTATCCTTGGTATAACTAATGTGCAGTAGCAAAGCTTGTATTTCTTAAAGCATGGGGATGGCTAGCAGATGAACAAAACTGATCCAGACACCATTTAAAAAGATCAGTCTCTCCTTAGAGATGAGTGGCTGGGATCTCATCTAGTTGCTGTCTTTTCCCCAGAGGAGCCTGTACCAGGATTCTGGAAGTGTGTCCTCCTCCTCCTGGCACTCAGAGGTATGTGGTGCGTTTTCTATGAGTGGGCTATAAAAAGGACTTAAAAGTACAACTCTCAGGACCAGAGGATTTGGTTATTTACTGTGCTGACATAATTTTCCAGGCAATATCTGAGTGTGGCAGGCCATGGTGCGGTGGGATGGGGAGAAGTTAGGAGATCGATCTACCATAGGATCAAA
This sequence comes from Sylvia atricapilla, assembly GCF_009819655.1. Classification (NCBI taxonomy): domain Eukaryota; kingdom Metazoa; phylum Chordata; class Aves; order Passeriformes; family Sylviidae; genus Sylvia; species Sylvia atricapilla. The sequence continues at coordinate 20,460,359 of NC_089144.1, read as the reverse complement.
GAAATGCTCTTTGGCAACATCAGCCACAGGACTCTAATTCAGCTGTGTTTTCATCCAGCTAAGCCTTGAGTCACCTCTGCAATTCATCATTTGCCATTTCCCAACAACCTGTCTCAGTGCTGTAGTACCTGCCTAGAGGGAATTTTTACCCTGCTGTGCAATCTGTGCCTCCAGAGCCAGTCTGTGGGTGCTGCCCTTTGTTACAAGGCCTGGCTCTGCCACAAAGAGCTCAGCTTTGTTTTTCTTGACCTTTTGAGTAGCTGTAGGAGACTGTTGGGCTGCCCTCCCTTCGGCCTCCCTAAGTCTGAACCCCTGCTTTCCAAAGATATGTGCTCCATGCCTCAGACCACCTTGGTAGCATATCCGAGAGCAACTTCAAAGCAGCCGAATCCCAACAGCATTTGGGAGTCTACATACATGGTAAAATCCTGGCCCTAATATACAAACATATTCCAGGCAGAAAAAAATCAAAGGAGGCTTAATAAGCAGGTTGTATTAATAAGTAAAAATATTTCATCCCCTTAAAAATGTATCTGTATGAAGCCACAGCAAGGATTAATTTCTATATGGACCAAAATGTTAATGAAATTGAAGTGCAGTTATCAGTGTTGCTATAGTTTATGAGGAAGTGTGTTATCACTGTATGGTGGGAAAAAAATTCCACAAATTCAGAGTTCAGGCTCCACAGTTGCTTTAATGCTCTGGGACTTCATTTTACCTGAGGAAAAACTGCAGAGTGTGAGAGACCAGAAAGGAAGAGTAACTTAGGTTCTTGTTAATAGACCCCTTGGGGTGGGTTAGAGTGAAACAACATGGAATGACCAGTGTTTTTAAGAATATATTTGTATATGGGTTTATTTTAGAATAATTTGGTTGCAAGGGAAAGGAAGTATGTAGTCATTTTGGTTAGTATTTTCTTTTTTAATATCCATGTTATATATCCATATAATATATATTTCCTTATATACATCATATCCATATATATTCATATATATCCATCAAAATATCGCTTAAGAAAATATATACAGAAAAAAAAAAAGAAAGAAAAAGAAAGGATAAGAGTAGAAAGACCTCACCACTTGTGGATCCAGGGACAAGATGTTATTGTTGCTATTTTGATGTCTGTTGGTTGAAGTGATCTTCATAGGCTTGATCCCTTGGGTGTGGGGGGAAAAAAAGCCCCCAAACAAAAAGTCCAATGAGTTAAAATATGCTCAGATTGGGTGGGAATGCCCAGGTATCTCACCTGGGGGAAACTTTCAGTCCTTTCGTGGAAGGGGGCACTTCAGAGGCTCTTTGATGGTTTATGACCTTTTCTCAGCTGCCTCTCACTTCAGGACAGTTTGAGGCCATTAATTGCCCATCAGAAGGGATGAAAACCCTCAGGTGTGAATGTGACCTTCCTCAGGAGTGAGGGGTGGGAGTTCTACAGCTGAGCCAGTTGTGTAAGTGAGAGCAATTGCCATGACAAAAACACCATCCTGCCTCCACAGGGTCTGCTTCTTATCGTCTTTCTCCCTTATTTGGCTCAAAACCTGGCTTGTAGCCCTCAGTGATGGTCGCTCACTCACTCTGTCTTATGCAGTTCAGAGGTTTTGCCAGGTGAAGGTCAGAAAGTGAAAATACTGCACTGATACTTGGTCTTCAAAGCTGAAAGAAATAGAGTGAGAGTAACCACAGGGAACCTGACAGCTCTCAGCTGTGAATGTTTGTAGCACTGTGAGTTTGTAACACTGTGAGTGTTGAAGCACTTTGGTGCTTCACTGGTGGCAAGGAGGTGACCCCTCTGTCACCTCAGTGTTACCTGCTCTGCATGCACAGGGATGGTGGCACCTGGTCTGATGGAGTTTATAACCAAAGGTATCTAAATCTGATACCATCTTTCTTGGCTGAACTATACAGTGTTTAAAAAGGCTGTTGATCCTTGTGAGGAAAGAATGGATTGAATACATTTATCTCCAGAATTCAAGGATTGCCATGAGCCAGCATTTGGAGTGTTGCAGAGAAAGGCTTGAGGAAAATTGTTTAAAATGGATAATGTACATCTGCTGTCCTTGTGGGGATTTGGTAATCATTTATATCCTTACCATTTCCTTGCACTTTTCTCCATAAAATTGATACTTTTCATATGGCTTGAACAAGGGTTCTATTTTTCACACAGAATTTGTTCCTTGAGGGAGAGCTGCACAGCAGAGGTGCTTTAGGATCACTTCTGGGACACAGGAGAAGAATAGAAGCAGCAGCTATTACCTTTTCTGTGAACCTCTAACCTTTGGTCTGATCTGGTCAGTGTTTTACCCATCCCTTGAAGCTCACTCTCATTTGTACACCTGGCAAATGTGAATTTTGAATGCCCCACCCCTGGGAGTGTTCAAGGCCAGATTGAATTGGACTTTGAGCAACCTGGGATAGTGGAAGGTGTCATTGCTTGGTGTCATAACAGGGGGCTTGGATTTGGATGATCCTTCAGGTCCCTTCCAATCCAAACCATTCCATGATTCTTTCTATGATTCTATAAACATCCTTGGCCTGTAAGGTGAGACCTGTGTGTATCACCATCCTGGCTGATGTAGAGTGTGCTGGCCTTGAGGTGTCTACAGTCCCTCTCTGTCCCTGCTCACAATTCCTGCCTGTGAGATCTTTGCTGCCTTTGAAGGAGAACAGGCCAGAAGAGCACAAATCTCCTCAATTCACCTGTTCAAGCAACATTTTTCTTTCTTGAATTTCTCATGTGCATTTTGCTTCTACTGCTGTGATTTATTTTGCCCTGAAGACTTGCAGCCCTCCATCTACTTAGCATCTCTTTGTCTGTTCACTTCCTTTTTCCATGGGGACTGACAACTCCAGAAAAGGCTTGGATGACAACTCATTTTTTTTCAGTAGAATCACAGAACCATTTAAGTTGGAAAAGTTGTCAAAGATCATCAAGTCACACCTTTGATCAATCACCCCCTTGTCAAACAGACCATGGCACTGAATGCCACATCCAGTCATTGAAGTAGAAACAGTATTGCCCTCTAGTTCAAAATCCCCTTTTTCCACTACTGCGGTCATCAGCACTGTTTCCATTTCCTTGCATTTGCTCAGCTATTTCACAGCTTGCCCTGCTTTGGGCATGAGGTTGGACTGCTGTCTTTAGCATCTGATAGAAAGAAAACTGAGGAAGAAATCAGGAGAACATCCACTGGGACAAGCCAGATCTGGGCTTCAAAATAACTTCACTAAAAAAGTGTGGCAAATCCTGGTTTTTTTCTACCATGATATGGAAAACTTAACAAAAGTAAGTTTTCTACTTCATGTAGAAATCTCTGATCTTCCAACTGTAAGAAGACTGGAGGATCCAAAAGAATTTTTTACAAGTTGAAGAAATGGAGGTTTGTCTTACGGAAAAGACTATAGGGGAGTTGGATCACTGGGCAGCAGAGGTCACTGAACATCTCTCACCCAGAAAGTACACAGCTTGGGGCAACATGTAGGCAGTGCCCCCACTAACTTGAAAGGCAGAGAAGGTCCAGTAAATAGGCACTGGAGCAGAATTTTTTATAAAAAAACAGTTAAATGCAAACCCATGAGTTTGTAAAACTCAGGAGTTGGTTGAGAGGTTCATTACTTCTTATGCTTATATCTGGTTATAACAACCAACATGTTGTTACAGTATTCCTGGACTTTTGGAAGTGGAGGAAAATGAGTCCCGTTGAGTTGTCAGTGAATGAGCAGTGGGAATAGACTGCTCCTCTGCCAGCTGTGTCCCACCTGCACAGGCCATGTCCAGCTCTCTCCAAGCTGAGTGCCCCTCTGCATTTGCCTTCCAGGGGAGCAAGAGCCCTTCCCTGAAATCCTCCCACGATGCTGGGGCTGCTGCTGCTGCAGGTGTTGTCCAGCTGCCTCTGGCTGGGACACAGCGAGGTGGTGTCATCCTTTACAGATTATCCTCAGTTTTTCTACAGGAATACTACCCCAGATAATGCTCCGGAGCCACAGAACCCAGCCAGGATCTGCCTGTGCTACAAGAACCAACATAATTTTGCCACCCTCTATGACAGAGATTTGCACATTCCCATGCACTCCGCTTACATCTACAGGCTTGGACTTGGTGACAGATCTGAATTGTGGTTTGTTGAGCCTCAGGTGAGTGTCTCTCTCACAGCACATCATCCTCCAGTCATCAAAAGCAGTATTAAAATAACCATTTCTATTTCATTCCACCCCTCCACACACATGCAAATAGACATACTGGATGGGATTCTGCTCATTTTACTTCAAACAGCTGCACCACATGGTTCTGCTGATGCATCTGAGACATCAGCAGGAGAATGAGATGAATCATATCCCAAAGGTGCCCAGTTTCCTGCCCTGACCTGACTGGAACATCAAATCAGATTACTTGGCATTACATGACAAAGTCAAATGATTCCCCTCCCTGTGCCCTGCTGTGGTGAGTGGCCAAGTGATGGGGAAAAGGCATCCAAGAGAGGCTGCACTTGAGGGACCAACAGTCCTGCTGGGATCTGATCCCCACTTTGCCCTGAGCTGTTTTGTCATCCCTGATAAAGTTTATCTGCTCCCAGTGAAGAGTCCAATAGGCTTTGTGAGTGGTGTGAGAGAAGTGAGGAGAAATTCAGAAGGGGGTGAGATGGCCCAGGGACAAACCCTCAGGGGAAAAGGCCAAAAGGCCTCCCAGCACAGGCTGCCGGCTGGATCACAAAGGTCCTAAGTCAAAATGAGAACAGTCAGATTCTGAGCTGCTTTCTTTTTTCTCTTTCTCTCCTCATTCATGCAGGAGGGTCATGTGTATGATTTCTCTCAGATCCATACATTTTCCTACACTGAGATGACAAAAAATGGAATTTTGACCATCAGAGATGTCTGCTACAGGGTAATCTATTTCAATACATGCATTCTCAGCACTGACACCTTTTCCTCTTCTTACCCTGTCAAGCTGATCAACCCAGCTTATCCCAACAATATGGATACAGAGAAGTCCATTGAAAAGCGATATAAAATCACTCCACAGAAAATTGGCCAGAATCAGGCTATCAACTAAGACTACAAAAGCTTCCAGGTCACTTCAGCCCCAGTGGCCACCAAAGTGGTAACAACAAAGTGGTAACCACACTCAACAGTGGTGCCTGGAGACACTGTCAGACTGATACAATGGTCCAGCTAACCCAGGGCTGTACAACCACCTATGTCATTGTGGGTGCTGTTCCTGGAAACTCCTACATCTCCAATAAAAGGGTTAATGTCACCAGCTACATCTGCTCAGCTGCCTGCTGCCAGATCAACCCCATCCTGAAGACTTGGGCGGTCGTTGCTTGAAAACAAGAACCAGGTCCAGAACCTCACACTGGGACAGCTAGAGGCCAGGTTGTCCCAGCTCTATGGGAGTGGACAGGTTTCTCTGTTCCACAGGGCCCATCCCCACTAACAAATCTCAAATCCAAGGTGGAAAAGGCTTGGGAGCTTTTCCCATGTCACAGAATCAAAGAATGGATTGTCTTTTATAAGACTTTAAAGATGATTTTGTTCCATCCATTCCCTGTGCAATGACAGCTTTCACTACACCAGATTGCTCCAATCCCCATCCAACCTGGCCTTGAACACTTCCAGGCATGGGACAGCCAAAGCTTCTCTGCTCACCCCAAGACTGGGCCTCACCATTCACTCAGTATAGAATTTTTCCCTAACATCTCATCTAACCCTGCCCTTTGTCAGTGTGAAACCATTCCCTCTTGTCTTGTCATTCCATGTCCTCATCCAAAGTCCCTCTTCAGATGTCTGGGTGAACTTCTAGGTAGTGGAAGGGGATGCAACTTCTCCCCACAGACGTTTTGTGTCAAGGCTGAACACCCAGAGCTGTCTCAGCCTGTCTCCAGAGCAGAGGTGTTCCAGACCTTAGAACATCTTTGTGGCCTCCACTGGACTCCAATATGTTTTTGTCCTTCTCATGCTGTGGGCCCCAGAGCTGGACACAGCACCCCAGGTGCAAGGACAAGATTCTGGACAACCTGCTCTAGATGATCATGCTTGTCCAGGGCTAGGGACTAGAAGATTTTGAGTGGTCCCTTCCACGCTCAACAATTCAGTCATTCTGTGATCCTGGGACATGCTTTTCTTTGCTTGCTTTTGAAACTGAACCTTGACAGCAGCACCTGTTGTATCAGACCAGCAGGATGAGGCACTGGATCTAAAGGAAGCTTTGAGCAGCCAAAGATAAATTTCTGTGATGCACTCCTTGGATATCTTTATTCTCTGCCCTGCTTCTGAAGCTTTTCTGCAAAATTACAGGGAACCAATTTGGGGAATTGTGTTCAATATGTTCAATATATTCAATGTATTAAATGTATTCAATATCATAATCAAAAGATCAGCATAGGGCAGATCATTTAGTCCCTGAGTAGTTAACAATAAAAAATATTTGCTGCATTGGTGGTTTGGAGGGTCACCTCATGTATAAATGACAAGTTGCTTCTTACGGAAATTTCTACTACCAGTAATGTCCCAGTTCCCAGAACATCAGTGCTATTTTGGGCTAAGGGACATCTGCAGACACCTCTGCTGTACCTTAGGGGGTCCTTCTGACTTGCTCACCCACCTCTTCACACCTGCTGGGGCTTGAGACCACACTCATCCTCACCACTGCTCATCCCATGCTCCACTGCCCCGACTTTCCAGGTTCTGGAAATGTGGGTGATTGACCAATCCCGTGAATCCCACATCCATCAGCTCCTTGGGCTGTCCTGGGGACCTTTATCCCTGGCAGTACCCAGAAATGACCTGCCTTCCATAGCAAGCTTGTGAAACACTGGGGAAGCCAAAAAGAGAAAGGAATCAGTTTCATAGAATCACTGAATGACAGAATCCAAGGTTGGAATAGGCCTCCGAGGTCATCCTGTCACACCGTCCTCCCAGCACTACCACTGTCAACATTAAACCACCAATCCATACCACCCAGTGCCAAATCCAAACGCCTCTGAAACACCTCCAGGGATGGTGACTCCAGCACCTCTCTGGGCAGCCTTTTCCACTGCCTGAACAGTTGACAGTTGAAAGCTTTTTTCTAATATCTAACCTGAATTTCCACTGTCTCATCTTAAAGCTTGAGACCACGCTCTTCTTGAGACTTTTCCTCTAGTCCTCTCACTACTGGCATGGTAGAACAGACCAACCTCAACCTCATTACCTGTTCCTTTCAGGTAATTGGAGAGTGCCCCGAGCCTGCTCTTCTCGAGACTAAAATCTAATCCTAACATCTAATCTAGCCCTGCCTTCTGTCAGTTTGAAGCTGCTCCCTGTTGTCCTGTCACTCCAAACCCTTCTCAAAAGTTCCTCTCCATGTGAACCACTCTCAGATACTGAAAGGGGCTCTAAGGTCTCCCAGAGCCTTCTCAGCAGTAGCTTTGCAAGTAAGGGCTCTTAACAAGGCCTTTGCAATCAGGCAAGGGAAAATACGCAGCCTGACCATAGTAACTGTGTTTGAGAGGCGGCAGAAGAGCAGACTGTGAACATCTGGGTGTACTCAGAGACAGGCCAGTCGGTCTAATGCCACAAGAGATGTTCTGCCAGGAACAGAAACATGTGTAGGTCCCCATTCATGGGGAATGAGGAAATGAACAGATAAGTCACCAGACCCGGTTATTTTCTCCTGACATGTGATGCTGCAAGAACCTGGGAGAAATCCTGAGGAAATTGCAAATAGTAACTGTCACCCCACTTCAGGGTGAGAGTGAACAAATATCCTTGAATAGTGGCAGAAAACCTTTCTTTTCAGTGAAATTCCTTTTTTATCACTACAGGCAGATTTATGACCAGGTATATATTGTACTGGGACTCCTGAAGGATCAGCCAAGTGTTTCTCCAGGGAGAAGAAGAAAGGAATTCTTCAGCTGCCTGTACTGAGACACTGCTTCAAGGTAAGCTCTTGCTCCTTTCTCACAATTTACTCCAATATTTCAAGTCTTTCCTGAGTTTTGGAATAAATAAATATAGAGAAAGCCTAGGCTGAAGTTGCTGAGTTCCAGCATGCTGATCTCCAAGGAGCAAGGAGAGTTTATGCATACATTGTATTTTGCAGCTCTTAAACACTTTCTGTTAAGGAGGGCAAGGACAGAAGGAATGATTTGGGAAAGAATTTCAGGCCAAGTCACCTGGAAAATTAACATCAAACTGTTGAATAAGGAGAGTTGAGTTTATTGAGCACCAAAACCCCACCCCATGACCTTGCAAGAGGCCTCTGGAAAAACACAGGTGGCTGAATTCCTGGGCAAACTCACTCTAAACCCTGCTTGGGAAATTTAACAACTCTGCCTACTTGGAGATCATATAAAAACAGCCAGTCTGAGACTGCAGCAGAGGCATTTGAGAGTCCTTTGCCACTTTGGGGCTGCAAGCAGAGTCCTGTGCCACTCTTTCCTACAGTAAGTTGGTTCCTATATATGTGATTTTAAGTTAGATATTAAGTTAGTTAAATATATTTTAAGCTTGTGTGTTGGGGAAGGGTCATGCAAAAGGACTTTTCAGGAACTTCTTTGCTTGATTTGGGGCAGCTATGGGCATGCTCTGCAGAGTACTATAAAAAGTCACCACTTGTTCCTGTTCTTAGTGTCCAGTTTACTGGTCACAGTGTTCCTAATCCAGGGCTGCTAAAGAGAAAAAGGACCGGATGTCTGTGTCATAGCTTAATACATGTAGCTTAATATCCCAATGTCAGCTGAGAGGCAGGACCCCAGGTGGATCATTTGGGGTTCAAGACTGGGTCAGAGTGGAAGAGCTGCGTGTCTGTGTGAACCTGGATGGGCCCAGAGACGTGTCGGAAGTGCAGCCTTGCTGTTCTTTCCCTGCCCAATGCCCCAGGAGATTAAAGCCCAGCTCAGCATTGCAGGGGGCTGAGCAGAGTCCTTACCCAGCTGCAGGTGTCTGCTGTGGGAAGGTGCTCAGAGCACGAGGGAATGAGAATGGCCTCAGTCAGGGGAAATTTAAGCTGGATATCAGGAAGAGGTTTTTCATCCAGAGGGTGGTTGAGCCATGAGACAGGCTCCCCAGGGAAGTGGTCACTTCACTACCCCTATCTGAGTACAAGATGTGTTTGTATAATACTGTCAGGCACGTGATGGGATTTCTGGGGCTGTCCTGGGCAGGACCAGAAGCTGGACTTGATGATCCTCATGGGTACATTCCAACTCAGCATCTTCTGTGATTCTATAAGATCATGTTCGGAAATAGGGGCTTCCAGGCCCTGTTTTGTTGCAGGATTATTTTCTTAGTGCCAGTGCAAAAGCTGAGCTCTTGACTAACTGAGGTAGGTTGGAAAAGGTGACCTTATCCCAGTGCCATCCCTCAGTTCCATGATAACTTTGCCATGAGAGCTGTTTAGCATTGGGTGGGTTTGGAACAGACAAACTATGCCCCCACCATTTCCTCCTCTGGGCGCCTAAAACCTATTTTAGATTTCCCCCTCTCATCTGAAAAAGGGAGATTTGCTCAAACCTTTAGTGTGTGTTCAGTCTGTCAGTGCTACATGAAAGCAAAAACCCTTGTGTCTTATCAATCCGTTGGTGTCCTGCTGTGGGGACCCTTCACTGGGCAGTTCTCTGGGTTGGAGTGTTTGACTGATTTGTTCAGCATTACACACCAGAGAAACCCCTCCTGCGTCTCTGTAATTTTGCTCTGCTTTATTTTGGCTGAGGTCAGGATGAAAGACAAGGGAAATGTAAAATCGAGTTTGGTCTTGGTTGTTTATAATATTTTATTTATTTACAGTATTTACAGCATGCACTTCAACTTGCTAGTTAGAGAAATGAGACAAAATGGAGAGCTTCTAACTTGCACTAAGGCTATTTAAGAGATAGTTACTTAATACTAAAGTGACACCTATATTACTTATGTTTTTGACTCATTAGTGTCTATTTGATGTTCGCAATGCAGACATTTTTCACTCAGAGAAAGCCACCCAGATCCATGAAGAAGACGGAAGAAGAAGGTGAAGAAGAACTTAGAGAACACTTGGAATATTCTATCTTGGCCCATATACATAACTATATACCAAAACTTCAAACTTAAGTTTTCACTTTGTGAGATTACACAACACTTCTTTGACTACACATCTATAACTTTTGTGCTATTACACAATCTTGGAAGTTTGTTTTAAGGCCTCAAGTCAAATGTGGTGCCTGCCCGAGAGTCAGCACCCCTCGGCTTAGAAAGCCTGAAATTTTCAGCTTCCAGGGTTTCAACACATCTCCACACCTTTACCCACTGCCAGAAGCTGCCAGTGTCCTGAAGGACTCACCTTAATTGTTTACAGAATAACACTAGTAATAAAACTGTGTCAGGTTAAGGTTTGAGGCTTGCCAGTGAAAGTATCTGGCTGCAAAAAGATATTCAAGGCAAGATACTAATTCAGAACAGCATACTAATAATCTCTACCCCAAACAAAAGCTGGCTGGAGGTAATTATTCAGTGTGCATAAAGTAGGATTCTTACCCAATAGGCATCCCTAAGAGAGAGAAGGGAGGTTCAGCCCATCAGCTGATCCAAGTTACAATGGAGTCTTCCATCACTTCTCTCCATTTTTAATTCACTTTTATACTATTTCTTTACATTTAGGTGGCGTTTGTATATAGTCATACATCTTTCTCAGTGAGGGGTTCTCACGCCTTGGGGGTGGATATCTCAGTGAAGTACTTAGAGTAACCTTGGGATGGGGATGTGTGTCAGTCCAAGGAGAGGAATTTTGCCATGGTTGCTGATTCAGCAGCAGGACATCTTCATTTATCTCCCATGGTTTTCAGTTGCCATGCAGATTATCAGTTAGAAAATACCACCAAGGTGCCTCTCTGCAAGGGTTTTGACAGACCCTGGCCATGGTGTCTCCACTCCACTCCACCTGTTGTTTAGGCCCACATTAGATTTATTCCTCCTTGTGTGTGGGAGGCCAGGTATTCTGACTGTGTTTCATCCAGAGAGAATCAACTGTATTTTCCTCTGTAACTTCTCTACTGTTATCCTTTTATCCCCAGCCATCTCCTTGCACAACCCTATAGCATGAATGACTTTTTCAGAAGGTACCCCCTTCTTGATCTCTCATAGTCCCCTCCTCTGCATTTGCCTTCCAGGGGAGCAAGAACCCTTTACTTGAAATCTTCCTGCAATGCTGTGGCTGCTGTTGCTGCTTCAGGTGTTTGCCAGCTGCCTCTGGCTGGGACACAGTGAGGTGGTGAAGTCCTTTGAAACTTCATGTCCTCAGTTTTTTTTCCGGGAGGTCCCCCCAAATGAAGCCCTGGAGCCACAGAAACCAGCCTGGATCTGCCAGCGCTACAAGAACCAGTATTACTTTGCGACCCTGTATGACAGGAAGATGCGTATTCCTGTGTATTCTGCTTACATCTACCAGCCTGGACCTGGCAAAAGACCTAAAACATGGCTGGTTGAGCCTCAGGTGAGTGTCTGTCTTACAGCACATCACCCTCCTGTCATTAAAAGCAGTATTAAAATAACCATTTCTATTTTGTCTCACCCCTCTACATGCATGCAAATGGACACACTGGATGGGATACTCCTCATTTTACTTCAAACACCTTCATCACATGATTCCTCTGATGCATCTGAGACATCAGCAGGAGAATGAGATGAATCATATCCCAAAGGTGCCCAGTTTCCTGCCCTGACCTGACTGGAACAGCAAATCAGATTACTTTGCATTATATGAAAAAGTCAAATGATTCCCCTCCGTGTGCCCTGCTGTGGTGGGAGAACAAGTGACAGGCAAAAGATATTCAAGAGCAGCTAAATTTGAGGAATCAATGGTCCTGCTGGGATCTGATCCCCACTTTGCCCTGAGCTGTTTTGTCATCGCTGATGGAGCTTATTTGCTCCCAGTGAAGAGTCCAGCAGGCTTTGTGAGTGGTGTGAGACAAATGAGGAGAAACTGGAGATGGTCCAAGAGCAAAGCCTAGGCAGACACAAGCCCTGGCTCATGAGAGGGTCAGGTTAACAGTGGAGGGATTTCTGGAGTGACATTTCAGGCAATGAAAAGTGAGGAGCATCAGTGTCAGTCCAGTCAGAAGGGTGTGATCTCTATCCATGGGCAGTGACCCCTGAGCACCTTTGGCTCAGGAATTGGTCCAGAAGGATCCAGCAGACTGACAGAACTCCATAAACTACAGAGGTCTTCCAGACATCTTTCAGACAAACTTCAAAACTTTAGGAAAACAGGCCAAGGAAATAACACACACAAAAAGAGAAAATTCATGTCATTTCTAAGGACAGAGTGGCAGGATGATTTAGGTGAAAATGAACCACAGAAGAAGCCCATATGCAGTGTTCCAAAGGAAAGCTATATATAATGCAATGCGTGTGAAATGAATTTCTGAAATTAAAAAAAAAAAAATATTTACACTTGTTCCTCATAGGAACTGAAGAACTAATCTGGTATAGTACCACATAAGACCAGATGAAAAACAGGATCTTGACACTCAGAGACTTCTGCTCTGGGGAAATCTGCTCCATTATCCCCATCCCCAATACTAACACCTTTTTCTCTTCTTTATCTGTCAAGCTGATTGGCCCAACTTATCCCAAAACTATGGAAAAAGAGTGGACACTCTTAAATTACTACAATGTCAGCTTAGAGAAACTCAGCCAGAGCCAGGCTATCCTTCATGACTACAAGAACCTGACGGGTTTGAACCGGGGCCATTTGAACCCCAATGGCCACCATGGTGACTACAGCAGCAGGATGGCTACCTTCACCCTCACCAACATAGTGCCCCAGGATGAGAAACTCAACGGTGGTGCCTGGAACAACTACGAGCAGCAAACCATGATCAGGAGGACCCAGGGATGTCAAACCACCTATGTCATCGTGGGTGCTGTGCCTGGGAACAACTACATTGCCAAGGGCAGGGTTAATAAACCCAGCCACCTCTGGTCAGCTGCCTGCTGCATGGTGGACAACAACTACATAAAGGCTTGGGCGGTCATTGCTGAGAATGACAAGAACCAGGTTCAGCTCCTCACGCTGGGGGAGCTGGAGGACACATTAACTGAGCTCTATGGGAGGGGACAGGTTTCCCTGTTTGACAGCGACTGTCCTCGGGAATAAGCCTCACATCCTGAGTGGAACAGGCTCAGGAGCTTTTGCCTCATGTCATAGAATTGCAGAATGGTTTGGGCTGGAAGGAATTTCAAAAACCATCCATGTAGTCTCAGCTCTCATGCCATGAGCAGGGGCACCTTCCACGATCCTCAATGGCTCCTGTCCAACCTGGCTTTGAACACTTCCAGGGATGGAGCAGTCACAACCTCTCTGGACAACCTGTGCCAGGGCCTTACCACTGTCACAGTAAAGAATTTCTTCTTAACAACTAATCTAATCCCACCTGCTTTCAGTTTAAAGCCATTCCCTCTTGTCCTGTCACTCCATACCCTTGTTCAAAGTTCCTCTCTCTTTTAAAACCCTTTAGACTCTGGAAAGGGTCCAAGTTCTCCCAAGAGCCTTCTTTTCTCTAGACTCTCACCCTCAGCTCTCTCACCTCTCCAGAGTAGATGTGCTCCAGCTCTTGGAGTATCTTTGTGGCCTCCTCTGAACTCCACTCCAACAGCTTTGTGTCCTTGTTTTGTTGTGGATCCCAAAGCTGGAGGCAGTACTGCAGGTGGGATCTCACCAGAACAGAGTAGAGGCGGACGAATGGACTGTAGAGGGGAACAAAACAATGCAAGACTCCCAAAGGCTTCTGATTCATTTCCAGGAAAGTCTGAGAGAACAGACTTCACATGATATCTAATTTCTATCAGGAAGTGAGAAACCTGTATTCAGGTCAGGGAAATTTATCCATAAATGCAATATATGTATAGAGTAGTTTAGGGACTAACATAACAATTTCCATGCCAAGTGTGTAATTTACTAATAAAACCTTGTGAAATTATACGTATCTTTCTGATTTTTGTTGTTCCTTTTGACCCTGGACATTTAGGATACCTTGAGGGGTTCCTTTCCCTTGAGGGTGTTTTTGTGGGCAGAATGGGAGCTTCAGGCAAAGGTTAATAGAAGAACCTTCCTGTTAGGTCATGAGCTGCAGAAACGACCCCCTTACTTGGTAAGCTCCTTCTTAGGGAGCAGTCTGGGTTCAGCTGAATCCAATCTTAGCCCCAGATTTTGCCAATTGTTTATGTCTAAAGTATTATAGAGATGTAATTAAAACTTTATACAACTTGTCCCACAGGTCTGAGGATTGCAAACCATACATATTTACATAATTATATATGATTTATGATGATGATGATAAGGCAAAATATGTTAATCAGAATTATTTAGTTCACAGTATGGAAGCTATAACTACTAGTATAGTATTGTGCACTATGAAGCAGTGTTGAAGCAAATATATTAAAGCAGTTGTATTAAAACCAGCAAAGACAATTAAGTCGAGATTGGTGTTACTCACCCATGCCAATGGTCAAATTACTATTTGACCATGGTCGAATGTCTTTGGCTCAGCCCCGAGAAGTGACCTTGAGAGGCATCTCCACTCCAAGGAGGAATCTCCACATACACACACTCTCCAGGAAAGGATGTGTCTGTGTATGCAAGAGCTAGAGAAAGCAAAAGTCAGTCTCTGCTTCTCATCAGCAGTGATGTTCAGACACTTTCCAGGAAGCAGGGCTTCAGCAGGCATAATGATTCCTCCAGAATGCCAACACTGAAAACTCAAAATGCCCCCTTCTTCCTCTCTCCCTTAGCTTATATATCTGAGCTGAAAGTCATAAGGTATGGAATATCCCTTTGGTTAATTTGAGTCAGCTGTCCTGGTTGCATCCCCTCCCAAGATCTTCTCCAGTCCCATTTCTTTTGATGAGAGAAGGAATGTCAGAGGGACAGCGCTGCTTGGCTGTAGCCAAAACACTGGTCTGCTTTCAAAACTCATCCAGCTAGCAATACAAAGCACAGCACTGTAAGGGCTGGGAACTCTCTATCAGTCAGACCCAATACAGGTGTTCAGAATAAAGTTTACTTTCTGCAGTGCTGGATTGTAGAGTCACATCATATATAAACCACAAGTTGGCTTCCCACTGAAATTTCCATCACCAAGAATGTCACAGTGCCCAGAGCACCCTGGCAGAACATTGGGCATCCAAATGCAATCTGAGGATGCCAAAACAACCACACAAGTGTCAGCATCAGACACCAATTATTCTCCTGGAAATGGACGTGAAAAAAGTGGGTCAGGGAGCTAACAGCTCTTACAAGATATCCCAAATGGCTTCAGCAACGAGACTTGCAACTTTGATGGCCTCACTTCTCATCCTTTGGGGATGGGTGCTGGCACAACTAAGATTTCAATGGGTTCTGTGAGCTCAGGATCATGTGGGATTGCCCCACTTTTCCCTTCAGATTGGTTTTCCACTGTGTTATGCAGCACTGTGGAGTTGGGGGACACTTTGGGGGCCTTGGATGGTTAATGGCATCTTCTAATGATGTAACCACTCTTGGGCCCTGCTTTGTTATGTCACTTGGGCCTCATTGGAAAGGAGGAATTTGCCCCGCCTCCACCAGGTCTGCTTCTTCTTGGTCTTCTCCGTCATCCTGGCTAAACCTCACTTGGTTTAAATCATCAGTCCCAGGTCAGCAGAGACAAAAGGAACCACAGTTTGTACTTTAAACAAAACATAGTTTGTTTAAACAACCTATGATCTAACATATTTTTCTGGGTATTTCTGCTTGTAACAACCAATTAATCACTCTGTTATTCCAGGACTTTTGGAAATGGAAGAAAATTAGTCCATTTAGGTTTTGAGTGAATGAATGATCATTGAATCACAGAACATTTTGGGTTGGAAAGGACCTTAATGACCAGCTAGTTCCATGCCCTCCCATGGGCAGGGACAACTTCCACTATCCCTGGCTGCTCCAAGCCCTGTCCTGACCTTGGACACTTCCAGGGATGGGGCAGTCTCATTCTGTGGGCAACTTGTGCTGGGGCTCCACCACCACCACAGTAACAAATATCTTCCAAATATCCAATCTAAACCTACACTCCTTCCATTTCAAGCCATTCCACCTTGTCCAAATATCATGGTTTAACCCCAGCCAGCAGCCACGCCCCACAGAGCCGCTTCCTCACTTCCCGACCACACGATCAGGGATCAGAGAGAGAACTGGAAGGGTAAAATCTGGAAAACTCATGGGTGGGGATATAGACAGTTTAACACGGAAAGCAAAAGCTGTGCACACAAGCAAAGCACAACAAGGAATTCTTTCACCATTTCCCATGGATAGAAAGGTGTTCAGCCACCTTGAGGACAGCAAGGCCCATCCCACCTAACAGTTACTTGGGAAGACAAAACCCATCACTCCAAATGTCCCCTCCTTCCTCCTTCTTCCCCTCACTTTATATACTCAGCATAATATCAAATGGTCTGCAATATCCCTCTGGTCACCTGTCCTGGCTGTGTCTCCTCCCAACCTCCCAAGTACCCCCAGCCTCCTTACCAGCCTAGGAGTCCAAAAAGCAGAAAAGGCCTTGGCTCTAAGAAAGCTCTGCTCAGCAATAACAAAAACCTCTCTGTCTTATCAACTCTGTGTTCAACAGAACTCCAAACACATCCCCATACCTGCTGCTGTCAAGAAAATTAACTCTGAACCCAGCACACCTATCAACTCCATGCTCTTGTCCAAAGTCTCTCTCTCCAGCTCTCCTGTGGACTCCTCAAGTACTGCCAGGTGCTCTGGGCTATCCCCAGAGCCTTTTCCTTCCCAGGCTGCTGGCATGAAGCTGTTACAAAGCCATGGCAATCAGGCAAGAGGATATTTGTAGCCTGGCCATAGGAAGGATGTAATGAGAGGCTGCAGAAGAGCAGCCTGTGAAAATCTGAGTGTCCTCAGAGACAGGACAGTCCATCCAACACCACCAGAGCTGTTCTGTTGGGAACAGAAACACGTGTACCAGCTGCAGCTGGTGGGATTGATCAAGGAAGTCCCCAGACCCTGTTAAGTGATCCTGACATACCATGCTGCAAGTCAGCAAATTTGGGAGAAATTCTGAGGAAACTGTAACAAACAACTGTCAACTGATTTCAGGGTGGGTGTGAACAAGCAACTCTAAAACAAATAGAGTATTTCTGTTTTCTGTGGAATTCTGTGTTTATAAAAAGAGGCTCATTTCCAACTCGGTATGTATTTAACTGATCCTGACATACCATGCTGCAAGTCAGCAAATTTGGGAGAAATTCTGAGGAAACTTAACAAACTACTGTTAAACCATTTCATTATGGGTGTGAAAAAAAGCCCTTGAATAAAAAAAAGAAAACTTCTCTTTTCTGTGGAATTTCCTGTTTATAAGAAGAGGCAAAATTATGACTGTGTAAAGATTGCAGTGGCACTCCTGAGGGTTCAAACAGATCTTTCTCCAGGAAGAAAACAAAAGGAACGCTTCAGCTGCCAGTTCTGGGACTCTGCTTCAAGGTAAGCTCTTGCTCCTTCCTCACAATTTACTCCAATATTAAAAATCTTTCCTAAGCTTTGGAATGAATATATATAGACAAAGCCTAGGTTGGAGATGGAGAGATCCAAGTAGCAATCAGAGCTTGCACTGAATTTTGCGGTCAGGAGAGCAAGGAAAGAAGGAATGATTTGGGAAAGCAACTCAGGCCAGCTCACCTGAAAATTAACATCAGTTTTTGAAATAGAAGTAAGCAGGAAAATATTGATTACCAAATCTTCACCCAGGACCGTGCAAAAAACCTCTAGAAAATAAGAAGT
This sequence comes from Sylvia atricapilla, assembly GCF_009819655.1. Taxonomy (NCBI): domain Eukaryota; kingdom Metazoa; phylum Chordata; class Aves; order Passeriformes; family Sylviidae; genus Sylvia; species Sylvia atricapilla. The sequence goes on along the minus strand of NC_089144.1, from coordinate 20,442,604 downwards.
ATGGTAAGAACTCTAATCCCTGCTTGGGAAATCTAACAACTATCTCTTCCTGGAGAGTATATAAACCCAGACAGTCTGAGACTGCAGCACAGGCATTTGAGATTCTCTGTCATTTGGGACTGTGAGCAGCATCCTGTGCTGCTCTTTCTCACGGTAGGTGCTCTCTATATATCTATTAACTTAGATATTAAGTTAGTTAGATAGAATTGAAATCTCATGGTGTGGGTGATGCAGAAGGAGTTTTCAGACACTTCTCTGCTTGATTTGGGGCAGCTGTGGGCATGCTCTGCCCACTACTGTAAAAAGTCCCTACTTGTGGTTCGTGTTCTCAGTTTCCAGCTCATTGGTACGCACCTTCCTGATCCAGGGGTGAAAAAGAGAAAAAGGACCACATATCTTAGGTCAGAGCAGGGCTGTGTGCAGCTCAACATCCTGAATTCAATGGAAATGGAGAGATGAGGGTCAGGGAGAAGGATAAGAAAGGAGCAAATGTACAAGGTGATTTATCAAGCCTTCAGCAGTCCTCAGGTCAGACTCTTCCCAGCCTGAGATGGGCTTTGTGCTTTAGAGGCTGTGGCAGCTTTCTCTCCCAGGAACCCTTGCAATTGCCTGTCCTAGCTGCCTTATTCCAAATGCTGATGATTTTAAATCATTCCACTGAGTGTCCGGCAGTGCAAATCCCAAACCTGTGCTGCCTCTGAAAGGAGACAAAGCCTCTAGCTTGATTGCCAGCATCCCAGGGAGCTTTTCAGCAGTTTTCTCATAAAGGAATGATCTTACTGACTGCTGAAAATCACATCACCACTGAGAAAGACAAAAGAGGACAGGTGGCTGTGCAAGAAATAGAAATTCCTGCACTGGTTCCTTTGACTGTACAGGAAAATCAATCATCAAAGCTAAGGATGGGCATCAGCAGGAATCCCAAACAACTTCAAGAAGGAGCTGCCCCTCAGAGCTTGCATTGCAGCAGCCACTGCGTTGATAAGATAGAGGTGTTCTCCCTCATGTTTGCTGCTACCATCTGCTTGGCCCCTTTCATTTTCTCTCTCCATGTGTCTGCAAGTTCAGAATCTGGGGTTAGATGTTGTGGAAACACAAGGTGAGCAGCAGGACCCCATTGTCCAATGTCAGCTGAGAGGCAGGACCCCAAGTGGATCATTTGGGGTTCAAGATTGGGTCAGAGTGGAGGAGCTAAACCCTGGTTTAGGTTTCACCCTTATTGCCCTCATGATTTTTCCATATCCTGGAGGACAGAAATTTCTCCTCTCCTGGTCTCTCATGATCCCCTCCTCTGCCAGCTCTGTCCCCTGCACGAGAAGGCTCCAGGCCATGTCCAGCTCTCTCCAAGCTGAGTGTCCCTCTGCATTTGCCTTCCAGGAGAGCAAGAGCCCTTCCCTGAAATCCTCTCATGATGCTGGGGCTGCTGCTGCTGCTGCAGGTGTTGTCCAGCTGCCTCTGGCTGGGACACAGCGAGGTGGTGCCATCCTTTGCAAGTTGTCCTCAGTTTTTCTATGAGGGAACCTTCCCAAATGATGTCCTGCATCCAGACAACCCAGCCTGGATCTGCCAGCGCTTCAGCAACTCTTATCGCTATGCCACTCTTTATGACCGACGCAGGAGAATTCCAGTCTACTCTGCTTACATCTACAAGCCTGGATCTGGCAAGAGACCTCATACATGGTGGTTTGTTGAGCCTCAGGTGAGTGTCTCTCTCACAGCACATCACCTCCCAGTGAATCAGAGATGAGCTGCAGCATTTAAATTACCCCTTTTATTCCCTACCACCCCACTACACACACACACACAAATAGATCCACTGGATGAGAATTTCCTCACTTAACTGCAAACAGCTGCACCACATGGTTCCGCTGATGCAACTGAGACATCAGGAGGAGAATGAGATGAATCATATCCCAAAGATGCCCAGTTTCCTGCCCTGACCTGACAGGAACAGCAAATCAGATTACTTGGCATTACATGACAAAGTCAAATGATTCCCCTCCCTGTGCCCTGCTGTGGTGGGAGAACAAGTGACAGGCAAAAGATATTCAAGAGCAGCTAAATTTGAGGAATCAATAGTCCTGATGGGATCTGATCCCCACTTTGCCCTGAGCTGTTTTGTCATCCCTGATAGAGTTTATCTACTCCCAGTGAAGAGTCCAACAGGCTTTGTGAGTGGTGTGAGAGAAGTGAAGAGAAACTCAGAAGGAGGTGAGATGGCCCAGGGACAAAGCCTCAGGAGAAAGGACACTGGAGATGTGAGCTTCAGGTTAAGAGAGGAAGGATTTCTGAAGTGACATTTCAGGCAGTGAAGAGTGAGGAGCATCAGTGTCAGTCCAGTCAGAAGGCTGTGATCTCCATCCAAGGGCAGTGACCCCTGAGCACCTTTGGCTTGTGAATTGGTCCAGAAGGATCCAGCAGACTGACAGAACTGCAGAAGCTGTAGAGCCCTCACCAATGTCTTCCAGACAAACTTCAGTAGAACAGGCCAGGCCAATTGCAGAAGGGGAAAACAGGCATTTCCTGTCATTGCTATGGACAGAGTGGCAGGATTGTTTGGGGGAAGGTGAGCCAGAGAAGGAAGCCACATGCCCTACTCCAGAGGATGACTAAATATGTTTCCCTGAAAATGAACAAAAAATATGTTGAAGGTATGAAAAAGATAATAATTTCATCTTATTAGGCATAACAACTCAAGCAACTAATCGGGTCTTGCAACACTGCAGCCTCCAGATAAATGAGAGATGAAATTTCTCTCTTTTTATAGAATCATAGAGTGGTTGGTATTTGAGGGAACCTTAAACCCCATCTCAGTCCAAGTCGCCTGCGTGAGCCAGGTCACTTGCCATTAGACCAGCATCCTCCAAGCCTTATCCAAACTGGCATTTTCCTCATGGACCTAGGAACTAGGCCACCCAAAAACTTGGATTTTGTAACATTTTCTAGAGGTCCTTTTAGAGGATTTAGTTTCTCCAGGATTCTTTTGGGATTCCAGGCTCCTCTCAGAGGCTGATCATTTGTAACTCGGTTTCAGTGATGCTGCAGAAGATGCTCCCTGGCCCAGAGCTGCTCTGAGATTCATTCTTAGCACTGCTGCAATAGATTCCATTTACATTCAGATCTTTTTGGTTCCTGAGCAAATATATTCATCTTTGAATGAACTGCAGCCCTCCCAGGGAAACCTCAGCTCCAGGACTGATTTTCTAATATATCTCCCTGGGTATGGTGTTAGAGGAGGCAGCCTCTGGTGTTCCAGATGTGAGGTACACTTGTAGCAACAACACAAAACAATCACAGAATCTTAGAATAGCAGTGTGGCAGGAGAGAATGCAGGGAGAGCCCTGGGCAGATTTGGGCTGTGGAGAAAGGGGGAAAGGGAAGTAGGTTTGGTAGGGGAGGTTTCTCACCAAAGTCACCTTTCAATCCTAAGAGTGGAAAATGCTCCTTGTCCCATGCATGTGTCCATGCTCCCAGCACAGGCTGCAGGCTGGATCACAAAGGTCTCAAGTCAAAATGAGAGCAGATTCTAGCTGCTTTCTCTTTAAAGCTTTTGTGTTTATACAGGAGGGGCATGTGTATGATTTCTCTCAGATTTATACATTTTCCTGCACTGAGAACTACAAAAAGTGTGATTTTGATCATCAGAGATTTCTGCACCAGGGAAATCTCCTTTCCCATTCTAACACCTCTTTCTCTTTCCCTGTCCAGCTGATAAATAAAAATAATCTTAAAGACATGGAAAGAGAGTCAGTCCTCATAAATCAACACAAGTTCACCTTAGACCAAATCAAAGACAGCCAGGCTGTCCTCGATGACTACAACAAAATGACTGGTTTGGACCGTGGTCACTTGAGCCCCAATGGCCATCAGGATGGTAGAGAGAGCAAGACAGCAACCTTCACCCTCACCAACATAGTTCCCCAGGACAGCAATCTCAATGCTGGCCAGTGGAATGTCTACGAGGCCAAAACAATGGCCAAAATGAGCAACGGCTGTACAACCACCTACGTAATCACGGGTGCCGTGCCCGGGAACAGCTACGTTGCTGACGGGAGGATTAACAGACCCAGCCACATCTGGTCAGCTGCCTGCTGTGTGGTGGGCACACAGCCCAAGAAGGCTTGGGGAGTCATTGCGGAGAACAACAAGGACAAGGTGGAGAACCTCAGCCTGGGAGATCTGGAGGCCAGGTTGTCCACGTTGTACAGGGGTAGAACCGTTACTCTGTTCAACAATACTTGTCCCCGGAAATAAGCCTCACACTCTTAATGAAAAAGGCTCGCTGGCTTTTCCCATGTGTCACAGAATCACAGAATCACAGAATGGGTTGGTTTTGAAGGGACCTTAAAGCCTTAAAGATCATCTCATTCTGACCTGCCTGCCATGGCAGGGACATCTTCCACTACACCAGCTTGTTCCATGCCCTCCCCAGCCTGGCCTTAAATGGTTCCAGGGATGGGGCAGTCAAAACATCTCTGGGTAACTTTTACTCACACAACAGTCTGCTCATGGTAATTTACTTCTATAGAATACCCCATCTAACCCTGCCCTCCCTCAGTGTGAAACCATTCCCTCTTGTCCTGTCACTCCATAGCCTTGTCCAAAGACCCTCTCCAGCCTTGTCTAAGACACATCCTTTAGGTACAGGACTCTCAGGAGTCTGCTCCAGGCTGAACAAGCCCAGCTCTCCCACCCTCTCTCCACAGCAGACATGCTCCAGCCCTCACAGCACCTTCATTACCTCCTCTGGACTCCAGTGCAAACCAAAAGCTTTGTATCCTGCCTGTGCTGTGGGCCCCAGAGCTGGAGGCAGCACTGCAGCTGGGGTCTCAGCAGAGCAGAGTAGTGTGGGACAAATGTCCTGTGCAGCGTCTGTGCTGCTTCCTTCTCTGGTGTGTTTCCAGCTCTGGCCCTCAGGGCTCCTCCTCCTCTGCTCAAAGGCACCAAGATGTGGGCACAGCCAACAGCTGCTTTGCTGCCCATCTCAGGAGAGAGCTCTTAGGGATGAGTCCTCTCCTCCTTAGCTGTCCCTGAGAGTGTGCAGCTGACTTGTCCCTCACCTTAGGAAGGCTGTGGGACCAGAACACCTCACATTGCCCAGAGACCTTCTCTGGAGATCTCCATGTCTGCAGATACCCAAACCCCTACAACAGATGATACTGGACAATCTGCTCTAGCTGATCCTGCTTGAGCCTGGAGTCTGGACTAGAAGATCTTGAGAGGTCCCTCCAAAATCCAACAGTTCAGTGATTCTGTGAACCTGGCACATGCTTTTTTTTTTTGCTTGCTTTTGAAACTGCACCATGAGAGCAGCACCTGATGTATCAGACAGCCAGGCTTTGGCATCACATAAGTAGAAAGCTTTGAGCAGCCAAAGTTAAATTCCTGGGATGCACTCCTAGGAAACCTGCATTCTCTGCTTCTCAACCTTATTGGCAGATTTATGGGAAACTGATTTGAGCTAGTGAATTCAATGATTGTAACAGATCATTCTGTGCCACATCATTAGGTTTACAAGAGCTTACAATAAAAGTTTCTTCCTGCAGTGCTGGATTGTTTATATATTGCTATATTGCTTATATCATGTCTTATATTCTATACTCAGACAGGAGTTTTGTCCTGGGAATGGGCAAGAACAATGTGGGCCAGAGTGCCAACAGCTCATACAAGCTGTGTCAATTCCAGAGGTGCCAGCTGGAGACTGGACTTGTCAGCTCAGGAGCTGTTGTTCATCATCCTCCTGGGTCTCATTGCTCAGCCAGGACCAACCTGTTTGGGGGCTGGACTAAAACATAGGTTCTGGTGGAGGTGCAGAGGGAGGCAGCCCCATGCAGATGTCTCCAGCTGTGCTGGGCTCCCAGCTCTGACTGCAGCCAGCAGAGCTCCAGGCCAGCCTCACCTGCAGAGAGAGATGCACCCCGGGCCACTGCAGCTGCCCTGAGGTTTGGAGAACCCCACTGGGGCTGGCTGATGTGCTGCAGCATCCTGGGCAACACCCACCCCCAGCTGGGCCAGCAGCCACAGGCCAGGCCCATTCCCCAGGGGCAGCTCCCAGGGCTCTGCACAGCTGACACAGGGACCCAGATCCCAGCACAGACACGGGGCACTGCCTGGGAGCACCATGGACTTCTGCTCCTGCTGCCTCCAGCTGCCAGAGCAGCAAGAGCCCTGCCTTGTGCCAGCTGGGCTACACAGAGACGTAGGACAAGATTTACTTTCTTAAGAGAGCAAAGTGATGACATCTCTCTCACCACCTTTTCTGGACAGCTCCTGAAATCCCAGGTCATCGCCTGGATGGATTTTTTCTCCTGGGATTGTTGCAAAGAGGTGAAGATAGTATAAAAGAAAGGCTTCATAAAATATGGTTTAGATGGTGATACTCTAGCTAAGATAGAAGTAGCTTGTAAGTTCTCATAAAGAAAAGGCATAAGAATGAACCTATTCTTAGAGAGAAAAGTAGTTTTGACCAGCATAAACAATGAATCTGACCCATGAAAATCAGTGAAGAAATTTTGTAACCATATCTGAAGAGTGAAAATTTTATACACGTATACAATAGCCCTTACTGACCAGTGAACTGAGTTTTACTCTATTAGGCTTAACAAAGTGCCTTCTGGATTTACATACAAATATGAGCTTTGTGAATAAATAATTGGCTTTTCTGCATGAGAACACTGAGTCCCGTCTCCTTATTTATTAGAACAAGGATCAAATGCTGACACAGACCTTGATGGGATGAAAGCATCAGTGTGATTTCAGGCTGAGGCACCTCTGCAGACACCTCTGCTGAAAGTCAGGGGACTGTCTCTGACTTGATCTCTCACTTGAGACCACATTCATCCCCACCATTACTCATGCCATGACCCATTGCATCCTCTTTCCAGGCCCTGGAACCACTGGCTGCTTGACCAGCTCTCGTGGTTTGCCACTGGACAAACACCAGGCACACACAAAAGCTGCCCACTCACCCTCCACTGCCACAGCAGGGCAGAGGAGAGAAAAAACAATTAATGAAGGGTTCATGAGTTGAGATAAGGACTGGGAGAAAACACTGCCAGGGCAAAAACGGTTCCACATAGAGATAGAAAGGGAGTTGACTACTCTCAGAATCAGAGGAGGATAATGAGAACTAAAATAGCCCTTAAAAACAGCTTCACCCAACCCTTCCCTCCTTCCCAAAAACAGCACAGCAAGACAGAGTGTGGTGAATTTTGATCAGTTCATCACTCAAGGTTTTCTTCTGATGCTCAGGAAGTGGGGTCCGTCCCATGGGAGACAGTTCTCCTTGAACCTCTCCAGCGTGGCTCCACTCTCATGAGCAGCAGTCCAATCAAAACTGCTACAACATGATTCCCTCCCACAGGCACACAGTCCTCCCAAAAGTGCTGTGGCATGGATCATTCTTCCGTAGGATGAAGTCCTCCAAGATGAGGCAGCTCCTGCCTGGGAGCAGGGGACCCCTCTTTCCACCAGGTCTCCCACTGGATCACAGCCTCCTCCAGACATCCACCTGCTCCTGTGTGGGCACCACTCCCACAGGCTGTGGGTGGATCTCTGCATACCCTGTGGATCCTCTTGGGCAGCAGGGGCACAGCTGCTTCCCCATGGTCTTCACCACAGCCTCCAGCGGAATCTCAGCTCTGGCACCTGGAGCGTCTCCTGCCCCTCCCTCTACACTGACCTTGGTGTCCCCATGTTGTTTCCTTCACTTGTTCTCACCACCTCCTCTTCTCTGGATGGAATGAAATCTGCACGCCCCTCTTCATTTTGATTTTCTTCCCACATATGTTATCACTGCACACATTACCAACATCTCTAATTGGCCGAGCCTTGGCCAGCAGCATGTCCATCTTCAGAGCCATCAGGGATTGGATCTGCCAGACATGGTGAAAGCTTTTTGGCATCTCCTCACAGAAAGCGTCTCTATGGGCCCCCTGCTACCAAAAGCCAGGCTGTGCAAATCCTACACACCAACCCCAGAAGTGCCACCTCTATCAGCTTCCCACGCTCTTCCCAGCACCTTGACCCCTGGCAGGAATCAGAAATGCCCTGCCATCCACAGCCAGCTTGTGAAATACATGGGCAGCCCAAGAGAGAAAAGGAACCCCTTGCATTCTGCCTGATTTCATATATGACCAGTGTTGCTTTCCATCACTTCTAATCAGTGCTGGGGGACTGGGGAGGTCCCAGGGGCCTGGAGTTTGGTCATTGTCACACCCACCCACAAGAAGGGCTGCAAGGAGAATCTGGGCAACCACAGGCGTATCCACCTGACCTGGCTTCCCAGAAGGGTTATGGAGCAGATTGTCCTGAGTGGGATCACACGGCACATACAGGATCACCGAGGCATCAATCCCGGCCAGCAGGGCTTTAGGAAAGGCACGTCCTGCCCAGCAAACCTCATCTCCTTTGATCACCAGATGACCAGCCCGGTGGCTGAGGGGGGAGGCTGCAGAAGTGCCTGCCTGGGCTTCAACAAAGCCTTTGGCACCATGTCTCACAGCATTCTCCTGGAAAAGCCCTCAGCCCACGGCTTGCAGAGGGGCTCTCTTGGCTGGCTCAGGAACTGTCTGGATGTCCATGCCCAGAGAGTGTTGGTGAACAGTGCCACATCCAGCTGGCGTCAGGCCACAGGCGGTGTCCCCCAGGGATCACTGCCAGGCCTAGTCCTCTTTAATATCTTTACTGATGATCTGGATGAGGGGATTCAGTGAAGCCTCAGTAAGATCACAGATGATACCAGGTTTGGTGGCAGACTCAGCCTGCTGGAGGGCTGGAAGGCTCTGGAGGGGAAGGCCTGTGAGGAGCAGCTGAGGTGTAGAGATGGAGCCAGAGAACAGGACTGAGGGCTCTGCTCAGCTCATCACAGGAGTGGACATGTTAACATTGGCAGGCCATAAGCCTTGGCAGGCAGTGCGGCAGTGGCTAACCGTACCTTGAAAAGGGAAGCAGAAGATAATGATATGCTGATTATTTTTAGCTTATGTAAGCTTGTACATTCTTGTAGGGGTCTGTGCTTGCCTATAGTGAAGCAATGTTATTGAGAAATATGAGATATGGTTGCTACAGTTATTGTTGCTTAAGCGAAGTGCTATCGATTAGTAACAGCTGAAAAGGGGTATATATACTGAATCTTTGTGATCAATAAACTGACTTTTTGCATGTGAGTAATCAGTGCCACACCTTTAATTGGTTCCCACTGTGTGAGTGTGAGGAGGGCCACTCAATGTGAGTGGCAGGTGATAATGCCACACGGAACTTCAGCGAGGGCACAGAGGAAGCAGGAGCCTGGCCGGCAATGAGGAGCTTGGAGGAAAGGGAGATGAGGTATGGGGAACTATGGGGAAGGGGGTGACAGCCCATGAGAAAGATGTATTTGAACCTACTACAGACCTGCTGGAAAAGCACAGCAATTCTTTGCTCTTGCATTATTTCAAAGCTATGCTCAAATGGACAGCATCTCAAGTCCCAGGAGTTACCTTGTCCACAATCTTTATGGCAGACTTTTGGGACAATGTGGGATGTAAACTATGGAATACCACAATGAAAGGAGATAAAACTGTTGCACAATTACTCCCCTCTTGGAGAGTGATTTTTGAGGCTTTAAAAGCCCAAGAAAAATTCCATGCAAAAGATAAAGGGGATGTCGCTTACCCTCCTGCTGCTGCAGAGCCTCAGAACTCTATAATCTGAAGAGGCCGTGTCTCTCCTGGTACAGACTTTTTAGCCCCTGCAACCTCCCCTCTTGCAACTAAGAGGGAAAAGGACTCCTCAAAATCTATAGGGGCATTTGCTGCTGGGTCTTGCCCAGATGACAGTGAAGACAGTGAAGGGGATCCTTTTAACCCTGAACCTGTCGACCCTGAAGAAGAGCCAGACCTTTATCCCCCTGATCCCGATCCCAATGACACCTGGGTTTGTCTGAATCATCAAGTCCTAAGGGAGGGGGGCTTGGACACTGCCAAAAGAATTGTTGCATTGGTCATGTTTTTGGGATGTGAAAACGAACTGCCCATTTGGAACAGAATCTTTCTCAAACATAAAGAGCTCTGGCAGGCAGTCACAGAGCATGGTGTCAGTTTGCCATATTTTACGAGCTTGCTGGATTTGGTGTTTGCAGGCCACATAATGCTGCTGCATGATTTAAGAACACTAGCCCACTTGCAGTTAAAGCCTGACTCAATATGCATTATGGGAAAAGGAGAGGGAGAAAAGCTTGTGGAACCTTCCTATATCTTATATGGGTCATGTTAATCAGACCCTCGCAGCTCTCACACTTCACTTATGGGAATGGGACCATACTCAAATCCCACTGACCGTCCTCAGGACTGCCCAAGAGAAGTCCTCGAGGGAGTCCGGGATGCAGCTCATCAGGCTTTTTTTATAGTCTCTGATGCAAAAACGCCTCAGAAAGCATTCACAACCATAGTCCAGGGACCCCAGGAGCCCTATATATTTTATTGACTGCCTTAAGCAAGCCCTTGAACATCAAACTGATAACCCAGAGGTTCATGAAATTTTGCTTTTAAAACTTGCTGTTGAAAATGCAAAGGTTGACTGTAAAAAAACTCCCTAAGTCTTTACCTTACCATGACCCAGCCCTGACTGAAATGGTTGAAGAGTATAACCATATCGGCACATTAGAATATTAATATGAAGCCATGGCCACAACTTTTACAGCCATTAAAGGTCCCTCTAGGACTGCAGAAGTTTATTTTTGCTCGGGCCAAACCTGGCCACTTCAAAAGAGACTGCCCTGCTTTAAAACAAGAGAAGCCCGAATCCACAGTCGTGTGCTCACAATGCCATAGCGGCCTGCATTTTTCTAACCAATGTTGCTCTAAGTATGAATCTAAAGGTCACCAGATCCTGGGAAACCAGAACCAGAGCATGGGATGGCACCATGCTCAGACACAAATGCCTCAGCCGCTGCAGACACTGCCACCACAGATGCTGACTGCAGGTTCCCAGCAGAGAGGTCGCCTCAAGTCTTCGCCCAGCAGGTGCAAGCAGCTCCAGATTTGACTTGGCAACCTCAATTACAGTAACATTACTCGATTCTTCTGTTCATCTACTTTCTACAGGAATTTTTGGACCACCTGGGCCCCAGAAAAGTGCCTTCCTTTTAGGGAGATCATCAACTGCCCTTCCAGGACTTTTTGTACTCCCTGGAGTCATAGACACAGACAGTAATGATGAAATTAAGATAACGGCATGGACCCCTTTTCCACTCTGTACTGTCTCCCAGGAAACCCATGTTGCACAGTTGATTAATCTTCCACATGATTCACTACCCCCTGTAAACGAATGCAACACGAAGGTGGGAGGATTTGGCTCTACAGGAAACCCACAAATATTGTGGGTGCAAGAAATTTCTGACAAATGTTATAAATGGGCCAGGAGACCTGATACTTTGAAAAGCCTATATTAGTCAGCTCTTTCAAGGGGGAACTCGAGGGGTCGCCTGCGCCGTCGCCACTCCTGTCGTTGTTCTCGCTCCCATCGCCGTTCTCGCTCCTGTCGCAGCTGAGGAGTTGTCAGACGAATCTGCTGCTCTCGTCACAGAGTCGGGAGTTCCGGCCTCACGGAAATCCCCAGGAACTCAACTGGGCTCGTGTGGTCTAGGGGCGTCACTTCTTCCCAGTCTCTTTGTGGTCATGGCGAGGCGGCAGAAGCAGAATTCAGTCCTTAGGTAGCTGAGGGTCTTCTCGGTGTTGTAGTGTCTCCCTTTTATCTGGATTTTGTGCTGGGTCATGGCTTTTGGGTCCGTTTGCAGGCAGCTGCACTTCGGTTTTGGAGCGGTGCACCATGGAAGTCCTTGGATTTTCCTATTAGGCGGGGCCGGCAGTTCGAGGAGCCGGTGGGAATGGCGACAGTCTAGCCCGACGGAAGGGGAGGGAACCTGGGGTTTTAGAGGGGGTATACAACTTGGAATAAGATTTTTGAGGGTACAAACTTTGGTACAAACAGCATAATTTTCTTAACAGACAGGTTACAACTGGCATAACATTTGAAACAGTACAACTTTTTTAACAAATGACAGACTGTGTAAGAAAATGGGAACCTCTTACATTTTATTCATTTCAACAAAGGTCTCACTTGCAAGTGTACCCAGTCGTTACAGGGACAGCAGATAATGTTCACTGGTATTTTAGATACTGGAGCCAATGTGGCCGTCATTTCTCAAGCCAAGTGGACCCCCACCTGGGCCCTCACAGAGGTGCCCCAAGCCCTCACTGGGACTGGGGGGAAGCAGTTGCAGTTACCAAAGTCACCACCTCATTCAAGTGATGGGACCAGAAGGCCATGTAGCTTGTGTAAATCTGTTTGTTGTGCTTGTGCCTATGGTGTTGTGGGGACAAGGTGTACTTTCACAATGGGGTTTCAAAACTGGATTTTTAACTGGGGCCATTGTGGTGCGCAACACCCTGAAATTAAGCTGGAAAACTGCGACACCTGTCTAGATGGACCAATGGCCCCTGCTGCTAGTTAAGTTAACACACTCACTGAACTTATCGAAGAACAACTTCAGAAGGGGCATTTAGTCCCCTCTACCAGTCCCTGAAATTTGCCTCTGTTTGTAATCAGAAAACAAAATGACAAGTGGTGCTTGCTCCACCACCTCCACAAAATCAACATTGTAACAAGGACATAGGAACGGTTCAGCCAGGTCTCCCATCTCCCACCATCATCCCCTGTAACTGGCATTTGACAGTCATTGACCTAAAAGACTGATTTTTTTACATCCTTCTGCATCCTGATGATGTTCCTAAATTTGACTGTTCTGTACCAAGCACTATAATGCTGCTCCCTTGCAAACCTATCACTGGGTAGTTCAACCTCACAGAATGAAAAACTCACCCACTATGTGTCAGTGGTTTGTTGCAAGGGTCCTCAGTCCCATTTGCCAAAATATGACTGATGTCCTTTTGTACCATGACGTGGATGACATTTTGATTGCAGCAAAAACCAAGAGGTTGTGGAGTAAGCCCTAGCCCTTGTCATTGCAGCTGTAACCCAAGCAGGACTCTGTGATGCTCCTGAAAAAATCCAGTGTCAACCCCCTTGGAAATACCTTGTCTGGCACATTCAGAACCAGTTTATTTCTTCTCAGCCTTTGTAAATTCAGACATTCACACCTTGCACAATGCCCAACATTTTTCAGGGACCATTAACTGGGTTCCCTCCTTATTAGTAATTGCAAATGCAGATCTAAGCCCTTTGTTTGATCTGTTAAAGGGTGAGCCAGATTTTCTATCACCCTGGAAGCTTACACCAGAAGCTTGCCAAGCATTGCTACAAGTAGCTAATGCTGTCTCAGATCAGCAAGCAGCCAGATGGGCCTCTGAGCTACCCTTTTCTTTGACAATCTTGAACCCAGCTAAACAACCCCATACTTTAATTTACCAGTGGGACCCTAAAGCGCCAGTCCCTTTGTTGATCTTAGAGTGGATATTTTTGACACACCAGGGGCAAACTATCAGCACCCAGCATGAAATGTTTGCTTTGCTTATTGTAAAAGCTTGACAAAGGTTAACCGCACTTGCTGGTGTAGATTTCTGTTCAAGCTACGGTTGTTCTGTTACTATGATTTATTTACAGAGGCTATTACAACAGTCTGAAGCATTTCAAAAAGCCCTGACTGACTTTTCTGGGCAACTTTCTATTCATGCCCCAAAGCACAAGCTCATAGCCAGTTTTAACCTCCTGATGAGGCCCTAAAGAAGCAAGATTCTGTTGCAAGCTGTAACTGTCTTTACAGATGGATCTAGTTGCACCCACAAGTCAGTGATGCTTTGGTGGATGTCCTGGTTTAGGGCAAATTTGGGAAGAAACCTCTGAATGGGGTTCCTCTGGAGAGCAAACCCAAATGGCCCCTCCCCCCAGACCGTCCAGGAAAAAGAACTTCCTCAGAGAAAAGTGGCAAAAATATTTATTTAATAAACAAAATACCCACAAGCATGAAGAATGAAAAAAATATGAAACAATAAAACCTCTCACTGCTCCATAGAGAGATGGCAAAACTGAGGAAGTCCTTGCCAGGAGTTAGCTTGGTTCTCTCAGTCTCTTATTGGTCCCAGTCCCTTTGGTGCTGGAAAATGCCGAGGTCCAGGCCCTGGTGGGCCACTGATGCCAGATCCCAGTCCTTCTCTGGGTTTTCAGTCCAGAGCAGATTTAAACAATCCTAAGAAAAAGGAAAAAAAAAAAAAAAAAGAAACAAAAACCGTCCAGGAAGCTTCTTTGCCTCAGCTAGCTAAACTAACTATAAGGGGAAAAAAACCTCTCTCTCTGGCCGCTGTCCATGTATCCCATGAAAACACAGTCCTGAGGAAGAGAGAAAGAAGAATGCGAAGGAGTGAACACTGTTTTCAAAACAAACTGCGCTCCTCTTCTTTCCATGCTTCACTCTCAGAACCCCTCTTAAAGGTACAGAACTCAGCATACAGCACACACAGAACAGATGATTTGGGGTACAGGCATCACAGTCACCCCAGGACAGTGGAACATAGATCACAAGTGATGGGATTCAGATGTAACTAGTGTTTCAGGTTCTCCTCAGATTGCTGAAATGGTAGATGTTGGGTGAGCCTTTCAGCCATTTGCTATCCCTTTCTTCCTAATAACAGACTCTGCTTATGTTGCAGGAATTGTCACGAGAGCTAAAGCTGCTGTACTCAAAAATGCATCCAACAAAGAATTATTTTGGTGGTTCCAACAACAAATAATTATTTTGGTAGTTACAACAACTTATTTTTCTTTTAGATGCCAGGAAATACCCCTACTTTGTAATGCATGTAAGGTCTCATGCAACTTTACCTGGTTTCATTACAGAGGGGTTTCATTGCAGTTAGTTAGATTTACTAATTTTACCTGTGCAAGTGTCACCTGATTGTTTTACCCAAGCAAAACATAGTCACTCTTTTTTTCCCCAGAATGCTGCAGCACTGGCATGCACCTGTGGTTTGACTCAGTGCCAAGCCTCTAGCATTGTGTCTGTGTGCCCAGACTGTCAAAGGCACTCCTTTCCCTCTCTTGCTGGAGATGTTAACCTTAGAGGACTCCAAAGTCATCAAATTTTGCAAACAGATATTATGCACTTTCCTGAATTTGGCACATTCAAATTTATTCACTCCTCTATAGACAATTTTTCAGGTGCATTGTTTGCCTCCTGTCACATGGCTGCATCAGCGAAAGATGTTTGCCATCACTTTGCAAGTGCCTTTGCAGTCCTGGGAATTCCCTCACAAATCAAAACTGACAATGGCCCAGCGTACATTTCCCAGAGGGTTGCTAACTTCCTTGCCCTCTGGAGGGTAACACACAGATTGGGGATTCTCCATTCCTCCACAGGCCAAACTATTATTGAGAAGGCCCACAGTTCATGTATGCATCTGTAATTACAACAAAAAGGGGGAATGAGCTACCCCAGCTGAGTGATTACAGAAGGCATTGTATGTTTTTAATTTTTAAAATTGCTCCCTTGAGGATCCTAACCCTCCAATGGTAAGGCATTTAACCAACATCTCCCAGTTAGAAGTTAAACAGAAGGCCCCAGCCCAGTTATTAGGGCCCTAGAAACCGGTAGGATTATGGGACCTTATCTCCTTGTCACATGGGGAAGAGGTTTTGTTCGTGTTTCCACAGAGAGTGGTCTGAAGTGAATCCCAGCTGAAAACATGAGACTCTTCAGAGAATCCTTGAATACCTCTCCTGAGAATCCGGATCACCCTATCACTCCATCACTGGTAAATCCAGGCACCGCAGCCTCAGTTCCAGAGACTGCTGAGGCCTTCTCCACCCGACCACCATTTCAGCCAACTTCTACTTGATTTGAGAAGACTCATTGATTTTACACTGCTCTTTGAATTCTGTGGCCAACTCACTCCAGAGACAGTAAGAGACAGCATTGCAAAACAAGCCTCTCTTCATGAACAGCAGTTGGAATGATTTAAGGAGAGACTTGAACTTGAGAACAACCCTATTCCTTGCTTTATTTGCAGAGACTATTCTCATCAAGTAGGGGTTTTGTGTCAGCCTCAAAAGTGTAACAAATGGTGGTAATGCATCTCAAACTGCCATCATAGTAACTGCCTGCAATGTGATCCTTTATGTTATTAGTGTGGTGATTGTATTAAGATTTGCATGTGGGCAGGAGTATGGCTGGCTCCCACACTGGCATTATTTGGGGTCAGATTTGCCCTTTCAAGCTAATCCTTTTGGTAGGACTCAGCCTTGACAATGGAGGAGTGATTGCAGTGCCACCCCTTCCAGATCATAATGTTTGGCTTATGTTAGCTGAAGCTTTAAATGAAACTATAACTGTGACCATTCATGACCTTCCCTGGTGATTCTTTCCAAACTTGCTTAATAGCTATGCCTTTTAGAGAAAAGTGAATGGGATACTTTATAACATTTGACAGCTCAAAAAGAATGTACTGCCCCAGGCCGAATTGAGACTGTGTGGTGCTGTAATGAAAGTTGGTGTAAAAAAGCAGGTGAACCAGCTGGATGGTATTTTTCTAATGACTGTGGTTGAGGGGTAGATAACATTAGGATCTTTCCTTCCCTTTACATTCAGCCACAAGAATAAGACATTTTTGAATTAATGCAGTCTTTTGCATGTTTCTTTCTAAATGATACTGCCAGCCTCTATAATGAGAGAAGATTTGGCCTTGATGTTTCAGGTACAGGAATTTATGCCAATGTTTCTGCCTGGTCTAATCATATCATGCCTCCACCAGTTATATCTGGAAGCTATGCTATTGGATTATTAGACAACATATTTTTAATATGTGGAAACAGAGCTTGGAAAGGAATACAAGGAAGGGCTGTAGGAGGTCCTTGCACTTCTGAGCGACTAACCATGTTTCACTCTTTACAAGAAAACTTACCATCTTTGCATGAGTTAGTACAAGCACAATGTAGTACACACATGTATAGCCCAGACTGTAATAATAGTATCAAGCTTGGAACCACGGAGCCTGAGTATTTGCCTCAATTATTCCATCCATTGGCAAAGCACATGCACTAAGAACTTTTAAAAACCTTGTCTGTTGGTTTGCAAAGCAAGCTAATGCTACTAGCTCAGCTTTAGCAGGTTTATTAACAGTCATAGATAACGTGAGACATGCTACACTGCAATTTAGAGCTGCAATTGGTGTTTTGCTTTTGGCACATAAGTGTGGTTGTGATGATTTTGAAGGCTTATGCTTTATGAACCTATCTGATAACTCTCAGTCTATCCACGCTTGCATACAGGCCTGTTGAGATAGAGTTATGAAATTAAGAGTTGTAGATGAAAGCAGCTGGCTCAGACATATACTCGAAGGACAGGGAGACAGGGAATTACTGGCTGGCTTAAGCACTTAGTTAAAATGGGAATTTATGTGTTAGCCATACTGCTGCTTATGATGATGTGCCTGCAATATGTTTCACAGTGTGCTCAGAGATGAATCGATAAGTCCACAAAAAAAGATTTGAATGAGTAGAAAAGAAGGGGGAGATGTAACGGTGCAGTTAGAGAGCAGGACTGACAGCTCTGCTCAGCTCATCACAGGAGTGGATATGTTAGCATTGGCAGGCCACAAGCCTTGGCAGGCAGTGTGGCTGTGGTAGACCCTACCCTGAAGAGGGAAGTAGAAGATAATGATTATGTTGAGTATGCTTAGCTTATGTAAGCTCATACACGCTTGTAGGGGTCTGTCCTTGCCTATACTTAAGCAACGTTATTGAGAAACATAAGATATGGTTGCTACAGTTCTTATTGCTTAAGTGAAAAGCAATTTATTAGTAACAGCTTAAAAGGCATATATATATTGAATCTTTGTGATCAATAAACTGACGTGCATCCAAGCAATCAGTCCTGTCTTTTGGATCACCATTAGCTGGTGCCCTTTAGCCCAGAAGAGGGGGCCCTGAGAGATTATTTCTCTCTACAGCTCCCTGAAAAGGGGCTGTAGCCAGCTGGGGCTCAGCATTCTCTCCTAGGCAACCAGGGAGACCATGAAAGCTCAAGGCCTCAACCTGCACCAGGGGAGATTCTGGGGAGGGACATCAGGAGGAATTTCTTCACAGGAAGGGTGATTCAATATGGGAATGGACTGCCTGAGCATGTGGTGGAATGTCAGTCCCTGGAGATTGGATGTGGCACGCAGTGCCGTGGTCCAGTTGACCATGTGGTGACTGGTCCAAGGTTGGACTCCACAATCACAGAGGCCTTTTCCAACAGAAATGATTCTGTGCTTCTCACAGCAGCCCAGCTTGCAGCTGAGCACAGGGCTGCCCCAGCTCCACAGGCATGCTGCCAGGCACTTTTCACCTGGGATTGCCTCTGTTTCCTGCTGAGCCTGATGTGAATGGGGAATAGGGATGCAGCTCATTGCTGAGCCCAGAGCTGGCCCATGCCCACGGTGGGGTGGGAAGCACCTCTGCTCCCTGGAAGATGCAGCTGCACTGACATGGCAGGACAATTTTGCAGTTTGCTCTGTCTGTCCATCTTTGGGGAGAGCTCTGGGCTCCAGGGTGTCATAGGCATTTTGGACACTTAGGAAAAAATTTTTTTTGCTGGGAGATGTGAGGAGACACTGCAACCTAAGGCCACTTCATTGCAAAGCGGCTTGGACCATGCACCTTGCTTAGTCCTTTTCCAGTGACACCAAGGCTTCACAGTCTTTGGACTGAACATGTTGCCATGTGCTGTCATAAAAGAGAAGGAAACAGGAGAACCAAGACAAGGGCATCTTCTATCTTCTGCTTGAGAGAGCAGCTGGGCAAAACTTCGTTGGTCCATCTGAGAGCCAAACCTTTCTTTTAATCAACTTTAATAAGATTATATTGTAAGCTCATACCTCTAATTTCTGAGGAACTATTTATCTGTTGTGTACCTCGGTGGGTTTCTGTTACACTCCTTGCACTGATGTTCTCACTTGCTGTACATGGGCAAAATGCCCCTTGCTATTGGCAGTCATGTGTGGAGGTGTTCAGGAATGCTGCTTCCCAAGCGCTTCAAATGTGCCACACACCTGAAGACTCAGCAGAGAACATTCTAAACAACCTGCTCTAGCTGATCCTGCTTGAGCCTAGAGTCTGGACTAGAAAATTTTGAGAAGTCCCTCCAAAACCTAACAATTCAATGATTCTGTGGTCACGTGTAGGTGCTGGAGCAGCAGCAGCTGCAGCTGGTGGGATTGATGAAATGATCAAGGAGGTCCCCAGACCCTGTTAAGTGATCCTGACATACCATGCTGCAAGTCAGCAAATTTGGGAGAAATTCTGAGGAAACTGTAACAAACAACTGTCAACCCATTTCAGGCTGCGTGTAAACAAACTTCCCTAAATAAAAACAGAAAATGTCGCTTTTCAGTGCAATTCTCTCTTTATAAGGAGACACAAATTTATGACTGGGTATAGGTTGCAGTGGCACTCCTGAGGATTCAAACAGACCTCTCTACAGGGAGAAGACAAAAGGAACGTTCAGCTGTGTGTTCTGAGACACTGCTTCAGGGTAAAGTCTTGCTCCTTCCTCACAATTGACTCCAATATTCAAAGACTTTCTTGAGCTTGGGAATAAATATATATAGATAAAGCCTAGGCTGGAGTTGGAGAAGTTGGAGATGTCCATGGAACATTCAGAGTTTAAGCATCCACTGAATGTTGCAGCACTTTAGTATTTTTTGTTATTCAGAAGGGCAAGGTCAGAGGGAATGATTTGGGAAAGCAACTCAGGCGAGCTCACCTGAAAATTAACATCAGATTTTGAAACAGAAGTAAGCAGGAAATTATTGAGTACCAAATCTTCACCCAGGATCTTGCAAAAAACCTTCTAGAAAAACAGAAGTGTGGTCTGTACACTAATCTCTGCTTGGGAAATCTAACAACTGTCTCTTCCTGGAGAGTATATAAACCCAGACAATCTGAGACTGCAGCACAGGCATTTGAGATCCTCTGTCACTTGGGACTGTGAGCGGGATCCTGTGCTGCTCTTTCTCACGGTAGGTTTTCTATGTATCTATTAAGTTAGATATTCAGTAAGATAGATATATTTGAATCTCATGGTATGGGTGATGCAGAAGGACTTTTCAGACACTTCTCTGCTTGATTTGGGGTAGCTGTGGGCATGCTCTGCCCACTACTGTAAAAAGTCCCTACTTGTGGTTCGTGTTCTCAGTTTCCAGCTCATTGGTCAGCACCTTCCTGATCCAGGGGTGAAAAAGAGAAAAAAGACCACATATCTTAGGTCAGAGCAGGGCTGTGTGCAGCTCAACATCCTGAATTCAATGGAAATGGAGAGATGAGGGTCAGGGAGAAGGATAAGAAAAGAGCAAATGTGCAAAGTGACTTGTCAAACCTTCAGCAGTCCTCAGGTCAGACTCTTCCCAGCCTGAGATGGGCTTTGTGCTTTAGAGGCTGTGGCAGCTTTCTCTCCCAGGAACCCTTGCAATTGCCTGTCCTAGCTGCCTTATTCCAAATGCTGATGATTTTAAATCATTCCACTGAGTGTCTGGCAGTGCAAATGAAATCATCCTTGCTATCCCAAACCTGTGCTGCCTCTGAAAGGAGACAAAGCCTCTAGCTCGGCTGCCAGCATCCCAGGGAGCTTTTCAGCAGTTTTCTCATAAAGGAATGATCTTACTGACTGCTGAAAATCACATCCCCACTGAGAAAGACAAAAGAGGACAGGTGGCTGTGCAAGAAATAGAAATTCCTGCACTGGTTCCTTTGACTGTACAGGAAAATCAATCATCAAAGCTAAGGATGGGCATCAGCAGGAAACCCAAACAACCTCAAGAAGGAGCTGCCCCTCAGAGCTTGCATTGCAGCAGCCATTGCGTTGATAAGATAGAGGTGTTCTCCCTCATGCTTGCTGCTATCATCGGCTTGGCCCCTTTCATTTTCTCTCTCCATGTGACTGCAAGTTCAGAATCTGGGGTTGGATATTGTGGAAACGCAAGGTTAGCAGCAGAACCCCCATTGTCCAATGTCAGCTGAGAGGCAGGACCCCAGGTGGATCATTTGGGGTTCAAGACTGGGTCAGAGTGGAAGAGCTGCGTGTCTGTGTGAACCTGGATGGGGCCAGAGACGTGTTGGAAGTGCAGCCTTGCTGTTCTTTCCCTGCCCAATGCCCCAGGAGATTAAAGCCCAGCTCAGCATTGCAGGGGGCTGAGCAGAGTCCCTACCCAGCTGCAGGTGTCTGCTGTGGGAAGGTGCTCAGAGCACGAGGGAGGTGGGCAAAGGTGACCTTGTCCCAGGGCTGTGCCTCAGTTGCAAGTTAACCTTGCTGTGAGAGCTGATTACACTCGTGGTGGGTTTGGCTCCTCCCTTCTACGGGCTGACTTCTCCCACTGCTGCCTCCTCTGGGCACCTAAACCCTGGTTTAGGTTTCACCCTTATTGCCCTCATGATTTTTCCATATCGTGGAGGACAGAAATTTCTCCTTTCCTGGTCTCTCATGATCCCCTCCTCTGTTAGCTCTGTCCCCTGCACAAGAAGGCTCCAGGCCATGTCCAGCTCTCTCCAAGCTGAGTGTCCCTCTCCATTTGCCTTCCAGGAGAGCAAGAGCCCTTCCCTGAAATCCTCCCACGATGCTGGGGCTGCTGCTGCTGCAGGTGTTGTCCAGCTGCCTCTGGCTGGGACACAGCGAGGTGTCGCTATCCTTTGCAAGTTGTCGTCAGTTTTTCTATGCAGGGGCCCCTCCAAACCGTGCTCTGGATGCACCAAGCTCGGTCAAGATCTGCCAGCGCTACAGCAACTCCTATCACTTTGCCACTCTTTATGACCGACGCAGGAGAATTCCAGTCTACTCTGCTTACATCTACTACCAGGGATTTGGCACTAGATCTAAATCATGGTTTGTTGAGCCCCAGGTGAGTGTCTGTCTTACCACACATCACCCTCCAGTCATTAAAAGATGACCTGCATCATTTAACCAATTTTTATCCCACTTCTCTACACACATGCAATTGAACACACTGAATGGGAATTTTCTCATTGAGCTTCAAACAGCTGCACCACATGGCTCCTCTGGTGCATCTGAGACATCAGCAGGAGAATGAGATGAATCATATCCCAAAGATGCCCAGTTTCCTGCCCTGACCTGACAGGAACAGCAAATCAGATTACTTGGCATTACATGACAAAGTCAAATGATTCCCCTCCCTGTGCCCTGCTGTGGTGAGTGGCCAAGTGATGGGAAAAAGGCATCCAAGAGAGGCTGCACTTGAAAGACCAACAGTCCTGCTGGGATCTGATCCCCACTTTTCCCTGAGCTGTTTTGTCATCCCTGATAGAGTTTATCTACTCCCAGTGAACAGTCCAAGAGGCTTTGTGAGTGGTGTGAGAGAAGTGAGGAGAAACTCAGAAGGAGGTGAGATGGCCCAGGGACAAAGCCTCAGGAGAAAAGACACTGGAGATGTGAGGGTCAGGTTAAGAGAGGAAGGATTTCTGAAGTGACATTTCAGGCAGTGAAGAGTGAGGAGCATCAGTGTCAGTCCAGTCAGAAGGCTGTGATCTCCATCCGTGGCCAGTGACCCCTGAGCACCTTTGGCTCAGGCTTGGTCCAGAAGGGTCCAGCAGACAGACAGAACTCCACAGGGTATGGAGCCCTCACCAATGTCTTTCAGAACTTTGGTAAGACAGGCCAGGGCAATGAAGGAATAGAAGAACAGCAAATTCAGGACCTCTATATGGGCAGAGTAGGAGGAGAGCTTTGGGTGAAAATGTGAAAGATCATAATGTCCAAAATCAAGAGGAGGGCCAAAGATGCTTCTCTAAAATGAACAACAAGGTATTGAAGCTTTGAGAAAAATAATCATTCGCACTTGTTACTCAAATGAACCTGAGCAAATAACCTGGTTTTGTTTTAGTGCAGCCTCTACATTAGGGAGGGAGAAAAACTTTTATCGTTTTGTAGAATCATAGAGTGGTTTGTGTGGGAAGGAATTTCATAGGTCATCTTAATCCAACTCCCCTGCATGGGCCAGGCTACTTGCTACTAGACTAGCATGCTCCAAACCCATCACTGGCCTTATCTTGACCCTGGACACAGGATACCTGAAAAACCTGTGAATTTGTCAACTTTCTTCAGAGGCCTTTTTGGAGGATTTAGTTTCCTCAGGACTCTTCTGGGATTACAGGCCCCTCTCAGAGGCTGATCATTTGTAATTTGTTTCCAGTGATGCTGCAGAAGATGCTCCCTGGCCCAGATCAGCTCTGATGCACATTCTTAGCACTGCTGTAATAGATTCCATTTACATTCAGATTTTTTGGCTTCCTGAGTAAAAATGTTCCTCTTTAAATGAACTATAGCCCTCCCAGGGAAACCTCAGCTCCAGGACTGATTTTCTAACACACCTCCCTGGGTATGGTGTTAGAGGAGGCAGCCTCTGGTGTTCCAGATGTGAGGTACACTTGTAGCAACAACACAAAACAATCACAGAATCTTAGAATAGCAGTGTGGCAGGAGGGAATGCAGGGAGAGCCCTGGGCAGATTTGGGCTGTGGAGAAAGGGGGAAAGGGAAGTAGGTTTGGTAGGGGAGGTTTCTCACCAAAGTCACCTTTCAATCCTAAGAGTGGAAAATGCTCCTTGTCCCATGCATGTGTCCATGCTCCCAGCACAGGCTGCAGGCTGGATCACAAAGGTCTCAAGTCAAAATGAGAGCAGATTCTGAGCTGCTTTCTCTTTAAAGGTTCTGTATTTAGGTAGGAGGAGCATGTGTATAATTTCTCTCATATTCATAAATTTTTCTGCAGTGAGAATTACAAAAAATGTAATTTTGACCATCACAGTCATCTGCTCCAGCGTAATCTGTTTCATTGCATGCATCCTCAGTACTGACACTTTTCCCTCTTCTTACCCTTTCAAGCTGATCAACTCAAGTTTTCCTAAGCAAATGGATACAGAGGAGTCCATCAGAGCTCGATACAAAATCCGTCCACAGATAATGGGCAGGAATCAGGCTCTCAACCAAGACTACAGCCACCTCCAAGGTTTGAACCGTGGTCACT
Organism: Sylvia atricapilla; assembly: GCF_009819655.1. Classification (NCBI taxonomy): domain Eukaryota; kingdom Metazoa; phylum Chordata; class Aves; order Passeriformes; family Sylviidae; genus Sylvia; species Sylvia atricapilla. The sequence goes on along the minus strand of NC_089144.1, from coordinate 20,418,600 downwards.
TGAGCCCCAGTGGCCACCAAAGGGGTCAGAACAGCAAGACGGCGACCTTCACCCTCACCAACATAGTGCCCCAGCACGCCGCACTCAACATGGGTACCTGGAATAACTATGAGAAAACAACAATGGCCCATAGAACTAGGAACTGTACAACCACCTACGTCATCACGGGTGCTGTGCCTGGGAAGAGCTACATCTCCAATAACAGGGTTAATGTACCCAGCCACATCTGGTCAGCTGCCTGCTGTGTGGTGGGCACACGGCCCAAGAAGGCTTGGGGAGCCATCGCTGAGAACGACAAGGACAAGGTGGAGGTCCTCAGCCTGGGAGATCTGGAGGCCAGGTTGACCCAGTTCTACGAAGGGGAAAAAATTATGCTGTTTACGAATGCTTGTCCCCGGTAATAAGGCTCACACTCTTAATAGAAACGGCTCACTGGCTTTTCTCATGTGTCACAGAATCACAGAATCACAAAATGGGTTGGTTTTGAAGGGACCTTAAAGCCTTAAAGATCATCTCATTCTGACCTGCATGCCATGGCAGGGACATCTTCCACTGCACCAGCTTGTTCCATGCCCTCCTCAGCCTGGCCTTAAATGGTTCCAGGGATGGGGCAGTCAAAACACCTCTGGGTAACTTTTACTCACACAACAGTCTGCTCATGGTAATTTACTTCTTTAGAATACCCCATCTAACCCTGCCCTCCCTCAGTGTGAAACCATTCCCTCTTGTCCTGTCACTCCATAGCCTTGTCCAAAGACCCTCTCCAGCCTTGTCTAAGACACATCCTTCAGGTACTGGACTCTCAGGAGTCTGCTCCAGGCTGAACAAGCCCAGCTCTCCCACCCTCTCTCCACAGCAGACATGCTCCAGCCCTCACAGCACCTTCATTACCTCCTCTGGACTCCAGTGCAAACCAAAAGCTTTGTATCCTGCCTGTGCTGTGGGCCCCAGAGCTGGAGGCAGCACTGCAGCTGGGGTCTCAGCAGAGCAGAGTAGTGTGGGACAAATGTCCTGTGCAGCGTCTGTGCTGCTTCCTTCTCTGGTGTGTTTCCAGCTCTGGCCCTCAGGGCACCTCCTCCTCGGCTCAAAGGCACCAAGATGTGAGCACAGCCAACAGCTGCTTTGCTTTGCTGCCCATCTCAGGAGAGAGCTCTTAGGGATGAGTCCTCTCCTCCTTAGCTGTCCCTTAGAGTGTGCAGCTGACTTGTCCCTCACCTCCTTAGGAAGGCTGTGGGACCAGGACACCTCACATTGCCCAGAGACCTTCTCTGGAGATCTCCATGTCTGCAGATACCCAAACCCCTACAACAGATGATACTGGACAATCTGCTCTAGCTGATCCTGCTTGAGCCTGGAGTCTGGACTAGAAGATCTTGAGAGGTCCCTCCAAAATACAAAAATTCAGTGATTCTGTGAACCTGGCACATGCTTTTCTTTGCTTGCTTTTGAAACTGCACCATGAGAGCAGCACCTGATGTATCAGCCAGGCAGGCTATGGCGTCAGATTTATAGAAAGCTTTGAGCAGCCAAAGCTGAATTCCTGGGATGCACTCCTAGGAAACCTGCATTCTCTGCTCTGCTTCTGAAGCTCTTCTGCAGATTTATGGGAAACTGATTTGGGCTAATGGATACAGTGATTGTAAAAGACCAATGTGTGCTACATTATTGAGTTTGCAAGAGCTTACAATAAAAGCTATTTCCTGCAGTGCTGCACTGGTGCATGGTCATATTTCATATAAACAACAGGTTGCTTATCCCTGAAAATTCTACCACCACCAGGAATATCACAGTGTCCTGAGCACTCTTGCATGATATTGGGTGTCCAAATGCAATCTGAAGATGCCATGACAGCCACACCAATGTAATCAGACACCAGTTATTCTCCTGGCAGTGGGCAAGAACAAAGTGGGCCAGAGTGCCAACAGCTCATATAAGCTGTGTCACTTCCAGAGGTGCCAGCTGGAGACTGGACTTGTCAGCTCAGGAGCTGTTGTTCATCATCCTCCTGGGTCTCATTGCTCAGCCAGGACCAACCTGTTTGGGGGCTGCACTAAAACAAAGGTTCTGGTGGAGATGCAGAGGGAGGCAGCCCCATGCAGATGTCTCCAGCTGTGCTGGGCTCCCAGCTCTGACTGCAGCCAGCAGAGCTCCAGGCCAGCCTCAGCTGCAGAGAGAGATGCACCCCGGGCCACTGCAGCTGCCCTGAGGTTTGGAGAACCCCACTGGGGCTGGCTGATGTGCTGCAGCATCCTGGGCAACACCCACCCCCAGCTGGGCCAGCAGCCACAGGCCAGGCCCATTCCCAGGGGCAGCTCCCAGGGCTCTGCACAGCTGACACAGGGACCCAGATCCCAGCACAGACACGGGGCACTGCCTGGGAGCACCATGGACTTCTGCTCCTGCTGCCTCCAGCTGCCAGAGCAGCAAGAGCCCTGCCTTGTGCCAGCTGGGCTACACAGAGACGTAGGACAAGATTTACTTTCTTAAGAGAGCAAAGTGATGACATCTCTCTCACCACCTTTTCTGGACAGCTCCTGAAATCCCAGGTCATCGCCTGGATGGATTTTTTCTCCTGGGATTGTTGCAAAGAGGTGAAGATAGTATAAAAGAAAGGCTTCATAAAATATGGTTTAGATGGTGATCCTCTAGCTAAGATAGAAGTAGCTTGTAAGTTCTCATAAAGAAGAGGCATAAGAATGAACCTATTCTTAGAGAGAAAAATAGTTTTGACCAGCATAAACAATGAATCTGTCCCATGAAAATCAGTGAAGAAATTTTGTAACCATATCTGAAGAGTGAAAATTTATACACGTATACAATAGCCCTTACTGACCAGTGAACTGAGTTTCACTCAATTAGGTTTAACAAAGTGCCTTCTGGATTTACATATAAATATGAGCTTTGTGACTAAATAATTGGCTTTCCTGCATGAGAACACTGAGTCCCGTCTCCTTATTTATTACAACAAGGATCAAATGCTGACACAGACCTTGATGGGATGAAAGCATCAGTGTGATTTCAGGCTGAGGCACCTCTGCAGACACCTCTGCTGAAAGTCAGGGGACTGTCTCTGACTTGACCACTCACACCTGCCACCAGCTGGGGCTGGAGACCACATTCATCCCCACCATTACTCATGCCATGACCCATTGCATCCTCTTTCCAGGCCCTGGAACCACTGGCTGCTTGACCAGCTCTCGTGGTTTGCCACTGGACAAACACCAGGCACACACAAAAGCTGCCCACTCACCCTCCACTGCCACAGCAGGGCAGAGGAGAGAAAAAACAATTAATGAAGGGTTCATGAGTTGAGATAAGGACTGGGAGAAAACACTGCCAGGGCAAAAACGGTTCCACATAGAGATAGAAAGGGAGTTGACTACTCTCAGAATCAGAGGAGGATAATGAGAACTAAAATAGCCCTTAAAAACAGCTTCACCCAACCCTTCCCTCCTTCCCAAAAACAGCACAGCAAGACAGAGTGTGGTGAATTTTGATCAGTTCATCACTCAAGGTTTTCTTCTGATGCTCAGGAAGTGGGGTCCGTCCCATGGGAGACAGTTCTCCTTGAACCTCTCCAGCGTGGCTCCACTCTCATGAGCAGCAGTCCAATCAAAACTGCTACAACATGATTCCCTCCCACAGGCACACAGTCCTCCCAAAAGTGCTGTGGCATGGATCATTCTTCCGTAGGATGAAGTCCTCCAAGATGAGGCAGCTCCTGCCTGGGAGCAGGGGACCCCTCTTTCCACCAGGTCTCCCACTGGATCACAGCCTCCTCCAGACATCCACCTGCTCCTGTGTGGGCACCACTCCCACAGGCTGTGGGTGGATCTCTGCATACCCTGTGGATCCTCTTGGGCAGCAGGGGCACAGCTGCTTCCCCATGGTCTTCACCACAGCCTCCAGAGGAATCTCAGCTCTGGCACCTGGAGCGTCTCCTGCCCCTCCCTCTACACTGACCTTGGTGTCCCCATGTTGTTTCCTTCACTTGTTCTCACCACCTCCTCTTCTCTGGATGGAATGAAATCTGCACGCCCCTCTTCATTTTGATTTTCTTCCCACATATGTTATCACTGCACACATTACCAACATCTCTAATTGGCCGAGCCTTGGCCAGCAGCATGTCCATCTTCAGAGCCATCAGGGATTGGATCTGCCAGACATGGTGAAAGCTTTTTGGCATCTCCTCACAGAAAGCGTCTCTATGGGCCCCCTGCTACCAAAAGCCAGGCTGTGCAAATCCTACACACCAAACCCAGAAGTGCCACCTCTATCAGCTTCCCACGCTCTTCCCAGCACCTTGACCCCTGGCAGGAATCAGAAATGCCCTGCCATCCACAGCCAGCTTGTGAAATACATGGGCAGCCCAAGAGAGAAAAGGAACCCCTTGCATTCTGCCTGATTTCATATATGACCAGTGTTGCTTTCCATCACTTCTAATCAGTGCTGGGGGACTGGGGAGGTCCCAGGGGCCTGGAGTTTGGTCATTGTCACACCCACCCACAAGAAGGGCTGCAAGGAGAATCTGGGCAACCACAGGCGTATCCACCTGACCTGGCTTCCCAGAAGGGTTATGGAGCAGATTGTCCTGAGTGGGATCACACGGCACATACAGGATCACCGAGGCATCAATCCCGGCCAGCAGGGCTTTAGGAAAGGCACGTCCTGCCCAGCAAACCTCATCTCCTTTGATCACCAGGTGACCGGCCCGGTGGCTGAGGGGGGAGGCTGCAGAAGTGCCTGCCTGGGCTTCAACAAAGCCTTTGGCACCATGTCTCACAGCATTCTCCTGGAAAAGCCCTCAGCCCACGGCTTGCAGAGGGGCTCTCTTGGCTGGCTCAGGAACTGTCTGGATGTCCATGCCCAGAGAGTGTTGGTGAACAGTGCCACATCCAGCTGGCGTCAGGCCACAGGCAGTGTCTCCCAGGGATCACTGCCAGGCCTAGTCCTCTTTAATATCTTTACTGATGATCTGGATGAGGGGATTCAGTGAAGCCTCAGTAAGATCACAGATGATACCAGGTTTGGTGGCAGACTCAGCCTGCTGGAGGGCTGGAAGGCTCTGGAGGGGAAGGCCTGTGAGGAGCAGCTGAGGTGTAGAGATGGAGCCAGAGAACAGGACTGAGGGCTCTGCTCAGCTCATCACAGGAGTGGACATGTTAACATTGGCAGGCCGTAGGCCTTGGCAGGCAGTGGGGCAGTGGCTAACCGTACCTTGAAAAGGGAAGCAGAAGATAATGATATGCTGATTATTTTTAGCTTATGTAAGCTTGTACATTCTTGTAGGGGTCTGTGCTTGCCTATAGTGAAGCAATGTTATTGAGAAATATGAGATATGGTTGCTACAGTTATTGTTGCTTAAGCGAAGTGCTATCGATTAGTAACAGCTGAAAAGGGGTATATATACTGAATCTTTGTGATCAATAAACTGAGTTTTTGCATGTGAGTAATCAGTGCCGCACCTTTAATTGGTGCCCACTGTGTGAGTGTGAGGACGGCCACTCAATGTGAGTGGCAGGTGACAATGCCACACGGAACTTCAGCGAGGGCACAGAGGAAGCAGGAGCCTGGCCGGCAATGAGCAGCTTGGAGGAAAGGGAGATGAGGTATGGGGAACTATGGGGAAGGGGGTGACAGCCCATGAGAAAGATGTATTTGAACCTACTACAGACCTGCTGGAAAAGCACAGCAATTCTTTGCTTTTGCATTATTTCAAAGCTATGCTCAAATGGACAGCATCTCAAGTCCCAGGAGTTACCTTGTCCACAATCTTTATGGCAGACTTTTGGGACAATGTGGGATGTAAACTATGGAATACCACAATGAAAGGAGATAAAATTGTTGCACAATTACTCCTCTCTTGGAGAGTGATTTTTGAGGCTTTAAAAGCCCAAGAAAAATTCCATGCAAAAGATAAAGGGGATGTCGCTTACCCTCCTGCTGCTGCAGAGCCTCAGAACTCTATAATCTGAAGAGGCCGTGTCTCTCCTGGTACAGACTTTAGCCCCTGCAACCTCGCCTCTTGCAACTAAGAGGGAAAAGGACTCCTCAAAATCTATAGGGGCATTTGCTGCTGGGTCTTGCCCAGATGACAGTGAAGACAGTGAAGGGGATCCTTTTAACCCTGAACCTGTCGACCCTGAAGAAGAGCCAGACCTTTATCCCCCTGATCCCGATCCCAATGACACCTGGGTTTGTCTGAATCATCAAGTCCTAAGGGAGGGGGGCTTGGACACTGCCAAAAGAATTGTTGCATTGGTCATGTTTTTGGGATGTGAAAACGAACTGCCCATTTGGAACAGAATCTTTCTCAAACATAAAGAGCTCTGGCAGGCAGTCACAGAGCATGGTGTCAGTTTGCCATATTTTACGAGCTTGCTGGATTTGGTGTTTGCAGCCCACATAATGCTGCTGCATGATTTAAGAACACTAGCCCACTTGCAGTTAAAGCCTGACTCAATATGCATTATGGGAAAAGGAGAGGGAGAAAAGCTTGTGGAACCTTCCTATATCTTATATGGGTCATGTTAATCAGACCCTCGCAGCTCTCACACTTCACTTATGGGAATGGGACCATACTCAAATCCCACTGACCGTCCTCAGGACTGCCCAAGAGAAGTCCTCGAGGGAGTCCGGGATGCAGCTCATCAGGCTTTTTTTATAGTCTCTGATGCAAAACCGCCTCAGAAAGCATTCACAACCATAGTCCAGGGACCCCAGGAGCCCTATATATTTTATTGACTGCCTTAAGCAAGCCCTTGAACATCAAACTGATAACCCAGAGGTTCATGAAATTTTGCTTTTAAAACTTGCTGTTGAAAATGCAAAGGCTGACTGTAAAAAAACTCCCTAAGTCTTTACCTTACCATGACCCAGCCCTGACTGAAATGGTTGAAGAGTATAACCATATCGGCACATTAGAATATTAATATGAAGCCATGGCCACAACTTTTGCAGCCATTAAAGGTCCCTCTAGGACTGCAGAAGTTTATTTTTGCTCGGGCCAAACCTGGCCACTTCAAAAGAGACTGCCCTGCTTTAAAACAAGAGAAGCCCGAATCCACAGTCGTGTGCTCACAATGCCATAGCGGCCTGCATTTTTCTAACCAATGTTGCTCTAAGTATGAATCTAAAGGTCACCAGATCCTGGGAAACCAGAACCAGAGCATGGGATGGCACCATGCTCAGACACAAATGCCTCAGCCGCTGCAGACACTGCCACCACAGATGCTGACTGCAGGTTCCCAGCAGAGAGGTCGCCTCAAGTCTTCGCCCAGCAGGTGCAAGCAGCTCCAGATTTGACTTGGCAACCTCAATTACAGTAACATTACTCGATTCTTCTGTTCATCTACTTTCTACAGGAATTTTTGGACCACCTGGGCCCCAGAAAAGTGCCTTCCTTTTAGGGAGATCATCAACTGCCCTTCCAGGACTTTTTGTACTCCCTGGAGTCATAGACACAGACAGTAATGATGAAATTAAGATAACGGCATGGACCCCTTTTCCACTCTGTACTGTCTCCCAGGAAACCCATGTTGCACAGTTGATTAATCTTCCACATGATTCACTACCCCCTGTAAACGAATGCAACACGAAGGTGGGAGGATTTGGCTCTACAGGAAACCCACAAATATTATGGGTGCAAGAAATTTCTGACAAATGTTATAAATGGGCCAGGAGACCTGATACTTTGAAAAGCCTTTATTAGTCAGCTCTTTCAAGGGGGAACTCGAGGGGTCGCCTGCGCCGTCGCCACTCCTGTCATTGTTCTCGCTCCCAGCACCGTTCTCGCTCCTGTCGCCGCTGAGGAGTTGTCAGACGAATCTGCTGCTCTCGTCACAGAGTCGGGAGTTCCAGCCTCACGGAAATCCCCAGGAACTCAACTGGGCTCGTGTGGTCTAGGGGCGTCACTTCTTCCCAGTCTCTTTGTGGTCATGGCGAGGCGGCAGAAGCAGAATTCAGTCCTTAGGTAGCTGAGGGTCTTCTCGGTGTTGTAGTGTCTCCCTTTTATCTGGATTTTGTGCTGGGTCATGGCTTTTGGGTCCGTTTGCAGGCAGCTGCACTTCGGTTTTGGAGTGGTGCACCATGGAAGTCCTTGGATTTTCCTATTAGGCGGGGCCAGCAGTTCGAGGAGCCGGTGGGAATGGCGACAGTCTAGCCCGACGGAAGGGGAGGGAACCCGGGGTTTTAGAGGGGGTATACAACTTGGAATAAGATTTTTGAGGGTACAAACTTTGGTACAAACAGCATAATTTTCTTAACAGACAGGTTACAACTGGCATAACATTTGAAACAGTACAACTTTTTTAACAAATGACAGACTGTGTAAGAAAATGGGAACCTCTTACATTTTATTCATTTCAACAAAGGTCTCACTTGCAAGTGTACCCAGTCGTTACAGGGACAGCAGATAATGTTCACTGGTATTTTAGATACTGGAGCCAATGTGGCCGTCATTTCTCAAGCCAAGTGGACCCCCACCTGGGCCCTCACAGAGGTGCCCCAAGCCCTCACTGGGACTGGGGGAAGCAGTTGCAGTTACCAAAGTCACCACCTCATTCAAGTGATGGGACCAGAAGGCCATGTAGCTTGTGTAAATCTGTTTGTTGTGCTTGTGCCTATGGTGTTGTGGGGACAAGGTGTACTTTCACAATGGGGTTTCAAAACTGGATTTTTAACTGGGGCCATTGTGGTGCGCAACACCCCGAAATTAAGCTGGAAAACTGCGACACCTGTCTAGATGGACCAATGGCCCCTGCTGCTAGTTAAGTTAACACACTCACTGAACTTATCGAAGAACAACTTCAGAAGGGGCATTTAGTCCCCTCTACCAGTCCCTGAAATTTGCCTCTGTTTGTAATCAGAAAACAAAATGACAAGTGGTGCTTGCTCCACCACCTCCACAAAATCAACATTGTAACGAGGACATAGGAACCGTTCAGCCAGGTCTCCCATCTCCCACCATCATCCCCTGTAACTGGCATTTGACAGTCATTGACCTAAAAGACTGATTTTTTTACATCCTTCTGCATCCTGATGATGTTCCTAAATTTGACTGTTCTGTACCAAGCACTATAATGCTGCTCCCTTGCAAACCTATCACTGGGTAGTTCAACCTCACAGAATGAAAAACTCACCCACTATGTGTCAGTGGTTTGTTGCAAGGGTCCTCAGTCCCATTTGCCAAAATATGACTGATGTCCTTTTGTACCATGACGTGGATGACATTTTGATTGCAGCAAAAAACCAAGAGGTTGTGGAGTAAGCCCTAGCCCTTGTCATTGCAGCTGTAACCCAAGCAGGACTCTGTGATGCTCCTGAAAAAATCCAGTGTCAACCCCCTTGGAAATACCTTGTCTGGCACATTCAGAACCAGTTTATTTCTTCTCAGCCTTTGTAAATTCAGACATTCACACCTTGCACAATGCCCAACATTTTTCAGGGACCATTAACTGGGTTCCCTCCTTATTAGTAATTGCAAATGCAGATCTAAGCCCTTTGTTTGATCTGTTAAAGGGTGAGCCAGATTTTCTATCACCCTGGAAGCTTACACCAGAAGCTTGCCAAGCATTGCTACAAGTAGCTAATGCTGTCTCAGATCAGCAAGCAGCCAGATGGGCCTCTGAGCTACCCTTTTCTTTGATAATCTTGAACCCAACTAAACAACCCCATACTTTAATTTACCAGTGGGACCCTAAAGCGCCAGTCCCTTTGTTGATCTTAGAGTGGATATTTTTGACACACCAGGGGCAAACTATCAGCACCCAGCATGAAATGTTTGCTTTGCTTATTGTAAAAGCTCCACAAAGGTTAACCGCACTTGCTGGTGTAGATTTCTGTTCAAGCTACGGTTGTTCTGTTACTATGATTTATTTACAGAGGCTATTACAACAGTCTGAAGCATTTCAAAAAGCCCTGACTGACTTTTCTGGGCAACTTTCTATTCATGCCCCAAAGCACAAGCTCATAGCCAGTTTTAACCTCCTGATGAGGCCCTAAAGAAGCAAGATTCTGTTGCAAGCTGTAACTGTCTTTACAGATGGATCTAGTTGCACCCACAAGTCAGTGATGCTTTGGTGGATGTCCTGGTTTAGGGCAAATTTGGGAAGAAACCTCTGAATGGGGTTCCTCTGGAGAGCAAACCCAAATGGCCCCTCCCCCCAGCCCGTCCAGGAAAAAGAACTTCCTCAGAGAAAAGTGGAAAAAATATTTATTTAATAAACAAAATACCCACAAGCATGAAGAATGAAAAAAATATGAAACAATAAAACCTCTCACTGCTCCATAGAGAGATGGCAAAACTGAGGAAGTCCTTGCCAGGAGTTAGCTTGGTTCTCTCAGTCTCTTATTGGTCCCAGTCCCTTTGGTGCTGGAAAATGCCGAGGTCCAGGCCCTGGTGGGCCACTGATGCCAGATCCCAGTCCTTCTCTGGGTTTTCAGTCCAGAGCAGATTTAAACAATCCTAAGAAAAAGGAAAAAAAAAAAAAAAAAAAGAAACAAAAACAGTCCAGGAAGCTTCTTTGCCTCAGCTAGCTAAACTAACTATAAGGGGAAAAAAACCTCTCTCTCTGGCCGCTGTCCATGTATCCCATGAAAACACAGTCCTGAGGAAGAGAGAAAGAAGAATGCGAAGGAGTGAACACTGTTTTCAAAACAAACTGCGCGCCTCTTCTTTCCATGCTTCACTCTCAGAACCCCTCTTAAAGGTACAGAACACAGCATACAGCACACACAGAACAGATGATTTGGGGTACAGGCATCACAGTCACCCCAGGACAGTGGAACATAGATCACAAGTGATGGGATTCAGATGTAACTACTGTTTCAGGTTCTCCTCAGATTGCTGAAATGGTAGATGTTGGGTGAGCCTTTCAGCCATTTGCTATCCCTTTCTTCCTAATAACAGACTCTGCTTATGTTGCAGGAATTGTCACGAGAGCTAAAGCTGCTGTACTCAAAAATGCATCCAACAAAGAATTATTTTGGTGGTTCCAACAACAAAGAATTATTTTGGTAGTTACAACAACTTATTTTTCTTTTAGATGCCAGGAAATACCCCTACTTTGTAATGCATGTAAGGTCTCATGCAACTTTACCTGGTTTCATTACAGAGGGGTTTCATTGCAGTTAGTTAGATTTACTAATTTTACCTGTGCAAGTGTCACCTGATTGTTTTACCCAAGCAAAACATAGTCACTCTTTTTTTCCCCAGAATGCTGCAGCACTGGCATGCACCTGTGGTTTGACTCAGTGCCAAGCCTCTAGCATTGTGTCTGTGTGCCCAGACTGTCAAAGGCACTCCTTTCCCTCTCTTGCTGGAGATGTTAACCTTAGAGGACTCCAAAGTCATCAAATTTTGCAAACAGATATTATGCACTTTCCTGAATTTGGCACATTCAAATTTATTCACTCCTCTATAGACAATTTTTCAGGTGCATTGTTTGCCTCCTGTCACATGGCTGCATCAGCGAAAGATGTTTGCCATCACTTTGCAAGTGCCTTTGCAGTCCTGGGAATTCCCTCACAAATCAAAACTGACAATGGCCCAGCGTACATTTCCCAGAGGGTTGCTAACTTCCTTGCCCTCTGGAGGGTAACACACAGATCGGGGATTCTCCATTCCTCCACAGGCCAAACTATTATTGAGAAGGCCCACAGTTCATGTATGCATCTGTAATTACAACAAAAAGGGGGAATGAGCTACCCCAGCTGAGTGATTACAGAAGGCATTGTATGTTTTTAATTTTTAAAATTGCTCCCTTGAGGATCCTAACCCTCCAATGGTAAGGCATTTAACCAACATCTCCCAGTTAGAAGTTAAACAGAAGGCCCCAGCCCAGTTATTAGGGCCCTAGAAACCAGTAGGATTATGGGACCTTATCTCCTTGTCACATGGGGAAGAGGTTTTGTTTGTGTTTCCACAGAGAGTGGTCTGAAGTGGATCCCAGCTGAAAACATGAGACTCTTCAGAGAATCCTTGAATACCTCTCCTGAGAATCCGGATCACCCTATCACTCCATCACTGGTAAATCCAGGCACCGCAGCCTCAGTTCCAGAGACTGCTGAGGCCGTCTCCACCCGACCACCATTTCAGCCAACTTCTACTTGATTTGAGAAGACTCATTGATTTTACACTGCTCTTTGAATTCTGTGGCCAACTCGCTCCAGAGACAGTAAGAGACAGCATTGCAAAACAAGCCTCTCTTCATGAACAGCAGTTGGAATGATTTAAGGAGAGACTTGAACTTGAGAACAACCCTATTCCTTGCTTTATTTGCAGAGACTATTCTCATCAAGTAGGGGTTTTGTGTCAGCCTCAAAAGTGTAACAAATGGTGGTAATGCATCTCAAACTGCCATCATAGTAACTGCCTGCAATGTGATCCTTTATGTTATTAGTGTGGTGATTGTATTAAGATTTGCATGTGGGCAGGAGTATGGCTGGCTCCCACACTGGCATTATTTGGGGTCAGATTTGCCCTTTCAAGCTAATCCTTTTGGTAGGACTCAGCCTTGACAATGGAGGAGTGATTGCAGTGCCACCCCTTCCAGATCATAATGTTTGGCTTATGTTAGCTGAAGCTTTAAATGAAACTATAACTGTGACCATTCATGACCTTCCCTGGTGATTCTTTCCAAACTTGCTTAATAGCTATGCCTTTTAGAGAAAAGTGAATGGGATACTTTATAACATTTAACAGTTCAAAAAGAATGTACTGCCCCAGGCCGAATTGAGACTGTGTGGTGCTGTAATGAAAGTTGGTGTAAAAAAGCAGGTGAACCAGCTGGATGGTATTTTTCTAATGACTGTGGTTGAGGGGTAGATAACATTAGGATCTTTCCTTCCCTTTACATTCAGCCACAAGAATAAGACATTTTTGAATTAATGCAGTCTTTTGCATGTTTCTTTCTAAATGATACTGCCAGCCTCTATAATGAGAGAAGATTTGGCCTTGATGTTTCAGGTACAGGAATTTATGCCAATGTTTCTGCCTGGTCTAATCATATCATGCCTCCACCAGTTATATCTGGAAGCTATGCTATTGGATTATTAGACAACATATTTTTAATATGTGGAAACAGAGCTTGAAAAGGAATACCAGGAAGGGCTGTAGGAGGTCCTTGCACTTCTGAGCGACTAACCATGTTTCACTCTTTACAAGAAAACTTACCATCTTTGCATGAGTTAGTACAAGCACAATGTAGTACACACATGTATAGCCCAGACTGTAATAATAGTATCAAAGCTTGGAACCACGGAGCCTGAGTATTTGCCTCAATTATTCCATCCATTGGCAAAGCACATGCACTAAGAACTTTTAAAAACCTTGTCTGTTGGTTTGCAAAGCAAGCTAATGCTACTAGCTCAGCTTTAGCAGGTTTATTAACAGTCATAGATAACGTGAGACATGCTACACTGCAATTTAGAGCTGCAATTGGTGTTTTGCTTTTGGCACATAAGTGTGGTTGTGATGATTTTGAAGGCTTATGCTTTATGAACCTATCTGATAACTCTCAGTCTATCCACGCTTGCATACAGGCCTGTTGAGATAGAGTTATGAAATTAAGAGTTGTAGATGAAAGCAGCTGGCTCAGACATATACTCGAAGGACAGGGAGACAGGGAATTACTGGCTGGCTTAAGCACTTAGTTAAAATGGGAATTTATGTGTTAGCCATACTGCTGCTTATGATGATGTGCCTGCAATATGTTTCACAGTGTGCTCAGAGATGAATCGATAAGTCCACAAAAAAAGATTTGAATGAGTAGAAAAGAAGGGGGAGATGTAACGGTGCAGTTAGAGAGCAGGACTGACAGCTCTGCTCAGCTCATCACAGGAGTGGATATGTTAGCATTGGCAGGCCACAAGCCTTGGCAGGCAGTGTGGCTGTGGTAGACCCTACCCTGAAGAGGGAAGTAGAAGATAATGATTATGTTGAGTATGCTTAGCTTATGTAAGCTCATACACGCTTGTAGGGGTCTGTCCTTGCCTATACTTAAGCAACGTTATTGGGAAACATAAGATATGGTTGCTACAGTTCTTATTGCTTAAGTGAAAAGCAATTTATTAGTAACAGCTTAAAAGGTATATATATATTGAATCTTTGTGATCAATAAACTGACGTGCATCCAAGCAATCAGTCCTGTCTTTTGGATCACCATTAGCTGGTGTCCTTTAGCCCAGAAGAGGGGGCCCTGAGAGATTATTTCTCTCTACAGCTCCCTGAAAAGGGGCTGTAGCCAGCTGGGGCTCAGCATTCTCTCCTAGGCAACCAGTGAGACCATGAGTGGACAAGGCCTCAACCTGCAGGAGCGGAGATTCTGGGGAGGGACATCAGGAGGAATTTCTTCACAGGAAGGGAGATTCAATATGGGAATGGGCTGCCTGAGCATGTGGTCAGTCCCTGGAGATTGGATGTGGCACGTGGTGCCATGGTCCAGTTGACCTCGTGGTGACTGGTCCAAGGTTGGACTCCACAATCACAGAGGCCTTTTCCAACAGAAATGATTCTGTGCTTCTCACAGCAGCCCAGCTTGCAGCTGAGCACAGGACTGCCCCAGCTCCACAGGCATGCTGCCAGGCACTTTTCACCTGGGATTGCCTCTGTTTCCTGCTGAGCCTGATGTGAATGGGGAATAGGGATGCAGCTCATTGCTGAGCCCAGAGCTGGCCCATGCCCACGGTGGGGTGGGAAGCACCTCTGCTCCCTGGAAGATGCAGCTGCACTGACATGGCAGGACAATTTTGCAGTTTGCTCTGTCTGTCCATCTTTGGGGAGAGCTCTGGGCTCCAGGGTGTCATAGGCATTTTGGACACTTAGGAAAAAATTTTTTTTGCTGGGAGATGTGAGGAGACACTGCAACCTAAGGCCACTTCATTGCAAAGCGGCTTGGACCATGCACCTTGCTTAGTCCTTTTCCAGTGACACCAAGGCTTCACAGTCTTTGGACTGAACATGTTGCCATGTGCTGTCATAAAAGAGAAGGAAACAGGAGAACCAAGACAATGGCATCTTCTATCTTCTGCTTGAGAGAGCAGCTGGGCAAAACTTCGTTGGTCCATCTGAGAGCCAAACCTTTCTTTTAATCAACTTTAATAAGATTATATTGTAAGCTCATACCTCTAATTTCTGAGGAACTATTTATCTGTTGTGTACCTCGGTGGGTTTCTGTTACACTCCTTGCACTGATGTTCTCACTTGCTGTACATGGGCAAAATGCCCCTTGCTATTGGCAGTCATGTGTGGAGGTGTTCAGGAATGCTGCTTCCCAAGCGCTTCAAATGTGCCACACACCTGAAGACTCAGCAGAGAACATTCTAAACAACCTGCTCTAGCTGATCCTGCTTGAGCCTAGAGTCTGGACTAGAAAATTTTGAGAAGTCCCTCCAAAACCTAACAATTCAATGATTCTGTGGTCACGTGTAGGTGCTGGAGCAGCAGCAGCTGCAGCTGGTGGGATTGATGAAATGATCAAGGAGGTCCCCAGACCCTGTTAAGTGATCCTGACATACCATGCTGCAAGTCAGCAAATTTGGGAGAAATTCTGAGGAAACTGTAACAAACAACTGTCAACCCATTTCAGGCTGCGTGTAAACAAACTTCCCTAAATAAAAACAGAAAATGTCTCTTTTCAGTGCAATTCTCTCTTTATAAGGAGACACAAATTTATGACTGGGTATAGGTTGCAGTGGCACTCCTGAGGATTCAAACAGACCTCTCTACAGGGAGAAGACAAAAGGAACGTTCAGCTGTGTGTTCTGAGACACTGCTTCAGGGTAAAGCCTTGCTCCTTCCTCACAATTGACTCCAATATTCAAAGACTTTCTTGAGCTTGGGAATAAATATATATAGATAAAGCCTAGGCTGGAGTTGGAGATGTCCATGGAACATTCAGAGTTTAAGCATCCACTGAATGTTGCAGCACTTTAGTATTTTTTGTTATTCAGAAGGGCAAGGTCAGAGGGAATGATTTGGGAAAGCAACTCAGGCGAGCTCACCTGAAAATTAACATCAGATTTTGAAACAGAAGTAAGCAGGAAATTATTGAGTACCAAATCTTCACCCAGGATCTTGCAAAAAACCTTCTAGAAAAACAGAAGTGTGGTCTGTACACTAATCTCTGCTTGGGAAATCTAACAACTGTCTCTTCCTGGAGAGTATATAAACCCAGACAGTCTGAGACTGCAGCACAGGCATTTGAGATCCTCTGTCACTTGGGACTGTGAGCGGGATCCTGTGCTGCTCTTTCTCACGGTAGGTTTTCTATGTATCTATTAAGTTAGATATTCAGTAAGATAGATATATTTGAATCTCATGGTATGGGTGATGCAGAAGGACTTTTCAGACACTTCTCTGCTTGATTTGGGGTAGCTGTGGGCATGCTCTGCCCACTACTGTAAAAAGTCCCTACTTGTGGTTCGTGTTCTCAGTTTCCAGCTCATTGGTCAGCACCTTCCTGATCCAGGGGTGAAAAAGAGAAAAAAGACCACATATCTTAGGTCAGAGCAGGGCTGTGTGCAGCTCAACATCCTGAATTCAATGGAAATGGAGAGATGAGGGTCAGGGAGAAGGATAAGAAAAGAGCAAATGTGCAAAGTGACTTGTCAAACCTTCAGCAGTCCTCAGGTCAGACTCTTCCCAGCCTGAGATGGGCTTTGTGCTTTAGAGGCTGTGGCAGCTTTCTCTCCCAGGAACCCTTGCAATTGCCTGTCCTAGCTGCCTTATTCCAAATGCTGATGATTTTAAATCATTCCACTGAGTGTCTGGCAGTGCAAATGAAATCATCCTTGCTATCCCAAACCTGTGCTGCCTCTGAAAGGAGACAAAGCCTCTAGCTTGATTGCCAGCATCCCAGGGAGCTTTTCAGCAGTTTTCTCATAAAGGAATGATCTTACTGACTGCTGAAAATCACATCACCACTGAGAAAGACAAAAGAGGACAGGTGGCTGTGCAAGAAATAGAAATTCCTGCACTGGTTCCTTTGACTGTACAGGAAAATCAATCATCAAAGCTAAGGATGGGCATCAGCAGGAAACCCAAACAACTTCAAGAAGGAGCTGCCCCTCAGAGCTTGCATTGCAGCAGCCACTGCGTTGATAAGATAGAGGTGTTCTCCCTCATGCTTGCTGCTATCATCGGCTTGGCCCCTTTCATTTTCTCTCTCCATGTGTCTGCAAGTTCAGAATCTGGGGTTGGATATTGTGGAAACGCAGGGTGAGCAGCAGGACCCCCATTGTCCAATGTCAGCTGAGAGGCAGGACCCCAGGTGGATCATTTGGGGTTCAAGACTGGGTCAGAGTGGAAGAGCTGCGTGTCTGTGTGAACCTGGATGGGGCCAGAGACGTGTTGGAAGTGCAGCCTTGCTGTTCTTTCCCTGCCCAATGCCCCAGGAGATTAAAGCCCAGCTCAGCATTGCAGGGGGCTGAGCAGAGTCCCTACCCAGCTGCAGGTGTCTGCTGTGGGAAGGTGCTCAGAGCACGAGGGAGGTGGGCAAAGGTGACCTTGTCCCAGGGCTGTGCCTCCGTTGCAAGTTAACCTTGCTGTGAGAGCTGATTACCCTCGTGGTGGGTTTGGCTCCTCCCTTCTACGGGCTGACTTCTCCCACTGCTGCCTCCTCTGGGCACCTAAACCCTGGTTTAGGTTTTACCCTTATTGCCCTCATGATTTTTCCATATCCTGGAGGACAGAAATTTCTCCTTTCCTGGTCTCTCATGATCCCCTCCTCTGTTAGCTCTGTCCCCTGCACGAGAAGGCTCCAGGCCATGTCCAGCTCTCTCCAAGCTGAGTGTCCCTCTCCATTTGCCTTCCAGGAGAGCAAGAGCCCTTCCCTGAAATCCTCCCACGATGCTGGGGCTGCTGCTGCTGCAGGTGTTGTCCAGCTGCCTCTGGCTGGGACACAGCGAGGTGTCGCTATCCTTTGCAAGTTGTCGTCAGTTTTTCTATGCAGGGGCCCCTCCAAACCGTGCTCTGGATGCACCAAGCTCGGTCAAGATCTGCCAGCGCTACAGCAACTCCTATCACTTTGCCACTCTTTATGACCGACGCAGGAGAATTCCAGTCTACTCTGCTTACATCTACTACCAGGGATTTGGCACTAGATCTAAATCATGGTTTGTTGAGCCCCAGGTGAGTGTCTGTCTTACCACACATCACCCTCCAGTCATTAAAAGATGACCTGCATCATTTAACCAATTTTTATCCCACTTCTCTACACACATGCAATTGAACACACTGAATGGGAATTTTCTCATTGAGCTTCAAACAGCTGCACCACATGGCTCCTCTGGTGCATCTGAGACATCAGCAGGAGAATGAGATGAATCATATCCCAAAGGTGCCCAGTTTCCTGCCCTGACCTGACAGGAACAGCAAATCAGATTACTTGGCATTACATGACAAAGTCAAATGATTCCCCTCCCTGTGCCCTGCTGTGGTGAGTGGCCAAGTGATGGGAAAAAGGCATCCAAGAGAGGCTGCACTTGAAAGACCAACAGTCCTGCTGGGATCTGATCCCCACTTTTCCCTGAGCTGTTTTGTCATCCCTGATAGAGTTTATCTACTCCCAGTGAACAGTCCAAGAGGCTTTGTGAGTGGTGTGAGAGAAGTGAGGAGAAACTCAGAAGGAGGTGAGATGGCCCAGGGACAAAGCCTCAGGAGAAAAGACACTGGAGATGTGAGGGTCAGGTTAAGAGAGGAAGGATTTCTGAAGTGACATTTCAGGCAGTGAAGAGTGAGGAGCATCAGTGTCAGTCCAGTCAGAAGGCTGTGATCTCCATCCGTGGCCAGTGACCCCTGAGCACCTTTGGCTCAGGCTTGGTCCAGAAGGGTCCAGCAGACAGACAGAACTCCACAGGGTATGGAGCCCTCACCAATGTCTTTCAGAACTTTGGTAAGACAGGCCAGGGCAATGAAGGAATAGAAGAACAGCAAATTCAGGACCTCTATATGGGCAGAGTAGGAGGAGAGCTTTGGGTGAAAATGTGAAAGATCATAATGTCCAAAATCAAGAGGAGGGCCAAAGATGCTTCTCTAAAATGAACAACAAGGTATTGAAGCTTTGAGAAAAATAATCATTCGCACTTGTTACTCAAATGAACCTGAGCAAATAACCTGGTTTTGTTTTAGTGCAGCCTCTACATTAGGGAGGGAGAAAAACTTTTATCGTTTTGTAGAATCATAGAGTGGTTTGTGTGGGAAGGAATTTCATAGGTCATCTTAATCCAACTCCCCTGCATGGGCCAGGCTACTTGCTACTAGACTAGCATGCTCCAAACCCATCACTGGCCTTATCTTGACCCTGGACACAGGATACCTGAAAAACCTGTGAATTTGTCAACTTTCTTCAGAGGCCTTTTTGGAGGATTTAGTTTCCTCAGGACTCTTCTGGGATTACAGGCCCCTCTCAGAGGCTGATCATTTGTAATTTGTTTCCAGTGATGCTGCAGAAGATGCTCCCTGGCCCAGATCAGCTCTGATGCACATTCTTAGCACTGCTGTAATAGATTCCATTTACATTCAGATTTTTTGGCTTCCTGAGTAAAAATGTTCCTCTTTAAATGAACTGCAGCCCTCCCAGGGAAACCTCAGCTCCAGGACTGATTTTCTAACACACCTCCCTGGGTGTGGTGTTAGAGGAGGCAGCCTCTGGTGTTCCAGATGTGAGGTACACTTGTAGCAACAACACAAAACAATCACAGAATCTTAGAATAGCAGTGTGGCAGGAGGGAATGCAGGGAGAGCCCTGGGCAGATTTGGGCTGTGGAGAAAGGGGGAAAGGGAAGTAGGTTTGGTAGGGGAGGTTTCTCACCAAAGTCACCTTTCAATCCTAAGAGTGGAAAATGCTCCTTGTCCCATGCATGTGTCCATGCTCCCAGCACAGGCTGCAGGCTGGATCACAAAGGTCTCAAGTCAAAATGAGAGCAGATTCTGAGCTGCTTTCTCTTTAAAGGTTCTGTATTTAGGTAGGAGGAGCATGTGTATAATTTCTCTCATATTCATAAATTTTTCTGCAGTGAGAATTACAAAAAATGTAATTTTGACCATCACAGTCATCTGCTCCAGCGTAATCTGTTTCATTGCATGCATCCTCAGTACTGACACTTTTCCCTCTTCTTACCCTTTCAAGCTGATCAACTCAAGTTTTCCTAAGCAAATGGATACAGAGGAGTCCATCAGAGCTCGATACAAAATCCGTCCACAGATAATGGGCAGGAATCAGGCTCTCAACCAAGACTACAGCCACCTCCAAGGTTTGAACCGTGGTCACTTGAGCCCCAGTGGCCACCAAAGGGGTCAGAACAGCAAGACGGCGACCTTCACCCTCACCAACATAGTGCCCCAGCACGCCGCACTCAACATGGGTACCTGGAATAACTATGAGAAAACAACAATGGCCCATAGAACTAAGAACTGTACAACCACCTACGTCATCACGGGTGCTGTGCCTGGGAAGAGCTACATCTCCAATAACAGGGTTAATGTACCCAGCCACATCTGGTCAGCTGCCTGCTGTGTGGTGGGCACACGGCCCAAGAAGGCTTGGGGAGCCATCGCTGAGAACGACAAGGACAAGGTGGAGGTCCTCAGCCTGGGAGATCTGGAGGCCAGGTTGACCCAGTTCTACGAAGGGGAAAAAATTATGCTGTTTACGAATGCCTGTCCCCGGTAATAAGGCTCACACTCTTAATAGAAAAGGCTCACTGGCTTTTCTCATGTGTCACAGAATCACAGAATCACAGAATGGGTTGGTTTTGAAGGGACCTTAAAGCCTTAAAAATCATCTCATTCTGACCTGCCTGCCATGGCAGGGACATCTTCCGCTACACCAGCTT
Organism: Sylvia atricapilla; assembly: GCF_009819655.1. Taxonomy (NCBI): domain Eukaryota; kingdom Metazoa; phylum Chordata; class Aves; order Passeriformes; family Sylviidae; genus Sylvia; species Sylvia atricapilla. The sequence continues at coordinate 20,397,765 of NC_089144.1, read as the reverse complement.
GTTCCATGCCCTCCTCAGCCTGGCCTTGAGTGGTTCCAGGGATGGGGCAGTCAAAACATCTCTGGGTAACTTTTACTCACACAACAGTCTGCTCATGGTAATTTACTTCTTTAGAATACCCCATCTAACCCTGCCCTCCCTCAGTGTGAAACCATTCCCTCTTGTCCTGTCACTCCATAGCCTTGTCCAAAGACCCTCTCCAGCCTTGTCTAAGACACATCCTTTAGGTACAGGACTCTCAGGAGTCTGCTCCAGGCTGAACAAGCCCAGCTCTCCCACCCTCTCTCCACAGCAGACATGCTCCAGCCCTCACAGCACCTTCATTACCTCCTCTGGACTCCAGTGCAAACCAAAAGCTTTGTATCCTGCCTGTGCTGTGGGCCCCAGAGCTGGAGGCAGCACTGCAGCTGGGGTCTCAGCAGAGCAGAGTAGTGTGGGACAAATGTCCTGTGCAGCGTCTGTGCTGCTTCCTTCTCTGGTGTGTTTCCAGCTCTGGCCCTCAGGGCACCTCCTCCTCGGCTCAAAGGCACCAAGATGTGAGCACAGCCAACAGCTGCTTTGCTTTGCTGCCCATCTCAGGAGAGAGCTCTTAGGGATGAGTCCTCTCCTCCTTAGCTGTCCCTTAGAGTGTGCAGCTGACTTGTCCCTCACCTCCTTAGGAAGGCTGTGGGACCAGGACACCTCACATTGCCCAGAGACCTTCTCTGGAGATCTCCATGTCTGCAGATACCCAAACCCCTACAACAGATGATACTGGACAATCTGCTCTAGCTGATCCTGCTTGAGCCTGGAGTCTGGACTAGAAGATCTTGAGAGGTCCCTCCAAAATACAAAAATTCAGTGATTCTGTGAACCTGGCACATGCTTTTTTTTTTTTTTGCTTGCTTTTGAAACTGCACCATGAGAGCAGCACCTGATGTATCAGCCAGGCAGGCTATGGCGTCAGATTTATAGAAAGCTTTGAGCAGCCAAAGCTAAGTTCCTGGGATGCACTCCTAGGAAACCTGCATTCTCTGCTCTGCTTCTGAAGCTCTTCTGCAGATTTATGGGAAACTGATTTGGGCTAATGGATACAGTGATTGTAAAAGACCAATGTGTGCTACATTATTGAGTTTGCAAGAGCTTACAATAAAAGCTATTTCCTGCAGTGCTGCACTGGTGCATGGTCATATTTCATATAAACAACAAATTGCTTCTCCCTGAAAATTCTAACACCACCAGGAATATCACAGTGTCCAGAGCACTCTTGCATGATATTGGGTGTCCAAATGCAATCTGAAGATGCCATGACAGCCACACCAATGTCAGCATCAGACACCAGTTATTCTCCTGGCAGTGGGCAAGAACAAAGTGGGCCAGAGTGCCAACAGCTCATATAAGCTGTGTCACTTCCAGAGGTGCCAGCTGGAGACTGGACTTGTCAGCTCAGGAGCTGTTGTTCATCATCCTCCTGGGTCTCATTGCTCAGCCAGGACCAACCTGTTTGGGGGCTGCACTAAAACAAAGGTTCTGGTGGAGATGCAGAGGGAGGCAGCCCCATGCAGATGTCTCCAGCTGTGCTGGGCTCCCAGCTCTGACTGCAGCCAGCAGAGCTCCAGGCCAGCCTCAGCTGCAGAGAGAGATGCACCCCGGGCCACTGCAGCTGCCCTGAGGTTTGGAGAACCCCACTGGGGCTGGCTGATGTGCTGCAGCATCCTGGGCAACACCCACCCCCAGCTGGGCCAGCAGCCACAGGCCAGGCCCATTCCCAGGGGCAGCTCCCAGGGCTCTGCACAGCTGACACAGGGACCCAGATCCCAGCACAGACACGGGGCACTGCCTGGGAGCACCATGGACTTCTGCTCCTGCTGCCTCCAGCTGCCAGAGCAGCAAGAGCCCTGCCTTGTGCCAGCTGGGCTGCACAGAGACGTAGGACAAGATTTACTTTCTTAAGAGAGCAAAGTGATGACATCTCTCTCACCACCTTTTCTGGACAGCTCCTGAAATCCCAGGTCATCGCCTGGATGGATTTTTTCTCCTGGGATTGTTGCAAAGAGGTGAAGATAGTATAAAAGAAAGGCTTCATAAAATATGGTTTAGATGGTGATCCTCTAGCTAAGATAGAAGTAGCTTGTAAGTTCTCATAAAGAAGAGGCATAAGAATGAACCTATTCTTAGAGAGAAAAATAGTTTTGACCAGCATAAACAATGAATCTGTCCCATGAAAATCAGTGAAGAAATTTTGTAACCATATCTGAAGAGTGAAAATTTATACACGTATACAATAGCCCTTACTGACCAGGGAACTGAGTTTCACTCAATTAGGTTTAACAAAGTGCCTTCTGGATTTACATATAAATATGAGCTTTGTGACTAAATAATTGGCTTTCCTGCATGAGAACACTGAGTCCCGTCTCCTTATTTATTACAACAAGGATCAAATGCTGACACAGACCTTGATGGGATGAAAGCATCAGTGTGATTTCAGGCTGAGGCACCTCTGCAGACACCTCTGCTGAAAGTCAGGGGACTGTCTCTGACTTGACCACTCACACCTGCCACCAGCTGGGGCTGGAGACCACATTCATCCCCACCATTACTCATGTCATGACCCATTGCATCCTCTTTCCAGGCCCTGGAACCACTGGCTGCTTGACCAGCTCTCGTGGTTTGCCACTGGACAAACACCAGGCACACACAAAAGCTGCCCACTCACCCTCCCCTGCCACAGCAGGGCAGAGGAGAGAAAAAACAATTAATGAAGGGTTCATGAGTTGAGATAAGGACTGGGACAAAACACTGCCAGGACAAAACCGGTTCCACATAGAGATAGAAAGGGAGTTGACTACTCTCAAAATCAGAGGAGGATAATGAGAACTAAAATAGCCCTTAAAAACAGCTTCACCAAACCCTTCCCTCCTTCCCAAAAACAGCACAGCAAGACAGAGTGTGGTGAATTTTGATCAGTCCATCACTCAAGGTTTTCTTCTGATGCTCAGGAAGTGGGATCCCTCCCATGGGAGACAGTTCTCCTTGAACTTCTCCAGCGTGGCTCCACTCTCATGAGCAGCAGTCCAATCAAAACTGCTACAACATGATTCCCTCCCACAGGCACACAGTCCTCCCAAAAGTGCTGTGGCATGGATCATTCTTCCGTAGGATGAAGTCCTCCAAGAAGAGGCCGCTCCTGCCTGGGAGCAGGGGACCCCTCTTTCCACCAGGTCTCCCACTGGATCACAGCCTCCTCCAGACATCCACCTGCTCCTGTGTGGGCACCACTCCCATGGGCTGTGGGTGGATCTCTGCATACCCTGTGGATCCTCTTGGGCAGCAGGGGCACAGCTGCTTCCCCATGGTCTTCACCACAGCCTCCAGCGGAATCTCAGCTCTGGCACCTGGAGCGTCTCCTGCCCCTCCCTCTACACTGACCTTGGTGTCCCCATGTTGTTTCCTTCACTTGTTCTCACCACCTCCTCTTCTCTGGATGGAATGAAATCTGCATGCCCCTCTGCATTTTGATTTTTTTCCCACATATGTTATCACTGCACACATTACCAACATCTCTAATTGGCCGAGCCTTGGCCAGCAGCATGTCCATCTTCAGAGCCATCAGGGATTGGATCTGCTAAACATGGTGAAAGCTTTTTGGCATCTCCTCACAGAAAGCATCTCTATGGGCCCCCTGCTACCAAAAGCCAGGCTGTGCAAATCCTACACACCAACCCCAGAAGTGCCACCTCTATCAGCTTCCCACGCTCTTCCCAGCACCTTGACCCCTGGCAGGAATCAGAAATGCCCTGCCATCCACAGCCAGCTTGTGAAATACATGGGCAGCCCAAGAGAGAAAAGGAACCCCTTGCATTCTGCCTGATTTCATATATGACCAGTGTTGCTTTCCATCACTTCTAATCAGTGCTGGGGGACTGGGGAGGTCCCAGGGGCCTGGAATTTGGTCATTGTCACATCCACCCACAAGAAGGGCTGCAAGGAGAATCTGGGCAACCACAGGCGTATCCACCTGACCTGGCTTCCCAGAAGGGTTATGGAGCAGATTGTCCTGAGTGGGATCACACGGCACATACAGGATCACCGAGGCATCAGTCCCAGCCAGCAGGGCTTTAGGAAAGGCACGTCCTGCCCAGCAAACCTCATCTCGTTTGATCACCAGGTGACCAGCCCGGTGGCTGAGGGGGGAGGCTGCAGAAGTGCCTGCCTGGGCTTCAACAAAGCCTTTGGCACCATGTCTCACAGCATTCTCCTGGAAAAGCCCTCAGCCCACGGCTTGCAGAGGGGCTCTCTTGGCTGGATCAGGAACTGTCTGGATGTCCATGCCCAGAGAGTGTTGGTGAACAGTGCCACATCCAGCTGGCGTCAGGCCACAGGCGGTGTCCCCCAGGGATCACTGCCAGGCCTAGTCCTCTTTAATATCTTTACTGATGATCTGGATGAGGGGATTCAGTGAAGCCTCAGTAAGATCACAGATGATACCAGGTTTGGTGGCAGACTCAGCTTGCTGGAGGGCAGGAAGGCTCTGCAGAGGGCTCTGGACTGGCTGGGTCCACGGGCCGAGGCCACGTCTGCAGCCAGTGCAGAGAAAGGCCACGAAGCTGGGGAAGGCCCTGGAGGGGAAGGCCTGTGAGGAGCAGCTGAGGCAGCTGGGTTCCTTTAACCCAGAAAAATGGGTTCTGAGAGATTATTTCTCTCTACAGCTCCCTGAAAAGCCTCAACCTGCACCAGGGGAGATTCTGGGGAGGGACATCAGGAGGAATTTCTTCACAGAAAGGGAGATTCAACCTGGGAATGGACTGCTTGAGCATGTGGTGGAATGTCAGTCTCTGGAGACTGGATGTGGCACGCGGTGCCGTGGTCCAGTTGACCTCGTGGTGACTGGTCCAAGGTTGGACTCCACAATCACAGAGGCCTTTTCCAACAGAAATGATTCTGTGTTTCTCACAGCAGCCCAACTTGCAGCTGAGCACAGGGCTGCCCCAGCTCCGCAGGCATGCTGCCAGGCACTTTTCACCTGGGATTGCCTCTGTTTCCTGCTGAGCCTGATGTGAATGGGGAATAGGGATGCAGCTCTTTGCTGAGCCCAGAGCTGGCCCATGCCCACGGTGGGGTGGGAAGCACCTCTGCTCTCTGGAAGATGCAGCTGCACTGACATGGCAGGACAATTTTGCAGTTTTCTCTGTGTCTGTCCATCTTTGGGGAGAGCTCTGGGCTCCAGGGCGTTGCAGGCATTTGAAACACTAAGGAAAAAGTTATTTTTGCTGGGAGCTGTGACAAAACACTGATAGCCAAGGCCACTTCACTGCAAAGCGGCTTGGACCATGTACCTTGCTTAGTCTTTTTTACCAGTGACACCATATTCTTTGGACTTGACATGTTGCCATGTGCTTTCCCAAAAGAGAAGAAAACAGGAGAATCAAGACAATGGCATCTTCTGTCCTCTGCTTGAGAGAGCAGCTGGGCAAAGCTTCTTTGGTCATTTCAGGAGCTGAGATTTCCTGTTAGGCAGCTTTTCAAGTTCACATTGTAAACTTGTACCTCTGATTTCTGAGGAACTACTTATTTCTTGTTTATCTGGGTGGGTTTCTTATACTTGGTGCACTGAGGTTCTCACTTGCTGTACCTAAGGAAAATGCCCGTTGCTTTTGGGCAAGAGCACTTTGGCACAGGAATATCAGCCAAGAACTTTTGAGGGTCAGGTGAGGGGGTGTTCAGGAATGCTGCTGCCCAAGTGCTCTGCCACACACATGAAGATGCAGCAGAGGACATTCTGGAAAACCTGCTCTAGCTGATCCTGCTTGAGCCTGGAGTCTGGACTAGAGGATTTTGAGAGGCCCCTCAAAAATCAACAAAATCCACAATTTAGCGATTTTCTGATGTTGGGACATGCTTTTCTTTTCTTCCTTTTCGAACTGCACCATGAGAGCAGCACCTGATGTATCAGACAGCCAGGCTTTGGCATCAGATTTATAGAAAGCTTTGAGCAGCCAAAGCTAAATTTCTGGGATGCACTCCTTGCATACCCTCATTCTCTGCTTGATTTCTCAAGCTTATCTGCAGATTTATGGGAAAGTGATTTGGGCAGATGTATTCAATGGTTGTAAAAGATCATTGTGTACTACATCACTGAGTTTGCCATAGCTTACAACAAAAGTTATTTGCTGCAGTGCTGGATCTGTGCTGGGTCACATCTCATATAAACCACAATTTCAGCTTCTCCCTGAAATTTCCACCAGGAATGTCACAGTGTCTGGAGCAACCTTGCAGGACACTGGGTGTCAGAATGCAATCTGTTGATGGCAAAACACCCACACCCGTGTCAGCATCAGACACCAGTTATTCTGGGAATGGACATGAACAAAGTGGGCCAGGGAGGCAACAGCTCATGCAGGATATCCCCACTGCTGCATCAAGGAGACTTGCAACTTTCATGTCATCTCTCTTGATCCTTTGGGGATGGGTACCAGAATAACAAGAAGTTCAACAAGTTCTCTGTATCAAGGATTATGTGGGATTGCCACACTTTTCCCTGCAGATGGGTTTTCCACTGTGTCATGCAGCACTATGGAATTGGGGGACATTTTGGGGCTCTTTAACGGTTAATGGCCTCTTCTAATGGTGTGACCACTCTTGGGCCCTGCTTGGTTATGTCACTTGGGCCTCATCAGAAAGGAAAAATTTGCCCCACCTCCACCAGATCTGCTTCTTTTTGGCCTTTTCCCTCACCCTGGCTAAACACCACTTGGTTGAAGTCATCAGTCCCAGGTCAACATAGACAGAAGAAAGCACAGGACTCAACCAGTTTTTTCAAACAAACTTTGGTCTAACAGAATTTTCTGGATATTTCTGCTTGTAACAACCAACTCATCACTCTGTTATTCCAGGACTTTTGGAAATGGCAGAAAATTTGGCCAGTTTAGTTTTGAGTGAATGAATGATCATTGAATCACAGAACATTTTGGATTGGAAAAGACGAGCTAGTTCCATGCCCTCCCATGGGCAGGGACAAGTTCCACTATCCTGGGCTGCTCCAAGCCCCGTCCAACCTGGCCCTGGACACTTCCAGGGATGGGGCAGTCTCATTCTGTGGGCAACTTGTGCTTCACCACCGCCACAGTAACAAATATCTTCCAAATATCCAATCTAAACCTACACTCCTTCCATTTCAAGCCATTCCATCTTGTCCAAATATCATGGTTTAACCCCAGCCAGCAGCCACGCCCTACAGAGCCGCTTCCTCACTTCCCGACCACACGATCAGGGATCAGAGAGAGAACTGGAAGGGTAAAATCTGGAAAACTCATGGGTGGGGATATAGACAGTTTAACACGGAAAGCAAAAGCTGTGCACACAAGCAAAGCACAACAAGGAATTCTTTCACCATTTCCCATGGATAGAAAGGTGTTCAGCCACCTCGAGGACAGCAAGGCCCCATCCCACCTAACAGTTACTTGGGAAGACAAAACCCATCACTCCAAATGTCCCCTCCTTCCTCCTTCTTCCCCTCACTTTATATACTCAGCATAATATCAAATGGTCTGCAATATCCCTCTGGTCACCTGTCCTGGCTGTGTCTCCTCCCAACCTCCCAAGTACCCCCAGCCTCCTTACCAGCCTAGGAGTCCAAAAAGCAGAAAAGGCCTTGGCTCTAAGAAAGCTCTGCTCAGCAATAACAAAAACCTCTCTGTCTTATCAGCTCTGTGTTCAACAGAACTCAAAACACCTCCCCATACCTGCTGCTGTCAAGAAAATTAACTCTGAACCCAGCACACCTATCAAGTCCATGCCCTTGTCCAAAGTCTCTCTCTCCAGCTCTCCTGTGGACTCCTCAAGTACTGCCAGGTGCTCTGGGCTATCCCCAGAGCCTTCTCCTTCCCAGGCTGCTGGCATGAAGCTGTTACAAAGCCATGGCAATCAGGCAAGAGGATATTTGTAGCCTGGCCATAGGAAGGATGTAATGAGAGGCTGCAGAAGAGCAGCCTGTGAAAATCTGAGTGTCCTCAGAGACAGGACAGTCCATCCAACACCACCAGAGCTGTTCTGTTGGGCACAGAAACATGTGTAAGTGCTGGAGCAGCAGCAGCTGCAGCTGTTGGGATTGTTCAAGGAGGTCCCCAGACCCTGTTAAGAGATCCTGACATACCATGCTGCAAGTCAGCAAATTTGGGAGAAATTCTGAGGAAACTGTAACAAACAACTGTCAACCCATTTCAGGAAGGCTGTGAAGAATGCCCCTGAAAAAAAGATACAAAACATCTCAGTGCAATTTTCTGTTCATGAGGAGAGACAAATTTATGACTGGGTATAGATTGCAGTGGCACTCCTGAGGATTCAAACAGATCTTTCTCCAGGTAGAAGACAAAAGGAATGGTTCAGCTGTGTGTTCTGAGACGCTGCTTCAGGGTAAAGTCTTGCTCCTTCCTCACAATTGACTCCAATATTCAAAATCTTGCCTGAGCTTTGGAATAAATATATATAGACAAAGCCTAGGCTGGAGTTGGAGATGTCCATGGAGCATTCAGAGCTTATGCATGCACCAGATTTTGCAGCACTTCAGTGTTTTCTGACAGTCAGGAGGGCAAGGAGAGAAGGAATGATTTCGGAAAACAAGTCAGTCCAGCTCACCTGAAAATTAACATCAAACTGTTGAATTAGAAGTAAGCAGGAAAGTATTGATTGCCAAAACTCCACCCATGACCTTGCAAAAAAACCTCTAGAGAAACAGAGGTGGGGTCCCAATTCTTGGGAATATTCACTCTAATCTCTGCTTGGGAAATCTAACAACTATCTCTTCCTGGAGAGTATATAAACCCAGACAATCTGAGACTGCAGCACAGGCATTTGAGAGTCTTCTGACACTTTGGAGCTGTGAGCAGGATCCTGTGCTGCTCTTTCTCACGGTAGGTGCTCTCTATATATCTATTAACTTAGATATTAAGTTAGTTAGATAGAATTGAAATCTCATGGTGTGGGTGATGCAGAAGGAGTTTTCAGACACTTCTCTGCTTGATTTGGGGCAGCTGTGGGCATGCTCTGCCCACTACTGTAAGAAGTTCCTACTTGTGGTTCGTGTTCTCAGTTTCCAGCTCATTGGTCAGCACCTTCCTGATCCAGGGGTAAAAAAGAGAAAAAGGACCATACATCTTAGGTCAGAGCAGGGCTGTGTGCAGCTCAACATCCTGAATTCAATGGAAATGGAGAGATGAGGGTCAGGGAGAAGGATAAGAAAGGAGCAAATGTACAAGGTGATTTATCAAGCCTTCAGCAGTCCTCAGGTCAGACTCTTCCCAGCCTGAGATGGGCTTTGTGCTTTAGAGGCTGTGGCAGCTTTCTCTCCCAGGAACCCTTGCAATTGCCTGTCCTAGCTGCCTTATTCCAAATGCTGATGATTTTAAATCATTCCACTGAGTGTCTGGCAGTGCAAATGAAATCATCCTTGCTATCCCAAACCTGTGCTGCCTCTGAAAGGAGACAAAGCCTCTAGCTTGATTGCCAGCATCCCAGGGAGCTTTTCAGCAATTTTCTCATAAAGGAATGATCTTACTGACTGCTGAAAATCACATCCCCACTGAGAAAGACAAAAGAGGACAGGTGGCTGTGCAAGAAATAGAAATTCCTGCACTGGTTCCTTTGACTGTACAGGAAAATCAATCATCAAAGCTAAGGATGGGCATCAGCAGGAATCCCAAACAACCTCAAGAAGGAGCTGCCCCTCAGAGCTTGCATTGCAGCAGCCACTGCGTTGATAAGATAGAGGTGTTCTCCCTCATGCTTGCTGCTATCATCGGCTTGGCCCCTTTCATTTTCTCTCTCCATGTGTCTGCAAGTTCAGGATCTGGGGTTGGATATTGTGGAAACGCAGGGTGAGCAGCAGGACCCCCATTGTCCAATGTCAGCTGAGAGGCAGGACCCCAGGTGGATCATTTGGGGTTCAAGACTGGGTCAGAGTGGAAGAGCTGCGTGTCTGTGTGAACCTGGATGGGGCCAGAGACGTGTTGGAAGTGCAGCCTTGCTGTTCTTTCCCTGCCCAATGCCCCAGGAGATTAAAGCCCAGCTCAGCATTGCAGGGGGCTGAGCAGAGTCCCTACCCAGCTGCAGGTGTCTGCTGTGGGAAGGTGCTCAGAGCACGAGGGAGGTGGGCAAAGGTGACCTTGTCCCAGGGCTGTGCCTCAGTTGCAAGTTAACCTTGCTGTGAGAGCTGATTACACTCGTGGTGGGTTTGGCTCCTCCCTTCTATGGGCTGACTTCTCCCACTGCTGCCTCCTCTGGGCACCTAAACCCTGGTTTAGGTTTTACCCTTATTGCCCTCATGATTTTTCCATATCCTGGAGGACAGAAATTTCTCCTTTCCTGGTCTCTCATGATCCCCTCCTCTGTTAGCTCTGTCCCCTGCACGAGAAGGCTCCAGGCCATGTCCAGCTCTCTCCAAGCTGAGTGTCCCTCTGCATTTGCCTTCCAGGAGAGCAAGAGCCCTTCCCTGAAATCCTCCCACGATGCTGGGGCTGCTGCTGCTGCAGGTGTTGTCCAGCTGCCTCTGGCTGGGACACAGCGAGGTGGTGTCGTCCTTTGCAAGTTGTCGTCAGTTTTTCTATGCAGGGACCCCACCAAATGATGTCCTGGAGCCAGAGAACCCAGCCAAGATCTGCCAGCGCTACAGCAACTCCTATCACTTTGCCACTCTTTATGACCGACGCAGGAGAATTCCAGTCTACTCTGCTTACATCTACAAGCCTGGATCTGGCAAGAGACCTCATACATGGTCTTTTGTTGAACCCCAGGTGAGTGACTCTCTCACAGGACATCACCTCCCAGTGAATCAGAGATGAGTTGCAGCATTTAAATTACCCCTTCTATTCCCAACCACCCCACTACACACACACACAAATAGATCCACTGCATGAGATTTTCTTCACTCAACTTCAAACAGCTGCACCACATGACTCCTCTGGTTCATCTGAGACATCAGGAGGAGAATGAGATGAATCATATCCCAAAGATGCCCAGTTTCCTGCCCTGACCTGACAGGAACAGCAAATCAGATTACTTGGCATTACATGACAAAGTCAAATGATTCCCCTCCCTGTGCCCTGCTGTGGTGAGTGGCCAAGTGATGGGGAAAAGGCATCCAAGAGAGGCTGCACTTGAAGGACCAACAGTCCTGCTGGGATCTGATCCCCACTTTGCCCTGAGCTGTTTTGTCATCCCTGATAGAGTTTATCTACTCCCAGTGAAGGGTCCAACAGACTTTGTGAGTGGTGTGAGAGAAGTGAAGAGAAACTCAGAATGGGGTGAGATGGCCCAGGGACAAAGCCTCAGGAGAAAAGACACTGGAGATGTGAGGGTCAGGTTAAGAGAGGAAGGATTTCTGAAGTGACATTTCAGGCAGTGAAGAGTGAGGAGCATCAGTGTCAGTCCAGTCAGAAGGCTGTGATCTCCATCCAAGGGCAGTGACCCCTGAGCACCTTTGGCTTGTGAATTGGTCCAGAAGGATTCAGCAGACAGACAGAGCTGCAGAAGCTGTAGAGCCCTCACCAATGTCTTCCAGACAAACTTCAGTAGAACAGGCCAGGCCAATTGCAGAAGGGGAAAACAGGCATTTCCTGTCATTGCTATGGACAGAGTGGCAGGATTGTTTGGGGGAAGGTGAGCCAGAGAAGGAAGCCACATGCCCTACTCCAGAGGATGACTAAATATGTTTCCCTGAAAATGAACAAAAATATGTTGAAGGTATGAAAAAGATAATAATTTCATCTTATTAGGCATAACAACTCAAGCAACTAATCGGGTCTTGCAACACTGCAGCCTCCAGATAAATGAGAGATGAAACTTCTCTCTTTTTATAGAATCATAGAGTGGTTGGTATTGGAGGGAACCTTAAACCCCATCTCAGTCCAAGTCGCCTGCATGAGCCAGGTCACTTGCCACTAGACCAGCATCCTCCAAACCTTATCCAACCTAGCATTTTCCTCCTGGACCTAGGAACAAGGCCACCCAAAAATTCTTTCATTTTGTAACTTTCTCCAGAGATCTTTTCAGAGGATTTAGTTTTTGCAGGATTCCTTTGGTATTACAGGCCCATCTCAGAGGTTGATTATTTGTAAATTCTTTTCAGTGATACTGCAGAAGATGTTACCTGGCCCAGATCAGCTCTGACACACATTCTTACTGCAGTTACATTCTGTAACAGATTCCATTTACATTCAGATCTTTTGACTTCCTGAGCAAAAATGTTAATTCTTGGAATGAACTATAGCCCTCCCAGGGAAACCTCAGCTCCAGGACTGATTTTCTAATATATCTCCCTGGGTATGGTGTTAGAGGAGGCAGCCTCTGGTGTTTCAGATGTGAGGTACACTTGTAGCAACAACACAAAACAATCACAGAATCTTAGAATCGCAGTGTGGCAGGAGGGAATGCAGGGAGAGCCCTGGGGAAATCTGGGCTGTGGAGAAAGGGGGAAAGGGAAGCAGGTTCGGTAGGGGAGGTTTCTCACCGAAGTCACCTTTCAGTCCTAGGGGTGGAAAATACTCCTTGTTTCATGCATGTGTCCATGCTCCCAGCACAGGCTGCAGGCTGGATCACAAAGGTCTCAAGTCAAAATGAGAGCAGATTCTGAGCTGTTTTCTCTTTAAAGCTTTTGTGTTTATACAGGAGGCACATGTGTATGATTTCTCTCAGATTCATAAATTTACCTGCACTGAGGATTACAAAAAAATGGGTTATTGACCATCACAGTCATCTGCTCCAGGGAAATCTTCATTACTCTCATTCCTCATTCTAACACTTCCTTCTCTTCCTTGTCCAGCTAATAGGTAACAATAATCTTAAAGAGATGGAAAGAGAGTGGGTCCTCATATATTACTACAATTTCACCACAGAGCAAATAAAAGACAGCCAGGCTGTTGTTGATGACTATGAAAAAATGCTTGGTTTGGACCGTGGCCAATTGAACCCCAGTCGACATCAGGATGGTACAGACAGCAAGACAGCGACCTTCACCCTCACCAACACTGTGCCCCAGGACAACTGTTTGTACGTTCGCCAGTGGAACAACTATGAGTCTGAAATTATGCCCCAATTAACCAAGAACTGTACAACCACCTATGTCATCACGGGTGCTGTGCCTGGGAAGACTTACCTTGTCAATGGAAGAGTTAACAGACCCAGCCACATCTGGTCAGCTGCCTGCTGCGTGGGGGGCACACAGCCCAAGAAGGCTTGGGGAGTCATCGCTGAGAATGACATGAACCAGGTGGAGGTCCTCAGCCTGGGGGATCTGGAGGACAGGTTGACCACACTGTATGGGGGGAATACGGTTACTCTGTTCAGCAGTGCCTGTCCCCGGCAATAAGGCTCACATCCTTGATGGAAAAAGCTCACTGGCTTTTCCCATGTGTCACAGAATCACAGAATCACAGAATCACAGAATGGGTTGGTTTTGAAGGGACCTTAAAGCCTTAAAAATCATCTCATTCTGGCCTGCCTGCCATGGCAGGGACATCTTCCACTACACCAGCTTGTTCCATGCCCTCCTCAGCGTCGCCTTAAATGGTTTCAGGGATGGGGAAGTCAAAACATCTCTGGGTAACTTTTACTCACACAACAGTCTGCTCATGGTAATTTACTTCTATAGAATACCCCATCTAACCCTGCCCTCCCTCAGTGTGAAACCATTCCCTCTTGTCCTGTCACTCCATAGCCTTGTCCAAAGACCCTCTCCAGCCTTGTCTAAGACACATCCTTTAGGTACAGGACTCTCAGGAGTCTGCTCCAGGCTGAACAAGCCCAGCTCTCCCACTCTCTCTCCACAGCAGACATGCTCCAGCCCTCACAGCACCTTCATTACCTCCTCTGGACTCCAGTGCAAACCAAAAGCTTTGTATCCTGCCTGTGCTGTGGGCCCCAGAGCTGGAGGCAGCACTGCAGCTGGGGTCTCAGCAGAGCAGAGTAGTGTGGGACAAATGTCCTGTGCAGCGTCTGTGCTGCTTCCTTCTCTGGTGTGTTTCCAGCTCTGGCCCTCAGGGCTCCTCCTCCTCTGCTCAAAGGCACCAAGATGTGGGCACAGCCAACAGCTGCTTTGCTTTGCTGCCCATCTCAGGAGAGAGCTCTTAGGGATGAGTCCTCTCCTCCTTAGCTGTCCCTGAGAGTGTGCAGCTGACTTGTCCCTCACCTCCTTAGGAAGGCTGTGGGACCAGGACACTTCACATTGCCCAGAGATCTTCTCTGGAGATCTCCATGTCTGCAGATACCCAAACCCTAACAACAGATGATACTGGACAATCTGCTCTAGCTGATCCTGCTTGAGCCTGGAGTCTGGACTAGAAGATCTTGAGAGGTCCCTCCAAAATCCAACAGTTCAGTGATTCTGTGAACTTGGCACATGCTTTTTTTTTTTTTTTTTTTTTTTTTTTTTTTTTTTTGCTTGCTTTTGAAACTGCTGAGAGCAGCACCTGATGTATCAGACAGCCAGGCTTTGGCATCACATAAGTAGAAAGATTTAAGCAGCCAAAGCTGAATTCCTGGGATGCACTCCTAGGAAACCTGCATTCTGTGCTCAGCTTCTGAACATTACCGGCAGATTTATGGGAAACTGATTTGGGCTAATGTATTCAATGGTTATAACAGATCAATGTGTGCCATGTCATTGACTTTGCAAGAGCTTACAATAAAAGTTACTTCCTGCAGTGCTGGATTGCTGAGTCGTGTCTTATATTCTGTACTCAGACAGGAGTTTTGTCCGGGGAATGGGCAAGAACAATGTGGGCCAGACTGCCAACAGCTCATACAAGCTGTGTCAATTCCAGAGGTGCTAGCTGGAGACTGGACTTGTCAGCTCAGGAGCTGTTGTTCATCATCCTCCTGGGTCTCATTGCTCAGCCAGGACCAGCCTGTTTGGGAGCTGGACTAAAACAAAGGTTCTGGTGGAGATGCAGAGGGAGGCAGCCCCATGCAGATGTCTCCAGCTGTGCTGGGCTCCCAGCTCTGACCGCAGCCAGCAGAGCTCCAGGCCTGTCTCAGCTGCAGAGAGAGATGCACCCCGGGCCACTGCAGCTGCCCTGAGGTTTGGAGAACCCCACTGGGGCTGGCTGATGTGCCGCAGCATCCTGGGCAACACCCACTCCCAGCTGGGCCAGCAGCCACAGGCCAGGCCCATTCCCCAGGGGCAGCTCCCAGGGCTCTGCACAGCTGACACAGGGACCCAGATCCCAGCACAGACACGGGGCACTGCCTGGGAGCACCATGGACTTCTGCTCCTGCTGCCTCCAGCTGCCAGAGCAGCAAGAGCCCTGCCTTGTGCCAGCTGGGCTGCACAGATACCTAGGAGTAAAATTTGCTTCTTAGATGTGCAAACTGAGGACATCACTCTAACCCCCTTTGCTGGATAGTTCCTATGATCCCAGGTTGTCTGCCTGGACAGATTGTTTTCTCCTGAGATCAAATGCTGACACAGCTCTTGATGGGATAAAAGCATCAGTGTGATTTCATGCTGAGGGACCTCTGCAGACATCTCCGCTGTACCTCTGGGAGCTCCCTCTGACTTGCTCCCCCACTTCTTCACAGCAGCTGGGGCTGGAGACCACACTTAACCCTACCACTGCTCATCCCATGCCCTACTGCCCTGACTTTCCAGGCTCTGGTACCACTGGCTTCTTGATAATCTCCATCACTCCCTCCTCTATCAACTTCCAGTCTCTTCCCCACACCTTTACCCCTGCCAGTAGCCAGAAAAGCCCTGCCCTCCACAGCAAGCTTGTGAAACACCTAGGAAGCCGAACAAAGGAAGGAATCATCTGATTCAAAATTCCCTTTCTCCAGTACTGCAATCACAACAGACTTTACATTTCCCTGCATTTGCTTAGTGAAAAAACTTAGGTAAAGTCACCTTGAGAACTAACATCAATCATTTTAATTAGAAAGGAGTGGGAGCATAGTGAATACCAAAACTCCTCCTAAGACAGTGCAAAAGTCTCTCCAGACAAACACCAGTGCTGGCAAAACTCCTGGACAAACTCACTCTAAACCCTGTTCTAAACATCTTCCCTCCTGGTGCTATTACAAAAATAACCTTTCTCAGACTGCAGCTGAGGCATTTGAGAGTCCTCTGCCACTTTGGTAGAAATGGCCTGCTTTCCACAGCTGGCAGATGAAATACTTGGAAAACAGAAAGCAAAGGATCAGCCTGACTGCTGCCTTCCCACAGGTATTAGAGGTGCTTCTCACAGCAGCTCAGCTGCAAGCTGAGCACAGGGCTGCCCCAGCTCCACAGGCATGCTGCCAGGCACTTTTCACCTGGGATTGCCTCTGTTTCCTGCTGAGCCTGATGTGAATGGGGAATAGGGATGCAGCTCTTTGCTGAGCCCAGAGCTGGCCCATGCCCACGGTGGGGTGGGAAGCACCTCTGCTCCCCGGGAAGCTGCAGCTGCACTGACATGGCACAGATATTCTGAAGTTTGCTCTGTCCATCTTTGGGGAGAGCTCTGAGCTCCTGGGTTTCACAGAGATTTTAGACACTGAGGAAAAAATATTTTTGCTGAGAGCTTTGAGGAGATGCTGGAAGTTAAACTCACTTCACTGCAAAATGTTGGATCATGCAGATTGCTCAGCCTTTTTCCAATAACAACAAGGGTTCAGATTGCATTAAATGAACCAGTTGTCAAGTGATGTTCTGGAAGAGAAGGAAATAAGAAAATTAAGACATTGGCATAACCTGGTATCTGCTGGGCAAAACTCCTTTGGTCCACCCAGGAGTATCTTTGGCTGTTCATTGGGAAAGCAGCCTGGGAACTGCTTCCTGGTGCTTTGCCATCCCTTGGGCAAAGGGTCCCCCCCTGCTGGGTTGGACACATGGGAGCTACCAGATCTCTCACTAGTAGGCAGCAAATGGTACTCTGTGTGGTTCTGGATGAAACACGTTGTGTTTGTGGTCCTGCCAGGCCAATCTCCAGCTGCTTATCCAGAGAAAATACACATCTCTTCATCTCACCCTGCAAGGAGAGGCTTTTTCCTGGGAAATGATGACCAAAGACATGAGAGTCATTCCTGAATCTCACAGGAGGTCCTCCTGGGGTTTTTTTGCCTTAAATGCTAATCAAGAAAAAGGAAATAAAAGACTACTTTCACTAATCTAACTGCTTTATCTTGCTGGGATCTATTAGAAGTGAGGGAAGTTAAAATTATCAAAATTCAAACGTTTATTTTCACGTCTTATTTTCATATTGAAAGTGAGGTAAATAAATTTGGTCAACATTTAGATGTTTGCTTGACCATCTTAGCCTCTGGATACAAAGGCCACACCTATTATGATAGTTTTATAAGATTAAACCTCCTTTGATTTCTGAGGAACTATTTATCATCTGGGTACCTGGATGGGATCCGGTGAAGTTACTCTCCACATATACAGTAATCACCAAACCTATTCGGTGTATCCCTAACATCTA
The DNA here is from genome assembly GCF_009819655.1 of Sylvia atricapilla. NCBI lineage: Eukaryota > Metazoa > Chordata > Aves > Passeriformes > Sylviidae > Sylvia > Sylvia atricapilla. The sequence goes on along the minus strand of NC_089144.1, from coordinate 20,380,339 downwards.
ATCCTGCCCTCTGGCAGTGGGAAGCCATTCCCCCTTGTCCTGTCACTTCATGCCCATGTCCAAAGTCCTCTCCAGCTCTGCTGGAGCACCTCTAGGCCCTGGAAGTGGCTCTAAGGTCTCTATGGAGTCATTTGTTCTCCAGGTTGAACACCCCCAGATGTCTCAGTATGTACCCTGGAATATGGCTGCAGACAGAGAATCCAAACCTGCCCATCTTTAGCCCCATGAAGTGCAGTGACTATCACAGATCACTCCAGAACACAGCTCCTGCTCATGTGGCACAAGAGGAGTGCTCCTACATAATGCACGTAAAACTTTCTCAGTGGTGGTGCCAGATTTTTCTATCTGAAAGCACTGTATGGCAGGTAAACTCATAGAATGGAAATCTGAGAACTAGTCTTAGAACATATCTGTGTTTGCAATGCACACGTTAAACTAACAGGTACTTTCAAATTGAACATAAAAGCCCTCCTTTTAAACCAAGTTGTGTTTTCATGTTTCAAAATAATCTGAAGGACAGTTTCTCTTTGAATACCCACTGCCTCCCCTCACTTCCAACAACACTGACCTCTTCAGGGTTTGTCTCCTCTACTGCCATCCAAGCTTGTTGACCTTCTTAGAAGAAAAGGGGCACCTGAAGAGGAAATGGCTTCCTTTTTACCCTTTCTGCCTGTACTTTTCTCTTCAAGCCCTCCTTTCAATTCAGAGTGAAGGGCCATGTCACAGAATCAGTTAGGTTGGAAAAGACCTCCAAAATTATTGAGTACAATCTTTAACCACCTTGTGGCACCATGTGCCATGTCCAGTCATTTCTTGAACACTTTCAGGGATAGTGATTCCACATCCTCCCTGGGCAGCCCATTCCAATGCTCAACAACCCTTTCAGTGAAGAAATTCTTCATGAGGTCCAATTTGAACTTCCCCTGGTGGAGCTTGAGACTGTGTCCTCTCATCCTGTCACTGCGTGGGAGGAGTGATAGATCCTCACCAGAGTTGTAGAGAGCCATAAAGTCTCTCCTGAGCCTGTTATTTTCTGGGATAAACAATCCCAGATCCCCCAGCCACTCCTCATAGGACTTGCCCAGCAGACCCTTTATTAGCTTCCTTGTCCTTCTCCAGACTCACTCCAGCACCCCAATGTCTTTCCTGAACTGAGGGGCCCAAAACTGGTCACAGGACTCGAGGAGTGGCTTCACCAGTGCCAAGTACAAGGGGACAACCACTGGCCTGGTCCTGCTGGCCACACTACTGCTGGTACAAGCCATGATGCCATTGGCCTTCTTGGCCACCTGAGCACAGCTAATTCATATTCAGCTGCTGTCACCAGCACCCCCTGGTCCTTTCCCACTGGGACACTTTCCAGCCACTTTGTCCCAGCCTGTAGCACTGCCTGGGGTTATTGTGGCTGAAATGTAGGACCCAGCACTTGTAAGTTAAGCACTTGAGGTCTTGTTGCACCTCATTTCGTTGGCCTGTCCACCATCAATCCAGCCTGTCCAGATCCTTCTGCAGACCCTTCCTACCTTCCAGCAAATCAACACTCCCAGCATACTTAATGTTATCCATAAACTTACTGAGGGTTCACAGGATAAGATACATGGTACATATAAGTTCTATTCCAATAGGAATAAAAGAAGTCATGGGAAATATAAACATCAAGGCTACAGAGTCAGAATAACTCGACAGGAATACTAACCAGTAAAGCAATGACACATACCCTCTATCTTGAAATAGAAAACTAGACCAAAACCTCCTCATGTCTTCTGAATTATATGGCAAGGATCATTTGGCTTTTGTCATATGCCAAGTAAGCATCTGTAGTTAATCTGGTCAATCTGGGCATTGTTAAAGTCAATGCAGAGAAACCGGTCATGACCCTGAGTCATTTGACCTGTATATATACATAAATAACTATATCTGTATGTGTGTGTGTATAAATAAATACATATTCACATACATAATAATATATTTATTATACACAATATATATTTATTATTAATATATATATAGGCAATAGGGTAAGATGAACTGCTCTCTAAAGGGACTTGTTCCTCCCCACTGCCTGCCTCAGACACAGATATTTGCATTCAGCCAGGTGAAACCATCTTACCCAGTTGAGTGTGGCTAAAACAAGGCAAAAGAATATCCAGACCTTACGAATTCCCAATAACACAAGAACATGTTGAGTATTTTGTGTACTTGAGCCTGTCCTCAGATGCCTTTGTGCTGGGCCCTCTCACAATCCGCAGCTATGAAAGGAGCTGTCAAATTAAGCTGCCACAATCTGCAGCATCCTTGTCTGAGCCGGAGGAATGATGTAAGAACTGTCACGGAAAGCATTAATCCAAAATAATTGGGAAGAGGGGGGTGATGAAGAATGCATGTATATAGTGAACCATAAGAGAGTCCAGTCAGATTTTCAGCTGCAGTGCAGGGCATGAAGGAGTTTAATTTCCAAGCGGAACAATTTGAGGAGAAAAGTGTGCCTGAACTTGACCCGCCCGGGTGTGGAAGAAGCAGGGGGACATCAAGTGTCCAGCAAAGCTGCTCTGTTTGTGGGGAGGGTGATGTGTGGGCTAAAATGATGGTGGCACCACTTAGGGTGCTTGGGAAAATGGTCCATATGTACTCCTCGTGGCTTGGGAGGGGCTGCAGTTATATTAGAAATATATCTGTTGCATGGTAGGAGGAGGAGAAGTGGGTTTGGGAAGCAGCTTCAGGCAGGGCTCTTTCCCCATCTGTCAGTGATGGGGTGCAGTCCTCCTACCAGCACTCTGTAGGTGGACAGTCATGCTGTCCCTATAAGAGTTAAGCTGTAACATCTTCTGCCTCCTTCACATGTTGGATTTGAGTGTCCAGGCTTCCTCTTCTGGAAGCTGGTCTTGGGGTCGCTGGTACAGTCTGGTTTCTTCTGTGGCAGGTCATTAATTTCAGGAGTTTGCACCTAATGCCACAATTCCCTGAGAAGTCTTCCCTATAACAGGAAAAAGACTTTACTACTGGTGGGAAGAAGCAGATTTTCTACGGCTTCTTCTACATTTACTATGAGAAACAACAGAGTATTTTTTGCAGAAGTCACTATTTAGCATCTCAGTTACTCTTTCATTTGTCAGTTACTATTTCATCTGGCATTGGCTATTTCACCTTTGTTCCACCACAGAGACAGTATAATGTGGATTTTCTTGACACTTTTTCACTAAGTGTAGTAAAGCATCCCCCATGCCTGAGTAGAGCATCTCTGGATAAAGAAAGAATTTCAGTTTACCTTTAGACATTTTAGGAAGTTTACCTAGAACTATCCATATTCTTCTGACAGGGATTGGCTCAGTGCCAAGAGAGAAGCATCTATTGAACCTTTTCACTGTTCTTCAAATCCTGTACCTCTCCCTGTTGGCAGCAAGCCAAATTGTCCCTCCTAAAGCATTATTTAGGAAGGAGCACAAAGGAAGTAAGAGGTTTTTGGAGTGTCTCTAGCAGGGTGTCAGAGGTTTCCTCGGCTTTTCTTTTGTTTTCTGTAATGTTTGTATTTTTCACTTATTAAACCTTTTACTTTACAAAACACCTCTGAAGAGCAGTCTTGCTGAAATTATTTTAAGCCAATCTGCAAAGGCTGGACCTTCAGAGATCAATACATTTACACCAGGTTAATGACACTCTGGACATATGTTAAACTGTATCAACATAGCATATTTTCAGAATGGTCCAGGCAAGCTGCACCATGGTTGACTATTTTTGCTAAAGCATGTTTCAAAGCATTGTTTACACTTCATATGGCTTCATGCAGCCATGAATTGAAAAAAGTCTACTTCTGATGTGATTTCATGAGGTCCTCACTTTTCAAGAAAAATCCCCGTTCAGCTAAGAAGAATCAGTGATTAGTAAGGAACATGAAGAGAAACAGGTACAAGGATTATCAAAGAGAGAGGAGAAGAGAATTTCCAAATGTTAAATAAGGATATCTCGGCTTAACTAGGCTGGGAAGCCTGTGAACAGGAACAGCCTTGATGCACCCCAGCATAGTAACAGAAACAGGGGGGAGGCCAGACTGAAATAAATCTGAAGTACAAAGTTGTCATGACACAACTCTGAAATCAGGGGGATGAAGGAAACAGAATTATGTGGTTGTGGAGGCAGATGCTCCCCCAGACTTCCCACAGTTTGGCCAGACTGCATAATCTATCTGAAACAAGTATTTGCATAATAAACCATATTTTCCCACAGAATTAATCTCCCACCCATTATTTGAACTGCCATTCTCAGTTCTATAACGGCTGGGATAAAGACTGCTTTTTAGAATTATAGCATCACAGAATGATTTGAGTTGGAAGAGACCTTAAAGCCCATCTCATTCCATCCCCTTGCCATGGGCAGGGACACTAGACCAGGTTGCTCCAAGCCCCATCCAATCTGGCCTTGGACACTTCCAGGGATGAGAAGTCCACAACCTCTCTGAGCAATTTGTTCTGATTCCTCCTTTTCTTGTGCCAGTATTTAATGGCTGAATCAGACAATCCCAAAATCCAGGGTCCTATTTAACACCAAAGATGTCCAGAAATCTAAGCAGTGCAATAAGGAGAGGCTGATCCAGCTGATAATCCTTTCACCTCTAGGGACTTTTTTGTTAGATATGATATTTTCCCCATTCTGTCCCACTTACCTTATTGTCTGCTGAGTGAGTCACACAAAGGCAATGGGAATGATAAGCAGAACAAACCAGAGAGCTGTAAAACCTGAAAATCAATATGGTTAGCATCTGGAGTTAATTATTGCATTTATCCCAGCTAGGATAGATTAGGGAGAGGGTCTCATCTTGCCCCTCTGCCCAGAGGAAGGAATTTTTCCATGTTACCCCCCATTGCTCCCAGGACCCAGCCAGAGGGAACTTGGGCAAATAGAAATTGACCACAGTTAAATAACCAGGGACTACTGATGTTGTGTTTGCTGGAGAAGTTTGCAAAACTCCTTCTTCCCTCCCTTCATCTCACTCCATTTTTCCTTCTCACCATAATGTGCACCACAGCTTTTGACAGACTCCAGCTGGAATCAAGAGCCCTTGTGCAAAGTCTTGAGCATATGCACAGTAAGACACAATTTCTATTTCATCAGCTAATGGCTGAGTGGAAAATGGGGAAGGGGGAGATCAGACTGATCTAAATGCATTGGTTTAGTTGTGAAGAAATGTTCTATTTGCCCATAATTTTTTATTCCTTTGAAAATGTGAAAGAAACTCAGCATTTAAATGTTTACTTTTTTTTTTTTTTTTCCTTTTTTCCAGTTGAAGTGATTCACTGAATTCACAGCAAGTCTCAGAGAAAAATATGAAAATGGCTTAATTTAAAAAACAGACTTTTGGTTGATATGTTTTCTTTTACATTCCTTTCAAATCTTTGAAAACTTCTTTATAAAAGCTTAAGTGCTTAAAAATCTGTTTATACTGTCTTTACTAACTTCTCACACAACACATGGATATAGATTTATCTTGCAGAGTATTTAGTTGCTCTTCTAACAGAAATGGATCTCTTCAGAATAGAACAACAAACTGAAAGACCATCTAAGTGCTCTTGGTGATGAAGTCTTTAATAAAACAGCATACCTGTCACTGGCAGTGTCCCTGATGATGAAGGAGAAGAGGACAGAAGAGCCAAACCTATGAAGAGAGAGAAAGTCTTGATTTTTGTATCAATTTGCTCTTCTGATGAAGAACACCAGAGCAGTGATGAAGACAGAGTCAAAGAGCCAGCTCATTCCAGCACCAAAGCAGAGTCTGACAGCTTGTCTTCTGCACAGAACACTTTAAAAATGCCATGTTTGTTTCTTTGCCATCAACAGATCTTTCCAGCCTGGATACCAACATATCTGCTGATCTGATACCTGTTAATGGTGGGCATGAAGTGAATTGGAATGGGATCCATCTAAGATCTTTACTTCATATGAGAGTGGAAAGTTGACTTCCAAGCTGTAAAGCTAGTACTTGGAAACATGGTTTCAACCAGGACCTGGTTTTGCCCAGAAATGTAAGCTAAAGCTTCCCTGGTGCAAGAAATTAATTGACTTTCTCTCTTATCCTGAAAAGGAAGCTCTGAACTTGCCCCAGTATGAGATATGGACGGATTTTTTACAAGTCATCCTGTAATAGTGGTTTCTCGATAAATTTCTTTGTGCTGAATGCTGAAGGAGAACTGAGAAAGTTCCAGCCTCATTACAGACATCACATCATAACAAATACAAAGGCAACACTTTAGGGGAATAAATATTTGGTGTTCTAATTGCAAGGACCTGACCTTGCTGACGATCGAAAGCATTTTCCAGGAAACTGGAATTAATGTTTTGTTAAATTAAAGTCTGAAGGGGCTTCTTTTGTTATCCAGTCCCACATTTTTTACAATCCAAATTTAAAAATTCAAAAATATTTGTAGTTTTTAAAGATATGTAATTTCGATAGGCTGCATTATTTTCTAGGACTGGTTTGTTGATGGGTTATATCCATCACAGCAAGAAGTGCTTTTATCCTCATAGCATCAAATGAAATTTTCAATAGTGTCGTGATGGAAAAGACCAGGCAGCAAATTGTGACTTCTGTACTGGGAACACTCTGAACCAGGCACCACAGGGAAATAGATCTAATTGAAATAGGGGAGAAAGTCCTGGGCTGATGCTGAAACAGTGTGTGCAGTGGCCTGCTACGGTCTCAAGGGCTGGAATGACAAAATAGGCTGAATTTCTCCCTGACAGTCATTCATTTTACAGCTATAAAAGCCACAGCAAACCTTCACAAAGCAGAAGTCTGCACATTTTTCTGGAAACGTGTGGAGTTTCTCTCATGAGTAGGGACACCTATTTCATGGTTACTTCCTAGGGGATTAAGTAAAAGAATCTGTCTGTGTACATTACCATAATTTCAGTGATAAGTTCCATTTGACTCCTAATCAATACTATTTCTTTTGTTGGCTTCAATATAGGTATCTTGACACAGTGCACTGTTTTATGTTATACTGTAATCTGCTAATAGTTATTTTAGTTTTATACTGTATAATAAGAAATTCTGATAAAGATCTTTTGTCTGTTACCTCCTGTTCATTAGTCTAAATAAACAATTAATTTCTATATAAATACATCTGATATGTCACAAATAGAACTTGCAGAGCAGAGTGATTCCTTAAATTTAAACTGTTGGCAAAATCTGAGGCTAAGGATTTGCCTTCATTTAAACCCCTTTCTATGAAAGGGAGCTCTTTCTTCCCCTCAGTGGCAGGGCTTCTTTAGTAAATTTTTTGAAGCTTCCATACTCCCCACGACAGCTGGGGAGTCTGAACCCTACATGAGCAGGTCAGGACATTGTTGTGATGTAATCACAACCATCTTACCTGGCTCCATGGTCTGTGGTGGCACCTGGCTGCTGTCATTGGTGCACCTCATATCGAGGGGGGTCCAGATGATTTTGCCATTTTCCTCCTTGCACATCCTGCTGCCAGAGGTGGGAGGTCTCTTATCATAACCTGCCCAGCATTTGAAATGTAAGACTTGTCCCACGTAATGCTCATTGGGCAGCTTTATGGAGGCATGTGGAATAGCCTTGGGAGGACCACAGAAATCTGTGGGAACACAAGGCAGCACATGGTTAAACCTGACAGATTTTGCATACTGCTTCTGTTCTTGAAAATCTTGTGTTCTGAGAAAATATAGACAAGCATTTCTAATTCTTGGTTAGGATATAAAATACTCATTTGCTTACACCATGTCATTTATTCAGCCAAAATATTACAGAAATAATTTCCTTCCCTCTGTCTGCAAAATAATTAACTATTACTCACCGTTTTTACACTACTTCCATGGAAATCAGCAGGAGAAACATTACAGTATTGAATGAACTCTTAGTTACCTTTTTGTTTGGACTCAGAAAAGTCTTCCTGCTTCTGGGGTACAGGGCTCCTTGTTTCTCTTTCTGGTTTCTGTGTAAGTTCTGAGTCCGTTGTGGGAGCCATTGACAAAAAATTTTTCTTATCTGTGGAGAAGTTACATTTGATGAGTTACAGCAGGACAAATATCAGAAAAAAGTGCCAGAGCACCCAAGCTTTTAGAGGTTTGATAGAGCTGTTTCAGGTTCTAACACAGAAAAATAAGCACAGAAAGATCTTTTGTTAATGTCCAGATTAGTTTTATACCAAGTAACACTTAGGAGAAACACCTCTATGTATAGAAAGAAAACAACACTCACTCACCAAAGCATTCAAATTGTCCGTATTTCCAAACAGCACCCTGCTGTTCCCTCCTACACTGAATTCCTCGGTATGAACCAGCTTCTCTGTCATAGCCAGGGTCACAGTCATAGTACAGTTTGGTCTCTAGTGAATACATTTCAGCAGTAACATCAGCAAAATCAGGTGCTGAAAGATGTGGGCATTTACCTGCAAATAGAAAGCCTGAAAATCAGGACAGCCTGGCATTTTACTTTATGCATCAAGGACTTCTCCACAATCAGTACCAGACATGTCCAGCAGATGGACAACATGAAACACTATCAATATTTTCTTAATGAAGCTGTACACAACTGTTTTGGAGAGCAACTACCCGCACCAGAGTGTGCAGCCCTCAGTCTATAGTGTGAGGCACAACAGGCAAAAGTAAGCAATTAAAAGTTGAAATTACCTATAAGTAAACATTGGGAACAGGCATAGATTCTCAGTTCTGTCTGAGGACACCGAAGAGCAGCGTACTGTGAAATAAGTTTGCAAACCTAAATATAACTTGTCCCAAAACAAGGACGTGAAGTGTTGTGTCATTAGCAAATCATATCTAAATATACTTCTCAATCAGTGGAATGAATTAAGTTAGATCATTTCAGTGCACTTGAAAAGCCTGCTCAACATTAGCTGGGGTCCCAAAAGTTGATAAAGGCACTACTTAATGATTATTTAATTAAAAGGCTGAGAAATTAAAGGATCAAAGAGTCTGGTTGCACCAGGGCTGGCACTCTGGATCTTTGGGTGCACGATTGTGGCCCTTTATGCTTATGCACAACAGTAACAGCTATCAGGAGTGACATTTCTTAGTCATCGTATCCTCGCATTTTTTTGTAGCTATAATTAATGCAGCCTTAGCAACCAGCAGGAATGACTGCAAAAGCCTCTCGAGTCCCTAATAGCTGTTCATCATTTGGTGTCTGCCCTTGACTCCCAAAGAGCCTTCTTGAAAGACCAACAGCAACTCAACCTGCAACTCCTAGCCCCTCAATATTTTCTGCCCTTTTTATTTTGCTTTGTCTTGCTGTTTAGAAAAAAGTCACAAAGTTTGAAGAAGGCAACAACAAAAAACATGTGAGAAGTTTAACAGCTAATCTGCATAAAGGTTGTTTTAATCCCCTTGTACCTTTGTGCTATCAAAGGATTCGCCTTGTAAACTACATCAGAGTGTGGCTTTGAGAGAAGTGACTGCACCCGAAATAGTTAACCACATGGTTTACCACAGACTGTCAGGGTGATTAAAATTAAAGAGTTATCAGATCAGCAGCAAGTTGAGATCATGTACTCTCACTTTCCCTGAAAGCTAAAAGCTTGTTTCCCTCAAGACTTCAAAAGCCTCTTTGAAGCACATTGCAGATCTGAATCTCAGTACGAGGCACTCAAACTTACAACTCATTAGTCTTTTCTTAAGAAAACCCACAACATTTAACCTACCCAACATAAAGGGCAAACATTCTTTTAATTGATGATCAGATGTTGGGTTCTTCTGAACTTGCATACATCAGACGGGGATTGTACAGAAATGGTGCACTTGGGAGATGGCGAATATCCACACTGCAGCTGGATCCCACACAACCTTCCTTGGATCCAGCCTTCTAATTTCATCCACATTGCTCAAATTCTTGTTTTCTCACATCTAAATAACTGCAGTATCTTCTTTGACCTTTACAACCATATTCCTTTCTCTGATTCAGAAAGAATTTTGGAAGATGAATTTCCCAGGTCTCGTTGGTCTCATTGTGACCATGTGCCTACCTCCCTTTGACTTTTAACTGCTTCATTGTCACACAAAATATTTTGTTCCCATTTTCAAGAACCTTCTCCTCTGCAACCATCATAACCTTTTAAAATACTGGCTTCTCCTTCCGTACTAGAGCTCCTCACCAGTGTGTTTGATATCAGTCATCAGCTTTTGGGTTTATTGTTGCACCAGTCCTCACACTGGGCAAAGCCGTGTCTGAATACGGATATTGCAAAATACCCTTTGCCACAATTGCTCTTAATTATCTCAAAGTATCTTATATACCTTCAGAAGTGCTTCTCTTTATGTGGTTTTTACTCCTCTTTCTAGAAAAAGTAGGCACTATTGCATGTAACTAATGCACCCTTCTGCCAGGCAGTTGTAGGGGGTGAAAAGGTCACCCCTGAGCCTCCTTTTCTCCAGGCTGAACTCCCTCAGATCCCTCAGCCTCTCCTCACCAGACCTGTGCTCCAGAACCTTCCCCAGCTCCACTGCCCTTCTCTGGACCTGTTCCAGCATCTCCATGTCTTTCTTCGGTTTCATGTCATGGTACCTCCTGGAATAGTTTGGGAAGACTGCAGAGAGGACATAGACCTGGTGAGGTCTGGACTGACCTCTGACCTCTGGAGTGAATTGTTCTAAAAACTTAATTCCATCTTTGTGCCCAAGGAAACTGCATGGTTTGCCTCTTAAAAAAATCAACATCCTTGCTGTGTGAGTGGTAAAATAGCCAAGGCATGGGAAAAATCCAGGGAGCAGGGAATGGCAGGGTAAACTTTTTCCTTCGCTAGATTTATAACTTTCTACATTTTAGGAAAGCTTAGCTTGTTTTGTTTTGGTTTTGTCTTTGGCTTTTTGGTTTTTTGGTTTTTTGGTTTTTTGGGTTTTTGGGTTTTTGGTGTGGGGTTTTTTTTTTTCTGTTTTGCACCTTGCTGGTAATTAGCCAATCAATTTGTTTGAGTAGATGTGATACCAAAATATCAATCTCTTAAAAGGTCAGCACCTGTGGGCATAACCTGCCTTGCAGGCTGTGGTGATTTGGTTTTGCACAGCTTTCCCTGGATTCTGCATCCCTCCAGGATTTCACTCCTGCTATTACTGGTCTGAAATACTGATCTCACATTACCTAGAGATGTCTTGATGTTTGTTATGGCCTTTCATTTTCCCTCTGCAAAAAATGCTCCAATTTTCTGTCCCCATGATAAGGTGTTGTGTGCCACTATTTCCTTCTCTTTCTATCCTGATTTCCACGGTTCTTTCTTCCCTTCATTCACAAAATTCATCAGCCCCTACCAACTATTCTCACTTCCCACACCCCAAAAGTGTCCTGGGACTCCATTTCTCTGCACTTAGAGGTACTAAATGGGCCAGAGAAGGTGGTGTAATTGTGTTCACAGGGATTTAGCCCTTCTGTCAGTTGCAGAATTATGAGAACATTTAGCTCTCCTAAGGCAGATGGGGATTTCTGTTTCTCCCCATATTCATGAATTTTTATGGAAACTCTCGAGGTGGTTTCAAGTATTAAGATGGAGTGGATGAAGATAAACCCTTGGAATTAGAAGGAGACTTGTGTGTTGAGACAATAGACAGCCATGAAACATACAAATTAAAAAGTCATTATTGGTTCTGCTGGAGTGCACCCTAAATTAAGTTTGAAAAGTTTTTTGAGATCTGAAAGCCTTATCATCTGAGCCAACAGGTAGATGTGAGCTGGGGTGTCTGATGCCATTTGAGATGTCTCAGGGCATCTGGGATTTCCACATGAGCTGCCAGATATCACACAGGAGATACTGGAGGGAAAGAAACCCCGCATCTAAATCAACATCAGTTCTTTCAGGCTTCCTCCCCTCACGTTTCCCATTCAAGTGTGTTACTCACCCAACCACAAAACTGCTCTTGGTGGATGTGCTGGCAGTACCAGGCTTCATGAAACCCTCCCTCCTGTTTCTCTTCCATGTCTGAGTTAGCAGAGCAGTGATAGATGAAGCTTTAAGACATCACCTTTCGTTCACAAGGAGTGAGTGGGGAAAATTCCTAACAGGTATTTTTAGTGCTAGGTTAAACACAGACAGTGAGTCATGCCACAATAACCTAAACTCACAACTTCCCCTGTCACGTGGCTGTGTGTCACCAGCGCTGATATTATTCTGACGTCAAGTTAAAGCGGCAAGGTGCAAAAATAGGATGATTTTCCCCTTACTAAAAAGGCAGTAGGATGGGATTGGTAGGAAACTGGATGCTCTGAAGTTTTGGGCAGAAGCAGTGGAAGAAACGAGGCATTACACACACCTGCCCAGTTCAGAGATGAAGAGCACTTCTCCCCAGAGACAGGAACAAATCAAACCAGGCCAAAATGAAGATATTTCCCCAGCTGTGCCTGAAAAGCTAAATCAGCCCTGGAGATTTATGTGCTGTGTGAAACTGGGCTCTCTAAATGGTGCCTGAAGATGAAATTGATACAGGCAAAGTGGTGGAACTGATACCGACAACAGGACTGAAATGGTAATGAACTTTTTCTAACTTCAAAACTTATTCCCAAAGGATCCTTTAACAAGCAAGCCTCAGCTCTGCAGGATTCTTTCCCTCATTAATGTCATTTATTGCTTATGTGAATTTGTAAGATGGGAATAGATCACAGATGTAGGGGCACAGACCCCAACTTTATTGTAATTTGCCTGAGAGACTGTAATTAGCTGTATCTTAGATTATAGAGAGATTATCTTAAAAAAATAATTTGAGTAGTAGTGAGTCTGCAATATAAATGACAGAAATACAGTGCAGATAAAATAACCAGCCACAAGTTTTAACACAAACAACAATGGAGGAGAGACCAGCTTTAGGGGGATGGAGGTGGATATCAATATTCTCAGCAGTGGAGGAGAAGAATGTCCTGTTTTAAGGATCTGGCAGTTCAGTCCCTGCTGAGTTTGCTGTACCAGATGCCTCTGTTCAAAAAACAATGTAAAATAAAGTGGAATATGAACTGTCAGGACCTCTAGGACCATAAAATACTGGGTTTGGAGGAAATGCACTTCTCCTACCTCTTGGTTTAATCCTCCTGACCAACTGTTTACTATTGACCTAGGCAGTGGAATCTAATGCAAAAAAAATTTCCATTTACAGCAAGGCTAGAGTGGGTTGCAGAGTGGACTAAGCTTTTTCATACTAAGCATAATTTACCCTCAGGAATGTGCCTTTTAGCTCCTTCTGTGAAAAGTGGAACATGGCAAACCTCACTAGAGCACAGCACACACCCCTTTTACCTTCTTCAAAGCAAAGCTTTAAGGTGCTTCTTCAAAGCAAAGCTTTAAGGTGCGCTTTTTTTTTTTTAATCAGCTGCAGTGGTGGAAGAATGTTCTTACATGCTCACACTGATAATCAGAGTGGTTTACCTGATGTATTGATAGATCTCACACCTGCCCTAGCAGGGAGGCTGGGCTGGGGACTTGGACTTAAAATGTGGAATCAGAAGAGGGAACATTAGGAAAGAGGGAGAAAAACTAGCCTGGGCACAGTGTGCTGCATAGAAGGTGCATTAAGTGAAGAATGGGGATCACTTGTTTTTGTTTCTGAGTGTTTATAACATCCTTCATTCTGTGGTAAAGCCGCAGAGCTCAGACTCTGAATGCAACCACAGCACATGGTTTTGTAGCAGAACACAGAGCCAAGTTTTGAGAATATCGTATGTGAAAGCTTTGTTTTGGTGTGTGAGATTTTTGCTTAAATAGACAACCTCAGTAACACATATTTCTTTGATATTTTCAAAGAAAGGAAACAAAGGAAACAAAAATAGTCCTTTTAAACAGCAGCAGAGATATGGATTCTTTCCTTTGTCTGGAACTTTCTCAGCTTTGCATTTTGTGTGGGCTGAAAGGGCAGTAGAGGATATCCTCTCTGAAAAATAATTGAATGGTCTCACAAGTGTGTGTCCCAGTCTTGGGAAAGTAGGAAAAAAAAGGCCTAGGGAGGAAATTTTGATTTCAAATGTGCCCTAGGGACTCATCTCACCTGACTTAAGGACTTAGTGTGGTCAGGGAGCTTTGCCCTGGAAATCTCAAGAGTGAGATGGAAATTTTCTGCACCTGGCAATGATTCTTCTGATGTCATGAATGAAGTATTTTTCCGCATAGAGAGGGTTATATATCCTTTATGTGAGGGCTCACACTTTACAAATTAAGAACATCAAGAAAAAGCAGCAGATGACAGAGTGCTGCTCCCCTTTCAGGGCTGAGGAACAGTGAGTCAAAGGAGGAAAGTCATGGAAGGACTTTGGAAATGTGGGTTTTGGGGAAGCGTTGGAGGAGATGGAGCAAAGATTCAGTGAACCACGTTGCTCCAGAATTCAGGACCAAGGTCAGGGAATGGAATCCGTGGGTAGAAAATATCCAGAAGCTGGGCTTTGTAGACAGCGTTAATGCAACAAGGAAAACAGAGCTGACAAAGCTGAACATCAAGGGGTACAGGACCAAAATAACAACACTCTGAAGGCAACAGTGAGTAAAGTCAGAAGCAGTGGCTTCCTAGAAATAGATAAAGAGTAGATTTTTTTCTGAAATAAAAGGAAAAAGGACATAACATGTCCCATCTGATAAGGTGGGAAAACAATTCCTCCAGCTGAAGAAGCAGGCACTGCAGGACCTCTGTCTGTAATAAATGCTTTTCTTCAGCAGGATCACACTTGTTAAACATTTTTTTAACATTTTTTAAATTGCAGGTGTATAGTGAGCCCTTTGTTGCTGAAGGCCACTGTAGCTGAAAGGTTTATAAAGGTATTTGCTCTCTAGTTGACCTTACAAGAAGCACTTGTCTGTGTTTGACAACTTTAATGTATTGTGCATTGCATTTCAAATCCATGGGAGCCAGCACTAATATGCAATTATAATGGGAAAGAAATTCCTCTCATTTAAATGACTGAGATCTGCTACCCATCTTGTGTGAATGAAATTCACTTGAATCAATTTCTTTCTTTTGTGAATTTTAATCCTTTCCAGGTTTAAGTTGCAAATCTATTCAGTGTATCCCTGTATGATGAACAGCAAGATGGAAAGGTTGTAGGAGTTTAGACTAGCTTTTACCTTATGTTTGACCCTCACTTCAAGCTTCACCCATGCCTGCAGCTTCTAGGCACCGCTGCTGTGCAGAATAAAGGAGATAATTATGCTCTTCACAGGAAAACCAGCATTTCTCTTCTTTTTAGCTCTAAGGTATAGTTTAATTTTTATAAAATGAATGGTCATCCCATGCCTTAACTTCCCCAGTCTCCCAGGAAGAGAGAGTGTTTTGCCCTCTCAAAACACTTTGAGAACTATCAGTGAAACTGTTCTGTAAAACAAATGTTTTTTATTTACTTTTCCCTCTAATTATATTTATTCTTGATAGTGCATTTTGACAATCATCTAGGGCTGGATCTATTTACAAAACTGAATTTACAGAGCTGGAACAATCTGAAAATACTGAGGCAAAATAATAAAAAAAACCACTGTATGTGCTGAAGCCTGGTTGATTTTTGGCCAGTTTGACCAAGCCCCTTTCCCTTTTCTTTGCTTATGTCTATTCTCAGGTCTCCTTGTTGATCCCCCTAAGGACTTAAAACCAACAGGTCTTACAGCCACAATGCCCTAAGTGCCTCCATGATTAAAACCCCCTAAATTGGTGAAAGGTGGTGTTTCTACCTTACCATATTATTTTCAGGGATAAATTACAAATATATATATAAATATTATGTTTAAACATTGGGAGAGACATTGAAAATAAGTAAGGAAGCTGAGGAAAATAGAGCTTAGAGGCACAGTAGAGAATGCTGTGCATTTATTCATTGAGTGGTGAATAAAATTACATCAAATAGCACAAAATGCAACTGCTCTGACACCCCTTGATTTTTTTTCCAAAAACCAGAAAGGTTTCTTATAAATGAGGCCTGCCATCAAGAAACTTCACAACATGTTCCAGGCAGAGTAATACAGAAAGTGTGATATGGGGAACCTGACTCACCCCAGAACTGATCCCACTGACATATCTCTGGCTGAGTGTTTCATGGTGCTGCTCCTGCACGCAGCACCAAACACTTCCCGTGGGCTCTGGCACATCCTCTGGCAGTAAAAATGCCCCATGAAAGAGAAGGTGCAGCATTTTCTGGCAAAATAATGAGAATAAAATCACCTGGGACCTTCAACATTTGTGAAGGTCCTTCCTGCATTAATGAGTTCCATCATTAGCAATACACTCTTCCCTTGGGATGGCCAGCCCCGGGGAAAATTCCCAGCCCTGCTAAAGGTGATCCATCTGCAGTTACAGTACCAGCATATCTGAGAACCTGCCTTAGGCTGTGCCTGTTCATACCTCTCAGCCTGGACACCATCATCAGACAGAGAAGGAAACATCACATTTATGGAGCTCTTGAGAATGGAAGAATTTTTTTCCTGCCTTTGAACAAAGCAGTTTAAATTTAAATGCACTAATGCGTCAGCAGACCATTTCTCAATGCACACACTTGTCATGATAAATAAGCCAAATAAGCAATGTCACCATTTATAAATGTGTAAAATTATGCTGAATTGGACTAGCTGTCTCAAATTCACAGTTTATAGGCACTGCTGAATGAGAGGCATGGCTGAAAAAATATTTCATATCCATAATACCCATAGCAAATTTATGGATGGTACCTTTTAACTAATAGCATTGCCATCAATTTTACCTACAGTGGTACTGGCATTTCAGTGTCTATTTTTGTTTCCTAAAGTTACAAGCAAAATGGAAAAAGGAAATTCAAAGGGCTGCCTCAGGCTGCTTTGATCTGCCCACTGTTCCAATGATGGGTTGGAGGATACATACATTAGTCAGACAAAAAATATCCCCTAAAGCTCTGGATTTTCTGCAGTGGCCAGTTTGTGGGCACAGAACCCATTTCTCTCATTTCCTTAGAATAATAAATTCCTTAAGCTCCTTAACATCTTTCCTTTGCTGAAAGGACTCAGGATGTTGCGAACACCCTCTAACAGCCACCAAAAACCCCAGATTTTCCCAAATGGCAAAAAGAGTCTTTTACCTGCCTCGTCCCCCTTGATGAATCCAAACAAGAGCCACATCAAAAGCCACTTGAGCTCCATGGGGCTTGTCCACATCGTTTCTCCACACTACTGAGGATGGGGAAGTTTCTCAGAAGTGATGAGCTGTTGCCAACCAAGCCAAGGAGCTGATTAATGCCTGATGAGGCATCTGTCATGCCTGATTCTGTCTGGGAGCAACACCCATGTGTGCAGCGAGGGCTTCGGTCAGCAAATCATCATTTTTCTGGCTCCACAGGAAAGAACAAAGACTGCTTTCTGTTCAGGTATTAGTCTGTTATCCAGGAAACCAAACTCAGTGCTCACTGTGGAGGAGCGTTGCCACCGTGTGTAGGAAGTGGTTTGACACATCAGAGCTCCTGGCTCCAGAGCTCTTTCACATTTCACTACAGCTGAGGTCAGTAGAAGAGTGGGAGGAACTTAAATAGGTTTGCTCAGGCTCTCAGCCCCAAATCTATGGCTGGACATGTATTAGAGAGAGACCATGACTGTGGAATAGATGTCTGCTACATGCCAATGGATCTCAGGCAACATCTGTGGGCTCTATCTGTAAAAAAAAAAGGTTCCATGGCTTATCCTTTTGGCTTTTCAGAGGTCTTCTGTTAGTGAGGATAAAGCCACAGTGCATTTCTTTTTGATGGAAGCATGTGTGCAATTTCTCTGAATTACAGCTGAGCTTCTGTAGGATGGACAGCTTGATTAAAAAAATAAAACCAAACAAAAAACATGAGGGTGAAGCTGGCAGGTTTGGAAAAGTTTTCCCTTGCTCCTAAGTTGTCTGGGTGTGACATGCTGAAATTCTTCCAAATGCCAGTGAAAAACTGGAAACTACCAAGGAAATATCACAATTTATGTCGTTTTTCTTCAGCCAATTCCACAGAAATTATTTCCTTTTAGTAACTAGGGAGTTTATTGGGATAGACTATAGAAAAAAACAGATTTAAGCTATCTGTGGTATTCTATCATGATTATTATATGCTGGGAATTTATTTCTCCTTCATATAAATCCTCAAGAAATTAAATCTTCTTAATAGGAAAGCTAAGGAAAATATGCAATACAGTTTTAACTGCTGCTATGGCTGCATCCATCAGTCTGCCACCTTTCTCCTGATAAAGCTCCCTTTGCTCTTTCCATGAGAGATTTTGTCCAGCTTTGTGATGCAGGTGACAAATCCTCCTGCAGGGTTTGCCAGCTGCGAGGCTTTGCCAGGAGATTACTTCTCAAATCCAAATGCAACAGGGCATAGAGAAGAAGTAAGACCTCTGAAGCAACTGCTGTGGGTAAAATGCGGTGCATACCCTGGGGCTGCTTCACGCTCCACATGTATTTACTGCCTTTCTTTAGGATCAAATCATCTTCTATATTTAACAGTATAATAGCAAAAGCTCATGTCAAAGGCCTCAGAAGGACTTAGAGAGTTTCACTCCTGAAAAATCTGTCTCAAAGTCTTAGACCCCAATCCTTCACCTTTCACCAAGATGCCTGGAGGTATGTAACTGCCTGAACCCTGCAGTCATCTGGGCTGGTAAAACATATTTATTATGTTGCCTCTGGAAAGAAATCCCAAACTTTTTATCCTTTCCTTACTAAATACAGGGTCTGTTCTTTTGAGGTGAAGGGATTTGATTGCCAAAATCTCCTTCAATTTCTTGCTTGTTCTAACTATTTAATTCCACAGCTATTTTAGTGATGGACACAGAGATGAGGGATGTTTTCCGCAGTCCATCACCTCAATCTTTCATGCATCCATTTGCTTTCAGGTAGCAAACCTCAGCACAGGTAACAGCCGCAAAGATTTTATTAAAAAAGGTGAGGTTTTATCCAGGGATGAATGTAAAGTACAGTCGTTGTACTGGAAGGAATGGTGACTTCAGGTGGCTCATTGCTACAAACACAGATGGCATGAGAAAGATCTGTAAACACTCAGCATTTACACCTCTTAAAGGTCAGAAAAAACGGCTACGGTTTGTGAGAGGAATTAGCCAGATCAGCTTTTGGAAATCAGTTTGCTGAATGATTCTATGAAAAAAAAAATTGCGCAGATTCTGCAGAGAACAGACCCAAAGTAGGGCAAGGTAGAGAAGGGGAGAGTGAGAACAGAGAGATCAACCAAGGGGGAAAGGCACCCAGGCACAGATAAAAAATGGAGTTTATGAGAAAAAAAACATAACTGGCATTATAATTTAGATGATTAACATGAGATGTTAGCAAGAGAATTAGATGTGGCAATAAAGGAAGGGAGGTGCTTTGATAACTTAGTGGGTATCTGGGAAGTGGTGGAGGAAAAAAAGAAGAAAAAAGACATTTTGAGAATTAAGGAAGATGTAGGAGGAAAAGAAGATGCTGGGATATCTGTTGTTCCTTGACTTTCCTCCACTGATCAGCAGAGTTTTGCTGCTCAGGTAAGTCCTCTGTTTCAGCAGAGAGTTGGGAGGAAAAGAGCCTGTCATGTAGCCCAGGCCACCACAGACAAGATTATAAAGATTATTTTTGTTCACAAGACCACAAGTACAGAAATGGAGTTTCCAGGGAGTAAACCACAAACACAGCTAGAGCCTTCTTAGGTCTAGGTTTTACGAAGGCGGTTTGAAACCCTCTAAGTACTTTTAAAACTGCACGAACTCATCTGGTCTGGAGGAGTGTCCTCCTTTCCTTAAACTGGTCTCTGAGCTTTAATAAAGGGCAACACTGATCTTATTGCAGCCCTTCCTATTCAAAGCAGTTGTAAACATCCATGTAACTCAGTGATATAAGCAAGCTTTGTGTTTTATTGAACTTTTTTGCCATGAATTGCTCTTACATGAGTCCTCTATTCAAGGGAATAACATTTCATGTGGACCTTCCCAGGGAGGGTGTGGGGGTGACTCTAGCAGCTACCTAAACTCTGTTAATTGGCATATTGCTTGGGCATCCTTAAAATTATGGTAATGGTGGTTGTGAACTCACATTATGCACCCACAAGAGCCCTTCCTAACATCCACAGCAGCATCCAGCTCTGCTGCAGGGCAGAGGTTTGGGGAAGCTCAAGTTATACCATGTCCTCAAAATTATCATCAGAAAATTTTCATTCAACTTAATTATCTATAAAGGTCAAACAGGTTTTAATCACTTTTTATTTCCCATGAAAGTGAGACGGAGCTGACACGAGGCGCACAAATTTCACACCTTAGATGGAGCATCTTTACCATGTCCACAGGGTTCAGCTCAAGAGAGAGTTGTACGGTCAGTACAGTTGTCAGTGTTCCCCCTTAAGTCAGTGGAGAGTCAATAAGGGCATCCAGAGAGTGATTCACCTCCTCTTCTGAACATCTACATCCACCAGATGCGTCACTCTTATCTTCTCTTCCTTCAATCTGCACACAACTGTTAAACCAGCACAACAGGCCTTTCAGATAGCCCCAGCTGGATGAGACAAATCCATCCTGAAAATCCATACTGAGTTTGAAAATAGAATTTAAATTGATTGTTTAGTGATTGAGAACAGTCCTTTCTGCCAAACATCCTGAATATGGGTCATCATGGCTCATATTAACTATTTCTTTCTTTGATGCTGAGTTGTGAGACAAATATGTGATGAACATGAAAAACTCTTGGATATATTTAGCTTCCACGTAGTGAGCACTACCACAATGTTCTTAACACACCAATGCCTAGAGTGGGTTCCTTAATATTTCCCCATGCAAATACAGCTGAATAGTAGAGATAACTTCCTTCCTATTCTTATTTGCAATCATTCCCTTGGCCTAAGGGAAAAAAAAAAAAGAGGAACTAGTAAATGAAGTGCATTTTTGCATGGTCGCATTTGCTCCTTCTCTTCTTTTTACCAGGAAGTTATAGTGAATCAAGTATAATCCTGTAAAAAGCACAAGTCTTAAGACAGTCCCTGCAGTGAGCTCCTTACCCAAGGCACCATTTCTGTGCTTGATTTCAGTAACAATATTTTACATTATCTGTAAAGTTATTGAAATGTAACCTAGATGAATTATGAGGAGAGTATGAAATTTATTGGGAAATCCCTGACAAGAAAGTGCCCTTAAAATGGTTCAAAACTGTGTCAAATGGAAGAGCATATTTACAAGCACTGATTAACTGCCAGAACAGGAGGGTGCACTGAAAGGTGGTGCCCAGGTGAGTCTTTGGTCATTCAATATTTTCAACAGTTCCCTCGATGAGGAAGACCAGTTGGCAATGTCACACATGAAAAACTTAAATCTAACTCTGAACTGTACAGCACATGCAAAGAAACACTTGTTTTGTGCTGTGACAGTGAAGCCATGGGGTAGGATGCTGGCCCTGCTTGCGGGCACTGCACACTGAGAAAAGCATGGAGAAAAGGGCCTAGAAAACATTTTCTAAAAGAAAGGACCAAATAACTTAAAGCTGTCTGAGGAATGATGATGGAGAAGGGGACAAGGTAAAAGCCTTAGCAGAGGCAGTGATGGAGCTTGTCTGGGCATGGACCAGATGAGCCCTGGTCTCCTTCCAGCACTGAAGTCTAGGGAC
This sequence comes from Sylvia atricapilla, assembly GCF_009819655.1. NCBI lineage: Eukaryota > Metazoa > Chordata > Aves > Passeriformes > Sylviidae > Sylvia > Sylvia atricapilla. The sequence continues at coordinate 20,358,790 of NC_089144.1, read as the reverse complement.
TATTTAAATAGGGCACATCCCCTTTATTAGAGGCATCTAAAATCAAGAGAGACGAATGTGAGCAAGTTTTAATGCTCAGTTTGGCACATCCCACTGTTTTTATCCCACCTTTGGCCCTTAAATTGCCAAGTGAACTCCCCATGGTTGAAGATCACCATTAGAAATCTTCGAAATCTTTCTGCTGCATGTCAGAAGGCAGATGATTCTGTTTAGGAAGGCAGAGCTCAGTGCCTTCCTTCAGCTCAGCGAAAGCACAGTTAATCTTGTCTGTATGAATTTTGTTGAGTCAGCTCTGAATTTACCACCTCATAGGAAGCTGATGTATATGTTCCAAGAACTGAGGCTGAATTCTCGGCCACAGAAATGAAAAGCAAACAGTTGCATTTCAGTTTTTAGACCCTAATTTAGTGCCTTACCCTGGGAGTGAAAAAACCCTTCTGAACTGGATGGATTTTGAAAATTACTTAGAGAAATGCAAAAAATTAGAACTTCTAAGTTCAAATAGTAGTGAGAACTATTTAGAGAAGTTCTTCAGCTTGAGTAACTTGGAAAATTTCTAGATCTAACCACTAACCAAGAAAAGTTGGTGTTCAAATGTGAAAACTGGTGCCGTACTCAGGAAACAAGTACAGAGTGAGAAAATGAAAAGCTATCTAGAAAGCTCAGGATGTATTTTGCTTCAGCCAGGCTAAAGAAACAGAAAATAATCGGAGCTTTTCCTTCTTGAGCAGAAATTATTAAAGCTAACCTTTTTATTCAGTGCAGAATAAGGGTTCATGCCTTGTTTCTTTGCTTCTAATGAGGCTCAGGACTTTGTCCAACATCTTTGTGAGGAATCCCAAATCCTCTTCTTACAGAATCAAGTGCAATCCTTCCAATTATTGCCAGAGTAACTCAGGCTGAGATTTGTTACAGAAGTCAGACCTGATGATTTGGGACAGAAATTCGAAACCATTATTTGCTGTGGTTGCTGCAGGATTTTCTCAGTTGGTCATTTTTCTAATGCATATTCAGTAGTTCTCAAATACTGCAGTGACACCAGTGCTCAAGCAGTTGTAGATGAGGCAAAGTAAAACGGGACAATTAATGAGGGAGCACTAATGAGGGAGCACTGATGTTCAGCAGAGCTGGACATTTGAAGACAGAAAATTATGGGTGAGATATTAAAAAAAAAAAAAACACAACACCAGTTCACTGGTGAGTAGTCTTTTTATTGGGTCAGATATCCATGGCCTTTTTTGGTGCAGTTAACCTAAAACCATTTTCACTGACTGAGCACTAGTTGTGCAGTGGAGAAGGGTGGGGTAAGGATTGGATCTTTAGATTATTAAATGATACAAATATAGTCAGTTTGGGTTGGAAGGGGACTTAAAGATCATCTACTTAAGAGGTAGTGCCACATTCCAGTATCCCAGATTGCTCCAAAGCCCTCTCATGAACACTTCCAGGGATAGGGAACCAACAGTCTCTCTGGGAAACCAGGTCCATTGCCTCACCACCTTCACAGTAAAGAAATTCCTTCTAATACCTAATCCAACTCTACTGTCCTTTGGCTTAAGGCCATTTCCCCTTGTCCTATCACTCCATGCCCTTGTGAGAAGCGTCTCTCCAGCCCTCTTGTGAGCCTCCTTTAGATACTGGAATGCTGCTCTAAGGTATCCCTGACCGTGGAATGATGGAAGTGTGAGGTGCAAAGCTCTGAGTAACTTGACAGGCCTGTGGAGAATTCCAGGGTACTTTCTGTCATTCTCCTGAGGGAGTTCAACTGAGATAAGATGAGGAAAGAATTTTGGATCAACAAGGAGGTTTTCACATGTTCTCAGTCAATGAGGTGTTGGTGTAGACACACCAACTTTTTAGTTAATCACCCGTCTGCTGTGACAGTGAAAGCAGAGGAGAAGGAGCAGCCCAGATGACCTATTTCTGATGTCTGCATTGGGGTGAAATGAGCTCCACTCTGAAGTGGCTGCTTCTCTGCGCCAGCTATGAACACCCAAATGCTGCAGATGTCACATTTGGTTTGAGGATATCCACCAAACCTCCCACCTGGCATTCAGCTGCCACGAACAAACTCTGCCTGCTATAATTAGCACCAAACATTGCTCTGCGTTGTCTTGGTGTCCGTAACAGTCTCCCAGTGCTTTGATACCTTGGCAAAAACAGCCTCCCTACCACCAGGTTTAACCTCCGTGATCGGATGAGCTAAAATTTGTCAGCTGTCCTGGATTCAGACCCTGTCACCAACACCATCATCTCTCTGATTCTTGTGCGCAGGTTATAAATGCTGGAGCAGAGCAGATTTGAGGCTGAATTCTGGACAGCTTCATTCTTGAAGGGTAATGGAATTAAAGGTGAAATCAATGGACTGCAGCTGGCAAACCTGTAGTATGGAAAGGTCCAAGATGTCCACACAAAGTCCAAACACCTGTTCTGTTCATGGCCTCTGATGGTCAATGCCTCTTTACTGTTCGGAGGAAAAGGAAAGAGGAAAGTGACCTAGACAGGATCGAGCTGACTGTAAATCATCCTAATGAAATGCAGGAGATATTTCCATAAAGCAGTTCATATTTCATGCCCTGGAGCTGTTCTTCCAAGAAAACAGCAGCTATATATCAGGCTGTTCAACACAAAGTACTCCTCCCCTGAGGAAGTTCTCTGACCCTATGGAATTAAACTGTCCACATTATACAGCCAGACTTTATTTCATCACCTGCATCCATTCAACTGAGGGAACTGCCTGGTGGTTGGCTTTAGAAATTGCAGAGGAATCATTCATGTGGGGCAAATGGCCTCAAACTTTTGCCCAGAGATCAGAACAAAGCTCACTGTAACTTAAAGACATACAGTGCTGAAAAGGGGTCCTCACCCTAAAATGCTGAGCTCAGACAGTGAGTGCAATTGGCTTTGAATCTGATTGTATTTACCAACCACACAAAATGTTCAAATTTTGCTGGAGGTCACCTTCATCCAGCAGAATTCTATCATGTGTGGGATGGTCTCATGCTTTGAAAGGGTACAGTGACACTGCAGGCAGGAGATCAGATAAAAAAAACAACATGTGGGATCTTTTATATCTTTTCTGGATGAAGACTCACCCTCTTCTCTATTGATGGCTCTGATTATTGCAGTTCAGCCCTTCTGAAGTCCTCTTTATTTTGATCACTGCATGGGGATAACCAAGGACAAACCTGTACAGTCTTCTGAAGTGAGCATTAAACAATCTTATAATTTTAGGCTCTGTCCTAAGGTGCATGATTCCAACTCCTTTATTGGAAGTTGGATTCCAACATTTCTTTATTTCTAGTTCCCAGAGATCAACATTCCCTCATCTCAATAGTTTGAATTGAAACTTACTTTTAACATAGGGAATTATTATATAAGTCTCTGAAAGAGAGATTATTTTGGGTAAAGAGTTTCACACATCCCCATGTCACAAAGAGGCTGGTGTCACTTGAAGGAACAAAGAGAGGACAATTTCCAGGGCTGATTGACTTCCTATCAGCCAGACTGTCCCTCACTCAGATGCCCTCACGACCATGTTCATTATATCTGTCACCTGCATGATACAAAGAGTAGCACTCAAAAAAAATCTCATTAGCCGTTTTCACGGTGAGCAAGTGGAAAACCTGAAATATCTGATGTGACTAATAAAAGCAATACACTGAACCTTCTCAATTTGGAGTGTTTTTGTCAGGTCATTTAAAGTTAGAAGTGGAAAGTACTCTAGATGCTCTGCCAGATATGTGGAGCTTAGACAATAAAAGAATAGATGAAAGATAATATGAAAAAAAATCATAATAGAATTATAGTACCTACCAGCTTGGCTGTCCAGTATTCACCAAGATGATTACATCTGTATCATCTCTCTTTAGTGGGATCAAGAAAATTCAAAACTAATATTTGCACAAAACCAGTAACTGCACCCATTTTAATGCAACTGGGTTTGCCCTGGTTGCTGTGGCATCTCAAACATTCATGCACAGCCAAATCTCAGCTTCTCACACTCCCCAAAAAGTGACATTGTCTGAGCAGAGCTGCTGGCACTCACTGATTGTCACAGGCGTTGTTGTGAGCTCCCCATGGTGGCACAGCCTTAGAATGCTCCATTCTGGCAACATCTAGCTCCAGTGTGGAGCTTTGAAATGAGAAATCATAACCAACAAATGGGAAATTCTGATACATGGGAAACCAGAGGAGCTAAGAGAGGGAGAACTTAATGAGAAGGACCCGCTGCCAAAGGCAACAAGCATCAGAAGGAGCCCAGGGGAGACCTAAGGGCACCTCGTCCTAATTTTGGCTCCTCCACTAACTCCAAATGTGGATTGGGGAAGTCGCTTCCTTGCCTTTCCTCTTGCCCAACACCTGTAAACCTTTGGTTACAATAAATTATTGATAAAAACCTTCATATTAACTGCAGAGATGTCTCTATGTTCTCCTGCTTGTGCAGGAGATGTGCAGTCTTCAAGCTAAGACAGGACTGTGTCTTAGAATCACAGAATCATTTGGGTTGGAAGGGACTTTAAAGATCACCTTGTTCCACTCCCCTGCCATGTGCAGGGACATCTTCCACTATCCCAGGTTCCTCCAAGACCCATTCAACCTGGCCTTGAACATTTCCAGGGATGGGACAGCCACAGCTTCTCTGGGCAACCTGTGCCAGACCTCACCAAACACACGCAGTAAAGTAGTTCTTCCTGATATCCCATCTAACACTGTCCTCTGTCAGTTTAAAGCCATCCCCCCTTGTCCTGTCACTCCATGCCCTCACACAAAGTCTCTTTCCAGCTCTCTTGGAGACTGCATAGCTATTGGAAGGTGTCTGAAGTTCTCCCCAGACCCTTCTCTTCTTCAGGCTGAAGGATCATTGAAAACATCTCCTCCTAACCCTGAAAAACTAGAAAACAACAGAGCAGAAGTTTAGTCAAAATGTTTCTACCTTACATTTAAAAAGAGAGACAGAAAAGTTTCATTTGTTTTTGCCTCAGGAAGCTCTCTGCACCAACAGAGAAGAAAGTCCCTTTCTAAAATAACAAGAAATTCATTAGCACTTCTTGTACTTTTTTAAGGTCACCATTACAGATATTTTTGATAACACATCCTTTTACGCACATGTGGTCTGGTCTGATGGTGGAGATAATGTTGTTTACCTGAAGAGCAGGTTTGGGGTGGGTGTTTTTTATGTCTTCCTTGTTTTTCAGGAACGGAAGGATGGACAATGCTCACACCTGGCCATTGCTCGTTTATGCTTAGAGCATTGGAATGAGTGTAGAAGGCACATGGTGAATACTGTCAGGCTGAAAAAGATGAAAGCTCAATGTTCAATTTCCATCATTTGCCTTCCATGATACAATGGCCTGATCCATAGTGAGATCAGATCATTAAGGACTTTAGAGGACTCTATCTCTGGCTACACTGCTTTTGTGTTTTTAAGAAATATAAGAGTCAACAGGTTGGGCTACATTACCTGCCAGGGTAGTTCATTATCAGGTCCTTTTCAATAATCAGGATAATATTTCTGAAGGAAGAGACAAGACATCCTGCCCAGAAAAACTGCAGAATAATCTGCCTTTGTTCCTAATCTTATTTTAACTTCCAGTCATTAGGTTGTTTTATAATATATAAAAGCTTTTCTGCCTTCAATGAGATACACACACAGAATAAACACACAGCTCTTTGTTTCTTACTCAAGCAGCTTCTTGTGAATTGTAAAGTTATCAAAAACTGCATGGCAAACAATTATGCATTTTCCTAAAATTAAAACTATGACCAAAAAGAAGTCCTAGGATATAAAGTGGAATATGGAAAGTGTCCCAGTAAATTAGGAAAGTGCTGTTCCAAGGATTGTGTTCTAGAAATGATTGGCCACCTGGCCACAGCCTGTGCTTAAAAACCTATTGGACATGTCAGTTTTAGAAAGCTAATCTTGGATGAGATTAATTATATTACAGTTGTATAAGTCAACAGCTCTGAGTGCATATATCCATATATATATGGTCCTCTTTTGAAGTGGAAAGTGTAACTTCTAAACAGCTGGAAAATGCTGATGAGGCTTGAGGAAGTTCAAAATCCTAAACCAGAGTCATATCCCTTAGACCAGATTGGTCAGGGATGAGGATGTTCCAGGTTCCTGTCTCTGTTGGCATCACACACCTCTGTGGCAGAAACAATCTGGAAGGGTTGGCATGTAAGTCCTCTAAGACTACCCTAAACCAGAATTTCTTCATTCAACAGATTCTGAACACCTGTCTCCGCTTCAAAAATTCACCTGGAATATCAACACCTCTGGACACACTTCAGGACCCAGGATGCTGCACATGATCCACATGGGAAGAAATCTACACAAAAAGACAAATGAGACCATGTCCCAGCACAAAATTCTGCACGAAAATAAGCTGAATTTGTTTAAAAGCTGGGCATCCCTAATGGAAGAGGAAAACTCCTTTTGACATTTTCCCAGTGGTCAGGGAATTTGGAGAGTAAACCCAGAGCAAGTCTGGATGCTAAATCTTCTCCTTCATCACTCTGGAGAAGTACAGCAAGTAACAAAGCCACAGAAATAATCGCAGACTCCTCAAACAGTTCAGATTAGAAACAAGACTGGTAATGAGATCCCACCTGGATTTATTCACTTGGGGCTTGCAAACGTCCAAGGATGAAGACTGCACAACTTCTCTGGGCAACGTGTTACTATCCATGAGCATCTCAGTGCCCATCAATGTGATTTTTAACACAAAACAGCTCTATTTATGCCAAGAATGTCAAGACAGCCACCATGACAGGACAGCAGAGAATTCTCTTTGAACTTCAAGTTCTTGAACTCAGCTGTTTTCAGCTGAAAACAGTGGTTCATGAGAACTTGATATAAATCTTGAGCAAGTGGAAGGGTAACCTCACATATCTGTGAATCACCAGAGCAGAGGCATTTCCAGAGCGATGTTGCTCCGCTCTGTAACGGCCCACAGTTCTTAGAATTCTGTCTCATATCCAGAATTTTATTTCAGTCCAAAAAGACTACCTGTAAATTTGGATAGAGCTTTCATTCAGATGTTTGTGTTTGTAAAGCTGATTTTCTTCTCCACTTCCAAACCCTCCCCTCACTGTTTGCCTTGGCTTCCAGTATCTTCCTTACTTATTAGTTTTAAAACTGGTGACCAATGCAACACAGGTTTGACTCGCCCCATTCCCTTCACTTTCATAAAACCACAGAATCACAGAACGTTTTTAGCTGGAAGTGACACACAGGGATGACTGAGTCCAACTCCCAGCAAAGGTTCTTAATCCAGATCTTTGTAGGTCCCTTTCAACTCAGGATCTTCTAAAATTCCAAAAAGACAAGCCTCCTGAAATCCATCCAGTTTCTCAGGCCATAGGGTTTTTAGCATGCAAGAAACCTGTATTTTTGGCACAGAGACCTACTGTGTGGCCAACACAGGGGAGTTCTGAATAATTTCTTATCCAAATTCTTCTAGCAGGGCAGCACAACCTTTTTTTTCCTCAGTGATGGCAGATATCTCATCTGTATTGAGTCTAGTCATGTGTAATATTTTCAGTGTTATGTTTTTGACATTTTCTTGCTTCTTTAAACAAGTTTGAGACAGTGGTGGTAGGACAAAATGGTCATTTCCTCATTTAAATAATGGTGTTTTTTTCCCCATGGCTGGCCAGATGAAAACACTCCCTGTGCAGTGCCAAAAGCAATGGAATTTCTTTAGTTGTCATCAAAAATATTGAAGTATGTGTGTTGGAAACTTCATCTGTGATGAAATGTTTCTGTTCTGAGACATTTCTTACTCATTTTAGTTATGGAACTCAGCCAAACTATGAAACCAGGTAAAGATGTGAAGTAAAAAATAGGGGGAAAACCCCCATAATTTTCTGGGGGTTTGGGTTATTCTATATATGACAAAAGGCACTGTTTCCTTCACTGCTTTCACAGACATGTTTTCAGCTTAGTAGAAGAAAGAATATTTAAGTGCCTTTCTAACCATTTTCTATTTCTTCAGGTTGCTACTCCTTGAAGTTTCGTTGAGTTTTTTTTAAGGCAGCAAACCTAAGCCAATCTTCCCAAGCCAGGACAAGTTTTCCACTGGGACTTTCCTCTTCATATTCCATTTTGCCCTGTGGAAAAAAAAAAGCTGAAAATCACTGGGAGGACAACAGCAAGCATTTTCTGGGAGAGGAAAGGAAAAAAAAAATCCAGAAAGGTTTGGAGGTTCTGCCAGGGCCACCACTAAAAGTGTGATGTGGCGCAGGGATGGTGCTCTGCTTGGGATCTCCACCATTGGCTGGTAAACCACCATTTTATGGGATTTAACTACTTTTTGATCAAGTTCACACTGCTCTTATCAGCCCTCATGTTTTGCTTTTGTGCCACGTGCTGGTCCCCACCATTTCCCACCTGTGGGCGTGGGAGCTGCTCTGTTGTCCTCATCTCAGAGAGAGCCTCTGAAGGGTGGTTTGTCACAGCCACCCTGAAAAACTCCAGTTAGGTTGCCATGCACTGCCCTCTAATGCCATTTTGGCATATTAGCAACCCTCATCCTCAGATGAGATCTGTAACATAAAACAAATCATCCACATCCACCAAAACCAGCTATCACTGCTTTAGGGAAATGAGACATAAATGAGACATTTATAAGCTGCTTTCCACACACACACACCCAACACTGCTTTATTTTACACATTCTTAGAGACCACCATCAAGGAGAAAAATGAGAATTCCCTATTTACCTTTTATGGACCATTTTGGGTGCTTGATTCTTCCAGGGACCTCTTCAGCTGCCTCTTTTCACCCAACACATCTGATTTCTTTAGGTTTTTTGATTGCACTGCTGCTTCTTGGAGAGGATGAGATACCCAGGAGTGCAGGTGGCCACTCAAACGTGCATGTGCATGTTGGATTTATGACGATACTTTCTCCTTTTTTAAGATTTTAATGCTTCCCAACAGCCTGTTTGCTTTCCTGCTTCCTTCCTTCACTAAGTAGGCATTTCTGGAAAATTATTCACAATGAATGCAGCATCTCTTTCCTTAATGGAAGCAGCTGATTTAGAGCTGCCGCTGTGTGTGTTTTGTTAGTTCTATTTTCTCTTGCGTGCATTGCTTTGCATTCATTAACACTGGGTCCCATCTGCCATCTCATCCCCCAGCCAGTGCCACGCCATCCTTCTGCAACTTCTTGCTTCCAGCTTTTGGCTGATTACTCTGAAAAAATCGGGATTTGCTGCAGATTTCACCACCCTGCCTGTTTACCTTTTCCAGGTGGGCTGTTGGTACAGTAGGGGGTTCCAATCGAGGCTGGTGGCTCTTCTCACAGTGGGAAAATCAGTTTATTCACAGCTTTTTGGACCTCCCTGTAATAAATCCCTCTCCCTCTCCTCTCCTCTCCTCTCCTCTCCTCTCCTCTCCTCTCCTCTCCTCTCCTCTCCTCTCCTCTCCTCTCCTCTCCTCTCCTCTCCTCTCCTCTCCTCTCCTCTCCTCTCCTCTCCTCTCCTCTCCTCTCCTCTCCTCTCCTCTCCTCTCCTCTCCTCTCCTCTCCTCTCCTCTCCTCTCCTCTCCTCTCCTCTCCTCTCCTCTCCTCTCCTCATCCTCTCCTCTCCTCTCCTCTCCTCCTCCTCCCTCTCCTCTTCCATCCTCCTCTCCTCTCCTCTCCTCTCCTGTCCTCCTCTCCTCTCCTCTCCTCTCCTCTCCTCTCCTCTCCTCTCCACTCCTCTCCTCTCCTCTCCTCTCCTCTCCTCTCCTCTCCTCTCCTCTCCTCTCCTCTCCTCTCCTCTCCTCTCCTCTCCTCTCCTCTCCTCTCCTCTCCTCTCCTCTCCTCTCCTCTCCTCTCCTCTCCTCTCCTCTCCTCTCCTCTCCTCTCCTCTCCTCTCCTCTCCTCTCTCAGGAGACCCAGCTGCGTCAAACTCATCTCAAAATGATGAGAAAATTGTCAGGCTGGGAGAAAAGTGCTGAAAGAATAAGTAAAGACAGAGCCATGTGAGATTCGAAAGGCAGGTACAGAGTAGAATGGGTGACACAGCAGTCCTGAGTGGGATTCAGGAAAAGCACCAACATGGGAAAGGTTTGAAATACAAATGGAAAAAATATAAAAATAGCTGGAAGATCAGACTTCCACATCTGTGAGGGTCTGTAGGAGGCCCAGAGATGGCCAGTGCTCCCCTACCTTTGCAGATGCAGCTGAAAAAGAGATTTCAGGCACAATTAACCTACCTCCAAGATGTGTAGTGCTGGGGCTGACCTCACATATCTCTCCTCCATTTCCAGTCTGTCTGGGACCTTGGCAGCAGTGTGAGATTTCTCTATCTGCCTGCAGCCTCCCTGAATTTAATGAGAAGGATTTTCTTGGCTCTTTTGCTCCTAAATGGGTGTGTACAAATACATTGTGGCTATTATTACAAACAGTGATGGCTCGGTTTTGACCCATGCCTAATGCACTTTCCAGTCTTAACAAAGAGCTGCTTCTCTCCTTGTGAGTTATCTGATTCATGGCTTTAATAGGTATTATTTACAGGTCTGATAATTCAACCTTTACCCTCCCTGTTATGACTTGTTCTGAGGAGGAACTGAAATCTCCTGTCGCTCTCGTGTTTTCCACCTTTGCAGACTCTAATCTCCTTTGAGTTTCTCCCAGTGGTTGTCATGCTGTGATATTGCTGTGACATTTCAATCGACAGGGATTTCTCGCACTACCTTTTGAAGTAATTAATTATTTGATTATTTGAATTATTTGATTCCTTCCTTTAACATAGTTCTTTTCTCAGTGGGATTCTTATGCTGTAGCAGTGCCTTGCTGATTTTTTTTTCTTTTCTTCCACAAGGTTACAGATATATGAATCATATCAACCCTTCCTTCGAAAAATGCAGGCATTGCTAAAACAAGAAACCATAGGAAGATACTTGGGAGATCCTCTATAAATAAAGTGAAGATAATTTCTTCTTATATTTAAGAAGCTTTCTCTGTCATTATGAAAATAAACATATCTGTAAATGTGTTTAGAAAGACTGGGTTAATAGAGAACAACATAAGTAGTAGGGGAAGCAGTAGCTTCATTTGTTTTTTTCAGCTAAACTACACAGCAGCACAGTCGGAAGCAATTCTGGAGATAAAGACTGATTAATACAGAGATAGTGCTTGCAATATTTTCACGTTGAGGTGCCAGATCTGCTTCAGGGCTGGAGGTTGTGTTTGGCTTTGCAGACAGTCTTGCACGTTCACTTATATCATCAAATAGCGATGGGCATAAATACAGAGCCCTGCCCTCGGCTCCTGTCACTGTCACCACAGAGACCAGAGCCTGTCCCCCTGCCCTCGGCAGGATGCTGAAGTTCCCCCTCAGCCTTTTCCTCTCAGAACAACCCAAGTGCCCTCAGGGCTTCCCCTCCACACCCTTCCTCATGCCCGTGGCCTTCTTCGGACGCTCTCCGTGGCTCAGGGATTCGATGATTTAAATAAAAGCTCCGAGCGCAAACGACACTCGACGCGCGCTGTGAGAACCCGAAGGAACCTGGGCTTCTCATTCTTCGCGTAGGCATTCTTCTTCGCCACAGGGAGGGCAGCATCATTCCAGCCGCCTCCTCCATCCCTGGCCCGTCTGTCCCAGTCTCCCGGAGCTGCCGTGCTTCCCAGTGCTTCCCGGCCCCTCCTGTCCGCACCGCTCCGGCTCCGAGGGGCGGCAATGGCGGCGCTGCCGCTCCCTCCTCCCGCCGCCAGGGGGCGCCGGCGCGGCGGCGGCGCGGGGCGCAGCGCGCAGGCGCGGCCCTTCCCGGCGTGCTCAGCGCCGGCTCATGGCGGCGGCGGCGCCGGGACGGGTCAGTGGCGGCTCCGGGCCCGGGCCCGGCCGTGTGGGGAGGCGGCTCCGGGCCCCGCGGGGTGTGGGGAGGGAGGCAGGGCGGGTGTGCCACGCTGAGCGGCTCCTCGGAGAGGTCCGGGCCTGTGTGGAAGGTGGTGGGGGGGGCGTCAGGGCCTGTTTCGCCTCCTCTGTGGCCGGAGCCACGGAGATCGCAGCCCACCCTTCCTTTTATCGTGGGGCAGCCCCTGTGCCACGCTCCCGTGTGCCTTTCCCGCAGTGACTGCGCCCTCCCTGCATTCATCCTTACATCCGTACGTTGTCCAGCGAAGGGCAGCGGAGCTGGGGAAGGGTCTGGAGCGCGAGTCTGAGGAAGAGTGGCTGCGGGGGGCTCAGCCTGGAGAAAAGGAGGCTCTGGGGAGACCTCGCTCTCCACAGTTCCCTGACAAGGAAGGGGTAGCCCGGTGGGGGTCGGGCTCTGCTCACAGGTGACCAGCGACAGGACAATAGGAAATGGCATCAAGCTGCACCAGGGGAGGTTCAGACTGGACATTAGGAAGAATTTCTTATCAGAAAGGGAGGTTAAGTGTTGGAACAGACTGTCCGGGGAGGTGGTGGGGGCCGCGTCCCTAGAGATGTCCAAGGAAAGACTGCATGTGGCACTGAGTGCCGCGGTCTGGGTGATAAGGTGGTCTTCAGTCACAGGTTGGACTCAGTGATCTCAGAGGTCTTTTCCAGCTTGATTAACTCTGTGATTCCCCCGTGCATCCTGTCTCCCCCTGGAGAGCATCACTCCTGATGCCAGAATCCCACTGCTCTGTGGCAGGTGGGAATTCCTGCAACACCCTGTCCTCATCCTGTGAATCTCTGCCTTTATTACCCTTGCTGTGTTTCATCCCGAGGCCAGATGTTTAATAATCTTCAAAACCTGCTTTTTCTTTTTGCAGTAAACTTCTTGTTGTTGAGCCTGAATTGTTTGCATTCCACTGCAGGATTAAATTAATTATTGAACAGTTTTCATTCCCTTTCAAACCATTGTTTTTATACAGCTTTGCTCTAGTTCTGTGTATTTACCACTAACCAGAAAAAAGTCAATTTTCTCTGGCTTTAGGAAAAGTGAAATAAAAGGTGCTGTATTCATATATGCAAACTATTAGCAAATAATCTGGAAATAGGTTTGTGGTGTCATCTGGAGGTTTTTGTTGTTTTGGGCTTTTTTTGTCTTCCAGTTTTAAATCGAAGAGAAAATGTCACTTTACGATGACCTGGGGGTTGAGACCAGCGATTCCAAAACAGAAGGCTGGTCCAAGAATTTCAAACTGCTGCAGTCTCAGCTGCAGGTGAAGAAAGCAGCTCTCACACAAGCAAAGGTACTTAGTGGTTTTCCTTCCTGTTTTTCAGACTTCTTTCATGTTCAGTGCATTGTGCTTGTGACCTCAGAATACTGATTTGGGGGGGTTTTGCTGGCATTTCTGTGTGAGTTTGTAGCAAAGAGCCTGCTAAAGCTGGGGGGTGGGGGGGGGGGGGGAAGAGAAAAAAGCTTTTTTTTTTTTAATGTCTCTTAGAGGGAGTGTTGCAAAATTAAACTGAAGAAAGCATTGATGTGTGTGCTGCAAACCTCTGAGCTTTTAACCAGCAGAGCCAAAAGCTGATCTTCAAGTTTAGCTTTAAAGATAGTGAGATTCAACTTTATAATTTTTTCTAAAGTGTAAGTAGAGGTCACACTGTGACTGATTATTTACATGTTTACATCATTTTATGATTGTTATTTAAAAGGCTCTTGGTGCTAACCTGCAAATCATTATGTATTAGAAATTTTTACAGCAAATATTTCCAGAGTAGGTGAAAGGGAGGAGTGCAAGCTGATACTTATTAGACTGTGACAGAGCCATTTTCTCTTTCTATTGCTGCTTCTTTTTATTTCACCCTTTTTCTTTGAGCAGTGCTGATATTTTGGTTCAGGCAGGACACAGGTGCTCTTTGGGGTGTGTAGATTCTGTAGTGACATTTCTTAACTAAAAGAAGCAGTAGCACTGATTCCAGATAATTGAGTAGCCACAGCATTTTTTCACTGGAATTGCTCCTGATTTATGCTGCTGAAACTGGGGGCAGGATTTAGTTGATAATTGGAACAAACTGCGTGGCTGAAATTTACTGACTGCTCTATTAGTTATATTCTTTGTCCATGTAACTGATGTGCAGTGTATCCAATAGCCTAAGAGAAGAATGGGCTAGGATTAGAAAACTCAAGAGTTCAGAAGCGATTAAAACACTTTATCTGATAGTAAATGGGAAGAACAGTAGATCTTTGGAATGAATCTGAGTTTCTTAGAAACTCACTCAGTTCAAACTTTCCTGAAGTGATTGGATGAATTTTTAAAGTGTTTCTGGTCCCAGTCAAAACCTAGGAGCATTCACTTGCCACTGCAAAGTATATCAAGTAAGCTGATTTTTAGAAAAGTGCTTTATCTTTTTTAGACTTTGTGTGTTTTGGTGATTTTTGCAGAGTCAGAGAACAAAACAAACCACAGTCCTTGCTCCAGTGATTGACCTGAAACGAGGCAGCTCCTCTGATGAGAGACAGATCGTGGACACACCCCCTCATGTAGCAGCTGGGCTAAAGGTAAGAGCAGGGCAGCTGAAAGTGCAGCTGTTAAAAAACATTTTGGAAGTTGAATGCTTCCTAGGGGTCAAAAAAAATATTATTTTCTGAGAATGTCTTCCTCTGCTGGGAGTTCTTTAATTAACATTTCAACTTTATTCAGAGTTCCATGTGGTACAGCATGGACGTACCACGGTTAATATGCAATTATAAAACAGTGTTCTTAGATTGCTGGACAGCTTCAAATTACTTGGCAAGACAGCAATTTGGGCAGCTAAATAATGACTGTAATTGTGATTGCATCAGTGTTAGAGCTGGACCTATGTAACAATCAACTGAAAAATAAAAGAAGAGCCACCTAACCTTTTAAATGGATTTCTCATGGTAAGGAATCAAGAGAAACTCTCTGCCTCCAGCTTTTTCAGAAAAAAGTTCTGAAATGGTTCTTTCAGATTAGAGAACAGTCTGTGTGCCTCTGTTGGTATTATATTAAGAGCTGATAAAAAGCCTCATGAGATTGTGTGGGAGGACCCTGGCAGATGGTTGCAGCAGCAAGATGCCATGAAGCTTCTAATAATGCATTAATGGGGTTTAAAAAATTCCTGTCCATACTGATTTGCTGCTGCTTTGCATTTTACAGGGGGAGTGAGGGGTGGTTCTTCATGGGAAAAATCTGATGTAATGAGAGACTGGATGAAATATTAGTGTTAAATAAAGCTAAGATTTCTTCTAGCACAGGTGGGTTAGGATATTACCTGACTTTACAGAAGTCAAGAATTAAGTGTTAAAGTTTTGCTTTCCAACTGGGTGTTGTTTTCTGATAAAGAAAAAAAAAATTTTTTTTTTTTTTTTTTAGGATCCTGTCCCTAGTGGTTTCTCTGCAGGAGATGTGTTGATTCCCCTGGCAGATGAGTATGATCCCATGTTCCCAAATGACTATGAGAAGGTGGTGAAACGTCAGAGGGAGGAACGGCAGCGGCAGCGGGAGCTGGAGAGGCAAAAGGAGATTGAAGAGAGAGAAAAGTAAGGCTTTTGTTTAAACATACTGACTCCTATCTAAAGAATAAACATGTCAATTTGCTTATTTTATCTCTCTTCTTTCATGGAAGTTCTTAGAGGTTTTGTGAATACTGCTGCTGGTAGGAACAAGTGCAATGTTTTAAATAATTAAAAGGTGACTTTTTGGTAAAAGTCACCTAACAGTGTTAAAACAGTAAGAATTATCAGTCTTGCAGCCTCTTTGGCTGAAAGATCCTTGTCAAAATTATTCTAAATTTGCTTTGTTTCAATAATAGCAGCAGTATTTGGGTATTTCATGCATCATTATCAGACTTTGACCTTGCAGCTGTTTTAGACTATTTGATGGCAGTGTCACCTGACTACACAAAAACCTTTTCTACACTCAGTGATGAACCATCCTTTGTCCTTCTAAAAACTACAAAGTGATGCCTGAATGCCTTCGGTTTTAAATGTAGCTAGCACAGCCTTTGAGAGGCATAGTTACATTTCCTTTTCTAATACTCTGCATTCAGTAATTTAATTACTAAGTAAGTTAATTATGTGTTTATTAATCTATTGTCTCTGGACTAAAGAAAATACTGCTTTATTTTTAATGGCCTTTCCTTGAAATAAGAAATCTGTGTAATCCTGTTAAGGAAGTTGAATGCAGATTCAGTATCTGATTGTTGTAAGTGGTAAAATGTCTGCCAGCCAGGCAGAAGATTACATTTGCTCATTTCAAGTGAAATGAATAAACCATCTTCATCACAGTATGAATCATCTGAAGTCTGGAGTTACAGTTCTGCTGCCCTGTTTAGATTGTGGAAATTAATATTTCCAGTCATTGGGTCTTCTCTGTCTTCTCTTGGTTATATCTTTATTTTTTTGATGGAGAAGCAATGCCTGAACCTCTGCCCTACTGGCATGCAAGACCTCAGGAATTTGGGATGTCATTCTTACGGCTTCAGCCCTGACTGCTCTTTGGTTGTATTGGTACTTGTGTGCGGGCCAAGACTCTTTATGCATGTAAACATTAGAGAAAAGAGGTGAAAAATGCATAATAAATTCTGATTTCAAACTGGGGAAACAATCTCAGCCAAACCTGCATCAGATGTGTGCTTTGGGAGTGCAGGCTGTATATTCGTTTTGATTTCATAGTGTAGAGATACAGAAGTTCTGTGTGGTTGCACAGTAGAGCTGTTTTTATCATCCTTTTGTACAGTTTTGGTGGCTGTGCTAGGAATGTGATCTGATTTGTGCACCAGGTGGTGCTCCTAACTTTTGAGGAAAAGTGCTTTTCCTTTTTATTGTATTAAAATGAGTGATTTCCTGATCACATCAGATAACAGCTGAAGTGCAAACAAATCTTGAAGCATTCCTTAGTTCACATTAGAAGTTATTCCTGAATCTTATTTTAATTGCCAAGCAAGCTTCTCAACAGTCTGATATTGAAGCATGAGGATATTTTTTTATTGATTATATATAAATATATCATATATTTAATCTGTATAGCCTAGGAAATGTAAAAGGAATTCTGTCCAAAGCAAGGCGATTAATTAATTAATATCTGCTACCTTGCTCTCTGTTCTATAGTAGTCATTCAGTCACTCTGGTCTGTTTGGACAGGATTTATTCAGGTGCTTCCTCCTTTCCATGCATTCTTCTTGGCTGACTTGAAAGTGGAAAATTATCTTGGTTTAGATCCATCTTCTGTTTTATCAAAAATACCCCGTGAGGATAAAAGCAAAGAAACAAATGGTGAAGGTGTTAACTTGCACTTTCATGGGGAACACCTTCAATGCCAGTTGGATGGGGGAGAATAATTCACCCTGCAGAAGTGGGATCACAAATTAAAGCTAAGAGTTAACTTCCATGGTTTCTCATCCTAACTTGCTGTGTCTCCTAGAAGGCGTAAAGACAGACATGAAGCCAGTGGCTTTTCCAGACGACCAGATCCAGATTCTGATGAAGATGAAGATTATGAAAGGGAGAGGCGGAAAAGAAGTAAGGGAACTGCTTTTGGTTTTGGTGTGGAAAGACGAGAAAAAGAGGGAGGGGAATTCACAGCCCTAATTCATGGATTCTATATTTCTCTGTGCTCACATGACTACATTGTTAATTCTGAGCCTTTAGAATAAATCTGCATTTTATTACAACATAATATAATGCAGAAGACTGGTATTTTTCCATGGAGGTAGCTGGCAGTCAAATTACTTGTGGAAATACCTCTGTTTAACCTTAGTTAGTAGATACCCGTTGTTGAGTTCCTGCATGCTGTAGGTTCCAGGGAAGGGTTCAGGCATGGCATAAAATCATGCCTGAACTACTGAGTTTTCACTGTTGCAGCTTTTCACTCCTGCGTTTGTTACATCAGTGCCCTTAGAGCTTGTCAGGTGACATGGATCAGAAATATGTCTTTGCATAAACAAAATTAGTCTTTATTCTCGTTCAGCAACAAAGTTGCAGTAAATTCAGGTCTGTTGTGATGTCAAATGTGTTGTGTTCCATTTTGCTCATAGGTATGGGAGGAGCTGCCATTGCACCACCCACTTCTCTCGTTGAGAAGGACAAAGAACGTGAGTACTCCAAAATCCTCTTCTCTAAACCCAGCAGTGTTAATTTCTCACTCAACTTTCTATTTAGTTAAGTCCTTCTGCTTTTCCCATTGGATTCTCTGCGGCAGCAGGAGATGAACAAGTTCTTTGCTCATGGGGGGAGGCTGTGGGGGACCTGTGATGCTGCCCTGCTTCACATCTCCGTTGTGAGGAAATTTTTCTGTATTGCTGGACAAGTGATTTGGCAAACTGGGCTCTTACAACCATGTGCAGCTCCTCACTTCTGATGTGCAAGAAAAAATGTCACAGGCAGGTTTCTTTGGGTAGACTAGAAACCTCCATAGTATGGAGAGGAAATTTTTCCACTGCTCTTTCCTTGAGGAGGTACTATGGGAATATCTTTTCTCTGCACTAGAGACAGAATTTTATAAGTTTTTCAGGGATGCAGTTTAGCTGAAAAGGTTTGTGTGCAGTGATGGTGTGAGGATCTCAGTTGTCCACGAGATGGCATCATGCTACTATAAGAACAAATCCATTCCCTTTTATTTTTCCATGGCTAAATAGTGTAAATTTTAAAATTTAAAATAATTACCAGTATGTTACCTGCTTAAAAAAAATAATAATAAGAAAAAAATCTTATGCATGCAAACTTTTCTTTGAGAGTTCTCATTGTATTTATGAGAAGATTAAAATGTAAAAAATATCTCATAGCTTAAGTGAATGATACAGTGAAAGCATTTGATATGTGTAAACATTCAAAACAGAAAGACACTGTTTTGAATAAACAATTAAGAACAATTGATCAGTGTCAAGAAAAAGTAAATATAGGCTGGAAATAGTAGAAATATCCTTAAGGATATTTTAAAAGGTGACATGATCCCACAAAGAAACCTTTGTATGGCTTCTTACTTGATGCTTAAATCCAGACTGGAAGAAAACAACAAAATATTAGTGTAGCAAAAGTCCCATAGTCCAATCCATCTCCTGTTTAAAAAGGAATTATTTTTCTTCATGTCCCCAAACTTCATGTCTGACCTTTTTATTTGATAAGATATAAGAGCTAGTGTACAAGAAAATATTCTAAAAATAGGTCAGTCTGATAAAAGTCACTAAGTCCATTCAAAAGATTTTTTTTCTAGTGTTCTAATAGGCTTGCTTTTTTTTTTTTTTTTTTTTATTTTGCTATTTGACTTGTCAGTGGAAGGTGATTTAATAATCTAACCAGTATGATTGAGCTATCCAGATCCATCTCCATCCCCAGGAAGAGCTGCAGTTCAGAAATTCCCAGTGAGATGAGTTGCATTCGTTCTTTTTAATAGACTGTTTTCTCTTCTCTGCAACTGTGCAGTGTATTTTTATTACAGTCCTTGTGCCTTGAGTTGTGTGCATTAATCCATTTTTGTCACAATCTTGTTTCTGATGAATGGGAGTTTGTCCTCTGGATAAACTCTTTGTAGTGCAGGTGGTCTCTTAATGTTCCTTTTCTCCATTTAATAAGAGGTTAATAAAATTCTGGGTTAATAAATAATTAGAATAACCCAGAATAACTCACATGTTGTTTCTGAGAGAGAGAGGTGAGGGGATGTTAAAACAGCGTGTGCAAAGGAAACACTCTTCTGATTTGGATTTATGTGGAAGACCTTTTCCTAGTTTATTAGGATTTTATTGGGGAAATGAAACCCCAAATGTCTCTGTTTTCTCTAGCTGTAGCATCATTCCCGTATGAGGAGGAGTCGAGACCTCGGGCACCTTCTTCCAAAGCAGCAATTCCTCCTCCAGTCTATGATGAGCCAGAGAGACCTCGTTCTCCCACAGGACCCAGCAACTCCTTCCTGGCCAACATGGGGTAAATGAGTGACTCCTGCACATTCTGTAGGGAAAGGCCTTGGAAGGTGGCAGAAATCAAAAGCTGAAATAGTTTGTCAGGAGAGAAGAGCACAACCCATTTCATGTATGTGGTTAGTCTGAGTTCAGAGTCCAAACTGGCAGGATGCAGGAAAAAATGTGGATTGACAGGATTGGGGGAAACACATCTGAGGTGCTTGCATTCAAGGCTGTGCTTTTAAGTCACACTCCAGCATAAAGTGTTTATGGCCTGTACAAACCAAAAAATTAAAACAGTTGAAAAAAAATTCAAAAAACTGAAAACATAGGTGGCATGTTAGTTCTTTTCCAGCTTTGTCTTATATTTGGTACATATCAGCAATTTGATATTTCAAATCATTTCAGCTCTGCTTTGTTCAAATCTGTGGCTGCAAATCTGCCCATTTACTTTCCTGCCTTGTATGTGATGCTTGTGTTAACTACTGTGGCAACAGAGTGAAGGTGAATCTATAGCTAAAAACAGCTTAGAGACCTCGTTTTTGGGTTTGGTGGGCTGTTTTTAATAGTCCAGAAAAAGATAATCAAACTTGGTACTGTTAGACCAGCTTGTGCATTGTTACCACTTCTAATTAGTAGTAGCATAGAACCCTCACTTCATTGAAAGAAGGGCTAAAAATCTGACCTAACCTGCCTTACTTTGACCACACAATTGACTATTTATTCTGTGACTTAGTATTTTAATCTTTCAGCATTCTAAAGCCAGACTTTTTAGCCTTTTGCTTAGAAAAAAAATCACGTAACTTGTAGAGAAGCTCCTGTACTTTCTGCCCTTGTGTAAAGAAATTTTAGGAGGTAGACTATTTGAGCACTCTGGAGATATGCAGTGTTACTGTTTTATGGAAGAAACCTTTATGAACTGATTTCTTTTTCTCTCATTGCAGGGGGACAGTAGCTCACAAAATCATGCAGAAATATGGTTTCAGAGAGGGCCAGGGGCTGGGCAAACATGAACAGGGGCTCAGCACAGCACTGTCAGTAGAGAAAACAAGCAAGAGGGGTGGCAAGATCATTGTTGGTGAATCTACAGAAAAAGGTAATTGTGTCCTGCACCACGTGTGGGAGAAATGCAGCTCTTGGGTTTCTGTTTATCATTTATCCTTGTTGAAAACATCAGAGTTGGAAAAATGACTCATATTTGTTCTTGTGGAAATTTACATTTTTTGATCTTCTTGTAAAATGATCCTGTATGCTTTTTTTTTAGCTCATCCTCCCCTTCTTCCATCAGTTGTCCTCCTTTGGTGCTGGGGAAGCATCTTCACTTCCAGCACTGATGCTGCTCTGCCCTGATGGCTTTTTCCCTGTCCCATCCTGTTGATATTGCTCTCATTTCCCTGCTCTTGTCTGACCTCAAGATGACCTCCAGGCTTCTGAGCACAAGTGGTGGAAGTCAGAATGCTTTTAGTCTTATAGTTCTTACGATGCAATTCTGAACATAAGAATTATTTCCCTCAAAGAAGGGAACACTGTTAGTGTTACTGCTTAATTCACACCATTGGAATTGATTTTTCTGCTTACTGTCATTCCAGGGAGCTACAGTAACAGTTGAGAACAACTGTTCCTCACGAATATGAAGTTATGTTTTATGGCTTTTATTCCATTGTTTGATCGATAAGATTCTGATAAAAGTCTGCAATTGAGCTTTAAGCTTAGATTATTCCATAATTCACTGTTCTGTCTTTCAACAGAAACAGGCAAGAAGGCAGATTCCAACCCCTTGACTGAGATACTGAAATGCCCAACTAAAGTGGTCTTACTGAGGGTGAGTTGGGAGTGAGGGAATGTGTCTTGGTACTGAAATGTTTAAACCTCTGTTCCTGATACAGAACTCTGCACTGTTCAAATGGTTTTGGCCTGCAGCCACGTGGTGTTCTGTGTTCTGGAGAAATTATGTGACTTCCTGGGGTACAAGCTGTGACTTTAAATCAACACTGCTTTAAATTCTGCAGTTCCCTTGTCTTAGGGACAGAGAACTGTCTCCTCCTGTAGCTCTTAAGCTTTTGAAGTATTTGTGGTCACAGTTCACAGAGCATCTGTGATTTGTCTGCACAGTCACCTGCACAGATTCCATCCAGTGAATTGGGTTTATTCTTTGACTTTCAGAACATGGTTGGTGCTGGGGAGGTGGATGAAGACCTTGAAGTTGAAACTAAGGAGGAATGTGAGAAATACGGCAAGGTTGGGAAATGTGTCATCTTTGAGGTAAGAGATAATCTGTCTTTTTTTGGCTGCTCTGAAAGTAAACTGGGCACTCATCCCTCACAACTGGAGTGTTACTGCCTAAGAGGAGCATACATAGAAGATCTCTCAGGGTCCTTTACTGTGTTAGAATTCTTGATTTTCTGAATCTGTAAGATAGAAGCTTCTAATAATAGCAACTGTGCAAAAATCACCCGAGTATTGTGGTTTTGGAACCTTTTTATTTCGTTCTTTCACTGCCTTTGTGAAGAACAGCAATTGAAAACAATGTTCTCGCTACTGTTCTAATTACTTCGGACTTTTGTTTCAGATCCCTGGTGCCCCTGATGATGAAGCTGTAAGAATATTTTTAGAGTTTGAACGGGTTGAATCTGCCATCAAAGGTAGGATCCTAAATTGTGTCCTGTGAACCTCAGAGTTAACTTCTGCAGAAAGATTAAACAGTCTCACTGTTCAGGCTGTTTAGTTAAAGAGATGTTTATTTTATTGCTGAGCTGCTCTTTGTTTCAATTCCAGCTGTTGTGGATCTAAACGGAAGATATTTTGGAGGCAGAGTGGTGAAGGCTTGTTTCTACAACCTGGACAAGTTCAGAGTGCTGGATCTGGCAGAACAAGTTTGATTTTAAAAATCTAGCTCGAGGTGTCACTGTTTTGGCAATCACGTTTTCAGCAGTAGGCTGGGAATACAGAAGAGAGAAGTAGCTTTCCTAGCAGACTGGAAACGAGCCTCATTGAATGGATTTTACACATTCATTGTGACTTACGTTATTTTGTAATATAAAGCCCTTTGAAAGTAAGATTCACGTCTGTGTGGTTTTGAATGGCACATTTCTGCTTTCTGCTCTGGGGATCCTGGTTTGGTTTGTTGTTTTTTGGGGTTTTTTGAGCTTTGGCCTGTTGAAAACCCACTGCTGAGGAGATGCTTTTTCTGTATTCCTGCTTTCTTTGTTCTCGTGCTTCATCATGGAGTCCCTGTGCTGGATCCACAATAATATGTGAAGCTTTGGACAAGGACTGTGTGCTATGATCTTCTCTTCCCTGATGGTCTCTTTTAGAGTTAGAGCCTTGCTCTCCTGAGTCCTCATCTCTGCACACCAGTGATTGCAGCTGGTTTGTTCTCCTGACTCCAGGACAAAGCTTCTGTGCCAGAATGGAGACTAAAATAACAAGAATTGAGTCTGTCTTCACAAATTAAAAGAAAACCCGTGTCTAATCCAGGGGAATGGAAAGAGGAGGGAATTTAATGGACTCTTAGCAGGAACCCTGTGCTGTCTGGCATTCTGCTGGGAATATCCAGGGATAACTGGTTTCAGGTTATTAGGTAGGGAGAAGGGAAACTCCTTCCTGTATCTGGCCAGCTGTCAGAATCTCACTTCTCTAACACACACACAGGCACCTAACTTTGTGTAATCATTTCTAACCTGGCATTTGCTCTTTCTGTTTATGTTTCTATATTTGAGGTCAAGTACCATCAAGGATTAGGCATTCTTTTAGGAAGCAGTGCCTGTGGAAGTTTTCAAAGTCGGAGGCCATGGATGGAAGTTCTCATGAAAATCTGAAGAGTTGACAAAACTACTAAACACTACTACTCTTACTTTTAACTTGATGTAAAATAGTGCACAGCTCTCTGCTCCTGACTTTATGTTTGTTTTTAGTTTGGGAACAGTATGTGACAAAGAGTTGACAAGAGGTGACTTGCAATGGTGGCAGTTGTCTCTGTGCCCCATTGCACCCAGAATTGTGCAGATACTGAAGTGACTGTGAGCCCTGAGGGCATTTTAGCTGTTTAAAAGCTGATGCTGGATGTCTTCTTCATGTTACACACACGGGCTGGGGGAGGGGGACAGACCTGTAGTTCAATGCTGAATATCTCCAGTTCTTGCCCTTTTGTTGAGTTTTGGCTGCAGATTTCTATGACAAACCCTTGGGCATTGTGTTCTGCTTATTTTGTCTGCTTGTGTTCCACCAACCTCTGTACAAACATTTGCTTGTAAAACAGATTTTTTTTTTTAAAAAAATGGTATTTTACCTGCTGTGTGTTGGCTTCCTTACTCTGCTCTTGTGTTGGTGCAAGGCAGTCCCTCAGAGCTGGGCACTTCTGCACCTCGAGTTGGCACTTTATCTGGTCCACCCTCACTGCAGCAAAGGTGAGGAGCAAGCCTGATGCCAAAACCACAGGACTTGGGGCAAAAACAGAATCTAGATTATGTTCCTGCCTCTGCTCTTAGTCTTTGAGCAACACTTTAAAGCCTTTGCTGCTGTGTAGTGAAACAAAGAGATTAGTCCGGTATGAGCTTGCATAGGTTTGCTTGTACTCAAATAATTTCAGTGGCTGCTGTAGAAAGTTAAACCACTGGTAACAGGTTGAGTGTGATCTGAACTTAGGTTGAAATATGACTTGGCTTTAAGCAAATGTGATTTATTTATGGCTCTTATTTCAGCAAATGCTTCTTGAGTGACTAGGCTGTAAGCATTTCCCGAGGTACACTGGCTGCTTTTTGTGCCTGTAATAACCAGCTGTTCTGCTTTTTAGCACCAGCTTCTGAGCTTCCAGTCTGGTAACTTGGAGGTTTTCCATTTGCTGAGAATAGCTTTATTGGCAACTTTTGAACCATTTTGTTCTGACAATCCTTACTGTGGTTGAAAACAGGAGTAAAGTATATCCATGGACATGTAGGGGACAGGGTTTGATTTGTGTAGGAGATTCATGCTATAAATGAGGTGTTTTTCTGTACCACGGGGACACTGAAGCAAGGAAACCTGGAGCAGATCTACATCCCCTGAGTTCCATCTGTGTGGTGGGTGCTGTATAGACATGTGACAGTGGAGCCGGGTGTGTCAGCAGGTGATGCAAACAAACCTGCAGAGGTTCAGACACTGAGCTCTGTGGAAAGACTTCATTTGTCTCCTTAGCAGGAACCATTTTTTTGCAAATGCACCTTCTCCCTGTTCTTCAGCACTCAATGTGTTGGTTCAAACGTAGTCAGGCATGTTTGTATTTTGGATGCCTTGAAAAATTTGGTCCTGAATTTACTCTGCTGGAGAATTGACCTCCTCTGGAATCTTGCCACTGACTTCTAGCTGTTTCTCAAATGACTTTTTATCTAACCCCTCCAGCTCTTCCTGCTTACACATCCCTTTTTCTCCTCTGTTTCATCAGTGCCCTTTCCAAGGGCTCAGCAGCACTTAATTTGGAGCTCTTTGCAGCTACCAAGTGTTATTTAGTGGTTTGTCTTTACACCCTGGAAATTGTGCAGCCACCTCATTCTGTCACGTGTATGTATGTGGTGACTGGTCTGAAGCAATAATGGTTTTGTTTCTCTTTTTTTTTTGTGGTGCCCTAAAAGGTTCTGATTTCACAGAAAGTGAAGAGGATGATGGGCTGTTAAGAACATTTACCTTACTGGCAGTGCAGGATTGGTTATAGGGCTTCAGGTATGATTTCCTAAATTTAAGCTTTAATTCCTTGGCTTAAGCACCTGTGTAAAGGCTGTGATTCTCTAACGTGTTGAATAACTGCATCTCCTCTTTGACTAAATATGAACTGTTCACTGCTTCTAGGAATTCAGATTAGATGCCTGCTTAGGGAGATTTGAGTATCCTGAAGCCACCAGGAAGCTGAGAGGGACGTGTGGGACGTGTCAGCCCAGAGCTGAATGAGGTGCCTGCTGCATTAACAACCCTGAGGTCTTAAGAACAGGGATTTGCTCAGTGGCATCAGCGTTTGCTGCCTTGTTCTCTTCCTAATTCAGAACACTGGCTACTATTTTAATAGTGGGGATTTAGTGACTTGATTACTTTCCTAATTGTTAAGCCCCCAAGGTATTGTTGCTGAGCAGTAGCAGCTATATCAGAACCCATTGTTAAGCACATAGGTTATGATTTATTTTCTCACCTGCACTGTTCTGCTCTTAACCTATGTTGACTTTCACCTGTCAGTTTATCACTTTGCCTGCTCAGTGTCAGACTAAAATCTGATGTGAGATGGAGCTTGGCAGGGAACATTTTTAACATTACTATTGTCAAAATCTTAAGTTTGCTTTGCCACCGTTGCATGAAAGGTGAGAATTGTTGCCTCGAAGAACTTTCTGTCTGAGCAGCCAAGGAGGGAGGGAAGCAGGCACAAGAAATATCTTGCCCGAGGACATGCAGAAGGTGGTTTCGAGAGTTGGGATTACACCCTGTTCACCAAAACCCACATTCCTAGTGGAGCTGCTTTTTATTGTGGCAAGAGAAAATGGTAAAATCTCTTAGCCTGGAGCTTTGGATTCTGAAGCAAATTCAGAAGGAGATGTAATTCATGTGCTGCAGTCCGTGTAAGTGGTTGCCTTGGGAGGGGCTTAGTTAAAACCAGGCTCCTGTGGGATATTTGAGTGTGTCAGGGTATTTTACCCTTCTGTGCAAGTGAAAATAGGTGGTGTAACCTCATAGAGTTTTCTTAAAGACAGAAAGACAAGTATGGAAGGTTTCAAAGAGGATCTTAAACTATCAGATCCTTCTTGCTCCACAAGCAGGAATCTAATGGGGAGTGAGAACTTTCAGTCCTCACAGCACTTGGTGCAAGACGCCCTGAGCAAGACTAAGATTCACCCTATGTTACATTGAATTAAATCCCATGTTCGTGCCTGGGATTGCTCCTCCTTAGCTACAGGACTTCACACTTCTCCTTGAGCTCCCTGATGTTCCTTCCAGCCTCTTCCCAGCCTGCTCAGGTCCCTCTGGGTGGCAGCATGGCCCTCTGAGGTACCTGCAACTCCTCCCAGTGTGTGTGATCTGTACATTTGCTTTAATGAGGGTGTTAAAAAGGGCTGGACCCAGCACTGAACCCTGGAGTTCACCAACAGCTCCTGGCCTCCAGCCAGACCCTGAGCCACTGATCACCCCGACCAGGCATTCAGACAGTTTTTGGTGTCTGCTCCTGCGGCTTCAAGAGCTTCTTTGTGAGAAAGAGCTTACAGATGACAATGTTTGGAAGTCTTACAGTAGTCCAGGTAGACAAAACCCACAGCTCTCCTCTGCCAGGCCACTCTTCATTGTGCAAGGTTAAGCTGGGCAGGCATGACTACCCCTCAGTGAATCCAAGCTGACTGCTGCTGATTTTCTTGTCCTTCATAAAAACAGTGTTAGATTAACTACTCCAAGAATTGTAGAAATTATTCTCTAAAATTCTAAAAAAATCTCTCAAATATTCTTTAAAAATTCTCTGAAAACTGGAAGAGAACTAGAACATCCACACATCTGAGGCCCATGTATGGATGCATCTGGCACTGGTAACATATTCCTAGCAAGAATAACCCTATTCCTTTTCCCAAAAAAGCAGGAGCTGCTTTTGATCATGGAGGACTCAGTGTTGCTAACAAGCACTTTCTGTTGCAGTAAGTTCAGTAGTGTAATGATTGAGTCCTTAGGGGAATTTCTGCCTTTAGGTGATAAGGCAGTTGTCCTTGAAGACAAACAGGGATTGATTGTGTCTAGCAGTGTGTGCTCTGTTAATTTGCTGTCACTGAGCAATGAGAGGACACAGCCAGGAGATTTGGATTCCTGCTGGGCTGCTCTGGGGAGATGTAGGTTCTTCATAGATGGGTTTGAAAGTAGCACCTGGGCTTGTGAATTTTTTTGGTGTGTCCTATGGGCAGGACTTTCAATAAAAGACTTCCTTCTTGCCCTGTGATGCTGTGATTTTATTCAAAGTGCAGAGCAGTTAAAGAGCAATCCCAGTGCCTTTATCCTCCATCAGTTTGGTTTATCCTCACACATCACCACTGGCTTCTGGTTGTGGCTGTAGAAGGTACTTCAGAAGTCCAGCTGGAGATGATCAGGCAGCTCCTGGCAGGAGATGTGGCCCTTGACTTTGTGTTTAATACATGAACACAGCTGTTTCTTACCTGTATTTTAGAGGATAAATTTATCTGCTTTGCCTTGTTTTGAATCATAAAATCATAGAATGGTTTGGATTGTAGGGGATCTCAAAGACCATCTAGTTCAAAACCCCTGCCAGGGACAGAGACACTTTCCACTAGACCAGGATGCTCAAAAAATTAACCTTCTCCTCAAAATACTTTAGTGACATTTCCTGCTTCACAGAGGACAACTGAATTTTTTAAGTTTGCAAAACCTGGTAATTACACGAGTTGTTCATAACATCAGCCAGACCCAACAGACCCTTGGGCAGCCCTAGATGTAATCCTAGATATTATGCCTTATGTCAGGAGCAGTAAAGGGCTAGCTGCTCTTTTCTCCTCCTCATTGAAGGATTTATTAACTCTAAAGCCTTTTATAAATGAATGCTTGGACTTGAAATTGTCTTTTAAATTGAAATTGAGTTGAAATTGTCTTTCTCTTTCTGCACGTCAGTGGGTTACAAGTGCTGCTTGCCTCATTGTCCAAGGTGATTTTACCTCCTATTTACTGCAAAAAATACTTTGTGCCACACAAGGTGCAGCTCAGCCAGCTAGTAGCGAGGAGAAAAAAATGCTGTAAAGTCTGCAGGGCTTTTCAACTGCTGGACAAAAAGGTGGGCAAACCCAAAGTCTTTCACTTCTGTTTCTGAAGAGAGAGAATGAATGACAAATCCTTGTCTGTGTGCCTGTGTTTGGTACTTTAACCAGAACTGTGCAGTAGCTGACAATAAGTACAAATGTGATCCTGTTGTCAGCTATGCTCCTTTAGGGATCTTGCTGCCTATTTGTGTCAGGTGGGGATAGACCTTGCTGGTGGCTTTTTGTACACAGGTACAAACACAGCCTTCCATGTCAGTAAGCAAAGTCTTGTTTGCATGGGGGAAATGGATGTTGAAGAGGAAAAGGTGCAATGGAAGAACAGGTATGAAAGCCAAAGGAAGCATTCTGTAAACTGAAGAAGGATAGTGTGTGTGTGTGTGTTCCTGCAGAGGTATCCTCTCATACCATGATTCCTGATGTCTGCTGAGCTCATGGTTGTGGCTTTTTCTCTTTTTTTTTTTTAGCATCAGGAAATTGGGAAATCCCAGAGTAGGGGGTTGTTAGCACAGGAATGTGAAAACACAACCTTATGTCTTGTGCCCAAACAAATGTCTGGTGTCCAAACAATGTTACCCACCCCGAGCTTTCAGGCCCATAGCTGTGGGAATCAGGAATAGGGCACAAATGTCCTGCACCCACCAGGCCCTGTCTCCCTTGCAGGACATCCCCTGCCCTGCTTTGGCAGCCCCACCAGTTGCAGCACATGCTTAAAGCCCAAGAGACCCTTGGCTGAATGAACAAGATCTTTCCTAGGAAGGTGCCTAACCCTAATGTTTCTTTTCTCCTGCTTCTTATTCCTCCTCTGGGAAGACCATAGGGTTTTTTTTTGCAAAGCAACTTTTAAGCATCTTGCCACTTCACAGCCCTTGAGTTGTTTTTCCTCTCCCCGTCTCTAAGGTGTTGATCTCTGGCCTCCATTTGAGAGCTTGCAGCAAGTCAACAGCTCAGGAATTCACATGGTCCTGCCAAGACAAAGGTCTTCCACTCATCTTTGGGTTTCTCCACCTCCTGCCGCAGGCACAAAGCTGGGTAGCACTTTTGGACTTCTCTGCTTTGAACCTGTAAAACTTGTATAGCAACTGTGAAACAAAAACTCAAATGATACTCTGGCAAAACACAGCGAGCTCCTCTTGGGAGGATGGAAAGTGAAAACTGGTGAGGCTTCATGTTTTCCCACTTTGGGAAAGTGCTGGGTTTGGGCAGTTGAATGATGCAGTTACCACTGGGAGAGGATGTGAGCTGCAACAATTCCCTCTGTGTCTTGTCTTCCCTCTTTGTAGGAAGGGATGTTGCACTCAAACAGCAACATATAAAGACCTTTCCAGGGAAATAATCCTGTGGCAATGAAGTTACTCAAACTGGGGTTCAGAGATTGGCTTTAAGCACAAATTTCAGAGGAAGATCCATCTCAGCCTGCCTATCATCCCCTATGACACAACACCATTGCATCCAAAGACACTGTCCCAGAAGTATCACGTTCACCTGCAAGGACTCAGCCCTTCTGAGGAAGTCAAGAATTTAGGGATAATAAGGAAATTGAGTTTTGAAAATATCTTCAGCTATCACATACTAGTCATAGTTTCTTCCCCCTTCTTCACATGGATTTCTACCTAATCATTTAAAAGTATTTTGCTTTGTTTTATTTCTATCCAGCAGGCTGATTTATTCATGGGCAAAGCCTGATGGTTTTTATTTTTCCTGCAGTGTTGGGGAACATAAAAGCCTGGAAACTTGAGGTTGCCATCAGCATTTATGTTAAGAAATAATGGTGTTGGCATCATAGAATCAATACTCTTTTTTTTTTTTCTTTTTTTTTTTTTTTTTTTTTTTTTTTTTTTCTGTTTTAAAAACAGGAGGAGTTAACTACATGGTAAAAATTTGCCTCACCAAGCCTAGACTGTGTGAAATAGAATTGATTATCTGTCACTCTTGATGCATCAGAAGAAGGATGCAGATGTTTCTCCAAATGTGACATTTCCTTTTCAAAGCCAGGTGGGTGTGTGGTAGCAGTTCAAAGCCACAGAAATCAATGGAAAAGGGAAGGAGAATTTCCTGCATGGAAAGAGCAAAATCAAATTTAGAAACCTGCTGGAGCTGGCAGCAGCCGAAAGCCAGGAAGGTTTGTC
The DNA here is from genome assembly GCF_009819655.1 of Sylvia atricapilla. Lineage (NCBI taxonomy): Eukaryota > Metazoa > Chordata > Aves > Passeriformes > Sylviidae > Sylvia > Sylvia atricapilla. Next base: position 20,328,142 of record NC_089144.1, on the reverse strand, counting down.
CCTGAGAGATGCAGTAATTACTGCCTGCAGATCACTCCTGGGAAATGCTGGCCAGTTCTTTCTCTCCAAAACCCAAAATCTGAAAATTGTGCAACATAGGAGACTGGGATCTGGAGCTATGCAAAGGACCAAGAGTACCTGGTCACAAAACTATTTGGGTTAAAAGGGGCCCTAAACATCATCTCATTCCAACACCTTCCACTATCCCAGGTTGCTCCAAGCCCCATCCATCCTAGCCTTGGACACTTCCAGGGATGAGACAGCCACAGCTTTTCTGGGTACCCTGTGCCAGGGCCTCCCCACCCTCTCAGAGAAGATTTTTTTCCTAATCTCTAATCTAACCCTGCCCTCTCCTCCTTGTCCTAAGTCTTTGACCTGCATCTCTTTAATCCAGTCTTGTCTCCACACCTTTAGAGAGCACCTAATCTCTGTGATATGAAGATGCCAGCACTAATACCAGAGGTTAACAAAAGTAATCTCTCTAGGTCAGGCTGCAAGGGGGAGATTGGCTGTAAACCCTCCTAAAGGTCATTGTTCCCAGTCCCTTCTGCATCTGAAGCCCTGCTGACCTGGTTGTGCTGCCTGTTCTCCCAGCGGGACCAGGCCACCAGCCTCTCTGCAACTTTCCCCTGCTAAATTTGCAAGGCTGAAGGATCAGGCTGGTGATGAGCATGTGGGGAGAGCTGGCTGTGAGAAAGGGAGCTGGGTACCAGTGTCTGGCTGCTGCAGTGTGGGAGGATCAGTGAGAGCCTTGAAAACCTGGGCATGGGCTGAAAGCAGAAGTGTAATGGTCACTGCCTGGTCACTTGAAGATTGGCTTAGGTGTGACCACAGCAACCAGAGAACAGCTGAGCAGTGGGAAAAGGAGTCTGATGCTGACAGGGAAAGCAGGGCCTTCAGGAGATGTGTAACCCAGGGGAGGAGGAGGAGGAGAGTCTGCCTGAGCACTCAGACATTTTGTTAAAGGACAAAACAGAACTTTGCAAGCCGGATGAATCATGTAAGCAAGTCCCCTAGTGTACCCAGTGCCAGCAATTCCCAGCACCCTCATCTTCCTTGGGTTTGTGCCATGCAAGTCATTCCGAATGTTATAAATATTTCAAAGGAGCTGTTTGCATTCTTATTTGCTTGTAGAGTACAAGCCTTGCAGTGAAGGAGATCCCCGTGATTGCTTCTCAGGCTGAAAGCACTGACATTCCTGCCTCACACTGCTCCCACCCATTATCTCACCACCTGGAAAGGGAGAACAGTTCAATACTGATTTCCTGGCTGGGAATGTGCAAGGATGTGCAGGGCAACTCATTTCATCCCTGTGCCCCTTGATGCAAAGCCTGGTTGTGCACACAGATGGAGTCAGTGCAAAGTGGGGAATGCAAATTAAATCTCCATCCTGGATAAAGAGGTTTTTCTGGGCTTAAAGATAAAGTTAAGGGGGAAATTCTTCCCTGTGAGGGTGGTGAGGCCCTGGCACAGGGTGCCCAGAGAAGCTGTGGCTGCCCCTGGATCCCTGGAAGTGTCCAAGGCCAGGTTGGACAGGGCTTGGAGCAACCTGGGATAGTGGAAGGTGTCCTTGTCCCTGGCAGGGGATTTGGAACTGGATTGTCTTTAGGATCCTTTCCAACCCAAACTTCTTCATGTTTCTATGAAATATGGGTTTTAAACCTGTGAAACCTGTGAAAGGTAAAAGGATCCTTTGCTGGGTCAGTTCTAACTAAACAACCCCCCTAACATATTAGTCATTAAATTATGCTTTTGTTTCCTTTGGAGACACCTTCCTACAGGCCATAGCTGGGAAAGCTGGTAGCAACCATGGAAGCTCCAAGTGCCTCTGCCACAGAAACCAGGACTTGAGAAGGTCTCAGGAAGCTTTCTGGACCATCCCTTAGCCCTGGTGCTCAATCAGTGCTGGCTGAAACCCTTCCCACCATGTTTGCTCAACATGTTCTGAAAACCTCAAGTCATGCTGAGCCACTGCCACCCTCTCTGTCTGTGCAGCCTGGCATTTGTGCTCTGCCAGGAGGACAGGTGCTCTGATTTCACCATCCTAGACCAGAGCTTGTTTAGTTTAATCTAAATCTTTCTTTGGGACCAGCTTGATTCTCAGGTTTGGTTTGGGTTTTTTTTTGTTTTTTTTTTTTTTTTTTTTTTTTTTTTTTTTTTTTTTTTTTTGTTTTGTTTTGTTTTGTTTTGTTTTTAATTATTACTGGTTTTACTTTTAAGTTGTTCTTTCTAGATGCCAGACAGAAATGCTGTTGAACTGTGAGTAAGGGGTGATGATCCTCGTACACCAGAAATCCCCAGACTATGTTTGAAACCTTCTCTGCTTATTTAAACTGCCTGGCACCACTGAGATGCCTGAGGCGCTTTTTGTGGGTGAAACCAAATAATATCGAATATAGAGAATGATCCTCTGACTCCTGTGATGGCCTTGGCTGGAGCTTGGAAGGTGGTTTCTGGAATTCTCTGGAAAATGAAAAGCAGGTGGACACCAAAGATGGTCCCATCTGAGATCTTTCTAGGTCAATGAACAGAATAACTGGAGCAAAACCGAGGGCAAGGACCAAGTGACAGAAGCATCATAATGGGGACCTGAACCGTCATTCTCTAATACAGGTCCTGGCCACATCCTTGAAACTCTGGGATGCTCCTACTGGGAAGTTTTTGGAGCTGAAGTGGCATTGTCCAGGCAAGATCAGCGTTGGAAAAATAAAACATCTGAGGAGTTAAACCCCTTCCAAGATGTGCAGGCACTGAGCAGGATGTTATGGACAACAAACTTGGACATGAGCATCCAAACATGAATTTTCATGGATAAGACACTCATTTTGGTTCTAACCCTCAATTTATTGCATTAAGTTTCTTCTGCTAAGCCCTGGAATCACGTGCTGGAAATATCCTTCTGGAGATGAACTGCTAATCCACATTTATCCTGAGAAATAAAACTGTAAAAATCTGGTTTTGTAGAGATTTGAAAGCTCATAGCTCCAAGGGGAATTTCACTCATTTTCCAGAGCAGAGGGCTGGGTTAGAGCTAAGGTGGACCAGAAGAGCTCCTGGGTCCTGCTGCCCTGGCCTTGGGCATGGCTGGGGTGTCCTTCCCTTCCACCTGGGTGCTGGGACACATGGAGGAGGTGAAGGAGGACTCTCCTCTACCTGCTGGGCTGTCTGGCAACAGCACATGGATGTCCAACCCATCCGCCTTAAATTTTCCCAGCCTGTGGCCCTTTAAGGTTACTAAACATCCTGAGAAATTCCATTTTTGGATGATTTTTCCCCAAGGAAGTGGTTGTCTGCTCAATTTGCTTGGGCAGACCCCAGCCTGTCCTGCTATGTTTTCCAGGGCTGGGGCATAAACCAGCTGCTGTAACTGGTTCCAGTCACTGGAAGAGGCCCAGCAGCCCATGCCATCTTGAACAATTTTGTTCCTCACATGGGGCTCAGGAACATCTCCACATGCAGCAGCCAACACTCCCTGAGCAGGACAGAGGCAGCAAAGCCATGTAGGACATTGGTGTCCCTGTCCCTGCCATTCCTGTTGAAGCCACAGCTCTCATAACAGCCTGGGGGAAGTTTTTTTTGAGTGCTCCTCACCCACTGGCCTCAACAGGTTTCTCCAGTGGGGGTGAAGACAAACCTGGCAGAATTTGCCCTGGGGAGGATGAAGAACGCTCACCTGGAGCAACGAGGTGGTCTGGATGGGGCGGAAGCCTGCAGGAAATGGATGAAGAGGCTTTAGAGTACTCCAGGGATAGTTTCAGGAGGCTTTTGTTGGCTCCAGGAAGGAGAAACAGTTTTGCAGGGAGCAGAGACACAGCATGGAGCTCATGGTATCTCTGTCAAGCACCCAGATGAAAGGATGGGGTCCTATCATGCACAATTCTGAGAGTTTCTCTTGAACTCCTTCCAAGCCAGTTCCTCTTTCTACCTCCAGGGAGGGCATAAAGGAACCACAGTAAAAATAAACAACCCTCCCATGTTAAAATGTTCCACCTTCACCTTCTGCAGCAACCTGAGCTCCAGAGATGAGGACACAGAGTGATGCTGTTCCAAAGCTCATGGATCATCACAGCCCTGTGATGCCAGGCAAGGGGTACTTGCTTGTTAATCCTCAGGATCCACCATTGCAGGATCTGAACTTCCAGTTGCCTGTGCAAGGACAGGAGATGCTGAACAGGGGGATCTGAATTTCCGAGCCCCTTGTTTGTGGAGCAGCTGGGTTTCCTCAGTTTGTCCTAGTGCCACCACGAAGAAGATGGGATTGGTGCTCTGATGAGCTCAGAAACTCGCAATGATGCAGGAGGCCAAAATTCCATTATCACACCCACATCCGTTACAGTCAGTTCTGTACTGGATCTACCAAGAAAAACAAACAAACAAACAAACAAAAAAACACCACAAATCAACTCAAAAACATTTTTTTCAGTACCTTCCACCCCTTTCTAAGGAAATCAGCTCCCTGTCCTGTTCCTGTCACCTCCCTCCTATCCCTGCTCCTCTCCAGGAAGAGAAGGGTTAAAAGCTCTGAAAACTGCCAGAACTTCCTCCTTTCTGCAGTGCCACCCTCGGAATGACGCTGGTTTCTGCCGGGCTTTGCCCAAATATGTCCGTTTCCTTCTGAAAGGAGGAGGAGGAAGGAAAGAAACAGAGATACAGAAGAAATATATATGTATTTTATATACGTGTCCAAGAGAACGCGTCCGAGCCCGAGGAAGCCAGGAGCCCGAGCGCAGCGCCGCCTCCTCCCGCTCCATGCCGTTCCGCAAAGGTAGGGCTGGATGGGTGGGCAGCATCCCGGGATGCTCCCCCAAGGACTACCTGGGCATCCAGGGATGGCTCCGTGCCCCTGGCCGTGCCTCCTGCAGCGATGGGAGCACCGGGCTGTGCCCGGCTCTGCCGCACCGCCGGCTTCTGGAGGAGGACGGGGGACACCCCCGAGGTTGTGTGTGGGGTGGGGGTGTGTGTTCTGTGAAGCCTGAAAAGGGCAACTGTCCCCTCCCCTCCTTCCCTGCGGGGTTTTTCGGCTGTCCCCGGGCGAGGGGAACGAGCTGCTCTGGCTGGAGCGAGGGCTGGGCACAGAGGGCAGCGGGATGTTTCTGGGCACGGGGTGCCGCTGGGGCGCTGCAGGCTGAGAACCCAGCGCATTTGTGTCCTTGGGAGGTGCTCGCCTGAGGGGCCGGCGGGAAACGGCCCTCACCTGGGCAAGCCCCTTCCGTGCCCAGGTGCCCTCGGATTCCCAAACCACCTCTTTTCCACAGAAATCGCTACTTGCCGCCCTCTGGCTTGGCAGGGTGGGCAGGAAGCACCATATTCTTCTGGGAATAGGGGCCTGTGGGACCTAAAGCCCCCATGGGTGCTCCTGTGCTGCCGTGGATGAGTTTTCCATCCTCTCCGAGCTGCTTAAATGTCACCTCCTCCTCCTCCCGGAGGGAAGTGCAGGCACAAAGCGGGAACCTTTCCCCAGCAGCTCTACTGAGTGGAGAAAAAGAAGGAGGAAAGTCTTCTTCATGAGGCAAAAAAGCCAGGGGAAGCAGGCTGAAGTCGGGATGTGCAAGGACACGGGTGGAAGCGTCTCACACAGGTGCTTTGGCCGGAGGGCAGTCCTGTGCTGGGGCAGGGACAGAGGTGTCACCCACTGCCACCGGCACGGCATCGAAAGGCAGCGGGGAGGGAATGAAATCGGCGGCGAAAGGGCTGGCTTTGGTTTGTTCTCCCCTCTGGGTGCTCTGGGGAGGTTGTCACGGGGGTGAGGCAGTGCCCGCAGTGATGTTCGCAGAATCCGTATCTCAGGCGCCGAGGTTTCTGCTGCCTTTTAAGGCTCAGCGCAGCGTGATGTGGTTCACACCCTCGCATCCTGACAGCGCAGCAGACTGCAGGGCTAGATTTAATTTTAGGTGATAAAAGGATTAATTGGGAGCAGAGGGAGAGATGCTGGGGGTGGGCGGTGGGAGGAAAGCTGAGCGTGTGAGGCTTTAAAAGCGCTGAGCTGGGGAGGAGGGAGAGACTGGGGGAACCCCCCAAGTTGGAGGCCAGCTCCCGTGGCCCTGCCGCAGCATCAGCAGGGACAGAAATGACCGGGCAGCTCTCCAGCACTCGGGGACACACGGCGGATTTGCGGCAATTGATGCTTTTCCGTGTGCGGTCCTGCCCCAGCACACCTAAATTGGGGAGGACCCGTTTGTTGGGACACCGTGTCGTGCTTGTCATCGCTGCCAGACCGCTGGGGCACGGCTGACCTGAAAATCCTCGGCGGTTCTGTCCCGCAGCCCTCGTGTGTCACCGTCGCAGCCGTAGCTCGTCTGACTACAAACTTCCTCTAGAGGTCAACCTTGAAATGCCAGAACAGCTCTCAGCAGCTCCGTGCATCAGCCCGCGGCTCCAGACAGCCCAAGGTGGCAGAGAGGCCGGTGTGGATGGGTTTTGTCCATTGCTTGTGTATTTTAGGGATAATTTTGTCACCACGAGAGTTGTCAAGCGCTGGAAAAGCGGTGCCTGGGGCAAGTGGTGGAGTCAGCGTCCCTGTAGGGATTTAGGACATGTAGATGTGGCACTTGGGGACATGGTTTAATGTGACTTAGCAGTGCTGTGACCTGGGTGCAGCCTTTAACCTTAGTTCAGATCATCCCGTTGGGCTGGTGGGACCCCACATCACCAGCCCTGCCTGGAGCACTGCTCAGTGGCTGCTGCTGGGCTGCCTGGGCTTCCCAGGGACACATCCATAAGCCACCAAGCAGGAGGGTTGTGGAGAGCATGGCCTTGTGGCTGCCCTTCAAAAGCTGCCCACAGCAAGCTGTGCACATGCTAAGTTTCCAGGAGAGTGGGGTGTGAAGGTATTTCCCTTCTAGTTCAACTTGTGTGTAAAAATCCTTGCTCAAGGTGGTGGCTTCAGCTGGTTTGGAATCTGGCTGTGTTCCTGAGCCTCCCAGAGGAATATGGGGACTCCAGGCAGCTTGGCAAGGAGGCTGAGCCTTTACTTGGGAGCCTTTTGGGAACAGCACCTCACCTCAGGGCTTGCTCACAGCCACCCTGATCCAGGGTGCAAAGAGGAGGCTCTGCCCAAGGGCTGCTGCTCTGTAGGCCCTTGGCAGACTGAGGCACAAGGACACTTTGGGATGAGCGTTTTGGAGGCTCTCAGCTGTCTTTGCACACCCCTGTGTGTGGAAATGGAGCATCCTGTGGTGGAAAATGCAAACTCCACCCCTGTCTTGGCCAGTTTCTCACTGCTTGCAGCCTTGGCATTACTTTCCTGTGTCTCCCTGAGAAGTCTGTGTGAAATCCTGGCTGCCTTGGCTCTGTTCTGCCTCCTTTCCCCTCAGGCACAGTAGCCAGTGGCATTGCCACAGGATCTGCACTTCATGGCTGAGTAACAGCTGCCATTTAGCCAACCTCAAGGCATTTGGCAGTTTCAGATAGGTGTTCAGAAAGGTGTTTCTAGCAGGGATGAGCAAGGACAGCCAGGAGGAAGGAGCTTAGGACAGAAATTAATTTCTTCCAGCATCGGGAGCACTGGAGAGAGCCCTGATCCCCAGGCAGTGCCATTACCCCGGCAAAAGCCTGTCTGTGGCTGCAGCTCTGCTGGCAGGAGGTGTTGGGAGCTTTCACCTGAAGTGCCCTTCCTGAAAAAATATGATTTAATTACTGCAGCTGACGCGAGGAAGGCTGGGAGTGTGCAGGTGATAAGCTGGCAGGGCACTGCCAGCAAGGGGGACATTTGTCATCTGTCAAAGGATTAATGAAATCCCGGTGCTGCTGGCTGGGAAGGAGCTGGAGATAAGACTGAAAGCCAGCGAGCAGAGATTGAACACATGGTGATAGAGGCACAGGACAGTTTGGGTGGGAAAGGATGTAAAAGATCACCTAGTTCCAAACCCTCTGACAGGGCAAGGACATCTTGTACTCGATGGGGTTACTTAAAGTCACTCCAACCTCACCTTGAATGCTTCCAGGGATGAGGCATCCACCACCTCTCTGGGCAACCTGGGCTGGGGTCTCACCACCCTCACAATAAAAAATTCTTCCTTATATCTAATATAAATCAACCTCCCTTCACTTTGAAACCATCATCTCTTGTCCTACTGCAACAGACCCTGCCAAAAAATCTGTCCCCATCTGTTGAAATAGGGTAAGAAGTTAGCCTGTCATTTTTTCTAAGTGCAGCTAACAAGTGATCTGTAAGTTGCTATATGAAGCTGTTTTGAGAATGAGAAGTTCCTTTAACACAACAATCTATTCTGAGGATGAAAAAGAAGTGCACCTGTAATAACAAGGGATTTTTCCAATGAGTATCAGTAAAGAAAGCTTGTAAACAATCTGAGAATAGATAGATTTGATGGACAAGTAAAATACCTTTTACTAACAATAGAAAAATTAACAAGAAAGCTATTAACCAGTTAGAAGTTGCCTTGAAGTTTGTAAAAACTGTATCAAGACAGCATTTGGCAATAATAAAGTGCCTTCTGAGCCTTCTGAACTTCTATTGTGTCTCTCTGTGTGTCGTGGCCACCTCAACAACGACACCCATCTTTTCTATAGGTTCCCCTTAGGCTCTGGAAGGGGCTCTAAGATCTCCCACAAGCCTTCTCCAGGCTGAACAACCCCAGATCTCTCAGCCTGTCTCTATAACAAAGGTTCCTCAGCCCTTAGAGCATCTTCATGGCCTCTTCTGGGCTTGCTCCAACAGCTCCACATCCTTCTTATATTGGAGACCCTGAGCTGGACACAGTGCTCCAGGTGGGGTCTCATGAGAGTGGAGTGGAGGAGCAGAACATTTCCCTCTTCTACTGCTCTCACTGCTTTGTACATTCTGTTAGCAGAAGTTACAACATCCCCTGGTCTCATTTCTGTTTGCTGACATCAAGGAGGCTCTTGTTAGCAGGAGCAGAGATGCCTTTTGTCTCTAAGCATGAAGGGAAAGGGCAGGACTGTGCCACCTTCCCAGCATTACTATTTCTGCTGCCCTCTCCCCTGTGCCACCAGGAACTTCCTTGCTGTCCCAGCTCCTGCAGTGACTCAGATTATAACACCCCCTGATGGGAAACTCTGCTTTTGCAGAGTGGTTACAGCTAAAGGTGGAGAACTGCCTTTTTGTAGCTTTTTTTAGGTATTGGGAGGGATAATCTTGTCACTTTGGGAGGCTTTCTGGATTGCTGAGAATGCCCTGCAGACCCACATGCTGCTGCCTTTGCCGGTCACATCACCCATCACTCCTCGATGTCGTGTCTTCCTGGCAGCCCTGGGAAAGTTTTATCCAGTACTTCCTGTCAGAGACACTGGACAGGATTTTTAAGCGCTGAAGGATGCAGAGAATCCACGTGAGGAGTCACGAGTTGCTTGAGGGGGGTCCTGCCTGCTGCAGCTCCCCATAGGGACTATCTCAGTGACAGTGAGACTGTGGGTGTCTGCTTGAGGGTGTCTGCTCAAAGGGCAGGGAGGAAACGTGTGGCAGAACTGGCCCTGTCTCTCCTGACTCACTGGCTCATGCCTAAGTCAAACCATCACTCTGTTTTCATTGAAAACCTTTCCTGGAAGGCTGGAAATCCCCTCCCCTCCTGATTTGTCCCCTGGCCTGTATTTCTTGTTGTGGTATTTTCATTATGGCTCTTGATTTCCTTTCACCCCCTTCCACCTCACTAGCCTCTTGAGCCAAAGGACCCAAAGGTGTCTGTCCCCCCATCACACCCCTCCCAGCATCTCCCTGCACTTCCAAGAAAACCCTTGGTGAGCATGACCTTTCCGCTGCCTCTCAGCCTTTGCACTTTCTTTAGCATTTATGAGGAGTTTTTAATGGATTTCAGGGTCACCATGCCCAGTTTTGTTCCCATTATTGCTCACTGGGTCATGCACAAGGAAACAGCAGAGTCCACCACCTCTGGTGGTGCTGGTGCAGGCACATGCTGGCACATGCCAGGCTGTCCTGGCCAGGTGGGACAACCTTGGCTGCCACCAGCTGCAGGTGGAACCAGCCCTCCACTAGAAACTCCTGTAGGAGGCTTCTAAAACGTATGCAGCTCCTCGACGTCCAGTGGGATTTTTGGTACCTGCTCTCCATTCTGATCACTCCACAGAAACCAGCTGATGTGCAGAGATCTGGGTTGTTAGCACCTCTCAGACTTCCTGATTCTGGGAATTAAACCACGTAACAATACTGAAGGTGTATCCTCATGTCCTAACCTGGGAGCAGGCACACACACCTATAACCTCCCTGCCATGGCCAGCATCCCACCAAGCAACTCAGGATGCTGGAAAAATCTCTCCTTTTGGTGTCCTGCCTCCTTCCTGGCAGGGATGGGGAAAGACTCTGCATTGCTGTTTTTCCAGCCACCAGCTGAAACCAAGCTCAGTGGCTATGTTACACAGGAAGAAAGCAGCTTAGATTGAGCTTGGACTTCACCCCAGTGCTCAGATCCCACCACCAACACCCCCCAGGCCCCTTTTCCACCTGCCATCCCACCATCCTTGTGGCACTGGGAGCCTGTTGCCAGCAGAATTGCTGCCCTGCTAAACCTTCCCCTAACACACCCTTTCTGATGGAGAAATTGATCTCGGCACAAAAGGGCTCCAAAGGCTTTAAATCAGATGACCACAGGTTTTGTTTTTTTTTCGTGGAGGGACGTGGGAGGATTTCAAAATCCAGCAGCCAGCAAGGTGTGATCCCTGTTTTCCTGGTGTGTGCGTGCAGGCACACACATCTCTGCAGGGCACCTGATTCTTCCCCCCTAATTTTTTCCCATAGCTACATTTTAAGGTTGGGGGGGAAAAATTGATAGGGGACAGGCCCCAGTTGAGACTCAAGATTAAACCCACACAAGCAGATCTAGGTTTCCTTTGTGTTCTCCCCTGGAGAATTCCTTGTCCTGGCAAGGAGTATTAGGATTCCATATTCCTTGCTATAATCTTCTCCATAGCATCTTTTTTCAGGCTGAAAGCTATTCCTCAGTCTTCTCCTTCCTGGAGAACAAAATCACTCTCATTTTGTGCTCTCCCATATACCCCATCCTGAAAACATCTCCTTGGTATTGCCCACTCCGTCCCATCCCAGATTAAACCTCTTCCTAAAGGCACAAGGCCTGGAGTCAAATGTGCCCTTCCTTGGTGCTGAGGAATCAGCACCATCCAGTCCAGAAAACCCAACCTCCTGCATCTTGTATGCTACCCTCTTGATAAAATTTCATGGAATTGGGCTTTCCTTTTGGTTTCCCACCAATATTATTGTTGTTGTTGTTTTGTTGTGGTGTTGTTAATAATAATAACAATAACAATAATAATAATAATTTCTTCTGGGACTTCATGCTGTTTGTTCAGAATTGACTGCTGAGACCTCTTTGTTCCCCCTCTCCCGAGTCCTTTATTCTGTGTTGGATGATTTCCAGCTTTACCCATTGAGGCAGGAGAAACTGAGGCACAGGAGGGTGCAGAGATGGGCTGGAGGCTGCACTGACGGTGTCTGTAGCTGCTTTTATCCACGAATCCAGCTCTCTCTGCAGCAATCCTGGCTGTGCTGGAGCATCCTGGCGTGTGTTCCTTGTGTGTTCCCCCCACATTTTTGGGGGGATTACTGGTTAAAACTTCATTGCAGTGCAGTGCAGAGCTTCCAAATCAGCCCCTGTAGGCAGGAGCAGAGTGTTAAAACCCCACCAGGAGAGACGCTGATTTGGGTTGGAAATCAAGGAAAGTTTTGCTCAGCTTTGAAGAAGATTGTCTGGGGACAGAGGGGGCAAGCTGAGACAGACCAGAGTCTCCTCGTGAAGTGGTCTGGGCAGAAACGATGCTTCTGGGGAAGAGGCAATGGGGAAGTTTACGTGACGGTAAATCCAAGGAAAAAAGGAGAGCTTGCCGCGTCCTTGTGCAGTCCCGGCCCCGCTTTGGGCTCTCTTCGGTCAGCGCTGGTGCGAACCAGCTGCATCCCTTCAGCCAGCCTGATTTATTCCCCTCCCCGCCGCCTCTGGAGCTTGTTTATCCGACCTGACGCGGGGAGAACCTTCGCCAGGGCAGCGGGGCGAACTTGTTTATCGGTTTTATGTATTATTTTATTGTCATCGCTGGCATGAGCGGCCAGCCCCGGGAAGCCGCAGGGGCCGCGCACGTCCCGTTGGCGTGGACACGGGCGGGAGCGCTGCGGGCTCCGCGGCTCCTCCCGGGACACGCGAAGGGAGCGTGCGAGAGCCGTGCGAGCTGCGCTTTCCAGCTCCTTCCAGGAAGCCCGGAGAGCAGCTGAGGCTGGTAAACAACAGGGATAACCCGCCAGCATCAGGGGTGTGTTTTTAACCAGAGGTACTGGTGCCTTAGCCTCTCGCTTTTATATTTTTTTCGAATGCTGTACTGCGTTAGTACATAACTCTAAGCTCTGTGTAAAGTGTTAGTTAAATGCCTTCACTTCAAGCAAAACAATGCCTCTGGGTGTGAGATCCAAGGACGCCCCACTGCCTTGAAAAGTCTAAAAAAATAGTGAATTGGGAGGAACAAACTGAGGGAATGTGACTTCATTACCTGAAGCTGTAACTGGAAAAGTAACTCCTGATATGTAAATGTAAACTAAACTTTTATCTTTCTGAAAAACTCAGTGACCATAATCCATCTTGGGGAGGCTTTGTCTGCCCTTAATGTACCTGGAGGCCCTTCATCAAATATATCTGCTTTTATGCTTTGAATTTTGTCTGGCCTCTGTTTCTAGGTAAGCCTGAAAGGGCATCAGTACTGGGAGAAAAATTTGGTGTTTTGTCAAAACCCCAAACTGGGTGTTTTGTCTCCTGCTCCCAAATCCACGAGCCCCAGGAAGGGATGTGGCTTCCCAGTTTCAGTCTCCACTGAGCCAGGATGCTCCAGCTGCCTTTACTAGGGGAGAAGCAGAGTTGCACTGGGTCTTGTTTGTGAGCTTGGAGGTGAGGACTGAACAACTGCTGATATCTGTGCCTGGGACATCAAATTTTTCTACCCCTAAAAATGCAAGTGGGCACTGCCGGGTCACCTGGCACAAGTGCAAAATAAAGGCTCCTCAGTCACCAATATAAATTTATTTGGAGGAAACTCTTGCCTTCATGCCAGGTGTGACCCAGCAAAACACCCCACCTTAATGCCAGTAGGAGACTAACATGGCTGGAGCAGAAATTGGAGAATTTGACTTGGCTTTTTTTTCTCCTTCTCAATGATTTTCTTAGAAATCCTCCTTATTAGCAAGGAATTTCTCACAGGAACAGTAGGACATAGCTGAGGCTGTGATTTGGGCTTAGGCAGCCTGATAAAGCCGTTCCACAAAAGGAATGTGGGATGGCTTTATGCCAACACCAGGTGCTCCAGGGATGGATCCGTGCTCACAAAACAACGTTCCCATTCAGAGGAAACTAACGAAAAACAAATTTGTAGAATAAACAGTCTATAGAATAATAATAAAGAAAAAGACATGGTAGGGTTTGTGTTTATTTTCCAGCCTGTGTCCATATCCCAGCTGTAGGCCTGGATCTCTTTCATGGCTGAGGACAATGCTTTGGGGTGGGAAGAGGGACTCAGGAGTAGCTTCACCACCAAAATCTCCATGCTGCTGAACCAAGCTGAGCAGGATGAGTTGAGATAGAAGAGGCACCTGTGAGCAGTGATTTTTGTGTTTATTTTTTTCTCCAAGGTGGCTTTGCCAAAGTCAGGGAATGGATTTCCACCTCCTGCCAGCTGTAAAGATCATGTGCATGGGGGAACACAGTCAGCAAAGCCTTTGTTTCCCTTAAACCTTAAATCACCTCTGGTTGCTGCCGTGCTTCTCCTTTCCCTTTTTTTTTTTTTTTCTCCTCTTAATAATTTTTGGGTGCAGCTGAGCTGCCGAGAAACTGATCACGTCCAAAACATTTACACCATAAATAAAAGAACAATGCAATAAACCATTAAATCATGTAGGGCTGTTGCAACAGCAGCAATTAGGTGGAAGGCATGAAGGTGGGAAGCGTTCTTTTCATGGATGTGACTTTCCTAGCCCAAATTCTGGACGACCTGAGGTTACCTTTGCCAACCTGGCTTGGGATGTGCTGTCACACCGTGCTGGCAGCCACGGGGTTGGGGTTGGGTGGCCTGGCAGGTAACGGCCCAGCTGCAGGCAAGATGGGACAAGGCAGCGTGGGATGAGGCTGGCGTGTGCCAGTGCTCAGCTTTCCTCACTCCTGTCATCAGTGACTGGTTCTGCTTGAATGCAAGAGGACCAGATTTTTGAGCAGCATCTCAAGGCACTGGCAGGGACTGGGGTAGTTGTGTGTGCCCCTGCACGTGTGCAGGGGAGCTGTGCCTGCTCAGTCTCTGGGGCTTTCAGGGATGGGCTTTCAGGGATGTTGAGTTGGTCATGTCTGGAATGAGCAGCAGTGTTTAAGGCAGGATGGGGAGGGGCACAGCTCATCCGTGCTCTAAGCATGTCCTGCACATACTGCAGCTCCTGTGGCCCTCTGACTACCCCACCTTCATCCCAAACCCATCCTAGTGGGATGCCCCTTAGCCAAAGCTGCAGAAAGGCCTTGCTTTTGCATAGCTGGCAGGTTTGGGAATTGCTCTGGGCTCTGCTCCATGGGTACAAACTGTATCTCCACTGCCTCAGTGACCATCCATGGAGTCCCTGAGGCATCGCAAGCATCTTCACCCGGCAGTGGGTGAAAGGTGCCCATCAATCAGATGCCTGGGGCTGTTCCAGCCTGGGTAATAACAACATGAACTGAAGGAAGGTCATGCCTCGATCCCGAGCCCAGCTCTCCCTCTTTATAGGGAAGCTGGCTGGAAAGCCTGCCCAGGAGCCGGGTGGCCCTCAGATCTCTTGTTGACTGTCTAGCAGTTGTTTTCCTTCAGGCTGAGCCCTGGGTAAACAGCTGGGTTGGGAAATATGAAACCCTGGCTGTGCTGTCACTGCAGGCAGCAGCCCAGGGACGTGTGGGGAGCATGAACCCACCAGAGCTGAGCAGGGGGGACACACAGGAGGATGGACATGTGAGGTGAGCCCCTCTCCTGGGGTCATTTGTTTGGTTTGAGAGCTGTCATATTTGTAACACAGAGTTTGTGCTGGAACAGGTTGCCCAGAGAAGCTGTGGCTGCTCCCTCCCTGGAAGCATCCAAAGCCAGGTTCGATGGGGCTAGGAGCAACATGGGATGGTGGAAAGTGTCCCTGCCCATAGCAGGGGGTTGGAACTGGGTAATCTTTTATATCCCTTCCAACCCAAACCATTCTCTAATGAGTGGTGTTGCTGGAAATGCTGAAGCAGACACAATAAAAGTGTTTTTTCCCCCATCTCCGTCGTTATTCAGTGAAGATGAGTTAAAATCAATGGTCAAGATGTGGTTCCCCCGTGCCATGCCCTCCTGTCTCTGTCTCTCAGCAGAAGTAACAGCAGTTGTTTGGGAAAAAACTGAGGCACTCCCAAGTGCTTTGAAGCACAGCATCTTTCCTTGTGACCTCTGCCAGGCACCCAGATGCTGCTTTGTTATTCCCTGTTAAACTCCAGGGCAGAAATCTAAACACTGAGCTCGGTTTTCTTTTTTTTTTTTTTCACCCAAGGAGATGTTAACAGCTTGTCATTGTGGGTTGGAAAATATAAATGTATTTGAGAAAATATGTTGGCAGCAAGCTCCCCGTATTGTTTCATATTGCCCCAAAATTCCAGAGAAATTTTCCAATAATATTTTTCATGTCTGATTGGAAAATATCAGAGAAAGAAGAAACAAATTCTGTAGATGTTTTTAAACAATCTTAGCCCTTTTTTTTCTTTCCCAGCCAGGTCTCCATGGCAGAGAAAAAAGTAAATTAAATACATAAATGAAAATCATCTGCTAGGACTTAAATGCATTAAAATCATTGCTCTGAAAGTGGAAGAATTTTAAGAAAACCATGATAAGGAAATTTGGTTATTTCATTTCTGCATTCCAGCAATCTTTGTGATCTTATTCCAGTGATTTGCATCCAAAACTTGGTTAGGAGAGGTGTTAGGAAATTGGAGGTTCCCTGAGAGAGGTTTTGACTGTAAGGAGCTCCAGCAAAATATATGGAAACAAAACTGGACCTTACTATTCTAAATTTCAGCTTGTTGACCACACACTTTCCCCTCTTACTTTTCTTTCACAGACCTCCTAAAAACAGTGCCTGCAGGTCTCGAGTTTAAAAGCACATGGCAACACTGAAAAAGTGGGACACAGACTTCACCTCTGGATTCCTGGTGGTTTCCACCAGCTGAATGGAGAGGGGAGCCCCTGGGGAGGCCGATCCAGGGAACAGCTCAACCCCAGGAGTGCTGCTGATCCCAAAAGTGGTTCTTCTTGGCCAGAGCTGAGGTGTGTGGGCCACTGTTGGGCAACCATTGTCGGGATCATCCCAGCCCTGTGAGGAAGCAGGGATGAGCAGGCTGTCCATGGAGCAGACGTGCTCACAGAGGTGAGGCGTGGGTGGGAGGATGCTCAGCACGTACATAGTTTTGAAATGCAGCTCCTCACCAAAGCTCTGCTCTTCCTCCCTGGATTGGACAAGGACTTTGGGTTTTGGGTCACCTCGTGCTGGAGAGCACTGAGATGTGCCTAGAATGGTTTTGAGCATAGCTCTGAGGTACCCTCCATGCTCAGAGGATGCAAACTCCTCCAGGACACATCTGATCCTGGTTTGCAGTCAATACCCCACAGCAGGGCAGCTGAATTGCTCTCCTCTCCGTGTGAGTGCCCATTTCTCTCCACGGGTGGTAGAAGTGGTCAAAGGTGACCAGTTCCTTGTAGACACCCCAAAATTACATAAATCCTTCCCAAACTCTACCCACAGCTTTGCTGTGGATGGAGGCAAAACAGCAGGAGCTGAGAGCTTCAACGCCTCCTCCCTGCTCAGCATCCCTCAGGGGAACCTTTCCATCTGAGCCTCCCAGGCAATGCAGATCCTTCTGGGATGCTGCTTCAAAAGCCCCTGCATCAGGAGCCAAACTGATTATCAGCAGGGGTTGAGACCTGAGAGGAAAAAAATACCCTTTTTTCCTAGGCTGTGATTAATCTGCTGCCCGCTGCTGCCTACAAGCACGTCCTCCTTGATCATCAGAGAGACAAACCACCACAGGTTCTCCCCCAGAGCTTTGTGTTTTAGGTCCTTTGCATTACTTTAAAGAGATTCCCCAGCATCTCTGAGGTATCTGGCTTCACCACATCATTGTCTACAATTTTTTTAGAGGCTTCTCTGTCACCATGACGATGCTGAGGTTGTCACTGGCCCGGGCTTGTTACATAATGAGGTGAGTCAGCCTTAGAAAGGCCACAGCCTTTGCCATTGTTTGATTTAATAACCTGCAATGATGAGATAACGATCCAGGCTCTTAATGAAAGGTGGGTGGTAATGAGAAGTTAGGAAACAGTTCAATAGCAAAGTCCATGGGATAATGACAGGCTGTAGTTTCCGGAGGGTGATCATCCTCCACCGTAAATGGGCTGAACAGACTCATTCGTCTTCCGTGGGGGGGGGTTTCACATCCAGCACTGAGCGCCTGCAGGCAGGAGACCTGGAGAGCTGCATCCCAGGCGCCTCACCGGGCTGGGAATTAAGTTCCTCCTGAGCACAGTCAACTTCAGCCATCGGGCACCTCCATGAAAATAAATCCTATAACAATGTGTGCATTCTGGAGGGCTGGAATTCTTTGTTCTTCCTATCAGATCTCCAAAAGGCTGCATTGCTTTGCAGCACTGTGCTGGTTTGGGCTGGGACAGGTTGATTCTCTCCAGAGTGGCTGCTCTGGGGCTGTGTTTCTGACTTGTGACCAAACCAGTGTTGATAATATAGAGATGTTTTGGGGTTTGCTGAGGAAGGCTTGCCATAGTCAAGGCTTTTCTGCTTCTCACCCCACCCCACCAGTGAGGAGGCTGGGGGGGGCACAAGGAGTTGGAAGGGAACAGAGCAAGGACAGCTGACCCCAAACTGACCAAAAATATTCCACAACACATTGCGTCAAGTTTAGGAAAGGGGGGACATTCGGGGTAATCGTGTTTGCCTTCCCAAGCCACCACTACATGTGATGGAGCCCTGCTTTCCTGGGGATCACTGGACACCTGTGGGAAGTCGGGAATTAATTCCTTGTTTTGTTTTGCTTGTGCAGATGGCTTTTGCTTTACCCATTAAACTGTACCTCAACCCATGAGTTTTCTCACTTTTACCCTCCAGTTCTCTCCCCCACCTCACTGCGGGGAAGTGAGCAAGTGGGGCTGAGCTCCCAGCCGGGGTTAGACCACGAAAATCCTAAATTCGGTCTGGTTCAGGTGTGAGCAAATGGCTGTAATTCTGCTGATTTTCCCGGAGAAGGCACTGTGGTAACACATGCCAAGTTCCACTGGCAGCAGCAGGACAGGGAATATCTGATCTGGCAGCGGGGACAGAGCAGCCCTGTAAACACACTTTTCTCTCAGAGCAGCAGGATTTTTCTGCTGGATCAGTGCCTTGTCGCAGGTGGATGTGGCCTCTTGATTAGGGATGAGGTAACCTAAAGTCAAGTTCAACATCCTGTGTATTTACACACTAAAGCAATCCCAGGATTTTCAGTGGGGAATTTCACAGCCTAAAATAGCAGGGCAAACAGGGAAGTGTTTCTTTGACGTTACTAAAAGTACCTGAGAGTAGAAGGCTCAACCCAGTGTCAGGCTAATGTGAATATTGTCTTTTCAGAAGCTCTGGTATGCCAAGACCTGAATTGTGGTTCTCTGACTGATCTGCACCCGTTGACCCTTGCTATTAGGACCAAGTCTGAACTTCTGCAGCCAGGTTTTATTTCAAGGAGAACCGGTATTAAATTCCTGAGATTAGAATTTCCCAAACTCTTGCCATTTAATTACCCTTTAACTACTTTTAGAAACCCACGTTTCATAGAATCACAGAATGGGCTGGGTTGGAAGTAAGTGACCTTTAAGACCGTCCAGTTCCAACCTCTGGGACATCTTCCACAAAAATAAGTTGATTCAAGCCCTGTCCAACTTTGGACACTTCCAGTGGTGGGGCAGCCACAATTTCTTTGCTCAACCTGTGCCAGGGCCTCACCACCCTCACAGCAAAGAATTTCTTCATAATATCTACCCTAAATCTACCCTCTCTGCAACCTATGGGGTCAATTATGCTTATGATTTAATCCATTTATGGGGTGAGTTTGTTTTGCACTAGACTTGTAAGGTCAGGAACTTTCACAGGACATTGCTCAATCCTCCTGGACCCGTTTCTGAGCAGACCTGCCAGCTTTGAGAAATGCCAGCTTTGAGAAATATCTGAGCTTTAATGGATGTTTGCAGCTTCAGAATGTTATCTCCAAATTATATTTTTTTAGAATAACAGAATAATAAACCTCCTTTCTTAAATATGAACTTCTATCTGAGAGGTCATCAATCCTGGCTAATGGACACCCATTTTACACCTTCCCATTTTGGTAATAAGATTTACCGGATGTTCCCAAGGACCATCCAAGACACATTTGGAGGCTGTTACCTCTCTGAAAACAGTGGAGGAAGCCTTGAATTATTTTGCTTTTAGTATGACTGAATCCAGGCTTTCATCCTTCCTTCTTCCCCATATTCATCAAAGCCAGGCATTGCATTTACAACTCTCCCATTTCCTTTCCTGCTACCCTTTAACTCAGCCAATTATAACCAAAGACCTCCAGTTAGGGCACAAATCTGACCACTCAAAAGAAATAAAGTTTGAACTATTGTCCTCCAACCTGAAGAGTTATACATTAAAAGAAATTAAACAAACAAACAACTTTGCAGAGTGTTGACTTCAGGAAGAATTTACTGTCCTTGGAAGAATTCCTGCATGGAGTGTGACAGTGACAGCACACAGGGAACTCAGAGCAGAGGGCTGAGCAGGTCCCCAAGCTGGAATCAGCTGGATGAGGCCGAATCCTGCATTTCTGCAACTCCTTCCTGGCTTTTGCTGTCCCTGAGCTGCCAGGAAAGCAATGTCAGCCCTGGGTGCAGTGTTTGACTGGGGCTGATACCGCGGGGTGAGCAATGCCCTGTGCTTCTGTGGGGATTTCCCCCTCTGGAGCTCAACCCTGGTTTCTTAATGTCAGAGGCTGAACCCCGTTGAATCTCCCCCTTTTCTCGGCTTGTGGCTGTCTTTAAGCACAGCTGCAGCCACAGGCAGCCCAGGTCTTGCTCCGGCGGTGTCCCGGTGCCCGGCTGTTGTCAGCAATGATCGGAATTTCTTACAACCCGCCAAGGAAGGAGTTTCATGAGCACATCAGGTGCAATTAGAGGGTGCAACAGGCTGAAAAAGTGCACGGCTTGGAGAACGCTGGTGGGTGAAAGGAGGGGGAGCTCTGGGGCACACGATGTTCCCTGCCTGGATCCTGCACCCCGGGCAGGGCTCAGCCCTCACCGCTGCAGAGGGACCAGGAGCTCTCCCCTGATTTCAGGGCAGGGGTCTGTACATCCCGTGCTGAGCAACATCCCTTAATCCCTTTTTGCAGCAAGCCCTGTCTGCAAATAATACCGTGAAGAGATGATTTTGCTCGGTTCCTGTTCCCCTTGGCCCGGCAGCGGGGCCGATGCGGCAGCAGGAGGAGAAGCAGCGTTAGATTGCAAGAACAGGGGGCAGAGAGGCGAGAAATGAGGAAGGAAAACCCAACTTCTTTACAGGAGGGGAAAAAAAAAAAAATTCTTCCATGCCAGAAACACCCCGATCCATTACAGGGACAAATGAAGGAGGTCTTGGTGTTCCCTCCCTGGCAGCAGGAGCTGGGCGGGATGAGGGAGCGGTGATGTCCTGGTGATGCAGGTGCAGTTCACACTTCGCTCCTTGTTTATTTATTCCTGTAACTGAAATACCTGCGAGGGGCGAGGGAGGCAATCGAAAACTGCAGGCACAAAGGCCCGTGAACTGCAGCTGCCTCTCCAAATACAAACATTTTTATCAGCCTGATAAAAATCAGACATTTATCACGCTCCCCGCCAGGAGCCTGACCCTTAGCAGCTTTTTTCCAAGTCCTTCCAAAGAAAGAGCCATCAGCAGTGGAAACTACTCAGCATCCAGCTGGCAAGAGGAGGGGTCAAACCACCTGGTTTCCTTTCTGAAAGCATCTAATTCCCCGAAAAATATTGCAGACAGTTTTCTTTGCTTGTTCTGTATCTCATTATTTAATTTTTTTTTAAACTGCAAAATTTAGCACTTTTGGTTTGTTTGTATGATGTGCAGCTGCTTCATGACTTTTGCAACCACCCTTCCGGGGTAGGGAGCGCTTTGGAATGGCTTTAAACTGGATGAGAGTAGATTTAGATGGGATATTTGGGAGAAATTCTTTCCTGTGGGTGTGGTGAGGCCCTGGCACAGAGTGCCCAGAGAAGCCGTGGATGCCCCATCCCTGGAAGTGTTCAAGTCCGGGCTTGGAGCAGTCTGGGATAGTGGAAGGTGTCCCTGCCCATGGCAGGATTGTGGGACTGGATAATCTTGAAAATTCCTTTAAACCCAAACCATCCTGTGATTCTGAACTTTGTGCCCACATTCCAGACTGATAAACCAAGGCCATACTGGAACCTGCTGCAGATGAAGCTGCCCTGACATGAATGGAGCACACGTGTGGCTACATCCACAGACAGTGATGTACACACAGCTCCCAGCCACCCTCTCCCAATTCTAACTATGCAAAGAATTCCTGGATGTGTGACTCAGATCCCACCAGGCATCTCCCCCACCTTGCACCCCCCCGTGCCATGTCCAAAGGAGAGGATGCGTGTTGCACTGAACGTAGGCAAGAACGTGACTGGTGCTTCCCTTCCGAGTTTCCTTTAGAGGGAACCAAATAAATAATTGTTTTTTTTTAAAAAAAAGACATCAAAAGAGGAGGGTGAATCATGGCTTAGTCAGAGTAGGGGCTCACCAGAGCAGTCGCTGCTGGTGCTGGCATTTTGATGCCAGGGGGAGGATGTCAGAGCAAGCTGGCTGGTGACTGGTAGGTTCTTCCAAAAGGGATGGAGAATGAAGTCTGGAGCTGTTATTTTGGGATGCATCCAAGAGCCTAATGCCACTGTTCAGGATGGGTTGTGAGGTGAGTTTGACGTTGGAGCAGCAATGGAACAAAAGAGGGAACTGAAAGGTTCTAGTTTTGGTGTTTTGGAGAAGTCTGAAGACTGTAAACCCATAAGAAGTGGGTATCCCATTCTCACAGAAATGGGCGTTTCCCCCTTCTCTCCCAGGCTTTTCCTTTTTGTATTTCCCTCTCCGGCCTCTCTGGACCTGCTACATTCATCCTTTAGACACTCAAGGTTATTTTTTCCCCCTTCTACCACTGGGACTTTAATATTTCAAACCCTGACATGACATTTATACTCCTGTCCCTTCCCATTTATTAAATATCTGTGAGTTCCTGGTTGGAGTATGTTTGGCAGCGCCTCCAGCCTGCACTGGCTGGTTGATTCCTCCCTCCACCCTCTGTCACAGAGTGAAGTTGTGGGACAGCATCACTGGCTGTCCCATGTCACGCTGTGCCTGTGGAGGCTCTCAAGCAGCTGATACCTCTTCCTGGCAACATTCAGACCACATCAGTGACTTGATTTCCCGAAAAATTGCTGAGCTAAGCACCCCTTCAGGCTCTTTTCGCAGCAGCTGCGAGCAACATCTTATTTACCAGCCCAGGTGCTATTTTTAGAGAGCTGGGATTTTGCATGGCACGATTTGGGTGGGGGAAAAATAATCCTCGGAGTGCACCTAGTGCTGTCCTGCTCCCCGCCCTCTCCCCGGGGTGCAAGTGCCTTATAAATAGAAGCGCTTCTTCCAGCTGACCTCCCTCGGAGCAGCTGGGTGCTGGTGCCTTTGAAATCCAGGCCACTTATTTAGGAGTTGAAGCTTTCCGCTCCAGTTATTTAGGAGTTTCTAAGCCAAGAGTTACTAGGTGGATCTAATTTGAAGCGACTGTGATTTTAATTCAGGCAGGGTTTCGCTTTCGGGCTCCTTTTCATGTCGTGGGGGTGGTGATTTGTGAGGTGGAAAAGAGCCACGGAGTGGGGAGGGAGCTGCTGGAGGAAGGGGGATGTTGCCCGAATTCCTTGTCCTGTAAAATCATGTGAATTTTTGTCCTCTTTCTGACTCATGCTCTAGCTGGGAAGCGACTTTCTGTTGCCCTACATGTGAAAAGATTTGGGGATTTTGTGCAGAGTGGTCCAGGAAGGGCTGTTGTGCCTGACTCCCATCCCATCCTTGCCAACTGGAACACTCACAGCTCTCTCCCATCTTCCTTCCCACATCCCAAATCTCTGGTTTTTTTCCAGCTCCCTCATAGTAGCTTTTTTAATTTTTTTTTCCCTTTTTGCCTGTGAATATTTTTTCCGTGTGTAGGAGAGGGAAAGATTGTGCACTTTTTACTCCATCTTGGCTCCATGTAAGGAATTGGCCAGAAATATCTTCTTTCTAAATGCGTTATAAAAACACAAGCCTTTGCTTCTAAAGGAGGAAAATGCCTTGAGTAAAAAAAGGTTATTGAACATTTTAGGTATCTGAGATGCTCCTTATCAGGCTTTAAATTTTGAAGAAAAATTTGCTTTATTAAACACCATTGAAGCTGATGCTCTCACCTCTACAGCTCTTTCTGCCCATGACCCATTCCCACATTTCCCTGCTGTGGCAAATTCGCACCCAGAATCCTTCCAAAGAGACCCCTCCATGCCAAGTGGGAACATCCTCATCAGCGTTGGGGGCCAAGGGGATTTGAGCACCTGCGTGTTTGGGATTTGGGTGTCGTCACAGGAATTTTCAGGGTGGTCCCAACCCCTCCGTGCTGCAAACAGAGGCTGTGTGGGTGTGTCGCCATTGCTGGGTTGCCGCTTGTATCCTGATTTAGAGTGGAAACGTAACTGACAGGAACCTGGCGAGTGGATTAAGAAGTTTATTAAACTAATAAAAGAACGCCAATATAATAATAATAATAATAATAATAATAATAATAATAATAATAATAATAATAATAATAACAATAGTACATAAACATGACACAATGAAGAAAAATTAAATAATAAATTGATAAAATAATAATAAAATTAATTATATGAGAATGTTAAAGAATAAATAATTAAACGAGAATATAAATTAAAATAATATTTAAATATTAAAATTTAAAAAATGAATTTCTATTTAAAATATAAAAATATTTTTTAAAATTATATTATATTTAAAATAGTATTTTTTATATATATATATATATATATTTAAATATAAAAAATTAGCATGATGCACCCGTTTGAGAGCTGAGGCTCCCCGCGGAGCATCCCCAGCGCTGCGGCCGCTCCAGCCGCCCCCGAGCCGCTTTCCGCGGAGGGACGCGGGGATGCCGCCGCCTCCCGGCCCCGCCCGGGCGCGGAGCGGGGCGGAGCAGCCGCGGTGGCCGCGGGCGGAGGCGGAGCCGCCGCATCCCGGGCATCCCCTCCGGGGGAGGCGGCTCGGCACCGCATGTGCGACGTGAGGGACGTGCAGGAGCGCAGGGCCGGCATCCCCGGGACCCCCCGGCATCCCCCGGCCCCCCGCGGGATCCCCCCGCCCGAACCCGCTGAGCGCGGAGTGAGGGGCGCGCCAGCGGAGACCCCCAGCCCAGCGCTGTGTACTTAGCGTTCCTTTTTATTTTCTTTTTTTTTTTCTCTATTTTTTAAAATATTTTTATTTCATTTGTCTCTAGTTTATTTCTTTTATAAAAATTTTATTTTTAAAACTTTATTCCATAGTTTTTTATTTTCCTCCTTATTTTCGCCTCTATTCCCTGTTTTATTTTCTTAATTAATTTTTAATTAATTACATTTTCCCTCTTTTTATATCTTTCACTCCTTTTTCATTTTTTTTGAAATAGCTGTTTTTAAGTCATTTATCGTCAAGTTTTAATGTCCCCTTTAAAGAAATTAAATTTACATCGTTTTACATCGTTTTCCCTCGTTGATCGAAAAGACGCGAGAAGTTAAATAGGGCATTTATTTAATCATAAATATTTTAGTTTGGGGGGTCCCCAAATTCCCCGGTTCTGGGGGGGGTCGGTGCCGCGTCCCCTCCGCGGAACAAAGCGCGTCCTTTGTCCGCGCTGCAGTGCGGGCGGCGGGCGGCAGGGGGCAGCAGGGGCCGCGCCGACATCGCCCCTTCAGCCTCCTCCTCCTCCTCCTCCTCCTGCCCATTCTGCCCATCCTCCTCCGCCCCCCCGCGCCCCGCCCCGGAGGCGGTCCCGGCCTGCCGGGATACAAATAGGCGGCCCGGCAGCTGCCGGCACATCGTGAGCGGAGCCGGATAGAGCAGAAGCGTGGATTGTAGCACCGCTCCTTTCCCGGCTGTCTCGCGTGGAGATTCTCCTGCTTTTCTTCTCTTGTTATTTTTTTTTTTCGATTTAAACGGGAAGATAATTTTTATTTATTCTTTTTTTAAAATATCCGTATTTTTTTTCACTCCGCTTCCCATCGCGGTTCGCGGCGGGGCTCGCCTTCGCTCCCTTCCCGGCGCGCAGCGGCTGCGCTGGGGCCGTTCCTGCCCGGCTTTGTGCCCTGCAGACCCGGCCCTCCTCTTCCTCCTCCTCCTCCCCCTCCTGCCGTAAAACCTTCACGAGGCTCGGAGTAGCATCCGAAATCGCGGCAGCCGCTCGCCCAAACCGCCGACTGCAACAAAACCCCTTTTTATTTTATTTTATTTTATTTTATTTTATTTTATTCGTCTATTTCCCCCACCTCCTTCCCCCTTCCCCTTTTCCATTTCTCCTCCTCCCTCCCGCAAACGCATCAAGGTGGACGCGGAGCGCAAAAAGACCTTTGTTTTAAAAATGCCCATGGAGCTGACGCAAAGCCGCATCCAGAAGATTTGGCTTCCCAATGACAACCGCCCGGCGCTGCCCCGCCGATGTGAGTACCGGGCACGGCAGCGTCCCGGAGGGATTTGGGATCGGCATGGAGGGATGGGATGGGTGGGAAGCTCTCCCCTCTCTCTCTGCGCAGCGCGGCGGGGCTCTTTGCAGCATCCCTGCAGCATCCCTCCTCCTCGGCGTGCCCCAGCATCCCGGCGGTGCCCGCATCCCTCCCGCTGCCATCCCGTGACTCACTGGCAGCGGGAGGAAGGTGCAGCCGTCACATGGCCCCGGCCCAGCGGAGGATGCGGGGAGGTGCCGCCACACGCGTGGCCCCATTTCCACTCTCCGCTCCCAGCCCCGGGATTAAAAGGAAAAGGCAGCAGGATGTTCACCTCGCGCCCGGGGCGTCAGCTTAGATGGGATTTTCGCGGTGTCAAGCGGCTCGCTTGGGGATTTATTAATGGCAGAATCATGAATGGTTCAGGTTGGAAGGGACCGTGGAGATAATCTCGTTCCACAACTCTCCCGCCATGTGACAGGAGACCTTCCACTAGACCAGCTTGCTCCAAACCCCGTCCAATTAGTGTGTCCCAAAAAAAAAAATTTTTTTTGGAGGTGGCGGGAGGATTAGGGCAATGGATTTAAGGGAAAAAGAAAAACTCCAACCAAACACCAGCCATGTGCACTTCACCATTTAACCTTGTGGGGATGAGATGGGAAGCAGGTGGAGGGGAAAGCAGAAATTAGTGCTGAGACTTCTGCAGTGGATTCCCCTTGTGTCTGAAGCTCGGAATAGATGAATGTTTGGGTCAGCCCGGTGTTATTATAAATCAAATCTTGACTCGAGCTCAGAAAGCAGCTCTTTGAAGTCACTCACCAGCTACACTGACAAGCTGCCAGCTGTGCGACTCCTAACTAAATGAGCGGCGCAGGAATGTGCGGAGCCGGGATTGAGGGGGTGGCACTCGCAGCCTTGGCCAGCGATGGAAGTGGCTTGGGTGAATCAGTCTTTCTAATGCTTGCCTTCATCAGGCTTTTAAAGTCGCTTCCGATGTTTGTTTACCTTGGCCGGAAACTTTTCCCTTCTAAATAATTATAATATTTTTTTAAAAATATATAAGATATCCTATGAAGTTGACAGATGCTGTTGCCCGCGGCTGTGGGTCAGGCAGCCTGGAGC
Source organism: Sylvia atricapilla (assembly GCF_009819655.1). NCBI lineage: Eukaryota > Metazoa > Chordata > Aves > Passeriformes > Sylviidae > Sylvia > Sylvia atricapilla. Next base: position 20,301,208 of record NC_089144.1, on the reverse strand, counting down.
AGATGTTGGGATGCTCAGCCTGTGCCTGCCAAGGGCAGCTCTGCAGCGGGAGCTGCCGAGGAAATGGATTTCAGCAACAGGCTGCACATGTGGGTAGCCAAGGGGCTTTGCTTGGAGTGGGGTAAAACGTCTCCCGGCTTAATGCTTCGCACGTGTGTCCCTGTGGCTGGATTTTTCTCAAGGACTGGCACCTCTGAAAGAAATCCCTTGTGCATGCAGTGGTTTTTTTTGCCACTTCATTCACCTGGTTTCTCAGAGAGCTCCCTCTTGGTAGCGGAAAAAAAACCCCCTCACATATTTAATATATTGAGTCACCGAGGGACTTATTAATAACATAATGTGGCTTCTTAATTGTTTTTTCTTGGTGTGGGAACAAGCCACGCTAATCGCTGTGCAATGCGAGAAGAGGAATTTTTAGGGATGGTTTTTTTTTTTTTTTTTTTTTTTAGCTTTTTTTAAACTCAAGGTATTTTAAACGCGAGGTGCTGTTAAATTCCTCAGCAGCGACAAAAAAAAAAAAAAAAAAAAAAAAGGCGAGGGATGCAAAGCCGGGTGGGAACGGAGGGATAACGGAGACCGTGATGCCGGGAGGGAGCGGACGCATCCCCGGGAGCATCCTCTTGGAAGGACGCTCCTCGGATATGAAGAAATGAGTCCGATTGTGGGACCGCCGGTCCAGGGGAGGCTGCGGTGATTCCTTCAGCTGGCCTTTCGACGGCGATCCATTAAATTGCTGTCACGCCGCACGTCTCTCACGTAGGGGCTGGGAAAGTGGAGCCGTCGAAGGCGCTGGCTGGGCAGAGCCCGGAGAGGGGAGGAGGATGCTCCGGGAGGGAAGGGGCTGCCGCTGTCTCTCTCCATTCTCTCGCTGCTTTTTTCCCGTCCCTGCGGCTCGGTTGGGAGTGGGAACACACGCCGGGGATGTGCGCGTTCGTCACCGGGTGTCGGGGCGATCGCGGCTCCACGTGTGCGGGCGGAATCAGGCGTCCGGGAAAGTGTTGGAATTGCGGCGGGGGAAAAGGCTGGGAAAGGGGGAATAGGACTAACAGAACGTGCGGTCTGGGCTTGGGAGGTTTTGGGGCATGAGGAGACAGTAAAAATGCCTGAAGTGGGGAGGTGGCTGTTTTATCCGACTTTTTATAGAAGAAAATTTCCTTTTTTTTTTTTTTTTTCTTTTTTTTTCCCCCTCCTTCCCTTTACCCACTGGTGAAATAGACTTTCTTGCAAATAGCAAAGGTGATGAGCTCCTTCTAAATAGCCTCTGATTGAGCCTGAAAGTCAGTCCCTGCCCTTGACTTACCTGGCTAGATGTTGATAAGGAGTAATGAATATGGATTGAAATCCCTGATAGCTTCCCAGCAGTGGTGAAAAGAAATGATGAATGAGGTCTTTGTGAAAGATTGGGAGCAAAACACTGGCTTCTGTTTCATCCCTGATGCAAAGTTTCCCGGAGACTTTTGGTTTGGGCTCAGATTCCTTATGAAAAGTTGCTCACTGATGCCATGATGTTTTGGGAGGTGCTTCCCAGGTGCTGTTCAATTGTCCAAGGACAGCAAAAACTGGGGGGAGATTCCTGAATTCGGGGTGCCTAACTTGCAGCACCCTTTGCAGGTGACACGTGTGGCCACACAGTGCCAGCCCTGGGGCTGTCACAGCTGTCTGGAGCCACAGAGACATGAACAGTACCCAGCATTGTCCCTTTACTCTTGGAGTGCTATTTAATGACCCCAAATCCTCTTGGCTCTGCTCTTTGAGATTCTTTTGTCCACTGGCAGGTAGGGAAAGGAGGAGTTTCCTTATTCAGGTATTATTCCTTCCTCCTCCCTTTATCTAATACGTGTGTGGGTTTTGTGTAAAACAGATTTGCACTCAAAGCTTGGATGAGGATGTCAGATTGTTGGAGGGGGGGAAAGTATTTTTCTGGGTATGTTGCACAGCTCCAGCACAGAAAATTGGCACTTGATGCCAAAATTTTTGGAAGCTACCCTGGGATTTTGAAATTCAGCACTGAGGGGGACAGGTTGCACAAAGGGAGTGAGTGTGAGGGCAGCTCCAGCCTGGGGAATGTGAAATTTATGAAACAGAAGATAGAGAAAATGCACTTTAGGCAGTTTTTAATCTCTTGCCTGCTGAGTTTGCTTTGGTGAGAAACTTAGGAAGATGATGGGTGGCTCTTCTCTGCCATCTGGGTACCAGTGCCATAACTCTTCCTTGTGGCTTTAATTTGGTTTCTCCAGCTGCTGGATTTATTTCTTTTCTTAGAAAGGGAAGGTAACCCCAGGTACTTTGCATATTCTGTGAGTACCCCTCACTTTGTTTGCCCTTTCCAGATCCACACTGACAAAAACCTGGGAGCCCTTGGCATCCCCTGGTCCCACCTTCAGGCAGCTGTGACAGGCAGGCAGAGCTCTCCACCCAGGCCATAATTAAGTTGGGTTTTATGGCTCTGCCACCAGCCACTCACTCCCTGCATTCCTTTCCTATGAGGTCTCTGGGCTCACCGGGTGGGTGAGAAATCCCCTGCAGGGTCCCATCTGTCCTGCAAATGCTGCCTCTGGATTTTCTTTCCAGCTGTTTGTCATGGACCCTCTTCGCCACAAAAAAAGAATGCAACAAAAAAAAACCCAAAAAAACAACAACAAAATAAAAACACCCCAAACCAACAACTAGCTTGGGTTTATGAGGAAAAAACGGCATAAATCACTTGGATATCTGCTTTTAAATGCTGGTGGTTCTGTGGTTCTCTTGCCTTGTTTGTCTTCAGAAAATCCAGTTAGTTGATTGTGTGTCAGCTAAAACTCTAGTCAGAGATTTCTGTGGGTGAAGATCTTGGACCAGACCTGGTATTTCAGTGCAGGCACTGCTGCAGGGATGGGTCCAAAGTCCTTGGCTATTCTTGATCTTTTCATGGAATTGGCTGAGCCATTGGAGTGTAAAGTTGTGCTTGCCTTGATTTTTAACTTTTTTAAAAATTATTTTTTATTTTGGTTGTAAGTGAGGAAACCAAGGCACAGAGGCTCTCCAGGGAGCCTGGGCCAGCTGCTGGCTCCTTGCCTACTTTGCACCCATCAGGGTGTTCTTGCTGTGGCTTTCAGGTTTCCTTCAGCTGCTGAAGGACTTGGAAGAAGTCTGGATAAAAACAAGTCCTTGTGGGGTTGATGCAGGACGAGCTGGAGAATTAACAGCTCCTGTTCTTTTTTCCTTGCAGCCTGTGGGCCTCAGCTTGCCAATTCCCCCACTGTGATAGTGATGGTTGGCCTCCCCGCCCGTGGCAAGACCTACATCTCCAAGAAGCTGACTCGCTACCTCAACTGGATTGGTGTCCCCACAAAAGGTGAGGCTTGCACTGACTTCCAGAAGGTCTGGTCCTCAGGAATTCCTCTAGATCAGTGCTTTGAGAGATGGGAAGTAGTGGTGGATGCTTCCAAGATACCACAGGCCAAATATCTGTGTTTTCACACCCTGCTGCAGCCTAGTTTCTCCTTCACTTTGAACACCAAGGGATGCCTTGAACCTTTTGCTCTGAGGATGTAATTTCTTGGGCTTGGCTTGCTTTAATAACTGCAGAAGCTGCACAACTAAGTCGTGTCTCTCATTTTGATGTGTTTTTTTTCTTTGCTTTTCCCACGTAGTTTTCAACGTTGGGGAGTATCGGCGTGAGGCCGTGAAGCATTACAGCTCCTATGACTTCTTCAGGCCTGACAACGAGGAAGCCATGAAAGTCAGGAGGTGAGTGTGGACATCCCTTCCCTGACCCCAGAGGGTGTTGAAGCCCGTGGCTGGCAGCACAGTTATCCACTTTGGGAGTGATGAACTGAGAAGTTGGGCTCTGAGTTTCCCCTGGATTTGAATTTCCCCTGCCTGCTCAAGGAGGGTTCTGAGAGCTCAGAAATTGAATCTGTACAGGATTCACACCACACCCAGAGGACATGAGGGCCACATATCTGTCCCCTCTTTTGCAGGCAATGTGCCTTGGCTGCCCTGAGGGATGTGAAGCTGTACCTGACGGAGGAGGCCGGGCAGATTGCGGTGAGCTCCCAGATGTGCTCTGGGGTTTGGCAGCTGTGCCAGCCCCAAAGGCCCTCTGCAGTCCCTTCTCTGAGGAGGGCCTCACTGGGAAACCAGGCCATTGTGGTGCTGATTGAGGTCTTTTGTTTTTTAAAGGTTTTTGATGCCACCAATACCACGAGGGAGAGGAGAGGGATGATCCTAAACTTTGCCAAAGAGAATGGATTCAAGGTTGGTGCCATGGGGCTGATGCCTGCTTTGTGAAGTCCACTGTAGCGTAGAGTTGGTTTATCTTCTTTCATTCATGTGTTATCCTCATGCTGTTCTTCCTGTGGGAGGGAGATTTCACCACTGGGTTTGATTAAAATATGGAACTGTTCCTTCATTCCCTGTACTGAGCCTTGGGGAAGGAAACAATGGGAGTGGGGCAGAGGGAGAGCTCTCTGGTCAAGCAGGGAGGAGGTTGGCTTGAGCAAGGAGCTGGCTGAATGTCACAAACCTCGTTGGTGGCTTTCAGCTGAGCTTTGCTTTGCTTCACAGGTGTTCTTCATTGAATCTGTCTGCAATGATCCCAACGTAGTCGCCACCAACGTTATGGTAAGTGTGGAACTGGTGGAAGTGTCCTGCTTTTGCTTTCCCTCCATAGAGAGGTAGGAATGGCATCGCATTCACAAGCTCTGGTCTTCATGGTGGACTTCAACCACCCTGGTGTCTGCTGGAGGGACAGCACAGCATGGCACTGGCAGTCTAGGAGGTTCCTAGGTGTTGATGATTTCCTTCTCCAAGTGAGAGCACCCCTCCTTGTTTGTTCTTCTATGTTGCACCTTGTCACCGACAAGGAGGGGCTGGTGAGGAATGTGAAGCTCCAGGGCAGCCTGGGCTGCAGTGGCTGTGAAGTGAGATGTCAGGAGAGCAGATTTTGGCCTGGAGTACTGTGGGATGAAAAAGCCCAGGAAGAAAGAGGGGCCAAAGAAAAGCCGGTTAATGTTCAAGGATCATCTTCTCCAAGTTCAGCTGTGATGCATTCCCAGCAAAGGAGCAGCTATCAAAAATGCCAGGATGATCAAGGAGCTCCTGGACAAACTCAAGGACAGAAAGGAAGCCTACAGAGAGAGGATGGAAACAAGGACAGGCAGCCTGGGAGGAATACAGAGATTGTCTGAGCAGCCAGGGATTGGGTTAAGAAAGACAAAGCCCTGACCGAACTGGAGGACTTCAGGCTCAGTCTCACATCAGTGTTTGGGAAGATCATGGAGCAGATAATCCTGGAAACTGCTGAGGCACGTGGAAAATTAAAAGGTGATTGGTGACAGCCAGCATGGCTTCACTGGAGAGAAATCATGCTGCCAGCCAGGGTCTGGGGCTGAAGAGTCTCTTTTGCTCCTGCTGGGAGCTGTTGTCCCAGTGACCAGCTTTTTGGGAGGCTGCACACAGCCTTTTCTACAAAAAAATGCTCAGTTGGCTACTTTTTTTTTCTACAAACTGGATTTTTTTTTTTGAGGATTTTAATCCCTTTATATGGAAACTAATGATTGAAGGACAAGGAAATGAGCTCCTAGCTGAGTGTGGGATTTTGCACCACGGGGAACTGCAGATGAATGGTGCTCTCTTAGTGCTGGGATCAGTGTGGAAAACACACCTCAGGCCTGGGATGCTGCCACACGTGTCGATCCATTGTGTCATCCTGTTGGTTTCAGGACTGCTTGTGAAGTTTACCAATGTGTAATGCTGCTGTTCAAACCCAAATCTTCAGGAAAAACACCTGTTAAATTAGTTCAGGCAGGACTTAGTCTGTGAGGGTTGTGGATGTTCACATTGCCCGTTTCCACTGACTTTCAGCCCAACAGCTTGCAGCAAGTAAAGCACAGAAGGGGGTTGAATGTTGCCATCCTCCTGTCCTGCTGCTGAGCTGGGATAAGCATCTTGTCTAAGCTCATGCACTTCCCTTTCTCAGCTTGAATTTGAACCTGATGGGGTTTTTTTTAGCCTTTAGGAAGCTCAGTTTTCCTGCTGTTGAGTGGTGAAGTGCTACCCCAACTTTTAGGAGTGTACTAAATTCTCCTACCTTATGCTTGGTTTTGGGTCTAGTTACCTTATTTTCTGCCCTATGATGAGTGATGACAATAAAGAAGTCATCACTTGGTTTCAGCTAATCACTGGATCCTGGCAGGACTTTGAAATTCCAGATTAGCATTGTCTGGCTTGGAAAGCTTCCTAACCTCTCCTTGTGGCATGTTGTTTTTTTTTTTTTTTTCTGTTGCAGGAAGTTAAATTGTCCAGCCCAGATTACCGGGACTGTAATTCCACCGATGCCATGGAGGATTTCATGAAGAGGATCAATTGTTACCAAGCCAGCTACCAGCCCCTTGACCCTGATGACTATGACAGGTATGAGACCCTGACTTCTGAGCTGCCTTGAGCACCAGCCCTCTCCCAGGAGAGGAGCAGTGAAGGGTGGAGCTGTATTTCACTGTGTCTTCAAAAGCCTGACTGTGCTAGAATGATTTATGGCCAGGCCTCACCTTGAATTCAAGCTTTTTATATTAAAATGCTGGTTTCCCTAGGCTCTGTGCCAGGGAAATGGACACTGATGCCTTCCCAGGCTCTTCTAAGCTGATTTCAACCTTGTTCTGCAGGCCTAAATACAAAGGCTTTGGGAAAGCACTTGAGTTTGAGTGGTTGAGGTGCTTTTTCATTGTCCCAGTTAAAGGTTTGCTTGGCTGAAACCCCAGGGCTGAGCCAGCCCTGTGGCTTCTGCCTGGTTGTGGTGTGCCTTGGGAGAGCTTTGCTGCCTTGCCTGACTCTGCAGACACCTCCCAACCTCTCTCCACTGCTCACAAACACGTCTGTGTGCCCTGCACGGATTATCCCTGTCCTGCTGATCCCTGTCCTGGGGAGGAGCATGTTCCCTGTTAGTCCTGTTTAATCCTCTTTCCTGCTGCAAGAGGAGGGGTGGCGATTACACTGCTGCTATTCAGCTCTCCGTGAAACTCCCATTACCTGTTGGCTCCCTGCTGGAAATAGCCCGCAGGAAATCCTTTGAGCCGGGTGATTACATGGACAGAGATAACTCACAGGGCTGCTTTTGAGAGTGACTGTGTCTCTGTCTGTCCCCAGGGAACTTTCTCTCATCAAAGTCATCGACGTTGGCCGGCGGTTCCTGGTCAACAGGGTTCAGGATCACATCCAGAGCAGGATTGTTTACTACCTGATGAACATCCACGTCCAGCCCCGCACCATTTACCTCTGTCGGCATGGGGAGAGCGAGTTCAACCTCAAGGGCAGAATTGGAGGGGACTCTGGCCTCTCCAACAGGGGCAAGAAGGTGAGGGAGAAGGAACCTATTCCCCTGTGGCTTCTAAGAGTGCTCTGGCTGTAGTAGGTGCTGTGCCTTGGGTTAAGTGTGTGTTTTAATGGCAAGTGGACTGCTGAGCGTCCATCTGTAGCTCTTGGGGATCAAGGAATGTGTGGCTGCCCTTGCCCTGAGAGCAGAAGGCTCATCTGTCTTCCTATGGAAGACAACACTTACTGGGAAGTAGGGAAAAAGGCCCATTGGGAAGCTATGGGCCAGGAATCAACCTCTCTGTTTTGTGTCCCATAGTTTGCAGTGGCACTGAACAAATTTGTGGAAGAGCAGAACCTGAAGGACCTCAAAATTTGGACCAGCCAGCTAAAGAGGACAATCCAAACAGCAGAAGCTCTCCAGCTGCCCTATGAGCAGTGGAAGGCACTCAATGAAATCGATGCTGTGAGTATCTGTGCAGCCAAAAAAGCTGGATGGGGCTGGTTATTGCTGAACAAGAGCAAGGGAGGTCTGGGGGCTGTGCTGATGCTGTTTGACTTGAGCATGTCCAGTAACCTCGTGATTGTCCTGCCTTGGCAGGGTGTGTGTGAAGAAATGACCTATGAAGAAATCAGGGAGCAACATCCAGAGGAATTTGCTCTGCGTGATCAGGATAAATATTACTACCGTTATCCTTCCGGGGAGGTAGGTCTGCAGGGGCACCTTCAGAGACAGGACTTTTGCTATAAATGTGCCCTTTTCCTCATTCTGTCTTCTGCTCTTGAGTAGAGGAGCAGTGAGAACTCCAAGAAACTAAAATTAGAAGAGATCAGGGCCCATGTTTACTTTACCTTGAGCTCTTGTGAAATCTTGGCATATGAAGATCTCACTAAGAAATACGTCACTTAACAAACAGTCCCACTGACTTTTTATAGAAAATTAGTTGGGAAAGATCTCTGGAGATCCCTAGTCCGACCTCCATCATTGTATCTGCTCACAGATAAAGCAGTTTCTTGCTGCCCCAATTTTCTTTCCTTTGATTTCCAAAAAAAGTATTTTTCACCTTGTTCTCAGTATCATTCCCTAAGGGTTGATGGTAATATCTGTTCTTGGCAGTCTCCTTTCAGGTGTGACACAATGAGGTGAGAACGCACATTAGTTCTGGGTGATACTTAAGGCTGTGAATTGAGCTCATTATCCCCAGATTGAAAGTCATGCACATAGACATTTCAGAAAAATCTTTGGAGACATCCTCATGACTGTATCTAACTGAAGACTGCGTGGGGATATCAGACACCAACTCTGGGTGTTCTTTCTGGCTGCCTGTCAGGTTTTTTTATGAGGCCCTTCAAAACCCTGGCATTTCTCAAGTTGCTTCAGACTTCTCAGGATTTGGAAATCCTGTAGAAAATCAAATATTAATATGTGGGAGAGGCTCTATCTTCAAAGCCCTTGTAGCTTACCTTAATTGTTGATTCTCCAGGACTGAGCTGTGATTCACTGAGATGTGAATGGCTCCTTCTCTGACAGAAGAATTAGAAGTCCCAGAGTACCCTGAGGATGAGGATTTACTTGTTTTTAGCACTTTGTTGGTTTACTCAGAGGCATGAAATCAGGAGGCGTACCAAGACCAGGAATGTTGTTTCTTTGGGATGCTCATTGCATTGACTCCATGCCTCATCTCCTTTCCCTTCTGTCCCAGTCCTACCAAGACCTGGTGCAGCGCCTGGAGCCAGTCATCATGGAGCTGGAGAGGCAAGAGAATGTCCTTGTCATCTGCCACCAGGCTGTCATGCGCTGTCTCCTGGCCTATTTCCTGGACAAGAGTGCAGGTGAGTTCCCTGTCCCTGGGAAGGGGATTGGCCCTGCTGGAGGAGGAATGATGGATACAGCCCTGGGGAGGTCATGTTCACATCCTGGAGTGTGCATCTCTTTGGTGTGGGATGAAGGTGTCTGGGCCTGCCTTTGGAGAGGAGGTGGGATAACCCTCCTGCTTTGCTGTCTCTGCAGATGAAATGCCCTACCTGAAATGTCCCCTGCACACGGTGTTGAAGCTGACCCCAGTAGCCTATGGTGAGTGAGACCTTCCTAAACATGCCAGGGGGGTTGACTTGTACCTCTTCCTGATGCCTTGGGAGGGCTGACCTGGAACAGAGACTGCACAGAGCTAGAAAATAAAGTAGATATTTATTGAAAGGCTTTTAAGGGTACACCTTGGGCAGGCCAAGAGCCTGACCAGGGCTACACCCAGGGTGGATTTAAAATGGTCACAAAATGGCTGACTGGTCATGAGGTCTTACTCTTTTATCAATTTGGGCCCTATATTTGCATATAGGGGTTTAATTGTCCAATTAAAGCTTCAGGTTGTGAGGTCCCATCCTTCTTGTTTCTCTCTTCAGCCCACCCTTGTTTGTGCTTTGGGCCTGAAAGTTGTCCTTGGCCCTCAAGAGGGAAAGGATTTGTTTTGTCTCCCTGCTCTGTGAAAAGAGCTGACTAACACTTAATGTGACGCCCAGAACTGCACCCCTGGGCAGCACAGAGTCTGAAAAATATGAAAGCTAAAACTTAAGGCATCACTCCTGGATCCAGGCTGTCTGGGAGAAAAGCAGGGATCTGTGGTGGGACACTTAATAACATCCTGTGACTGCTGGACTTGCTGATCTGTCTCTTTGTGCTCCTTTCTGCAGGCTGCCGAGTAGAATCCATCTCACTGAACATTGAAGCAGTCAACACGCACAGAGACCGGCCAGAGGTGAGTGTTGCTTTTCCCTGGAGCTGTCCTTTGGTGTCCCCCTCCTCTCCCCTGTGGTCAGCTGGCAGTGGGAATGCCTGGAGTAGGCGTGGGGAGATTGCTCATCTGGGTGCTTGGAAGTGGTGCTGGAAGACCCAGAGCATCAGATATGCTCTTGCTTTGCAAAGTTGTGGCCAGCTGAGGATTTTCCAAGGGAAAAGGACTGTTGCATGTTCCTGCTTCCTGGTGTGTTTGCTCAGGGAAAACTCCTCCCTGGTCTCTGACTTTCACCTGCATGGTCATTCCCTTGCCTGAGCAGGGAGTGGAGCTGTGGTTGGAGAAGGTGACTTCTCCCAGGTCTCCCAGTTGGCTGGCAGAGCCTGGGCTCAATGCTTGCCCTACATCTGCCTCTGAGGGTCTTTTTCCTGGTATGCCCATGGCTCTCTGTCATTCTGCAGGGTGGGAGGTGACAGTGCTGGACCAGGGATGCTCTGTGGAGGAGACCCCACTCTGTGGAGAAAAATTCCTGTAAGGTTGGGTGTATCTGCCAAGTGCTCCACTGGAGCTCAGAGGCCAAAACAGGAGGATGCCAACTTGGTGTCAGGGCTGGGCCACAGGGACTCTGGCAGCACCCATGTCCCAAAATGCTGGAACATTTCCAACTTGTGCTTAGGAGTGGTGATGCTGACCAGTTGGGGCTGTCCCCTTTTGGCCCACATCTCCTTTCCTTTGCTTTCTCTGTCAGGTGGCAGCACCTGAGCCACGTGTCCCACCCCACAGCTGTAGGGGGGAAGCCAATCCTTCCCCCTGCATGGGGCTGTTGATGCCCTGCTTTGCCATCCTCTCTGGGGATGGCAGCAAGGCATTGGGTAGGACAGGGTGGGACATGGGCCAAGTGCTTTGGGTGCCCCTGCTCAGCTTTGCCTCCATCCCTCCTGGCTTGAGTTGGAGCTTGGTGCGGTGCCAACCCTCGCTGGCTGCTCTGCTCCCATTCCCCAAGTCTTCCTGATCAGCCTGGGCTGGGTCATCTTCCCTCTTGTTGCTTTCACTCCTCTCTCTGGGTGGAGGGATGAGCTTCGAGGAGGAGACCGATGGGCACCCCTGTGTCATGCAGAGTCGGCTTGATTGCTGCTGGGTATATTCAGCTATCTGTAGTTTTTTTTGTCAGCTGAGACTCAGATGAGGTGAAAATCTGTCTCATATCTGAGTGCAGAGCCATTTTTTTTTCTCTCCTCCCTTTCCACACTCTTAAACATTTTGTACCAGGTTTTTTTTTTTTTTTTCATATCCATAGCCTTTCAGTGCATCCTTTGCTCATTTCCCCTTTCTCTGTGGGGAAAAGCAGAGGCCAGTTTAAGATAAAAAAGAAAACCAAAGCAACTTGCTTCTTTTTTTTTCCCCCTTTTTAACTGTTGCCTTCTTCCTTTTTCTTTATTTCGCTTTATTTTTTTATATTTACTTTGATTTTCTTTGTCTCACTTTAATTTAGGAAGCAAAGAAGGGACCTAACCCGCTCATGAGACGTAATAGCGTTACCCCTCTAGCAAGCCCAGAGCCCACCAAAAAACCTCGCATCAACAGCTTTGAGGAGCATGTGGCTGTTTCTTCTGCCTTGCCAGGCTGTGTTCCTCAGGAAGTGCCCACGCAGATGCCGGGACAAGTTAGTTGAACTCTTCTCCTTTTTTTTTTTTTCTTTCCTTTTTTTTTTTCCTTTTTTTTTTTTTCCTTTTTTTTTTTTTTTTGGTGGTTGTTGTTCTCGTTGTTTTATTGTTGTCCTCCTGTCACTACTGAAGCTGAGGAGCTGCTTGCACTTGGTGTAACCTGTGCTGCTGTCTGAGATGTCTTCCTCCCATGGCTGCTGTCCATCCCTGCCTTGGGTCATTGTTGATCCTCTCTTGGATTTTGAGAGCGTCATGAACTTCCACCAGGCTCTAGGCTGCATTTAGTGTCCTCACCATCCAGCATCAACCTCCTGAGGGGTCTCCTCCCTGGAGTGAGCAGGAACAAAGGGCTTGTGCCTTCCCTCTGGGTGTGCTTGGCTCCGGTATAGACCTGGGCATGGCAATAAATCAGATGCTCTTGTGCTTGTCTTAAGGAGGATCTGCCAAGACTCATATTTGGCTGGAAGGGTCTCCCTCATCCTGGAGCTGTAGGTGAAATAGACCAAAATTGAGTAGAAGGCTCTTGGTGTGGTGAAACGCTGTGGGTAGCTGCCATGCTACTCGTGTCCTCTCCTCTTTCACCCACCCATGAAGGGACATAGGAAGAGAGGCCTTGCTTGCTGCTCACTTCTCCAGGCACAAACCCCTCTCCTAAGCTCACTAAGGAGTCCTATATAATCTATAGGAGCCTTAGCCATGCTACCCTTCCCACCAGCTGCCTGTTGGATCTCGCTGTCTTGCCCAGCCCCTTTCCCTGTTGTCTGTGTTGGTGTGATGTCCTTTCTCCCCTCCTTGACCAGATCCCAGCCAGGTTAGGAATGGCTCTGTGCTCCCCCACTGCTCTGCTTGGTTGCTGCTTTGCATGAGCCTTCCAGGACAGCTGGCTCTGTTTCAGCTTCCAGGGCTCTGGTTGAGCCTCACAAGAAACCTTTTGCCAGTTCTGACTGCCCGGTGCCCCTCGCTGCTGTCCACTGTCCTCTGCCCAGTGTGGCACAGAGTTACTGACACCTCTCTCTGTTCTCTCTGTCTCTCTGCAGCCTTTACTAGGGAAGGCATGCCTGTAAGTACCTTCTTGCGTCTTATTCCCCTTCCAACCTTTTTTTTTCCCATGTCTCTTGCCATCCCGCTGGGTTGTTTTGTTGTTGCAAAATCCAGACGGGGTGTGGATTTCCTGGAGTTAATGTTTTGTTGTTTTGGAGGGGGAATTGTTTTAGGAAAGGTAAAGAGGAGACTCTGGGTGCTGGTTTGTATCCTAGCTTGATGAAATGTCTTGATTTTGTTGTGAAAGATTATCACTTTCTCTCTGGTGCCTATGGTCAATGTTGTTGAGTTTTCCTGGAGTTTTCTCCTCTGTGATAGCACATTGTACTGTAGGTGAGAGAGCTGGGTGCTCTGTCCTTCCTGAGAGCTCTGAGTTGTCTGTGAGTGATGGCACCAGAGAGGTATCTGAGAAGCTTCTGACCTTCTCAGGAATGTGTTTTCTGGAGCTGGATGATCCTGGGACCAGTCATCAGTTCTGCAAACTTGGGTTTTGGAAACAGTCAGCCTAGATGTTGTGGGCAGAGTGAATAGAAATTGTTAAGAAAGCAAAACAGCTTGAGCATTTGATACACTAATTCTGAATAGTCAAGCCTCTGGCAGTTTGGCTTAGTGCTGTTAAATCCCTGAGGAACAGGACAGCTCCTGGATAAATTTGAAGCCTTTAGACCTAATTAATATTACCTTGCGTTCAGAGCAGCAGTTCTTGATAGGTACTCAGATGTTTTCTCAAAGACTGGAAGATGTAGTCTCAAAGACTGGGAAGACTTTGGGGCTCAGCTGATACTGGGTAATGTCCAGGGGGTCTTTTTGCCCTTTGAGGGCCAGTTCAAGTCAGCCTGTGAGCCTCCCTGGCTTGGGTTGTTCTGTGGGCTGAAGATGGAGGGATCTGGTCTAACATGGCCAGGCCAGAGCTCAACCCTGCTTGTGTGTAGCAGCTGTTAAATCTCATATTTCTTCCCCTTTTTAGAGAAAAGGGAGGTTAGGACTGTTGCACTTGGCTTTGCTGGTGGGTGGGTTGGGTGAGTGTAGAGGTTGGGTTGCTCAGCATGGCCTGCATGCCTGTGATCCTTCCCTTGCTGCTCAAGGCCTCTAAAAACCCCTGATGAAATCTGATCCTCTTGGGTTGCTCTGGAAGCATTTTAGTTTTTCTCCATCCTTCCCTCCACCATTTTCACGTCTGTATTGTACCAAAAGGCACTGCATGCCTTGGTGCTAGCTGGGACACTGAAAACACACTCTGTTGTTGAGTTTGGGAGATGGATGTGTCAGATTTTGCTGGAGCAGGCAGTGATGGTTGCCCATGCCAGCTGTAGGCTGGCAGCAGCAAGTTTAAAACCTCCAGCTGCTGGGAGCCTGTCTCCACCTCCTAGTGTGGAATTTAAAGGCTGCTTTTGTGGGACCCATGAGGACATGCCAAAGCCAGGGCTTGGTGACATTCACACTGCTGTTAGCTCTGGGAGGCTGCTGTCTTGTACATTGGTTTGGTCCCTCACTGTCACCACCTGTATGGGGCTGGGGAGGTGGAAGGTCCCTCCTGCACAACTTGCATCATGGGCCTGGGTTGGTAGTGGGACCTTCCCTGCATCAGCCCTCACTGTTGGGGTCTTGCCCCCCATCCAGGAGGACCAGGGGATACCTGGAGAGGCTGGGGACATGGCTGAGTACCTCAGGGTCCTCCTGGCTGCGGGATTGAGCTGACTGGGGGTCGTGAGACTTACCTGGCTTGATGATTTCTTTTCCTTTTGCTTGGTTTGTGATCTGAAGTGCACTTTTGAACAGTCACCTGATCCCTTCCCTTCTTCTCCCCTTCACTTTTCATGCTTAAAAAGAAGACCCGTTTGTCACTTTCTCAAAGTTTTCTCTTTGCTAATATTTCCAAGGTAAATGGCTGTGGTGCATGTGGCTTTTCCTAACCCTCCTCCTGTCTCCTTAGATAACAGAGAGAACAGCTCAGCCCATTCTGCCTCGTAGCCTGGCTGGGATTCCTGGTGCTTGTAAGAGGCAGCTTAGGTAGTAAAAGCATTAAAAAAAACAACAACAAAAAAAAACCAAACAAAAGATCCCCAAAAACAAACAAACAAAAAACCCTCCCAAAAAAAATCGAATCCTTCCTAGCTGTTTTCTAGTCCTTTTTTTTTTTTCCCCTACCTTGTTTCATGTAGTTCTGTGAGTTGGGAAATGTCCTTGTGGTCCCCTGGGCTTCTCCTGGAGCAGGTGCTCCCCTTGGGGCTGGTCCTGCTTGTGTTTAGCTGGTTGTCTCTGGTTTTGTGGTCCTCACCACACGCTGGTGGGTACCCATTGTCGTCTCTCTGTACCAGAGCTGTGTCTGGAGCATCTCTTGGGCCCATGAAACCTCATGGGGTGTCACCAGGGGAGTTGCGCTGCTGCTCTACCACTGATGGTGGCCAGTCCTTGGCATGGCCAGTGGGAGCTGCCTGCTCTTGGCATTGCCAAGGATGGACAAACAATGACCTCATCCTTGGCAGGCAGGGGGGACACTGCCCACCCTCAAGGGGAGCAAAAGAGATGTTAAATTGGGCTCCTTTAATGAGCACTGTGGTCCCATTACCTTGGAACCACAAAAAGCTGCAGGGTGGGGTAGGAGGGGTTGCCTGGGGTTTAGCTCAGTTTTTTAGGGGTATCTAAATTCTAACCCTGTAATTAAAGCCAGGCAATGCTTGAGGAGGGGGTGAGTAGTGAGTCAGTGCCCTGCCTCTCTCCTCGGGTGGGCAGTGCCCTCTCCTCTGTGGTGGGTGCTTCGTAGTGACCCATGTGTGGCTTTGTTCCTCCTCCTCCTCGTCCCCTTGTTCATGTGTTCCTGGAAGATGCTGCTGGCCTGGAGCCTGACCCCAGCGCATCCCCCAACACCCTCCTTCCCCTCTCGTTGCAGAACATGAACAACTCCCAGAAGCCGTCGTGACTCCATGGGCACCGTCGCGAGGCCGCCGGCGCTGCTGCTGGTGCCGCCAGCTTCTCATCCCATCGCCATTCCCGAAGCTTGCTCCCAATGAACCGGCCCCCTCCGGCTGCGGCCAGCCCGGACCTCGCCCGGCTACACTCACGCTGCCCGTTCATCCGCAAAACCCCGCGCTGCTGAGGGGGAGGGATGCAGGAGAGCTGAGGAGGAGGAAGAGCCCCAGCTCCCTCACCCGGGGTCACCACCAGCTCTTCGGGCTGCAGCGTTTGCTCTCCTCTCCCGGCGTCCTGCTGGGTCATATCGAGCTGTAAAGTGCTTCTGTAGCGCACAGGAGTTTGATTTTCCTCTCTTTCAGTGGTGTTTTTGATCTTCTGTATAGATGATTGGTACCCATCCAGTCTCTGGATGGGGTGTGTATATATATGGATGGTGCGGGGTTAGCAGAAAGATAGGGGGAAAGGGGGGGTGGGTAAAGGGGTTTTGCATTTTTTTTAATTATTATTATTATTAATGTTGTTAATTACTTTTGAATAAGCCCCTAACATGCTGTGCTGCAGTCCCTCTCACACACACTACAACTAAGTCACACATGCCAGCCTGGCTCATGCAGATCTGTGAGTGCCAGGAGAAGCAGCTGTGTGAACTCCTTCATTGCAAGAACTGCTGGGTTTAATAAAAAAACCAACCCATTTTTTCACTTCTTTTTTTTTAATCAACATACCTTAAAGGAGTTTGCCGAGAATGTAGATCTGCTGCTAAAACTGGTTGAAAGCTGCCTGCAGTGCATGAGGAACCATGCCAGCAGGAGCTCAGGTTATGCTTTCATCTTGGGGAGCACCCAGGTGTGGTCTGAGTTCAGGCATGAGCTGAATTTTGGGGAGGCTGAGCACTGTTTGAGGTGCTGTGCTGGTACTTCATCTCCCCTTCCTTCTTTTTTTAGATGGAAGTTGGAGGTATTGGGGAAGGGTTTGGATCCCTAGGCTTAGATGCATTTTGTAGATACAGAGGTCTCATGGAGGTGGCCAGAGGTCTGGAGTCCCTGTCTGACTGCAAAAAACCACAAGAAGGGACAGTTTTGTCTGTATTTTTTTTATTTAATATATACACACATGTGTGTGTATATCTATATACTTAGAAACTGCTTGGTTTTTGCACTTTATTTGTGGCAGAAGCATAACTACTTTATTTTTTTTTTCTGAGTTGTGCCCCTTAACAGGGGAAGCCTGAATATAGGCAACTTTTTCTGTTTGTTTTAAATTGTGTTTTGCATGCTGGGACTACAAAACAGTAGTTACAGTGTTTGACGTGGGGGAAACAGGGTGAGGTCTTGACTGACTCCATCAGCTAACTCTCATAAGATCCCTTGTTGGCAGCCTGTCCTGGGCTGGCAGATAGCAGTTAAAAATGGCAATTAACCACTATTGCTTTGTGTGAAAGTCTGTGGATTTTGGATTTATTTTTTATTTTTTGGGGTTTTGCGTTGGGTTGGGGTTTGTTTTTTGGTTTTGTTGGTGGTTTTTTTTTTTTTCCCTATCACATGCAGCATCTTCTCCATGCCCATCTTGTGGGTGTTTTTTTTGCTGGAGACAGGAGGTGAAAGCAGCCATCCCTCCTGCAGCACTAGGCTGGGGAACTGGAAGTGGAGCAACCCTTTGGATTCATCCTTCCCATGGCTTTCCCCAGTGTCCTGCGTAGGGAACACCATCCCCAAAGATGGGATCAGAGAGGTTTGGTGGATAGATGACTGTCTGAGCATGTGTGTGTGTTTTGGGGGTGGGTTTGGTCTGTTTTTCCTTTGGGAAAAGACGAACCACAGTGCCTCACGCTTCGGCCTCATGCTCGGAGCGGCACCGACAGCGGGAGGGCGCCGGGGCCACGCTCAGCCCCTGTCCCACGGGGGTGACAGTCCTGGCAGTGCCCTGCCTGTGTGAGCTTGTGCATATGTGTATCATATTCCTGTACAGATAAAACAACACTCTACCCTTCCCCCCACTGCTTTATTTCTGTTTAAATAGCCTCATTAAAAGTGGGCTTCTCCCTTCGTGCCCTGGCTGGCATCTGCGCTTTCGGTTTCTCTGCCTTTTAGATAAATGAATGTGTTTTGGGGAGGCCACTCACTCACTTGGCTCTTTTCAGCTTCTTCCTTCGTGGGGGAGTTTTATCTCTCTCCTGCTGCAAAAAGATAAGCCAGCAAATACAAACATGACGTCTGGCTGCCCCGAGATCAATCGTGCACATGTGTAATTGCGCGGATGTTTTGGTGTGTATTTGTGTGTGGGTGTGTATATATATAAATATATATATATATAAAAAACAGGAAAAAAAAAAACCAAAATGGCCCTGAACTTTCATCCTTTAGTAATAATAGATGTCTCAGTAGGTCTTCAAAAACTTGAAATTTGAACATGGTGTTTTCTCCAGGGAAAACTGTCCTGTGAGTTCCTCTTGTGCTGGAGGGGTTGGTGGGATGGTGTCAACCCTGTGCCATCACAACTGCCCCAAAAAACTTGCTGTCCATCTTTTTGGAAAAACAGCCAAGGACTGGGCAGCTGATGCCACAACCAAGGAAGATTGGGAGAGAGGACATGTCAAACCACACCAATGATTTCTTACCCCACTCTTTTTTTTTTTTTTTTTCCCCTCTCTGGTTTGTTTTCCTTTGTGATACTTGAATTTATTTTTTTAATTTTTTGTTGATAGCAAAGCGCTCTTTATTTATTTAATGTATACTGCAAAGCTTGGAGAGAAGGGTGCAGTTACTTGGGATTACTTTTTTTTTTTTTTTTTTTTGATTTGTGGTATGTTAACTACTCTGTATATACATCTGGAATAACTGCCTGATAAAAAGCTGTGCCAGCTTAAAAACAGGGTATGCCTTTCAGAAATTTGTATATTTTGCAGTTGCTGGACCAATAAAATATCTTGTTGAAATACAGATGTGACCTGGTTCTTCCTTGTGTCAGCAATCATGCTCTCAAGCCCTAAGGGTCACCCTATGCTGCCTCACACATGTTCCTATGCCTCATAAATAAAAATTCTCATAAGAGATTGTGGATGCTCCAGGCCTGGAAGTGTTCAAGGCTACGTTGAAAGGGGTTTGGAGCAACCTGGTCTAGTGGAATGTGTTTTTCATTCTAAGAATTCTACAAGTGTTAACACCTACTTAGGCTAAGCAAATGCCACCCAAACTCCATATGCTACTCACTCTTGAGTAGAAAAAGTGATGTACTGGGACTTGTCCTGCCCAGATCTAAATCTAGGCTGCAAATTAGGCAGGGCTAGGCATTTATTCAAACTTAGTCTAGTTCTTGAAATCAGATACCTGGGTGCTGAATGAAGGGCTATCTTTGCCCCTGAAGGCAAGAAAGCAGCAGCTGCCCCCTGCAAGATAAATTCCCTGTAAAGTTGTGTGTAGTTTTTTAATAATTAATTTAATATTAACTAATTGTTCCAGAGAAAAAAGTGGGAGGAGGCAGGGAAATTTGACATGATTTTCTGTATCACAGCTTGGGTGGATGCTGCTTCTGTGATTAGAGGCTTGTCCCACTATAGGAGTTGAATCTCTAAAAGCTTGTGAGGAGCTAGAGGGCTAAAAGGTGCAGAGTGCTGTTCATCCCAGCTCAGCTCTGTCGTTTTACTCCTGCAGCCCTTGCTCTGCTCTCCCCATGGCTGATAGAGCCTCTCAGACATTGCTTTGGGCCAGAGCTTTTCGGGGTGCACAGGGATCATCTCTCTTCTCCCGATTGCTCTGTGCTCTAGGCCCTCTCAGCAAGGAGGGTGTATTCTCATTTTAAGTCTGTTCTCTTATTTTAAGTTCTTTTTCTCATTTTGTTGCCTTTGCACTAATATTTTCTGGGTGGACGTGCTCATCCCTGTGTGCATCCTGAGGGCAGGGAGGCTGTGCTCTCCGGGAAATCCAGTAGCCATAAATTTTTAATTTGCTTTTTTATTTATTTATATATATATATATATATATATATATATTTAACTATTCACTTTAATCTCTAGCAACCTGTCTGTCTCCTTGAACCTGGCGGAGACAAAACACTCGGCTTGTTTTAGGGCGAGGGGCTGTAGCCTTGCAGTCTCCTCACAGGGAGTCCTGCAGGGGCTCTGATAACACCTCCAGCCGGGGTGGGCTGAGGTCACACGAAGCCACAACATCAGTGCGGCTCCCCTGCCCTCCCCTGGGGCTCTTTGGGAGCCGTGATAAAACCTTGTCCTTGTGGGAAGAGCACGGGGGAGAAGGTTTTGCCTCCCTGAGAGTGGCTTTGGGCAGCATTTCCAAGGCTGCTCCGTAAGGAAATCCCACCTCTCCTCCCCCACCCTCCCCAAAAAAATCTGTTCTCCTCTTTTCATGTGCACGATGGGGCTTGTGTCACATCACCCCCAAATAAGGGAGGGGAATCAGTGCCATCCCAGGCTGCATCCTTTATTTTTCATCCATGTGATGCATTTTGTAGCAGCATCCGAGAGAGGACAAGCTCCTCGAGGCAGTGCAGCTTTAAAGGTTACATTCGACAGCAGGAACATTTCCCTGCTCCCAGTCAAGTCCCGTTTTTATTAAAGAAAAATAAAAGGAAAAAATAAAAAAAAAAAAAAAAAAGAGGAATAAACCCCGAGCTCACTGCTGGCAAACAAGGCGAGAGAACTTGTGATGGCTAAAAAAAAAAAATAAAAAGGGCAGACCAGTCACGCTGGCTGACTCAGCTCTGATTGATGGCTCAGGAATGTGTCTGGGATTAACTAAACCACGGGCAAACCTTCACAATGCAACACATCGGATGAAGCACAGCCAGCAGCTCACCTGCCTCGGGCTGGGGAGTTGACTGCCCTCACGTCTGGGATTGGAGGGGATTTTTCTTCTTTTTTATCCATCTGTGAGTAAAAAAAAAAAAAAAAAAAAAAAAAAAAAAAAAAAAAAAAAGAGAGAGAAACGGCTGTTTTCGGGAATTGCTTTGCAAGCGGCTGTAGTAGGAATTATCTGCAATATTTCCAGGTGTCTAGATGCACTTGTGCAGTTTTGCTGCAACCAAAATGTCCTAGGAAGGAATATATTTATGCTGAGACATGGAAAATTTATTTTGTAGCTCTGTGTAAATCACAGCCTGGGTGCTCCATGCTGAAACTCTGCCAAATGTCAGGGTCCCTTCCCCATCCCCAGGGGAGCCTGTGCTGCATTCATAGTTAATGAAAAGCTGAGTGGATGTGAATATTTGTCCCTCATATTTCCCTTATTCATGTGTCCAGCTGTGTCCTCTTTGAGGTTAAGTGGTGTGGTGGGTAGAAAAAGTGTATAAAAAATGAATTTATTTGTCAGCAATCCTGGAAGACACTACATCATGTGGATGGAGGAGTAGTGATAAGAGTCAACACCAAAAGCATTGACGCAACCCCAAAATACCTGATCTAGCTGAAGATGTTCCTGCTCATTGCAGGGGTTTGGACAAGATAACCTTTAAATGTCCCTTCCAACCCAAACTATCCTGTGATTCTATTCTAGGGAATTAATTTGCAGTGCCTACATCAAAGTCAGCTTCATCTCTTGTTCCACCTGGACCTGCCCTGCTCTGTGGTCCACCCCCAGGGGCTGTGTCTGCTCTGGGGAGGCATGGGTGGACCCAGCAGCTCCAGCTCAGTTGATGGTGGGCTAAATGCCTTGAGAGGTCTTCTCTGGATGTTATCTCTCACAATCCCAAGTAAAATCTAATTGGCATTGTGATGATGTTACTGAGGCCACTGAGCTTCGGGGCAAGCTGGATAAAACCCAGCTGATGCTTCTGTCCACCCAGCTTGCTGCACAGTGAGATTTTTGTCTTGCTGATCTGAGGCTCAGATCTAACATGGTCTGAAGGGACAACATTGAGGATCCCCCAGGCTTTATGAATTTCCTCTCCCTCTAGTAGAAGGTGCAGACTCTGATATTGCACCCACTCCTGGCCAGACACCAGCAAACATTGTTTGGTCTCTAAGAGGTATCCGAGTGCTCTTTGTGCTGATTTGATGTTGGTGGCTCAGAGAAGGAGCCAGAGAAGTGGGTGGCAGCAGAGGTTGTGACCAAAAAATGCAGCTGAATTAGAGCTACAAAGAGAAACAGTAATTAAGACCTAACGAATAATTACCATGGGGGAGGGCAGCTCAAGAATGAACACAGCCCCAAATCCAGATATTTCCAGCTGCAGCTCAAACCCCACAATTAAGCTGTGATTTTAGTCATTATGAGGAGATATTTCCAGAGCTGGGTCTTGCCTTTTGCTGCCTTCATCCACCCAAATGACTGCCTGAGCATGAGCAGAAAGAAAACCCAGCATTTTGATAAATGTCATCCAAACCAGACTGGAGAGCCTGTGCTGGATGCCTCCACCAAAGCTGGGTGCCAACCTGTGGGCAGGGTTGGAGATGAAGAGGGGAGAAGGCTTTGGAGAAGGCTTTCTGGCTAGCAGGGGATGTGTTGCTTTAGAGGTTGGTGGCACCTAAAAATACCAACATCCTCCCTCAGGAATCCTACCATGTGGTAGCACACAGAAGCAAACATCACCTTGCATTTCTCTGGTTCTTGGTGCATCTCTATCCACCCCAGGGCACTGATCCATCAGTGGCAGAGGGGGGACAGGAGGCTGTGGCTCTCACACAGGTGCCTGGTCACCCCATCCAGTCCTGGGGTGGGTGTCCCTACAGGCAGCTCGCCTGCATGTCAGGGTGATGGCACCAGTGCTCATGGCTAGTTTCCTTCCTGCCTCTCCCACCGGTGGTGCTGCAGGGACTGTGACTTCCCCTGGCAGTTCAGGCAGTTCAGGCAGTGTTAATGTCACCTGCTCCAATCAGTAACACCACAGTGGTGCCCTGACCCACTCGCTCCTCATCCTGCCAGCCTTGATTCCTTCCAGCCTTGTGACAAGTTCAGATGTGCTCTCCTACCACACATCCACCTTCATTCTCTCTGCCTGCCTCATCCTTCAGCATTGTTTTGGCATTTTGACCCAGTCTTTCCTACCATCCATTTGGGCACATTCTCAGTGACGTTTTTACACCATTTTTGGTGTGCATGAGCCCATCTTTTTGGTACAGAGGGGTTATTATCTGGCTATAAATTACTCAGCAAGGATTGGCTGCTATATAAGCAAGGCATAAAAAACCCCAAAGCATTGATATTCACCGTTATTAATTTGTAATAATGACTGGGATGCCTTTCCAGACTTGCTAATTGGTTCATGGTGAATATTTCTGAACATGGCCACTGCACAGAGACTGATTTAAGCCTCTTTTTTGGCACAATTTTGCCTGCGATGGGGTCTGTTGCACAGGGGAAAGAAGTCCACCTGCATTCCTTAAGTAAAATCACTTGCAGGAGTCAGCAAACTCTGGAGAGAAATGGGACTGGGAAGAAAGTGAATTAAGCCAGAAAAGTTGTAATAAAGGGTTTGAAGGACTCATGGTTACAGCTGGTTGAAAACCACGGATCTTGGTTCACCAGAACTTCTTTTTTAAACGTAAATAAAAATAAAAATACCTTCCTGTCCAAACGGGATGGAAACTGATATTTTTCAAAATTTCTGAAGCTCTTTTTGACCTCATGAACTGACTTGTCATTTTCCCTGTTTTGCTGAAGATGTTTTTACAGAAGCGTTGGGCTTTTTTTGGAAAAAAAAAATCCCTTATTGGAAAACACTGCACTGGAGTAATGCTGGGTGAAGAAGAAGCACTGATGGGAGAATGGGGGTGACACTTTATCACTCATTCAAGGTGAAATGGGGTTTTCATTGCCCTTATCTTGCACAGGGCTGGATGCCCACCTTGTCCACACATCAGGCATCTCCTGGGAGACCCAGCAGAGAGGAGCAACCTCTGGAATGCAGATGTGACTCAGCCTGGCGTCTGGCACCTCACTGTCGTCCCTGGAAAAGCTCTCAGCAGCTCTGTCAGCAATGCCCCAGACAGGGAGAGAGGCTGGGAGGTCTAGGCTGAAGCACAAAGCCCACCTGTCTGCCCTTGGTGGTTTTATCACTGGTAATTATTACCTTCCTATCTGCTAAGCTGATCTGAGCCTGTCTGCACCTTCCTCTCGAAGCCTCTCCTAGCAAAGCTCTGCTGCTCCGAGGGTCGAGAAGGACGGGCTGGAGGGTGATTAAGGGCTGTGAGGGTGTCAGCCAGCCAGGGATGGCTTTTTGCTTCGGCTGTGAAGCTGATTTTCCTGCAGAAAGGCTGACTCAGCGGAGCTGGGAGGGTTAGACTAAGCCAGGCAATCGCAGGGATGCCACGGGGTGAGCCCATGCACGTGTTGGGGTTGGCTGATGGGCTGCCATTGCCACGGTTTGGTTGTGTATCTGAGACTGTAATTTGGCTTCGGCATCTTCTTTAGGAGCCTCTTAATTTATTTTTTTTTAATTATTATTTTTTCTCCCCCCAAATGCAGCCTGGGGACCTGCCCCTCAGGTACTTCCCGATGGCAGTGCAATGTATTTCTCTTTCTGGGTGCCCTGGAAGGGTTTTGTGCTAGCCTGGGGGAGAGCATTTGGTTTCATGGCTTGTCTTTGGCACAGCCAAGATTTTTGGAAAGCCTGATATTTGCCAAGACCATCCAGGAGCCCACACAATCCCAATGTCCAGCCCATCCACTGGCTGTGGATGGAGTTCTTGTGTCTGTGCATTTCTTGCAGGCTGTGGATCAAAGCTGTAGAAGTGCAGAACATCTCAGGTTGGAAGGGACCCATATGGACCATTACATCCAACTCCTTGCTCCTGACAGAACCACCTGTTATAAATGCACATTATAAAGTTGGCTTTTCACAAACATTAGAATGAATACTATATGTAGAATTGTACTGTATTATGTTTTGTTAATGGAGTTTGGAAAAGTGATGAGTGTATTTTCTGATTGTAACATAATGTAAGTGGTAAGAGGACTGGGTTTTTTCTTTGTGACATCTGAACTGACCAGGAAAAAAAATTATAGGAGAAGGGTCGTTACCTTGCAACCCTGCATGGAGGACTGCTAACTTTCTGTTTTTTTATCCAAATGAAAATAAGCAAAAAAAAAAAAAACTCAAAAGAAGGCTTTATACCCATGTTACCAGACAAAGTGAAGCCACCCACAAATAAATTTACCAGATAAGATGATTAAAAAACCACATAAATCCTTAAATATCAAAGTCTGAAAGAGTGAAAGGTGTGCTGCTGGCTGACTTTATGCCAGGCACCTTCAGCCGAGAAACTTTGGATTTTGTCTCATAATTGTCTATTTATTTTTTATTAAATGTTTAAATTTGAAAAAAGAGTGGAAGTCGTTTTTCACGCACCTAAAACTAAACCATCTGTGCCAAAAAAGCACAAACAACAACTAATAAACTGTGTTTGCAACAACAGAAAATCAGTGTTGAAGTGTGCTAAATGAGCACAAGCAAACTGTCCCTTCTCCAAAACGGGATGTGTTTTCCCCTGTGCAAAGGTTAAGGGAAATATTAAACAGCTGCCAAATTCTTCTATTGTTTTGAAGAGCTAATTTGAGATAAACAGCTGTGGAATCCATCTCTGGAAGAGGTCTGGGTCCAGTTTGGAAAGGTGGCGTCCCAAGGCCAGGCTGCATGGGAGATCCACTCTCACTCACAGTCACTTCATGCCTCAGTAGGCAAATGCCAGAGATCAAGATACCTCTGGATAAGGAAACATTTACTGGGAGGGCTTAGGAATAAATCCACCCAAGGAAATGGACCTAATGGGTGTATCAGAATCAGGCCCGGTGTCCTCAGGTGAACCGGACGTGTTTCAAACAGATCCCATTAGCTGCAACCCTCTCTGGGTTATCATCACCTCTGCTGAGACAGAGTACAGCACTGAAGCCATCAAAAACTGGTATATTCCAGGGTGGAAATCCAGTAGCATCCTCTTCTAGGTAGTTAACCAAAGGGCTCAAGCAACTATGTGCAAAGAGCAGATTAAATCCCTGTGTACTGGCCATGCCTGCAGCAAATAAATCTGTCAGGGAGGTCATTCCTGATGCTGGCTGGGATTATTTATAGCCACTGTCTGTAGGAGCTCATCTGAGCAGTCAGGGATCTTAGCAGGGCTGTAGCTGCTGGGAGGAATCATCTGTGTTTAAGTGAGACTGGGAATGCAGGCAGAGCCACGCAGGATTCTTCTGGGTGAGCTTTTTTTCTGAGATGAAAATGGTGGTTTGTCAAAAATTGAAGCTCTCTGTGTCAACATGCCAGGCTGTGTTTCTACTGGCAAACCAACAGGGTCAGGGCAGGGGTCATCAGTGGGGTTTTGGTGTGTGGCCTGGACTAACCAGGAGCAGTGCAGGGGATGCCAGGGCTCAGGGATGCAGTCACACCATATCCATCACTCAGTTTGGGTACATGCATCAGCTGAGGGTGTCTGTTGTCCAAAGGTACTCTCCCAAAATAAATCAGAGTGCTCAAATCAGCTCCTTATTTGAGGCACACTGACCACAGGTGCAGCCTGTGGACCACAGGATTGTGTGGATTGTAACTACAGGGTCTGTGAGCAGAGCTGAGGGCAGCATTCTGCTGTCAGGGGGACTCTGACCATGATGGATGAGCTGGGTAGGACTGGCAGCAGCTGTGGCCACATGAGCATGATGCACACCACGGCCACCCTGTGCACAGCCCCAGGAAAGTCCCAACACTCAGTGGGAAACTCCATCCCCACTGCTTGCACGTGGAAGGGGAGAGCTGTGGGAAAACACCTGGTTTTTCACAGTTTTGGGGCAAGAGGCACAAAATATTTCCCCCGTTAGCTGCCAGCTCTGGTTGTCAAACCACTGAAAGTCGTGTTGTGCTGGTGTCTGTAAGTGTGGAAATCACCCCAAAGCAGGTCTGGCCTTGATGGAGAGCAAAGTTGTATTTTTATTATTACTCTTATCACTGTTGTCTTTGTTACTATCACTGTTATTATGTCTGGGAGTGGCATGAACTCCCCTGTGCATCTCAGGAGTCAGGAGGTGGGAGAGGGATCCAGAGTGGATTCAGGATAGACCTGTTGGACCTCAAGCCCTATGTTTGGTTTATTTGTCCAGGAAGTGTCTGACAAAATTGGTGAATTGCCTCATTTCTCACTCTCTGTGATTCCCAGAGGTACTTCAGTGATTCCTGGGGGGATAAATTTCTGTCAGAGCCTCTAGGAAGTCACACAGCCACCTGGATCTCCAGCAGTTTGATTCATGAACCTGTATGGGAAGAGATCAAACCCAGGGCTCAGATGTGGAGCCCATTCTGCATTCAAACACTGCCAGGGCATCTCTCTAAATAGAGACAAGGTAGAAGCACATCCTCCTTGCCTTCCAGAGCCAAGATCTCCCTCCTCCCCCATTAGTTAGGGATTTTCCGCAATCCTGAGACCAGCTATTAGGCAATCCTGAGCAAGCAGTGCTCCCACAGGGCACATCAACCTTGTGCTCTCACCTCACTTTGGTCACTGCCTTCCAGTTCAGGATCTGCTGGGGCTGGGGGATTGCAGCAGAAGGGATGTTGTCTAGTGGAGCAAATGCTGACAGGATCACAGGGTGGTTTGGGCTGGAAGGAACCTTAAAGATCATCTTGTTTCAACCCCCCTGTCATGGGCTGGGACACCTTCCAGGAGACCAGGTTGCTCCAGGCCCCATCCAACCTGGCCTTGAACATTTCCAGGGATTGGGCAATCCCAGTTTCGCCAGGCAATTTATTCCAATGCCTTACTACTCTTTGAGTAAAGAATTTCTTCATAACATCTAATCCAAATCTCTCTTTTAGTTTAAAACTGTTCCTCCTTGTCCTATCACTACCTGCTGATGGACCAGAGGAGTCATAAAGCACAGGAAGAGCTCTAACTGATGTCTAAACTGGATATTTACTTTCTTTAGCTTCTTGACATTGCACTTATTAGTGCTGATGCGTTGATTTACAACCTGTGCCTTGCCTGGCAGGTGCTGCCACTGGCAAAATTTGCAGCTCCGTTTACAGTTGACAACCAGGCGTTAATTGCTGTATTCCTAACTCTCCACCAGGCTGGAAAAGGTTAACAGCAACCAGCCTAAACCTAAAACTGCTGGACTTCAGGAGCATTCTGTCCATCCATTCCTACCAAGCCCGCAGGAGGCAGGCAGGATTGGATCCTCCCTGGGAGGAGGAGGAACCCCGGAGGCAGAAAAGCTGTGAATGCAGCGGTGCTTTTTCAGGCAGTGCGTGGTTGTCGCTCTGCCAAATGCAGCCCTGCCACTCGTGGTCAGTGGAAGAAGCGACTGAGATTTGCATCTTTGCCTGGCGCTGGCTCAGCTGCACAAACGCGGAGTCACGGCTCCATTCACGCGGGGGGAGAGAGGAAGCGAGGGGGAGGATGTCACCACAAGTCACAGTCAGCCTTTTCCAGTAACTGGCGTATGCTTAAGCAGAGCTTATGTTTAATTTACCAGCAGGCAGATGGTGGAGAGCTCTCCCACTGCTTGGTCACAGGGCTTGAAGTCTCCTTTTCCTTCTCTGCTGTTGCTGCAGCAGAGACAACCAGCAGCAGTGATCTTGTGATCTGTCCCTACGTGTGGCCTCCCGGTGACAGGGTTCCTTCCAGTTAATCCACTGGAGCTGTGACTCGAGTGCATCCTGGGCTGCGTCACAAGAAGTGTGGGCAGCAGGTGAAGGGAGGGGATTGTCCCTCTCTTCCCTACTCCAGGGAGACCTCACCTGCAGAGCTGCCCCAGCCCTGGGGACAACAGCAGCAGGACCTGGAGCTGCTGGAGCAGATCCAGAGGAGGCCATGGAGATGCTCCAAGGGCTGGATGTGCCACTCTGCTCTGGAGCCAAGCTGGGAGAGCTGAGGGTGATCGCCTGGAGAAGAGAAGGCTCCAGGGAGATTTTAAAACACCTTCTGGTACCTGAAGGGAGCTTCTGAAAAGGAGGGTGATTTTTTTACATAGGCAGATGGTGATAGGATGAGGAGGCAAGGTTTTAAACTAAAAGAGGGGAGATTTAGATTAGATAAAACGAATAAATTCTTGGCCCTACCACTGCCCCACATCTAAATGGCACGAGATGTGGTCAGGTGCTTTGGGTTACCTGGAGTGGGGTTCCTGGCACAGCTCCTTCTGGCTTTGCTCAGCAGATGGATGTTAGAGGTCCCAAACTGACTCCCTGACTCCAAGGGCACATGGTTTTATGAAGAGCCCAGAGGCTGCACTGGAAAGGCTGCAGGGGTGGGCAGGAAATGAGGAAGCAAACCATACCTATTGTTTAGGTGCATAAATCTAATAAATTCCTTGCCAGGTAGTGTTTGCTTTACAAGAACAAGCTGGGAACAGAGTTTACTAGTTATGCAAAGTTGCTTGATTATGAAAATAAAGCCTCAGATAAGCCAAACTTACCTGTCATGAATCAACAACAACAGAAAGGAAGGTTTTAGAGAGAAGCAATACCAGCTCTCTGCTGGGAAAAATGGCCTGGTTTCTAGTCCAGGACTATGCATCAAGTCCTATCTCATCTCCCAGACAATGCACTGGGTCCTCATCTCCTCCTCCTCTTGCCCACGGGATGTTTTGACTCTAGCACTGAGCAAAGAGAAAGGCATATGTGACCTAAATCAGGTTTTACTTCTGCTCACATCCCTGCAGCTTGAGTAAACAGCAGAGGATGTGACTGAGAGCACATATGGTGCCTTGTCAACGCCTCCTCTGCTCCAGGTCTTCTTCTCCCTTCGCCAGAGGTGAGTTTGACTCACTCTATGTTTAGGGAGATTCTTCTCCTTTCCCCACACTGCTCATTAAACCTCCCTGATGAGCCAGTCCCCAGCCCACCTCTGCAGCTTTTCTTGTTACACAGAGCAGCGCTGTAGGACCCTGCCTGCCAAACCCCACCAGAGGGCTGGGAAAGGATGGGAAAAGCCCCCCCAAGAGACCGACAAAACAAACACAAAAAGGGACTCACTTGATCAGCCTGAGTGCCAGCCCCACCCTGGGGTGTGGAATAAACACTGGCAGGTATTTATTTATTGCCAGTCAGCATCCAAGTATTTGTTTCTCTGTGTCACGGGGGCACACACTCATTCGTGGATGATGGATGCCTTTGATCCCTGCGAACCTGGGCACACTTTCATCTGCCAAGGCAGGGGAGGAAAGGAGCTGGCAAGATTTCTTATAAGTATGCTGGGATTTTCTAGCAATTTGACACCTAGATGCAAAAAGATTTCTTTTAGGATATCTGAACTTCTGCACCACACATTTGTCTATCCATTTCTAATCACATATTCATGTGTGTATGCTAAAGTATTTAATATACACATCTCTCTCTCCACCCACGTTCACCTACATATGAGTACACAATGCTGGAAATGATAATCTGGGTGCCTTGGCATTAATAATGCATAAATCAGATGTTTGCAAGAGCGAATGCATGACAGATGATGCCATTTCAGTCTTGGCACACACACATGTGCATCTTTTCTCCATCTGTCTAGTTATGAACATGTAGGTGTCCTTAACACCAGCACGGGCTTTTATTGGGACTGTTTCTGGGATGAATTAAGTTAGCACACAGCACTGGTTACCCCAGCCAGAGTAAACCTCAGCAGGAGCAATTAATTAAAAGTCACAGAATAGTTTGGGTTGGAAAGGAACTTGAATTCCATCTCATTCCAATCCCCTGCCGTGGGCAGGGACAACTTCCACTATCCCAGGTTGCTCCAAGCTCCATCCAACCTGGCCCTGGACACTTCCAGGGATCCAGGGACAGCCACAACTTCTCTGGGCACCCTGTGCCAGGGCGTCTCTCACCACCCTCAGAGTGAAGAATTTCTTTGTAGTATCTAATCTAAACCTACTCTCTTTCAGTTAAAAGCCATCACCCCCTGACCTGTCACCACATGCCCTTGCTCCTTGTTCCTGCTCATTGAAAAAAAAAAATAAAATCATACACCTGCTGTACTTTTCAGAATCAATATGGATCCAGTGCAGGCATCAATGTCCTGATCAACTCAAAGTAACAGCCGTGAGAAGAATGAAATGCCCTCATGTGACTGAAGAGGCTAAGTTCCTGGCTTGACCACATGACTGCTGAAGAGTTCCATCCAAGGACTGATTTAATGAGGCTGCAGGTAAAACCCGGAGGTGTTGCAGCTGGGAGAAAACCTTCCCCTCGCCGTGAGCACACACAACTCCGTGATAACTCTTCCCTTGATCTGTCCCAGCTTTATGGATATTAAGGGAAATGTCTTTAGTGCAAGCAAGGTGGAAATATTGACCACGGAGATTAGATAAGGGGCGTTTGGTGAGAAGCCTAATTTCCCATCTGAAATGGTCACAGTGACCTGAGATATGATGAGTAACCACGGGCTGCTGGAGGTCAGGGAACTGGCCCCAGGGGAAGGGTTTTTCCCAATGTCTACAAGAGTGTGTAAAAGAGGGAATTTCTCAGCTACACTGAGTATTTTATGGAGCTGGGGTTTATTCTGATATGATCCTGAGGGTATTTCTCCACTGCCCTGGTGAGGCTCCTGGATTTAAAGGGGTAACTCGAAGAAGCATTAAAGGAACGAGGAGATTTTTGTCTGGCCCACGGCTGGTTGCTCCCGTCCTCACAAGCAATTAAGGACATATTTTATCCTTATCTACTTTTATAGCCTTTATGACACCAATTTGCCAGGAACACAAAGTACTTAACTGAGGTGCCCTAGCAGAGTTTCAGCTTAGGTGACAAAATGCCCATGTGCCTTTGACTCAATTGACTGGACAGGGAGCCAGGATCAGGCAGATCTGGCCATCTCCTCTGTTCTTTCTGAGGTACAGAAGACACAACTCATGTTGTGAATCATGCCAGAAAATGCTTCAATATGACACGTGCTCCTCCTGAAGTCATCCTTCCACTGCTCCTTGCTGTGGGCACCTGGAAATGTGCATTTCTTCCTCCCGCCAGTGGAATAGACACAAATCTGCATTTTTTTTGTGGTCCCAGGTCTGAGTCACCAAGAGGTACAGCCTCCTCCAGCCACACCACCACGCGTATATCACCTACAGAGCAGGCAAAAAGAATACTTTCTTCTGCTTTTTTTCTTGAAACCATCAGAAGAACAGGCAGGGAAGACTGGGAGATCACAGCAGCCTTTTTTATAAATCACATGTCAAGTTCCAGCCCAGATACAGCGTGTTCTTATCAGATAAGAAGAGGCAGGATGGCCCCTGACCTGGGAGCTGTCACAAGTCCCCAGGGGTCTCACGGTGACAGTGGCAGAGAGTGCCTTGGAGCCACCTTGCAGCACTTCTATAATTGGAGACACACTTCTGAAGCTATAAACGTGAATTGCCTCTGGAGAGATTACTGAGATCAGAGCAAGGAGCCATCAGCTGCTTTGTGGCTGTGCGGAACCCTCCAAATGAACTGGTATTGGAAAAGGCACACAGGGCTGCTGTCCAAAACCAGGGATCTTCTGTGGTCACTGGCTTGTTGCCATTTTCAGGCTCCCAGTTAGACCCTCTAATCGTCAGCCCCAAAATGTCCCAGGTTTCAGTGGCAAGGTCTCCTTGTGTTCTGGTGTAAGAGGGGAACAAAGCGGAGGAAGGTTTTTTGGGAAGCCCTAGAAGGTGGGAGTGGGTTGATCAGGGCTCCTTCATGGGCTCCAAGGCTTTCAGCGCCATCTACTGCCATGCCATGTCTTGGCTCGCTTGTGATCCCACCAGGAGTGGGTTTAGAGGGTACTTCCAGGATCGTCGGATTGAATAATTAGCAGCTAGATTCTGTTTTTATTGGCTGACTGCAAATTAAAAAAAAAAAAAAATCTCTGGAGATTAAAATTCATAGGAAAGCAAAACGAAAATACGTAAGGACTGTTATCTGAGAATGATAACAAAGGCAAAAGATAGTGACTGGGAGCTACAGTGCTGTTCTTTCTGATCTGTGTCTGCCCAGGGGATGTTCCCCATTTTCAGCATAATGTGAATGTATTTCATTGTAATTCATTCAATGTATTAAAATAATTGTGAGGATTGAGGAAATCCTTCAATGAAGGTCAGAGGGAAACAATGATATGTTTCCCATAGAAGCTGTAACTGCCCCTGGATCCCTGGAAGTGTCCAAGGCCAAGTTGGACAGGGCTTGGAGTAACCTGGTCTAGTGGAAGGTGTTCCTGCCCATGACAGAGGGTTGGGGAACAAGATGATCTTAAAAGTCCTTTTTAACCCAAACCATTCTGTGATTCTGTAACAGAGAGGTTATTAAATATGGGTTTATTGAGTTACCTGTGAGCAGATGCAAAGCATCCCTCACATTAAATAATGAAGAAATGATACAGGGACAAATGACAGGACAGGTGCAGCTGAAGCAATGTGTCTGTCTCTATGTCATGTTCCAATCTCAACCAACTTGAATCAAATCAGTTGAACTCAGTGAAGATATATTGAATTTCCAGCCCTTATATTAAGAACTTGATTGTGTTCTTCCCAGGACAAAAAAAAAAACTAGAGGGTTCAAAACAGTTCCAGGCCTAGGAAAGAGCAAATTCATCAAGCAAGACAACAAATTATTTCTGAAGTGTCCCAGGATTTAATCCTTGTGAGCAGAGCGTTCACAGCCAGCCCCAAAATCCACCTCTTCCATCGTTTAGGAGTTGGAGTTTTTCTAAGGTATTTTGTGGGTGTGTTCCTGCCCTTCCTGGTCTTAAAGTATTGGAATGATCTAAAGTATTGGAATGGTCCTAAGTATTGGAATGGTCCTAAAGTACTGGAATGGTCTGCTCAGGGAGCTGGTGGAATCATCACCCCTGGATGTGTTTAAAGAAAGACTGGATATGGCACTTGGTACCATGGTTTAGTTGAGGTGTTGGGGTTGGGTTGGACTTGATGATCTTGAAGGTCTCTTCTAACTTGGTGATGCTGTGATTCTGTGATTCACTCTCAGGTGGAGCAGAGGTTCAAAATATACATGATACTCTCTACCTGCTCCAGAATGTGGTTATTAACTTTATGAAATGATGACTCAAAATTGATTCTGTTCAGATCTCCTGCTCCTGTAGATGAAGCCAAAGGCCATGCAGAACCTTTGGCATCTCCCAGTCCTCAGCAGCCCACACTCAAGGCAAAGGGGAAGATGAACCACAAAGTGTGAGTGTTTTATATCATCTATAAACCATCAGAGAGCATTGAAAGGGTTTCAACATAAGGGAAATGAGCAACACTCAGATCTCCTTGAGTATGAGCATAGATGTTTGGGGCTACAGAGAAAATATAAATTATTTTGAGTTGAATTTGCCCTTATTTATGGAGTACAAAGCCTTTCAGATGTAAAAATGAAAGATTTCAACACATGGACTCAATCAATGACTGATTTTATACTCTTGTGTTTGCCATTAGCCAAGTCCAGAGAATTCTAGGATGGTTTGGGTTGGAAGGGACCTTGAAGATCATGTAATTCCAAACCTCTGCCATGGGCAGGGACACTTTACACTAGACCTGGTAGAGCCTCATACATATGTTTGCACTTAAATCTTCTGGTTAATGAAACTATTATTAGGAACTTGCGTCAGGGTGACCAAATGAGAAAGGCTGTGGGATGACACTAAGTCACAGTTTTGACATAATGTACTCATTCAACTTTATATTCCTCTCCTGTGATCCACCAACAGGGCAGGGAATCCTACAGGTGGCCTGGACATTATCCAGCATCTTGGCTGAGAGATTTGAGAGCTGATCTCAGCATGCTCCCACACCAAGCAAACACTTTGTTTTCCCCGAGGTCTCAGATGATGTCAGATTCTCTGGAAAACTGAAGGAAGCAGCTTTTGAGGAACTTGTAGACAAAAAGGATGGTAGATTTTGGAGGATGAACTGAAAATTGGAGATCTTTGAAACCAGTTTGCTCAGTGACACCAACAAGCATCTAGGAGTGCTTGTGGACTGGGAGTTGAACACAATGTCAGGACCTCTTGCTTGCTCTTCTGGTGAGGATCTGATCAATCAGAACATCAGTGGATATTAGAAACAGGAGGCTCCCATTAATGAAGGTTTAGAACACACCCTGGCATAATTGCAACCTGAAAGCTTCGGCTGAGCTCCAGCTGGTGTTGAATCACCACCAGCCTCCTGCTGCAGATGGCTGGGTAAATTAGGAATGCTGTGCATAGCAACCTGTAGGCTTTTTCCAATGAAAACAAACAAAAAACCTCAGTGTGGTTTCTGCAGGAATGGAGCTCCAGTTGAAACATTGGTTTTGTCCCTTTTCTGAAGACCACTCCTGGAGACCAAAAGGGCATGAGAAATGCAGACTCCTCTCAGTCATGCATAACTTCCTGAAAAAAACATGTTTTTTTTACCAAATCCTGAGTAGCATCTCTTCTAGCTGACATGCTTGTGCTGCTCCTCCTGGTATGCTGAATGTCTGGGTAAAGGTACACGTCTGCAAACACACCCAAATTCCTCATGGGCATTGCCCAGGTCTCCAGCTGGGAAATTTGACATGCAAAATGTGACCCTGATCACATGCTGAATGCTCCAAGGATGAGATGTTGCAAGCAGCCTTTCTGGGATGGCTTGCAGGCATGTGATAAGAATCATCTGTGTTCTCACCCACCTTTGGTGTCCCCGTGTACCTCCTCCTTTGGCAGTGGAGCACCTTGGCACGAGGAGAGCTGGGTTCCAGGAGTTTACAGCGACCTCTTTGATCCCAGACATGCCTGTGACTGAAAAGGACAGGCCTGGGGTTGAGTGATTTGACTTTCCAGTTGCTTCCATTTACAAAGATGTGAATGACTGATAAGGAATTCTTGGAGATCTCTGCAAACTGCATCATGCCTTCCTTATGTAGGAGTTAATTGTTCTAATTATTGTATTCCTTTTGCTAGCAGTGATTCAGCACGAAGGAATCTACCTGAGGTGATGGGACAAGGAGCTTTTGACAGTGCTCCATCAGCAGGATTTGGAGAGGAGACATCTGAGCTCTGTTTCTGAATCTGTGGCCTCCAAGACCTTGGCCAGGACATTTAAACATCTCTGGCTCACATTACCAGTGTGCTAAACAGGAGGAACAATGAGGACTCTGCAGGAGGGATGAATTCTTCACTGTCTGCAGCTTGACTGGAGAAGACTTGGGTGCCAGGGAATGCAAAGATCCTTATATTTTCCAGTTTGTGGCTTCAGTTTGTGATCTCAGCATCCATGCCACGCTCTGGAGTGGCCTGTGATGGCAAGTTTGGGTTTGGCTTATGACAACCAACAGGAACAAAGGGATCCACACCTCTGGGAGAAAATGCTCTAAAATCAGGGAGGCAGATGCCGGGGGGGGGAGTAAAAGCTTGGGTTACTCTGCCCTATTCAAGGCCATGCTGGATGGAGGTTTTCACCTGGTCTAGTGGAAGGTGTCCTGCCTGTAGCAGAGATGTTGGTCTAGGTGACCATTTTAACGTCCCTTCCAACCCAGACCGTTCTGTGATTCTGTTCCAAACGCACAATAACAGAGATTTAAAAAGCTTTGTATATTAATAGAATCTAACTTTATGAACTAGTGACTCTTTATGAGTAGCCATCAAATTCTGCTCATGTGGGCTCTGGTCTGAGCTGTCTGTCATATTGACTCTACCCGTGGGTGGAGTTTCCACAAGGAATTTCTCCACTGAGAAGTTGCTTCTCTTTTACTCTAACAGAGGTTAAATTAGTCAGATGTCAACTTTGGGCCACCTTCCCGGAGATGTGCCTATTTCCGGATTTACAGAGATAAACATTTCCAAGCAAAGAGCTAAAAGCAGCTCAACTTTCCCTGGTGGGAAAAAAAGGACATGTTTAATCTGCTCTTATCCAGCACAGGATCATCTCTTACACTTGCCCTTCATCCTTTCCTGTCAGTAGTGCTTTAGCAAATTTTTTTTCTTTATTTCCTTTTAATTTTTCCCCAGGTTCTTGTCTACTCTGAGTCATCTGTGGAAGACATAGAACGAATATTTTGTAAGAGTAACAAAAGCTCCTGGAGGACACGGTTTGCCATGCCTTTCACCCATCCTCAAGGATGGCTTGGGGCAGAATTGCCTCTTCAGTGCCACTTTACACATGGATTGAATGAAATTGTGGTAACTTGCAGTGAGAAATCCCACCAAAATCATTGGGAATAAAGATGAGTCACACCAAGTAATCCAACACAAAGAGTTTCCATTATTCTCACCACTCCCTCTTGTTTAGAGCCTGCTAACACGCTTGAAACAATAGTGAGCAAAAACAATTCAGGGAGGGGTGTGATGTTGAACTTGGCTAGAGCCTCCCAGGAGTTCTAAAGCGCCTGAAGATTCTTGGAAGAAAAACGGATTATAAGGGCAATTATTATCAATTGTTAATTATCACTATTATCAGTTTAATTTCTGCTTTCCAGGCACGTTAAGTAACAAGATCCCAAGGTCAGGGCAAGAGAGAGCTGCACTTCACATTCAGCAGTGGAATTTGATCCATGCTGAAGGGTGAGCTGCTTTTTGGACTTAGTACCACCTCAGACAACATTTCCATTCACAGGTTGCTTACAAGACTGGAAAATTAAGTTTTGAAGCAAGCAGATAATTTGGCAGCCCAATGCAAAACCCCTGAGATTTAATTCTGAGATGTTCTCAAAGACACAAGGCAGAATCACACTGTTCTTGGCAAATTAATCTCTTGGTGTGGGAGCTGACCTGGACTTAGACAACTCCCAGAATATCGGAAAATTTTATTCTCACCTTTCAGGCATTATTAGCAAAATAATGTGTTTCGTGTGTGGCTTCCTTTGTTTGTTGCTTTTTTGCTTTCTTTCTCTTCCACATCAGAAATTTGCAGAAATAAAACCAAAAGTAAAACTGCGTTTGGCACATGAGGAGCTACATGTACCCATTCTTGACTCATGGTCATGCAGCGAGGAGGGGCCTGTTATGGGCAGCATCTTGGAGCTCATTGCCTGGACCTGAGGACTGCTGGAGACCTTGGCTGAGAAGTGCTCCAATCCCACACTGTAATTGCCTCTGGCTGCAAAATTAACTAACAAAATCAAGAAAAACTGCCTTATTTTGATTAATTGATCAGAATTGCTGTATCTTCAGTAGGAATGCTGATGTCAAATGGAATGGCTTTTGTCTCTGGCTCTTCCTCTTGAGCACTGCACAAGACCCTACAGGTGAAAATCTGGTTATTTGGTCTCAGGCATCTCCATGGTGAGTGCACTGATAGCCTGAGATGACAAGTGAAGGTTTGCAAAGCCCAAAGCTCCTTTCTCTTCTGTGTTGCCCTCTGTCAGAGCTCTGTCAGCTGTTCCCCACGCTCTGGGAGATCTCCTGGGCCTAAAGTTCAGGGTGATGGGAAAAGTCAGCTCCTCCCCCGGAGATAACCAACACGTGGAAAGGTGATGCCTCTACCTGGACCTTGTGCCTTCCAGAAGTCTTCTAAGAACTCCTGAAATAAAACCCAGGTGTGACTGTACAGCAATAGCAGGGTGATCTTTCCATGGATCTGCCATTCCCCTGGGCCCAGCAGAGCTGGGCAGGGAGCCTTTTCCTTCCCAAAAGCTCCCATTGTCCTGGTGAGAACAGCACTGGAGATAGAGCTGGTCCTTCTCTGGTGAAACCTCTCAATCCCACCCTCACCAAAAACTCCATAGGAGCCCCTCCAGGTGAACACGTGGCTGGATGAAGCCCATATCCCTTCTGAGGAGGAGCAAACCTGTCACATAGAGAAATTCAGTGGAAGATCTCTTCAAGGATCAACTACAGTGGGCCACTAGGACTTACATCCCTGCAGAAGAAAGGGGAGGCTGGAGAGAGCAAGTGAGACATGGATCCAAAGTGGATCCTGGTGGTGTTAAGTCATTGCTACACATCTACTTTATTTTGTGCAGGGGCTGCAGATTATTTTGCAAAAGAAAATGAGACAACATAAATGAGAATTAGTCCTCAAGCTTTTGGTTTTGGGTTAGTGTCACCCAAAAAACAAGGCTGGATTCTGTTTGGCTGACCTTGAAGGCTGGAGAGGGACTTTTTGCAAAAGCATGCTGTGATAGGACAAGGAGGGATGGCTTTAAACTGATTGAATATATTTTAATTGGATATTAGGGATAAATTTTTCACTTTGAGGGCACAGAAGCTGTGGCTGCCCCATCCCTGGAAGTGTCCAAGGCCAGGTTGGATGGGGCTTGGAGCAGCCTGGGACAGTGGAAGGTGTCCTTACCCATAGCAGGGGGTCCGAATGAGATGATCTTTAAGGTTCCTTTCCAACAAAACCATTCTGTGGCTGTATAATGACATTTCTCTCACATAAATCCTTTTGGGACCAGGTTGCCCCTAAAGCAGCTGACAAGGACAACGTGGTGCAAGACAAGTGACAAGACTCATTTTCTCATGTTCTTGTGAGCAATTTCTGCCCAAAACGAGAGGGACACAGCAACATCACCTGCTGCAGTGCCAGCCTTTGTGAGGCCTGGGGGGAGGTGTTGATAATTAGGCTCCTGACTCATGCCTTGGGTGCGGAATTTCTGCTCTAGCGCTCTGCTAATTAGCGCACACTTCCTGATCAATGGCGCGGTAATTACGAGATTAGGGTTAATGGGTCAGGCTCATTGAAGGCTCCCTCCTCTAAGTCAGATTACTCCTGCTGTCATTGGCTTTACCTTTCCAGGTTGCTGGATACAGACAGAAGGAAGCACCCACAGGGACAGTGATGAGGCTCCAAGGACCAAGACACTGTCAAGGGAATTTTACTTCCATGACTGTGCCAAAACCCACAAACTTTAAACACACTGAAGTCTTCAAAGTGATGCTTTTCATATACCCACGGAATCCTTTGTTTCTCTGCTAGAAGGCAGGCAAAAATAGTCCCTCTGCAAGGATTATTCCAGTGAAGTGGTGTGAGTGGACCTATTTTGCTTCAACAGGCTCTGTTCAAGTAGCAGCCTGTCTGAGAAACAGAAATTCACCACACAAGCTGGCAGTGTTCATATTTCCCTTGCAACTGTATCTGAACCAGATTTTGACATTGCACTGATGATTTCAGTCATTTAAAGTAAATTTTCCCGTATTTTTTAAGGTTTAAAGAAGAGCTATTTGGTCCTGTAACATCACAGAATCGTAGTATCATTAATGTCAGAAAAGACCTCCAAGGTCATTAAGTCCAACCTTCAACCAAGTATCGCCATGCCCACTAAACCATATTGAGAAGTGCCACATCTACAAAGTTTTTTGAACATTTGAACACTCACTGACAGGGATGGTGACTCCACCACTTCCCTGGGGAGCCTGTTCTGGCTTCCTTTTCACACTTCCTCAAGGTTTTTTCCTCACCATTTAAATTCAGTTAACTTTGAGCCTCAGTTTGGGTGTGTGTGTTTTTTGGGTTGTTTTTTGTTTTGTTGTGTTTGTTTGTTTTTTGTTTTTGTTTTGTGGTTTGTTTGGGGTTTTTTGTTTGGTTTTTTTTTTTTTTTTGGTCGTTGTTTCCAGGAGTCACAGCCACGTTGTAGCCTCTCTTCTGGGATATTTGCAGCCAAACACTAAAAACAACCGACATACCTGGCAGCAAAATCTAAGGTCTGCCCATGAGGATGTACAACTTTTGGGGACACGAAGAGTTTCTTATCCAGCGCACCAAACATCTGGATACACCCTTTGCTGCTCATGCAGCAGGACTATCCTTCACAGAGTTATTCCAGTAACACAGGTCAGGCAAAATCCTGTTTATTTGATAATAGGGATCCCATTAAACATCCCCAAATAACCCAAATCTGACTATGGAAAAAGAGCAGTGTTGGGAGCTGAGGCTTTTCTGTGCTGTGTGCTCTCCTGTTTCCCTGGGACCTTCACCCCTATCCTGGTGCTGCTCTCGGAGCTGCAGCACCTTTACCTCAGTCTTTTTAAAGCACAGGGGATGAAAAAGCAAAGCTCTGTGTATCCACAGATGTTCTCCATTGCCAGGGACATATTTTCCATTACCAAATATGCCACGGACAGAGTCCTGCTGCTTTCAGGGTTTTGAAAGTTATTTGCACAAATTCACTGGGACAGCATTCAGGAAAAATGTGGCCATGTGTTTATCTTGTCATATTTTCCCTTAAATCACTTCTGTAAACCAAAATACTGGGCTAGATGGCCCTTGGCTAGTCATTTTTATGTTATTTCCTACAACTAAGTACAAGACTTGTGTTTGTACTCTCTGGTTCCAGCCCACAGTGCACAGGATGAACACAAGAGTGGGATGAGAGAGGATCAGGTCAATGTCATCCCTGAAATTAAAGGAAACAAACATGTAAGAACAGGATGAGGAGGAGAGCAGCTGTACAGGATCACACTGATAGTCCACATGAAGCACTGCCAGCACTGACTGAGCAGAATATGGGAGCCTTCTCCTAGGACAGCCTTCCTGTGGCTGTGAGTCATGGAATACTCAAGGGAAGGGCTGAGGTTGGAGGGAAAGTCTTGGCCTGAGCAGTTTGGAAAGTGAAGCTCACCTCTGGACATAGTTGCTGGCTGTTCTGAATCCTGTCTCTTCCACACTGGGTCTCAGCTGTTCAGTGTAAAGCACTGACCTTAAACATCAGCAAGGAAAATGTACAGAAATTCATGGGATCCTGCGGGACTGTGAGCAGCAGGCATTGAGGTGGTTGTGTCCACAACAGACACTGGAGAGGATGAGTTGGGAGAGCTGACAGGGCTCAGGGCAGAGGACAGGTTCACCTCTGCAGGCACAGAAGAGGTGTTTGGCCACCTTCAAGCCCATCCCAGAAATGTGGGAAGCTTCTGGGGGAGGTGCATCCATGACAGAGGGGCAGAGGTGCTGCTGGCTCATTTTTGCCACACCCGGCTAAAAACCCATCAGCTCTGGAGAAAAAGCCAGCCCAAAATCCCTGCCCTGAAAGTTTGATATTTGCCAAAATCTCCCCTTGAAACCTAGGGGACCTTGAATCTCCCTCCCTCCCCAGGTAGGCAAGATTTCCCTACCGGGACATGTCTGCTCTGATCCCTCAACCCCAAATTCCCCAAATAGTTTAGATACTGAAAAAGTGCCTGTTTGCATTTGCTTAGAATATTATTTCTACCTTTTATGAGCAGGGTGGCAGTTTTCACAGGGAAATAATTCCAGACAGAGTTATTAAAAGATTAAAAACACACCCAAAAAGGAAAAAGAAGAAGAAGGAAAAAAAAAAAGAAGAAATCCAAGCTGAAAAACCAAATATCTCTACCAGAACTCTAGGGCGTTTCTCATAACATCTTGCTTATGTTATGAAGTCTGTTTTATTTTTGGGTGGTTTTTTGGTGTTGATTTTTTTGTTTTGTTTTGTTTTTTTTTTTTTTTTTTTTTTTTGTTGTGTTTTTTTTTTTTTTTTTTTTTTTTTTTTTTTTTTTTTGTTTTTTTTTTTTTTTTTTTTTTTTTTTTTTTTTTTTTTTTTTTTTTAATGGGGTAAGGTAGATTCAATTACTTCTCTGAGATTCATACGACCTGCTGATAAACCAGATTAAAAGTCACCTGTTGCAGTACCTGGAAGTATTGTAAGAACCTCCCCAGCTCTGTAATCTCCTTGGTTCCTATGCTGACAGGAGATGCCTGGCTGGCATTTCCAACAGGTTCATGCCTTGTTCTCGTGACAGCTCCTGTGTGGACACATGTTACCTGTGGCCTGGCAGCTCCCTGGGGCTCGTGGCTGCTGGCTGAGCTGAGTCACAGCCCCAGGTAGTGCTTGCAGGTGTGTCACCTTGTCCTGGAAAGAAAAGGTGACGTGATTGCAAGTGGCTCTGTTTGTACTCCAGCTGAAGGACTGAGATATCAAGGAGGTGAACCTGGAAACCGTGCAAAGAAAAAAATATGCAAAAATAATACTAAAAAAACCCCAGAAAAGCTGCGATTTCAAGTGAATCTCAGTGGAAACTCAGAATCTCTAAAAATGATGAAGGATTTTAGGGGGCTTGTGTTTAAGCTGGTGCAAAATTTGCTGTGCTGAAGGCCACTACAAACAGTGTCAATACTACAGCTTTCCATGGAATTGTTCAAGGCCAGGAGGGATGGGGCCCTGAGGAAGCTGATGTAGTGGGTGGCATCCACAGCAGGAGTTTAAAACTGGATGATTTTTAGAGTCCCTTGCTACCCAAACCTTTCTGTGATTCTCTGAGATTCACCTGCTGCCCCAGCACTGCTTCACCTTGCCCATGTAGGACGAGATATTTGCTTCTTTCTAAAGTAAAAAGTGAATATAAGACATCTAGTAGGGAAAGCAGATTTATTTATAGAGTTACTGATGTTTGCTTGAGCAGGCAGATGCTGGGCATGTCTGAAATATCTTCACTGTTTTGTTTTGTTTGGGTTTTTTTTTTCAAGTCACCGAGTCTCCTGGAGATGAAGTCATCTCAGAGGTGACTTCAGGACACGGAAATCACCTCTAAGCTGTGTTGGACTTTTGCCTTATGTCTATACCAGGTGTTCTGTAGCACTGTTTGCTTTACACATACTTCTGCCCCTTGAGACACCCAGGACCAAAACAAAACCCTTTGATGCCCTCTCTCTCCTTTGGCCATTA
The DNA here is from genome assembly GCF_009819655.1 of Sylvia atricapilla. NCBI lineage: Eukaryota > Metazoa > Chordata > Aves > Passeriformes > Sylviidae > Sylvia > Sylvia atricapilla. The sequence continues at coordinate 20,258,103 of NC_089144.1, read as the reverse complement.
AAATCACAGTGATTCCTGGCAGCAGGCGTGCTGCAGCTCTGGTCTAAACATGGCTTTAGAGGAAACTCAACATCCTCACTCGAAGAAAAAAAAAAAAAAAAGCCAAACAAGCTCTCTCCCTGCCTCCCCCGTAATTACACTTCGACATAATAAGTGGAGTTTATTAACTTCTGGTCTCAGAGCTGATGTCACTGCTGAGCTGGGGTCCGGGAAGCCTCTGAGTCATGTGGAAGGTGCAGAGACAGGAAATGTCAGCAGAAGAAAAAGGAGTTAATATTAAGGTGAAAGATGTTAAAACCTGCTGGCAGCTTCCTGTAGGAAGCTGTGGGGAGCTGGACAGTGCTCAGAGCAAATCGTGGCCTTGGATTAAAGGTCAGTATTCAGCTTGGTTGGCAAATTAAGGCAGAATATTTCCCTGTGATGGCTCCCTAAGGATGTAAAGGAAAAGGGAGACAAAATGCTCATATGTGACCCAAGGTCCTGTATTGTAAAGTGTCTTTTTCCTTCACTGTTTCAGATATTTGAGAAAGCAACCAATGCCTGAATAGGGGGATGGGGAGCACTCTGTTCATTTTCCTAGTAGATCCAACCTTGCAATATGTGGGTTAGGACTGGGCTTTGGTGTTCCAGAGACTTTAAAGGCTCAGGACTTGGTTTTGGCATGACTCAGAGCTTCAGATGGGCAGAAGCTTGCTGTGGATTCTGCATGAATTCAGCAAATGATCACAGGTGAAGATGATTTTGGAAACATATATGTTTGGTTTTTTTTTAAATCTAGGGTGCAGGCATCTTTTAATAATCACTGTCTGCTAAAATCCATGTAGTTTTAATATTTTTTCCTCATTTTTACCCACTGTATTGGTGGGAGGTGTTTTGTCACTAGATAAGCAGGAGAAAGGGGACAGTCTTGTGGTGGGAAGAGAAGCCAAGGACCCATGAGACCCTGATGGTCTGCACTGAGTATAAATTCAGACTGGGCTGCCCCTGTTCTGGGTGGCTTGGTGGAGTGTCTGAAAGCACATGGGACTGAGGCAGATTGTGGCTTCTGAAAACAGTTGAAGAAAACCCACAGAACCAAACCACAAACAAAACCCTAAGTCTATTTTTTAAAAAAAACTTTTCTCTTATTTTAGATTCCAATTTTTCCTTGTGAGGTCATCTTAGTTACAAGAGTGCAGGGCTTCGTATAGACAAGCAGAGGACCAGGTAAGAAGAGAAGATTTGTCCTCTCCTGCATCAGTGAAGAGAAAATGTCTGTCTGATGACTTCATGTAACCCTGGTGTGTTTCTGCTTGATCTGGCGAAGAAATCTGAGTTTCACTTCGCTGTGGGGACTTTGCCTGTGGTCTGAGTTTGCCGTCACTTGCAGCGTCGGGTATTTTTTGACACAAAGCTTTCGTTGGTGTGTGCCGAAGCATGGCAGAATTTTGTCTGATTTCACTTCTGCAACTGCAGCCCTGAACTGGGGAAATGGAGTGTGAGCACAGGGAGAGCCCAGGACTTTGCTTCCAACACTGGATGTGCCTGGCCATGGAGCAGAAGCTCCACGTTCATACTTTCCTCTCCACCCCTTGGATATGGCAGCACAATGAGGAGGAAGCTGCTGGTTTAAGTTTTCTTTCAGATGTGTCCTTTCACAGCATGACTCTTTCTGTGCCCATCTTTGCCACGTAATTTTTAACAGCTTTTTCGTCTAAAATAAAAAGCTCTTTAGCCAGGAAGAATATCCCTTGGTTCTGAGGGATGTGTGAATGCAGTATAGAGGTGATGGAGTGGTGTGTGAACAAATTTAGGAAGGATGTCTCAATGAGATTGGCTTGCACCAGAAATCATGAACCTTTTCTCCAGTTTCCCAAAGTTACTGAGAGAAGCTTTTTATCATCTCCAGCCTCTCAGAAATCCCAAAGCTGGTGCTGTGTCTTGGTTGCATCTCTTTTAAGCTGAGCTCTCTGGATGTAAATGGGTTGAGGCAGATGGGAGTTGCAGGGGATGTTTTCAGACCACGCTTCCCCCTGCTCTCCTGCTGCTCTTCCTCCATCACATGTGGCTCCATCCCTCACTGAGTCCTGCAGCTGCACAGTCTAGACAACCTGCCCTTCCACAAGGTTCAGAGTGAGCAGACACAGCTGCACTTCATGTGCCTTTCTGCTCAGTCTCATGCATTTGCATTTTTTTATCGTGGGTGCTTCTTGCCTTTTGTCCTCGTTCTGCTCCTTTGAACTCTTTCTGACCTCCTGCGAGGCTTATCTCTGCCTCATGCCAACTTGTGATATGCTCTGGGGAGCTGGAACAGCTGACTCTGGATAAGGCAGTGAAGGTTGGCATAATCTCTTGTAAGTACGTCTGGAAATAAAAACTTTGAATAAAATCAGGAGGATTCAGGTGGCTGCAATTTCCCCTTTTTTGGCTAACTCTGAAGAAATCTTTGTCCTGTTTTAAAGCACAGTGACAACAACTTGCAGTGCTGGTTCTCTTCAATTAATCATATTTGATAGAATGAAAGTGATTTTAAAATCACCCCCAAAGGGCTTTATTCCCCAAAAGGGCTGGGATCAAAGACCTTTCGCAGGGTAATTCCTTTGAGACTCAGATTAATGCTATTTACAAGATGATTAATGATTAAAGGAAAAGTTTAGCATTAAGCTCTCTGGTGCATTAATGCCACATGACTTGATGTTGCTCCAATATTTTGGCGACCCTGCAATCCCAGTTTTATCTCTCATTGCTATAGTCCAGTTGAAAAAAAAAGCCATGGGAGACAGCAACAACATTTCCGGTTGTTCTCTCTATAGTAAAGAGCCTAAAAATGTGGCACATCCTGTATTGATACATGGTGGAAGGGTGAAACAGGACCTGACTGCTCATCTGCCCTTCTAAAAGGATCAGCCACACACAGAGGGTTTCTCAGTGCTTTTATTCAGCCTGCAGGATGTGCATATTTCTTACCACATGATGATTTTGAAGTAAAATCAGTACCCATAAAATTGTGGTCTCTGAAAAAATAGAGGAAAAAAACAACCCCCTGAAGGCTGGGCTCTCCATCAGCCCCATCAGATCTTCAGGTCTTTAAGTGGTGACACAACTTGCACCAGTCCAAATTTAGTTTCTGTTGAACTTTTTCCCCTTGTTTGTTTCCTTTATGGGATGTGTCATCCAAAAACTGACTCTCCTGTATCTGTTTTAAGGAGGTGTTTGAGTGAAGACCTGCCAGGCGGGGAACAGGGAGTCCTGAAGGAGGAATTTGGATGTGGATGGAGACATGGAGCAGCTTTATTCCTGCAGAAAAGGCTGTGTGGTTGGTGAAGGGTAAGAAATGAGGGCAGAGGTGTAACACTGATTGGAAGGGAAGGCTGGGATATGTCAACATGATGCAGAAGCTGAATGGAAGCTTAAAAATCTTAATAGTCAAGGAAAAATGGATATAATCTGATGTGTTTTGGGTGGAGAAATCTGAGGGAGCAGACAGGAAGAGCAGTAGAGATTCACAATATTTTCATTCTGAGTTCTAGGACTCATGTGTCTACTATTGAACTGTCTATTACAGAACTGTTTGTATATTTTAGTGTAGGATTCTAAACTTTTACTGATATTTGCTCCAAAGTGGGACTTCCCACCTTCTTCATCTGCTTCTGACTTCCCAGAGATGATGTGTCCCATCTGCAAGTCCTTTGCAGATGTTTCTGGACCCATGGGTGTCTCAAATGGCCCTGGAGCCTCTGTGCCATCGAAACAACCAACTGCATCAGTCTCCTGGATTTGGTCCCAGCCACCTCCACAAGGCAGAAGGGATTATAAGTGGGATTTTTGTGTCTTCTTGGAAGAGCTGATCAGTGGGATCTGGATGTGTCAAGACACAGAGCCTTAAGGCAGTGAGGCCACACAGCTCTGGGTGAGAGCAGAAATAAAGGGCAGGAGGGAAGTGCTCTGGCAGATAGAACAGTTCTCTACACTCTGTGATTCCTTCCTCATTTCACCTGTTTCCTGTTTCGAGCACTAGTGGTCATGCCAACACAGACCGTGCAGAAAACTGTGGTTTGGGCATAAATTTTGTGTTGGAATGACAAACTTCCTTCCTGCCAGTCTATGAAGAAGTCAAAGGAGGACACATTGCAGAAAACATCATCAATGGATACCATCTCCACTTTAAAGAGTCATCCCTGCTATTTAGTGGCTCTGTAAAACCCTGGAGGGTTGCACTAAAGTGTAAATTATAGCTGTGACACTTAGAGACAGCTATGTTGTGCCGTGGTTGTTGTTTGAAGGCTGGGAAATGGAGCCTGCAGGGCAGAAAAGTTGAAATCTCACATTTGGAAGGCACAAGAAGGTGAAGCAGAGATGGGTCTGAGTCAGTTTGTAGCTCATTCCTGCCCTGGCTGGGAATTGGACTTTTCCATCACTGAGGTACACTTAGGAAGATTTTAAATTAATATCACCTTTTTGAGGATCTGTGGATGAAGATGCCAGCACAGCTTGTGGGGACTTCTGCTGGCAAAGCTTTTGCCTTACTTTTGCAGTCACCAGCTACAGGTGAATTCCCCTGTAGTTGTTTAGGGATGGAGTTGGCAATAATCTCACCCCACTTCAGGACCTTGATTCATAAGTTCAAACTCACCCCAGGGTGTGAGACATCCATGTGCAGCTGGCAGATATGACCCAGGATCTACAGGACCACAAGGCTGCCTTTGGGGGTGGCAGCTGGAGGCCAGACAGGTCTTGTTGGTTGACACTGGGTGTCCTCTTCAAGGGACTTCTCCACAATAAGGATGGTAAGAGTGGAATTCTAAGGGCTGGATCCACAGGGATAACGAGGTGTGGTGCCTTGTTGAAACCCTGGAAGCTGAGAATTTCAGGCTTTCTGTGCTAAAAGGCACTGACTCTCAAAGAGGCACCACATTTGACCTGAGGCTGTGGAACAAGCTTCCCAAAGTGAGTGATAGCATTATTTGATAGCACTATTCAAACTAGCACTATAGTTTGAATAGTATTGTGTGATCTCACAGAGGGAAAAACTTAGAATTTAAGGTTTTGGTATATAGTAATATATATGGGGCAAGATAGAGTATTTTAGGCATTGACTAAGTCCTTCTTTTTCACCTTTTTCTTCATGGTTTTGGGTGTTTTTTCCCAACTGGGTGAAAATGATCCATCTTGCAGACCTTGAGTGGTCAGTATTGGATTAAAAGCAAAAATAATGTCGGTGTCATCTCATTATTGAGCAGTTTATATTTAAAAAGACCTTGGAAAGAGTTAGAGGAATCCATTTTCCACTTTGTTAGTTAGAACTCACCACTTGTGAGACTGTACTTTAGATAAGAATTAATAAACACTGAGTTGGAACATGAAAAACTGCATCAATCCCAGCTCTAACAGGAAGAAAAGGAGATAACAACCCCACAGTGCCTCCTTTAGCACTCAGCCACCCACGGGTCTTTGTGGAGGCTTTATTTGACTCACCTGCACCCAGGCAAAGTGGCTGCTCCAGCTAAAGCTGAGAGAATCTGTCAGAAAATTCTTAGGAAGCTACCCAGGAAGCCCCAGGGATGTCTGGCACATTAGGAACACAGTGTGAAAAGGCAACCTCTGTTCTGAATTGCTGTGTATGAGGCTTGAACATTGGCTTTGAAGAATGAGGCTCCTGACCTTAATCTCAACCATCCCACAAATTAAAAAAAAAAAAAAAAAAGGAGGAAAGCTACAACTGTAATTTAATAAAATAAAGCTCTTTTTTTCCTCCTTTTTTTCCCTCCTAGATAAATTGCTTTCCTTATTTATCTCAGTTTTCTCAGACTTTTCAATGCAGCTGAGAGTATTTTTCATATTGAACCATTTCCACTGACAGTACCTTTCTTCCAGTAAAATCACAGCACATTCCCTTTGTTTTCAGGCTTGTAGACAATCACATTTATCTGCTCACTGCCCTTCAATAGCAAGCAGCTTCTAATGGATTTCTGCATGAGGACTGTACCCCCTACCCACTAATTGAAATTCAGTGCACAGAGTCACGTCAGTGCACTGGGGTGGTGGAGAATATCAATGCACACAGCCAGAAGGGGGAATGGGCAGAGGGAATTTTCAAATTTTCAGTGCTCAGCAGCAAATGGGAGTGAGAATTCTGAGTGCATCAAAGCACTGGGATGCAGTCATGTGCTTCAAACCTTCCTCTGAGGGTCCCAAAATGTAAATGGGATTGACATTTGTCCTCCAGTCACTTTAGGAGTGAGGCTTAGGGGTTTAGATAAAATTAATGTTGGAAACTTCAGTACTTTTCTCTGTAGTACATAACTCTAGTCATGGGAAAAAAGCAGCCTTCAGCTGGCAGCTGTGCTCCATCTGAGGATCAGAGCCTGGCATGCAGAGCTTCACCTCGTGGTTAGAGGGCCTGGACTGATGGTCAGGAGAACCTGGCTTTGTTCCCAGCTCTGCCTTCTGGATGACCACAGGCATCTCAGCTCCCCTCGCTGTGCCACACTTCCCTCACCCATGAAACAGATCCTTTCCCTGTGGAAAGTCATTTGGGGTGCTGCTGGAAAATAGTCACAAGAACAGATGAACTCATAAGGAAGATGATGAGAGATTTTTAAGACCTGACAGAGGAGGATGCACTGGATGGAAGGGATTTCTCTCGAAGGTTGGGGACACGATTCAGCTTCCCAACAGAAGCGTCCTGTGCATTATGTCAGCACCTCCCACCTTCCAGCTGCCACTCCAAAAGGGAATAATTTTCCAGAAGATATCATGTCTTTTGTATTTGTGCTGCTTAGATGTTTCAGGAAAGCCAGAACACCTCACGTGGCTCTTGGCAGCTCCAAGTGCTTAGTGGAGCCCTCTCCACTGGTTGTAACAGGGGGTTAAAGGGAGACACCTGCACAGAGAGAAGGATCTGCTGCTTAAACAGAGGTCTGTTGTCACTTGAGATGTCCCCACATGGGGCAGGCAGATATGACAGAGGTCTGTGAGTCATCCATGCCTTGAGGAGGAGCAGCTGGAGAGCTGCTGGGAAAGTGTGGTGTGGAAAGAATGATGCACAATGCTTATATTTACTCAGTTGAGTCCTGTCCCTGTGTCACCTTAGGCACTGTAGGTCTCCTGTATACCCCAATTCTCTGGTGCCCTAGAAAACGGATGCCTATTTTAAACAAGTCCCTAAGAACCCCAGCTGGACTATGACTGAATCCCTAAGGAGACCAGGACAACGAGATTCCCTTAATGAGTTTCTTTGGAAGCTTGACTTTAAGAGGTGGGTTCAGGTCGCCTGGGTCAGGTGGTCCCAGGCAGTGACATCTGTGATCAAAACCACCTGTGACCAAACTCCAGTTTAGAAGAAACCTGCTCCTCTGAACTAGGAAGGCTGAGCTTCAGGAGATCTTCTCGTAGGTTTTGGCGGAGAGTTGCTTCATCTCCCTGTTCCTCAGAAGGAAGTGGCAGTACTTCACTATTTCTTATCTAACTAGGAGATAAAACTCCTTGGTAAGAGGAGCTATCTCTCAGATAGATGATTTGGGCTGCACTTATTAGAACTTCCTTGCATATCCAGAAGTCTCCTCTCCTTGTACACACAGGGCAACCTTGCTGTTACTGAAAAGGAATATTTTTTTAACATTTGTGTTTATTTTTGCCCTGGGAGAAGGGACCGTTTCTCACAATATTTGCAGACAGGCCTCGCTAAAAGGAGAGCTGATCTCAAGCACCAGAACTATAATTCGAGTGGTGATAATAATAATAATATCAAACACAGCAATAATCATGCCCAAATATAGCACTTGGCACTGCTTTTCCTGTTCAAATCCCGGTTCCTGTGACTGCCATTCTTTGCACGCTTCCAAATGCTGGCATTTGGAAATGACAGCCGCTTCCAACAAGGCCTTTTTGTCCCAAAGGGATTATTTCCAGTCGAGTGCACTGCAAACTGCCATGCTGCACTTCATCCCTCCAAGGTAGGGATGGGGACAGCGTGTGACTCATGCCTCTCATATGATCCTGGAAAGGGAATTGTTGGTGCAGGCTTCAGCTGAGCACTCTAATTTCAACTTGTACCTCCTCCTTTTAGGCAAAGGCAAGTCAGTCCACTCCAGTGATTTCCTCTTTAGGATCTACAAGCTCACCACAGATCCTCCTCTTTCCCCATTATTCTTGCAGTGCTTTCCTCAAACTTGCTCCATCTCTTCTTTCACCCACCAGGACAGGAGCCAGCCTCCAAAGAGCCTGGGCAAATTGTGTTTCTCATGAAAGATGTGGATTGCCCAGTTCCCAGAAGGTCTGGAGATGCTGGATGTGGGGCTGCATTACAGGCAGTCAAAGCAAGAGCTGTGGGCCCAGAAAAATGCCATTATTCCCAAATTATTCAAAACCAGTCTGAAATATTCTCCGTTCTAGAACAGCTGTCCCTCCCTTTTAACATGTCTCTGGAAAGACTTTATTTTGGTATTTCTAGTCCAAAGGAAACATTTTCAAATTCCTGGATTTAATAATGTTTTTATTTGGGTTTGGTTTGTTTTATGATTTATTTTTTTTAAGTTATTATTTTTTGTTGTGGGTTGTTGTTTTTTATGGGGGTGGAGTGTTTTTTCCATAACAATTAACCTGAATCTTTCTGAGCTGTCAGAGACCATCTGTGTTTGGGTTTAATGATGTCAGGCTCCATTCTACCCCCACCCAGGCGCTTCATTCCCCTCTTTTACTGGATGAACATGGACATGGTGCAAGTCAAGGTCTAGGACGTACCAAGGAAAATGTTGTCCATCCTGGAATGTTGCATTCTAGCTGAAGAAAAAGGTCTAAGACACTGGAAAGCACTTTATAACAAAAAGCCCCTGTATAATGAAAATAGGCATAACATGAGGTCAGCACGACTCAAGCAAAATGCTTCATTTCTGCTTAACAAAACAAAACAAATGGTTTCAAGAGATTTTAAGCAGAAATGAAGTGGTTTGTTTTCATTTTCCCCAAGGGAAAAGAGCAAAACTGTGCGTACATGTGGAAATTCAAATTCGCAGGCAAATTACATGAACCTCCAGCTATACAGAGACTGTATTTTTCATTAACCTAATGCACAGGAATGGGTAGAAAATCCTCAGGCTGATGGAGTGATGGGATTTCTCAGACATGCTTGGTCTCATGAGCATTCAAGAGAAATTAATGAAAATGCAAAAAATTAAAAAGCTTCTTTATCCAGGAAGAAGAGTGGATTGTCAGCCTCCCTCACAACTTGGGATGCAATCAGGAGAAATAAAATCACATCAAAAACAACCTCTTAGATGGGTGGGAATGTAATGTGGAGGGCAAAGAACAGCAGTGAAGAGGGAGAGGAGACTCTAAGAGGTTGAAGGAAGAAATGGGAGGGGATGGACCCAAAGACAAATCAACTTCTCTGCCTGCACTGTTTGGGGTAGGATTTACTGGACAGATGAAGAGGGATGGACAATGATAAAGTTTTCATCCCTTCTGTCCCACTGTGGCTGGTGTAGCTCACACTGACAGCATGGCATATTCATACAGACCCTGCTCTGGGCTGGATGAGGGGGATTGATCCTTCCCAGGACTCAGGGACATGAACTCCCTGTGCTGTGGTGGACTGGAGTGCCTTGGCCTTGCTGTGAGGCAAACGGAATCACAGAATGGTTTGGGTTGCAAGTGATCTCAAAAATCATTTAGTTCCAACCCCCTACCATGTGCAGGGGCACCTTCCACTATCCCAGGTTGCTCCAAGACCCATCCAACCTGGCCTTGGACACTGCCAGAGTTCTCTGGAAAACCCATGTCAGGGCCTCACCACCCTCAAACTGTAGAATTTCTTCCTAATACCTAATCCAAACCTGCCCTCTATCAGATTCATGGCCACATCCAAGATACTTGTGACTGCCAGGGTTTATTTCTCCCTTCTCAATCCAATCATTTTCAGTGCCTAAAACCATTGGGCAGGTTCTGGGCATAATGCTGTGATTACTGTCACCTCCCTTAGATCAAGGCAAAGCAATGGTTTAACTTTTGTTGCTATAACTGGTATTCTGGATATCAGATGGAATAGCACAGGCTCAGACATGTCTTTGCACTTCAGCGCTGAAAGACCAACCTGTCAGTGTGGGCACTCTTTTGGAATGGTGGTTTTTAAATAGTCACAACTTTGTAAGACAGAAAGGAGCATCATGATAATCTAATCTATTCTTCACACCTGTCAGAAACACAGGATTCCATCCTGTGTTTTCAGTCCTGCAACGTGGTCTTAGATCAGTATTCCTTGGCATTGCAGCTGAACCTATGGCCTAGAAGAGGAAAGTCTAGGCCAAGGAATGGACCCCAAGCATGGAAGGACTAGAGAAGAGATTTGAAGGTTTCTCCTGACCCCTAACCTGGTATATTCCTCTTCCCAGAAGTTGAGAAGGAATTTGGGACCACAAAAGAGCTTAAGTAAAGAGACAGAGGTTTTCTTTTCCTTCTCTCCCAATCCCAATGCATCCATGTGGTTCCTGTCCCATCCCAATAAGTTGAATCCCCACCGAGAAGCCAGTGCTGACCACACCTGCTGATTTTACTCACATTGGGAAGGCTGTGTCCTTACCCGCTGTCCTGGGTGAGGGAAGCCAAGGGATGTGGGGAGCTGGCTGGAAGCAAGGACAAGTTGGACCTGCTTTCCAAAATCTGTGGATCTGTGGGAATCCAACAGGACAGGAACTCAGCTGTCCAGCTCCCACCTGTGCTTCCTTCCAGGAATTCACTTGTGGTGAGCACTTGACTTTCCTGAACCTCCAAGAAACCACACAGACCCAGGAAATGATGTGTGAAAATGGAGGGGGACAACATTGACTTGACTTGTTATCCCCAGACAACAGTGTTTAGCGTTAAATTGCACTTTCAGTGTCTGCTGTCCTGATGACACCTCGAGCTAACCACTGACAGCTTCCTTCTGAATCCCTGGAAGACCTCAGCCACTTGGAAGTGTAATTCCTTTGCCCTGTTGAGGTTAAATAACCCTCCATCCAGACAGTTCATCTTTATTGACATTGGAAACAACTGGCTCAGATGTTGATAGATCTGAGTGTTGGATCTGTTGAGTCCCATCCCTACATCTTAAACCAATCAGGATATTTTCTTACAGTGTCCAGCTCCATCAGGACAGCAGAGCTGAGTCACTACCAGGCTGATGAGATGGTCACAATGACCCCCTTCAGGCTCCAACCTTTGTGTCTGTGAATAATCACTGCTGAGTGGTAAACTCAGGGCTTTAATGAGATCCAGGGTTGCTTTCTTTGGCTCTCAAAGGTCAGTTGTCGTCCTGCATCTCATCCACCCTGAGTCCAAGTTACACTCAGTAATTTCAGGGCTGAGTGGTCAGACCAGAAGTGGCAAGATCTCTCCTCATTTATCCCTGCTCTGTTAGATTTATTGTATGTATTTATACAGGGAAGGGAGGAAACTTCAAATTCTAAGATTTTTACCTTTTGGTGTGTGTGTGCTTATATGTGGTGGTTTTATTCTTGCTGTCAGTTTTTCTTCATTAGGAAATGCCATTTAAACACCCCTTTATCTTGCCTTATCTACAGTGTGGATTGTTTGATGACTTGTGTCCATAACCACCATCTGTGCAGGCCCCATCAAAGGCTGCTGGATTTATCTTCCTCTTGCATCATATCCTGGATCTGGCAGTGCCTGATGTTATATACTCCAGCATGAGGTCAAACCAGAACCCGTCATCTCCTTTCCTCACGTGTCCCTCTCTTTCCCCTTTTCCTGGCCACTCCAGATGGGTTCAGCTCCATGCTTTGGCACAGGTTGTGACTCTGCAAGCAGATCACTTGCCTTGCCTTTCATTCCCCCAGTAAAACCACAAAATTTTAAATGATCCCAGCTCAAATCTCATTTATCACCTCTGCTGACAAGTTTCCAGTTACTACAAACTGTGATTCCCACTTTTTTTTTTCATTTCTATTGTTTTTTTCTGCAACATCCCAATCAGATGGGGATGGTTGTTGTTCTGCAGAAGGCAGCAGTGTCAGGAGTAACAGGGAAGCTCAAAGGATACTCAGGTGAATTTTTTCCTGGATTTAATGAGGAAATCTGGAATTTCTTCATGGTAGCTGGAAGAAATTCTGGATGACTTGTTTGTTGAAACTTTAGAAAAAAATCTTTGTTAGGGAGGAAGGGGAGTGGTTACAATGACAGAAGAGAGGACAATGATAGAGGAAATTACATTAAGAGTGCCAGAAAAAGAGAAACAAGTTTTTTTCTTGCTACTTCTATTTTTCAGGCTTCTAAAGCTCCCCTTTAAATTAAACTTAACCTTTACTTTCACAGACAGCTGAGGAAATATATTTTCAGCTGAAAAACAGGCAGTTGCTCTCTCTGAGACAGGCTTCCCCTTTGGGGCTGCCAAATCTCAATGCAGCTCTCAGCACTGTCCTCACTTAACCTCTCCCAGAGCCAAAAAAATATCCAAACAACTGGCTGTCTCCTGCCCTGGCCATTAATGCAGCTCACACCGATCAGGCAAATTAATTCCAGTGCATTTAAACAAAACCCTCCTGTGGCTCTCAGACAGCCAGTGGAGTCTCCCAGCTTTACTGGAAAGAAAGTGGGAAAGGTAAATTATTCCCATCAGAAGTCTTCTCCAAGTGTGTGAGTGTGGCTGTCCAAGGAGTCCTCTGGAGGTGAAGATCCTACAAGCAGCAGGGACTTTGCTGTCCTTGAGGGACATATCCGTGCTGACCTTTCCAGAATCACCAGGACACCCCTGGATTTCTGTGATGTGGCCAGGGGTTCTCTCCTGGAATCATGGAATCACTAAGGGTGGAAAAAACCCTCAAGAGAGTAGAGAATAGAGTCTTCTTATCATTGCAATTATCAATGTTAATTCACCTGAGATCACAGTGTGAACTTTTCAGAAAATTGCTTTTCAGCATGTGGCATCTCCTAAGAAGAGATACAAGTGCTAATTTTTTTTTTTTTTTTTTTTTTTTATCTTCATGTTGTGCAGGAATGGGAAGATGAATGTTGAAATCCCCTAAAGCCCTCTAGGTGAAGTGTTAGGGTAAACCCCAGTTAAAATCTCTTTGATAGAAATAAGTCAAATATCCTGAAAAACAGTGAGATGTCCATGGACACACACATATATAGATAAACATATAGATAAATAGATAGATAGACAGATATTTACACACACACACTCTGCATGAGTATATATATATAAATATGTCTGATTGTGGTTAGATATCTGGTAATACATTTAATTTCTGATCAATCTATAAAGTCAGAATAACATTTTAAGCCCCAATACAGTAAATTTAGTTCAAAGCACTGGATTCTTAATAAGACTTGTGTTTGATATAAGTGGTTCCTGCAGATTGATGTCTGGTGTGACCCAGAAAGAAGCATCCAGCTCATCTCATATCTCATCTCATATCTCATCTCATATCTCATCTCATCTCATCTCATCTCATCTCATCTCATCTCATCTCATCTCATCTCATCTCATCTCATCTCATCTCATCATCCTATCTCATGCCTTTTTTAAGGAAGAGGAGGCACTGCACTGAGACTTAAACTGAGGACCTGCCACAGAGGAACATCAGTTCCACAACTTTCATTGGATGCTGCAGTAGGGAAACCTTTCCTCAGCAGAGTATGGACAGAGTACAGAAGGGCTTGTGTGCACTTAGTGGCCCTAATGGCAAGGAGCTACTACAGACGTAATAAAATGGGAGAGATAAACTATAACCAACATAGATAAGGAGAGAGAACATTCCCAGGCTCTTGGCACTGCTCAGGCCAATACCCATGTGCAAACTTGGGTTTGGAATCTCTTATAATGACTGAGGGGAACAGGCAGTGTTGTCCCCAGGGAGATGTTGTCCTCCAACATCTCACTGTGGTTGCATTGGCCAACCCCACCACACTTCTCCCTTGGTTTTTCTTGGTTTGCTGCCTGCTCAGAGGTCACCACCTGCCCCTGGGACAGAAACCCTGGCAGGGCTGAGCAAGTTGTTGCCTCAGTCCAGCATCCCTTGGTGAAATGAAGATGTGAAGTGGCATGGTGCCATCTGTAGCAGATGGGCACAAACATCTTGTCACCCCTAATGCAGGCCCATGTCCCTCCTAGGAGAGCTCTGTGGGAGTGCCAGACTTTGTCTGGGATGTCACCTTCTGTCCATCCATGTGCTGGTTCTGCACTCACTGAGTTACCCCAGCTCAGAATAAATGGTGCTGTGTTTTGTCTTCCTGAGAAACAATATTTACATCCATAGCACTGTGGAAGAAGTTAAAGGTCCAAGCTGATGGTCTCCAAGGCTGAAGGCAGCTCTGCCTCTTCCCTCAGCTCTGCTCTGATTTAATTTCCTTCTCTCTTCTCCAATCCTTCTGACTCACTGATGTCACCTACAGCTGGGGCTGGAACACAGTTTCTGTAGCAATCATGGCTTGAAGAAAAAAAGCAATATGGAACTTTAGTCCCAATGTTCTCCCAGATGCTCTTTTATCCATAAGACCTTAGGGCCAAGGACATGTCCTATTCACCAGGACAGGGAGTTCTGTGACAGCTTCTCAGCTAGCCTGAGGAGTGGGGAGATTGATCCTGGTACCACACCAGCTTTCAAAAAGATACTGTAGAAATTTAAGGTGGGGATTGGGTTATAGGATGACTAAGGATGGACCCTGGAAATGTTTTGTGACTTCATGTTTCTGGAGACATTGAATTTAGGTGTTTAACTGAGCCAAGGCCAGAACGGAGCAGGGGCCACTCAGGAAAACCAGTTGTTTGGGAATCCCGAACGGGTTAAATTTGTCCAGCAGGAACTGGCGGTTACTGGAAGTCTTTGATTCTCTTTCCCAGCTGCTTTCATAAAGGGTTTGTTGCTGTCTGAGTCTGCCCCAGCCTGACTGTCTGCAGCAAAGTCAACAATCCTGAGTGTGCTCGGCCAGGAGCATCCCCGCTGCCGGGAGTAGGGCTCTGCAGTACCTGCCCTGGGCTACGCGGGGTGAAATCCCCTCCTGCCTTTGCCCTGCAGCTCTGCACTCTGCCACTCATCTCCAGGGGCTGTCACACAGCAGTGCTGAAGTTCCTTGGCCGGGTCAGGCTGCAGTGATAAATTTTTTTTAGTGAATGAGGGCGCTGTGAATGATCTCACAGTGTTTTGTTAATTTATTCCCTGTCTTGCAGGCTGATAACACACACACACAAAAAGGATGAATTGTGTATTTTTGCCTAATTCTGAATAAAACTGCTACGAATTTCTCAAGATGTGCATGATTTAGACTCAAGGGGTCCTTTCTAGCAGATGCCTGAAGCCAAAAGCAGATAAATTTTTTTAGCAGGGTCTGATTTATGGTCTGATTTGACAAATATTCATAGGGGTGTGAAAAAGCTTCTGAAGAAGTGCCACAGAGCATTGCATCCTCTGTCATCTTCCTCTCTGCTTGCTCCCCCTCAAATTAGATTTGGTAATTCAAGTGGTTTCAGCTTCAGGCTGATTTTTCTTGCTTCAGTTAAATCTCAGGTTTCAAGCTGATGATGTTTCACACATGGCAGATTGGCACCTGTTATCTAAGGGTCCAGCAACACCGACCATGATTGAGTTTGGCCCAGACAACACACTGGAATAAATCAACATGATAGGTTGGAAGCGTTGTTGCTGGGCTGTTTTACACCAGGCTGGTTTTACTCTCCAGCAGGATTAATAACGGGCAATTTTCTAATGAGCCCATAAAGTTCTTACCCATAAAGGTCTTTGCCCTTTGCTGTCTCACAATCCTGCAGCACATTTCTGTGGCTCCAAATGCCAGGGATGACAGGAGAAAATCTCAGTTTAATTGCCCAGCTGCGCAGGCAGGAGCCACGCAGGAGGTGCATGCCCAGCACAGGACACGGCAAGACGAGAAGGCAAAGGAAAATGTGTGGTTATAAAGCAATAGAAAGAAAGTAATGCAAAGATAAACATTTCGTGCACACTCGGGGCACCTTTGCTGCCTCGAGTAATATCCAAAACGATGTCAGTTATTTCTGAGTATTTTCTGGAGTGTTTTCCTTTCTTTCCTCTTGGCCCGGAACAGGTGGAAACTCCGTTTCATTATGTTTTGTAACAAAAGAAAGGCAGCTCTCGCAGTCTCTCACGCACTGTGTAAAGTTCTTTTCCAGCCTTAAGGATTCCGTGATTCTTCACCAGCAGCAGTAGTGGCTGACAATGTTTCCTCAAGAGAAACACCTGAAACTTGGGTAGCAGGTGGAGATAAACAAAAAAAGACAAAACTTGCCCAACAGCTTGGTTTCCTTGTGTGACTAATTCAGTGTCTGTTCACAGACTGTTTTCCTGAAGAGCTGGGAAATGACTTAAAACAAAATTATGGTTTTGCAGAACCAAGTTCCCTTGTTTGAGTTGGTGAATAATAATGTTGTCAATGTTTTATGCAGAATTTGCAGCTCAAAGATCTTTGCAAAACAAGGGGTGAAGAACCAGATCCTCATTTTACAGAGGGTAAAACAGAAGCATAGAGAAGTAAAAAGTCTTTTCGAGTTCGCCCTAAAGGTTTTCTGCAACTGATGCTTTGGCTGTGCTGCTTCTAGCAAAGAAGCTAGATTTTTTTTTTTTCTTCTAGCAAAAAAATTCTAGCAAATTTCTTCAAAACCTGAAGAAAGGAGGTTATCCAAATCCCCCTGACCTCACTGAACTCCTTGAATCTCACTTCCAGCCTAATATCTGAGTTCATTTATGAAAGGAAAAAAAAAAAAGCCTACTTTAGGAGCAAAGAGTCGATGAAAGACATAGACTCATTTGAAAGTCTCATCTTAAAGCCATTTAGTGACACACGCATTTTACCAGAAAGGTTTAATGAAGTCTTTCAGATGGACAATTGCCCTTAGCATGTGACAGCTCACAGTGAGTTGTTTTTGGAAATGAATACAAGCAACGAGCCAAGACGGGCAGTCTGCAAGAGGCAGGGCCAGGAGTGGGTCACTGGGACACCCGGAGCTGGAGCACAAAATGGGTCTATGAAAATCAGCTCAGGATTTGCAGGAGGATGTGTGGATACAGTCTCCCTTTTTAACCACTACTGTCTGTGTCCTACATAGGAGGATCAAGAGAAACTCACTCCCAAATAGCCTCAGAGCACAAAAATTTTCACAGAAGCCACTGTCACTGATTTTTTTCTTCTCTGTATGGTTGTTTTATGACTTTGCTCAAATTTCTGAGAAATATTGGCTCTGTTTGGGTTTGACTCCAAGCACAGTTACCACCCCCCTTTGTGGCTTGGGATAGGAAGTCTTTAAAATGGAGAGTGGACCATCTCTGGTTTTCAAAACCTGACTTTGCCAAATGTATCTATTGGGTACAGGAAACAAGGAAACCAGGATTAAAAAAAAAAAAAAAAAAAAAAAGGGGAAATGACTGACAGAAGTGCGGCCAGGATACCCCTCATGCATTTTCCCCTGTTGATATTTTCTCCCGTGACTGCTGAATCAGCATTTTCCTTCTGCTAGCCTGTAAACAAGAAAATAAAGAGGCTGCTGACCTTGGCCAAAGAAGCCCATTCCACTCCCCTGGAAGTCTTGGATCAAGGAGAAAATCTTTGTCCATCTCAAGGCACAAAGCCCAGCCAGCCCTCCTGGAGTGCCCAGCTATTGGTGAAAGGCTTTCCAAGCATGCAGAGCTAAGACCTTTGAATCCCTCAAGAAGGGGAGTGAAGCCAAAAATTTCAACAGAAGCTGCCATCCTCAGCTGTCATTGCCACAGTAAAGATTTTGTCTCAATACAATAGAGGAAAAAACCCCAAAAAAGCAGGAGAAAGAGAAAAGGGTGTTTCAAGACCAGAGAAGGGCTTGGAGAAGAAGTTGCTTCTAAGTTCACCCTGAAGTAAAATGTAACCTTGCAGAACTGAGACTCCTTGGTGCTTTGCCATGTAGGGTTGAAATCAGCTTTTTCTTTGAATTCAGATGCTAAGCAGACCCAGAGCTGCTCAGTGCTTGCACCATGAAGACACCACAAGCATAACTGAAGAAGTCAGGGTCAGGTGCCCTACTCCAGAAAATGCTGAGATAGAAATCCCCCAAATCCACCCAAGAACAGCAACAACAACAACAATAACAACGTCTTCCCACCAGCTTTGGGCTGGCAGAGGGGGAACGAGGAGAATCTTGCCATGCTGACTCACAGGGTACAGCCTGCATGTCGTTGACTTTGCTCTCTGTTTCCAGGGATTTCCCTTCTACCAGCAAAGGAGCAACTGGGCCTTAGCAAAAAGGAGAAACTGATATTTTGGTCACATGTCGGTGGCAAAGAGAGGCTTGACAATGAGCTATTTTCTTCTTGGACTGAACAAGGAGCCTCAGTTACAGGGAGAAAACAATATCATCTGAAAACCTCTCTGTTTCCTCAGCTGGCAGAGGCTATCAAGGGTCAGGCTGGCTGGGAAGTGTCTGGACAGAATTATTTGCAACTCCCAGATCTCAGATCAAGTGCTTCTTAACTGTGGTGACCACGGGGTGCTGGGGGATGAAAAAGGATGTGTATTTATTGTAACCTCTGTGTGACATATGATCTTGCCATATACTACTAAATTCCCAGAGGTTTTCTAAGTGAATGGCAGGGATTCTCTGCCTCAGAGCAGAGGGAAAACCTGCTGGAGCAGTGCCAGTCAGCAGGGGCACAAGAAAGGGTGGGGACCTTTCTGTTTTGAGGGTGAGAAAATCATTTCAGGAGACAGTCTGCCTGTGTAGGCTTCCATCCGAGGGCTCCTGGAAAAACTGCTATGATCAGCCTTGAGAACACAAGGAAGGAAGCTGCTCTCCACTGTTTTGCCTCGTGATTGGGTCAAGAAGCCAAGTGGCTTTCAGTTTCACTGGCTTATCCATCATCTGAAGGATGGGTACGAAGTGGCGCCTGCTCAAGGAGCCTTTCCTTGGATATGTCATCAGCATCATGCATTAGCCAAATCTTCTTCCCTCAGAAAACTGTTTAATTGATGACACATCATTAGTGGAAACTGTTTAGGCCTGTTTTTGTTTCAGCAAAGCTGGTCAGACAAACAGGGCTTAGCATTCCCAGAAGGGTAAAAATTCCCCCTCCCTCCACGGCGCCTTTTGGAAGAGGGAATATATTTTGAGCGTATAAACTGCATTTCATGACAGATTCGCTCAGGCTCCAGGGCTGATGTGTTTGGCAGCCTCTTGAACTTGGTCCTTCACCAAGAGAACGAATCGGATGTGTCGGGGTCGGGAGGAGGTTTCACATGCTCCGATCCCTCCAGGCTCTGTGAAAGCAGCACTTTCAGTGTTTTTTGCCAGTGTTCAGTCACAGTCAATTTGTGGGACACCCCATCAAAAGGCAGGCATCAGAGAGCACCCACGGGCTGTTTCCAGTGATGGTCTGGAGGAGCTGAGGCCTCCAGAGAAGTGGGCAGGCACCTTTTTGTAGAGTGAGGGAGAATTGGCCAGCTGGAAGTATTGCACAAAGAACTCTTTTGGAGCAGATTTTCTGAGACCAAAGTTCTGTGGCTCCATAAAGATCTTGAGTGGAAGCCACATGGGATGTCCAGCTGCTGTCATGGCCCAGCCTTAGCACCCCAAAGCCAAAACACAGTCAGGTCTCCTTACCCCAGTGGAGGGACTGTGAGTGGGTGTATGCACGGCTCGCTGGGGTGAATTCGGTGGACAGCAGATCCACTTCCCTGGAGAATCCTGCTCCGTGCCAAGGGGCAGGGAAGGTTGGTGATGTGTCACCTCCTGGTGTTCGTGCTCTGGGGTTCAGCTGGGGCACTGTGGACGTGTGTGCTCGTGCCCCCATCTAGTGGCTGTCCCCAAGGCTGCACTGTCCTCTCCTCTTCCTCAGGTGACATCTTGCTCAGTGCTCCCAGAGAGAGCTGTGACTCTGCTCTTGATATTTTTGGAGTTCTATCTGACTTGGGATTGTGCCTTTTTGCAATCAGGCTGTATGGCTGGTAAATCACTCGTGCACAAAATTCCTCGGGGGGCAAAAAGTCAAACTCTGATAAGTTGAAATGCCTGTAAGTGAAACAGGATTATGTTTCTTACTTCTTTCCACGTTCCCAACACACAATCTGGCATTGAGGAATGTGTCCTTGAATGGAGCCCATCATCCCAGATAGAGCTTCAAAGAGAAGAAAATGTTTTGGTGATGATAAATCAGGTTTTCTCTCACTCTCACGTGTATGACTCGCTTTTGTGTGAGCAAAATTCACTTTGCAATGTGGTTACCTAAAGGAAAAAAAAGTAACAAAATCATTGAATAGTTTGGGCTGTAAGAAACCTTAAAGACCATCCAGTTCCAACCATCCTGCCATGGCCAGATTGTTCCAAACCCCATCCAATTTGGCCTTGGACACTTCCAGGGATGGGGCAGCCACAGCTTCTCTGGGCACCCTGTGCCAGGACCTCACCACTCTCACAAGGAACAATTTCTTTATAATTTTTAACCTAAATCTCTTCTCTTTTAGTTTAAAATTGTTTCTCTCTATCACATCACTGCCTGTATCAGAAAGATTCTTTCCTTCTTTTTTATAAACCCCCAAAAGTTCCCTAAAATCACCACCAGCAACAAAACAAAGGACTATGTGTTCAGGTGTGAGCTGCTTCCCCAGGCACGGGGTGAGCTTTCAGACGGTGCCTGAAGTGAAAGTGGAAGTTGGGTGTAAACATTTGGCTGCTCTGCCAGAGGCTGGGAAACAACACGATGTGATTTTAGTGCTGGGTGTAACTGGATTCCCCCAGTGAGCCCGAGACACTCCAGCAGACATGTGCCTTTCCCACAAGCTGCATCACTTATCAGCTCCAGTGGTCGTATAAAGAGATCTCTATTTTCTGTAGGTATTTTTTACAGCTCCTGTTACAACATTATCTCAGCTCTTTACAGCCTTTATTGTATCTCCCCCCACTCTTCAGGCAGGTAGTTAGAGTCATTTCTGGGAAAATTGAAGTGTACAGAAAGATGTAATGAAGATCCCAGAGGAAATAACGACCAAAGAATGTAGGGAATTAAACTTAGATCTCTGCTTACCTCTGATCTGCTTTATCTTAAATAATCCCCAAACAAAAGCCACAGAACCTCTACAGCAAGAGCAAGTTCCTATAGAGTCTAAATTTGTGAATAGATGTCCTTTAGGTGCATCCTTAGGGGTCTCTGGTTGGTTTTTCATAGCGTGCCTTGTCTGCTCTTGCAGGCATAAAATAATTTTCAGCAGGAGAAACCCATTATCTTTCAGCCATGCCTGCCTGACTGAGCAAGTGCAACCCTTTGTGAAGAAAAACCACTTGTCACGACACATGGATTGGGGACCGCCAACTCTGTCAGTCAGAGAGGCACAGCCAAGGCTCAGGAGATGAAGGTGGGGTTGGTTCCCCCTGAATTTTTTATCTGGCAGGCCACTCATGATCTTTTAGGCATTTTATTCCACTCACAACACCCCATTTCTAGCTGAAATGCTTTATTTCTTGAAATACAAGGTCAGATCTTATATCTCAGCTCTCCTGTTGCTCCTTTCTGTATCTCTTCCAGTTTTGCTAGTATTTTTTGGAAAGCAAGAACTGCACCTCATACAGACGTGGAGAAGGGTCTGTATATCTGATCTTTCCAGTTACATGCTGGCTTTCATTCCCATTCTTCCAATGTCCTTCTTCACCACCCTCCTTGAGCTGTCCCCAAAACTCTCCCCTATCTCTCTGGGTTCTCACATGACAAAGTGGAGAGGTGAGTAACATCTGATATAAAGCCTTCTCAGGCCTTTTTTCTGCCAGAAAGAACAGCAGCACTGAGTAAAGTCTTCCAGAATTAAGTTATTCAGTCAACAGCTTCCTGGAGGCATGGAGGGGAGCAGGATGATCTCGTGAATCTGTTTTTCTGTACTCTCAGCCAAAGGTTGCCAACTGGGAAGCTGTCCTGGTGAAAACTATCCAATCTAAGGGCTAATAAACAAGCCCTCTTGGATGCAGTATGGTTTACTGTTGGGCTGGAAGAGAGAGGAAGAAAGTTTTCTTTTCAGGCCCTGCAGCGATCTCAGATTTTATAAACCCACTCTTTTCCTTCCCTCTTGTTTCCTCACCTCCCAGAGGTACAGCTCCAGTATTTATGAATGCAAATGTTCTGGGGTCGAAAGCAGGTCAGAAGACTCTGTGCAAGCAGGATAACACATCCTCTGTTCCACCAGGGCACATGCTGCAACACAGAAAATGCTGCCCATACCCTTTAAGTGCTCTGTTCTCACTGCCCTCCCCTGTCCTACCCTGTGGAGACTTCAGCTTTCTGAGCTCATGAAGGCTGAAATGATCAATATTATCCTGATCTGCTGAGCCCTGGTCTGCCTTTCTAAAAATGGATGGGATTATGTAATTTTTCTGGCGGGGAGGGAAGTAAAGGATGGAAAATCACCATCAAAAACTAAGGCTATTCTCATCAGCTGCAGGTCATTGCTAAGGCAGAGAGATTTCTCAGGAAATTCACAAACTCACCACCTCTGTGGCAACAAGCACTAAGTGCCCATGGATTTTGGAAGGGAAAACATGATCCTCGGCCTCCCAAGGCACAGTGCCTGTGCACACTGTGGGCTAGGCTGAGCTCTTTGGCACTTTGTTCACCTGCCTAAAACCCTCCTGAAGCCTCTAGGGAGAATTCTGACCCTTATTCCCTGTCTTTGCCAACTGAGTGTAGAGGAGTAAGGTCTCCTCCTCGGCAGGCAGCAGCCTGAACCTCCTCTTCCATCCATCTTGATCTCCTCAGCAGTGTCAGTCATTCAAGCAGGTTCCTGTGCTGTGTGAATGGTGCTGTGAACTCTAGAAGACAGTTTGGCTTTCACTGGAGCCTAAACCCAGAGAAAACCCTTCTGATCCACGCCAGCATTCCGGCCTCCACAGGCAGCACATCCCGGCATCATCCATGTTTCTGCCTGCCTGGGGACATTGGCATCTTATTAACTAATTGGTCCTCATGACAGTCCTGTGCTGGGTCTGCCCCGGGCCAGGGGGAGGGGAAAGCTGATTTCCCATTTCCATCATTGCCTGGGGAGTTGATGGGGAGCACAGATCCACCCTGCCCAGCTGGCAGGATCCCAGCCCTCTCCTGTCTGCCCGTGGTGCCTTCAAAGATCCCCTGATGCTCGTAACAAGGTCTTTTATAAATGCTCGTCGTGCTCAGCCCCCTGCACAGGAAATACAGGCAGAATCCGAGCATGATCACAGTATATTAATATACTGGTTATTCTTTTAACCTTGGTCACCATCTGTAAGTCCTGATCCTATTTATACAGCGGCTGTCATGCTAAGCAGCGTTGTACTGACCCAGCTGGCCTCCTTCCTGCAGATAAAGATGAGATAATCTAACTTATCATCCTGCTTCCTGCTTGGAGGACTAAGAAACATATTTAAACACGGGCAGCTGGGAGGGTAGAGTTAATTGTCACCCTCACTGATGCTCTAAGAACTAGCTTGTAGGTAACCCAAGAAATCGAAATCATCCCTTCCCTGTCTGTTTTCTGCTGAGCAATAGCTGACACAGGTCATGCTGTTCAGTGAGCAGTGGAGACCATGTTCAGTGGAGAAGAGGGATGACTCCTGAGACTGTAAAGTCACCTCTGGACCAAATTTGACTCCTAATGTCAATGGAAAAGCATTTCCAGCCTGGGCTGCACATGACACTGCATGAAAGTGATCTGTGATCTGTGTGTGAATGAGCCTGGAGCTGCACTGGTTGCTTAGACAAAGTTGATATATGGAAATCATACACAAGACTTTGTAGAACTGATTAAAGGTAAGGCTAGCAGGGGTAGGACACCCTCCAAAGAAAGCAGGTGCTCCTATCACTTTTACTTCACCCCAGTTCTTCCTTCCCCAGCAGAACACTGACCCATCCTTGAAGAGCTGCTCATCCTGTGCATGGAGAAGAAAGACATTTTGGGGGAGAAGAAGCTGAAGACCTAGTCCTGGTGTGTGAGGAGGCCAAATTGCAGTTTCCCAAGCATCAATCAGCTGTCAGCTTCCAACAGTTTGCCATCACAGCTTGGCAGCTCACTTATCTGATGGAACACGTCAGAATGTAATCCACAGTCGCACAGGCACAGA
Organism: Sylvia atricapilla; assembly: GCF_009819655.1. Classification (NCBI taxonomy): domain Eukaryota; kingdom Metazoa; phylum Chordata; class Aves; order Passeriformes; family Sylviidae; genus Sylvia; species Sylvia atricapilla. Next base: position 20,234,057 of record NC_089144.1, on the reverse strand, counting down.
TTAACTTCACTAAGAGCACTCATGGCCTTTACAAAGAAAAGGACAGCCTAACGAAATTCAGTGGATGTATTTCTACTAAAACCCATGTGCCTGCAACTGTCTGGGTTAGAGCACACACAGCCTGGCTGCAGTTCCCCTCCAAATGAGCTCATCTGAAACGGTACAGCAAACATTGCTAATGCTGCTGCATCATGCTGGGCTGTCAGACAGATCCCAGGGCTTTAATGCAATGCTATATACATATTTATAGAGTTGCCCACACTTATTTAATTAGGAGATGCAAATGCGGGTGAGAGACAAAGCAGAAAATGCCAACAGAGGCAGACCATGCTTTCCCTGGCATGGAGGTGTTTGCTGCTGGAGGGATACAGCTGCATCAGCGGCTTCTCTCGGGGCTGTATCTGCCCCTGTTAAATCCTATTGATGAGCAGTAAATTGTCTGGAGTGCTGTCATTTCCACAGGAGGCAGAGGGGTAGGCATAGAGGGGTAGGGGTTTTCCTAAGCTGATGGTTCTGTGGGAGGATGTACTCATAGAATCACAGAAAAATAACAGAATAATTAATATTGGAGAAGACCTCTTATATCGTTGAGTCTAACCATTAACCCAACACTAAAGCACATTCCCAAGTGCCACATCTACACATCTTTTAAATCCTTCTAGGGATGGTGACTCCACCACCTCCCTGGAAAACCTGTTGCAGTGCTTGATAACCCTGTGGTGAAGAAATTTTCCCTAACATCCAGTATGAACCCCGCCTGGAACAACTTGAAGCTGTTTCCCCTCAACCTATCATTTGTTACTTGTGAAAAAAGCCCGACCCCCACCTGTCTACAATCTCCTTTCAGGGAGATGTAGAGAGTGATAAGATCCCTCCTGAGCCTCCTTTCCTCCAGATTTCACAACCCCAGTTCCCTCAGCTGCTCCTCATAAGGCTTGTGCTTCAGACCCTCAAGGCAGGAGACAACAATGCCTGGGATGGAAGGGCACATGATCTAGGAGAAACTTGGGAAAGGCTGCCTGGCACAGGACAGCATGGAGGTGACTGTCCCTCCTTGGTCTGGTCCAAAATTTCCTGGTGCTGCAGCTGTGGGTGGGTAGGGGCATGAAGGGGATGAATGTAGTGCCCTTTGCAAAGCACAGTGTGGATGTGTGGGATGGGGCTGCAAGAAGCAGTTTGGATGAAATGAACTTCAGAACAGCTGACCCTGATCATAGAATCATAGAATCAAAGTATCATTGATGCCTTGGGAAGGCTGACCTGGAACAGAGATTAGACAGTGCTAGGAATGTTTATTGAAAGGCCTTTAGGGTACACCTTGAGCAGTACAAAAGCCTGGCCATGGCTACACTCAAGGTGGACCTAAAATGGTCACAAAATGGACAACTGGTCATGAGGTTTCACACTTTTATAAGTTTTGGTCCATTTGCATATTGGGGTTTAATTGTCCAACTACAGCTTCAGATTAGGAAGTCTCATCCTTGGTCTCCATCCGGGAAAAGATTTGTTTTGTGTATCTACTCCGTGAAGAGAGCTGACTAACACTTAATATGACCCTCAGAACTGCACCCCTAGGCAGCACAGAATCTGAAAAACATGAAGCTAAAACTTAAGGCATCATCATAGAATCGCAGAATGGTTTGGGTTGGAGAGGATTTTAAAGATCATTTAGTTCCAACCCCCTGCCATGGGCAGGAACACCTTCCTCTAGACCAGGTTGCTTCCTGTCTTCTGTTGGCTGGGTGTGCCCAATCATCTGCAGCATGTGGTGGTAGGAAATGTCCAAAGTTTGGATAAGGAGGCTTTGATATTTTCTCTGTTTGCAGTGAAAATGGGAAAGAAAAGAGGAACTCAACTGCAAAACCTTGTCAGCACATTCAGACACCATCACACATCATGTTCAATAGCAGGTTATGTCTGTCCCAGTCCATGCTGGGAGGTGTCACTCCCCCGGCAGTGGTGTAGAGACAGATCCTGCCAGTACACCACCCAGATGTGCAACAGTGACCTGGTAGACAAGATGGAGGTTGATACAACACAACCTGATCAACCTTTTGGACATTCCCAGTGCTCCCATTTGCCACAGCTTTTCTTGGAAAATTGTACTCATGCCACTAGAAGCAGAGTGCAAGAGGAGTGAGATTGATTGTAAGACTGTGTACAAAATTCAGACTATGGAACAGAGATCCCTGTAAGATCCCTTCCAACCCAGGCCACTCCATGATTCTATGAATTTTGCTATAGAAAAAAAAGCAAACCAAAAACCCAATGTGGAGAAAAACCCCTGAAAGCTAAGATGAGTTTACTTTCGTCCTGAACAAAAAAAACCACCACATTGCCTCTCATGATACTCATTTGGGTCTGAAGTGGGATCTGCAGCGAGACTTTCAAATTAAAAGTATCAGCCCTTTATTGATCTTGAAGGTTAAGCTGTCCCACAGCTGTAGGATGCACACTCTCTCCTGAATGACAGAGTTCAAAGTGGAAAGACTAAATATTCATGAGTCTACTTCCTCAGGGACGTATCTTCATGATATTTAGAATCAGTGTTACTGACCATATACTGAACTTCCTCATATACCAAAATCAATATGGCTGCAGCAGAACAACATTTCAGCTAGAATTCTAGAGCAGACAAGTCCTTGGTGCAGAGGCTTAAACTGAGATTCAACTCTGGTTGAATTTCCAGCCAGACCAACATTTTTTACTCCTTTGTTTTGCTTGTAAAATATGTAAACCCTGAGGTTAATATGTTTGATTCTCCGATTTCAGTGAACTTGGTGTTATTCTCTTGAAACTGTCCCACCCTGAAGTATTCCTGTGTAGCAAATCCCAGAGAGTTTTACTTTGAAGCAATGGTGCTGGGATAATATTTGGTACCCAAGAGAAGATTTGGAGGAGACACATTCTTCTGCTAAAATTAAAGTTTATCAAAATTACTACAACATAGAACAGAGTGAAACCTTTTGGATGATTTTCTTAGCTTTGGCAAACCCTACTGTTTTGAGCTGCCTCCTATTCCCCAAAGAATCCTGAAAGTAAAAGAGAAAATTGTCTCCAAATAAGAATAATTAAAGCTTGCATAACAGTCTTGCATTCAGTTACAAAGTCAAAGAAATCAATCAGGGCATCTCACTTGTACAAACAATGTCTTAAATTGCATGGAGGAATGTTTCATGATACCCGGAATTTAAAAAAATATCCGGCTACACTTTGTTCTAAATTTGAAAGTTCAAAAGATTCACAAAACCTAAACAATCCTCCTACTTTTCTCCACTCCCTCTTGCTAAAGATCTGCCTTGAAAACCAATTTGGGTTTAGGGTTGCAAAAATGAGGTTAAAACCATCAGTTTTGCCCTTGAATTTCTCTGTGCTTGCCCCAAGGTCTTTAAAACCTCAATAATTTTGCACTCTTACGCACTTTTCTCTCTTTATTTATTTCATCTTTGTCAGGCTGTACATGCTTTAGGTGATGAATATCTGCGTTTCAAGTGTTTTCTTTCTAGTTGACTAGCATGTAGGGAGACAGGGATCTCTGACTGCAATACTCTCAATAAACAAATCATGAACAATTCAGTGGTGGTTAGTTCTTTGGGGCAGGACTCTGTAATACAGCCCACCCTAAATAACTCTGTCTAGACATGTTTTGGGATTAAGGGCTAATATAATAATTCCGGGGAATTTTTTTTTAATGAAAGCAAAGGCATGCAGAGCAATGCCCTCCTCCTCTGAGGAGCATCTGCCAACACCCTGGCATGCTGCACGGTCATGGCAATTATTGAAAAGATGGAATAAGCTGGCAGTAGTGCCAGCAAATTCCATCCTGTTGAGAAGGACGGGTTGCAGTCTTGGTAAGGGCTGGATCACACAAACAGAAGAGCTGCTTTTCAATAGCTGGTGCCCAAAGGCTGGTGCACTGTGACTCTGCCACTTGAACATATCTAAACCCAGCAGCCAGCAAACATTTTTCTGTTGAAAGAGATCAGCCCAGGGCAGAGTGTGCAGATAGGGATGAAATGCAGGTTCTTTTTCTTCAGATGCAAGTTATGGTGTGATGTCCCAGCAGATCTAACAGCAGTTTCCATGGTTATCCACAATCTGGGGTGCCTGGAGCACCTGCCTGGTCCTCATTGCCTGTTTAGAAACCAAATGACCATTTCTAACTAACTAGATGTCCTTTGGGAAAAGTCCTGTTCTCAGGCACAGGATGTTGTTCTTGGGGCTGTCCTGTGCAGGGCCAGAAGTTGGACTCAATAATCCTTGTGGGTTCCTTCCAATTCAGGACATCCAATGATTCTAGGTTTTCAGTGATTCTCTCCAGACTTAATCTCAGCCCATTTCCAAGTTAGAGAATATCAAAATATTTTCCTCGGTGCTGCCATTTCAAGGAGGGAAATTACTACTTTCACAGTCATGTTGGAATAGTGTAATGCAGCCTACCATAAAGGTAATCTAGTCTGGTCTAAAAACAGCTTTTTAAAAATTTTTTTTTGCAGTGGTGATGAGCCCAACTGTTGTGTTCCGAGAACACTGAGGGACCTGCAAATCCAAGGGCCAGCGGCAAGGCAGGAGAAATTTCCATTTACCTTTTTTTTTCCCTCCCTTTCAGTGGACATTAGAGACCACAGGGGTGTTTCATGCTGTTCTTTCCACCTCCCAAACAAAGCCAACACAGGGATCAGATCCTTCTTACTGACACAGGCACCCAGTGCATGCATCCAGAGGTGTCTCCTTGTGATTCAGGGGCCCAAAGGAGATTTAGTTAAAATAGTCAACAGAATCTGGGCAGGGATCCAGCCAGTCACATGCAGGTGCCTGACACAGAGTGAGTTATGTCACTGCCCAGATTATTGACTGCAATGTTCGATTCAGTTTTCCAAACAGATGTGTAGCAGATAAATTGTGTGCTAGAAGTGTTCCCTGGCTGTGGAGGGAGTCTAACTCTGGTGGCTTTTTGCAGAAGACATCTGCAAGACATTGGTTTGATGAGCTCATCGCAGTAAGAGGGTGACAGGAGCAAATGACCTCCATTGCATTACTTAGACAAAAGTACAGGACAAACAGATGTTTGTCCCTCTCTTTAGATTATGACAGCAAGAGGTTCATCTTCATTCTGCTGCTTAGATAATTAGGTATAAATATCTCCAGTTCTCTTCCCTGTTCCCCCTTCCTCTAAATCCAAGGGAAAAAAAAAAAAAAGAATTTTGAACATCCACAGGGAATATTTTCAAGAGACAAAGTGAGTTTGAATGGGGAAATCTTCTCTGTCCTTGCTCCATTTTCAATTAGTTTTATGAATTTCTGTGGTTTGTGTTTATTTCCAGGAGATATTAAGCCACTGACCTGATCCAACAAAGAGTCAGACCCAGGTCCTGTAGACACAGGATGGTGTTCAGTACCATCCGTGGTTTGCTTGCAGCCCTGGTCACCACCAACACACTTTAGTTTCCTGTTGGGACATGAGATTAGTGTGACACCAAGGGCATGAGACCCTGGCCTGGGCAACAGGGTAAGCAGGACTGTGGGGTACACAGCCCATCCTTACAGCCAGGGATCCTTCCCAGTCCTTCTCATAATCATCCTAAACTACCCAGAATCCTTCCAGGACAGAGGGAGCTTTGTGGGCACAAGCTGGATAGCCAGGGAGACCCAAAAGGGGGAGTTGAGGGTAAGCCAAGGGCATGAACCTTATTGAGATCCCTCCTGAGGGCAGAAGAAACCCTTTGTGGCAGCCAGGAGTGCCAATAATGTGGGACAAGTCCTTGTCCATCATTTTCCATCCATATTTCCTGCATGGGAAGCATTTCACACTGAAGGTTTCCTTAGCTGCAGTGTAGTCTGTGTTTGGAGCCAAACACGGGAATTTATTTTGCTTTGGGGCCATGGCTCAACTGGAGAATAAATTGCCTTTGGGTGGACACAGGAAGGGAGCAGGGTACATTGTGTGCTCCTGAGCTCCCCCTCGCCTTCCAAGCTGGGCTCAGGCAAGAACAATAAACAAGATCCGGCCTCAGTGCCCCTCCTGTCTGGATTCCCATGGCACGTGTTGCTCTCACGTGGCTCCTACCTGAGACCCAGGAGCTTTGGAGAGACAATAGTTCCATTTAGTGCCTCCCCTCTGCCCCTGCACCCTGTAATCTTATCTGACTGCGAGAACCACAGCTGAGAGCTCTTTCTTGCAGAGGGCAAAACATCAGAGATGTTAAGAAACGTGTTCCTAGTGCTTGCCTCTCTCCATGGTGGGTGGGATGATTGGAAAACACCAAAGCTTTCCCTCCCTTACCTGGCTCCTCTCTCCACCAGCATCCAAAACCTTGCTGGGGAGGACTGAAAAGCTTCCCAGCTGGAAATGCCTGAGTATTTTTCAGACTTGTAGCTCCTTCAAAATTGCCTCCACGATTGGACCCTGGCCCTACTCATGTGCCAGCAGGGCAAAGCGCACGTCTACCAGCTTCCCCCATGAGTGCAGCGAAGCTCGGTTCCCTCTGCCTGGTCCCAACATGTTTCAGGACAGATTAAAAGCTACAGAGGCCTGATGCTGCCTTTACAGTGCAGAGATGTGGGTTGATTACCAGGGAGTGGTCACTGCACTCCTGCTTTCTTGGCAGGGACAAAGGAACACAGGGAGGAATACACCAGAGAAGGGCAATTCTCTCTGACAGCGTCTCCCTGTCCACAAATCACAAGAATCTCAGGTATGCAAGCTGAAGCACACACTCAGGCAACAGTTGCAACTCTTATCCCAGGAAATCTAATTTCCTTTTCCTGAAATTTGTGAGACTAGTGACACTGACACCTCCATGGGAACTGTCTTGTTTTCGAAGTATGGCAAAATCCCACATTTTTCCAGCTGCATCCCCTGTTTCTAGCTGTGAGGATGCTGAGGTGAGTCCTTCCATCCCAATAGCTTTGGCATGACTCTTTAAACCAAACCTGGCAGAGAGAAAAAGGCTGCAAAAATACCGATTCCAAAGAGTTTAATGAAAGTAGGTAGCTTGAAGGAAGACAGAGAATGTAGCAATTCCTCCACTGAAGGAAGGTCTGTGCCATGAAATCATCCCTTAAAAGGCACCAAAGAATTCAAATTAAAACTTGAGGTAAAGGGAAAGCCCCTCTGGAAGCTCACAGGCATTGAAAATCTAACCACAGGCTTCCAAACAACAAATCCAGGCAGGCTCTGCCATCCAGGAACAGCTCGTTTAGCCCTGGTTAGAATAAAATGGATTTGGAAATAATAAATAAACTTTCCCTCCTGCCCCACCCAGTTCAGGCTCTGCTAGAGCCTGAGATGATTTTACATTTTCGTGGATGCCTTTCACAATCACCTGAAGGCTCTGGGCTGCAGCTGCTCAGTCTTGCGGAAACGTTGCCGAGGTTTTTGTGATGATAAACACGGTATGATTGAAATTTCTTTCTGTGATTTGCCTGCCCATAAATAACAAGGTGTTGTGCTTACACAATGATTCACTTTTCGACCACTTCAAGCAGATAATATTCAAAACTATGGCTTCTGTCAGTGTGGGGGAGAGGAAGGAGCCTCCTTCCATTCTTCTGTTGGAGAGAATAAAGGAAAACTTGTGTGAAGCAGGTCTGGAGGAGAATGTTGAAGGAATTTATGGAATCCTGAAGATAGAGCATAAATGCATGTCAGAGGAGTTTTTAATCCATACAAATTAAAAAGATCTGCAGGACCTGAACTGCAGAAGAAGCCAAGAGCTAAGGTTCCCTGGCAGGAGATGGAGAGTCTTCCAGATGTGGACATTGAAGACACAGGCTAATAAAGTCATTTAAGGCAATTAAATGATGGATTCCTGGAATTTAATGAAGAACCTCAGCTCTTCCATTGAACAGAAGGGAATAAAACAACTCTGGGAGAAGAGTGATGATCTGAAGGTTGACTGCAACCAGACTGTGGGGAAATGCAAAAACTTGGGCAACAAAAAATCCCTTGGCTTTGGTTTTTGTTTATTTTTTGTTTGTTTGTTTGGTTTATTATTATTACTATTATTAATAATAATATATTTATTATATATTAATATATAATATATGTATACGTATAATATACATATAAAGATATAATTATATATTAATTATATTATTATTATTAATAATAATAATAATACTCCCCCCCTCTTCCTGACTTGAAAATAATTCTAATCTTTATTAAGAACTACTAAATATCAGTGATGCTATTAATGACACACAGACACTGAGAGCAGAGGAATTTCCAGTTGTCCAGGAGAAGCCTTGCTCAAAGATGTAACCCAGATTTTCTTCAAGCACACATTGAAGTGTGAATGGATGGAGTGAATGAGGGGTTACAGCTTCTATTGTAAATGTCTGGTAAACAAAGCCCTTGGAGAAGTGGGAAATGATCCCAGTCCTGGAGATTTCTTCATTCTTTCCACCCCTGCTTATTCATCTCCTTTATCCACCTTCTGGACAGTCCGCTTCTGGATGAAGTTTTGGGAGAAGTGATCAGCTCAATTCTTTTTCTGGGCTCTCCTGTCTGGAAAAGAACATTATTGAGGATGTAGCTCCATCTACTGCCGTAAAGGGAAATGTCAGTCCTCCACCACTATCTGTTTTGGGCCCTTCTGCCAGTGCATTAAACAAAGTCAGCACAGCATAAAAATGTCCCACTCAGCCTTTTTTTTCGAATAAAAATAACCTAAACCAATAAGAAGCAAATTGTCATTTCTCAGCATTCAGAATTCCTATGTAAACAATTGTTTTAATTGTTTTAATAGCAATATGCAGACTTTTTTTGGTGTCAAACCCTACAAAAGCTGGTTTACCTGCTGTAATTATATAAAATTGAAGAAAGTGCTGAAAAATTTGACTTGAAACACTGTGGCCTAACCTTGTGCTTGCCATGGTCAGTGGGATGGGTTTGCTTTCTGTGGGTCAGTTTTCCTCTGGGCTCTGTCAGTGAAAGTGCAAGGACTTAATGTAAAATACTGGTTTGGTTCTCTTGTGATCAGTATGGAGAACAGGACAATTCCAGAGGGCAGCTCATCCTCGTCTTGTGCCTGACTCATGATTTCATGGCTTTATTTTTTAATTATTATTATTTTCCCCCCCAAATCTGAGAATCATTCTGATCCTTATGAAGGACCAATTAATGTCAGCAATGTTATCAATGACAAAAAGACAGTGAGAGCAGACGAGATCCCAGTAGTTCAGGCGGAGCCTTGCTCAAGGATATAAGCCAGGGGGTTTTGCTTTTAACATGAAAACAGGTTCTTGGATGGTTTCAAGCAGTTAGCTGATGTTTATTTGGCTGATCTCCATTCCCCAGCTCAGTTTTTGCACTAGATAAAGGTGTTGCCATACACAGATAGTGGTTTCACATCATACCAGAACAGCTTCTGGGAGATGCAAGGCTTTCAAAAAGGGTTATGTGGGAGCAGGACAAAGGAGTACATGATGTAAGAATTCCTTCTGAGAATGAAAGGCATCTAAAATATTAAAAAGCTGCTGCAAATCTAAGCCTTTATCCTGAAACATTCAGAAAAAAGCAACCATGGATTTCAGGGTCCTGAGGGACACGCGCCGTGGCCCCATTTGGATTCAGCTGTGGCCACTGGTAATACTTGCATTGATTTCAACAAAAGCAAGAGCCAGTCTCGTTTTGCAGAGTCCAGGGACAGTGCATTGGTCACCAGAGACAATGGCAGCCTTTCTATTGACTCCACTGGGCTCAGGCTGGGGGCTGTGAAAGCTGGTCTTGTGCTGCACAGAAAGGGAATGGCTTTGGGACTGTATAGCTCCAGGGATTAGTAATAAACAAAGAGCCTTTAACTTCTAGGTCACTGCTCTGAAGCCCTGCCAACCTTCTGGCCAGTGAGTGCTGCTGCCCTTTGTACAGAGGCAGCTGATGAATGAATTTGACAGTTCTTGGCATGGTCCTGAACAGAAAATGTCCGTATCATTGCAAGGCCAGCCTTCTGTGCCTTCCTTTAGGAATCAAGGGGACTTGTGGGGTGCATCACTGCTGCTGGCAGTGTTCCCAGGTGTGTGGTACCTGCTGACAGGGAGCAGAGAGGTGCTTGGCTTTTCTGAAGGAAGATGCCTCCACTCATTTGTCTGACCATTGATGTGGTCTGGACAATGTATTCCTGCTTAGCCTCTGTGATAAACAGAATAAATGAGCAACTGTAAGGACCTGAATTCCTGACCAATCCAAGCTGACAGCTGTGTCTTCTGCACAATCCCTGTTGCTGTCTGTCTCCACTCCAACAGGCAGAATCTGAGCTGTGTGTACATCCTTGCAGCTCTGGGTGTGTACTGGATCCCTGAGCTGATGCTCTTTGAGCTGTTACTCACTTTTCCCTGCTCAGACATATTGTGAACTTCCATGACTTAGCTCTGTTTTGTAGAATCATTGGATAATTCCGTTGGGTTTGTACCCTGCTCGTCCTTCTCGCTGGGAAGGACACAGTGACAGGACATGATGTAAAATTGTGATATTGAGAGGAATCATATCCAGGATGTTTGTTTGGAATTGCTTTTTGGCACTTGAAATTTCACAGGAGTACTTTTCCCACTTCTTTTCCACTGGTTTCTATCCCATCCAGTATTTACCGTTGCTGGGATCATCTATCTGTCTCAAAAACAATCCAGAGTTTTGGACCAGAGAGCTGTGTGTGAGTCTGCCTGTGAGTGACTTTCCCCACCACATCCCCATGCAGACCTTATTTATTTTAAAAGTGTAGGATGTCACAGAAATAGGGACAGAAAGGAGGATACTTGTGTGACAGCAGAAAGGCCTTTCCAGGAGGGGAATGTCTCTCCAAGCAAATGATCCTGAAGATAAATCAGCACAAAGAAATAGATGGGTTACTACAAAGATCAAGGTAATTGCAGAGAGAGGATGACTAAGTGGGGACCTAAAGAAGGAGGAGGATTTGATCACAGAATTCAATGCCCACCACTGAATTGGTGAACATCTGAGACATCCTGCAATCTTCTACTGCTTGGTTTTTTCACCTCTGGCCACCCAGCTATCAATGCTGTCAAATTGCAGGCAAATCTCAGAGCTCAGACTGAAAAACTGCAGGCTGAAAATTTACAGGCACTCCAAGGGGAGGATTGGCTTTTGGTAATGTGTGTCTATGCCTTGGAGAAGGAAACTTGGAGTGGAGACCTCTAGAAATGGGTTCAATCCAGTTTGAGGGGTCTGAGAGGAGAAGGTTGGTTTGGTTCAGTTAGAAATATCAAGAACAGCTTCTGGGTTTTCCCTGTGCCACTGAAACTCACATGAGCTGCAACTTGGATGATACCAGGATCGCAACTCAAGACACTTCCACAGTAGCTGATGATCCTTGTGGGTCCCTTCCAACTCAGGATATTCAGAATATTCCAAGATCCAGTGGCATGGCTGTGTGAGGGGGAAACCATTGGGATTTTGATGAAAAAAAAAAAAAAATCAAAAACACCTGAGAAAATGTTAAAGCCACATCTGTACAAACGACAGCCCCTGATGCTGCCACAGCACCAAGAAGACGGGAAAGACACAGATCCAAATGGTCTAGTCTGGACTGGGAAGCCAAGAAATGAGGGGTGGGACAGGGCTAATGCAGTATGAGTCACTCAGAATCCAAAACCACAGAGCAGTTCTCTCTCCTCATGGAAAAAATACCTGAATTATGTTTTTAATGCATGGGAAAATCTCCCCAGCAAGGAAAGAAATCTCCCTTTAGCCTCATTTCCTTTGGAAAGAGACTTAGTGCTGTGGGTGCCTCCAAGAACCATTGAACCACTTGGCTGGTTCCAACCACAATCAGGAGGGAGAGAGAGGTCTCCCAGGAATTGAAATGCCCATGGATTTTGCAAGCATGGGGCTGGGTGGAGAGAAGAATCTCCATAAGAGCCTCTAATGAAGGGGAGACAAAGTCACTGGGCACAAAAAGCACTGTGCAAGAGCAGTGAACATGAATGTGATTCATAAATATCTCAGTCACGTGCCTACAGAGCTTTAGCCAAAGAAGCCCAGAAAGGAAGGATTTTGACTTTATGAGGGATTGGTTTTCTCATTTTCATTAAAATTTGCTAGTCTGGCACATCTTTTTCTGAGTGAGCCTCACATAATCACATGACTCTGGGAGCAGTGAGTTGCCATCTGCTCCATCTCCCTGGCAGCTGATGCCTCTTTTCCTCAAGTTCTTTTTGATGTTGGCTCTGTCTTGTCCAGTGGCTCAAGTCTCACACACATCAGTCAGAGCTTTTCCTCAGAGAGGAGCAAAGAGCTGAGAATTTGCACTGCATCCATCGTGGACTGAGAAGTCTTTCCCAAATGCTGACTGGGATGGGAACACTGCAGACACAGCAGCTCTGAATTTGGTTTCAGTATAATCCTGGATAGTGCATTTTTTTGTTGCTAGTTTTTGCTCAGCTTGTGTTGCATTTGCCATCTGGCACTTTCTGCCTGGACTAATGAGGATTTTCATAGTATCAGGGCAACATTTAGTTTGGAAAAGATCTCTAATGTCATCGAATCCAACCATTAACCCAGCAATACCAAGTCTGACACTAATCCACATCCCTAAGTGATACATATACCCATCTTTTAAATCCTTCAGGGATGGTGACTCCACTGCTGCCCTGAGCAACCCATTCCAATGCTTGGCAAGACTTTCAGTGAAGGAATTTTTTCAAATATCCAGTCTTAACCTCCTCTGATGCAATTTGAGGCACGTGCTGGGTTTAGATGTACTTTATTTGGGTTATTGATGCCACCACATTTCTGGGGGAAAAGCCCTAATTTCTACATAACCATGCCCAGGCATTTCTAATAACTTTCATTTTAAACACCCCAAGAATTAGAATCAGTATAAGGTTACATGCAAGGCTGGCAGCTGGTGGATGGCAGCACCATCGTGTTCTCACTTCTGGAGAAGGGACAGAGGCTTTTTTCTTCACTGAACAGGCTACAGATTTTCAATCCCTTTGGCAGTTGTCCTGAGAAAAATAGTAACTGCTGGCAAACACTGGATCAACACAAGACAGAGGCATAAAGTCTTGGTCTAGCTCCATCTCTGTCCCACCCAGAGTCTCCAGGTAATACTTTAAATTTTTTTTTGCATATCACAGTTCATTAAAGGTATGTGCCACTCATATCCCAGGAGGTGCTCCACCTTTGTGTTCATCCCTATCAAAAGTGGTCTGGCATGTCACTACAACCACCCTTTAAAACCAGATATCTGATTATTTTTCCCACCCTGTAGAGTTTCAGTGCATGGAGACTTTGCATTATCTAGTCTGGTGGGCTATATCTGGACTTGATTATTGTGTTATTAAACCCAACCAGCAATTCCCTCCCAGAAAAAGCTCTTGAAACTATTAAAGACAGTTTCAGCTTCTTTTCAAAAAGAGGGGCACTACCAGATTAAATCTTGCCCAGTCAACCTACATGGACCAAAAAGTTGTTCACAGCAACATTTGCATTTGTCATTCTGTGTGATTCCTACCCTGCTGTCAGCTCAGTGCCCAGGTTTTTGACCTAGACCTGCACTAGACATTTGCAAGAGAAACCAGGTGACATTTGGCCAGATTTGAAGCAGTGACAGATTTGCTGCTGCTTACAGAATTTCTGTGTGTCATCATTGCTCTTTGGGAAAAGTGTGAGATCAGAGACCATGCTTTTGAAGAAGGGATGAGAATGACCATCATTTATTAATTTATGTGACCTGCTTTGGGAGATAATTAGGAATTCCCACCATGGACCAGGTCTCCCTGGACACAAGCACACCAGCACAGGTATATACCCCATGTATAATCATGAAGATAAAACTGGTCAAGGGTGCTGGAAATATTATTGGCCACTGCCAATGCTTGTGAAATATTAAAACGCTCCTTGGCACAAATTTGGCTTATTTCTACTAAGTTATGTCCCAACCATTCCCGCATTTGGCAATTAGTCCAGCCCAGGGGCCATTCCCAGCTGGCAATTTGCCCCCAGCCTTGCTCTGCCTGCTGGGTCAGTGCCACAGGGTCAAGCCATGACATCCAAGGTGGCCCCAGGTCATGGGACCATCCCCTGGCACATTTATTTCACTCATCAGTGTGAACAGTTTTCACCTGAGTGCACGGGAAAGAAGGGAAGTTTTACAATCCAGATGGAAAACAGGAGAGGAGAGGTTGATCCAGGGACAGGAAAAATGCAAACAAATGCCATGAGTGGGAAGAAGGTTTTGCACTGGCATTTCCTGCCCTGCTGCCCACCAAGCCACATCAGTGTGGGAAAAGATAATACAGCTGGAGAACCTCTTGAGAAGTGTCCCCTTTCCTTTCCAGCCACAGAGTTTGGGCACTGTGTTTGATGATACAGGCACCTCAGGGAGAGGGCTAAAGAATTTGGAAAGGTATAAGATGTGATATAAATTGTCATGTTTCCCAGGCATGCAGCTGTTGCACAGGCAGCACACAGAAGGTTCAGAGAGAAAATGCCAATTGTGGCCCTCCCTGAGTGCCTCGTCATAGAATCAAAGGATCGTTTAGGCTGAACAAGACCTCACTGTGTCCAACCATTTAATCATAAAACAGTTCAGGGGGTGTGAGTGTGAGTTCTGTTGCCCTGAGCAGGGATGGCAGCTTTTGCTCCCTCTAAGCTCAGGGGCTTGGGATGGTGCAGGATTCCCAGCCTGTGGATCTGAGCTGAGACCGACCTTGTTCATCCGTCCTGAGGCTTCTCTGCAGGGAATGATGTGAGAGTTGGGAATTATTGGTGAGGCCTCTCAGCAGCAGGAAATGAGCTGTGATTGCCAGCTGATTTTATTGTCACCAACAAATGGCTGCTGGATTAAAATGACTTTCTTTCGTACCCGACCTCCACTGGATACAGCAGCTGTAGGAGTGAAGTGGATGTATAGAGCAGACTGAGAAAACTTCAGTACTCAGGAATCATGGTTCCAGGCATAAAAATGCCCCAGATTTAATACATCATAGCAATTACTGTCAAATCAGTGCAGTGGATATTCACTCTAATTTCTAGACACGCTCACAACTGATAGATATTCTTCTGCATTTACCTTCTACGCATATTTTAGTAAACGAGTTTGCTGGCAGAAAACTCCACTCAAACAGCTAATTAAAGCAACTCATTTGGAGAGCAGACTTCAAATTTACAAGAGTCAAACAGGCACACTGGAAATGTGCTCTAAGTGCAACACTCACCCAGGTGGGCACAATAAAAATGCTGTGAGCGACCTTTATGGGGTTCACAAGGATGGGCACAAATGAGTAAGCTTGGTCACCCAGAGCTACAAAATATCTCCTTTAATTCCTTGTTTTCTCAGGAAAAAAATCTTTGCTAAAAACTCCAGCAGAAAGTCATGGTCTCAGAGCTATTTTCATCTCAAGGGCATCAGATCCCAATTACTGTGTTCCACACTTAGAGTCCGACTGAGACTGTGGTAGTGAAGTGTTGCTTGTGGAAGAATTACAAATAATTCAAGAGAATTGGGCAATGTCTGACCATCAGCTGGGATTCAAATCTGAAGAAAAAACCTTGTCTGCTGATTCCAAGACCAAGGGAAAAGAGGGAAAGGAGCGATTTTAAATTACTGGTCATGTAGCTGTCCTCCATGTAGCTCGTACTGTCCTCCACTTTCGAGCAGTTTGGAAAGGAACAGCAGCTTTCAGAGAAGCTTTTCTCTTCTCCCTTTAGGACTCTGTGAACCTTTGAGGTGCTGATGGATCAAAAGGAGAGTTGTGGAGTAATCTGGCAGTACAAGGATAGTTCTTGATTTGCCATGAACAGGCACATTTTAACCACATCTGGTAGTGTCCATAGCAAGAAATTGCACATGACCTGGACTGCAAGAATTTTAAAAAACCCTCAGAAACTAAACTCTTGATGGCTGACGTTCTTCCAGACAACTTCCAGCATCCAAACTTTAGCATGAGTCAAAGTGCAATTCAAAAGTCAGTTTTGATGGGGCCTTTCTTGAAGGTGAAAGAGTTGCACTTGATGTAGATGAACAGGTTGTTTTCTGGGACCTCAGGGCCTCAGGAAGAGCCATGACTACGGTGATTTTCTTTATAGGTACTCTCCTTTTTCTGCTGATTAATTTACTTTTCAGTAAATCCAGAAGATGAATGGAGCACAATAAAAAAAGATAAGTAAAGAAGAAATCAGAGAACAGGATAGTTAAGTCTTATTGAAGTAGAAAAGGAGGAGGAAAATGAAGACTGAAATATTTTCTTCACTGAAATTGGTTTCAGTGCAGTATCTGGGATGGTATTTTTAGGGATACCCCTGAAGTCTACTTCTTAAGTCTGGGTTATGTCCTAAATTCAACTCAGGTGCTTGAACTTCAGTTGTTTTTTCCTCTTGGCTGTATAGGATGGTAGAACCTGTTAGATTTGTGTTTTAGGTGGCTATGATCACTTACTGCATGTGTTAAATAGCCATGTTGACTGGATTAGTGTTTAACTTTAGGAGAAAGGTGATTATCCAGGTGATTGAAGTTAGGCTCAGGATCAGGCTGCTATCCTGGAGTCAGAGTTCCACCCCTCTCCTGGCTCTCTGTTATTTCTTCTTTCCTTTGGCAGGAAAGCACTGAAACAAGAGTATTTTGAGGAGAACAAGGTGAGTACAGATGGGTGTTGCTGGATCTGTCCTTTTCTATGCAAAGGTTTTAAGGAGAGAACAATTTAGAACCAGCACAGTAGCACCAAATATGGTTGAGAGTAGTCCCCTTGAAGTGTTTCTCTGAAATGTGACTGGAAATTGATTGATTATGAGCCAGCTCTGTTTTGGAGAGCCTTCTTTTATGCCATTGTTTGGGTTTGAACTTGTCTGTTCTTTATTTTTGAATCTGACTCAAGCATACACAAGGGTAATCAACTAGCAATGTGGTTTTCTGTTTCAGAGAAAAAAAATAATTCTGTGAACTATGAAAGGAAAAAAGGCTGGTGCATTGCCTTGGGAATAAGCTGTGGTTACAAGGAAGAGGGGTTCTGAGAAAATGGGACATTTCTCTGGCACACAAGAACTAAAAAGTTCATAAGAAGTTTCCTGCAAGACTTTCCTTTGCTAACAAGCTCAGACTGGCAATGAGCAAATCTCTGCAATTTTAGCTTCTTTTATACTTTTAAAAAAATTATTTCACCCTGTTGTCAATCTGAGGAGAACCAATTCAGGAGAGACAAAATCCACAGATCAAAATACCAAACTTAAATGACTATCCACCAGGAGAAGCTTACAGTGGACATGAGTCTTGGAATTTGATTTATCTCTGTGCTCAGGCAGGCTTGCAAATAAAACCCAAGGGCTTTAGTAACTAAACACTAAGAATTCACTAGATGAAAACAAAGCATGTAGTTATTCCTGGAAATAGAGAGTGTTCCCTTTAACCAGAAGAGATGTGAGTTTCAGGTTTTGGCTAAATAAGGCTGTCTAAAAGTGAAGAGCGTTTTAGACCCAGAACCAGCAAACAAAGGGAAGATTTACAGTGAGACCACCACCCAACCAGACTAATTAAATGCAAATAAAGACAGATGTTGCAAAAGAATAAGCTACAAAGATTAGTGATGAGATGACTGCTCAAAGCACTCCTCAAATAGCTCCGACTGACAAATGAGTTGGCGAAAATTAAAAGTCTGTGCACAGACAAGTCTTAATCAGAAGATGCTGTGATTTTGGGGGTTTTTTTTCCTTTCCAGTATTTTGATTTTTAGCTGGCTCCAGAGCTCCAACATCCAGATGCTGGATGTACAGCATCTGTCTTTGCATATATTATTTACTATGCATGGAAAGGTGAAAAAACATTATTTCTTAAGTTCCAGTTATGTCTGGAGAGTCCATCCAAGTCTATTCTGAGTTTTTATAGATGTACAGAGAGGGAGAGAGTAGATCTGTGCCAGAGAGCTTGTTGTAATTACATTCTACCATGTCATCTACAGTGACTTAAAGGAAGTTAAACATCTCAATATTCTGAAAACATAAAGCAGTTAATTACAGCTGATATGGAAATGATACCTAATTACATGAAACCAGTCTTTCCAAGCAGACAGCATCTCTGAAGGCTTTGAAGCACCACTGGGCAGAACACACAGATTTAGGAGAACTTGGGCTGTCTAATCTCATCCTGAGAAAATTTGATCCTATTTTACCTGGGGGCTGGATATCTAGAGGGTTCAGTGATGGGTTTTGTGGCTCACCGGCCATTCCATTCTCTAGGTACTGCTGGAAACACATCTGCAACAAGCCATCCATGCATGGGGAAGGCAAGACACATGTGAGAAGGGTTGAAGAAGTCAGGTGGCATTTTGAGCTCTCACGTGTAATTCCTTCATTGAGCTAAAATCCGGTTGTGCTCCTTGTGCACCCAAAAGTTGTCAGTTCTGTTCCTGTTCCATCACTGCACATGCTTTTTTGCTAGTCTGATTTTCTCTGCATCTTCAGAATTTGTTTACAGACATCCACATTTAACGAGATTAAAAGGAAATACTGAATAATTCATTCAAATGAAGAATTGAACTGCAGTGACCTTTATGTTAATAAAAGTGCCCCTTTCCTCTGTGCAAACACTGTAGCCTTTGCAAAGCAGGGAATTCACTGCATCTGTTGAATTCACAAGTGGCTTTTTTTTTTTTTTTTCCCTTTTTGTTTCTGTTTGTTTTGTTTTAAATAACTGCCTAATAGCTGGAACCAGCATTGTGTTCCTCCTGCTGACTCACTGGTTTGCAAAAGCTCTGCGATGAGTGTGACATCTTTAAACAGCACAGAATATACTGTTTCCTTTCAGCCAGGCGTAATCTGCAACGATTCAACTCCTGCAAAAGGTCCGTGTAGGGGAAAAGTGTCCCAGCTGAACACATCACCCTCCATACCTCCAGCCTCTGTGGCTTGCACTCGACGTGCTGCTGTGCCATTCAAATGTGGCTCACCATGGCAATCCATGAAAGGATCCTGCCTTTCAAAGAGTCGTGCAGTGGACGTGGAATTTGGCTGAGGCAAAAGAGCCCGTGCTCATTAATAGGGATAATTCCAGCCCTTGCCTCTGTTGGGATGTGGAGTGTACTGACACTAACTACAAAGTGCTTATACAGGGGGTGTGATCCACAGGACCTGGACAGGCTGGACAGGTGGGTGTCTGCAAACCTGGTGGAGTTCAGAAAGGCCAAAGAGATCCTGCACCTGGGTTGAGGCAATGCCAAGCAGAGACACAGGCTTGGGGGAGGAGAGAGTGAGAGCAGCCCTGAGGAGAAGGACTTGGGGTGTTGAGAAGCTCAGAATGTCTGGGCAATGTGCACTCACAGCCTGAAAGCTCAGCCACGTCCTGGGCTGCGTCTCAAGTGTGGCCAGCAGGTCTGGGAGGGGATTCTGCCCCTCTGCTCTGCCCTCTGCTCATCGCTCAGTGCTGCTTCCAGCTTTGGAGCCCCCAGCACAGGAAGGACCTGGAGCTGTTGGAGTGAATCCAGAGGAGGTCATGAAGATGCTGGAGCCCATCTGGAGCCAGGCTGGGAGAGCTGGGGGTGCTCACCTGGAGAAGAGAAGGCTCCAGACAGACCTCAGAGCTCCTTCCAGTGCCTAAAAGGGCTGCAGAAGAGCTTGAGCGGGACTTGGGACAAGGCATGGATGACAGGACATGGGGGGAATGGTTTTAAACTAAAAGAGAGCAGGTTTACATTAGATATTAGAAAGATATTCTTTATTGTGAGAGTGGCGGGGCCCTGACACAGGGTGCCCAGAGAAGTTTGGGCTGCCCCTGTATCCCTGGAAGTGTCCAAGGCCGGGTTGGATGGGGCTTTGGAGCAACCTGGGATAGTGGAAAGTGTCCCTGCCCATGGCAAGAGGGTGGAATAAAATAGGCTTTAAGGTCCTTTCCAACAGTCTGAGATTTTACCTAGGGAACCGTTTACAGGGTAGTACATTTTTTTAAGTTATCAAAGAGTGAAAGGCCAAAAATCCACACACTAAAAAAAATCCCTAAATCACTGCCTGGCAAAAAGCACCTAGATCTAAACCTCGTGCAAGGCTAGGTATTCAGGGAGAGCAGAGGCTGATTTTGTGATTTATTTTTTCCTATTTGCTGTCTAATTTAGGAGAAGTCTCCTCTGTGGTCAGCATCAGCTCCATGTCTGGAAAATGAGGACAGTATTGGATCCTTTTTTTTTTTTTTCCACTTAGACCAAGCTCTCTACTAAGGAGGTAATTTCTCATCTGTGCCTCTACAGAACTGAACACAAGAGGGCTTTTCTTCTGGGTGAGTTTTCAAGATACCGCTGCAAAATAAAGGATCTGTGAGTTTTCTTTTGTTTATGTGCAAAACCTTTTTATTTGCTTTTTGGAGACTGTTTGAATGTTTACTTGTAAGAATGTCTGCAGAAAGTTAAGTTGTCAGGAGAATTGGTGAGAATTAATATTCATGAGAACACTCTAATTTCAAACTCCTTTGCGGCCATCTGTAAAAGCTTTTTTTTTATTATTCAAACAATGCTGAGCTTTTTGCAGATAATTTGCCAACAAGGAAAAGAAAAAAGGAAAGAAAATTTTTTTTTTTTAAAATTTCTGAGAGGCAGCTGATGCTGTAGTAGAAAATCATAATTTCTGATGTGTGATTTAAAATCCAACAGTGACAGAAATAACCAGGAAGTATTAATGAGAACACTACTGATGTGCTATCAGAGAGACAAAAATGTGTTTAAACCAACTATTTTGAACAGAGAACAAATTAGTAAAAGTACTACCTGTTTGTGAATAATTAAGGCAAACAAAACATTCTCAATGTAACAAATAACTTGTTTATAGCAGCAATTCTCTTTAATGTTGCTGTGATGCCTTAGTGCTGTTCCACAGCAACCTTCTGCTCATAAGCATAGTTCTTCACTGTGAGAATTTTCTTCTTGTTTTTCATGTGAATCAGGAGTCACACAACTTCAACAGCTTCTCCTTTATTGGTCTTCTTAACTAATATTTGGATTTTTCATCATCACATCAACAGATAATCTCCAAAGTGCTCTGGCTCTGTATTACCACACCTACTTTTTAAGAAAGACTGGTAATCTCTTTTTCAGAGGAAAGAAAGTGTACAGAGGTAATATTTGCCCTTTGCTAAAGGCAAATCTGGAAAATGAGATTATACCCAAATCTCTTCAGTATTGCCATTGACACAAAATAATATTTTCTGTTGATATTCTATTCCTTCTTTACATTAAGTTGGGAGATCAAAGAGAGGGAAAATTAGGAGGATCCTTTTTTTCTTAGATTTTCCCTGTACAAGGTTTTCTCACCATGGCTGGAGAGCTGATTATACACCATGAGTTCTGACCCAGCTGTGAATTTTTTCCTTTTTTTTTTCTTTTCCTAGTCCACAAGTGTTTTTGTTCAAGATTACTAAAACATTTTGTGTGCTGTTAAACTCCACATTATCCTTCAGCAGTGATTTTCCATGAGTTAATTATTCATTGCAGCATGTAGCTGTTTCAAGATCTTTAATTGATTTGTCTTTTTGGTTATGAGGCTGCGTAAGAAATTTTGCTTCCCTGCAGTGCTGTGTGCCTACACCTCAAATTCCTAGGCTGTCACATCTGCTGAAAGTCCTGGGGCCAGATATTTAATTTATCTCTACATTGAGAAGTGGAATCTGCTTTAAAAGTCGTTGGGATCTCTCACTTTTTCTTTAAATGGGGATTTTCCCAGAGCGCCTCGAATCTCTAAGAAATTTCCCCTGAAAACATCCCAGTGGAGTCTGTTCAGGGCATTTCAATTTTTCTGAAATCAGTCCCTGGAAGCCTTGAACAAGCCATAGGTGCAAAGGAGAGAGTTTCCTCCTGGCCCATTGCACCAGGGTGGGAAGAGAGCAGGGACCCACTTCATGGCGCCCAGCCCCACACAGTGGGTGAAATTCAGGGCTCAGGCAGTGAGATTCCAGATTTCCTCCTGCAGCAGCACTGATGAACACTTGAGGGAAGCAATGTCCTTCCAAAGGAGCCATCCCCAGCATTCCAGGGGCCAGGGCCAGCCCTTCCATCAGTGTGGGTGCACCACATCCTTGAGCACTTTTTGGGTGACATAGGTCAATATGACAGCAACAGGGAATGGGTCCACAGGAAAATTCTTTTTTCTCCCTGACAAATAACTTGCAAGAATTCTTTTCTCCTTTCCTTTTCTTTCTCTCTCTTTTTCTTTTTTTTTTTTTTTTTTTTTTTTTTTTTTTTTTTAAGCATCCTGTCCCTCATCTTGAGCTATTATTATAATTTTGAAGACTTCTTCTGAAGTGCAGCCTCTGCTGCAGGCTTTGTCCTGATTCTGACTGATCAGCAGAGGCATGGATCAGGAAAACATAGCATTTATTTGAGGGAGAATAACAGCCCAAGCTCAAAACGAATTTTCTTTCTCCAGATCTTCTCTTTGATACATAACCTAAGTATTTTAATCTGTTTTTTATACCTACCATGATAACTGGGAGTCACAACCAGCTGGGTACTGTGTGGTTTGCGGATGGAGGAACACATGGATTTTAAGCACAGATTTCACAAAGCTCTCAATCCTGAAGGACTTTGTACATATCAAACCTGAACCAAAATCAATAAGGGTACATCTCATCCATGGCTTTATACCATGCCCTGCCTTAGACCCCAATTTGGATGTCACACACAGCAGTGAGTTTGGGCCCAGACTCTGAATTTATGATGAAAAATAAATTTCCCTCCCCACTCGGAACGAAACTGGCTCACACTCTGCAGCTCCTGTCCTCCTGCTCTCTCTCCCTCATCAATTCTCTTTTCCCTTTCACACATCAGCTGCAAACATCTCATTTGGCTGGGATGCTGAAGGCAGGCTCATCTCTGGCAGTTCCAGACTGTTGATTCAATCAGCTCTTACATCAGCACTAACATAAGTAAGTGAAAAAGGCTCTTGAATTTCATCACCTTGCTGAAAAACTGGGATGGATTTCTGGAAGGATTGTTCGATTTGCTTCACTGGGTTTTATAAAGGTTTGTACACAGCATTTAAACTATTATTATTTACTTCTAACAAGCTATTTATGTCCTACTCTCAACTGCCTAATCAATACTGCTCTCCCATCTGTTCCGAGATCCCAACATCAGCAAATTTCAGTTCTCTGCTGAGTGAGTAAAAAAGAAGGAATAATTTAAACACAGTGAGTGAATGAACGAAAAAGAGCCTGAGAGAGACTGAGGTGAACTAAATCTCCATGTCCAAAGTTGGCCAGACATGCAGGAATCCAAGTCCTCAACTCCCTGAGGACATTGCTGAGAGCACTGAAGGAAGATGCCAGGATTCAGAGTACATAAAAATGGTTTCTTTCCCTCACAGGGAGAATATTTTGATACTCATTAAAGCTACTTGAATAAATTTTATTTCAAATTAAATTGCTGAGGCTTCTGGATTTTTCTTTACTTCATTCTGGAACAGACCCAGAGGCTTCACCCAGGCATTTCCAAGGGCACTGCTGGCACAAAACAACTTCTGAAATGATTCTGGAGAGATGAAATCCTCCCTTTGTGAGCTGAAAGGTGAGAGAAGGATGAACATCTGCACATGCAGAGGGGTGCAGAAGAGCAGAGGGTTGATCCAAAGGAAAGAGGTCTCAGCCCATTGCTGCCCTGCCATTGACAAGGACACAGGAGATACCTGGAATCTTTTACAGAGGTGTAAATAATAACACTGGATCTTTTTGGATGAGGTCACTCCAGCGTGAGGTAATTTCTCCTTATTTGGAGATGGCAGGTCTACGAAGAGACGGACAGGGCAATATCTTCAGCCTATTGGCACTATAACCAGGCTATCACAGAGATCACACCTGGGTTTACTTCACAGCAGTTTTGGTGCTTGTTATCAAGGTAATAAACACTTAGCTCTCCAGGGGCAGGCTATAAGAGGGTTATAAGTTTCTCTGACAGTAATAATTAGTCCTTAGTGACTGTAGAGGGAGCTGAGACTGTGCTTAGTCAGGTACAAACACCTACACTATACACACTCTAGTACAGGTATAAATCACAGACCTGATTTCTACAGCACTTTAGTGTTATATGGGCTGCAAATGTGTCACAGGCACAATATTGGCTTAGTCCTGATGTTGGTCTTACAGGCAGCTGGAGAGTGTTTCATTGGACTTGTTTATGGATCATTTTGGGATGAGATCAACCTTCCTCTCCATGTGCCTCTGTTGATGGTGTAGGAAAAGCCCTTGTCTTGTTGAGCTGGACCCTTGGAGTACCTGGCAGTGTTGGATTAATGGCTGGAATCCATGGCATTAGTGGGTTTTTTCAATCTAAATAATCAATCCTATGATTCCATGATCCCTATAGCTAAAGTCAGATGAGGAAAACAAGGCTTATCCTATCATGGAAAATAGATTCCAAACTTAAAATCCGACTCAGGTGTACAGACTGTGGAGAAAAGGGATCCTTAAATTAAGCAAGGTTTATGTCGTTTGCAGAGCCATACTCAAATAAAACCACTTTCCAGACCTCTCTTCTGTAGCAGCAGAAGAAGCTCAAGGTTACTCCAAAATCTCAAATCAAATGAAAGGCAGATGTTTGGGGCTGATTCCTTGGTGTAAATCAGACTTTGTGCCAGGGACACTGAGCAACACCTCTAGTAAGTCATGGTGGAAAGCTGCCTCCACTGGGGTGCTGAGTTACTTCTTCTGAAAATGGAGAGCTTGGTCATAATTTCACCACTCTTCAGTGTCAGTGTTTGGCTGAGCACTTATGGTGAGGAAGAAATGTGCATTTCAGAGAGTGACTCCACAGCGACCAGTCTTTATTACTTCTTTATACCAAGAAAAAAAATGCACATTTTCTCCTGCAGTGGCCCTTTGCGGCCCCAGCCTTGAGTTTTCCTTGTCACCTTCTCAGCCACGTCTAGACTTAAAATTTTGGAAGGCTTTGGAAGCACAAGATCCTAATCTCGCACATGCTCCTGTGCTGATAAAGAACCACATCACAGTTCCCCAGAGCTCCACTGGAGGGGACCTTCTATTTGGAACATGGGAAGTGCTGCAAGGTGGTTGCTGCTGCTAAAAGCAGTGGCTTGAGCTGTTACAGCTGTTTCTCTTCAGTGGTTATTCCACATAAGTCTGTGAAAGCCTTGCTGATTCTCAACAAGGTATTTAATTGAAATATTAGGACACTTGGTCCACATTTCAGAAGGTCCAAGCCCTGCTTTTTCGCTGTTTTTCAGCCAAAGCTGCTGTGGTCTTTTGTGGAGGCTTTCTATTTATTCCTTTCTTTTTAGTACACCCAAAGATAAAGAAACGAGTCTGTGATCTGGTGTAGAGACAGCTCAGCACAAAGGAAGAACTAACATTCCTCTTCCCATCTGAATTCCAGCGTCTCTGGATCTCCTGAAGAACCAAACCACATTATTAAGCTTTAACATCTTTACGAGAAAGGTCGCTCGATGTCACTGCTGACCTCTGCCTCACTACCTCAAAAATGCCACTGTGCCCAGGGATTTATTATCCCTATGATGATTGTGTGCTCCATTTCCCCAGTTTTGTCAGGTTTTTTCCTTCCTTTCATTCTGCCCAGAATGCCCAGAACTGAGCTGATTTGCTGGGTGGATTATTGTTCCTTTGCAATGAGCGTTGCTATTTTGTCCCTTTTTCTCCACTGCTTTGGCCCCATGACATTTTTTGGGCAGGAAAAGGGGAGGCAATGAGAGGTTATATCTTGAACAATTTCACCCTGGTGGAAAATACCAATAACTTAAAATAAATATGCTCACTGAGATATCACATTATCCTGCTGAGCTCATGTACAGCAGAGATAAAATGGCTTTTTTAGAACTGATTTTTCTTTTTCCACCAGCTGAATGGAATATGAAAATACACAATTTAAAGTAACTGTTAGAAAAAAGGTTACACATGATGCTATCAACAGAAGGGAGCTGAAAATTAAATGGAAATGATTACCGAAGAACTCATTTCCTTTGCTACTGGGAGGCTAACAACAATAATAAAATAGAATTTAGAAGTGAAAGCTGAGATTCTTCCTTTGATGTCTGAATATTTTCAGTTTATGTTCCTTTAAAATAAAAGACCACATCATAAATTAAATGTAATACTTAATTTTTATTTTCTCTCCACTGAAGCAGCATGTTTTCCTCTAGGTGATTATTAAAATAATGATTCACCTCCCCAGCTGCTGTGCACTGGCAGGTTTTTGTTTAGGCAGAGAAGCAGCATGAGTTGGGTGATGGCTGGGACCCAGACAGGCAGAATCCAGCTGACTCTTGGAACAGAGATTAAGAGTTGTTGTTTGTTTGTTTGTTTTTAAATTCAACATGTGAAAATGCAGAATGAGAAAGAGCTGATGCCTTCGAGCTTAATCATAGCTGAGCATCTCCTCTGATGTATCTCCTGTGATTGAATCACAGAATGGTTTGGATTGGGAAGGACCTTAAAACCCATTTCATTCCACCCCTGCCATGGGCAGGAACACCTTCCACTATCCCAGGTTGCTCCAAGCCCTGTCCAACCTGGCCTGGGACACTTCCAGGGATCCAGGGGCAGCCACAGCTTCTCTGGGCACCCTGTGCCAGGGCCTCACCCTTATTTGAGAGAAAACAAAACAAAACAAAGAACCAAAAACAAACAAAAAAACCCCAAACAAAACCAACCAACCAACCAAAACCGCAAAAACACACACACACACAAAAAAAAAAACAAACAAAAAAAACCAAAAAAAAAAAAAACACCACCAAAAAAAACCAACACCTGATTCAACCTACCTTCTTCTACCTTAAAAGTGTTTCTCTTCAAAAGCAAGGACAGTTCTCAAAACATCATAACTACTGAGCTTGGTGTCTCTCTCATTATCACTGCTTTAGTATGGGAGAAGGGAACATGCTTGTCAGTGAAAATGGGAATGCAGTGCCCTCTGTTCCTCCTTAATGAGGAACATCCTCAGGAGGATTTTCTTCATGAAGTTTCTTTAGCAACTGCAGAAAACATGTTGATAATTAATTTTTGATGCTTTCTCTTACAAGACTTGACTGAGTGCAGGTGCCGCCTGCTGGAGGCTGAACTCCAGGCATGATTCCACTGCTTACAGAGAGGTGTCCATGGCTGCTGGGGGTATTTCGGGGAAATAGGGCTGTGGGATAAGTCACAGGTTGTAGGACAGACCCATATTTAGCAAAAGTCCTCCAGGATAACCCAAGGTGTCTCAGAAATATTACCTGACTAAAAGCAAGCAGTTAAACTGCATTCCTCTGCTACAGACAGCCTAATTAAAATACTTGAATTGGGAGCTGAATCCAGATTCAAAGCAGAAATATTTGGATTTCTAGGGGAGATGTCTGGAACATCCATGTCCCAGATGTCTGATCTGGGAAGCCAGATCAGAGCCATTCTGGTCTTAGGCTGTCACATCCTCTGGAATCTCCAGAAGTTCTGTGCTTTGGCTTCAAAAGCAACTCTAGGATGGTACTGATGGCTTTGAAGGAAAACAGCAGAGCTCTAATTGAAGCCAATGGATGAAGGGGAGTGTTATTTATGTAACATTACACCAACCTGTATCCCTCTTTTCTGACCTTACTTGCCTTTTCTATGCTTATTTCACCTTCCACAACTGGATGCTTTCTTTTCTTTTGTTTCACATTTTATCTATGTTTCAATTCTGTCTTTGTGTACATAAACATTGAGGTGATGTAGAAGATAAAGGACTCCAAAGTGCCTGTTATCAACAGCGGAATGGACCCTCTACAGTGGGTACAGTCACAGGGCTGCAGCCAGTGCCAGTTACAGAAGAGCCAAAAATACACTTATTTCCTGTATTTCACCTGCTCTGCTGGTGCTGTGATGTGCCAGAGATAAAATTTCTGTGTAAGCAAGGAAGGTAGAAAAGCTTCCTGAGCTCTGCACTGACACCTCCGCTGCCTGCACACCACAAGACACACTTTGAGTCACACACTGATGATGAGCTGGTGGCTGCAGCTGATGTGGCATCCCTGGAGCGAGGGAGCAGGTCAGGTTCCAGCTGGGATCTCTCATGTGGAGTTTTGATATCTGAGGTACAAATATAATTACAAAGGGAGGAGCATTTGCACTGCCAGGACCCACTTTTTGGAGTTGTCTTGTCAGACAGGGACTTTTCGTGACACCTCTGTACTGCAGGACTGTCTTGTAACAACTGGGCAAAGTTGCCTTTCTTTTCAGCACAGACTGTAAGGAGCATGGTGAGGTGCAGGACAGAGCTTGGTTTTCCTCTTCTGAACGCTGAGGAGCTGTGACACCAACTCAGCTCCTCTTGGGAGTCTTTGCAGGAGTGCTGAAATCAGGCCTTGTCATTTACAGGTGACTCCCACTCATCCTGATTTGGTGGATGCCAACAAGTAGGAATTCATACACTCATCAAGTGAGGCAGCAAGACTGAGGAAGGAACACTTGGGTGCTGGAGACTCCCAAATCTTGAGTTGAAGCAGGTGGTGCTGGAGGTCAGACCCTGATGTTTGCTGGTCCTGCAGTAGTGCTGTGATCTCACACGGCTCCAGAACAGGATTGAGCCTTTGGCAAATGAATAACCAAACCTGTCAAGCCCCATCTACTATACCATAAAATGAGCAGTTTACGGAGGAGGGGAGAGAAAGAAAGAGAAATAAGATGAGAATGGAGGTTCCAGGTTCAGCTAAGGCAAAGGAGCATCTCTGTGGGTACCTGGGCTCCTGCTCATTTCTGTGTGGGTGTTTGGCTCTCAGCCCTCCCTGGCTGTTATCTCTCAATCACTGTCACCACAGGAAAGCGTTTGCTGCTTCCCACGTCACTCTTCACACTGCACAGGCACAGCTGGGACACACAGTGAGCACGTTTGTGGTGGCTCATACCCACCTTTCCCCATCTCCCTGCCCCCATCTCAATGGGTTGGTTGGGTTTTCAAGCTGAAGGTGCCTTGCAGAGAGAAGCAGGTGGTGCTTCTTGTGGTTTGCATCAAAAGCTTCACACAAATCTTAATGCTGTGCCTGCTCTAGCAGTTACTCAACGAGTTCCTTCACAAGTCATGCTTACTTGTGGTTCTGTGGGACCACAGTTGGAGTGCAGAGAGCCTTCCTGCTGATCAGAGAGGTGTTAAAACCTGTTTCTCTTCAGTGACTTAATCACAAAAGGTGAACCAGCACCCTCCTTCCTTAGTCTCTGCTCTTGGGTTGTCCCTGCATTGGTGTCAAGACCAAACTGCTGTGCCACTGCAGAGAACATCCCTGACAGTCCTTCAGGGATACTGCCAGTCTTCAAACACTTAGAAGTGCAGTCTCTAGTCTGGATCAGGCTGGTCAGACTCTGTCAGAGTCATGGACACACTCAGGCCCTCACAGGACTTGGCTGACCCAGCCTCATTCAGGTGTCAAAGGAAGATGTCATAAGTCAGTCTCTATTAACAATGACCTCTGCACATCTCCTCTGCAACCCCTCTGAGATACCAGACACATTCAGAGCTGAAAAAGGAACATTTCACTCTCTTCCTGGATACCTTTGAACAGCACCAAAGCCTTGGTTTAGATACTGCCTTGTGGAGTAGTTACAGTTGTTCAAGTGCTTGCTGCTGCTGTGTATTTATGGGTTGGAATTCCCCTGGGGAATGTTCCCCACACAGCACAGAGCCATTTTAATGGCTTTTCTAAGCACCTCTGTTCTTTGTCCCTATTTAATCACTTTAATTCCCATTTCCCAATTATACACAACATTTTATTAAACTGTACAAACAGCACTGGCATTTAAAAAATTAATGTTAACCGTTGTAATTAAACATGATGACCAGCTCCACAAACTGCGAGCACAAATTCCCCCTCCTGCATTTTATACAGCACAAACAAGATTTCATCAGAGTCACAGGACTGAAACCTTTCTGAGGGTGTTCTGCCCTTCTTGTTGACTTCAGGCACTTCAGCCTTTGCTCCTGCTGGATTCTGTGCCTGCAGTCACTGCCAGTGATATCCCAGCACTGCCTGCAAGGCTGCATTCATCCTGTTGGGAGGTCCTAATTGACAGCCTGGACCAGCAGAACCAGGAAGGCACCTCTGAAGGGAAGCTGATTTTGAGATAATTTACCCTCTAGAGCTTTTCTTCTCCATGGACTGGAGGTTGATGTAACAAAGCTCCAAATGTATATTCTTCAGATAGATCCCAACACCAACTTGAGTGACTGCCTAAGCCTAAGTTGTTACAAAATCTTCTTTTTAAGCTCTGGCTTGATTTTGACCCAGCTTTCCACAGGTGTCTCAGTGACAAGCAGTAACTGGGTGGTTTCACAAAACTGCAACCTCAGAAAACAGTGCACCTTTATTTAAAAGGATCCCATGGTGAAAGGATCACAGAAAATATTCCTGTTTTTTTTAAATCCACCAACCCACCTACATTCCCACAGACTGCAAAGGGATAGAACACACAGCAAAATGTCACAAGGTGGAGATAAAGGCCACCCTCACCTGATGTGCCTCCTGCCCTGTGACCATCCTGTGCAGCTCATTGACCTGTGCCAAAGAGCTGGGACATCATTTAGAGAAATAGAAAATAAATCAGCCTTTGCAGGACCAGTTAGTACCTTTCAAGTGAAATCCCCCAATTCTGTGACTTGGAAGGCCACTTTTACAATTCTTAAACAATCATTTGAGGAAACATGTTGCATTTTTCTCATGTGGTTTTAGACTAAAACATCAGAAAACCCCATCGAGATCTTGCCCTGAGTCAGGTGTGTGAGAAGACACTTGAAGCTTTAGAACAGGGTTCTCGAAGCATTCTACAACTTCCCATCCTTGCTGCTCAGACACTAAGCGTAAACCTGGTTTTCTGTACTGATCTTGGCACTTCCTTTGGTAGCAATCCACTGAGGTGTGCAGATGGCAGAATTGGCACCTGAAAAAAGTCTCTTTGTCCCATGGAGAAAAATTGAGCCCTAGCACCCGTGAACAGCATTTTTAAAGGGTGTAGGGAGCAAATCTCTTCTTCAAATCTCTGCACACTTTTGCAATGCTGCACATGTGCAAGTGGAGGTTACCAAAGCATCCAACCTGAGTCTTCTCTGATACCCTCAGGTCCTGAGCCAACCACTTTTCCTTCAGAAGGTGGGTCTGGGTCAGAGTAACAGAAATGGGCACTGACATCACCAGAAGCTCAAATATACTTATTTTTCCCTACAGAGAAACCTGTTGGCTGTGTGTACCAGTAGTGGGGAACAGGTTTTGGCACCTCCTCGTTTTCAGATGCTCTCAACATTGGAAAGAGAAAGAAGAGAGACCAAAACATACCACAAAGAAACTTTATCATCAATGAAGAGTGGGCTGGCATCTGCTATGGACTGGAATAAGTCAGAAGCCTCCAGGCATGGTACAAGCTTTCACTGAGTTGCTTTCTTTCTGGAGGGTTCTTGACAAAAATAACCATGCACAGTCTTCAGTTGACAAAGTGCTACTCAAATCATTACAGAGAATTCCTTCAGTAAGGTAGGTCTCAGGAAAATATTTTCTCCATTTTAGGGTTCACAAAAGAGAAGTTGCTGAACATATTTTGGTCCATGCTGTTAATCAGTGCTCTGTCAGCACAGGACAGTCTGGGTTTTTCATTTAGGAATTCCTTGTCGAAGTTGCTACAGTCACTCGGAGATTTCTTCAAGAAAAGGAAAAAAAAAAAAAGTCAAACCACTAACAGTCAGATCTTCATTACCATGGTACTGATCCTATCAGGCTGCTTCCTATGGGCTCTGCTCAACCTTTAGTTGGGAGCCAGTAAATATAAATATTATAAAGGAGACACTGAGCCTGTGATCCAGGAATTCTGCCAGGCAAGGATGTTACAGCTTTGTAACATGGCAGACTGAACTCACCAATTGTATAACAGTTGTGGAAGACTGTAAAATGAAAGTATGGTGTGCTTGTCAAATTAAGTTCTATTATTATTATTAATAGAACTGTAAGAATTTAATGAGACTGTTATTAATAGTCAGAATTATTCTGATTTAGCCAAACACCTGGTTCCTGTTTTACCTTCTGCAGTGCAATGAAAGGTAATAATTTCAGAATGGGCTGCAGTTACGTGGTGAAGGGAAGGTGTTACCCTGCTGCAGTAACTGAGAAAGACATGAGTAATTTATGGTGTGGGTGTGCCAGACCCAGGCCTGCAGTCACCACAAAGCAGTACTGTGAGGATCAGGTCACGCAACCAGTAGTAATGCACAGTTTAGAAGACCTGAGATTGGTGGAACTGAAAGAAGATCTATCCTTACCACTCTTGGTTTGAAAGGAGGCTCCATCCTTCTCTCTTCCAAAGCTTCCCAGTTGATTTCCCGGAAAAAGGCGTGCTGGCGGATGTTCCCTCTCGCTCCCAGTCTCCTCTCAGGCTCTCTTACAAAAAGCTGGAATGTTGATTCCATAGGTTAAATTCTCTGATGATAATACAGGCGCAAAGCAGGGTGGAATGTGTAATTAGCCAGAGTTGGCGCAATGAGAAGAGGCCATAATGGAGAGAATGTTGGGATTTTTTTTTCCTAAACAAGGAAGTTTACTGATTGGTATAAAGATGATTGCAACCTCTAATCCTGACAGATGTACAGGCTGTTTGGGCAGAAAGATGGCAGCATGTACCCCAAAAAGAGATGTTCAACATCTCAGTCTGATGTAATCCTCAATTTGAAGTATTTTTTTGAGGAGTTAATGACACTTGTGCCTTAGGGACTGCTCTGCAAAGAAACCGATCTCTCCGAGGAGCCACCATCACAAATCAGGAGAAGGAAGACACACAAATCTCCTTATGGGAGAGGTGTGGTTTTATGCCCACAGGACGAACAGTGTCTAAACTAAATCTGTTCCTCTCTACAACTGAAGCTGAAGAGAAACAAATTGAAGACAACAATTCTGGCAGAAAGACCTCCATTTGATGGGTGGTGATCCTTACCTTCACCAAAATGTCCTTTGCATCCTTGTCCAGCCAGCGAGGGTAGAAGGGGTTATCCATACGGATGGACTGGAAAAGCTCCTCTTCATCTTGGCCATGGAAAGGGGATTGGCCAATGAGCATCTCATACAGGAGGACACCAAAGGACCACCAGTCAACAGAGGTGTTGTACTTCTGCCCCAGCAGTATCTGCCCAGGAAGAGGAGCCACAGAAACAGAAGTTAAATGTTTGACATGAGTTTTTCAACTTCAGGAGGGTGACCAGACCTTGCAACAGCTGCTCTGCAGATTGGGCTATCAGGGGTGCTTCTCTTGCCTGAAGCAGGAGCCAGAAATCTGCCAGTGGTGCAGGGCCTGTGGCTCCTGCAGCAACGAGGCACAGCCACACCTGAGTGCCAAAACAGTCCCATGTAACTCTTAAGTTACTTGAACAAGTCCTTGGCTACCACGGAGATCACAAATAGAAAAGATGAGACAAGTCATTTCAGCCTGCTCTCCAAGGGTTCAAATCAGGCTTGAAGTCCAAGAGGACAAATTAGTATTTTGGGATTGATTCCAGTGATCCAAGCTGAGTTTTAGAATTACAAATGTGGCAGCATAAAGGTACTTTAGGACTATCAGTCACTTAAAATGGTGTGACTATCCCAGCAAAATCTTCCCCAGGAAAAACATGAAAGGGGTTGCTGCTCTGTCCTCTTGAGACCAACTGGATTTTAGATGGAGGAATGGGAATTTGTCCTCAGTCAGTCCCTTGGTTTGTGCATTTCAGTGTTACTTACAAAGTGACATCCAGCTGGAGTGACACCCTCCCCAGGGTCCAAAGGACCATCATCACGTTCTCAAACTTCCTCTCTGGAGAGGCAAGATTGACCTCAGCTGTTGAGGAGATATCTAGAGCTGAACCAGTTATCACTATCTCCTTTTACAGCTAAGGAAGGGAATTTGCCCAATTTTAAATATCCAGATAAATATCTACCTGCTGTAAAATACAATTCCTGTTTGTCTCCTTTGGTTCTCAAAGAACCACACATAGATTTTTACATTGCAGATATCTAAAGGTTCACATGATGACTGTGGTGTGTAGGATTCTCATTGAAATTTTAGAGCTGTAAAGGGGAAAATTTAATTTTGAGGCACAATCTTTACTCTCAAATCTACATCTTGGTTGCAATGGGATGCTCTATACTACATCTCTCTCCAAAAGAGGAGATGCCAAAAGGACAAAAAAGAGATTTGAATATATGATATAATGTATATGAGTTCCACTCAGAGCCAGAAAAAAAAATAAATCAGCAAGACCTCTTAATTTTTTTTGACCACTTACAAATGAAATCATCCCTCTGAAAAAACCTGTCCCTCTGAAAAGAGAAATTATTTTTATAAGGTTTTATCTTTTAAAGTCCAAAGTATCTGGAAATTGAAATGGAAGTGTTTTATGACAGTCAGAAAGAAAAAACTTTATTTTGTTTGAAATTATGCAGGAAAAAAAAATAAACTCAGCAATTTAATTGCAGGCTGTCTTTTTTTTTTTTTTTTTTTCCCCAGGTATTTTTTGAAATGAAAAGAAATTGCTTATCTACTGACCAAACCCCCCCTTATTTGCATGGCTGTGGCCAAGATGCTGGGTCTGTAACAAATTACAGTGGTAGCAGCTGCAGTGAAATACTGACAGAGTCCAGTGCTTCTGCCTGTGGCAGGAGAGATGATCCATAAACTCTAGAAGTGCTTTCAATTTAGAGCTAAAATGTTTTATATGCACTCGTTGAACCCCTAAAATAAACATAGTGCAGAAATAAAACTCTGAGCTATTTCAGTTGTTCTCTTTTCTGTAAAATAAAATCACAGATAATGGATCAACACTTGGCTATCTTTTTTTTTTTTTAGGAGCAAAAAATAGCTTTTTTCTTTTTCATAAATAAAAAGCATACTGAAGTGGAATAAAAGACAATTGCAGCTTGATTGCAGAGCACACTTAGACCCATTCTTAGACAACAGAAATCCAATTGATTCGAAGAGACCCTTGAGCCAGCAGTGGTGTAACCTCAGCCAGAATCAAGCCCTGAGTGCACAGTGAAGGACCAATGAATTATAGTACAGGGAAAAAAAAAATCCCTAAAGGCTTTGACAGCTCTTTGGAAAGTACCAATATCCATCATGAAAACACTAAAATTACGAAATGGGTTCTTGAAAGGTAAATAAATGGATTTCAGATCGATGTCAGACATGATGCATGGATGACTTGTAGGTTTTTCTCTGAGCTAAAAAATATTTTCTTTGGTCACCTAATTAGGCAAAGCCTCTCCATAGTAAGATCTATCATGGTGTGAAGTCATCAGGTTAAGGAAACTTTCTCTTTTCTGGATGGATTTAGTTCAAAACAACTAAATTTTCTAGGGGAAAAAAAACCAAAACAAAAAGCAACAAGTTTCTGTCTGGTTAAAAATTGAAAGAAATAAGGGAAAGGGTACTGTCAGCGTTCCTCATGCTGTGTCTATTCCTCAGTTACAGAACTTCTTGGGGTTCTTTCTGCCATGGCCCAAAAAGTAATTTCCATTAAGAATTCTTCTTCTTGGTTTAAACCAAGCTCCACTTGCACCAAAAAATTAATTAGCCACAAAAATAAACAATGCCAAACAGCAACACAGGCTCTGAGCCATGCTGAAATCCAGTTTCTGGCCTGGAACTGCTCCAAACAAGGTTATTACTCTTTGCAACCTCCACCACTGCACAACAGTCGCATCTTAAGGCTTTTCCTGTCCCACAGCACTTGCTGACCCCCCCAGTGCCCCACACCTACCTCAGGGGCAATATAGTCAGGAGTCCCACAGAAAGTGCTTGTCTTTGCATCTCCAAACATGTTCTCCTTGCACATCCCAAAGTCAGCAATTTTGATGTGCCCCTCATTGTCCAGGAGGACATTATCCAGCTTCAAGTCTCTGAGGAGGAAAAGAAGAAAACCCCATTCTTCAAAGTGTAAAGCACACAAGTTATTTTAGCAGTTACATTCATTACACTTGTTCCCTGCCTCTGTGTAGTGCCCAGATGCTGGAAATACAAAGGAAGGCTGAGGGATAAATGAGGAACTGCTCTCTTGGGCTTCAGCATCCCTCTTCTGCATTTCTCTTGTCTCAGCACTGATTTATCTGCTGGAGAAGACACAGAGTCATGGAATCACAGAATGATTTGACCTGGAAGGGACCTTAAAGACCACCCAGTTACAATCCCCTGCCATGGGTAGGGACACCACCACTAGACCAGGTTGCTCCAAGCCACATCCAGCCTGGCCTTGAACACTTCCAGAGACCACATCACCCAAGACATCTAAAAGCTGTTTCCTTCAAGGATGCGGAATAGAGAAGCTAAGAAGGGCTTTGTGCCAGCTGGTGCTTCTGTCCTAACACAGCCTGGAGAAACAGAGCAGGTAATTCTCACTCTCTCATTCCCTGGGGATCTCACTATTCTCTCTGAAGCTGCTGCCAGATCTCCCTGGTAGTGCAGTCTCTACAAATGTCACAAGAGGCAAGGACCCACAAGCCCTGCAGAGAGTCAGAGTCATCCCAGGCATCAGCAGAGCTCCCATCATTGCTGGGCTGCACCATCTGAACCCTGGGATTTACAAAGCCTTTCACACTCAGCTGCCAGGCTGTTATCTGAGTTTTCAGGCTCTGAGCTACTCTGGGAAGCAAAGATCCCAGAGAGATGAAGAAAACAGAAATGCACAGAGAAGGAAATAAAATGAGCTGATGAATCATGACCATTGGTGGAGAACAAAGAGGTCCTCTAGTGGGAACTAATTCTGAAAGGAGAGAAAAGCTTGTAAAGAAGAAAATAAAGGCAGAAAGAAAGGAAGGCTGGCAAGGTTTCTATGTTAATTTTCTTTAATCTTACCTAAAGGTTTTGTTTTTATTTGAAATAATGACCCAGGTAAAATGTTTGGATCAGTGATGCTGCATTTAACTGAGGATGTGGGTAGAATTTGGGTCACCTGGTCCATGAGCATACACATTCCTGCACTGTCTGGTTCATGCTATCAATCACTGCTCCTTCTCAGGGCACCCAAAGCACTCAGACACATTTGCTTACAGTTGAGAGTGTAGCTGGTTTTTTTCACACTAATTCACAGCCTACACATATTTTGGCCAAAAGGCCAAGTTGGATGGGGCCTGATCCAGTGGACAGCATCCCTGTCCATGGCAAGGGGGCTGGAACTAGGTGATCTTTAAGGTTCCTTCCAACCCAAATCCCTCTGTGAATCTGTGATTTTCCACACCTCAGGCAAGAGGTCTAACCACGATGCTACTGCACGGACACCCTCCCACTGACAATTGCTTTACAATGTGGGAGGTTTCTTTTCGGAGATGTTCCTCAAAGAAGGCAATTTCTAATCCTTGATGTTCCTGGGATGATGGCCTGAAATTGCAGGGAAGACGATTCTTCAGCCTCCCTTTGTGCAAAGCTCCTTGTCCTGCTTGGGCCAGGTCCTCATCAGGGTGGGGGACACTGGTGTTTACACACTAAATCGTTGTCATGGGGACATTGTTCGCTGCCGTAAGAATATGGCCCAAGACAAAATGGGAGCCATCAATCAAAGAGAAATACAGAGAAAACTGAGACATTTGCCTTCCAAGTGGCAGACACTCATGTCGTCACAATTTCCAGCTGGAATGACTTATTTTAGTTGCAACGTTGAGATCAATCTCGGGCTGCCAGCACTGCTTTTATTCATCCGGTAGAACGAAGCAAAACAAAAAACCCATCACCTACAGTTTGCTTTCATTATTTTGATGAGTCTCAAACTCATTGGCTCCAGGGACTAGAGTTTCTGCCAAAAAATGCCTTGGCTCATTTGTTAAAGTTTAAGCCAATGTTTCCAAACTTGGGTGCATGAGGCAGAACAGCTGGATTCATTATTCTTATGACATCGCAAGAGACGTAGTTTCAAAAATTATTTCTGTTCACTTTCCTACATGCTTAGTTTGCTCTGACAGAGATACTGATGACTCTGTGTTCTCAGCTGACCTCGTTGTCATTGTCTTCAGTGAAAAAGGGAAGAGAGTAGGACTGGTTAAACCT
The DNA here is from genome assembly GCF_009819655.1 of Sylvia atricapilla. NCBI lineage: Eukaryota > Metazoa > Chordata > Aves > Passeriformes > Sylviidae > Sylvia > Sylvia atricapilla. Next base: position 20,196,117 of record NC_089144.1, on the reverse strand, counting down.
TTTCTCTCAACGTTTAATACCGAAAGCAATATCACGAACTCCTGGGAATGAGATATTTCCTTCTATCCACATGCTACCCAGTGCCCAGATGTCCCAGTTTCTCCCCAGTTCCCAAGGCTCCAGATTAAACACCTCTCTTCTTTGAGGAGGAAATGGGTCTCAAACCCCAACACAGCACTGGCACAGTGATTCCAAGTAAAAATGTGAATTATAAATAAAATGTCAGCATTAGCAGTCCTGCCATAAAAGTCACCATGTCCTGCAGACACTTTATACTGGATTTTCTGAGAAGGTTGACTAAAATTAACAGACAAGGCCAAGTGATTTGGGCACTTCAGAAAATATTTCCTTTCAATGATGGAGAATAATAATTAGAGCCAGAAAAGTTGCTGAAGCCCCAGAGATCATCTTAGCTTAATGCCACTGATATCGATCTCATGTTTATGCAATCACCATCAGCGGTCAATAAAGACTATAAATGGCTCCCACATGAGTACTAATAAGAATCAAAGCTCGTGTTTTAAAGGGAGAATGGATTGTGAGCAAGTCATCCACTTTCAGCATTTGCTCTAATGTTCACACTACATGACAAACACTGAAATAAGCTCATTTTGGATTCAGCAAACATCGTTGCTGTAGGGAGCTTTCTCATTTATTTGTGACAAGTTATTTGTTTTCTGCTTTTAAAGAAGGCTGCAATTTAGTAACTGAATTTTGCCATGAAGCTGAGCTTAACCAGAGCTCCCCAGAAATTCAACTCCTCTATTGGCCATGGGAAATCAGACTGTGGCCTAATTTCTGGTAGAACTGGGCACTTCCCATACCCATTTTAACACAGACTTGACGAACATAAAAATGCCCTCTGCTTTCTGCTTACCACAAGAAGAGCTTAACAGACAACTCAAATTCATGATGGTGAGATGAATCCCATCTCCCCATTGTGCACAAAATTAATCCGAAATTAAGATGCATCACTGTCTCCCTGCTTTTGTTACTTGAGTTGAGCTTGTCACCAGTGTCCCAAGGTAACCAGCACAACACATGTACCAAATTTCTTGTGTCTGATGACCTTAATACACCTTGATTTGTTGAAAGCTTAAACAAGGTGCCTACACTGGGCGCTGTGTGAATGACTCAGTGTAAATGCACCCAAGGGTTTGTTTTAATGTTATCTGAAATAGGACAGGGTTCTGAAAGAAGGATCAAAACTGCCTTTTCTACACTCTCTCTTCAAAATAAAATACCCAAACTCTGTAAAATGGAAATCTGCAGAGAAATGCAGGGCCAGTAAGTACAGCCAAGAAACAACCTCTCTGTTGCCATTGGTGCTTGCAGGGAAAAGCAGAAAAGGTTTAGCATTTGGCATATTAATTACACTAAAGAGTAAAATTACCTGTATATTATGCCCTTGGAATGGAGGAACTGGAGCCCACAAATGATTTCAGCAGCATAAAACCTAAATGACAGAAGGCACAGATTAGAACAGGAGCTTCCCAAAGGCTTTTTCAACTAGAATCCAAAAAGATGGAAACTTTTTCTCCACAAGAGCCAATGTTTCATTAGGCTCCCAGAAGGTTTGGAGTGTCTCCAGAAGGCTTGGGGTGACTGTGTTTTACTGATGGGTGATGTGAGATTCCCAAAATCAGGTGGGAATCTGGGATGGGGAGCACAGACAGACTCCCAGCCTTGCCAAACTGCCCTCTTCCCTGCTCAGATTTATGACCTGCCTTTAAAAGAGTCCTGGAATTCTGGAATTACTTAGGCTGGAAAACCCATCTAGCACCAAGTCCAACCATTAACTCAGCACTGCCAAAATCATTAAATCATGCCCCCAGGTGCCACATCCACATTTCTTGAACACTTATAGGGACAGTGATACCACCACTTCCCTGTTCCAATGACTGACCACACGTTCAGTGAAGAATATTTTTTTCTGATTTTGAAAGCTTATCCATAGTATGGACTATCCAGCAGGTTGGTGGCCTTTCTCTGGAGCTTTCTTGAGCTTGAATGTGTTGTTCTCAGCACATTTTTACCCAAAGGACACCACCACATCTTGCTGCAAAGATGCAGCATCAATGTGAAGAATGAAAGTGCTGTCCCAGAAGGGAATGAAACCAGAGGATCATATTCCCCTCCAGTGTGGCACAGCTCTGCTCCCTCAGCCTTCAATGCATTGGCTCTTAATTCTGGGCATTCAAATGCATTTGGAAAAAATCATCAGACACTGATTTAAATGATGGTGTGGAGTTTTTATTATTAAATTATTAAATAAAAGTAATTCCTATAGTGGTTTCAATATTGACTTTCAAATTACCTTTTGCTTGCAGAAGGATCAAAAGCACCTTTCATTTATTCTAATTCTTCTATTTATTTAATCAAAGGTAAATACATTTTTAATTCTCGGCTGCTATATTAATTTTTTGTTTAAATTTGCCTTTTGTGGTTTTGATAGGTTTTCACCCTACCCCCTTGAACTTAAAGGGGAAAAAAAGGAAAATCCCATTACTTCTAACAAACAACGGCTTCACCTCTGACCACTGGACTGGGAACCTCAGCTTAAGCAGGTCGTGCACCTTGGCCATAGAGTGTTGTAAAGAAGCAAAGTCATGTCTGAGTGAAACCAACTGTGTGGTGCAGCCTAAAAGTCTTCTTTGGGAGGGAAAGGAGGATGGCAAGTGACTCCCTCCAAGTCCTTCACTGAGCTGGGAGGATGGCCATCAACTTGGTTTTGTTGATTTTGGAGACAGCTGGGACAGAGAGGGGCTAGGCTTCCAGCACAAACATCATCCCCACTTTGCAGATGGGCAAGGCGAAGAGAGGTCAAATAATCTGCCCAAGAGTTCCTCTGCAGGGCAGCAACAGAGCTGGGAATAATATCAAGTCCCCAGTTTGCTCCTCTTTCGTGTGCACCCTGCAGGCCCAAAGGCAATGGTAAATATCTTACGTTGCTCTGGGAAGATCGAACTTATGGCAGCTCTGGATATGGAACATGAGGTCTCCTCCATTGAGGTATTCCATCACAAAAAAGAGGTTTTCCTAGAGAAGGAGACAAGATGAGAATAGATAAAGGGTGGTGAAGAGGGAAGTAAAAGTTTAAATGTTTTAAACAAGAAAACCCACTCAGAAAACACTCAAAAAGAGGAAGGAAAGTATTACTATGAGGGTTTTCAAATTAAAAAAGCTCCTTTTTAGATTCCTAATTTCTCCTCTTGGTTCCCTAAGGCCAGACTCACACCCCCGGCTCTGATTTCTATAAGCACCATTAACAAACACTGTAAACCCACTTCATAACCAGCTGGGGCCATGGATTTTTACCAGCAGAGCTCCAGGCTCACAGAAAGGGGTCAGTAACTTTACAGTGCCCGTATAGCAGAAAGACAGACGGACAAGCTTCTCAGGGGACTAGTGGAAAAGGCAAAAATCACTCGCAGCGCTCCTCTGGTTCCCATCCCAGTACAGTATCCACAGTATCCATCCAGTGCTGTGACTTCAAGCTGGTGTCACCTGCATTCCTGCACAGCTTCTGTGGAGGAACCTGGGTCTGACTTTTTCAAGTTATTAGAGACACCGACCAGACACAGAAATTTGTTTTAATCACATGCTTGATTTTAAGCCTCAAAGCTGCTCTAAGTAGCTTGCTGGTGGGAAAAGTAATGAATCAATCATATTTCTAGACATTGAGCACCTGCATGTCAGAGAAGCCTGGAAAAAGTAGATTTCTTGTCCTCAGTTGCATGCAACCATCCATTGTTGGACCAGGGCAATGAAAAATTCTACTCCCGGTACATAGAAACAATGGAATCTGTATATAATGAGCAGATGTGATCACTGAGGTTTCTTTTCCAATCCTTGATACAGAACCATGGAACCACAGAGTGGTTTGGGTTGGAAGGGACCTTAAAGACCCCTAAAGTTCTACCCCTTGCAGGGGCAGGGACACCTCCCACTAGACCAGGCTACTCATGTACGTGACATTGATCATGAGATATCTTCATCAGCCATAAATTCCCCACCAGAATCCTGCAGAAGCTGGTTTAGATTGATCCCTTCCAGCCTGAATTGTCTTTACAAAGCAGAAAGGACACCTTTTTCTGGAGGAAAAGGATCTGCACACTGAGTTATGGTGCCAGTTTAAACTTCTGTTTTGGGAATCTCACCTTTTGTGCATAAATGCAGGAATAAAACAAAATGGATGCAGTATTTTTTTTCCCCTCAAAAGCCTCTCTGTTCTGTACAGACCTGAAGTCAGCCATTTCTAGGCTATGCTATAAATTTTATTAATATCTACCTTGTGTTGCCTATTGCCCATTACATTTTTTTCTGGGGAGGAAATAGAGTTATTTTCACTTGTATTTTTAACAGTTGAAGGTTTTTATCCATAAGATCTAATGTAAGTATTTCTGGAAGCAAGCCAAGAGCTGGCTATGTTAAAAAACCACAAAAGTGCTTGTTCCTTTCAAACAACAGCTGTCTGCTCTAATTTGTGCAATTTCTTTAGCCAGATCCTCTTAATTACAGCACTCTTATTTAAATGGACTCACTGGAAACCCCACCTGTCATCCAACAAGCTCAAAGTCAGATCTGGCCTCCTGGGGAAAGAATACAAATTCCATTACTAAACGAAATGGGTGCAGGTTTTCAGTGTTTCTTGCATCTGCAGGGGGCTGTGCATATAAATGAGTTCCAGCAAGTAAAAAAGCCAAAGGAAGGTGGGAAATTTAGTGAAGAAATGCATAAATCTTGGAAGCAATATGAGCTCAGGAGCCCATTCAGGAAAATACTTGAACAGATGCTCTTTGGGAAGGTACACAGGAGGTGATAGGGTTTAGCCAACAACACACCAGCCACCTCATGTGTCCTGCTGGGACTGAAGAAAACTCATGGGTCTTGCAATGGGCCAGACTCAGCTATAGTGGGCTGGGAAGGAGAAAACCTCTCAGTTCTCCTGTAAACTCCACTGATTTTGGCTACACCTTATCACACATCTCTAACTGTAAGTTAAAATCCATGTTTATCCAGTAGAATGAGCAGTCACGCTCTGCTTGTTCATGAATTTGAGCAACTATCTGATGTTCCTGTTTAACTAAACCTAGCAACTCTGACTTGAAACTGGGGATTCCAACAGTATCCTTGAGGGGAGAAAAGGTGGATAAACCCCTCAGATTAATTTACATCCCTGTAGCTCAACTGCCTTAATCCGTGAAGCTGGAGAATACAAACTCTACGTAGGAATGTTCAGTACTGAAGTTTAAGATATATCAGGTGCTACAGAGTGGTACATAAACCCTACTGGAAAGACAGACAGGATCACTCTGACTTTCCTACTCTGGGGCTTGGAAGTTCCCCTTGCTTCTTAAGAAGTGCAGATGTCCAGAATAGCTCGTGGAGGAGAACTGGTTGAGATCAGCCCTACGTCACCATGAGTGGCGAGGAGTAACCGAGAAGGGCAAAGTGCACCAACTTACTGGAGTCAGCTTCCTAGGTCTGAGATCTACAGAGACACAGAACACTTTAAATATGGGAAGTGGCAAAACCCATTCTTGAAACCACTGAAAAAAGGGAGTGCTAGAAATCAAACGGTCAAGAGCGGCGCAGAGGATGTTCTGGCTCCAGCTTTACTTCCTCTTGTCCTGGGAAAGTTAACTGTTGGCTCCTGAAAGTTAACTGAGAGGCTCTGGAATCTATCAGCACTTGGAGCAGGCAAGGAGAGGCTAATGGGGTATTATCTGGTTGAAAATGTCCCTGCTCACTGCAGGGCATTTGTAGTAGATGGTTTTAAAGGTCCCTTCTAATCCAAACCATTCTCTGATTCTCAAGGCTCTGCCATGCCCTTATCCCCTGCAATGGTCCTGCCTGTGGATGTTGAGCAAACAAGCAGGAACGTTGTTACTCAGTGGTGAGACCCACACAGCTCTGCAGGTGGCTTGGAAAGAGTGCCCTGCCCCTCTGCCCTGCAGGCAGGTGGCAGACAATTTGCTGACCACCTGCGAGAGCATTCCTGGGTAGAAAATGCTCAAGCCAAACTTTTGGTCACAGTTCCAGACTCACACGACAGAACTGAAAAGTTTGGTGTCATGGCAGATCTCAGGGCCATCTTTTACAGCCACAGAGCTCTAGGAGGACTGGAAAGGCACTTACTGCACTCAGTGATGGTCACTGCACCAGGGGAGTTGTAAAATCATAGAAATTCTGAGTTAGAAGGGACCAGTAAGGATCATCAAAGTCCAATTCCCGGCCCTGCACAGGACACCCCTGAGAATCACACCATGTGCCTGGGAGTGTTGTCCAACAACTTCCTGATGTATTTGACACCAGTTGTTTTAAGAATATCCATGTATCAGCCATTCCCTAGTTCTAGACCATCTTCCAGGGGCTTTCTCCATTGCAGCACTGGGAACAGGACAAACCCTTCTGTGGGAGGGTGAAGAGCTGCTCCTACAGCACAAGGCTGTACAACAGACAGACATGGCTGCTGTGTCCTGCACAAAATAACTCAGTTCCTGCACACAAAATAACACTGCTCCCCAGTTGAGCCAGTCCTTCCAGGTGCTGAAAGCCTGGATTACTGCAAGAACTCAATTTCCTGCCTTTTCAATCCCTCAGTGCCTGTGCTGAGCTGAGCTCCTCCCCACAGAGCCACCTGTTCCCTCTGTCTCTCCAGGACACGGCAGGGATGGAGTTAAACCAACCTGCTCCTGCTCTGCTGCGACTGCTGTGAGAATGAATAGTCACTATCAGAGATGCTTTCAACTTTATAAACAATGAGTATAAAGCAGGCAGCATTTAAATTGATCTTTTGAAGGTACATCCTTTAGCAGGCTCTTAAAATCCTTTAACCAGCTGGAAGCCCTCCAGAACACTTTTCTGCAGAGATTTTCAGATTTTGTTTTCTTTGCATTTTGAAAGCGCTTGCATACATACAAATACACAATTTAACACCATTTACTGAGGAGCAAAAATTATTCTTCCCAGGGCTTCCAGGAGGATGAATGTCAGAATAATTAATGCTGCAGGACAGAGTGTCTTTACCTGTGTTTAGAGCAGTTGTCCTGAGAAATGTCTCCAAATGGAGAAGGCTCCAGTTTAAGTGACCTAATCCTGCTGCATTCCCATTGAATTAGGCTTTCTTTCTGGCCAAAAGAAAGGCTGGAAATGATGCAATTCCTGCAACTGATTTTGGTCTCATCTTTTTTCATGCAGCTCAGCACAGTCTGGGTGCTGATCCACACTCTGGGTCTATTTTATTTCATGGAACAGTTGGCAGCCAAGTGCCTCTCAAACCTCTTCCATCACATCACTCAGGGTTGCAATCCCATCAGAGCATCCCATCCCATCCCATCCCAAAGAGGGCAATGCAGTCCTCACTGTGTCTATTGTCATGAGGAACAGCTAATACAGGGTTACTCCTTGCTGGGGGGTGACTACAGGCATTCACCTGCACTGGAATTTACACCAGAGCAATACAAGCTTTAATTCTGTTCTCTGCTTTAAAGACTTTCCCCCCTATCTTGTGTAATATCAGCCTATCTTCTGGAGATGGCAGCATTTCTTACAGCTGCCCAACGATCCAGTCCAGTCCCTGCTCTCACTGTTTATTCCTTGTTCTAATCCTTGCACTGTCAGCATTTCTAGCTGTGTGTTCAGCTGCTCATTTGGGATGCTCAGCGTGGTGTGCCCATCTGCTCGGTACAAACTATAGGAATATATGTATACACATAAACAAGACACATTTGCAGAGATAAAGGTGCAGACTTGGCTTCCACTCGAGCTCTGAGATCCCAAGACCTTTACTCACACTCAGAGCAGACAGACTCCATCACTCACTGATAAAATGAGGCACTATCAGCCCATGTCTTCCAAGAGGAAGTGGTTCTCCCTATCAGTGCCCAGCAGAATCTTGGAGAGAGACTAATTTTCTCAAGGTTAGAAAAAGATTTGTCTGAAGTTTTGCAGATTAAAAACTAAATAAAAATCACCAGACCAAAAACTAAACAAAAAGTACACAAATCCATGAAACATGAATATTTTAGCTGTTGAAAAACAGAAAAAAAAAAGTTTTTATTATAAGAAGGTTTTTTTTTTCTTTTTTTTTTTTTGTGTGTGTGTGTTTTTTGTTTGTTTGGTTTGTTTTTGTTTTTTTTTTTTTTTTTGGTTTGGTTTGGGTTTTTTTAGGATAAAGTGCATCTAGACTGCAGATTTTTAGAAATCTCAGACAAAGCTGAATGCATTTTGGGCTGATTTGCCTCAGGCCTGACAATGGGGAGTCAATGACAATATGTGTATTGATTATAGCAATCATCTTTTACTTAAAAAACCTCACTTGGGAACTGTCCTCCTGTTTCCTGGCCAATGCCTTCCCCCTGTTCACACCACACGGGCTGACATCACCTAGAAGTGTCTTGCAAAAACTTTATATATTTGATGTTATAATTACAGCTGCTCACACCTTCTCTGGCACAACCTTGTAGAAATCCCAAAGCTCTGCTGAGATGCTGCTATTTCTGTTAAACCACGTTGAAATTTTGGCCAGGATTGAATGAGATCTTGCCAGTTTTCCTGCCTGTTGGTTGCAAGAGGCAAAATCCTCAAAGCTTTCCTAAATGTTCCCATCAGCTGCTTTAAATTTGGCCTTCAATCAGATTTTTTCCAAGCTCCAAGTACCTAAAATACTATGAGATGTTTCCAAGATGATGCGTCATCCCCCCCTAAAAAGCAGGAGGATGGAGTTAGGGGGGTTCAGGAGGTCCATGGCATAACCAGGCAGTGGAGCTGAACATCCAAAGGGTGTGAAATTCCCAGGTGCCAACCCCATGCTTTGATCCAGGGCATAGAAATCAGCCCTGACCCTCAACAGAAAGTCAGACAGAGAAGAAAACTTAAATCAAGCTTGGAAAAAAAAAAATCAGGAATTTAAGTAACCTCTGGGGAGATATTTTAATGAGAAATCTGAAAATACTCATGGAAAACAGAGCCTAAGAATTTTAAAATTAGGAACACACTCCCATTTTACAACTCTTTTCTCCTTCCTGCTAGTGTAAGAGTTTTTTCAGTCAGTGTTAAGCACATGAAGGTAACAGAGCATGTGAAAAAGGCTCACCACCAGGTGAAAACATATAACAGTAAAGCAGAAAACAAACGTTTCTGTAATATTTTCTTTTAAATTGCAGTAACGATTACTTCTCTTTTGGGTTGAGATAGTCTTCCCTGTTGCTATTTTGTGCTACAAGTCAAAATGCCTCAAGATTTAATTTGCATTTAGGTAAAGGGTGTTAATAAAACTTGGTCAATAAAGTAAAGAAACAGAAATAAAAGTGACTTTTAAAAAGAGAAAGCCTATTTTTATGGCAGAAGATCAGTGAAATGCAAAAAAAGAATAAAACATAAGCTCTGGGATGTTAGTCATTTTGACATTACTGATTTGGGGATTTCACAGAATTATAAACATGTTTTTTCCCCTTTAACATAACAGCATCTCTCTAAATCTAATACAGCAGAATAGGTCTCTGAGCTTATTGCTAAAATTTACACTATGTAATTATGTCAGCTGAATATCTGGATACAAAGATGACTGCAGTAAAACAGAAAAATTCAAAAAGAGATTAGACAAAGAAAACCAAACTCGATGGGCTTGCATTTATTCTCCTGCAATAAAGCAATCAAAGTATTCTGAGTTTTGAAAGCACTGATCATTCAGACTCCACTGGAACAGAGAGGCATTAAGTGCCTGGTGCCATCAAAAACCTCTCTTGAAGGGCTATCCAGCTTTATATAATCGAGCAGTCACTGATTACCAGGGTTGAGGTGAGGAAGGAGCTCATCCCAGAGCTGTCAACAGATTAAGGAATTTTTCTCCCCCTCTGGAAACGTGGACTATTGAGGTCCTTGTTTTGGCATAGGAATATTCCTTTTTTACTGTCCTTTGCAGAGATACTCAGCACCTGGGGCAGCTCAGGTAAACCAAAGCATGAGGGATTCAGAAAGGCATTGGTACATATGTTTCTGTTTGAAACTACTTATCTATCCAGTGAAACTTCAAGAAACAAAAAAATGCTGTATCTTCAGTATTAAAATCCATAGAGGTACTCTACACAGCGGTGCCGTGGCTTCTGCCCATGGCAGGAGGGTTGGAAATTGTTGGAACCCTGGGCACTGAGAATTTTAGACTCTCTGTGCTGTCAGGCACTGACCCCAAAGAAAACACTGCATTGGACCTGAGGCCATGGAAGCGGCTTCCAAAGTGACAACACTGGGATTGTGGGTGTGTAGTTAGAATAGAAATGTGTGATACCACAGGGTGGAAAACTTAGAGTTTAAGGTTTTAGAATATAGTAATACATATATAAAGCAAGATGGAGGTTTTAGGGTGGAGGCCAGACATTCTTCTTTCACCTTCTTCTTCATGGGTCTGAGTGATATTTTGTAATTGAATAGAAAAGTCCACACTGTGGGCCATGGGTGGTTGGTTATTGGGTTAAAAGTAAAAGTAATTTAGGTGTCATTTCATAACTGGACAATTTGTGCTAAAAAGACCTTGTAAAGTGTTAGAGACAGAGCCATTTTCTACTTTGTTAGCTAGAACTCACAACTTGTGAGATTGTGCTATATATAAGAATTAATAAACGTCTGAGTCTAAACATGAACTGAGTCTCTCGAGCATTTAATCCCGACTCTAACAGAAAAGAAGATAAGAAACCCACAGGAAATAGGTGATCTTTAGGGTCCCTTCCAATCCAGACCATTCCATGATCCTAAATGATTGTCATAAAAGACAGTCTGACAACCACACTGTCCTTTGAGCCGTGGGAGACCATCCAAGGTTGTCACAGCTCCTCTGCTCTGGGTGACCTTCCTGCACTGAGTGATTGCTGCTGGCTTGCAAAGGTCATAGGACAAAAAACAGGAGCTGAAAATCCATCAGAGCCCAGAGCAGCTTTGGCCTGGGCAGCCCCATTCCAGCTTCTCTCTCTGTGAAGCCAAGATGGGGAGATCACACAGCTTTAAAGTGGCAGTGATGGCTTGGGATGAGATGGATGGAGACATTTTCTCCATGACAGGAGGGCAATTTTGTGCTGCTGCCCAGAAGTGTAGAAAAAAAAAATCATCTGGCTTTTTGAGCCTGGCACTCATGAATTTTTCAGGCACTCATAGCTTTTCCATCCTTTAGGTTTTCCATGGCTGGAAGCACTCCCTTAAACAGCCAGTAAATCCCACCTGGATCCTGACATGACTCCTTTTGGTCTCTCTTCTTTTTGCCATGGTCTCAAGATGGAAGGGGACACATGCATGTCTGCACTGCTTGAAAGCAGAGCTGCAGACTGTCCCTGTTGTGTCATCCTGAACCTGATCTACAGCTTTCAGACCAGGCTGGAGCACAGACAACATGGTTCTGCTGCTGGCCTCAAGCAGCATTCCCTGGAGTAAAAGCCCCCCTTAGAGCTGTGACTGTTATCAATGTTTTATCTCTTCAATTAAATCTTCTTTACTTTTGGAGTTGTGGCATTTATATTTTCCTCTGAAAAATAGCCCCCTCCCCTCAAGTAGGAAGTTAATTCCTTTCCTTGCCAGGCAAGGATCCATTCCCAGGACACATTGTCTTCACTGTTAGTCCCAAAGGGGTTAAACATGAATGCCTGCGCTCAGTGTCACATCACCTATAGCTGTTCCCAGACGTTCCCTGTTATAATTTAACCTGGCTTTAAACAGGTGCCACATCCCACAGATGACTGGGGTGTACCACAGAGGTTATATTTGTTTCTCCTCACCCTGCAGAAGAACCTCCCATTGAGCAGGTCCTAACCTTACACTGGGCAGTGCCTTGTGCCACTAAATCCTGTGGCTGAGCACGGTCTGGGAGCATCCTAACAAAACCCTGAACAAGCAGCCATGAGACAGTGCTACTCTGAATTTGTGCTAAGAGATATCAATAATTTCTCAGGAATGGTTCAAGTAGTTTGGACAGAGAAGACAAACTGTCAAACTTCCATTGTTTCTTTCTATGCCTTGTGTGTGCTCTGGCTATTGACAGTGGCTCTGGGAAGTGAAGCAGTTGGTGGTTGTTGCCATGTAGGGCCATGAAAATATGTGCATTATTTAAATGTCACTTCAGTTTTGGTTTGGAGTCACAAGGGAGATTTCAAATGGTGCTCTGTGTTGCCCCTCTTCTGCAGAACCACCAAAGTGTCTGATGCCATTTAGGAGTAATTGGGGGCAAAGAAGTGAATGACAGCATGTTCATCCTCCAAATCCAGGGTTTCTTGAGCTGGCTTTGATCCAGGCTAGCTGCAGCACAATGCTTCATGGTATAAGAGGTTCAGAAAACCTGTCAGTGTGGGCACATCCTTGGCCCAGGGCATCAGAATGCAGATTTTAACAGCAGATTTTACCTCAATGAGTCTTGGATGCCCTAATCCTCAAATACACCATACCATCCCCTGACTGATGGGGAAAATAGATTAAATTTCTGGAGTCATTTCCTGAGTGCTTAATCTGAAGATCCCTTCCCTCAGCATGACTTCACGTTCCAGGTGGACCCCAGCAGGCTGAAGCCCCTCACCAAGTATTTGTATTTCAGCAAAGCATTCTCAGCTTGTGGAAGAAAGTGGCAAATCCTTGTCTTACCTTGGTCTGGAACGTGCAGAAGACATGAGTGAGGAATGGGTGCTCCCAAGCCAAGGAGAGGACTCTCTTCTCCACCATTGTACACTCAACATCATCATCCATCAGCACCACGTCCTTCTTCAGGGCTTTCACAGCAAAATACTGGTCTGTGCTCTTCAGCTCAGCCAGGAACACCTAAAATGGAAACAGCTGCTCAGAAAGAGGGATTATCTCCTCTCAAAACAACCATGTGAGGGTGGCAGCTGAGCTCCTGGGAATTCACTAGGGTACACATTAAAAACCTTCCTGCTTAAGGCCTCATTCTGCCATTAAAACTTTGAGTCTGCTCCCCACACTGAGAGTAGTTTTATGAAGTTGAGCCCTGGAGAAGGACTAGAAGTTCTTGGCAGTTACAGGAGCAGGGTCCTACATGCCTGGATGGACAGGCCATGGCAGAGAGCCAAACATCTCTGATAGCAGAAACTATCCTCATGCAAATGCTCCTGAGATACATTTCCTGTTTTCTGACTTCAAATAAAACACACAATATTGCTTCATCAGCATTTGAAATGCAAATACCCTGCATCAGACCTTCAGCAGGTAGAAAACTATGTCCACCAGTAGTTAAACTGGTTTTATATCAGATGTCTTTCTCTCCTTCCTCCCGGTTTTCAGGTCTGAGCACACAGGCTGGGTCCCCCATGCTTTTGCAGGAGTTCTTCAAGAATGGGAAAACACATCCCAGAGGAGTTGTGACCTCTGTCTGTTTTAATAGGCAGGGAAAATGAGACTCTGAGCAGCAGAGAAGGGTTTTCTAGAGACCACAGGGCGAAGAAGTCTCTGCTGGAAGGTAGTAACAGTCCTGATCTTCACACTAACAGCCTGCTGACACTGTTTCTGTAGACTGAATAGATGTGTAAAGATCCATCAAAGAGGTCTTTGAAGTTCTCCACCAGACTCTATTTACTGAGTAAGCTCGGACATGTTTTAGCCCTGACAAAAGTTTTATTTACCCTTTTGGCTACTGCTGCATTTCACTTTGTAGCACCAGACAGAGAGTAGAGCCTAGAGCCTCCCTCTGTCTCTGCACTGAATGACCAGAAACGCTCACAGTGCTGATGCTGCAGGCACCCTTTTTACCCTCGTGTTTGTGCTGGGCACTGCTCTCCTGGGGAAACCGAGAAATGTGCTGCATTTGTGACCTGTGCTGTGACTTCCAAGGAGCAGGCAGGCAATGCCAGGCCACATACAGAGGTGGTGGTGGGAGATATCTTCATGGATCTGCCCCTCAACCTCCCAGGATAATGCAGAGCTGGAGAGACCCCTTGGGCACTGAGACCTGCACACCCTGTCCCCTCTGGGGGAAGTGAATCTCTCTCCAAGCAAATGAGGGCACCAGGAGTGACATCGACACAGGAAACTTGTGGGTGAGTTTTTGTTGCAGCAAGGCAGAAATGGCCCATCCTCTCCACCCACAATGTGCGCTTCACAGAGATGCAGAAGCTGGCAGGCTTGGAGAGTCTATGTCGGCATGAGGGCTAAAAGAAGGTACAAAATGTGCCTCAGTGGAGGCATTCAAGACTTGAATAGATGAACACCTGAGCAACCTCATGTCATTACACCTGTCTTGAGGAATGGTTCAGACTAGAAGACCTCCAGAGATCCCTTCCTTCCAATAAAAATGTTTCTGTTATATCTGTGCTCTTGATTTCTGGTCAGTCTGGAACGTGGGTTTGGGATATTCTGCTTTAGCTGTGAGATGCCTCAGCTCTGGTTCCCATGCAAACTGTGGACATGACAAGTAGACACAGCACTTTCTAATGAAAAATTTCCCTGTCCATTGAGTTGGAACTAGATGGTCTTCAAGGTCCCTTTCAACTCAAACCATTCTATGATTCTATTACTTTCAGATAAGAAAGGCCAACACAGGAAATATTTCACCAGTCGAAGAACTGCCTGCAGAAATTGCTCCAGATCATTTAGCAGGCAAAAAGCAGCCCTTTGTCAAGGCAGTTTCCTTCTTGGAAAGATGTGGAACTTGAGCACCGTGATCCATACTCCTCCTTATTGGCTGTGAAAATACAGTGAGGAGTCCTACTGAAATTGTTTCTCACAGCCTTGTGCTGGCACTGAGTAACATGAATCCCCTCCCAGAGGATATCTACAATGGAGAAGAACAATCCACAATTCATCAGGATTAATGAATCCACTGAAAACGGGTGGTTCTTGTTTCAAAAGTACAAATTCTTGGCTGTTGTAAAGTTTGCTTTGGGCTCCAGCACAGATCAGAGCTGGGAAAGAGCAGATACTGTTCCCAGCTGGGGACCTGCTGCTCTGGAGAGCAGAGGTGATTCACACTCAGCTTCTCAGCTCATGCTTCCACCTCTCTGTGCAGAGGGACAGCATAGAGACCTTTCCCAGCAGCTCTCTGGGGATATCCAGGATTTAATCATCCTTCACAGAAGCAGAAGTTGAAGCTGTGCCTGGAGCATTCTTGTCCTGACCTGGGCAGTCATGAGAGAGCAGCTGATGGGACAGGGAGAAGGATGAGGCAAGGAGAAGATGGAGTTCAGGATTTAGCCATGCCAGAACAAGGATTCTTTGAAGACCTGGAAATGTATCAGCCATCATGTAGCAGCAGGACCTAAAATCCTGTATTCAGTTTTGGGTCCATCACCACAAGAAAGACACTGAGCTGCTGGAGTGTGTCCAGGGAAGGGAATGGAGCTGGGGAAGGGGCTGGAGGACCAGGAGAGACTGAGGGAGCTGGGAAAGGGGCTGAGCCTGGAGAAAAGGGGGATCAGGGGGGACCTTGTGGCTCTGCACAAGTCCCTGACAGGAGGGGACAGCCGGGGGTGGTCGGGCTGTGCTGCCAGGGAACAGGGACAGGAGGAGAGGGAACGGCCTCAGGCTGGGCCAGGGGAGGTTGAGATGAGATATTAGAAAAAATATCTTTGCTAGGAGAGTGGTCAGGCATTGGAAGGGGCTGCCCAGGGAAGTGGACCAGTCACCATCCCTGAAAGTGTTCAAAAAACAGATGGATGTGGCACCTGGGCACACAGTTCAGTGGTGGACTTGGCAGTGCTGGGTTAGCAGTCGGATGCAATAAACTTAGAGGTCTTTTCTAACCTAAATGATTCCATGTTTTTTCCTAAGTGTCCCTTTAAACTAGATATCATTTAGTGCCACACAGAGGAACATGCAAATGCACACAGTGGTGTCCCAGTCCTAATGCTTACCTTGCCAAAGCTGCCTTTCCCCAGCATCTTGTGCAGGACAAAATCTTCAATGGTCAGTTTTAACTGCACTTGGTGCTCCTGCTGTTCCTGGGATTGCTCTCCCAAATCTGACTCTATGAGAGACTCCCCCTTCACTGTGCCCTCCACTGGAGTCTCCCAGGAGATGCCTTGTGGCTCTGCAACACAAATCAAAAAACTCAGATAAACCCCTGGACAGGAGCAGAAAATCCCCAGAACACTCACAGGTATTCTGCCTAGAGGTTTAAAAGGGTACTGCAAAAAAATGGAAACATGGTGGCCATCTCTAAGTAGATTGGCTCTGCTCCCACACTGCTTTCTCTCCAGAGGAAACCTTGCTCCAGTGGTAACTGCATCTTCTTCAGTAGCTTTTTTTAAAATTTACAAACCCCTTTACAAGCTCCTTCATTTGTCTCTCTGTTTTGTGGTACTAAATCCTTAACTTCTGGCCACCTATCATCTCCAACCCTTATTGCTGCTTGCCATTACAACGTGGTTCAATTTTTTCAAGGTTCTTTCAAAACCCTAGGCAAAGCTAGATGAAAAGGTGAGATGGCATTTTCATACTGTGGTCCTGCTCTGGATGTGAACCATTCCAGATCAACCATTCCAGCTGGCTTGGAGTGGAATCATTCTGAGTTTTTTCAATAGTCCACTATCCTGGATTTATAAGAACTTGTAAGAGATTTTCTCCCTCACTGGATTCATGCCATGAGTGTAACTGTTCTAAAACCCTGAACACTACTCAGCAGACAAACAGACCCACACGTGAAACAGATGTGAAACCACTTGAGGATTTACTGTTTCACACCAGCATAGCCAGTTCTACTAGGACAGAAAAAAAAAATAAACACAGATAGGAACATCATTTATTCTTCCCTAGGGTCCAAAGGGCACAGTCTCTCATTTACCCTCCTAAACACCTGCTCTTGTAGCATAGAGGGCTATGACACCTAGATCAGCTCCTGGGTGAGTAGAGGTCTATCAGTGGTTTTCAAAGCTACCAGAAGTCAACCTCCACCCAGAAATACGAAATCAGAAAGAAAATTGGCCATGGTGATCGGAAGGACTCCAAATATTCTATTTAGAGCTTGGTGTCACCACTCGTGTCACTTCCAACTAAGCAGCTACCAACCAAACAACAACAAAACTGCTGCCCCATAGCACCGAGAGGAATTACCTTTTTTTCCTGTTGTAGATGCTGGCAAGGCCTGAAGTGGTGTCACGTCCTTCACAGGAACAGGGAAGCCGATTTCCAGAGGTCCATCCCTGGAGATCTGTTCACTGTCACGCTGGCAGCGAGCCTGGGCCACAGAAAACAGAAAATTTTAGAGCCAAAAGTCACATGCCGAGCTTATGAACAACACTGTGACTTCTTGAGTGTGACTCACAAAAGCCAAGGTCTAGAAGAGGTCTCGGCTTTTGAGAAGAGCATCTAAAAATGCTTAAACCATTTACCTGCTGAGTGCTCTCTATCATTGCCAGAGCTTCAGCCATTAGTTTCTGGTTCACCCCACAAAGATTTGCTACTTTGGTCTGGCACTTGTGGTGGACATTCATGCCACATGCTGAAAGAAAGAACACGAGGGGTCAAGACAATGAAGGCTGTAAAAGGCTGGGCAGGAGCAAGTGCTGCTGCTGTCCAGGAGCAGTAATCAGTCACCTAAACAGTTCCTGAGATGGCACTCAGGTAGTCTTTTGGTTCCCTATGGAGACTATTTTTGTATTTTTTTCTGGCCAGAGGTTGCACCTCTACTCCATCAGCCTTGGTTTGTACAGGCTACTAAAACTACAAGCCATTATCTCGGAGATAAAGTGTAATCACAGAAGAGGATCCTCAAATTGGTTTAGGATTATGAAGACAGTGAAATGTCTTGGGTCTGATAGTGGTAACAGAGCTAGCAAGTTCGTACTGGGCATGATTTGGGAAGATCAGCAGAATCACTGTGATGTTCTTTGTCTCTTTGAGAAACAACTCATGATCCTTCTGGATCAAGTATTTCTCAGTACTTGGACAGTTGTCCTCATTCTTGAAGAACAATCCTCCTTGAAGGACAGTCCTGTAGACCACTCCTTCACCCTCCTGGGTGCCACCTCATACTGGTTTTGTAGAGAAGGGTGATAAATGAGATCTGGATTTTCAGACTGCTGCTATCCACAGACAACAACCCCTCCCGTGCCCAGCTGGTGCCACCTTCACCAGGCACTCACCGTCACACTTCAGCCCCTGTCGTGCCAGGCCCCAGAGGAGGGTGCCACAGTGCTCACAGAAGGTGGGGCTCTTGTAGTTGTAGACTTTGAAGCGGTGGGGCATGTCGATCTTGAACCTCTCCTTGTGGAACTGCAAGACAAAAGCCAGGCTGAGAATCCACTCCTCATTTCCACCCCAGCCCCGTGTGCAAAACCAAACGTGTACCACAGAAGTTGGTTTGTCTCCTGCCCTCTTATCCTCGGGTTAGACTGCCAAGGAGAAACTGTCTATCAGGCACACAATCCCAAATTTTGATACTTAGGAACTCCAATTCAGAGGGAATTGGGTCATTTCATCCCTGGCCTTGATCAAAGGACTGCTTGTGCCTTATTTAATACCCAGGCTCCCCTAATGCTCAGTGGGGAAACATTGGTACTTTTAAAAATTATTCACCTCATCTGCAATGGATGTCTACATTTGTTGTCATGAATCAGTCCCTGGAAGAGCCTGTTGTAATTATTTTAGTATGAAAGGTGATGACAAAGTTGATTACATCTACCCTGGAGATGTCAGAAGAGAAGTGAGAACAATCTCATCTATAAAAATTGTAGAAGGAGAACAGGAGCCAGGGTGGGACTGAGAGTAAACAGAAGTTGTAGGACACAAGGTAAAGGGAATAGTCATAGCAGGAGTTCAAGATCTGTTCTTGCCTACCAAAAAGAAAAGTATGGAATAAACTGACATGAGAAAAATAAAGCAAATAATAGCAGAGATATCAGATCTCTCATTGACTGTTTCAGATAACACAGAATGGGATGTTCAAGCACAAATCTGAAAATTCAGCCTGGTGTCCAGCCTGACATTGACAGTGAAGAGTTTTCTCCAGTAAATCTCCACCTCATGTCCATGACTAACCTGTGAGTTATACTTTATGCATTAGAAAAATGTCAGTTCTGATTCAGCAACTGCTTATTCTGCAGCTGCATTTGAGTAAATCTTAAGTAGGAGGTAATGAAATCACAGGGAACATAAAAAGCAAAGGGCACAGATCAGATCACAGAGTCCTTAGCCCAACAGGACCCTTTGCTTCATCAGAAGTTGCTTTGCAGTGATGTAGGAGAGATCTGAATGACACTCAAGATTTTTTAAAAGGAATCATAAAAATCCCAACAGAACAAAACATAATAATAATAATAATAATAATAATAATAATAATAATAATAACAATAATAATAATAACAACAACAACAATAATAATAGTAATACCACCTACCATTGTTTCTCTACTATTGATTGCTGATCCTGTACACTTGGCTATTACTTTATCAATGCACTTCTTATGAATGGCAGCATTACATTCTGCAAGAGCAAGCATGTCATGGTGTTAATAAAGAAATTCCTTAAGAAAAGATTAAGTAAATAATGACAATAGGAAAGAAAAAAAATAAGTTTCTTACGTCTGCATTGATAGCCTTGTTTATTCAGACCCCTGAAATGAACAGAGCAGTGGTTAATTCTGAGTTATCTGAAAGCCTCAGTAGAAGAAAGGAGAGCAATTATTATCAAAGGAGAATAAAATTGCTTTGCTTTTTATCACTCTTGTAGAGATTATTTAATTTCATGATCTTCATTCAATCAAATGGTGGAGTGATTATCTGTGGTCCTCACAGCCTTTTCAGCACACATTCACATCCTGAATTTCACTATATCCAAACAGCACACTGCACCAGTGAGAAATGTCTGTGCATTTCATCAAACCCAAAAATACTTGTAAACAATAAAGTAAAAAGTGAGGGGGATTTTCACAGTTGGAATAACAACTGCAAACCACATCCTTGAAGTGATGCAACACCTCTACATGTAAGATGCCAAGGGTCTTACAGGAGGAGCACAGATATTCATCAGCGAATCATGGAATCTTTTACGTTGGAAAAGACCTTTAGAATCATAGAGTCCAGATCTGGATCTCCAGTTAATCCAGACCAACCCAGATCTGCCATGTCCAAACCAGGTTCCCAAGTGCCACACTGACACCAGAACTGGTTCCTAGGGTTGAAAGGAGAAGCAGCACAGATTATTTTCCATTTACCATACAAACTCGTGGCACACTGAGCAGAAGGTGGGTTGTGGAAAGAAGGTGGCTGTGAACTCGTGACACTTGACGTTGTGGATTTTGGCTTGTTTGATGGCTCCCCTGCGCTGGTGCAAGGAGAAGAAGCCTTCAGTCTCACAGTCAGCCAGGTCCTTTGCATCTGGGAGGAGAGGAAAGATATTTAAGTGTACCCTTTCCTAATCAGGTGCCTTGAGAAAATGCAGTTGTACGAACGTGACAGAAGCTGATGATTCACTCATAGTAATGAATACTCAAAGAAACATCATTTTATGAAATCCAAAAGAAGTCTCATTTGGATGGTTTTTATCCAACATTCTTACACTAAAATGACTTTGGATTTGAGAGTCTGAGCTCCCTTGACTATTCATAACGCTGTTTTTGAAACGTAGAACAAAAATTTCCCAAGGAGAGGTAATTTGAACATAAACCCCTAAACTTTGCATGGCATTGAAGAAGCACACCCTAAAACAGGTGAAATTACATAAAAATTAATATTTACTGATATATGGATGCGAACACACGTGTATATGTGTGTATATATATATGTATATACATTTAATCCTTTCTGTGAGCATACACATGTGTCAGCAGGCAGATATTTATGTCCTTAGGATATTGTTCTCATTAGTTTTCCATGCCAACACTTGCTTTGCTGTTTACTGTGCCCTTGCTGCTATTCACAGTTATTTAAACATTTAGGGACAGCAAACAAACCAATTCTGACTTCATGTGCACTTCTACATGCACTCGTGCCTACAAATCTGATATTCACACAGGAAATCAATCTCTGTTTTGTCTTACTCCTGCACTGCACAGTGAGTCACAGAGGCAACCTGTGGGAACCTGTGGCCCCCTTTGTGATCTCATGCAGATCTTGATATTTGCAATAGAAGCACAACTTGCATTTTCTATGCTTCAGCCTCCCTAACACCTTATGACACACAGACAGCACTCCAATCTATATTAAAGGTAAGAGTGGTTAAGAAAATATCAATGTGGCCATGGCTGCTGCGCTTCTCTGTTTCTATAAATGGAAGAGCCTTCCAGGTATCTGCACCTCACAGCTTCACCCCACACCTGAGAATATGAGAACTTTGGCAACAAAGATGGGAGAATAAGACCAAACATTTGAATTAAACCCATTTTCTTTAACAAAGCAGAATGCAACACTTTTGATGAGAAATTTTCCCTAAAATCCACCCTGAGGCTCCCCTGGCCCAGCCTGAGGCCATTCCCTCTCCTCCTGTCCCTGTTCCCTGGCAGCACAGCCCGACCCCCCGGCTGTCCCCTCCTGGCAGGGACTTGTGCAGAGCCACAAGGTTCCCCCTGGTCCCTGTTTTCTCCAGGCTGAGCTCCTTTCCCAGCTCCCTCAGCCTCTCCTGGGGCTCCAGACCCTTCCCCAGCTCGATTCCCTGCTCCAGCCCCTCCAAGTACTTCTCATAGTACATAAAGCAGAATGATTTCAGAGGGAGCTGGATCTTTATTTATCTGTTCTGTCTTGTTTAGCATAATGGGAATATCAGCCATTTAGTAGTAAACCAGCCAAAAAAATCTGCCTTGCAAATCACGGAAGAACAGTCACCATGCAATAAAAATTACTTTTCAGGAGTTTTCGTTTCAAACAGTTATTGTTACATTTCTTGCTATGGATCAGTCAGTAATAACAGAGGCACTGCTTTTGGTGAAGACACCATGTCTGCCCCACAGCCCAGAAATCACAGCTATAAATTAACAAACAGAATCACTTGCCACTTATTTCCAGGAAGTATCTTGCATTCATCAGCATTCGCCCTTGAGGCTTGAGTTCTAGCTGGTTGAGATAAGTGAAAAACGAGAAAAAAGTCCATTAAACAGTCATTCAAAGAAGGAAAAATCATTTCAGATGACTTTCAAGCTATCTCCTTTTCCCAGTGGGAACTGATGAATACCAATGAATGCTAATTTTCAGGTTGCTCATACCCATGTGAGACAACAAGGCAGGGTAGGAGCAACTACAGAGAGAGGAGGGTTCATCACTTCATATCAAACAGCCAGAGCAGCATGATAGGAGAGATGAATGTGATTAAACCACAGAAGATGTAGGCAGCTTTTTAGACACCAAATTAGGACCAGCACTATTTATAGAGAAAATTTGCTCCCAATGGATCCTGCAAGAGGAAAATGGGAGCAGTTCAGAAAACCCAGCCAGCTTCAGATGATGCTGAAATTTTTTAGGCACTCAGTTCTGCAAGTCTAGTTTCTTTACAGTCAACCTGAGGGATGCTAAAGGCTTATTCAGGCATTTTTGGGGACCTTCCCACTGGACTACCTGACTCATCGTCCATAAATGTCTTGGAAATCTGAATCCACTGGACTGTGAACAGTGTGGATACTACATATTAAAGATTTCTGCCAAGATCTTCCTTGCTTGGACTACCAGGGAACACAACCTTACATTTAGCATTCTTGTGAAGACTTGTTCAAATTTATGCCACCGTAACTTCAGTGATTTTTAAGGAGTTGCTCTGACATAACTCTGAACTCAGGCAGCTGTGAATCAGCTACTTGATATTAGGTAAAATTTTTAAAGCTTTTCCCCCAGAGAACATAAAATAACTCATGTTCAGCCAGTCATACTAACATTTGTTCCCAGTGGGTTTCCTCAGCAAAGATTAATACACGGACACAGCTCACCTGAAGCAGAGTCCTCACTAGCACAGGGCAGGTTTCAATTAAAATAAAAGTGTCAAGCTCTTCTCTTCTCACAAGTCTCTCCCTCTAAGTCACACCCAAGTAGTCTCAAAACATTATTCCAACCAGTCACTGCTGTGCTGCTGGTGACAGCCACAGCCTGGCATGGGCACAAGGACACATCCCCTTACCCTGCAGCAGCTCCCCAGCACATCCTGCAGGAGAAGAGAGTGATGCTCACCCATATCTCTGTCTTCCCATTGCTCTTTTTGCACCTCTCTGCCAGCACCTTGAGCTCCACCGTGGTCTCTGAGACCATTTCAGCACTTTTGTCCTTGACCACGATGTGCATGACCCGGCCATTGTTGATGTGGGCATCAAAAGTGCTGTTCCAGGGTGGGTACATGGTGGGCTTCTTCTGCACATACACTTGGCCATTCTCTGTCGAGAGAGAGAACACAAATCCACGCAGTGAGGGCAGTTCATGAGACCAAATGCAGACACTTACCTTTAAAAAGGTAATTTCCACCCTTGACTCCATCAGTTGGGTTGAGGAGATCCCTAATGCTGACTCCAACACCATAAATACCCACTTCTAATCAGGTGAATCCCATCCCAGACAACTGCCTTGTTTATCATCTGTCCCAAGGCACTGCAAAATGAGACAGGTTTGCTTCAAATCCCTCAAGAACTGGATGCACTTTGAGATTAATGCCCAACCCAGTAGCCAGCTAAGGGATGTTTAAACATGAACTGTCCTGCAGACCTGTAAGCATCCCACAGGGATGCAGAGTTTTCAGTGAAGCCAACTCTCCCTAATGCTTTAATTCCTCTTCCTTCACAGCATCTTCAAATGGTGATGGGTAAAAGAATGGCTATCTCTGGGGTTTGCAGAGGGTCCTCTCTAACTGGGTCTGTTGAAAAGTGTCTCAGCTAGATTTATTTATCTCACAGAGCCAGTTTTGCTTCATACAGCCCTGTGAAAGCCTTGAATGCTCATTCAAGGTAAATTCTATATCACAGTTACCCTCTGCAAATGTTCAACCCATCAAATGCTGAGGCTGAAGGAATAAGAGGAAAAAAAGCAGCAGAGCTGTGACCCCTGTCTAAAGACCCTGCTCCTATTTCCAGTAATCCCAGATGGAAAAGAACATGCAGCTGTTTGCCTGGAAGGTGACATGTGCTGAAGAAAATTTTTCCCTAAATAAGAGGACTAATTCACAAAAAATCAGAGACAAAAATGAGACATAAACTTCCCAGCATCCTGAAAAAGAGAAATCTCAGCAAAGGACCATTATTTCTTTGCTGCATGAGTGAAAAAGCCACAGATGTGAGAGACAGCACTTGCAAAACAAGTTGCTTTCATTTGCCTTGCACTCCAGGACACCAGGCTTAAATAAACAAACCCTGGAATGTGAATGAACTGCCTGATATACGGGATCAGACAGTCACCCCTGGTGCATCCCCGCTGACGGCTGTGGAATTCTGCCAGGGATTAACCTAACCCTGGGCTCCTGGAAAATGAAACAGCAACTGTCTTTCCAGGGAGCAGCTCCCACTGTAGCTGGGATTGCTTTTCCTGGAGGCTTTGTGGAGTTCAAACACGGAGCAGGATCCTTCACGAAGCAAATGTCACCGAGGCAGGTGGCAAAATGGCACCCGGCCAGGTGGCTTGTGAAGGCAGAAGCCACTTTTAAAGGGCAAACTCTTTTTATATCTCAGAGGCACATATAATATCTGAAATGTTTTGTTGTCAATTATAAATTGCTGTAACACCTCCAACTGTATGTAGCAGTGGTTTGTTTTTTGGAGGTTTTTTGGGATTTCATTTCTGAGGTTGTGTTATAATGTGACAGGGTCCCTTTTAAAAAAATGAGCAAGTGGAAAAATGTAAAAGGCTGCCCAAGATCTATCCAGAACTTCTGAAATTCTTCACTGTGGTCTTGCTGTGGTATTCCTGTGTCCACAGAGGATGTTCATCAATCCCAGATCCCTGGGGACCTCTGTCCCAATGGCCTTTTCATTATGGCTGGCTGACAAGGGACAGCCTCTGACATGAGCCCAAAGTCAAACTCCCTGTTTTTGGAAGCCAAACACATTTATCATCTACCACTGTTCTGTTTGCAAAAACCCAACCAACCAACAAAAACAAAACCAGAAAATCCCACACTTTGCCAGTGCTGAACACAGAACCACAGAATGGTTTAGGTTGGAAGGGACCTTAAAAACCATCCAGTTCCATCCCCCTACCATAGGCAGGGACAATTTCAACTAAACCAGGTTTCTCCAAGCCCTGTCCAGCTTGGCCTTGGACACTTGCGCATGTCCTGCCCTGCCCAGCAATCATTTCTGCCCTGAAAATCTTATTCATGGCCAAGTGTCAGAGCACATGGCTGGTATCAGGGTGATTTGCATCTCTCACCAGCTGTGCAGCTGGTCCACTCCTACTCCTTGGTCATGCCAAAATTTTAGCCAAAATTTACATATCAGGGAGATATATATATAGTTTTTTTTTTTAAATCCCATTACAACTGAGTAGCAAGTGCTTGGTCAAACCAGGGAGCTGGAGAGCAAGTTATGACCAAAAGAAAAATAATCCTGAAGCAGGGATAAGACACAGTTTAGTGGTGGAACTAGCAGTGTTGGATTAACAGCTGGACATTATGTTCTCGGAGGTCTTTCCCAATCTTAATGATTCCATGATTCTACCTCAAATATAATTTAATTAATGTTTGTCTGGAGACCTTTTGCCTTCCTGAAGCCTGTTAGAGCATGACAGCTCCTTGGGATGGTCATGCTGAGAGCATTCCTGGCATTCAGAGCCAGCCTCATCTCCCTGCACGTCAGACATAGACCTCTGAGTGGTCTGTCTGGTCAGGGGAGGGCACAGGGGTTTTCCAGGGTGTGATTCACCACACTCATCGTGGATGTGCTCCTCAGCCTGGGATGGCTCACACATCAGTATCTGGGAATTACAGGGCGGATGGATTCTGTGCTGGCCTCGATTTTCTCAGTCCCCTTAAAGTAAAGTTGGCCATCCACACACATGAACAGCCTCCAGCAGCAGCAGATTAACACCTCCCACGGTGCTTCAGCCCACCCTAGGAGGGGAGTCTGAGCTTGATGCCCTAAGTTTCAGCTTTCTTATTTTCCAGATTTGGTATTGCCTTAGTGTGTGACTCTGAACTTCATATAAAGTATTAAAAAGTTGTCTTCACAGTTTAGTTAAACAAAATAATCCTTTTTCAGCCTGAGAACCAGGGACACCATTGCAGCTTCAGGCCCAAAAGGTATCAACAACAGCAAACTGAGGCAAGCAAACTGGGAGGATGGGACTTCTTAATCTGAAACTGTAATTGGATAATTAACCCAAATTTGTAAATGGACCAAAACATATAAAAGTGTGAAAACTTGTGATTGGTCATCCATTTTGTGACCATTTTGGGTCCACCTTGGGTATCGCCCTGGCCAGGCTCTTGCACTGCCCAAGGTATACCTTAAAGGCCTTTTAATAAATATCTACTTTATTCCTTTAACTCTGTCCAGCCTCTGTTCCAGTTCACCTCTTCAGGCATCAGGGTGAATCAGTCCCAGAAGGTTCACTGATGAGATGAATCCCTCTGGCTGTCCCACCATGCTCTGAGCCATCACCAGATGAAATTACATCCCAGCAAACAGAAACCTCTTATTAGCAGAAAGTCACTTTTCCTGTGCTCAGCCCTCACTAATAGAGAAAAGTTCCCTCAAAGACAATTTTTTATTTCTTGTTGGTAGAGGATTTATTCTTATATTTTTTTTAAAAAATTACAGTAATAATTAAAATAACAATAATTCTAATTATTATTATTATTATTGACTCTGAGGAACACAGAAATTATATCCCTTAGAAAATACTTCTGTGTTTGTTGGATACCAGAAAACACTTTCAGCTCTGCGTCAGACAAATAAATACAAGTCTGTTCTGACCAAATTGATTTTATTCATTTTTGAACTGACACAGATTTCAATTTGAGTTACGGTTTTCAAAAGCCTCATTATAGCAAACAGCTAAGCTCTGCACAGAGCTAAAATAGAACATATTTTCTGATAAAAGTGAGATCTTAGGGATATCTTGTCATGTAGTATTTTCTTTCCTTTTGAATTTACTATATACCACATCTTCCATTATTATTTAAAATATCATTTAAGGCAAGACAAAGTTCAATGTGATAAATGCTGACTCTTAAGCAAAAAATGAACCCCAGTGAAATACTGAACTATTTTAAAATTCTAATTTTTTAAAACTACTTTAACATCTTCTGGGGATTTCAGTCATGGGGATTCTCAGTAAATACGGATTTCTGAGTGGATTTTATTTTTCAAAGAATCACAGCAGTCAAACTAGAAATTTATCAAAGATTTAAGCTAAAGATCAGCCAGTATGAGTAATTCCCTAACACTGAAGGTCTTGCTCATCATGATTCTTCAAAAGCACAACTGAAGAACTTTTCATCCTTTTACTGGGATTATTTTCATGCATCAGACATACAATAAATGTTTTCCGAAGGAGGACTCATCAGTGTTGTTCAATCAGGATAAATGTGCAACAATCCATAGACCCAGATATAGGAAACAGCTTCTCAGGAGGTTTCATTTTTCAACCTCTTGCACAGTATAACAATTACACAGAGAAATTAACTCTCTCTGCAGAGACTGGGCTGTTCAAGTGTGCTTTTTTTTTTTTTTTTTTTTTTTTTTTTTTTTTTTTTTTTTTTTATTATGGAGGTAGTTGGGTCTGTCAGTTTGCCCCCCATAAAGGGATTAACAAAGATAGCCGTGCCAGAATATTTTAGCACACTCAGATTTCACCTGTCTGGAATCCCACTGACAAACCAGCAACTGCTTGTGGAAGGATGAAACCAAATACAGCTCAGCTCATCTGCTCTGTCACATGCTGGGGCTTGTGATGCAGCTGATAATATCCTCAAATTGAAGACACAGATTTGTTTGGCATCATCTTAAAATCAGATTTCCTTCCAGACCATGCTAAACCTAAATTTTCACAGTGCTGAGACACACAAAGGGCTTCACAAACCTTTATAAAGGGGGGTTGGAAATGGATGATCTTTGAGAAGAGTTTGAGATCTCTTCCAAACCAACCTATTTTATGGTTCATTCTATGATTTACCAGCCTGTTACTTACACACAAAAATGGCACAGAAAAGCACAGACACCACTTACAGAAGCTCCCAGCCACACTTAACCCCTCCCCACTCACCTGACTCCACGGCTTCTTTCACCATCACGGCACAGTAGGGGTTAATCACCTCCCCCTGGGACGGCAGGTAAGGGCCACTGTCATAGTTGGACAAACCAATACGCAGGAAGGGAGACATGACAAATCCTGTGCCAAACAAAAGGCGAGGGACACTTGGGAGAGAGTCTAAAATTCGCCTTGTTTTAACCCGCGCCTTATCTCCGTCGGACAGCAGGACGCCGGCCGCTAGTCATCCATCCAGCTGGAGCCTCCCAGGCTTCCTTCCACAGACTGACCCAGCGCTGCTTGACGTGCCCAAGGTACTGAAACTCGGCTGTTGGCTTAACCACGGAGCTGAACTCATCACAGGGCTGGAAAAACCCACAAGAGCAGCTCTGAGCACCGATGACTTCACACCGAGAGTCGGGAACACGGACGGCAATGCACAGGAGTCACAAATCAGAGCTTTCCTGGCTTGGGATAAACCTCTGCTGTAATTTATGTTGAGTCACATCAAGTCACACCCCACACTATGGGAATAGAGAGGGGTTTGGGAATACTGTTGGAAGCCTGCAGGATGAACATGAAACTGCGAAATATCTGTGCACTATTTATATACGGCACGTAAAGGCACTCCAGGCATTCCTGGGTGCTGAACCATATTCACAAGTGAAGCTATAAAGAGAAAGTTCAGCTCATACAAACTGCACTGTATAGACAGTGAAACAAAATACCCCACCAGCAAAAACAGCACCTCAGGATTTATCTTTAAGCAGCTGAAAACAGAAACATATACAACCAAGATGCCAGGAAACACTATGAAACTTTTGGGTTGAAACACTACAAACCTTTCTCTGAAAGGTCTTTTGAAGCCTTCAGAGAAAAAATTTAGTGAAAACAGAAATTAACTGCTATAGCTAGTGCCCATCATTGTACCATCTGGGCCCAAAACTGGGATTTGTCACCCAACTTTTGTCTCATCATCTGAGCTTGTCATTCCTGGCTTCTCTTGGGGAGCAAGAGGCACTTCGAACTCAGCTGCAGATGTCTGTCTTGGACCACCAGAGTTAAAAGACATCAGTGCTATCACCAGCTGTTATCTGTCAAATAAATTGGCAATGACACATTGCTCAAAAAGGATGAATGACTCGCGGTGTGGGATTCTGCATTTTACACATAAAAATAATCTTCTTGAAGGGAAGTTTTTCAAGCCTCACATGGAAGAAGTTCCATGTTCTTTGCTGGGAATAGCATTCTCTTACCTGTAAATTGGATATTCCTGACAGATTAGTTCAGTCTCTGCGAGATGCTTCTCTTTTCATCACTGTTGTGGACAACATGGAAAGGTTTTTCTCACCTGAAGGAATAACTGCTCCTCTGGCCAGACTGACTTCAAAACGTGCCTCTCTGTTCAAGGACATAGGAGGCGAGACCACCAAGGAGAGAGGAAAACTTGAGGAACCAAGACAAAGCTTTTTGCTTGAGCGTCTTCTCTCTCCCCAACAGAGTGGAGTGATGAGTTTCCATCAGCACTTTGTACATTAATCTGAGGCTGCTACGAAACCCAGAACAACTTTTCATCAGTGCATGGCCAGGTTGCAGCAGGTTGTTGTTCCACTTGTATCCTGGAGCTGATGAGATCTTCTCCTTCCTCCTGTTTTATAAAACAATGACAAACAGCTGCAGTTATTGCTGGGACTGGAACACCAAATCTTCTGGCTGAGCATTCACAAGCACTGAGCACTCACATTCCAACATTTTCTGACACAAATGGCTCACGAAGCCAACTGTCCGTGTTCTCTGACAAAGAATTTGCCTTCCCAGAAAGTTTCCCTAAATTGACTACTCTACATCAGGCCAATCTGTACAATAAACAGCATCTAAAGACTCTTGTTCCCGTTTGAGCTCCTGGGTGTGTTAGCCAACAATCAGGCTGAGTTTTCAGGAAAACAGCAAAAATTCCACAAACTTTTTTGGATACTGCACTTAAAAGAGAAGAAACCCATCAGGCTTCTGATGAAGAGACAATGGGGCAGAGAAAGAGAAAAATGCCCTGTGACTCACATCTGTTGTGTATCTCTAGGAATGCAGAGGTCATGGATCTCTGCATGTGGCATTGCCCTCGACCAGGAAAACATCAGGGCTTCTGAAAATTCCCAGATGCTGGTGGGAAAGGCAAAGCACCAGATGGGGCTGGATATAGGCAATCATGACAATCCTGTTCCCCTCTGGATAAGGGCAGCATCTCTGAAGGATGTTTCATATTTGCCAGGTGGCTGATGAAGCTGCTTTGGAGAGCCACTTGCATTTAGATAGATCCTCAAGCACAGACAGACCTGTGGCACTGCACAGAAATAGAGTGAGTGGCTTGTGAGTACTCCAAGGCAAGAAAAGGCTGCCTCAACTATCAGAAGCAGAGAAACCTGATCAAATTAAGAAGGGAAAAATCTCTTCAGTGGAAAGAAGAATTTTTCCTCTCTGTGTGATGCAGACATTTATTATTACTTAGACATTTTCTTTGTTTCAAAAAACAAGATGCCTATGAAGTTAAAGACAAAAGGAAAAAAAAAAAATCAAAGGGTCTCTGGCAGCAGAAGAAAAATCCAAGCAGCTGTACATTCTGTAGCATCATTATGGAAAGCTAAAGATGTCCAAACAGTAAAACCAAGAGCCAAAACATCTTCATTGAACCTCTGTGTGTGAACAGAAATGTGCTCTCTGCCTCTACCATACTCCGCCAATTCTGGTCACTTCTGGGCAAGAGAAAATAATGATCCTCTTCCAAATCCCTAATTCCTGCACCTCTGGCTTTAGGAACATGTTGTTCCACAAGCAGGAGCAGAAGGAAGTGCAAGGGGTTAAGCATTCCCTTACCAAGACTTTCCAAATTCACCTTTAAAAGCTCAGAATGTCAGTCAGAATCATTAGTCAATATGTTGGGCATCGAAGAGCATGAGTGTTGCTAAGAGAATCCAAAGATCTTTTGATGGCTCCTCAGCAATAAAATGTGGTGACACTATTGACTCAGGTACTAAAGAAATAAAACTAAGACTAAAGGCTTGAGCTGAAATTCATCATGTTTCAATTAAATCAATGTGTTCACAACATAGGTAGAACTATGAAAGCATCTTGTCTTGCTAAATACTCCTATCACTGCTACAAAAATCACTGCTTGGATGTGCTACAAGACACCTGAGCAGCTCCCTGAGCAGTGACATTTCAAACTTTCCTTACATTAATGCTAAATGCATTAATCTTAATGCTCCCTCCGGTGCAACATCTCATTTTGGCTCTCTGCAATTAAGCACTTCCTGATCAGGTATCCCAGACATGTTGTGGAATCTTCACTCTTGAAATATTCAAAAGCTATCTGGGCATGATCCAGGAGAGCTCCTGGTGTCCCTGTTTGGACAGAGAAGGGGACAGGAAGAGGTCAGTTCAAAGCTCAAGCGGTCTGTGGTTCTGTGAAGACACAGTGGGATAGATCTCATCAAGATTCAGATGTCTGCAGCATCTGCATTCCCATGTCAGGCAGTCACCTGGGCTCCTGAGAGAGGAACAGAGGGAAATTGGCATCCTCAGATCCTGTGCTGGAAGGACCAATGTGAGATTTCCCTCCTCTGAGAGCCAATGGGAATACCTGGGGATGATGGGTTCACATGAAGCACCTTCACTGCTAGATCTTGCTTTGATCAGATTCCTCAAACCATTAAAATTTCACTGGATCCCTTCAATGTATCAAATCAAAAAGACTTGTTCTGGGACTTCACATAAACCAGTTTATTGCAGGAGATGCTCTGCAGCCTCCAGCAAACAGGTGAGAATTCTCCACCAGCTGCAGAGCACGTGGGTTTGGCACACTGAGAGTCAGCACTGACAAACCAACAGCTGCCCTTCTAAGCCTTGCAAAGGCTGGCTCAAGCTTGCTAAAACCAGAGTTTATTGCTGTACCAGCCTGGGGTGGATTTCTTTACCCTACCCAATAAATCAGACAGATAACTGGTTTCCTGTTTCTCTCCCACCATCTTTGCTGAAACCACCTTTGGCTTTAGCCCAAACATCTGTTTTCCAGGTCAGATTTCCAGCGTTTGCCATAACAGGATTGCTACTTGGCTGGCATCCACAGCCATGAACAATTAAGCAACAACACAACTCAGCTCCAGCACGGTTCGCTGTAATAGCAGCAGTTTAATTTAACAGCAGAAACAGCTGCACTGGATATGGAGAGTGTCTGCTTAATTTCCCAGTGGAAAGGATACTGTGAGGTATCTGAAAACCTAGGATGAAATGCAGCTTTCTGTAAGAGGCCACCTGCAACCTCTCCTACAGTGAAAACACTAAATATGGTGTAATTGGGGTTGAGCAATGCTGCACCCCACTTTGCTGGCACAGGGGAGCTCTCCCCACTCTGGAGAATAATGCAACATACGGAAATTATTCCCAGATGATATTAGGAAGTAATAAACTCCTTAACATCCTTAATTAATTGTGGCTAAGTAGAGAGGAAGAAATGAGTTCCTGCTCCCAGTCAGCAGAAGATCTGGATGGAGGACAGCTGCTTGTGATGGGATTTGTGCTTTTGCCTTCCACTGACTGAAAATGGATGCATGCATGACACAGTAAAAACGGCAATTTACTGAACAAGGGCCAACTGAAAAGGGAAATATTTCTGGATTTGAGATGCTGCTTTCCTAATGTCATCAAACTGTCATTTTCTCAAGGTCAGAGGTAACATTCCCGCTCATTCTTTTTTTTTTTTTTTGTTTTGGTTTTTTTTTTTGTTTGTTTTGGTTTTTTTTTTTTTTGTTTTTTTTTTTTTGTTTTTGTTTTTTTTTTTTTTTTTTTTGTTTTGTTTTTGTTTTTTTGTTTTGAGGCAAAACTGCTTGCAAAATGAGTTCGTAATCTCCACATCAGCATCACTAAGAGGGAAAGGATCCAGGAGTTATAGCTGGAGGATATGAACTTCATTTCACCCCCTTTCCAAGGCATCTCCCTGCAAAAAAGGCAGGTCCCAACCCTGCAGAGATCTGTTTGTCAGGCTGGTGCAGACATGAGCATTACACTCCTCAAGGCCTTCTGCAGATTTCAAGGGCAACACTGAACATTGGTAGTGATGGCTGAAGTTCCTTTCTCCATCCCCTGATTCCTCATATCTCACAGACCAAACAGGAGGGAATGGGTATCTAAATAACTTCCTGGAGTGACTCATTTGGGGTGCCCCTATCAGCTGTTATTTCGGAAGAGATCAAACCAGCCTACTCATGAAGGATCAGGATCAGGGGATCAGGATGAAAGGAAGAAAAGGAGGGGAATTTGCAGAGCCCTTCGATTTTCCCTCTCTCTGTTGTCAGCCACTCCAACATCTCACAAAGGTGGAGGAGGGAGGAGTGAGGCAAGCCAGGACCAGTACTCTCTGATGGGATTGGTACAATACCAGACTTCATGCAACTGAAGAGCCTACCAAAACTTCTTGGAACCACTTGACTTCAAAACAGAGGCGATGTTCCCCACACAAACCCAAAGCAGAAGACCTGGGCAAAGCATTTCTTTCCCATCTGGTACTAAGGCTTGCAGGCTTTTCTAGGACCACTGTCAGGAACAGGGATGGGCATTCCTCTTTAAAACCACCTGGGATGTCTTGTGAAGCTGTGTTTGGAGTGAGTGGTGTAAATTTGTAACAGGATCTATCTCCCATATATCCCCTACAAACTCTGCCTGGACCCTGCTGAGCTCAGGGGTTTTCTTCTGTAGCATTTGTGGTGCACAAGGCAAGACCAGAGCCTCAGGTCTATTTTCACATCTTAAACATGATTAAATCACAGTGGAGTTAACACAGGTGAACAGATTTACAGCTGTAGAAAGGTTGGTGTCCATCCCACTGGGGGAATTGCAGGAAATAGCTCCTGGGAATGCCAGTGGTCACTACATTCATCCATAGACTCTAGGATGCAATCCCCAAGTTTTCTAGCAGACACAAGTATAGCTGGGCCTTAAAACCAGGGAATTTGGGCTTTGCTATCCCCTTGGCTCTCCACATAACAATTTCTTCAACTTGACTGTCTTGAGTTGCAATATGTAACCAAAAATGTATATTCTATTGAAATGGATGGAGAGATGTTTTCTTTATCTCTTGTATAACCCATTCCTCATAATTCCAGGGAGAGGAGGCAGATGTCTTCTGTTAATGTGCCAGCTTTAAAACCAGCTGGGGCAGTGTTTCTTTATCCCTTCCAGGCCCCATCCTCCCTCCAGGGGAATCTGCTGTTCATGGGCCATCGAGGCTCACTGCATGGCTGATACAATTCCAGCATCCCATTGGGAGAGGCTCCACCCAGGGGAGGACCCAACTGTTCCTACCTGGATAAAAACTGAGAGTCAGGAACATCAGCACAGCCTGTTTGCACTGGATTCCCAGAGGAAGACTGGACCCATCTCACCACCATTGGACATTCAGAGGAAAACTACATCCTCCTACAGGATCATCTCTATTCCAACAGAAACACATCTGTCACTCCAGGAGGACTTAATTGGGCTGCTCTCAACACCCTGACCAACAAGGTGTCTGGTTGTATTTCTGACTCTGTCAGTGTTTCTAGGGGGCTTTTTGTTGTTGTTGTTTTATTGGGTTTTGTTGTTGTTTTATACTAGTACATTTACATTTTTAATATTCCTAGTAAAGAACTGTTATTCCTATTCCCATACATTTTTCTGAAACCCCCTTAATCACAAAATTATAATAATTTGGAGGGAGGGGGTTTACATTCTCCATTCCAAGGGAAGCTCTGGGTCTCCCTGGAAGACACCTGTCTTTCCAAACCAAGCCACTGACCTAAACGCAGGCTGTGTCCAAGGATTTTGTTCAGCTTTTCATCCTGTCAGGCTGCAGCTTCCCAATCTCCCCCAGCACAGCCTGATGTCTCTTTAGAGGAGATTTCTCTCAAAGCAACCTCTCTTTTCTCTGTTTGACCAGCGAGCCTGCAGCTGCATCCATCCCCTGTTCTGACAGACCCAGCAGGGAAACAGGGGCTTGTCCTAAGCAGGAGTAGTGATGATGGTGATGATGATGATGAGTGGGGGTGGTGTGCAGCAGCTGCTTTTTGGTTGGGATAAAGAGGCTGGAAAATCATAGCCTGGCTGCCTCAGAAGAGATTAAGGGTGGATTCACATGAATGTACACAGACAACTGCCCTGCACATGGGGGCTGCCAGCCCAGCTCCCACAACACCCAGTACAGAGGGATAAACATTTGTAGGGATCCTGAAGAGGATATTTAAAAAAAAGCCAAACCCATCCTGGAATTGCTGTTTCTGCCCCATGGTTACATAAAGATGGCCAAGGTCAGTTCTAGCACTAATGTTCAGCTATCCAGTGAAAAGGACTCAGATTTTAGGGTTTGATCCAGGAGCAGATGCATTCATGCCTAACAGTGATGACAGCTTGCAGACAGTGAAAAAGATCTAGGTGAGGACTCCACACCAAAACCATCCACTCTGAAATTTGCTTAGAAATGGAAAAAGAGTCCAATGCACAGAAACCCCCTTGAGCACTTTTTAATTTGCTCATCAAGGAGACAAATTCTTACACCAAAAGAAGAATCTCTCTCAGACATGCCTTTTGTTTTCCAGCAGACAAGGCGAATTTATCTACCTTGGCAGGACTTTTAAAGCTGAAACCCTTTTTATTTGTGCAAACTGGAAAGAGAAGCAGAGCAGACTCACCAAACCTTTATTTGGATTAAAGCCCTTCTGGTCCTGTCCCTGAAGCCAGGTCAGATCCCTTTTTTTCCTCACATTTAATGATTTTTTGTCACGTGTGGTCCTGAAACAAAGCAATCTTTTTCACTTGTACTGTTGGAAAAATGCCCAACTATTCAGTTTACTCTCTCTTTTCTCTTTTTTGGGCATTTTTCGTATCCAGTGTATTGGGAGAAACTTGTCAATTTTGCTTCCTTATTTTTCTGGAAATCTTCTGGTTAATTTATTTTCCTGTATCACTTCATTTCTGTAACATCTGGACCACACAAGCTCAAAAGAAATGTTTCCACAGTAATTATCCCTATCATACTTGTTTACAATTTTTAATGCTATATTTTCAGGTTTTAATTGTCTGCTAACAAACACAGACCAAACTAGGAGTGGCAGAACACTGTTTAACAAAACTGAACACAAAATTCCTTCAAGAGCTTTTCAATGTAATGAGGGAAGTAAAAATATCCTAAACTGAGAGGTAGCTACAATATGTCATTTCCTTTTGCCTCCTGTTCATTAGCACAGCAATTTCTGTATTTCTGCATGACTTTCGCATTGGTTCACAGATTTCTTGCTCTGGCCTTTTGGGTGTTTTTTGTGCTTTTTTAAATGACACAGGTGGAGTGTTCCCTAAATACTTCACCATCTTGTACCAGGATGTTTTCTAATGCACTGACTTCCTGCCAGTGCCAGCATCTGCACCTATTTTTCATTTTATTTATCTTAAAAAGAAAGAAAAAATGCCAAAGAGGGCTACAGACTTATGAACACCCTTCTTTGTGCAGGTACAGTCTCATGCTGTGATGAAACTAATTCAGCAGTTGAGGTATTTAAGGTCTTTGTTTAATCCAGAAATCTGCTCAGGGTATTTGGACCCTGGATTACAGAAATGTTGGGCTGGAAAAGAGCATTTCACTCACCCCTCTGCCACCCATCAGACTGTCTATCTTATCCTTGAGGTATCTGTCTGGCCATCTGTCAGCTGTGAAGCTTCTTCTGTGCTTGGTGTTACCACACACTCCTCGAAAAAATGGGAGGATTTGTCCCAGGAGACTCAGATCATAACTGGAGTCCACACTGGACACGCATGCCTGATTTCTGTGTGACAAAATGGGCTTTGGAGACGTAGGCCAGGCTGGATGGAGCTTGGAACAACCTGGGATAGGGAGAGGTGCCCCTCTCCATGGCAGGAGCTTGGAATAAGATAGTCTTTAAGGTCCCTTCCAAACCATTCTATAATTCTTCGTATTTTAGGAAACTAATTTTGATCTAGGATTGTCCCATGTTTCTCCAGAGCTTGCACCATTGTCTGAAGAGAACCACTGTGTTCTCCTCACTCTTCTGCAGCAATGGATGTTTTTTAAATCAGGCTCAGCAGATAGAACTGCAAAAAGATGTCTGACCATCCAGATAATTCATTTTTGGCACTCCAACACCATGAGCCCAGCTCTGGTCCACAGCCCTCAGCAGCCTCCTCCTTGCCTGAAACCCTCCCAGAAAGTCTGCAATAATCTCTGCTCCTGTGAGCACCTGGCCCAGCTCACATCTGAATGGGAGAAAATGAACTGCACCAGGGATACCTCAGGTTAATTCGGCCTTTTCCACGCCTTTGCAGTTTCATCATTTAGCACTTTATTCTGCTACATATAATTACATAAATATATATTGGAGTCAGAAATATTTAGTTTGCACAGCAGATGCTGGCAGAGCTGCAGTCTCCGCCTTCATTGTCTGCTCCACCAAGTTTTGTTGCCATGGCTTTGCCACAACCACCCCAAATTTGTTGTTGTTTCCATCAATTTCAGGTGCCACATCTGTGTCACCTCTTGCCAACACCATCTCAACTCCACCTTCTATGTCTTTCCCATGCCCAATGTCTCTAGACTCCTTAAATAAACTCTGATATATAATTTCCTCTCCTTCAGTCATATTTAATTTAAAACTCCACTTCTACTTAAATAAAGAAGCTCTGGCTCCAGTTATGATGAAAATCCTCTTCCCATTTATAGTC
Source organism: Sylvia atricapilla (assembly GCF_009819655.1). Lineage (NCBI taxonomy): Eukaryota > Metazoa > Chordata > Aves > Passeriformes > Sylviidae > Sylvia > Sylvia atricapilla. The sequence goes on along the minus strand of NC_089144.1, from coordinate 20,158,291 downwards.
TGATGTCCTATTCTCAGTGTCAGAGCTCTGGATCAGTTCCTGGGAGACTTTCCACTTCTCCATATCTTCCCACACCACTCACCATTTAACTCACATCTACTTTATCATTTACTCACCAGTTTCTTTCTGTGCTTCTGCCCTTAGTTATCTCCCTGACTGGGAAGAATATAGGACACACAGAGGGATGAAGAATAAAATATAAAAGAGAGAGAAAATTAATTTTAGACCAAAGTGGTGAGAATCAGGGTTTGGGGATATTTTGTCGTTGTTGTTTTAGTTTCTAATTTGGGTTTGGGGGTTTTTTGGTTTTTTTTTTTCTATAAATCTATGGCTGCTTAAGCAAACCTTCAGGAGTTCACATTCACACTGTGAGAAAAGCTAAATCATGAACATGCAGACAAACATCTGCTTCACCTCAGCATCACTGTCCCAGCTCAGCTCAGCAGTACAGAGCATAGGGAACGTGCTGCTCCTCCTCACAGACCACTGGCCAAGGAAAAGCTCAGTCACACCCACAGATGTCCAGGTACACTCACAAAATCCCAGACCGGGACACACTGAAGGCGCCTTCTCTCTCCTCTTCACCCAAATAAACCAATTCCTGACACCCAGCTTTAGAGATTCACTGTCCTACCTCCTCCATAAACATTTGCATGTGGACTATTCACCCCAGGCCCCTTCACAAGCAGCAGAAAGAAAGAAATCTGCTGGGTTTTCAATTTCCATTATCCCCATGTCGCTGACTGAAATGGGTCAAATGCCTGGTGACCTCAGATGCCTCCTTTCCCCAGGGCTGGGGGAAGCCAGGTTCAGGTGGAGGCGTGTGTCTGGCACCCCAGCTCCTGAGACAAGAGGGGATGGCTCCTACATGGGGGGGGTCTCATCTGCCAGAAGCCGAGCTAATTCAGAGATCAGCTTATGGGTGTTTTTTCTGCACTGAAACCCCCATAAGCTATCACAGGTATTGCAGACAGGGACAAACAAGCTGAGGACAGGATGGTTTATGGCTCTCTGTAAGTACAATAGACTGAATCCAAACGCACTGAAACCTTCATGTACTTTCCATGGGGTTTGAATCTGGTCTACAAATAAGGCAGAAGGACAGTGCTAATGACCAGGAACTGGTCAGCTGGAAGCTGTATAATTGAAATTTCTAATGAAGAGATTCGGTAAAAGCACCATCCTTTCCAATTTTACTACAAAATATATTGCAGAGAATCACCTTGCTTTGATGGGGGAGGCAGGGAGAAAAAGAGCTGCTTTCAGGAGTTTTTATTTACTTAAACTATGTTTTAACTGTTTTAATAAGAATGTCTGTAGTTGTCCTGACACCCTCCCCTGGCACGAGGGGGAGGAGGGACAGGGGAGCTGAAAAAGGAAGCTGGAGGATGCACGTTTTTTACTATTTCGCCCCTGTTGTAAATCAAAACATAAATAGCAACTGTTACTGTAAGGGTGGGAGGGGAAAACCTGGGTAAATTCAGCCCTCAACACGTGCACACTCCTTCAAGACAAGCAACAGTGACTCCTACAACTGCACTTGTTTCTGTGTTTTCCGTGGATAAGCAGGGCACAACCTTGTTCAAATCCCATTCACAGATCAGGGAAGGTCTCCATAAGCCTCAGTTGCTCTTTCTGTTCTTGACATATCAGCCCCAAAATGCCTCCCCTCTCAGGTTCTCCTCCCACCTCAGCTGTCCCTGACTTTTTGCTGCTGATTTAGGTGAGAAAGAGGAGCAGCCTTCACCAGCACACAGAAACTCCCCAGCAAAGTGAAACCACCACATCAAAAACCTCTTCGGAAGAAAACGTTTGGATCCAAGTGAAAAATTAATCATGTGTAGGTTTAGATTTGAAACAGAAGTTAAGCTTCTGCTTCTACCACAATCTGGAGTCAGGTTCCTGAGGATTTATGGCAGCAGATGGTCCCAAATCTTGCTCCCTCTGGGAATGTGACAGCCATCCTGCTGCTGGCTGTGCTGTCCCTGAGTATCCCTGGGGATTGTTACCTGCTGCTTACAAAATCATGGGGTCATTCAAAGACCAAGCTGAAGCAGGCCTCCACTTGTACCAAGGCAAAGCTGTGTCACACCTGCACGGCTCAGGAAAGACACTCCAGCTCTGTGTGAGTGTGTGTGAGCTCCTTCCCCATCCCTGGAATTGTTCCAGGCCAGGATCTGAGCAGCCTGGTCTAGTAGAAGGTGTCCTTGACCACCGTAGGGGGGTTGAAACAATCTTTAAGAAGCCTTCCAACTAAAACCATTCTGTGATTCAATGACTCTATGACAATACTGCTGCCACCCTTTAGTAATTCTCCCTCATTTACTTTTTCAGGTTTGTTTGTTTGTTTGTTTTGGGGGTGATTAAAAAATAAAATTAAGGTCACATATCTGCATTTTTTATAGATTAGGGGTTGAATCTCTCCAGCAGTCATTTAGCCCAAAGGAGGCAACTGCTGTTGTGTGTTTGATCCCAAGGAAAGAACCAGGCACAAAGTGATGAGTTACTGCGTCAATGAGGACAGACAGAGATAAAATATTCCCCCATTAAACCAAAGAAAAACCCTTGCTGTCAGTCCAGAGCTAGGAGTACATTTGTCAGAAGGGTTCCTTATTCACAAAAACCCAGAATAACTTCACAAAAAAAATTCCGCCAAAGCCCTACAATCAATCTGCTTTGAGAATCCTTTCATGCTCAGTCCCTGAGATGAGCTACACTAAATCCACACTCTCAGCAAATGGGTGCACTGACAGTGGTGTGACAGCCCTTCTGCCTTTTGGGATGGACTGGGCTTGTTTGCTTGTCCAGAAACACGTGGTGCAATGACATTTGAGGCAGGAATTGCACTTCCTGCCCTGGGTGGGCGGCTGCCCCGCAATAAAACAACCCAGTGTCATGACAGAGGAGGAATCTGTGCTTGACTTAGAGCTGTTCTTCAGGGTTTAAGCTGTGTGCTCTGCTCTTCCTGGATCTTCCAAATGCCTCATACTTCATAGAATCATAGAATGGTTTGGGTTCTAAAAGATCTTAAAGATCATTTGCCATGGGCAGGGACACTTCCCACTAGACCAGGCTGCTCCTGTACATTGCACTGACCCCCCACTGCTTCATCAGCCATAACTTTAGCACCAAAGCCCTTCAGTAACATGTGCCAGACCTAAACACAGCTGCATCTATACCCTAAACCTTCATCCTTCTGCAGGAGGGAGGCCTCTACAAGCTGTCCCCAGCCTCACACACCCCTCTCACCACAGACTTACCTTATACCTCCTTACCAGCACCTTTTCCTTAGGGTTTTTTTTTTTTTTTTTTCCACTCAGGTGTTTTCCTACCAGAGATTGTGGTCCTGATGAGTCTGAAGTCTAGCCCTTCTCAGCTCAGGGGTCCACTTCTGCAGACACACTCACACCCTCTCCCATGTTACTACCAGTGTCTGACATCACCTTTTCAAACCAGTTTCTAACATCATTTTCATGCCTTTATCAAACCTCTGAAATGGTTTGATAAAGCTGACCAACCATAATGGCTCATCCATAAGGTTCCCACATGTCATCATTCTGCCAACCAGATTTATCCACAGATCCACATCTTCCCTGATCATTATTGGCGTGGACCAACACCTTTCTGCACCACATGAAGATGTCATGTCATGTTTGGAAGTCCCAGGAAACAAATGAATGGAAATGCACAGATCATCTTTAACTAAATTCCTACAAAATACATTAACAGAGTTCAGAATCAAAACATCTTTGTTGCGGAGCAAAATATTTTCCGTTAAAGAACTTAAAAACTTGTGACCATGTTCTGTATTTTGGAAAGGAAAACACCTCCATTTCTCTTGTCCTCTAAAGCCATCTGAGCCTGTAAACCCTGATGCTTCCAGCCCAGATCCTGCTGTTGTAACACCTTACCAGGGAGCAGGGCAGTGTGTCCAGGACGAGCTGGAATCTTGCTACGCACAAGGCTGCAACATCTCCTTCTTTCTCCTTTTCTACTTTCATACGCACCATTATCTTTGCTAAGTTTGCTTTCACCCATATACATTGTAGATAAGAATGTATATGTATATAGAACTAACTTATTTTTTATGGGTTTATGTGCAGTCTCATCCGCTGCTCCTGTCAGGGGCAGTGTTAATTATGGAAACAGTCCTCCCACTGACATGTTTGCTGATAAGTATCACGTGATAAGTACAAAGGGTTCTTAATGTTACTTTTGGATTTCTTTAAGTATCATGGAAGATGTTCTAACTTTCTCCTCCAAATGTCACATCAAATACTTTCCTTTACCTACCCATGGTCTGGTAACCCTGGATGAAAACTGATATTTTTCATCACTGTGGGTGCCCTGTCTATGTCAGGAGACAATATTTTGGTAAATGAACACAGATTATTCATTAAAACCCCCTGGAAATGTCCAGGGCCAGGTTTGACATGGTTTGGAACAACCTGGTCTATGGAAGGTACCCCTGCCCATGGCAGGTGGTGGAACTGGATGATCTTAAAGGTCCCTTCTGATCCAAACCATTCTGTGATCTATGATTCTAAGAGAATCAGGCTGAATATGATGCATTGATGACTCCAAGATTCATCAGCTCCCTGTCCTCACTTGTTTATCAATCAGAACCATTTTTGTCTTTTGTCTAGGTATTTCCTTTGCAAATGCTCTATTTTGTGTTTCCTGCAGATAAGTGAGACGATCAGGAAAGGAAGATACACCGCTTCTCACTGAATGCCAAGCAAATTAAATGCCATAACAATTGAGGCATTTGATTACTGAGAAGCAATCCAGCCCAAAATGGGTCAAATGTGAGGTGGAAGTGACCATTTTAAAAAGAAATAAACCAGAGAGATGTCATGTTGAGCTTGTCCCCTGTACATCTCAAGGGTCTTTATGGCTCAGATAGATATTAAGAAATTCACTTTGAGAGATAATTGAGCCTAACACCCTCACTACATGTGGCACTGTGGTAACAGAGATGAGGCACAGTTTAGTGAAAGCTGCACCAGTTTCTTTTCATCTCACCCTGGGTGCATCCTTTAAAGCCATTAGCTTACCCCACTCAGCATTTCTGCCCCAAAGAAGCAAACACAGCACATGCTCTTAGGCATAGGTGGAAATAAAAATATCCCCAAAAGGGATGTCACCACTCTGCCCCAGAAAACTGCTTCAAAGCAATGGTGTCACTAAAAGCTAAAATACAGAGGAATTATCCTTTGCTAAGACAGCTAGGTATGATTTGAAAAGTAATTTGGGTCCCTTCCTCTCTCATCACTACAGTTAATAAATGTTATCTCTGCTGCTGGATGTGATTTGGCTGGTGGTGAGAGATGAAAAACCTCCAACAGGCCTCATAAATAACAATATTAACACAAAGAAGCAATGATGCAGATAAATCACAAAATCGACACAAACAAGCCATGATACAATAAAAACTCTGTGCAGTTGACTACAGAGAAGGGTTTGCAGTTTGGGCTGCCTTTGCCAATGTTTTCCTCCCAACCAGGAGCTGGATGCAAGGCAAGGAGACAAACAGAGAACAACAGCACAGGATGGAAGCAAACTGTCAGAGAGTGTTTGCAGGCTGCTTTCCCATGTCAATCACCAGCACCGTCTAGGGAAGGTTTCTGTGTGAGAACAGGCACATGAGCAACCCTAGGAGGGAATTGTGCAAAGCTCCTCGTACTTGGTGACTACAGGCTCAAGGCTCTGATTAATCTTTTCCATGGTTTCACACATACAGGTTTTGGATGGTCATACTCCTGTATTGACTTTCTCTTCCTTTCCTATTTTAAGAGTCACTTTCTCAAAGCTTAGGCAAAGAACAACACTCTGTTTACACAAATCCTGGCTTCAGCAAAATGAGAAGCAACAGCAGAACTTGCAGCCAAGTGTTTTAACTTGGATCCACAAACATATGCATTAAAAAGCCAAGAGCAGACTATCCCTCCTGGCAGAGCCCTGGAAGGTGCTTCATAGTTCGCCTCCCTCCCAGGCTGCTGCAGAGCTCTCTGCAATTAAACTCAGATAATAAAGAAGAAACCAAAAATCTGACATCAGAAGTCCTATTCACCATTATCACTTCCTTCAGAACAAAGTGGAAGGATAAACAGATACTATTCTGGAAAAGATCCCAAGGAAGAAAAATAAAAATTTGGCAGGCTGGGAAAGCTAAGCTGTTTCTCTTGTTCCCTCCATCCCTCCCTCTTTCCTTTGAGCTCTCCACTTCTGACAGGACACTGAGCCACATGCTGCTTCTGTGAGAAGCTCTGAGAGTTGACCAAGTGACTTTCTTTGAAAGGAAACACACTTGAGGCAGAAAAAATTAAAAAGCTAAGTTAGCTCCACCCTGGCAGTGCCATAACCCTCACAGCTCTCCTCGGGGTGGAAAAAAAAAAAGAAAAAGTTTCCCTAGTGTAGCAACATGAATACAAAACTAGCCTGGACACAGGGGGCTGCTGAGCTGCAGGCTGGAGGTTCAGGAGGGAGACCTGAATCTTCAATAGGACCTTGGAAAACAAATCATAAAATACATGTAAAAGTGAGGGGAAAGTCTAACTAAACTCTGCATTGCCTGTTCCAGTGCGACTGTGGCTTCATCTTAAGGCAGGGAGTCTTTCCAGGCCAAAACCTCTGCACAGGCTGAGCATCACTTGTTTAACTCACTTTATGTCCACACAGGGTTTGGCTAAAGAGCCATGTGAGGAAAACGAGGGGTGCAGCAGGGCTCAGGGAGCCATGGCAGCTAAAGGCTGGCAGACACCAAAGTCTCATGTCCAGCCGAGACAGCAAAAAAGAGGCAGAGGCAACAAGGGTTCAGCTTCAACTCTGATGTCAGGAGTTCAGGGAAGGGCAGCTCCATGGTGAACTCCAGGAAAGCAGCATTTTAGGGGGCTGGCTGATACTTCCAGCTGAATGTAGTCCTGCTCCACCACAACCAGGTGGGACAAGAACATCCTCGGAGCAGGTGCTCTTCGCAGGTCTCTCAACTCTGCTCCTAAAGCTCATTCCCCAGAAACTCACAATGCCTGGTGGCCTCGACTGGGATGTGAAGTCCTTTCTTCAATTAAAAAGGATGAAAAGAGAAATACAAAGAACCCCCAAAATAACCCATGCCTGAGGGGTCTCAAGGACTTGGCTCTTCAAGAATACAAAAGTTTAAACGTTGCCCTTTTCACTGCAAATAGTTGTGCTGCTCCCCCCGCTTGCCTTTTTTTTTTTTTTTTTTAATAACAAGTTCAGTGAAACTTTATCTCTTCCTGCCCTAGTAACCCTACTAAATAATCTGCTGTTAGCATGACTCAATTAAGTGGCTTTCAGCTGCTGAAGTCGTTTTTGATGGTTTTTTTTTTTTTGTTTTTGTTTTTGGTGGGGTTTTTTTGCTACTTTCATGGCAGCGGGGGAAAAAAAAAAAAAAAAAAAAAAAAAAAAAAAGCTTTTCCCCTTTGAAAAGTATCACACTCCTGGAGATAAAAGTACAGCGGAGAAGTTGGTTTACTTGCCTTGTAGTTGCAATTAGGTAGGACGCGATTACACCCAGGGGGTTAACTCCATTCGGGTTCAATGTGCACGGAGGGAACTCGGCCGGGCTGGGGCCCGGGTCCCCTCCTCCGAAAGGAAACGCAGCTCAAACACTGCGGAGCGGAGGAGGGAGGGATGGAGGCCGCTCATTCCTCTCTAACTGCCCAAACCTGCTCTCAAACTTCCCGCAGCTCCTGTTTCTAGAGCATCACAAACTCGAGCCCAAAGTGATACACCCCGCCGTTGAGATACAGCATCGCATCTAAAACTACACTTCCCGTCCGGTTGTCTTATCACATACTGCTGTAGCCATGAGACACCTACAAATCAACGCCGAACCCCGCAGGAGACAGGGGTTTCCCTCTACATTTCCCCCAGTTTGTTCACTCTGCTAATTAAAGCTCTTTGTAGTCGGTTTTCATCGTGTTTCTCACTTTCCCCTTTTCTCTCTTATATGAAGACACACGGGAGAAAACAATGCTCTTTTTTAAAGGCAGGAAAATGTGATGGCGAAACCACAAACACTCAGTAGAGACATCAGGTGGAGAAGTTGAAAACAATTTATACTCTTACTTAAAGAGAAAAAAAGATAAAACAGTAAAACACAACTCTCCGGACAAATGCCACCTTCAAAATCCCGTGACGGCAGAGCCGACGGCTGCAGCGGAGCGCCCAGCGACAGGGAAATGCCGACAGCACCAAGCAGTGCCCTCAACTTTCCCGGTGCTGCTGCGCAAGTTCTCCCTCCGGAGGTCCCCCCCGGCCCTGGCACATCGCCCTGCAGCGGGACACCGTGCCCGCCCCTGCCCGGCCCTGCCCGCGCATCCCCGGTACCTGCTGCCCGCGCCGCGCAGCGTGCCTCGGCTCCGTTCTGCCCCTTCCGCCTCAGCTCGGCTCAGATCAGTCCAGGTCGACTCAGTTCAGCTCGGCTTGGCTTGAGCCCGGTCCCGCCCGGCGCGGTTCTGCCTGACTCGGCACAGCCCGGCTCGGTTCAGCCCGGCTCAGCTGAGCTCCGCCCGGCACAGCCCAGCACGGCACAGCCCAGCCCAGCCCAGCCAGGCACAGCCCAGCCCAGCACGGCACAGCCCAGCCCAGCACGGCACAGCCCAGCCCAGCAAGGCACAGCCCAGCACGGCACAGCCCAGCACGGCACAGCCCAGCCCAGCACGGCACAGCCCAGCCCAGCACGGCACGGCTCAGCTGAGCTCCGCCCGGCACAGCCCAGCCCAGCAAGGCTCAGCCCAGCCCAGCACGGCACAGCCCAGCCCAGCAAGCCTCAGCTGAGCTCCGCCCGGCACAGCCTAGCCCAGCCCAGCCCGGCACGGCACAGCCCAGCACGGCACAGCCCAGCAAGGCTCAGCCCAGCCCGGCACGGCTCAGCGCTCCCGCCGCCCCCGCAGGGAAGCAGCGCACCCGGGGCAGTCCGTCGCCACCACCGGGGCTGCCCTTGCCGCTTCTTCCTCCTCGTCGTCCTCGGCAGCACCCCCCTGCCCGTCCCCGGGTGTCCTCTCGTGTTTGCCCCCGCACATCCCGATCCCAGGGACTGGGAGCTGAGCATCGTGTCCATCCTGCACAGGACTCGGCCTTAGGGCTGGCCGACGAGGTCCCTGTTGCCGACAGGGAAAGGGTGGCTACAGGGAAATTCTCTCCCAGAATAATGTAATAGGACAGCCTGATTTTTTTTCCAGGCTGCAAAGCGTTGCTGTCGTTGCTGAGGGGTGCAGGGGGAATATCTGCAGAGAAGTCCTTTCCTCGTTTGTCTCTCCTGTTGTGTTCTGTTCTTGGACATAGGTGTTAGAAACCTCAGACCAGCTTGTTGTGTGGAAGAAGGATGGGCAATACCTGTTTGGTGAACCCCTTTCACCCTTTTGAGGGTGTCAAAAGTGAGTTTTGCTCAGGATTTTCTCTGGGAGACCTTCTCAGCTCCACAGGAATCATGATTTCCTTCTGTGCTGTCAGAAAAGGTGTGATGCTGGTGGTCATAGACGGGTGGATCTGGAGCAGGAAACTGGCCCAGGAATGTGGGAGAGGAGCCACAAGAAGGAAGGGAAGCCCCAGAAACGTGCTAGCAAGGGATCTGGAGAGGACAGTGGGAAATTCCGCTGTCTTCCAGGGCCACACCAGCTCTGTGAGACTTGTGGGCTTTGCTGACAGGTGATCAATATGAGGTTCTTCAGCTGAAGAGGTTCTTCAGCTCCTTTGTGTACCCACAGAAAATACGAGGCCACATTCAGCCACCTTCTGTGGCTGCAAATGCTCCAGTGAAGAATCTCAAATAGTGTTTCTCTAAAAGGCCAATGTACAGAACAGGACACCTGCCAGTTCTCTGAAAAACGTTTTGTTTGAGATCACCCAAATGAGGTGTCTAGAAATTTAGAGCCTGTCAGTGTTCACTTTGAGCAGGCTGGGATGGCCCTTTGAATATTATTGTGGTTATTTTGCCCTTGATGCTGATCTCTGAAATGTAAATTATCCATTAAAATAAAGAAAAGAGAGGCAAGGCAAAGAGAAAGGCTGCTGAGATTTTGGAAATAGGGGAGAATTAATTACTTTCAAAGAGTGGTTCTTTCCTGTTTTCTAGGACAATTAGAGCTGACTGCAATACCTGTTCCTGTCACCGGCAGGAGAGAAAAAGACATTTCATGAGGCAGATGATTTTGCATTTCAGTTGCTCATACCCTATTAACTTACACATCCATCCTTCCTGTCTGCATCAGGGACCATTACACCAGGCTGTTGGTACCAAAAGTATACAGAATATGCTCTTTCACCCCAGCTGAAGGAGAGCCGTAGGTAATTAAAACTCCATGTATTCCCATCCAAAGCTTAAGTTTTCAGCTTTACTGCTTGCTGATGCTGTTGCTGAAATTCACACAGGAATCTGATGTTTAGAGGATCATATCCACCTGCACTTAGGCTGGGTGCAAGCTTTGGGTGGTGTACTGGTACATCCCCAGATGGGATGCAACCCCATGGTCTGTCCCCCATTCCCTGACCCCATTGCTTCAGTCACACAGATCAGATCCCATCCCTGGAAGTGTTCAAGGCCCAATCGGATGGGGCTCTGAGCAACCTGATCTAGTGGAAGGTGTCCCTGACCATGGCAGGGGGTTGAAATGAGATGATTTTTAAGGTCCTTTCCAACCCAAACCATCCTAGGATTCTGTGTCAGAGCATGACACAGCGGGTGGTTACATGAGGATCACTTTGCCTATAGGAACTTGGAAGATGTGCAAATATTTAGGCTCAGGATTACTGTCCATGTATCACACAGAAAATGGTGCACCAGGCCACTTACCTCCAGTCTGGAAGAAGAAGGTTTGAGCCTCCATCCTCCCACAACAAAACATTTGACTGTGCAGCAATGAGATCTCAGATCAGGGAAAATTGTTGGCAAGACAAGCCAAGGATCCCATCGCCTGCTGCAAGGGAACATAAATCAACACGAGCCCTTTCTGAAGGGGCATTCACCCATCTTGTCCCTCCAGACCTCTGGTGACAGTTCCACACCTGCCTGCCACAGCCTGTCCCAAAGTTTTCCTTCACTGCCCTTCTTGTGTAACTTAAACCTTCCTTGCTGGGATTGAAGCCCATTTCTTGTTATGGGATCACAGAACTAGAGGATGGTTTGGATTGGAAAGGATCTTTAAAGGCCATCAAATTCCCTGCAATGAGCAGGACATCTTCAACAGATTTGAACAGAATTTCCATGTCTTTCCACTTTTTTTTTTTTTTTTTTTTTTTTTTTTTTTTTTTTTTTTTTTTTTTTTTTTTCCCCACAGCAGCTTTTTATCATATTTAAAAGCTCTGTGGTCTGGGAGGCAGCTGCCATATCAATTACCCAGACTCAGGATAATTATGTAGCTGACACAGAGCTTCCACTGAAACATGCAAGTGCTGTGCATTGTTATTGTCATTTAATTTGACTTGTACAACTAATCAGGCGTAGCCTTCTACAAGACAAGGCCACTCCTGTGGGTGGAGGTATCTGGAAACCAAAAGCTCTTAAAGCTGCATCTTTCTGGTGGAAAATATCACCACAAGCCATCGTGTTTTCTTTCCTGTATTTGAAAACCACCCACATTTTCAGTAAGAAAAAAAAAAAATCCTAAACTGATTGAGCATTTTGCCTGGGCAGTGGGCCTTTCTGAGGAGTTTAATTCCTTAAATATTTGGTCTCAGTTGTTTGTTTTTTTAAGGGTAATATTTGTAATTTATTGTTAATTTAGAGGAGGAGCTAGGCAAAATAACAAGGGAATATATTCAATAGCTGCTGTGAATACAAATATAATATTCCTCTTGTTCTGTGCTTGGAATTAATTGAAACGAATGAATTTATGTGTTTAGAAAAAAAATAATAAAATATAGCAGGTCAAGTAATTTTCAGTTTTCGGTATTTTTGTTTCTTTTTTCTTTCACCCTCAAAGTTTTCTATTTCTTTTCTATTATAGAAAAATAATTTCTATTTCTTCCATGAGCGTGCACTGTATGTTACCATGACGTTTATTTTACATTTCAGTCTCTCTTCTAGCAGTGATTAAAAAAAGAGCTTAGAAAGGAGCAGAGAGGTCCCTTAATCTCTTTTACCATACAGCAAAAGATCCAGCACTTCCCAAAACCCTGTTCCCATGAGATGTCAGCGCAGCTGGAGGTTACACAATTCCAACTCAGGAGTTCCCTGGCCTGCCCAGAAGAGGACAGGAAATGCAGTGAGCAAATAAAGCCGCTTGCAAAATGCTGTGTGACGATGCCCATCTCCCAGAAAACAAACATTGGGTAAATCTTTCTACAGGATCCAGCCTGACTTTACTTCCTTGGAACTCCTTGACTGGAGATATGTGTTGTCCCTTTCAAGCTACAAAGATAAATAAATCAACTGTGATGCTGGTCCTATCACTGGCAGTGTTTAAACATCCTTCAGGTTTTTACTCTCATGCCAAGGATCAACTGAGCATATGGTGCTAAATGTGTTTCCAGCCCATAAAGTTTGCTCATCTGTGATTTTCTAAAGTTTCAAAGCTTTTTATCTGTCATTTTGGGTTCACTACTCTGGTTTGTCTGCTGCTCTCAAAATAATCAATGTAAGCAGGTGTATAAATTGTATTTTAGGGCACAGGTTGAGGGAGGCCAAGCCTCTGCCTGCCTTCACCTGGTGATTTCCACACTCTACCTCCCTCCTGTCTGTCCCCTGCCTCCCCACTCCAGACTGTGGCTTCCTCACTTTGCTGACTCAACCCATCATCTATCTCACAGAGCTCTCAGCCAGAGCAGCAAAACAGCCTGGGTGTAAGAAACACAAGCAAAGCAAAAGTGAAAAAGGAAAAAAGAATCTAACAAAAAAACCAAAAGAAAACAAAACAAAAAAAAACAACCAAAAACAAACAAACAAACAAACAAAACCAAACAAAGACAAAAAATCCAAAACAAAACAAAAAAGGGTTGCCTTTTGCCTGTGAGAGACATTGTTTTGGCCTTGTGAAGGGCTGGGTGATCACAGTGATGGGGGGAAAAAGGTGGAGGGGTGGGAGTGGGTGAAAACCTCCAATTTTCCAAAAGGTTCATGGTGTGTGAGCTACACCCCAGGTGACACTGCATGAGAGGTGAGCTGCTCTGAAACTGCTGGAAAAATGCAAAGTCACTTGTGACTGAAAGCTCCTCTCTTGTCCTGGAGAACAGTCTCCTATTGCTTGTGTGAAAGCAATATCCCCCCTCTGACTTCAACAGACACACCACCCCTAATAATTCTCCCTTGAAATGGAGATCATGGAAAGCCGTTCCAAGCTTGGACCAGACAGTCCTCTTGACTATACTTGGAGACAAAGTGCCTGGTCTGAGGGCTGCATGACCATTTCTGTGTCTTTTGGTGACATAAACTAATCACAAAGGCAACTCTGAAGCAAAATCAACAGACAAAAATCAGCCTAGAAATCACAGAGTCACAGAAAGGCTGAGCTTGGAAGGCACCTCTGGAAGTCACCTTGTCTAAGCTCTTTTCTCAAGTAGGGCCACAGAGACCTGACTGCTCAGGACCATGTCCAGGCAGCTTCTGAATGTCTCTCCAAGGATGGAGAGTCCATCTGAAATGACACTGGCTTCTTTTTGTTGTGTGTTTATACATCCCCTGTCTTCCCAATTATAGGACCTTTTAGTTTTATTTGGAATCAGTAGAAGGCATTGCCCAGGGAGGTCACAGAGGTTAAGAGATCTGCAAGATTTCCAGTACGCTTACATTTATCTTTGTAATCCTTTTTACCCCTCTAGAGGGTACTCTAAAGGCAAGATGACTGAGAGGCTGATTTTTTTTTATTTATTTTATATTTTCAGTTTTAGATTTGGGTGTCTGAATTTTGTTCCTTTCTGCTGACAACTCACACCATGGAGTCCTCCCATGACTGAGGTCTGTGCCAAGACTGAATCTGCAACATAAGTGAAATCTGAAATGAACATCACGGCTGGAAGGTGCTGCTGATGCTTGCAGAGATGGGACAGAGGTTCTTAGAGTAATTTCCTTCAAACTAAAAGCTGGTAAGGGCTCTTGCATTTGATGTAGTGAGTGTGCACTCACAGCAGGTTTGAAAACTCCTCCCAGGAATCCAATTTTTTAGTTGTTGTTGTTGTTTAATCTGTACATTAAAATGTACAATTTCAGCAGACATTCAGTTGAAATAGTTTGCCAGAAAGAGCAATAAGACACCAAATTTGGATCTGCCCATCTCACGTGATGGTCAGGAGGTGGCAGGTTTTGCCTGATAACTTTGACTCTGCGCTATACACTGTAGTAAATCAAAGCAGTTTATCATTCATAATTGGGAAGTGCTGAGTGTCCAATACAGAAATCCCTTGTGCAAGGTCCTAAAAGGGACCAACTTCTAACAGCAAATAATCTGGGTGGGGAAAGATGGAGAGAATAGGATGTTTAAGGAAAGACCAAAGCTTTTCATATCCACTATATTAATAACTCCTAGTCTTTAATGCATTTATCCTTACTGATCCTGAAAAGGATCAGCCTTCCCTCTTTTACAGACAAAGGATCGAAGCCTCAGGGCACAGAAAGGCAGTGTCTGGCTCTTGGGTAATCAGGCACACATCTCCACTTTATCAGCCCCAGGACATTTTATTTTTCCGGTGTCTTTTGCCCTTGGACACATCTGTAAGGCATGGGGTGAGGAGCTGACAGGTCAGGGATGACAGGATAAATGTGGAGACTTGTCCCACTGGAGACAAGTCCAGTTTCCTGAGGTGTGGCGTAAGTTAATGACAGAATCCTGGAATGGTTTGGGGTGGAAAGGACCTTAAAGATCTTTCCACCCCCTCTGCCATGGACAGGGACACCTTCCACTATCCCAGGTTGCTCCAAGCCCTGTCCAACCTGGCCTTGAATACTTTCAGGGATGGACAGCCACAGCTTCTCTGGGCACCCTGTGCCAGGGCCTCACCACCCTCTGCTTAAAGAATGAGGGAAAGTTCTGCAGATGGTGAAGATTCAGGAAAAGGAAGAGCTGATTTAGCAAGGGAAAAGCTTGAGAAGATGTAGCAGGAGCTGGTAGATGTGCCCACAGCACTGATGAAGATGTAAGCACCAAACCCTTCACTGAAACAACATCAGGTGCTCGTCAGAGGCCTTCACACTCTCGGTAGTGCTTTTTCCAAGAAAGGCTTTGAGACAAGTCATCAGTAGTTTAGGAAATGGGTCTTTGAAACTGAGACAGAGTTTGGAAGGTGCTAACCCTGGCTCAGCCCATTCTGCCTCCCCCAACCCAACACAGAGTGCAGAGCAGCCCCTTCCTTGCTCCACGCCCATCCCGCTACCTCTCTGTATGCTGGGGCTGTGCTGGCACCTTCTTGGTGCTGCAAAATGAGCTTTGATCTGCCCTCTCTGTTTGCTTTTTCAGTGCCACCCCTCAGCTGGGACCAGCCACCCAAACCTCAGCCCTTTCTGTGAGTTTTACCTCTCCTCTGCAACCCACCATGGGCAGCTCAGAGCCAAAGATGATCTGGGAGGGTGCTTGTCTTATTTCTCTGAACTCTCTCTGTGTTCCTCACACGTGCTCACTTATTAATTCTTGTGAAGTGCCCCGTTCACAAGAAACGAAGGCACTGCCAGACAGAGTTGTTTCCCAGTGAAATTTTGCTAATGATGCGTTGTTCAGCTGAGTCCTGTGGTCTGCACGCTCCCTTAGAGTTTCCCAGAAATCATCCCTCTCTGCTGCACAGTTAACGTAAGTCAGGGTGAGCAGAGGCTGCTGACGGTAACATTTCAGACCTGACCTCTGTGTGGTGAATATTTTGGGTGAGGAGTGGGCCTGCTGGCTTGTTTTCTCTTAGTGGTTAAGGTGAAAGGTCAGAAGGTTTTCTCAGTGCTATGAGAATGTCTGACATGAGTGCATTTACCATCAGGGCTGGCCGGTGGAAACATACCAGCATCTGGTTAATGAAACCATATTTTAACATTAATTACCCAGACTCAGGGTAATTATTATTAAGAAAAAAAAGCTCAAATGTGCCCTGAAATTTTAATAGATTCTGTAACTCTGCATCAATTGATTCTGTGATTCTGTGTTGAGAAGGTAGAGGTTGGTCATAGGTTGGACTTGATGATCTCAGAGGTCTTTTACAGCCTAATTGGTTCTGTGATTCTGTGATACTTTGTATTCTGGCCATAAAATCTCCAAATGATGGCTTGCCACAGTAACCTCAGTTCCCTGGAAGACTCTGGGTGTCCAGGATACTTTTGCCATTAATGGTCTCAGCTTTGGGACATAGAGACAAAATTGACTCAATTTACAGCAGCATGGAAAAGAACAAAATAAGATTATGTCAAATGTGTCACCTTCCCTCTGAAAACCAAGTGCCCTGAGACCAGCTCTGGCAGCCAGGACAGCTGGGCCTCAGAGATAGATGGTCCAGAGTTCTCAGCTAGGCTCAGGAGGAGGCAACTGGGGCTATGTCCTGAGCAATTCCAGCTTTAGGAAAGCTGAAGTTAAAATAAACAATGATCCTCTCTGTCAGTGTCCACAGTCAACTGATTATAACCCACCTAGGTGCCTGCAGCATTGCTAGCTGGAGTAGAAATGGGGTTTCAGCAAGAAATTCTAAATGAGAGATTTCCAGGCATTTCATGACTGTGGTGCTCCCTGTTCACTATTATTTTCCTACAAATGGCTGAAGGCCACTCCATCAACCCCTTTGAAGCATAGCCTGGTGTGACACTCACGTCCACTGGTGGCCAGGAGGTATTGCAGTGTGGAATATTTCAGAATATTCCAGAAGTGCGAAATATTTCAGAAGCACTGAAACCTCCACGCTCCTGTTAGGACACCAGGGGGAGAGGAAAAAGGGGAGGAAATGAAGGACAGATTATTGCTGCAGGTGACCTTTAGTACCCTGTCTAAGCCATGGGAAGAGCTGAAGCCTGTGAGGGAAGCACAGAAGAGCTCCTGTACAGGAGGTGAGGGTTTGGGGCAGCACCCAGCGGGGACACTGCCGTGGGCAGGTGTGAACACACAGGCTGTCACCTCACTCGGGATGGTTTCGGGTATGCCGGTGCTGCTGCCCTCAGCAGAGTGCAGAAACACCTGAGCTCAGCTGAAATGAGCTGTTGTAGCTGCTCAGGGAGCTGCTCTGTGACAGTGCAGATGTGGAGAAAGGGCTGGTTGATCACAGGTATCTGTCTCTGCACTGTATCACAATCTTTGTATATTGTCACTACGGCAATGAAAATGCGACTTTGGGATAACCTAACAACTGGCTGCAAGTACTGTGGACCCCTGACATGGAAAAAAAAAAAAAAAAAATCCTGGGCTGTTTCACTGAAAATCTTGGAGGTATTTTCCAGCCTTAATGATTCTGTCTCTCAGTGCTCTTGTTGTATGTTGGTAACAAATGAAAGCCATGATATTGCTGCATTATCTTCTCTTTCTGGAGAAGGTCAGGACCTGAAAGGTGATAATATCCCAGAGCATCCTTCCTGTAGGATATCTCCTAGCTGTGCTCTAGGGGTCTCACACATTTACCCCAAACACACAATCCTGAAGCTTTCATTTATTATTGAAAGTAGGTCATCACGGTGTCAGCGCAGGCTGTTTTGTCTCTGGTGGATTTGAACATTTTGCTTTCCAGACAATGACAAATACATCTGTATATGAATCATTTTCTACCTCCAGCTTTTTCTGATTCTTAGAGAGTGCTCTCAGAGAGGATTAGGTGGCTGGAAGCCTGCTTGGCAGTGCCTGCTAATAAGAGGAGAAACAAAAGATGGAGAGGAAAACAAAACTACAATCTGTTCGTTGCTTTCTGATCCCAGGTGGTTGATCCTATGATTTCCTTCAGGATACATAAGAAAAAGCTCAAACATGCCCTGAAATTAAATTACTGTATTATAGAGGGTCCCCCACACAGGAGTTTAGTGCAGCACTCCAGTTGTACCTGAAATCTATTTTGAAGGCTCAAGTGGGACTTTGGTGATAAGAAGGCTTTGTGTTTTATCTTCCAGTACAGCCTTACAGATTTGGACTTAATCTGGATGTTGTGTAAGGCATCAAGGTGCTGTACCACTAAATGTAACAATTGAAACCAGCAATTCTTTACACTGGTGCCTCTGCTTTGCGCTCAAATGCTCTTATAATTTGTGAGCACTCTCCTGTGCACAGTAGCAATTGTCAGAAGTCCTTTTCCAGGTGAGGGAATGCAAGGCTCCATTTATTAACAACGTAAGAGACTTAATTCTCTTGAAGTCTCAGAGTGTATAAGGCTGCAGAACCAGGGGAACAGGGCAATAGTGCGGTGACAAAAACTATTTTGAAAGGTCACCGCACATAACTGAGAGAGTCGGGTCTTACCCACCAACCCTAGGAAAGGCAGGGGCTTCTTTAATATTCATTGTGGGCTTTCCCTAAAAGTCAGTGAATGTTTAAAAATGTCACTGCACAAACTCCTAATTCGTGTTATTTCTGATGCCTTTGCACGTTCAGTAATGGGGAATCAGCTCTGTATTGCAATTGGGAGGTCAGGAGGAGCAGGGGCCTTGGCTTTTTGTAATGTCACAACACTTAGAACTGGGTATGAAGACTATGCATGTCTTTTTGTAATTTCATTCCAGTAATGTGTCTTTCTTCCCTCAGTTCTTTTGATTTGGATCTTTGAGGTCTTTGGGACAGCAATTTTCACTTCTACAGGTCTGGACACATCCTAGCATGAGGGTTTTTAATGAAGGTGCTGGTGAAATATGAAAGCTAAATAATAGCTGTGATGGTGAGACAGTATATATTCTCTTCAGGAATTATGTCTTCTCCTTCTGAATTTATATAGAATTTCACTTCCATGAAGAACTGCTAGTCAGATTCAGATCCATCTTGTCAAGAAGGTGAAGTCAAAGAGGCAGCTCTTTGTAAATCAGAAAAAATTCATTGACTTGAAAGTTTGTGCTCATTTCAACCACAGCAGCAACATCTCCAATCATTTTAGAAGTCTGGATCAGGAGGAATACTTGTATGAGTTTAGTTCGGTGTCACTGGAAGGGTTTGTTTTATTTGAGCCTGGGGACAGAAGGAATGTGCTGGAACAAAAAGTTACATGGACGGATTTGTATTTGAAGTTTGATGGGAGGGTAAGTTAAGAGCTTAATTTAAGAGTAAGATCTTAATCTAAGAGTTAAGGCCAAGAGCTTAATTTAGGAGTAAAAACCATGGTTTTTAAGAGCCAGAAAACTGAATGTTGAAACCATTGTGCCTTAATCTAGAGGCATACGAGTAACAAACCCCAAGGTACTTACGCATGCAAATCCATATTCATACACAGAGTCACTTAGGTTGAAGAAACAGTTTTTAGATCATCGAGTCCAACTGTAAATCTAACACTGCCAAGACACATCCATATGCACTCTGCAGAAATGTTTAAATGCAGGGGTGTAACAGAGGCATAATCTACATAGGGTATCAGAAGATGCTGCAAATAGACACCCCCAGATACTCCAGGGTATGACCACAGTGTCTGAATCTAAAATGAAGGAGAGGCCCTTGTCACCTGCAGCAGCAGCAGGGCAAGCAGGAGGTGACAAGTTAGAGACAGAAAGAGATGCCCAGATGATGGAAGAGAATTGCAGGAACAGAACAGTCTTGTGTCCCATCTGCCCATGTGAGTATTTATGCATGTGTTTGTTTGTATTCCCCACCACTCTCACTATTAATTTTGCAAATGTTCTCAATGCATTTGCCCTTGTATTGGAAGCCAGGGGGATGTGCTGTGCCATGCCAGTGACATAGAGCCAGGGAAGCTGCTAGTCCAGGCTGTTATTCCTGTGCAGACATTTCCCCCTCTCCAATAGGAAAGAATTGTGGAAGTGTATGGGCTGACTCTTCCATGCTTGAACCTTTAGTCCTTTCTCTAGTTTCTCAGCACAGCGTCTGAGTCAGGTCCAGTCCCTCAGCTGAGGAGACTGATGGACACAAGGGAAAATGAGAAAAAAATGCAGAGATGGGTGCAGCCATGTGTTGCTAGAGATGATATAGGAGACATTTCAGAAGGTGAGAATCTGCTTTTGAGGAGATATCTAGAAGATGTGGAGCAGGAGATGGAAAGGACCAACAACTATAGCTCTATTCCAGGTTGGAGTTGCACAGCTGTTTTCTGCCCACTAGAACTGAGTTGGTGTAATTTTGCTTTTGCTGTTCCTGCTGAGGTCTGTGGAGTTGTGGAGGTGGTGGCTGTTCCTGTCTAACCAGCCCAAGTGTCCCCAAAAATAGAATGGCTTGAGTTGGAAGGGACCTTAAACACCATACTGTTCCAACCCTCTACTATGGACAGGGGCACTTTCCACTATTCCAGGTCATTCCAAGGCCCATCCAGCCTGGTCTTGGACATTTCCAGGGATCCAGGGGCAGCCACAGCTTCTCTAAGCAACCTGTGACAGGACCTCATCACCCTCACAGGCAAGAATTTCTTCCTGATATCTGATGTAAATATTTCCTTTTTCAGTTTGAAGCCATCGTCCCTTGTTCTATCACTACAAGCCCTTGTAAAAAGTCCTTCTCCACTTTTGTTTCACACTCTGCTCTCCAGGATCCTTGCAGCAGAGGTGGCACTGTCTCCCCAGCTGACTAAAGAGAGGGCTGTCACCTACAGCTTGGAGGAGTTGTGCCACTGACTTACACTGCCACAGCCTGGATGCGACCTTCCTCGTCCAGCCTGAGCCCTGAGGCATCACTTTGAAGATTGTACACGTTTGTTTGCCTGCTTTTCATCAGGCTGCTGTACTAACCCCCACTTGCAAGAGTTTTTCCCCTTGCCCAAAATAAAATGCAACCTCCCTGTGACCAGTTTCTCCCCTCTGGTTTTCCCTTTGTGTGGTATCTGCAGTGCAAGTGGAGAAAGGGGAACTGATCACTTGTGATGGGGCACTAGGCACTATAATAAGCAGAAGATGATGACACATGCAAGGCAGGAGGGAAGGCAGGAAGTGCTTGTTTGGAGATGAGTAGGTTTGATTCTAACTCATGTGACTTATGACCACGTTGACTTGAGGACAGGCAGTGGCATCCTAAGGCAGTGAGCACACTAAAAACCACAGCAGAACAGCGAGAGATAACCAAGACATCTCTGCCCAACCTCCCAGAGGTGCACTCGTGTGCCAATCAATCTTCCAAACCGGTTCAGTGATCAAACTGAAGACCACAGTTTGATCAGGAAAGCCAGAGGGATCATTTTCATGTGTGCTGGGTGTGTGGCTTTCACTTTGAATCCTTCTGCTCTCAATTTGGCAGAAAGACAAGAACAGAGGAGACTGCTCAACCCAGCGGGGAAGATTAAATGAAAATTCAAGGTCATCAACTGCAAAATAAAGGGATTTAATGTCTGCCTCCTGGTGGAGATTGTGCAAGCAATTACATCACTATTTTTGGAGTGCCAGCCAACAGCATAATCACAGAATGCTTTGGGTTTGAAGGGACCTTAAAGATCACCTAGTTCCAGTTTTCTGCTTTGGGTAGAGACACCTTCAACTAGAGCAGGTGGCTCAGGACCCCATCCAGGCAACCAGCATCTGGGACACACTTGCTTCTGGTAGGTGCCTCAGAATTTATAACAATTCAGGCAACATCCTTGACATTAGTCAGAAGTAGCTACCATGCAGGGAGTTTCATTTTCACTGTGATCACTTTATCTGAATACGAATCTGAACCCTCTGTACATCCTCAGGACACGAAAATGTCTCACCACCTAATCATGTTTTTCTCAGATTTTTTTTTTTTCTCACTGAAAGGCTGTTGGTTTATTGCTTCCTAGGGTAGAGGAAGAGTGATTTGGGTTTGCCCTTTGCTGTTATGGATTTGAGGGTCAACATTGTCATCGGGGTCACTGCAGCATGTGAATAGTCCCCAGCTCCAAAGGGGAATCTCATCCTAAAAGAGATTTTTTATGGTCTGCATCACTAACTGGAAAGCTGGCAGCTGCTGAACCTGGACCTGCAAACCCACAAGTTTCCTGGAAGCAGACTGGATCTAGAAATAATTCCTGGGATCACAGCAGTAGTAGGCTGGGTCTGGTCACTCCCAGGACAAGATCATCCTGAAATATTTTCTGGTGTACATATGAACAGTGCAGGAATTCTCTTTTACAGATGAACTTAGGCTGCAGTATGGAATGACATCCCAGAACGTGCATAAGTGAAACTTAAGGATTCAGATTTCATCACTGATGGAAAATTATTTGGAAAATTTTATCAAATCCTTGCTGTAAAATCCTTGGACTCCTACCTCTGAAAACACTGAACAAATGAGCTCTCTCTCCTCTGAGCATGGAAAAGACAACATTTCCAATGGCAATTTGTCACTCGAGTTTGTGGGCAGTTTCTTTGTTTTTATTCACCCAGATGAGAAAAAAACCCCAACAGAATAAAGCTATTGATTTTTAAAGTAATCTTTTCTGTCAATACAAGCCAAGCAGACTTTGACTTCAAACAATTTACAGAGGTTTGCACACCTCGTTTCAAGTATCATGCCATGATCCTGCCTCCACGCTGCAGCTTATTTAATTAGACACATTAATCCACTAAGTGATGGCTAAGTGTTTAGTAATGATGTCTAACCAGGGCATTTCAAGGGAATTTGGTTGTTTAATTAGGAGATAATTGATGATAGTGCAGGGAGTACCTGGTTATAAAAGGCTCCTGCATGTCAATTGGGCTTGTGCTGAGCCCAATTCAATGGCTGTTAAATGGGCTGCTCATATTAATTGCCATTATTATGGTACATAGATTTAAAAGTGGCCATTTTTCACCAAAAAAACCCACAAACAAAGCATTTAAAAATAGCTGGCTAATTAGATGTAGGGATAATGAAATGAACCCAGAAGGAGTGGAAAGGTGGTGGATTAACCAGCTGGCTTGGAATTAGCCACAGGGATGGCACTGACTGAGGAATCAGCTCCATGAGGGACCTTGGACATGGAACTGTTGAGGCTTCCCCTTTGTGCTGCTGTGAATGTAGCCCTGATTTAGGAACCCAAATACTCGTGTGGACGTGGGCTGTGGAATCTAGGCCAGCCCTTGGTGCTGATCTCCTTGGCTGTGGCACAGCTGAGATGGTGGTGCCTGTCAAAGCCAAGGTCATCCTTTGGTCATTTCTACCATGGAAATAATTTTGGGCGAGCAAAGCCCACCCAAGCCCAATGCCTGTCCTTTTGAGGGAAGGTCAGCTGTTGATCCCTCAAGTCTGGAGATATGAGGAAGGAAGGAGCATCCTAGTGTGCAGAGCCACAGTGCTGGACTCTCAATGGGAAAAATACTTGTTACAGGCTTTACTGAGAACAAGAAACTCAAATGATTCCATCTTTTCCTGCCACACTTCAGTTTCTTGGCTTCACTTCCATCCCATGGCCTGGCAGAGCTCAGACACTGTGTTCTGCTGCCCTGGACAATTTGCAAAGTCAAAATACATGGGAGTTGAACTGCTGCTGTGAGCCTGGCATCAAAGAACACACAGAAAAAGCTAGTTTTTGTAGCAATAACTCAAATCATCATCATGGCATTTTTGCAGCTTCCAATAATTTTACAGTTTTGCTGAAGATGAAAGTTTGTCAGTCCTTCTTTGCCTGGGTGGACTCAAATGGATGGTATTTTCCTCCTCTAGCTTTAGTTACCTTTCTGTAGGTAAGGCTGCTGGAGCTTCATGGTTGTCACTGAAGACCCAGTCAATAGTCTGTGGAATTTAAAGTGCAATTTCATTGACTGAATGTGAACATTTACTTCAGAATGAGATAAACTGCATCATGAACAGCATTGATTGTCTGCCTTCTTGACACATGCAATCAAGTTTATCCTCCTACCACACAATCTATTTCACCTCCTCGTTCCCTTTACCACTAGAAAGACAATTTATCATTAACACGAAATCCAAATCCATCATGATAAGCCTCTGGCTTCTTATTCTGTGATGCAGACCTCTAAAAATCACGAGTGTCATTGAGACAACACATAAGAGACGATTGTCCACAGTCTTTTCTAGCACAAGAACACCAAATTACCATCAAATTACATGAAAGAAATAGGTTCAGGCAAACGTGCAGATGCAGCTCTTCTTGCAGCATGCAAGGCCTGCAATTAAATTATGAAACCTCTCACTGGAGGATGCTGTGACCACCGAAAGCTTAGGCAGGTTCAAAAAGCACTTAGACAAATGCACAGATAAAAATTCGGGTTTATTAAATTCCAGTGGACTCTAGTTCAGGAAATCCTGAAATGCAAGTTCCTGGAGGTGGAAAATATCAAAGGAAATGTGGGTGTTTGGCTTATAATAATTTTTCTAGTTCTTTGGGTGTTAGTAACACTCAGAGACCAGACACTGTCTCGTTTGCACTGAATTTGTCTTGTTTTGACACTAAATTGCTCCAACTCATTCTACTTTTTCTTGTAAGTGACACTTTCTTAGCCTCTGAGCAGTTTTTGCCATCTTTTCCTTTTCCATACCTTTCTTGAAGAGCAGGCTCCAGGACCTCACCCTCCATGGATACCAAGAAAACACCACAAACAAGAGGATTATCTCACCTTCTGAATTTTTATTTAAGCTGATGAGGGGAAGAAAGAGGGGGATTTGTAGTCCTGTGAATTTACCAGGTATTTACCTTCCATTCCTGGGAAGGTGTAGTATCCACCTCTAGTTGTCTTCACCACATGTCACTTCATCTCTGGTAGATCTGGGAAGAAATGCCACTTACATGGTGAAAAACCCAGTAGAGGGGTACAGCACATCCGCAATTAATTCCTGCAGCTGAGAAAGACTTGATGAATGAACTCCTGAACACTGAATTTATCTGATACCTGTGGCTCCACACCTGTCTTGCTTGCTGGGCTCATCAGAGACCTTGGGTGCTGGGATCTCTGTGTTAATATTATTCCTATTTTTTTCTTTTTTCAGCAAAATCTGAAGCCTGGAGCTCTTGACAGTTCATGAGGTGTGAAATCTAGATCCAGACACAAATTTTTAAGCTTGGGGCCATTTTCTAGAAATGAGACAGATGTTATTTGCATATACCATCTTGTTTAAAAATGGTATGATCCTCTGAATTAGCACAGCTCTAATGAGGAACATCTATTTCAGGATACTATTTAGTAATTCCCAGATACATTTTATAGGAGATATTATGTTCCAACAAACACCCTTTATAGAAGCATTGCCTCCCAGTGCTTCTCAAATCCTTCAGTGGGTGGAATCTGATTATCAGGAAAAAATATGTAAAATATGCAAAGGTTAAAGCAGACAGTTGTTTTGAGGTATTTTCAGATCTGAACATCTTGATCTTTGTGATAATTTGTATTCAGACATGCTATGTTTGCTAAAGGAAAGCTCAGAATGAAAGTTAGTAGAATTCTTTGCTTTAGGGATTTGCTGGCTGGCTGTGAAGTGCCAGACTGCTCTTGAACTTTCCTTGGCATTTAGAGGCTCAGCACTTGCTGCTTTGCACTGAAATGTCACATCCTCGGAAGAAAATGGAGATGATTTTGTGGGGCCTGGACTCTGAGGGTGCCAGACTTGTTCTGTTTAGATGTTTGAAACAATTTTAGATGTACCTGAGTGCCACTCGTCCAGAAAGGCACAGAGCCAGACTCACTTGAATATCTCAGGTATCCTTTATAGTTTCATGCATCTAAGTTTGAATCAGTGAAAAAAGCCCTGGCTCTTTCTCGTGAGAATTCAATTTGTTGATGGTTGCTTTAGGAGCATTCCACTGAAATATAGAAACAAACAAACAAAAAAAAAAAGGCAATTAAAGCATGATCCATGTTCTTCATTGAAATTACAATCTCTAGATGTTTCTCCACACTTTTTGATTCTAGCCTGTCATCACTAATCTTGGAAGAGAGTCTTGGAAGGGAATGGCACAAACTCCCTTGCACAAGGGCTCCCTGATGCTCCATGAATTTGCAGAATATCACTTGGGTTCATGTGTCCCTCACACCTCACAATTTCACACCTGCAGTTTGAAATAAGTTTGTTTTCTCAGGTAAAAATGGAAATCCTGCAGCCCAATTTTCCTGGAAGGCAAAAAAAAAAAAAAAAAAAAAAAAAAAAAAAAAAAAAAAAAAAGATTGACCAGTTCTTTGACATCCAAACAAAGCTCTTACCCATGTCTGGTGAAGATAACATCTTCTTCTGGGTTTTCACCCACAATTTCTGCCATGATCTTTCATGTTTGGCCTCCTCCAACATTCTAGCCAAACACTGCCTTCCTCCTCTCCACAAAAGTCAACTGGCCTCCCCCCAGCTGAGGGAAATGAATATTTGGTGTTGGTGGGGGGATAGTTTCGGACAGGGGAAGCTGTGGGCTGTCCTGGTGCAGGCAGGTGACACAGAGATGCCAAAAAGGGTTTTTGAGGCTGTTGTCTGTGATCACCCCCTGCACCATTGTCCCACGACAAAAGCAGAAATGGCAATTGTACAGCTTAAGGTGTGGCACAGTAGGATGAGGTGAGGGATTAAGCACACAGCTCAGGAAATCTGGAGTCTTCTTCCCTTCAACACAGAGGAAGATCCCTGCCTCAGTTTCCCCATTTCCCCCTCTCCCACAGAAGCAGAATGCACAGCCTGGGTTATTTCAGAGCTGACACTTTGGGGAGGAAAGAAGTCATTCCATGAATTACCTGTGGATTTGCTGTAGGGAACTCGTTTCTTTCACCAAGGTGCAAGGTGCAGCACACAGGTCTTGCCTGCGTGGATTCTCCAAGGTCTGATAAAGGTTGTTTCTGCAACTACAACATTTGTAGGGGAGGATGGATCCCCATCTTCATCTGCCTGTGTCTTTCTGTGAGATGTGAAATTCTTAGAGCCCTCAGGCTGCTCTTCTGACTGACCCAAAGGTGTGGAGCAAGGGATGCACACAAGATATGGCTCCACAAACCCCATTTTTAAATGGAATGAGGCTGAGGCATGGCTCCAAGCATGTTCTCCAGAGGAATTATTGCCCTGCAATCATGGACGTAGCAAAGAAATGTTCCTCAGCCATGTCCAACACTGAAATAAATGCCGGAGGTGCCTTTGCAGACCAGGAAAAATCAGATTAAACTGAGAAATGAAACACTGATTTAATTGTGATAATGAATTGTTTCCACTGCTGCAGTATTACAGGTCTCCTTGTGAGGCTAAAATAAAAAACAGATACCCAGGACTATGGATGTGTCTTGAGGAAGCAAACTGTTTTTGTAGCCAAAATGTATCACACATAGAAGTGGCTGGAAACACAGGAGAGTAACATTTAAAAAATAGCAATGGCTTGGAAGAAGGGGCTGGGAGTTAGCGCCTAACAGTCTTCACAGCATGGTTAGGGATTAAGTTTTGTTTGGTTGTTTTGTTTTGTTTTGTTTTGGGTTTTTTTTGGCGGGGGGATTGTTGGGTTTTTGTGGGGTTTTTTTGGGTTTTTTGTGGGGTTTTTTTGTTTGGTTTTTTTTTTTTTGGTTTTTTTTTTTGTTTTTTTTTTTTTTGTTGTTGTTGTTGTTGTTGTTGGTTTGGTTTGGTTTGGGTTTTTTTCTGTTTGTTTTGGGGTATGGTTTTGTTTGGTTGTCTGGTTGTTGGCTTTTTTTTTTGTTGTTGTTGTTGTTGTTTTTGTTTGTTTTGGTTTTGACCAGAATCTGGTCTCTCCCAGACAGCAGCTGAGGTTGTTGCTCTGCGGGGAAACACCTAAAAATGCTTATTAATACCTAACCAAATCAGGCACTGCTTGCCTGCCCTGGGAATATTCTGGTCATGTCCAAACTACATTGCACTTGGGCCTGGCTCTTCTCCATGACATGTCTTATGTTCCTGTGGTCCTGAGGTGTCCCTTTAGGGTCTTATTTTCAGGCCAAGGTCACAATAAGACTGCAGTGGAGTCTGATACACTTGTGCTCCACAGCAGGAACCTGTCAGCAGTCATTTTGTCCCTTGAGATGTGGCGTGAAGATACATTGGTGGGCATGAAGGTGGCAAGCAGCACCCCATTCTTGAGCTTATTCCCCATCCCTTTTTCATTTTTACAACATCTGCAGGGCCAGGAGAGATGCTGTGAGAGTTCTTGCAGTGTTATCAGTCTGGTGTCAAACAAGGGAAGAACATTTAGGAGAGGGATAGAAGTGTGATAGACCCTTCTTGTACTCCTCAGCCACCTCCTCAGTCTGGAAGTGAGTCCAAGGTTATTTTTTTTTCATCTTTGTCATCTCTCTCTGCACCTTTCCTGAGCTGTAAAGCAAAGCTCTCTCTTTCATGTTTTTTTACAAGTGAGTAAACACAAGACCTGAAAGACATATTTACAGAGAAATTCTCCTTAATGTATTATTCATCTGACTTTTTACTAGAAGTGTTTCTGTAGCCCTGATGCTCTGAGGGTATCAATAACACAAGGTTTGTAGAGAGAGGTAATGTTTTTATTAGAGTGATGGATAGATTTAAAGAGGTGAAAAAAAACCCCAGTGAGTTGTGGGCATATTTTTTGGGTTTGAGTGGGATAGAGCAATTTTTCTTTCTAGTAGCTGGTACAGGGCTGGATTTTGGATTTAAGACGAGATGAGTTAATAACATAGTGATGTTTTTGTTGTTGCTGAGCAGTGCTTCCACTAAGTCAAGGGCTTTTCAGCTTCTCATCCTGTCCTGGCAGTGAGGAGCCTGGGGAGAACAGGACAGGAGACCCAAACTGGCCAAAGGGATATTCCAGACCATACAGCATCACTCTGAACAGGAAAATTGAACAGGAGGGAATTTTCCAGGGGGTGGCAGCTGCTGCTTCAACACTTGTTGGGCCTTGGTCAGTAAGAGGTGACAATTGCAATGTGCATCACTTGTTCTGTATTTTTTTTTTCTTTCCTCCCTTTTCTGTGCTACTAAACTGTCTTTATCTTAACCATTAATTTTATCCTTTCTCTGATTCTCTCCCCCATCTCTCTGAGGGTGAGTGAGCAGCTCTGTTCAGCTTCCCTCCAGGTTAAACCACACCAACAGAGAAGCCCAACCTAAAACCCTTTTGAGAATGGTTTTTGTGAGTACGAAATTACCTATATTCCAGTCGCTAGCAGGAGTCATACAAGTTTTGATATCTTTCCCCCCCAACACTGCTTTTTCCTTATTTTTTACAGAGACAAGGTGCTCAATGCAAAGATTAAAAGCTGTGCAATTAGTTTGGTTAAACTAATTATCCTCATACCCTTGTCAACGCGAACTGCTGGGATGGTGCGTGTCTTTCATTGACAGGCTGATGTATTTTGGGTCTCCATTAACCTCTTCTCATGGATTTACTCTGCCAGAGAAGATTACCTGCACCAAAATAAGTGTCCATTTCAAAATTTGTACTGATTTTCCTCTGTTGATTCCACTTCGCACTTTCAACAGTGTCATAGTTGCTCATACTGACTAATTTGGACCTGTGCATCTTCATTTAATAGTGGTGATGAGATAACTGCATGTCATACTCTAAGCATGTTAGAAGATAAGCAAATAGAATTAATGGTATTTTAAAATACAATAAATAAAAAAAAATCCACAGTGTATTTAATCTGCTTAAAGTGCACATTCCTTGATAATAAGATTCTATCTTGGCTTTTTTTTTTCTGATGTTTGGGATGAATTATTATCATTTGCTATATCAAAACAACTTGAAGAAACCTGATCTAGTGGAAGAGGCTGGGATCTAGATGGCCTTTAAGGTCCCAAACCCTTCTGTGATTCTATGATTATAAACTTTTCCAAAGTTAAAAACTCCATCTGGTTTTACCACCCTACCCCACAGCTTTCACTATAGAGATTTTTTAGAATAGATGACACCACTGCAGAGTGTGATTTCACAGGCTAAGAACCTGTCCTGCCATTCATTCCACCAACACTGCTCCAGGGATGGGAATATCTGGTGGAAACAGAGCAACAGGCAGGAAGAGAGGGTCAGATCTGGAATGCAGCACGACACCCAGCTCAGTGCTCTGTGCTGCTTCCAGGGCTGCTGTAACAGAGCAGTCTTGGTGGCTGGAATTCCCTTGGGCTCCTGTGAGTTCCTGAATCATCCTGAGATATTAAATTAAGCAAAATAAACAAAGCGGGTCAAGAACAGATGAGGAAAGCAAAATATTGGGGTAATGCTTTCAACCAAAGCTCAGCTTGTGGCTGGAACAGTAAAAAGCCAACCAGGCTGGATATAATGGACAAATCCCAGTGAAACAGGCTCCATTGAAAGGAAAACCTACTGTTTTAATACAGACTGGGAAACCTGTATTAAAGGCTGGACCATCTAGGTGTCATCTTCTCTTTGATTGCAGTGAGTGCAAGGTGGACTGTAATATGTTTTTTTTGAGAGGTAACAGGGATTAGGGTGTAGAGAACCTGGCCATGGAAATAGATGGAAGCCATCAAGGATGTTCAGGTCCAGAGAAGTGAGAAGTGATGCATAATTGAGCAGTGACACCGACTTCTTTCAAATTAGTCAATAGCAGCAAAGAAAGAAAAATATATATCTTTTCTCTGCCTGCTGAGGAAGAGAAATTTTGGCCTGAAATTGCAGGAATTTGAAATTACAGGCCTTAAACAATGCTGGGATGTAATTGGAGGGAAGTGATGTGGGTAATTTTTGGGACTTGTTAATGAGGCAGGTAACAGCAGGGTGCTGAGTGAGCTGAGGTCTGGGTATCTGCACTGGATGCATTGGATCCAAACTGGGTAAATCAGACATGTAGCCACATAGATATTGCTGCCAGGTCCTGCAGGGTGTGGGGCCATCAACTCCTGAAGACTGACCCCATGGGCAAACAGCCAAATGCAAATCTTTCACTTTAATTTCTTTGTTTTTTCATGCATCAAAACATAGGATTAGGTCAACGTTGCTTATATTTCCTGTCCTACAAAATGCAATCAAGATGCAACCAACCTCAAATCAAACCCTTTTGTGGAGAGCCTTTGAGGGACACATTTTCCATGAGAAAGTCAAGGGTTACAGATGCTACAGAGGAAGAAGAAAGAATATTTAAAAGAATAAAGGAGTTTTTACAGCAGCCTTGAGTTATACCATACAAAGTTAAAAAAACCCCAACGGTCCCAGCTGAAAAGCCTGGGAATAAATGAAACTAAAATAAACTTCTTCAGTTTCATGCACAGAGGATTATCATCCTTTTCTCCTTTACTATACTTTGTATAGTTGGTGTAACTCCAAATAATTCATTTGTGTTGCTTCTGTTTGCTCCAGATTTGGGGAGAAGAGGTTCAGACCCAAACACTGGGTTGGTGATTGACTCATCTTTTCCCATACGAAGAGAAAAACAGTGAATTGAGTGTTTTATGGCTAAATCTGGATTTCAAACTGGACAAATTATATATATACACATTTATATGCATATAGATACCTGTGTTTGCATGTGTATGGGTGTGTACTTTCTTTTGAATTTCAGTAAAACACATTGAATGCTGAGGTTTTTTTTGACAGACTCTTGAAATGCGCCACTTAAAGAGGATTTATGTTTGAGGTAGATCTCAAATGTGAAAATTTGAAGATTGTTTGACAGCATCACTTGCCAAAATAAAACAGATGATACAAGCTGTAAAACTACTGGATAATGGCACATGCTGGTAACCTATTATTTATGTAGGGTTTTGTATAAATATGTATATTCTTCTCCTTTTTTTCTATTTTTTTTTAATGCAATAATTCAAGGAAAGGCTGTTTTCCAGCACATTTCTACAGAAATATGAGGATTAATTCAGACTTCAGCTGTTTGGACTTATAAATCAAGCCTGAAACTCATGAATAGCACTTAATCATAAAAAAAGGAAGAAAGATGTTTCTTTGAATGAATGTTGCCAATATTTATGTGTCCACAAGCTCGCTGGAATAAAATTGTGCAAAAGTTTGCAGGATGGAGCTATTAATTAGATAAGAAATCATATGGGGTGATGTATGACACACCACCTTGCTGTCAGAGTATCACTTTCTGTGTCTCTTCGACAGCAGATGCTTAAGAGAAAAAACATAGTGCCATATTACATGTTCCTCCTTTGTAAAAAAGAGATTGACAATAAGACAATTATTACCCTAAAACACCAAAGGGAATTTGCTGTGAGGTGCATTCACTGGCTCCAATGACAGGAACAGGACTAGCAGTGGTGGGTTTAAACTCCAGAAAGGGGGAATTAGGGCTTGGGCTGCTTCATCAGAGGTGACCAAGAAAGATCTAACCAGGTTTGTTGGAGATGCTCCATCACCTGAGGATTGAAGAACAATTCAGGTGAACCTGCATGTGTACAAAACCTTGTGGTAGAGTTCAGTGAGGAATTAAGCAAGTCAGGCAGTGACAGGACAAGGGGAGATGGCTTCAAACTGGGAAAAGGGAGATTCAGATTGGATATTATGGAGAAATCCTTTGTTGTGAGGGTGGTGAGGCCCTGAAACAGCTTCCCAGAGAAGCTGTGGCTGCCCCTGGATCCCTAGAAGTGTCCCAGGCCAGGTTGGATGGGGCTTGGAGCAGCCTGGGATGGTGGAGGGTGTCCCTGCCCAGGCAGGGGGATGGAACTGGATGGGCTTTGAGTGCCTTCCAACAGAACCCATTCTGTGATTCTGTGCTAGAAACTAAAACTGATCCCACTCTGAGACAGATGATAGAGGAAATGATCTCTTAAGATCCCAATTTATTGGGGTTCTGTGATTTCTCTGAACATGCTCACACCACCTCTGAGTCTGGATTTATATTTTTTCTGTCAAAATTTGTGTACAGCACAAATAAGAGCAATTACTGTAGATGGAAACCTCAGTGGGTTTCAGTGGGTGACGTAAGGTTCCAACCCATGTCACATTTAATGGAAATTATGAATCCAAGTTGCAAATCAAAGAACAGCACAGAAAATAAAAGATGTTTGCAGACTGCCTGTACATCTGGATGTTGAATTAAGAAAAGTTTTAATTACAATTAATGTAACAAAATGTTGCTCTTAGCCTGTAAGCAGTAAATCCTGAGTTCAAAATCCTAAAACTAGTAATATTTGACTTGTCAAAAATAAAATGGGGTAAAGGAGCACTGCATGAAAAATCTACTGCAGTATGTAAATTACTCATTTACTTTCTGAACTCTATAAAGTTTCTCTCCTAACAATGAGGGAGAATTTCTCCTTTTAGATCTTATTCTGATGAGTGATGTTCTGTTTCAGAAAGATGGGCACTAGAGAGGAAGTGGCAGCATTAAACAGACGTGGTCAGCAGCACTGAGGTCACACTGAAGTTGTCAGTGAAATAGATTGACCATGAAATGTCAGAGATTTGTTCACTTGGAGTCAGACTCATTCTTGCTGAACATTCTGGAGAGCCAGAGTTCCAGTCCTGGAAGTCAAAGCAAAAAGTAGGAACCCGAGCAGCCCTCTTAGGACAGAACTTTCAGAAATACTTTGAAGCTGCTGATGGATTTTTGTGTATATGATAGGGGAAAACTTCAAAAAAGGCTGAGTGTCAATCCCTGAAAATGAGGCTTTCTTAAAATTCTTTGCTGAGGACCCAAAAATGAAGCTTCCCTAATCACTGGCAACTTATCAGATCTTGGGAGATGTGCGGGAGGAGAATCCTTGTGAAGATTAACTCTGCAGGGACTGAGGAACGGGGAATGAAGGACTGAAAGCTGACTCTTCTTAGCTTTTCAAACTTTTGAGATCTCTTCTGGCCTTGATTTATTGTCAGACAGGGCTGGCAGGCAGCTCAAACATTATTCCAGCAGCAGTCTCATGCACATGTGTATTGAACACAGCAGCAGAAGTCAGGTCATGAATCTCATTTCACAAGACAGTAACGAGCCAATCAATACACCAAGCGAGTTTTACACGTTTTTCCCAACAATGAGAGCCTTTATCCTGGGATCGATATTCCAGGATGAACACGGAGATGTAGCCACATCACAATTACTAAAAACCACCAGGTATGAGCAAGACAACTCAGTGGCTCTAAATAAAGGAAACAAAGAGCCTTGCATTTGGAAAGCTCTGGATTGGCAATCTCCCATGAACTGGAAAACATGGAAACACAACCAATCAATCAGAAGCAGCTAATGTGTGGTAACAGGATAGGGCACAGCAATCCTCAAGTGTGAAAACGTCTTGGTTCCACAGTAAGAAATAAATGAAACTCAGACCCTGGAGAAAGCAGGGCCCTGGCACAGCCACTGAGAGTGATTAGTGAACATTGAATGGTGTAAGGAGTAAACTAAAGTAATGCAAGGGAGTAATGCAGTTCCTGGAAGATGAGCCTGGACATAAGCACTTAAATGAATTCCATCTTTAAGGAGAGAGAAGAGCAACTGCTTCATTCTGCATCACCTAGATAAGCATGCCATGGAAGACAAACATTTCTGACAGCAGCTGGCTGTGAAACATTTCATTCTTTTCATGTTTTTCAGCCAACACAGGCAGAGGAAGTTAACAACAAGAGTGTGGAGCAGGGATGGAGGGAGCACTGCACGCCACGTCAAGATGTGAGAATGATCCTTTAAACCAGCTATTATCAAAAGAAGCTGAAAACACAGAAGACTTTATGACTGGCCTAAGATTGAAGAGAAAATCTTTCTTTGTTAGAGGCCAGATCCCTTGATAGAAGCTCAGAGTGTGGTGATAATCAGGAACTGAAACATCAGTATTGGCAGATTGAGAATTAAGCCTTGCCAATGTGGTTAGGACCCATTAAGGAAAAACTGAGAGACACAGCCAGAACTGCGACACCTGAACTTGACACCATGAATCGCTGAGGTCATTTCAAGTTCTGCTTTCTGTTGGTACTGCCTATAGGTACTCTTGTCATTCTGTTGGTATTATGGACACATGGGCCTGGGAAAGGAATATCTGCAGAACTGTGTTTTGAAGAGGTGCTAGAAGGAGTTTTACCTCCCAGCTGCCCCCCCCCCCCCAGCAGCAAAGGAGTTCAAATTGAATTAAGAAGTGGACAGAACCAGGGCACTCATAAACTTCTGGGCTCAGTAGGTGAAATTAATAAAATAAAAATAGAGGAGGGGAGTGAGAGATGATTTCATAGAAGGAAGGTGTTGAGGGTAGTTCTTTGGAAATCAACAAAGCAACCCAGAGAAGGTCTTTTTAAGTCAGGTTGAAATGTTTTGTTCCTTGCCAGGCTCAGTGGTTTCTTTTATTTCCCCTGTATTTAACCCCCTGTCTGTGTCACAGTTAACTCCACTTCTCAGAGCAAACAGGCTGCTCAGAGTCCCAACATTTCATTTTTAGAGAAGCAGAAATACAAAATCTTAACACTTTTACTCCTCTTTTCTTTAGAGGTGAGTTTCTTTGTTGCATTCTGTCCAGATTGCTGTGCACTTTTGGCCACCCCATCTTTTCCTTTTGTTCTCTTCCTCACACACTCCCACTCATCAGCCTGAGCCCATTTCCTCATTTCCACATCATTTGCTAACCCACCCCACCAGTGTCAGACACCACTTCTTGTCCCACTCACCATGAATCTGAACTTGTACCACCTGATTTGGAGGCTGCAAAGGTCTGGAGGGACCTGGTCCAGGGACCAAGAGTCAGTGCCTCTCCTGAGATTGTGATCTCTCGTTCTGTACTCTCCAAGATTCCCTTGGGAGTATAATTCCCAGAGGCAAGTGAAGTATCTTGTGGGTCCCTTCAAACTCAGGATATTCTGAGATTATGTGATCTGATCTTTTTGTGCAGGGACCATGGAAGAGCACAGCAAATTTGGGCACGAAGTCTCTGACTCACAGACTTTTCCACAGGGTTCTAATCCTCTGACTAGGCCTTCACGAGGGTGATTCCTCTTTAACTTCCTCATAAACAAGCACCATAATATTTGACTTTCCTTCTAGGAAAAGCAAAAGATAGTGAATCACAAAGGGCCTTTGTTATGAGAGCAGCTCTGCTTTCAGTCTGCCTCCTCAGAGCAGCTCTTTGATGCCTGTTTCCTGTGGCAAGTAAAAACAAAAGAAAATAAGTATGGGAACACATTTTTATTGTTTTTCTTTGACCCTGTTTATGATGTTTCAGTAGCATCTATCAGCCTCTCCTGCACTGCATTATTCTTCCCTGGGGTGAATGCATGAGAGGGAAGATGGAAAACAGCGGATGGATCCATACTGTGGATTCATTGAGGCTTGGAACTTCTGCACCTGGGAAAACTGCAGAGTCCCATGGACCAAGGCCACAAAACTTAGCTGGGACTGATTGGAATGGGAGACAACAAACTGAGTGCCCCTGAGGTTTCTTCTTGATTTTATTTTCCTCTTGCTCAGTATCTCTGAGGGTGAATGATTCAGGGAACTGGAAGGAAGAGTGAGAAACTCTCCAGCCTCTGCCCCCCCACGAACCCAGAGGAAGGAGATATTGTCTCTGTGGTTAGAAAACGAGACATGTGTCAAACGTTTGCCTTCAAGTCTTCAGTAGAAAAAGTTGTCACATGAGCTGCACCGTAGCTTGCGGTGGAGCTTTATCTGCTTGGCCCACCAAGGGCTGGTTTGAGGTGGAAAAATGTAACACCCAAATGCAACTGTTTGCCTCTTGAAGAAGGATACTTGCAAACTTTCCCACCTTTGGGGGTTTTGGGCATCTCTCCTCCCTGATGTGCAGCCCAAGGCCTGGAGGAGAAGGACAGATGGCAGGAGAAAAGCAGCTCCCTGAAAATCAGACTTTCTGACTGTGACTTTAAGAAAAAAGTGGGGTTTGGCCTTTCTTCTTTTCTTTTATTTTCATGTGTGAAACCAAAGCAGGGTGAGATAAACAAGATGGTCTGGCACAGAATTACAAGTTTGGAAGCGACCTTCAAGATCATAGAGTCCAACCCAGCCCTAACACTCCAACTAAACCAAGTGCAGCATCCAGTCTTCCTTTAAACACATCCAGGGGTGGTGACTCCACCACCTCCCTGGGCAAACCATTCCAGTACCTCATTATTCTTTCTGGGAGAAACTTTTTCCTAATGTCCAATCTGTATTTCCCTTGGTGCAGCTTGAGTCTGTGTCCTCTTGTTCTGTCAGTTGCCGCCTGGAGAAAGAGACCAACCCCACCTGAGCACAGGCACCTTTCAGGGAGTTGTAGAGAGTGATAAGGTCACCCCTGAGTCTCCTTTTCTCCAGGATAAACACCCCCAGCTCCCTCAGTCGTTCCTCATGGGGATTGTGCCCCAAGCCCCTCAATGAATTTACATTACACAGGCATGAGCTGTCTGTAATGATTTGGCACACGGACCAGAGGAACGTCCTTCCTCCCCTAACTGTCAGCTCTGTGCAGAGCTGTTCACCATCCCAAAGAGATGTTCCCCGTGCTGTCCTAGCATGTGAGGGAATGGAATGACCTTGTGTCCTTGGTTTAGACACCAGACAAGCCATGCCAGTGGGCAGAGGAGGTGTCCTGACTTACTTATCTCACTGCTACAGGTACAGGAATGTAGGTTCAGTTCAGTTCTGGGCCCCTCACTACAACAAAGACACTGAAGTGCTGGAGCAGGTCCAGAGAAGGGAATTGATCTGGGGAAGGGTCGGGAGCCCCAGAGGAGGCTGAGGGAGCTGGGAAAGGAGCTCAGCCTGGAGAAATGGAGGCTCAGGGGGGACCTTGTGTCTCTGCACAGCTCCCTGACAGCAGGGGAAGCCAGGGGAGGAGTTGGGCTCTGCTCCCAGGGAACGGGGACAGGACAGAAGAAATGACCTCAAGTTGCACCAGGAGATATTGAGGTTGGATATCAGGAAGACTTTCTTCATCAAAAAGGTGGTCAAACACTGGAACAGTCTGCCCAGGGAAATGATGGAATTGCCATTCCTGAAGGTGTTCAAAGGACATATGGCACTTAGGGTGGCACCATGGTTTAGTGGTGGCCTTGGCAGTGCTGGGTTAATGGTTGGAGTTGATGACCCAAAAGGGCTTTTCCAACCTTAGTAATTCCTTGCTTTTAGGTTGTCCTGGCTTTTTAGAGTCTCTTTTAAGTTATTTCCTGTCACTGGCTCCTTTACTGGGACTCTGCATGACCCAGGACCCAGAAGAAAGGACAGTTCTTATACTCACAGTTTTCTTTCTACAGTGATAATTGGTTGAGGTCACGAATACACAGCCAAGTTTGCTCCTAAATATGTCAATGAAAATAAAATTAGCACTTTAAAAAAAATTAACTAAAATTTCCTCCCAGCTTATTGTTGGGTGTCTGGAACAAAAGCTGCAGGAGGGAGCACACAGCATTTGAAGTGGGCATGTCAGATTGTCATGTTCTGCCTCAGCAGACGGTTCCTTTACAGGACGCCACCACAATTTTTGTTCTGCAGCTGAACAGATCACGAAAACCCTCAGTGCTGCCTCACCCATCCACACTGGTGAGAAAAGTCAAAGAAACCAGTTTTTTTCAGCCCTTTTGAGGGCCTGAAGATACAGTGGGGACAATTTTGTAAATGCATGTTGCATTTCCCTGTCCCTTATAGAGTGTGCTTGGACAACGTGGAGCCAAAGGCAGATGCACCAGAGTTATGTTTGTCGTGATGGGCATTGTCACTGGCAGTGCAGGACACCAAACCAGCAAATCCACCCTGTCCATTTCTGCAGGAGCATCAAGTTCCTCCAAGGCTGGACAGTTATTGACCTTGTGAGCCAATGAGTCCTTTTGCAAATCCCTGTGTTTTATTTGGGTGGAAATGATACCAGATATCCAAATGATCTGGTTTAACTTTGTACCACCATTTTACCAAGCTGTGTGGTCACGATGTTGTGGTGCTGAGCAGTGAGGGCTGGAGGGTATTAGTTCTGTCCCTTTGATTCTTTCTTCTACAAGGGGACGATTCCAAATTGCTCTTTAGCAGCAGCTGCTTGAATAGAAAAAGTTATATGAAACGGAATAGCCACAACAGCACAGAACATTAGAAAAACTTCCCCCCACAGGTCACTAACTTATGTTTACAGGTCAGGACAGCAAAAATCCGGTGATGGACATGGCTCCAGAGAAAAAAATGGGGTTCTAACACAGACAAAGGAATATTATACAACATTTAAGTGACTGGGATTGTGGCCAGAGGTAAATAATTGCCAAGATAGTATTAGTGAAATGAGCATTTCTCAATTGCATGAAGCTTTTCAAGAACACCCATAGAAGATAATGTTGGAATTGAGTGTGTTTTCCTTACAGATGTTCCAGGTGGGGCAATGTCGAAGGAGAAGGAGAAGGAGAAGGAGAAGGAGAAGGAGAAGGAGAAGGAGAAGGAGAAGGAGAAGGAGAAGGAGAAGGAGAAGGAGAAGGAGAAGGAGAAGGAGAAGGAGAAGGAGAAGGAGAAGGAGAAGGAGAAGGAGAAGGAGAAGGAGAAGGAGAAGGAGACGGAGAAGGAGAAGGAGACGGAGAAGGAGAAGGAGAAGGAGAAGGAGAAGGAGAAGGAGAAGGAGAAGGAGAAGGAGAAGGAGAAGGAGAAGGAGAAGGAGAAGGAGAAGGAGAAGGAGAAGGAGAAGGAGAAGGAGAAGGAGACGGAGAAGGAGACGGAGAAGGAGAAGGAGACGGAGACGGAGAAGGAGACGGAGAAGGAGAAGGAGAAGGAGAAGGAGAAGGAGAAGGAGACGGAGACGGAGAAGGAGAAGGAGAAGGAGAAGGAGAAGGAGACGGAGACGGAGAAGGAGAAGGAGAAGGAGAAGGAGAAGGAGAAGGAGACGGAGAAGGAGACGGAGAAGGAGAAGGAGAAGGAGAAGGAGACGGAGACGGAGAAGGAGAAGGAGAAGGAGAAGGAGACGGAGAAGGAG
The DNA here is from genome assembly GCF_009819655.1 of Sylvia atricapilla. Classification (NCBI taxonomy): domain Eukaryota; kingdom Metazoa; phylum Chordata; class Aves; order Passeriformes; family Sylviidae; genus Sylvia; species Sylvia atricapilla. Next base: position 20,118,587 of record NC_089144.1, on the reverse strand, counting down.
AAGGAGAAGGAGACGGAGACGGAGAAGGAGAAGGAGAAGGAGAAGGAGACGGAGAAGGAGACGGAGAAGGAGAAGGAGACGGAGACGGAGAAGGAGACGGAGACGGAGAAGGAGAAGGAGACGGAGACGGAGACGGAGAAGGAGACGGAGACGGAGAAGGAGACGGAGACGGAGAAGGAGAAGGAGACGGAGAAGGAGAAGGAGACGGAGAAGGAGACGGAGAAGGAGACGGAGAAGGAGAAGGAGACGGAGACGGAGACGGAGACGGAGAAGGAGACGGAGACGGAGAAGGAGAAGGAGAAGGAGACGGAGACGGAGAAGGAGACGGAGAAGGAGAAGGAGAAGGAGAAGGAGAAGGAGAAGGAGACGGAGACGGAGAAGGAGACGGAGACGGAGAAGGAGACGGAGACGGAGACGGAGAAGGAGACGGAGAAGGAGAAGGAGACGGAGAAGGAGACGGAGAAGGAGAAGGAGACGGAGAAGGAGACGGAGAAGGAGAAGGAGAAGGAGAAGGAGAAGGAGACGGAGAAGGAGACGGAGAAGGAGACGGAGAAGGAGAAGGAGAAGGAGAAGGAGAAGGAGAAGGAGAAGGAGAAGGAGAAGGAGAAGGAGAAGGAGAAGGAGGAGAAGGAGAAGGAGAAGGAGAAGGAGAAGGAGAAGGAGAAGGAGAAGGAGAAGGAGAAGGAGAAGGAGAAGGAGAAGGAGAAGGAGAAGGAGAAGGAGAAGGAGAAGGAGAAGGAGAGAAGGAGAAGGAGAAGGAGAAGGAGAAGGAGAAGGAGAAGGAGAAGGAGAAGGAGAAGGAGAAGGAGAAGGAGAAGGAGAAGGAGAAGGAGGACTCCTATGTGACTCCTATATCCACCCTAAGTGCCTTTTTCCACCTGTGGTTCCTTTTTATCTGTGTGGAGATGCTTCGGCTCCTCCTTTCTGGGCGGTGCTGAGAGGCTTCACCGAGATAAAAGCTATGCTCCTCCCAGTGCTCCAAACTGCCTTGTTGTCTGAAGGCTCTTTTCCATTCTGTCTTGGAATTACCGAGGCTGGGCAAGTAGGTCCTTTTGGGTCTTTTTTGGCTGCATTTTTAGTTTTGATTTGGTTTTTGCTCTTGTTCTGAGCTTTTTTGTTTGGGCACTGTCTTCAGTCTTTCCAACGCTATGTTTTGGGGAGCTCTGAGGGAGGAGGGTGTGTCTGAGCATGAGGGCAGTACCCTCTTTCTTTGGGCTTAATTCTTGGCACAGTCCTTTTCTGGGTCTTGTCCTGTGTGAAAAACACCTGAAGGTGAACTTCACTGGCCTTTGTTGGGTGTCAGAGCGGCCAGAAAACTCCTGCTTCATTTCTTATTTCTGTTGTAGAGGACCCCTACCTTTGCCTTAGATGAGAGTGCTGAATCCCAGTTTGGATGAGTCTGGGAATCTGTGTGATTTAGGGGCTTATGGTTTTCTCTGCTTTCAGGTCTTTGTAAATCTGACATATTTTATAACATTTTGCTTCGACATCAAAGTGGTGGAGGAATTTGAATTAACAGCTGCAATACATACATATGCTGAGAGAGCCCAAATAAACAATTTAAAGGAAGGTTCCTCATCTTTCCCCTGTGATTCCACAGCCTTTCCTGCCTCCATACTGACCAGCTGTAGACTCAGTTTAGCTGCTATTAAATAGAGTTTACTTTGTGTCCTCTGGGATGGGGGAATACAGAGCACGTGGGAATGCTCAATAACCAAGAGACTTAGACTACATGGAACAGCAGCTTGCTCAGACCATCCCTGGAGCAGAACTTCTTGGGAGCTGGGATACGCCCACCGTGGAATTAAGCCATGTCCCCTGGCCGAGCGTGGTTGATCCGACAGCACGATGTGAGTGGCAGCATCCCTTTGCTCCAAATTTAACACCTCCTGGTGGCATCAGGTGGCTGACCCAGTCCTACTCCACCCTGTCCCTTACTGTGCTCTTCACCTTCAGGTTTTCCTGGCTCAGAAAAAGAAGACCTCTGGTTTCACTGCCGGTCACAGCTGCAGCATCTGTTCCACGTGTCGAGAATTGTAGGTTGGAATGATCTGTCAGGGGACAGCTGACCCAGCAGATGGGCCCCCCAAACCCTGGTGAGGAAGAAAATTGTCATCCTCGGGAGGATGTGTGAAGCTCCCCTTGCTGTTGTTGCTATGCTTTAGCTGGGGGCTTGGAGACCTCAAGGTGGGAGGAGGTGGCACCACCAAGCTCCCTGAAGGATAAACTGTGGATTTGCACTTAAAACCTTGACACCCGGCCAAGGGTTTCATTTTCCCCATCGTGAGATGATTGTTCCTCTCTGCCCTGGAGCCGATGGGCCTTTAACTGGAGCTGCAGCCGTTCATTCAACATAAAGAGCAGCCTTTCTGCTCCTTCCAAGTGGAACCTGTCATTTGAGTCTAATGGCTCTGATTATGGTCCCCACTGGCTGGTGAGGGACAGGGCTCTTCCCCTTCCAGCAAGCTGAGGAGCAAGGCCAGGTGGCTTCAGCAGCAACCTGCATCAATAACTCTGTTTTCATTACTACTGTGAAGGTTTCTAACCTGGACTGGGTTTACAAGTAAATTGGCTTCTAGTTGTAACCTGGACTTGGTCTTAATTTATAACCTCGTCTAGACCTTCAAGTCAATTGGTTTCTAATTAGAGGAGGAGAGGAGTGAAAGATGCCTGGACTCAGGTCCAGGGATGGACTCTCACTGTGAAATGATGTGGTTTTGACTTCCATTTGATGGTGTTTAAGGCTCTGTCCTGGTTAAGGACTGCAGAATTCTATTCTATGTAGACTAAGATAAAGCAAAGCCCAACTAAGACAGGCATTTCCCAGTTTCTTGCTGACTTGGCACACCGAAATGTTTATGGAAAAATTACAGAGGTCCTATTAAATGCAGTTAAAATTCTTTGCTCTATAGTGAATGTTTACTTTCCTGTCGCAATGGCACTGAGCAGAATTTGGATGAGAAAACTCACACAAACGTTACCCCGAGGAAAGTACCGGATAATCACCCGAGTAAATGTGCGCTTTGTGTCGCAGTTTAGCAACTTTGTGCATTAATTTTCCAAGTACTTCTTAACTGCGTTGGATAAGTCATTAAAATAGCACTCTGAGTGGCTGCAGAGATCATTTCTGTCAGGTTTACCACAATAGGTCACCTCGCTGTTGACTAAAAATAATTCCCATTCAATTGGCTTGTTTAACTGAATAGCTGAGGTTTGTCTTGTCCATGTTCAGATTTCATGGAAGCCCAGATTTCAGGAGGGATAATGGTAATGTGCTCCAGAGCTGCTGAAAATCTTCTGTGTTTAGGCATGGACAAACCGGGAAAAGGAACATGAGCAGAAGGTCATTGCTTGTATGGAAATACTTCCTTTTACCAGTTCTCTACAGGTAACTGTGCAGCTTCCCTGCCCACCTCCCCTCACTTGCACTTTGCTTGGGGCTGGTGACTTTGCAGCTTTATTTGCTCCCTGAGTTGCTGAATCAGGGCAGAGCTGAGTGCTGTGAGGTGACTGTCCCATGGGAGACAGGTGTGTTCCCAGAGGGACAGAGCCTGTCTCCTTCATGCTGCCAGAAGAAAAAGAACCAGGATCAAAATCTAATTTAAAAGGGAAAAAGATGAAGGCTGTGCTGTTATTGAAGTCAAATCCCTGCAGATCCCTAGGAATATAGCCGCTGTCTAATGGAAGCTGCTAATAAACCCCAAATAGCCATGTAAAGGGAAACAATCCATTATTTACATGACAGGTAAACCACGTAAAGACTCCTTATCAAGGTAATGTTCCGGGCCAGGTACTTGCTTTTGTAATCTTCCAACAGTGGAATAGGTAGTCAGTCAGGGGTTTGTTTTTATTCAGTGTTGTTTGTTAGCTTCGTGGGCACCTGTCGTTTCCCAAGGAGTTAAATCCACATGATTTAAGCTGCTGCTGGATTGTTTGGCAACATTCCTTCTCAAAGAGGCCACCAGCAATCAATTAGCTCTTTTCATGATTTAGATATTTTTAAGTGTTTCTAATCTTCCTTTCCCCCACCTTTTATTGTGAACAAATTCAATATTTGTTGCGCCATCAGCTGTCTGGTGCTTTTCTTCCTCTATTGCTGTGCATTCTGTATTTCACAGCAATGTTTAGTTGCTCTGCATGTGACACACTAATAATGCCTTTTGCCTAGATGTGGCACACCTCTCAAGATCTCAAAATGTTCTCTAAACTTTCATTAACCCCGAAATTCCACATACTGTAATGTCAGTCTAGTCCTTATGGTGTTTTTTTCCAAGTGCTCTTGAGAGATTTAATCTGCACTCAGATTGACGAAACTGTGTGGGGGAAAAAAAAAATCACCTACCCAGATAAGTGCTTGTGATCTCAGGCTTTTGTATGCAAACACAATGTAAAATGTAAATGTAAAATGGAGATTTTTCTTTCCCAGCTTGTTTCTAAGGGGTTTTCTTGACTCTGATCTGTATTGGGGTAAGTTTGTATTTTTGGTTAGTCACTCATGGGGCTTTTTCCTTGCAAGTTTCCTCCTTGGGTCTCAAAAATTCATATTCTTCCCTCCACTGAGCAAAGAAGGACTCTGGTGCCCAGCACAATGGAAGAGGGTTGCACAGAGCAGATCCACGGCAGAAACAGGGGCTGGAGAAAGTCCCTGTGGGTCACAGGCTCTGTTAGTGCAGATTATGCCTAACCCATGGCCCAGAACTCTGGCTGTCATTTCCTAAACTGTTGTTAGAATGCTCAGGAGACAGGAGGGTGACTCTGGTGGTGATGGAAGGGTAACTTGGTCTGAGAGCTCAGGTCCCCTGGAGACAACGGAGTGTGTGACAGACCTGGGCTACTTTTTATAATAGACTAGTTCATGGCTAGAAAAAGAAGTAAAAGAGCAGGAGCATTAGAAGCAAAAATAAGACGGTAAATAAACACATAATAACACTTAAAAGATACCATAATTTTCCATTTTAAGCTATTAATGTAACTTAGGAGCTCTTGAATTTTGAATACATTGAGAATAATAAATTCTTTTCTGCTATAGCAAAAATATTTTCTCCCTGACAAATACCCCTGGCTTAAAGTGCAGCTTTATATGTAGAGTGATTTCATAGTCACTCCAAATTGTAAGGTTTTTCTCCTTGAGCTGCTAAGCTCTGTATTTAGTGCTGAGGGAAGAGATCACTGTTTAATTAATTTTTTAAATAAGCAAATTTTAAATTTGGAGAGACAAAACCACTTCATTCACGCTCTTTAAGAATGAGCTGTCATGTCAACTAAAATGCTAAAACCAAAGCAGAGGTATAAGTTGTATGGAATTTAGGGATACAATTAATTTAATCCCCTGTGTTTAGTTTAAGAAAAAAAAAAAAAAAAGGCACTAACAGCTTGATTTACATCTAATTCTTCCCGCTGTATTGCAGAAGAATTGCTGCCAACAGAGCAGCACTCGAGAACATGATGCCAACAATTAACCAGACCTCCCCATGCAAAGCACAGGACCTGAAACTGCCTCCAACAAATGCCCAGAACTTCAGGTGCTCTGAGCTATGTGGACCAAATAATTTTCTATTCCTTCTAGAAACTGCAGGTCTCACTAACCAATCCCTCCCCCCCATATTTTCTAGGTGTGTTTTGTATTTTCCTGGGCAGCCAGCCTGGCTGTGCCTCTGTTGCACCAGCTCTGCTGTGGGGATGAAAAATAAGAATGGAGACATCAAACTTCCTTACGCAAACATGGAATAAAGGGGGCCACTGACAGACATCCAGTCCTCAGGCTGCAAACATATCTATCACTGCACGGAGCCGTGTGGTGAAAACACAACATATGGCAATGTGACCATGACAGTAAACAAAAGTAATTCCCTGTGTGGCAGCAGGAGAGGATCCACCGCACCTCATCTGTGTTTGTCTCACTCCAGAAAGGCTGAAGAGGACAAAGGCAGCTGCGATGGGAAGTGAAGGACTAAGAGGCTCCAGTGACAGACTTTCTTCTTCCATTTCAGACACAGAAGAAGAATGGGGAGCTGCTGTGGTCCTTCCTGTCTCAGACCAGTGTCTTTATGCAGCTGTGGATGAGGCACATCCATGACCTCCCTGTGGGAGCCGAGGAGGAGGATTTTTGGAGAAGTGTGATGGAAATAGTCCCAAGTCCCACCACTCCACATGAGGTTGCACCAGAGGGGAGGAGCCCTTGAGCCCTGAGAATAAAACAATGACACCTCTTCCATCAATCCATGATGCTCCATTCTTTTCAGAAGCTCCAAAGACAACACCTGGTGTTTCTTCAGTCAGAGCCCACAAAAAAATAACAAACCCAGATGTTAGAAAAAAGCCCCAGATGAAACTTGGAGCTCTTTATAAATAACTGAAGTACCTTAAATCTCCTAATTACACAACGAAAAGAGAGGAGAACTTTAGTTATAACCCTTCCAGGCTCAACAAAAGACTGGAAGATTTAGGAATTAAAAGGCAATATTTAGCAAACAGAAAAGAGAAGCAACATCTATCAATCAGGAGGGGAAGTTATGGGGTGTAGAAAATTAAGACAGTAAAAGAGCAAAATCTGACTAGCTGGAAGAAGGCAGGTCCTGAATAATAGCTATAATAAAATTCTGGTACTCAGAGGGGTGGCAGAACTTTTAATGAGATATATGTTTATTCAATGTTTCTGTTTTGTATCTTGAAGGAAGCAGGAGGATGTATTTGAATCATATGAACATGATAAAGTATTTTCCAGTCCATTAGTAGCTGTGGAGGCTGTTAAACATCTCTCAGAGACAAATAATTTTAAATCAGCAGGCCAGGATACTTGCTTGGATGGATCCTGTGTGAGTTGATGGAGGCCATTTCTAGTTCGTGCTCTGAATTTTGAATAGACAGGATGAATAGACAGGGATAGAGGCAAAACAGCAGCAGGCTGGACAAATCCTAGCATTGTATTATGACTCAGAGAAGGCAAGGGTGTTTAGGATACCATGGACACAATTAGCCTATCTGTCACAGACAAAATCCAAGGAAAATTTGATTCTGGTATAAATTCATAAATTATCAGGCTGGGAAGGTGATTAGTGTCAGTCAATACTCCTTTTTCACAGGAAAACCAGTGCAATCAAACCAAAATCCCCATATTTTTTTAAATGACAGGCTTGATATCTGCAAGCATACTAAGAAGAGACATACATTCAGAAGAGTGTGGGATTTTGTATTGCACTGCCTTCTGGTTAAAAGTTGTCAAGAAAGCACATTCGGTGGGTTGAGAACTCGATGTCTGTCTATTCTCAGAAAGATTCAGTGGAAAATTGTCAGCCTGGGGAGGAAGAAAAGACAAAAAAGATTTGCAAGGACCTGCTGAATGGCACTCAGTATTTTCAGAAGAAAATCAAAAGAAAAAAAAAAAAAAAAAAGAGGAGGTGACATCAGGACTGAAATGGTGAGGAAGTCAGAGTAGTTTGCAAGTGAAATTGCAGGTCCTTGTGAAAAGTCCTTCTCCAGCCTCCATATAAGCCCCCTTTAGGTACTGAAAGGCTGCTACAAGGTCTCTCTGGAGCCTTCTCTTCTCCAGGCTGAACAGATGAAGTCTCTCAGCCTGTGTCCGCAGCAGAGCCCCTCCACTCCTGTGATCAACTCAGTGGTTCTCTGGACTCATTCCAACAGGTCGGCATCTTTCTTGTATTGGGTGTTCTTGTACTGGGTGTTCCAGACCTGGATGCAGGAGCCTGGGTGGGGTCTCACAGGAGCAGATCACAGGGGGAGAATCATCTCCCTTGACCTGCTAGTCACACCTCCTTTGGTGCAGCCTAGGATGCAGTTGGCATATTGAGCTTTTTCTCCACACACACCCCCAAGTCCTTTTCCTCAGGGCTGCTCTCAATCCATTTGCCTGTGCTTGTGCTTGGGATTGCCCTGACCCCGGGGCAGGATGATGCACTTGGTCTCGTTTACCTTCATGAGGTTCACAAGGTCCCTCTGGATGCCATTCCTTCTCTCCAGTGAGTCAGCCACACCACACAGCTCAGTGTCATCAGAAAACCTGCTGAGGCTGCACTCAACCCGTGGTCTGTGTTGCTGACAAAGATTTGAATCAATGCCAGTGCCAATACTGACCCCTGAGGAGCACATCTTGTCACTGGTGTCCACTTGGATGTCAAGGTGTTGGCCGCAACTCTTCGAGTGCAATCATCAAAGCAAGTCCTTACCCACCAAGTGGTCCATCTGTCAAACCCATTTCTCTCCCGTTTAGAGATAAGGGTGTCATGTGGGACAGTGTCAAATACTTTGTACAAGTCCATATAGGGGACATCAGTTGCTCTTCCCTCACCCACACAGAACTGTAACCCCATCATAGAAGGCCACCAGATTTGTCAGGCACAATTTTCCCTTAGTGAAGCCCTGCTGGCTGTCACAGATCTCCTCCTCCTTTACCTTATATGCCTTAGAACAGTTTCCAGGACAATCTGCTCCAGGATCTTGCTAGGCCCTGAGATGAGACTGAGCATTCTGTAGGTCTCCAGGTCCTCCCTTTTATCCCTTTTAAAAATTTTGCTTCCCCTTTTCCAGTCAGTGGGATCTTCACAGGACTGTCACAACCTTCCAACAGGATGGACTATGCTTTAACCACTTTATCCACCAATTCCCTCAGGACTTGCAGCTGCATCTCATCAGCTCCCATGGACTCGTGCACCTTCTGGTTCCTTAGAGTTTCTCAAACCTGATCATTTGCAGGGGACAGTTCTTCCTTCTCCCAGTCCCTGTCTTTGCCTTTTGTGATGTGGGCAGTGTCACTGGGGCACTTGTCAGTAAAGACTGACACAAAAGCTTTTGGAGTCTCTCAGCCTTCTCTGCATCCCAGGTGAAGTTCAGCCCCTCTCACATGGCCAGTGGATTCTCCCTCCCTCAGGGAGGTGCTTTCCTTAGTGCCCTCCCAAGCAAACACTTAAAATCCCCAAATTCAAAGATTCAACCAGATCAAATGGAATGAGAGTTAGACATTTTTTTCCCCAAGAGTGTGGATGTTTAATTACTGGAAAAAAAGTGACAAGGAAATTACTCTGTCACCTGACCAAGATACCTTTTTGGAAGATAGACTCTAAAACAACAATGTAACAGTCAAGGAGTAAGGCGTACAGGTAAGGTAACGTAGACATAAAATAAAAGACACTATTTGTTTTAAATTTGACACCTGAATATATAGTATAGTAGTGAATCTGTCAGGAAAAGTTTATAATCTAGACAGCACTAACACAATTCACAGGCTGGTCTTGGTCTTGGTGGCCACAAGAGCAAAACTCCTACTGACTTTAATGGAATAAGAATTAGCCAAGTCTTGTAAAATGTCAGGCTAGATGCTGATTTGTGAGACAAATCTGAAGTGAACTCTTCATAATTTCATTCCAGTCAGTAATTTTTGGCTCCTTTGAAGTCCAACTCAGCTCTTACCAGTCATCACCAGATCTACCATTATCTCACAGATCTGCCAAGCCCCCAACACATCTAATAAATCTGCTTGGTTTTGCAAGACAAAAGGTTTTGCAGCAGAAACAGAGATTAATTAATGGCATATGAACAGTGCAGTTTGTTTTTTCACATATCTGATTTCTGAAATCTCCTCTTTTGTGTATTTTCAGTCACTATTATACCACAGCACAGATTTTTGTGTCAGACCCAGGAAGAAATTTCTGATCTGTGAGGAAGCAAATCAAGCAGGCAACCATGAACTAATAATGAATGAAAGAGAGAATGCAAATTCAGACCGTAAGCAGTTAATACTATAATTAATCAGACAATCAGCGTAGGGGTAACATTTGCACAAGCTACTTAACATATGGTGATAGCAAGTGCAAATATGGTTTTCTGAGATCTTCCACTGTGCTATCTCATAATCAACCCAATGCAAAAGACAGTCAGCAAGGAATATCTGCAGAACAGATCTTCTTGTACTTGCAAGTTTGTATTCTCTTTCCAGTTAGCCACAGGCTAGTATATTTACAAAGATTGTTAATATCTTTATCAAAGTTCAGTCCTCATCTAGTGTAGCTCACAAATGGGTGGCCAATTTGATGTGCACAAAGATCTTGCTTCTCTTCAAGATTACCTGCCAAGACCATGTTGACAGGATATGTTTGGAAAATAAAAAGAAAATCATTATCAAAAGGGTTCTAATACATTTGGCACAGCTAATGAAATAAAAATATAATTAAATATATCTTCAAAAACACAATACTGTTACTAATCAGGAGGAATAGAGCCTTTAAAAAGTGTAGAATCTTTGAACAACTTCCTGTTATTGTCTTTTGTGTCCTTTTTTTTTAAGGCATACCTGGCAGCTGAATATTTTTCTCTGTCTGCAATAACCAGTAAAGGAGCTCAGAAAATTCAATGACAACTTGATAAGAAAAATGATATGTTCAGAGATATAAATAGTTCAAGCACACACTGCTATTTCCATAGATTCAGAGAGGTTGGGAATGCATCTTACATAACAGGAAAAAATGATTGAAAATTATTGAGCATTCTGCAATATGCATCTTAACCAGTTTTTTTTAAAATGAGGAAAAAGAAGAGAAAGGGTTTGTTGTGGGTTGCTTTTTTTTGTAGGATGCATACTCAGAGGCTCTGCAAATTGCACATCCTCAGAGTGAATAAGAAGCACAAATAAAAGCTTAAGACTTGAGAGATGAAAAAGTGCTATAAATTGCTGTTAACATTGAATTTGATTGTGGCTTTGTCCTAGTCTCAAACAAGAACCAAATCCGTCAAAATCACAGAAGGATTTCCTGTGGCTCACTCTTCACTGTGTTTTGAATTCAACCTCCTTTTACCCTCACACAGATCACCTCTGTCTTGCCTAAGCTGATACCCTGCAATGTCCCTGGGTGAGTCCTCAAAGAAAAGGAGGCTTGAAATGCACAGCAATGTGCAGCTCAGCTGAGCACTGGCAGAGTTTTTCTCCTTACATAACACTTAAGTCCACCTTCTTGATTTTTCTCCATCTGTTTCTCCATCTAATCAATTCTGTTGCAGGCACTGACTGTTGCAGAAAAAAAAATAGGTGTTTATCAAGACAATGTAGGTAAATTCCTTGATGCACAGTCACATTTTCTTTTATAAGTGAAAGCAAAAGTAGAACATGAACTAGGGAAGCCTGCACTTCAGGCAAGGCTTGTGGTAAGTTTAAAGGTGCTGTGCCCCTTATATTGCCATATATTTAATTTCAATGCAAACAAACCTATAGAATGTTAGTTATCATCCTATGAAATGAGAGCTTGATAGGGAAAGCTGTGCCACAGATCTGATCTGTGTATTTCACAGGTCAAACAATTATATTATCAGAATCTGAAGTTACCTCCTCTTCAGAGTGAGAAAAAGAGAACACGTTCTTCCCTAGCTGTCCCTAATTCTCTCAAAAACGTGCTGGCTTTATTTTCCCTTAAAGGAATACTAATCATGTGTGGCGTGCTTTCATTTAAAAGACTGATTTTCCTGAGGGCCAAGAGAAAGACTTCGGCCCAAAGCTTTTTGTCCTTTAGGTTATCATTTTCATGTAAATCTGGATGGATGACCATTCCTAACAGCTGGGGCTCCCAGGACTATTCCTAGATTTCTGAGAAGAAATTAAATAGCTTTTGGGGACCCAATGGCTAGTGGAAATAAGTCTGAGGACTTGTAGTTTCAGCAAATTGGAAAAGGACAATTTCAAACATGAATGTCAGTGATGCTGGAGCCAGAAGCACATGTTGGATCTGTGATTGGTAAAGTTGTACTTTTATCTTCTTTTCCACCACAGCAAAATTGTTTTCCCTCAGTATCTCAAAATTATTGAAAAACTCTTGTATTAGGAGGGTCTGAGTCACTCCTAACTAGTCCTGGCTCAGAGCTAGACCAGAGTAAAAATGGCAGTGGATAAGAGACAGTGGCTCCAGGCTGTCTCAGGGAGGGATTGATGTCACCTCCTGCATGGATTTGTTCTGGATTGTATATCCTACCATAAAAAAAAAAAATAAAATCTAAAAATACCATTAAAATCCCTGTGTCCATTATATCCCTGTGATTTCCTTTAATATTTCTTTCTCTGAGCACCATTAAGCCCGTTAATTCCCAGCTGTTGCCCGACGATCAAGAAACAAATGTTTATCCCCTTCTGGCCACGGCCCACAGGTATTAAAGGATAGTTCCACTAGTGCTCTACACCAAGCCTTCACTGCCACTTGACATATGGAGTAATTTACCCCTGTTGGCAAAAGGAACCAAAATCAGCACGTTCCTTTTACAGCCTAATCCTGTGCCTCGTGTTGATGTGTAAACAGTGACACACGAGAGTTTTACTGCCTGACATAAAACATGCATTAGTACTGAGGGAATGTGTCTGTGCGTTAGAGGGAAGTTGATAAGGTTTTTTTGTTTGGTTGGTTTTGGTGGTTGTTGTTTTTTGTTTGCTTGTTTGTGGAGGTTTTTGTTTGGTTGTTTTTTTGTTGCTATTGTTGGTTGATTTTTTTTTTTTTTTTTTTTTTGCTTCAGGGAAGACTGTTTCCCTCCCACAGAAATCGTGGTGAAATCAGATCAAACCACCTGGAAAAGCAAATGGATGTAATACCGAGAGCAAAAGGAGATGATGCATCTCTTCTTGGAACCCTGAGAGATGCAGATGTTCAGATTTGGAATGCAAGTGCCAGCTCATGAATTTGATGGGTGCTCAGCATCCACTGCACTTTAGGGGTTTTATCCTGAGGAAAACAGACCTTTCCAGAACACATTATAAATTCAGACAGTCATAGGCGTGGAAATCAGGTCAGATGAATCATGGCTTAAAAATGACCATGTTCTTCTTAAGTTGTAAGTGGGGAAGGAATGACTAACACCTAGAGAGATGCTGTTAGGTGGGGTGAATTCTACTCCCAGTGTCTCTGAAAATGAAGGCATTTTAGCTGATGAGACACAAGGCTGATGTTTCAGACGAAAGGGACAATATGGGACTGTCTGAAAAATATGAAGCTTTGGGATTTACAGAATATAAAGAGTCACAGAATTAATGTCTTGTGTCCAGATATTGAGATGTGTTCTCTGGATTTCTAGTTCTATACTCTTCAGCATGCTGTCTTGATGCTTGTTTTTTTAATAAAAAATGTTTTTTGTTTTTTTTGTGGGTTTTTTTTGGTTTTTTTTTTTTTTTTTTTTTTTTTTCAATTAAAAAGAGATTTTTTTTATTATGGTGTTTGTTTGTTTTTTTTTTTTTTTAACTAGCTTTGGGAGGGAGGGAGGGAGGACAGGCTCCAGAGTTGCACTGGCTTGAGGACTTCTATTCATCCAGAATTCTTGCTGTGGCAGAGAAGGAACCATCTGGGTTTGCTGAGGACTCTTGAATAGACCAGTGAAATTCATGGGCAATGACAACTTCTGCTCACTAATTGTGGCACTTCTGCAAGGTCTATGTTGGATGTGAAAGTAATTTGGGCTTTTTAATTTTTCTAAGACAAAGTTTCGTGATTGAGAAAATGCCATTTGTGTTCAATGATGCAGCCTTTGCTAACAGAACAATAATAGAAATCATCATTACACTATGATATAAATCTTCCCATGGCCTTCAGCTGATGTTACTTATTGTTGCTGTCCTGTCTCCCCACCTGAGAGCACAATATCCTGGGTCTGGAAACAGTGGAAGTATGACAAAATGTTAAAATATAGAATTATTTCTCTGTAATGAAGAATTACAAACTCTAGGGTCTTATTTGTCTGGAAAAAAAGGGTAGCTGAGGGGGCATCTGAAACAAATGAATACAAGAACTTGCATCTAATTTTCCTAACACTAAACCCCAGGGGAACATCAAATAACATTGCTGTCTGATTAGTTCAGAAAAAACAAGACTTATTTCTTGTAGCAGGCTGATGTACAGCTGTGATGCACTTTGCCAAAAGACAAAGAGTTGAGAACACCTATAAGGTTTCAAAAAGTGATAGAACATATTGTGGGAAGAAAACATAATTAAGCACTTAGAATATCATCTTGGTAGGTGCTGAAGACTCAGAGCTACTTGATGTCAGGATATTCTTGGTCTCCTTTATACATTTTCTGTTGGACATTGCTGGAGGCAGAACTTGGCTAAGCAGATCTTTACTCTGGTCTCAGACAGCCGCATGCTGCTCCATCTCATACAGTCTGAGCATTCTGAAAGAGCCTTCCTAAGTCACTGTGTCCACCAAATGCTTTACCTCGACTTGAAGCAGAAGGAAAAATCCAAATTTCTCCAGGAAACTTGATGGTTTGTGTAGTCTGGGTGAGATTGTTAACAAAGTACTCATATGTGTTATTAGCTTTAAGTCCACAGGGCACAGAGAAGGAGAATTTGTGAGACTCCAACTAGGATTTAAGGCTGAGCATGTTTGAAGAACAAACCCCCTATTTTCCTGTGTATTTTATACCCTCTTCAGAAAGAGAAAGAAACACTTTTGGCACTGCTATCTACAAGGAACCACAGTGAGGCTGGGAGTCCAAATGTCCACGGTGTGCAGAGGGTCCCTAAAGTCGGGTGTAAAAGGGTCCCCAAAGTGAGGTGTAAAAGGTTCCCCACTCACCAGCTCTGTCTATCTTTGTATCTCCAGACTGTCCCACACAGTGAGGCTGGTGACACCTGGTGTCACCCTCATGCAGCACAAAGCAGCTGCACTTTCATGGGCATTGAAAGGGACAAGAACAATTTTGTCTCTTTTTAAGAATATCTGTGTTGGGTTTGCTTGCCCATGAGCAAGCACTGGAAACCCCAAATTTGTTTTGTTGAGGGAGGCTCTCAGAAATCCTCACATCTGTGATCTGGATCGAGTGTGGAGCAGGACAAAAGGAGGGTGTCACATCTCACTGTGACATCCTGACCCACATGTCTGTGACCAGAAACACTGGATTTTTCTGATTGTGCCATAGGAGACAGGTCAGGGCAGTGCAGACAGGACCCTCTTTCATGGCACCGTGAGCATAAGAAACCTTCTAGATATCACCTACTCAGGGGCTGTCTGACACCATCCTTTTTCACTACCCCAGGGGAATTCAGCTGGGGATTTAAACCCTCATGGAGCTTTGACTCCAAATTCAGCCCCCAAAGTAAAATCACAGACCAAGTCAACACTCAGCTGCTACAGAGCTGATTTGGTTTTCAGCATGAAAACAGCATGAAAAAAAAAAAAAAAAAGCAGACATTTCTGGCTTGTGATTTCTTCTTTTCCCATTCCAAGCCTCTTCTCTCAAGAAAATGTTTAAATTATTCCCACATACAAGAAAAGCCCAGGGAGCAGAAATGTTTCTGACCAGGCATCTGAGTGAAGTGTTGAAGGTCCGAGGAGCAAAACGTTCTGGTCCAGCAGGTCAGCTAGCAGCATCTCTCACAGAGAGACAAACCGGGGGAAATTCAACTTCTTTATTCTCTCACTGACAGAAATGTGTTTGAGAGCACAGAGAGCCTGTCAGAGCACATATCTGCTGCCAGCTGTCCCTGATAACATCTGGGACCACCAAGAAGGTGGAACTGAACCGAACACCAGGACAGCCAGCCTCAGAGGTGCTACCAAGCAGCCCTAAAGGTGTTCAGAGCTGGGGGCAGAGCAGAGCACAAGCACTTTGGGTTCTCTGCTGTGATGGCAGCCCCTGACCATCACACTCAGTCTCCACAACCCATGACTAAGTAGCTCATGGACTTAAAGAGAAACAAGGTATTTCAGAGCACAAATGTGATGCAAGAAGAAAATGAATGTAGCACAGGGTCGGCAAGAAACTTTTGGAGAATGAGGTTTAATTAAAGACAATTGGACAGTAAATGGGGCTGATTGTGGAAGAGAGAATGTGAGGCAAATGACACCAAACTGCAAGAAATCAGATTTCTTCATTCAGAATAATTGTCCCTGAACAGATAATGATTGCTACTTTTTGTATCTCACAATTGCCTAGAGATTCAGGAACGAAGAACCCATGGGGCGATTTTTCCCATGGTATTTTCTTTTGCTACCTACAGGAATAACACTTGTGTTCATCCCTTGCAATACAAACTTTTCAACCTTTTCCTTCCTTGATGCTTGAGACAATTGCCATGTTTTGGTTTCAAAACGTGCTAGAAAGTGGTCTAACTGTGTTTGGAATTCTCTGTCCTCAATTGATACAGTTTAACAAGTGGCCAGAGTGTTATGACCCAGGTGTAAATGTATGAATCTCTGCGGGTTCAGCCCTTGCAGATTGGTTTAAAATAATCTTGGTGAGGCTGCTCTTCAGAGGTGTTTTGTAAAAGAAAAGGTTTAATAAATGAAAAATAACAAACATTACAGAAAACCAAAGAAAAGCCACACACAGGTGTCCGAGAAACCTCTGACACCCTGCTAGAAACACTCCAAAAAGCCCTTAACTTCTTTTGCGCTCCTTCCTAAATATTTAACGGTTTGGGAGGAACAATTTGGCTTGCTGCCAATAGGGAGAGGAGCAGGATTTGAAGGACCGTGACAAGGTCTAATTGGTGCTTCTTTCTTGGCACTGAGCCAATCCCTGTCGTAATAATATGGATAGTTGTAGGTAAACTTCCTAAAATGTCAAAAGGTAAACTGAAACCGCTTTCTTTATTACAGAGATGCCCACTCGGGGGTGGGAGGTGCTTTCCTACACTCAGCAAGTGAGATGTGCCAACCTTGCTAGAGTGTGTGGCAGCCTGATAGAAGAGACATCAACCAACCTAACACTAAGTCTGGTGTCTTTCATCCCACTGCTTCCAGGAAAGGTTCCAAGCTCAGGTTCCCTGGAATCCCCATCCCCACAGGCAGGGGTGCTCAGCAGAGGAACATCACAGAGGACAACCACAGCTGAAGCAAAGCATGAGCTGGAGATGGGGTGCAAGAGGGGCACTAAGGAGGAGGAAACAGGCTGTGAAAATGAGACTCCAGAAACTCAGTGGAGAGGGGCAGACAGAACTGGAGAATGATGCAAAACATTTTTGGGAGCTAATTAACCTTCCAGGACCTAAAGGAGGCTTATAAGAAGGCAGGAGAGGGACTTTTCACACTGGTATGTATGTGGTTGCTGGACAAGAGGGAATGGATTCAAACCGAAGATTTATATTAGATATGAGGAAGAAGCTCTTTGCTGAGAGTGTGGAGAGGCCCTGGCACAGGTTGTCCAGAGAAGCTGTGGCTGCCACACCCCTGGATGTGTTCAAGGCCAGGTTAGACGGGGCTGGGCACAACCTGGGATAGTGGAAGATGTCGCTGTAATGGAACAAGCTGATTTTGAAGGTCCCTTCCAACACAAACAGTTCTATGATTCTGTTATTCTGTAAGTTATCACCCCTTTGACCACAGAGTGATCTACAGGTGACTGTGCTTGGTTAACGGGTCCTGGTCATCTGAGAAAAATTAGACAGCAGCTGCTGTGGTTGGAAACCGAGCAGTGCAACCCTTCCTCCTCCCACTAATTAGCATGGCTGTTTGGACAAGCTGTATAATTACTGCTGGAATGCTGCTGCTTCTACTCCTGGGCCAAGGTCCTTCTCCTGTTCAAATGGAAGGATCCAAAATTCACCCCTGTCAAGCTCTGGTCGAGCCATATTAACACAGCATCTGCCAGGCTGTTTTGAATAGCTGCTAAACATCTACGCTGCTTTAAGTGGGAAGAAAAGGCTTTTCAAGTGCTGCATACATTACCCATAGCAGTGGGGAAGGATGTTAATAATTCATTCATGCTCTCAGACTCTGGAGTGTGCTAGATCTTTCAACTCACAACAATAGACATCACCCTACAGGCTGTCATGTCCCGCTTTTAACAAAGGGAAAGAAAAGAGAGGCGCTAAAAAGGAGGAAGATTTCCTGGGTGGAAAATCTGAAGCCTGATGAAGAATTAAAGCCTGTTAAATGTCTGCTTGAGCCAGCCATTGAGCAATAAAGCCTATTTGCAACCAGTTGCTGGAAGAAAGAGCTGCATGTGCAGGAAAAAGCATTTGTTGGGAAGATGCTGGCATTGCTTTCCGTTGGTTGTGGAATACATCAACCCCCTGGGGTTCCTGTTCAGTGAGTTTTTCTTATTCAAACCAGAGCACAGAGAGAAGAGGAAGGAGTCACCCTGAGAAAACATATGTGTGGAATTATTTTCATGTGACTGGACCATCCTCTGAGTACCTGAATTGCCTTCAGCTATCCCCAATCCTGGCAGGATGTTCCCAGTGGATGTGATAGAGTCCCATGTGTATTTCCAGCTCCAACAGAAAAAAAGGCAACCAAAAGTGACAAGAGGACTTGTTTAGGATGAAGTAGGTAGGCAAGCAGCCACTGCTGAAGGCACAGCCAGGACTTTTGGGCTGGTGACTGAAATGAATAAAATGTAAGAGATTCCCATTTTCTTACACAGTCTGTCATTTGTTAAAAAAATTGTACTGTTCAAATGTTATGCCAGTTGTAACCTGTCTGTTAAGAAAATTATGCTGTTTGTACCAAAGTTTGTACCCTCAAAAATCTTATTCCAAGTTGTATACCCCCTCTAAAACCCCGGGTTCCCTCCCCTTCCGTCGGGCTAGACTGTCACCATTCCCGCCGGCTCCTCAAACTGCTGGCCTCGCCTAATAGGAAAATCCAAGGACTTCCATGGTGCACCGCTCCAAAACCGAAGTGCAGTTGCCTGCAAACGGACCCAAAAGCCGCGACCCAGCACAAAATCCAGATAAAAGGGAGACACTACAACACCGAGAAGACCCTCAGCTACCTAAGGACTGAATTCTGCTTCTGCCGCCTCGCCATGACCACAAAGAGACTGGGAAGAAGTGACGCCCCTAGACCACCCGAGCCCAGTTGAGTTCCTGGGGATTCCCGCGAGGCCGGAACTCCCGACTCTGTGACGAGAGCAGCAGATTCGTCTGACAACTCCTCAGCGGCGACAGGAGCGAGAACGGCGCTGGGAGCAAGAACAACGACAGGAGCGGCGACGGCGCAGGCGACCCCTCGAGTTCCCCCTTGAAAGAGCTGACTAATAAAGGCTTTTCAAAGTATCAGGTCTCCTGGCCCATTTATAACAGTGACTATTGCTTAAGTGTGGCCACCTGCAGCAACACTCATCATGCCCATGACAAGTAGAGAAGCCACACATTTTTATAGGATTCATCCTGAATTCACCCTGGGTCTATATTTCTGCTTTCATGTCCTCCATCTCCTTCCCTGAGTGGAAGAGCCTGTCCTGTCCTTGTTCCTTCATTTTCAAGGTGTTAAAATCTTGCCTGTCAAGCTGAGAAATCCCACACTAGTCTGAGAGTAAAGGAGTGTCCTAGTCATGAGGGAATTACATTTTAAAAGAGAAAGATTGAAATAGTTTTTGTGGTGGGTACTAAACTACACCCAAAAGTAATGTGAAGGTCCTTCCAGCAAAAAGTGTATCATGTGAGTGAACAAGAGAAGGGGATAGAACCAAAATGTTTCCTTCTTGAGGAGGCAGGAAATAAATAAATACAATTTAATCCTTCTGAAATCCAACCAGCCTTCTTATTTCTGTAGCCATGTCAACAGTTTTGAGCCATTTAACAAATTCCTCATGTGACTCCCTCATTCTGATTCAGAATGATTCCAAATTTATTGAAAAATGGAGTAGAGGGTTCAAGTCCTACCACATCCAATGTCTTGATGAAAATTCTGGTTTTCATAATATGTGCTGGCCCATTGAATTCAGTATTTTACTCCCTAGAGTTCACTTGCTGTTATTTTCCATGGAAAACTCCCAATAAACATTTTTGTGTGCTTGAGAGAAGAAAAGCAATACTTTAATTCTTCCCTTGTACATGTCTGCACATCGACCACAGAACAGTTTTCCTTCAGGATGGATTCCCTCAAAGCAGAATTTCAATTTGAGCAGTGCTGCATGAAAGAACAAATTGGAGATTCCAGGCTTGCTTCACCTTTAGTTGCATTCTAAGTTCAATGCAGGCAGATACTGCTGGAAGGATATATTGACCCTCGTCAGCCAGCTCCAACAAACGCCCTAAAAAAGCCAGGGCAAAGATCTTCTGAGGTAGAGGCAACTCCTGTGCCTCTCTGAGCTCAAAGCAGCATCACTTTATCTTCTGGGGACATTCTGGGGACCAAGGGTTGTAGCCAGTGTGAGGGGCTGACCTGCCCTCTCGCTCCCTTCAGCTGTGGAGGCCTTATTCAGGGCTTTTCACAGCTTGTCCTCATCCCCCAGCTTGGGCATGGGGACCACAGAACCCGGGTGAGCTCTTGGAGGAGACAGACAGGCACTGCCCTGCCTTCCCTTGGTCCTTCCATTCACCCCTCTCCTCCCTGTCACCCCTGGCAGAAGTGCCTGTAGGATGTGACAAGATTGCAAAGTCTTGGCACAGAGCTCCTGATTTCTTTTTTCCTTCCCACTGCAGGGACATGGAGCCAAGAAAGTGTCAGCTCCATAACTCTGCCCCAGCAGAGCCCTGCAAACTCCCTCAGCCAAAGCAGCTGAATAGGAAATGGGATGGAGCTGGAAACTTGTCCTTGTCAGCTGGGTTCTCCGTCCAACAACTCATAAAAAACCTTACATGAAAGCAGCCAGAGCCATTACAGCTTAGTCCTATCTGAGAAATGGCATTTAATCCCCACACTGTTTATTTAACTCTGCAGGACTGTTGTGTAATGTCATGCTGTTCTGTCTTGATCTTATTCCACAGGGAAGCTTTTCAGCTCAGGAAATTCATGGATCAAACTGCCAGGTCTCGGTGTTTTGCAGAGCTCTGCCATGTAAACGATTATTCTAGAAATGAAATCCCTCTAACCCACAAATTTTGCCACCAAGTAAAATAAAATAAAAATTCAGGTTTAGTTTTATTTTCATTTTAGATGTATTTGTGATGAAATGTTTGAATTTACCCCAACCACACAGGAACAAGGTTGGAAAATCTAGGTTCCCAGGTTTAGTGGCTTTGGGATTTTTTACTTGTCATATTTTTTAAGGATATTTCAAGACTTTTGGACCCTTTGGCTGTGTTTTTCTTTTCCACGATTACACCTGCATGACTGGATTTCCTATTGAAATCACTCAGCTGAAACCAAGGAGGGGTAGCACATCTAAGAACAAGGTTTGGTCTCCTGCTTCTGAAGAGGAGTTTTATAATTAACTCTTCAAAACCTCCTCACCTTCCAAAGCTGAAACTAAAAGGGGGGGTGTCTTGAATAAAATAAATTTCGCCCACGTTTTGGAAACAACAAGAAGCAAAGAAATTTGTTTTCCACAATACAATGCAACATTTTTGTGTGTGTATGTGTGTTTATCCTGAGAAAAATCACAGAATCTTAGAGTGATTTGGGCTGGAAATGATTTTAAAGATTACCCAGTTCCACCCCCTACCATGAGCAGGGACAACTTCCACTACCCAGGTTGTTCCAAGCTCTGTCCAACCTGGCCTTGGACATTTCCAGGGATCCAGAGAGAAGCTAAAGCTTCTCTGGGAAGTCTCTTCCAGGGCCTCATCACCTTCACAGGAGAGAATTTCTTCTAATTTCTAACCTAAATCTCTCTTCCTTTACTTCCCCCTATATCTGTCCACGAGAAAATTCCCTCTCTCTTTTACAAAAGCCCCATTTAATCACTGAATGGATGCAGAAAATTAATATATATCATAGATTTAATAAGGTCTAAAAGATATTTTCTCTGCCATAGTATTTTTGGACATCATGTTATTTTCTTACTGCCCAGCAGTGCTAGGAATAATATGCCAAATGATCACCATCACACCATTCACCCTAAACCTGATCTGTGCTTAGGTGAGCAGGGAGCTAAGGGCAAGAGTTCTCACGGTCAGAAAGGAACACGCAGAACTCTCAGTTTCCATTTAATTGTGCTGCAAGTAAATAATCACAGACAAGCCTCAGGGAACAGGGCTGAGGGGCGGGGATGCTGTGAACTACCTGCTTCCCCAGGGAAGGGTGAATTCTGTCTAAATGGTTCCTGAAAATATGATTTGAGGGAGGGTTTGTTTGTTTTCTTGGGGGGGGGGATTCTTTTTGCTTTTTGTGAGGTTTTTTCCTTTTTTGTTTTTGTTTTGGAGTTTTTTGTTGTTGCTGTTGGGGATTTTTTGGTTGGTTTTTGTTCATTTGTTTGTTTTTGGGTTGAGGGGGTGTTTTGTTTTTGGAGGGTTTTTTCTTGTTTGATTTGGTTTTTGTTTGGGTTTTTTTTGTTGTTGTTTTGTTTTGTTTTCCCAGCAGTGGAGAGGCCAGAACTGCCTTGGGTAGGTGACTTCAGTGCTTTATCAGTCTCTTGATGGAAACTGCTTCATATTTCCCCAGGGAAAAGGTGCGCTGGACAGCTCGAGGCTGCCGGTGCTGGCTCCAAACCCACCCTTATTGTGGCGGCTCTGACCGGGCACAATCCAAAACAGGCTTTATCCCACTCCCAGCCCTTTTCCCCACCGCACACATGGAGCAACAAATGGCATCTGAACCCACGGACACAACAGGCAGATGGTGGGAGAACAAGGGCCCGGATCCATCAGCAGAGATCTGGATGAGCTCGAGGATGAATCAGCGGCACAAATCCGGGGCAAACCCACCAGGGACAGTCCTCTCCAGCCTCTCCCCCGGGAGCTGGACACTTCGGGAGGCAATTCCAGGGCTCCGGCATCCTTGCGTGTGTCTTTTTGCGGATGTACACAGGAGGGCAGCAGACATTTACTCAGCGTTTGGCACCGCCATCCCTTCCCTGATGATGCCTTAAGTTTGAGCTTTCACGATTTTCAGATTCTGTGCTGCCCAGGGGTGCAGTTCTGAGCCTCATACTGTCACTCAGCTCTTCACAGGGAGACAAAACAAATCCTTTCCTGCTGAAGACCAAGAACAACTGTAACAAGTGTTCAGGCCCAAAACCATAAACAACAGTGGACTGAAGAGAGAAAACAAGAAGGATGAGACCTCACAACCTGAAGCTGTATTTGGAAAATTAAACCCAATATGCAAATGAATCAAAACTTATAAAAGTGCAAGACCTCATGACTGGCCATTCATTTTGTGACCATTTTGGGTCCACCTTGGCTGTAGCCCTGGCCAGGCTCTTGTCCTGCCCAAGGTGTATCCTAAAGGCCTTTCAGTAAATACCTACTTTATTCTCCAGCTCTGTCCAGTCTCTGTTTCAGGTCAGTGAAATTTTCCCAAGGCATCACTGACAAAAATAGATGCTGCTGGGATAGTGTAAACTGTCCATCAGCACGAGGGGATGGATGCTGGCTGAAAAGCCCCATAAAAAACCTCAAAGTTGCTGTGATTAGACACAGTGCACGTTTCACTGTTATGACAAAAGTCAGACTTTTTTTCCTGCTGTTGGGCTAAATTCACCCCCCACCAAATTATCTCAGCATATTCCTCTCGTCTCCCTAGTTCATTTTATTGGGTGTTTGCTATTTTTTGTGTGAGTTATTGCCGTGGTTTTCATTTTCCAGGAAAAGCACACTTCGCTTTTTCCCTCTGAGATGCTGACACAGGAATCTCAAACATCTCTCTCCCCTTGTTTCTTGATGGACAATGTACTGGGGATGGGGGAACAGGAGAGTTAGGTTTGGAAAACAGAAACCTGAAAGAGAGTGTTTCTCAGCAACGTTTCTAATTTTTTTTTTTTTTTTTTTTTTTTTTTTTTTTTTTTTTTTTGTGTGAGTGGGTATAATTAAAGCAATTGTCTTTAGCCTGTAAAAATACTCACTGCCTTCTTCCTGCTCCCAGCCCAGCTTCATTCATTCCTTTGAGTTTGGCTTCTTGATAACTTTGTCCATGATCCAGCACAAACAATTCTGCACACTGATGTTGATGCCAACTCAGATTGAAGCCTTTCAGGCAGAGCAGTGTATTTTGCCTAAGTATTTGCTCAGGCTGATCCTAATTAAAGTACTAATTGCCATGTGGTTAGGCTCTCTTCAGCTGCCTGAAAGGAGTTGAGGATGGGTGTCCAAGCTGAGCTGAACTCCCCTCCACATTCTCAGTGACTGCAAGAGGTGCCAGTGAAGTTCCAACCTCTCATTTCACAGAGTCATAGAATCACTGAGGTTGGAAAAGACACCTTAAGTCCAGATGTCTTAAAAGATCCTTAAGTCTAACCATTCCCCCAGCACGGCCAAACCCACCACTAAACCATATCTTTAAGCATCACATTTTCATGACTTATTCAAATCCCTCCAGGGACGGTGACTTCACCTCTTCTCTGAACAGCCAGTTCCAATGCTTGGAAACCCTTTCTGTGAAGAATTTTTTTCCTGAAATCCCATCTCAACCTCCCTGGCACAACTTGATGCCATTTCCTCTTGTTCTGTCCCTTTTCCCTGGGAGCAGAGCCTGACCCCCTTGGCTGTCCTCCCCTGTCAGGGACATGTGCAGAGCCACAGGGTCCCCCAGATCCCCCTTTTCTCCAGGCTCAGCCCCTTTCCCAGCTCCCTCAGCCTCTCCTGGGGTTCCAGACACTTCAGCAGTCTAAAAGTAGGATGAATTATGAGGAAAAAACCCCACATTTTCTTTCCATTTAACTTTATTTATGAGTCTGTAGGTACATATCTGGTGTGAAGAGCACACTCACTGACCAAGAAGGCAGTTATCTTTTGGATAGCTGCTGTTTTCTGAAAATCAGTGTTTTCTCCAGCATCAGAGAGGGATTTTCACAAATAATATCCTCATGTAGGTGCTTAAAATTCCATTTGGGTGCTTTGTGCCCAAAACTCAAATTTTACAAGATTTTTGAGCACTGAAATTAATGAGATTTAGGAACCGGTGTGTGTGAGAAGAAAAACCCAACAGAGTTGATCCATCTGCCCACGATCCTGTTGGCAAATGTGTGGCAGGAGCTGAACACAGATCTGTGCACTAAGAATAATCATTCATGCTGTGAGATTCCACAGCCTGGCACACACAGAGCAATCCCAGCACAAACAACAGGCATCAAAAGTCGCAGTGGGAAAGAGACTGGGAGTGTTTGCAGAAGCAACACTGCCTGTGGTTGTAATCTCCACCATGATAATGTCCCTGGGGACTGGGATTATGAGAGATGCTCTGTGGAATGAGGCTGGTTTGTGTCACAGGACTCCACTAAGAGAAAACACACAATAAAGAAAAGCCTGACCAAGCAAAACCCAGACATGGTCCAGCTGTGGTTACACGGCAATAAATACGATTGGGGATTTTGCTTTATCTCCAAGTTTTATCCTGTCTTCTGCCACAGAATTGCAGCCCAAGCCATGAATGCTAATTGGAGGACTTCACCTCCTGAAACAGAAATGTGGATGTTGGGTGTGCCAGCAGTATGGGAACCGTCTCAATGTGTTAAAATAAAATCCCTGACACAGTTTGCTCTGGAGGCTGTATTGGGAATACAATGTTAATTGCTGGACCAGGCTTTGGGCAGCTAATGAATAAAGAATCTCAGTGGGTTGGGGTCTTAATTACCTGATTTACTTTAACCTGATTTCCTCTAACCCAGCAGGTCAGTGGGACTAATCCCAGAGCAAGATACTACTCCATGTGATATCTTCAAAGAGGTCCAAAGATTTCCAGAGATGAGGAGGGACGTGGGGAAAGGTGCTCAGTGGAAATTAGACACCTCTGCCTAATGTCATGATATAGAAATAACATTTTGTTAGCTACTTACCAGCCTGAGGACCCAAACATACTCCAGATCTTATTCCTTCGAAATACTTTCATGCCCAGATTTCTGTCCATGCTCTTAGTCAAGCTAAAAAAGCAACAAGCTCAACAATTTATCATTTCTCTCAGCTGGAAATTAAGAGCAAAAACAAAACCAAAAAGCTCTACGAACAAAAAAGTTCCCAAAACATAAACAAACAAAAAACCCCAACAAAACCCCACAAACAAACAAAAAAATAAAACCAAAATCGCAAACAAACAAACCAAAAACCAAAACCACCAAACCAAAAAAACTTCGTCGACCCATTGAATCATTAAGTTTGGAAAAGTCCTCCAAGATCAAGTCTAACCTTCATCCCTCATCACCAAGTCCAAACCCTATAAACTGAGAACACAATTTGGCACGCAGAGGGAAGGCCTGTGTCTGAACCAGTAAACACAGTAATTCTCCATTAACCAGAAGAATTTCAAAGCTTTAACATCTTACTCCTCTTGATGCTTGCCATTCTTTACACCTTTGGTGTTATCAGTCCCAGAAACTGAGTTTTGCACTAGGAGCAAATTCTTTGATTTCCATAACTCTGCTCACTTTTTTTTCCTGTTTTTCCCATTTTGGTCACATTCTACACCAGGTTTATCCAGACAAGCTTCTTGTCTTGCTTTTCCTTATCCTTTGAGGAGTAGTATTGGGTGGTGAAAATCAGGTTAGAATGGGGTCCCTGAACCGATGGACAAAATCCTTGCTGGGCTCTGTGATGACGATGATGAATTCTGGCATCTGGAGAGGACATCTCCCTCCACACCCTGTGTTATTATTACAGCAGGATGGTCAAAGAACAAAATTAATTATTCCAATAGCTCAAATTAAGTGAAATATTAATCTAAAATAACCCTTGTTCAGAGTTAAGGAACTTTCTATAGTTCATTTTGGTTTTCTGTGTTTTATCTCATATTCTGCTCTCCTTGTTTGATGTCTTCAGGCCTTGTTTCATTAAAAGAAAAAGGAAAATAAATTAGCAGATGATTTATGAAAACTTTCAAGCCAAAAAAAAGTTGGAAGCAGCAATTTGCAAGCTAAGTTTCAGATTAATTTCACTTTCTTTAGTGGATGTTGGTCTAGATTACCTCTATCTTCAATAGCCGCAGATAGAGGGAAAATACAATTCTCCAGAGACTGATACCTAAGATGATTTATCTTTAATTGAATGTCTCACTGGGCCGTAAACTGAGCACATCTTGTGTTTGGAATGACACATATGCCTAAATGATTAGGATCTACAATTATTAGCAGTAAAAGCTGATATTCCTTGGGTTATTGTGACATGCAAAGGCTATTCATGCTGGGGAACGGGAGTTGAGCTTCACTTCCAAAATCTGCACCCACACATCCACAGCAGAGTCCTTTCCAAAAATGCTCCTGGAAGATCTTTACCTCGCCTGTTCTTAAAAATTCCAGTAATGGAGAATCCATCACATGTGGGTGACTTAATTCTTTGCCTACAATAATTCTGTGGTGAATTACTCCTCTAAATAGTGTATGTCAGTACCTTCCCCTTTGAGGAGAATTTCTAAAGTTTTTAACTAATGTTTTCCCTGTCTTTAAATCCCAGAATAAATGTTTTGCTCACCTGGTTTGACTTCCTGACGGCAGCTGTCCCCCCTATTCCTGCATTTAGCATCCAAACACAGTTACATGCATTTCATAAGGACAACCAACCTGCAATAAATTTCACCTTTAAATGAAATCCAATCAAGATTCTGATTTATGTGCTGATTTTTTTTTTTACAAATACAGAAAACTTGAGAAAATGAATGTAAAATTAGGAAGTAAAATATTTTCCCCAGAATAATGTAAACAATACTGTTAACTCTGTTGCTCCCAACCACTGATCTCCTGCTCTGACCTTGTAATCAGAGAAGACTCTGAGCCCTGCATTTGTCTTTGAAGGCTGCTAATAATTAAATCCTATTGTTTCACTGAAACAGAACATGACTCTCACAATTTGTAACCAGAAGCAGTATAGCTGCACTGAACAATGTTGGATAAACATGCCCTTCAAAGATCAAAGGATGTAGGGCTATGTCAATTAAAAAGAAAAAAAAAAACAACTCGGCATAGCTAAACGGCTGTTTCTCAGCAGCTTGGTGCGGGTGCAGATCTGAGGCTGCCTGGATCGCTTTGCTTTCATTTCATAGTCTCAAGGCTATCCTCATTCCCCCCAGTGCCTGGGGAAGCTGGCACACCCAGATGTGAGCTGAGAGTCTGTGGGAAGAGGGAGAGAGTACCCCCCTCGTCCCTAATTAAAGGTTCAAAGGCTTCCTGCTCTCTCCAAGCAGCACATCTTTGTGGCATTAAATAAAAATGGGCCTCAAAGAGAAAACAAACACACAATGTGTTCAACAAGGCAGTGGGCAAGAGGATAACAGGAGGATGTGGATTTGGAGTGATGCTTTTTGCTTTTGTTTCTTCCCTGTGAGAAGAACTGGTTGGACTCTTTCTCCAGGCAGCAGCTGACAAAGCAAGAGGACACAGACTCAAGCTGTGCCAAGGGAAATACAGGCTGGATGTTAGGGAAAAGTTTTTTGCAGAAAGGGTGATAAAGTACTGGAATGGTCTGCCCAGGGAGGTGGTGGAGTCACCATCCCTGGAGGTGTTTAAAGGAAGACTGGATGTGGCACTTGCTGCCAGGGTTTATTTGAGGTGTTGGGGCTGGGTTGGACTCAATGATCGTGGAGGTCTCTTCCAACCCAGTGATTCTCTGTAAATTCTGTGTGAAACCCTTCCCTTCTCTGTGGATTTCCATCAGAGAGTTCACCCTCTGTGCCAGACAGAGACTTTGGTCATGCAGCTCCAAGAGGAGACAGGAGAAACCATGGTTGCTTAAGGAGTTTTCCCCTTCTCAGGAATGTCCACGTGATTTACGGCCAGCAAAGCCTCTTTAATTAAAGGGACTCTCAATGGTTGTTTCCTGGTGGCCCAGAAAAGAGGGAAACTTGCAGCAAATGAATCTCAGCCATACCTTGGCTTTGTCTGTTGTGTACTTCACAGTTTTTCCTCTCACTGCTGAACAATTTCCGGGGACATAGAGACTCCCTTGCTGAAATGTCTCTACTTGTGCAGGGACAGGTCACTGCGGGAAGGGCAGATCCCAATGTCCATGGCCTGATCCTTCTGGTAGGTGTTGAGGGGTCCAGTCCATCCATACATCCATATACTCATCCATACATCTATGTCATAAACTTTTCAAATGTCTCTTGCCAAGACCAAAGAAATTCTTCCCTTTAGGGTGGTGAGGCCCTGGCACAGGGTGCCCAGACAAGCTGTGGCTGCCCCTGGATCCCTGGAAGTGTCCAAGGCCAGGTTTTGAACAACCCAGGATAGTGGAAGTTGTCCTTGTCCATGGCAAGGTTTGGAACTGGATGATTTTCAAGGTCCTTTCCAATCAAAGCCGTTCTGTGATTGTTCCAGTGCCTGTGTATGGATATGAGCCCCCACATTCTGGATGGCAAAAATGAATTTGATTTGTTTTCATTTTAGAGGGGGGGGCAATTGACGAGGATGCAAACCAGAAAGGATAAAATCATGCTGGAATCTTGCAGCAAATGGTCTCATGGATACCAGTGTGCTTTCTGCTGCAGATTGTGTCGTCTCAGCTTCAGAGGGGATGAATACGCTCCAGCTCTGGTTGTTGAGATTTTTTTTTCTTAATCAGAGATTATTATTAGAATAATGCAATATAAAAGCATTGTATAAAAGCAAGTCTTCAAATGCTCCCTTTCCACTGCAAATGGAAAAGGCATTTTTATTCTGAAAATGAGGGCATTTTGCCTCTAGTACCTCTGGGCTCCAATGCTTCTATTATGTGTGTCTGGACTTAGATTTATTAGTTCAATGAGAAGAATGTAAAATATGTGATGTTGAACCTGTGAGCAAGAGAGTTCTCTGACTCATGCTTCTGCCTAAGAGTTACAGGTATATATGTTGTTTGTTTGCTGCACTTCTTGGGAAAGCAGAGCTTTCCATCCTGCTCCCTGTTTATACTGCTTTTTATTTCCCAGTTCTAGACAATACCATTCCACCCCAGTGAATATTTCATGGTTTCCTTGAAATAAATCACTCTCTCCACCTTCCTGTCTGCTAAAGACAAAATCTTATTGTAATGAGTTAAATTCCAGTATCAGCTAATCTGAGGAAAGAACCTGGCCCATAAAGTTTGACAAATGATGATCGTTTTAAAAAATAAAATGTACACATTGTGTCTAAACACAATTGACCTCATTTCTCTCAGCTATCCTGGTGTTCAGCTGCTTGGAAAGTTTCCTCCGGGAAAAACCTTTATTAAATGATTTGTGTGTCTTTTACATTTTGTTCCAAATTATCTCTCTCCCTTGTTTTATTTCTTCTTCGGGCTGTCTGCTTGCTACAGCTATTTTGGTTGTCCTTGCTGGGACTACCATAAATACACCTTCCCAGTAGTACTTTGCATGCTGAATTAGTCAAGTGATCTTGGCTACAGCATCCAAGAAAATACTTGATGAGATTAAACACTGGTGGGATTTTATGGTTGGAGACACCATTTTAAAGTCATGCATAAAGGAGCAGGAGCAAAAAAAATGCTGACATGGTAAAAAAATCATTTCATAGATGCTAAAATTGTGACCTTCAGGATTGTGTTTGAAAGGAAAACTGTTCACTCTCTTCCCTCCCTGCAATGACTGTATTAAAGCACCAGACCCCCTGTGGAACTGGTCACAAGGAGCCCTTCAGAAAAATACATGTAATATCAGACTGAGAACAAGGAGGTAAAGCCTGTCCTGCAAATTGAAAGACAGAGCATTGAAGCCTGCAGGAGCCTCCAGGTGTTCTGGGCCTGCCTGTGAAGCAGAGGAGGTGACATCCTACCTGGGCTAAGCAGTACCAGAGTCACCAAAACAATAGAAAAAGTTGTTTCTTCATCTCCATCTATGCTCTTATTTCACCCTGGCAGCACTTGGAGATTTAACCTGTGCAGGGCTGTGACTCTTTGGTGGAAGTTGTACTTGGATAAGTCTGCTGTTGACTCAGGGTGGCATATATTTACCATTCCCCCCAAAATTTGTGGTTATCACCAGGCAGACTGACTCTGTCATAATTGTCCTTACAATGGCTTCATGTCTTTCTGTCAAGAGGTTGAAGCTCCTGATTCTATTTAAAGCTCTATAAGCACTTCATCCACTGAAACCCAACTCCAGAGTAGCAGAGAGTGACAACAGTCCTGTAATTATTTCTGATTGGGTGGAATGGATGAAGACATTTCTGTCAAAAATTCCCTTTTTAAAATTTTTTTCCAGCCATGCACCAATTGGAACATTTTATTTCAGCATTTCTGAAAGTAAATATAGCTTCTTTTCAGCTGTGAAATAATTGTTTTCAAGTCTGAAAGTGCCAGTGCTTTATTTAAAAGGGGTACAAAATTAATTGCAAATGTCCCATTAGCCATACAAAATGTTTTAGCTCGAAACATCTCTGAATTAATTTCAAAAAAATGCTTCTTTACACTCTAAGCTGATCTTCTATGACTCTCCTCCATTCATCTCCCCGAAATAGAGTTTTCAAAACCATAAAATCATTATTATTAAGGTTAGAATCAATTACTCTTACAGTTTGCTCAAAGCTTTTGAGATGTGGTGGACAGAGCTGCTTTCATGTCAAGATTGACTTTAAATAAAAAAGGTTTCTAATACTAAATTGAAAAGGCTCAGACTTTATCCTAGTGAAAAAGGTGAATGATTGCAATGGAAAAAGTATTAAAATATCAGTATTTCTTGTTGAATTAGAAGTCTATATTTCCTTAACTCTCCCACACCACACACAGGATAGACAGGTCCTTATTTTCACAAGATCTTTCTTGATAGCAAAAGATAAGGCTACTCATAACAAACCTGGAAAATTCCAGGGTGAAGAAATGCATGAGACAGCACAAACATGATCTGAGGCATTTTGGTTACAAGCAATAATTCCACTTTTCTTGTAACAGATGACACTGCTTGACATTAGAGCAAGAAGTACCTGTTGCCTGTGCTGTAAAATCTCTTGCAAATAGCTTCTGATTTGTGGCACTGATATAAAGGCTGTGTTTTATGGAGCTTACCCAACCAGCTTTGCTATGTCAGGTTATCACAGATACATTTTTTTCCAATTCATTTTGAGACCAACTGCTGCTAAGAGGCTGTAACAAGGGTTGTAACTTGCTCCTTTCACTTCCATTCAGACAGTTTGAATAAACCCCCATTTCAGCCTTTTACGGGCCCTCCTTCCATTATGCCTATTTTATTTTACCTTTCTCCACAGGGACTTAGCCACTTTATTCAGGTCATTTTCTGCAATATCATGTTAACCCATTAAAATGTCAGATAATTTATTGTCCATTCAGTCCACCTGCCTGTCCTTTTCCCTTAAAAAGCACAATCATTTCTGTGAGCTCTGCGTTCCCCTGCCTGTTCAAAGGGCCCCGTGGTTGTCCTCACCTTCTCATTAAATCTTGCCCAAGAACAGTTGCCTTGGAAACGAGGGAGTTGATCCAGCAAAAGGGGCTGAGCATCTTCACCTTGCCTTGACTTTGGTGGCAGGTGAGGCCATTTCAGCACTTGTGAAAGGAGGGTTTAGTGCAAGGCCAGCAGGGAAACCACCAACTACAGTTTTCCTCTGGTTTCAGGATGGTGGGAAGTGATGCTGCTTCTCTCACGGGTTCTGTATGAAGAGCAGGAGTCAGAAGGAGGTTGAAACAGCTGATGCTTTTCTGGCATCTGTGAAATCATTTGAAGACATTTTGGAAATGCAAATGCATTCTAAATACCATTCAAATGAACAAACTTCTTCTGAAAGTCTAAGACAACTTGACTTTCCTTCTGGGTTATTTATAAAGTGCTGGCGCATTTGTGAGGGAGCTACCAGGGTCCTTACAGACTTGGAATAAGAAAACAGTTTGGATTAAAAACAAGAAAAAAAATCAAATAAAAAACACATCTTAGATAGTTTTTTTAGAGGAGAGACAGATCCTTCCAAGGACTCAGCCAATGTAAACATTGAAACTTAATATTTCCAAAGAAAACATGGCAGGGTTTGGAAACTTGTCAATGAAGGAATGAAGTCTAGATTGTCATGAAAATCACAGCAACAGATAACTTGTGGAGATAACCCATACCCTGAGAACAGAGCTGGCTCTGCTCACCAGTTCAGCCCTGGATCAGGATATGTGTTTCCATGAAGCCTTTAGACTTCCCTGTGAGCTCTTTCCAGGCTCATCTGGTTCCATATGGAGCCATTCCTTGGTTCACTATAGGTGCCAGGAGCACTGGTCAAGGTCAAGAAGAGCAGAACATTAACCAAGCCTACACCACCCCAGGGAAAAAGGATCAGAGTCGCCTGGAGACAACAAATCCTGCCTCAGCCTTGGCTGGAGGTCTCATAGGCTTCATTGAGCTTGCTCCTGGTCCTTATGTGCTGGGACTGAAAAGTCCATGTGGGAAATATCTGTGATGTTTCCCTTCTGACTGAAAGTCCAAACCTCAAACCAAGGTTTGCTCCCACAGGGTTGCAAATCTTTCACCCTCCGAGGAATATCCCCATCTTCTCACCCAGACACAATATGCAATGCTTAGACTCTCTTTTCTTGTTGCCAGTCTAGAGTGGTAAATGCTCAGACAATTTCTGCTGACCGCAGGTTGTTTCAGATATCAAATTCAACCAAGACATTTTGCAGAACATGTCCAGAAATATTTCTCCTGACTCCTTGTCTTGATATTTTTGGTGTTCATTCTTAACTAAGTTTTTATTTGGTTTGTTTTTTTTGATGTTCTGTCATGCTGTATGTTATAACAGTAAATAAATTTCTTAAGGTCAAAAGGATTTATTTTTCTTTTAGATGGAAAGGCATTTTTGAACTTGAGAAAATGAGCAATGGAAATAAATATGAATTAAAAACCTATTAACAGAGTAGAACTTTCTTCTTTCAGCAGAAAGAAGAAATGTCCATTTGAATGTCACATGCCCATCTGAAACCCTTTCTAACTAAAAGCAGTTTCCTACAAAATACTGTGCTACAAACAGGCAAACCTTCCCATAGAAAGATAAGCAGACAAGAAAGGAAGTTTACCAAGTCACCTGATGCATTTCTTCAATTTTCCCCATGTCTTTGTGTCCATGTACCGAGCTGATGTTTTTAAAGAGAAACAAAAATGACTTGGAGTTTGTATTTTGGTCATGTCTAGAGGCACTAAATGGCATTGGAGCTACTGGATAGTGGGTGCCATAGGAAAAACAGAGAAATTGTTTTTCCTGCCTTGAAATATTTTCAGTTGTGACACACAAAAAAGGGTTCTTATTAGAAGTAGCATACACTATTTCCTACCTTACAGAATTAGTTGGTGTTAAATGTCTCTTCTGCCCTTCCTTTATTATTTGCATCATTGCCAGATTTTTCTTCCAGAGACTGTTCCTTGAAAGAAAGCAAAGAAGCCACTGCAGAGACTGAAAGAACAGGTGATAGGGGGCAGCTTTCTAATACTCACAGCAAGAACGGAATAAAGTCAGGGCAATCCCACCCACAAAGAAGAATTCACTGTTACCATCCCAAAAGTGCAGCACTGGTGCCTCACTTGGTGTTAGCTTTATCCAACAACAGGAAACTCCCAAAGCCCTTCTGGGATCTGAATTCTTTGCCCTGCTGTACACTGATTTCTTTCCCATCTTGGCCAAGCTCTGATTCAACCCAGTGCTCAGACCCACCTTGGAAATAAGGATAAATGTAACTCTGAAGCGCAAAATGTTTGGATAAAAGTTTCTTGCTCACAGTAGATGGACTAGGGAGGAGGCAGGTTTGGATCCCTGTGTTGCAGGGATTTGCACCTCCAAAAGAAGCTTTTAGTACTGAATAATAACATGCTTCTAATTAAGGCTGTTGCTGTAAAATCTCTAATCTGGTAGCACGTTGCACAGGAAGCAAGCAGACATCTGTTCCTATGAACACATCAATATTAAGGTGGATTTCGGATGCAAAACTCTCCCCACGCTGTTTAATAATGCCACTGGCAGAAGAGATCTCCCGCCTTAATATCTGGCAGCAAATGTTTTGCAAACAGGGTTGTGTATTCCGTGGAGGATGCTGCGAACATATGATCCAATTTTCCCTGGCAAAGCGTCCATCATGCATGTGGAATTTCTTGAGGAAGACAATAACCCCTCCCATCCATGAAATCAGTTTGATGGGCGAACAAGACTAGGTAGAGACAGACACACTCTCACCTCCAGCATTACCATCTGTGGCCTCCCCTTTGGGAATTTTTTAAATGGGAAGTATTTGGAGTTGGGTGACACCTTCTGAAATGAGGAGTGGAAGAGCCTACCTGGCTAAGGTAACCTATAGGTTTTACCCATACCTCTGAGGGTCCAGCCTGGCAGAGATGTGGCAAAAATTAACTAGCTAGACGGCACGGTCGAGTGTGTCTTGAAGAATCAAAAAGATTTAAATAAAGAAAGAAAATAATACAAAAACAAAGGCAAAGCCGAGCACAGTATAGAGACAAGTTTCCTACCTGCTACAACACCTTGAAAAGCTTGGAGTTTCTTTGTTCTCTCTCTTTAGTACTTAACAGTTTAGGTGGGCTTTTTGGCCTTTGGCCCAATGAGATGAAGAACGGGCTTTGAGTTGCATTCTTGGAGTCCAAGCCATGCTTTAGTGTTGGCTCCGAGCCAATTACAATGACAAACCCACAGAACTTTCCAGCTAAACTTCCTAAAATGTCTTAAGGTAAACTGAAACTCTCCCTGTTTGGAAGCACCTGCTGGGGGTGTGGGGGGCATTGCCACAGTAACCCACCTGGCTTAAGGTGTTGGTCTCTTCAGTGCCCAGGTACATTTTGGCCCCTTTTGTGCTCTGAGGATCTCAAAGCTATTCCTGAAGGGAAGTAGGGTAGTGCAGGTAGTGACCTTTCCAGAACAACTCAAATTCTGTCCTGAGCCAGCAGTTCATCTCCACCACTAAGTCAAGCCCAAATCCCTTGTGGTATTTCACAGTGGCAGCTTACCCAGGTATTACTTTTTCCCTCCAACAGTTTCCACCTCAAAGTATCACAAGCCAGAGTCAGACTCTTCATATTTAGCTGCCCTCAATGCCTTTTTCTTCCATGAGTTTTTCCTGCTGCTTTTTTGACCCCATGTAACGTCATGGCATCCACATTCTCCTGAGAAAAAAACTTGCAGAACTTGGTACAGACTGTGAGAAGAGCTACACATTTCTCCTCTCCTAGGGTCCCACTGGCATCTGCCTTTTTAATTAGCTGAAATCAGCTGAAAGCTTCAGCCTTGTAGAGTTTTTCTGGAGATCAGTAAAAGTTCCCAAGGCTCTGCAGCACCAGTGGGTGACCATCTCTTACTGACACCCATCCTGCACTACAAACAGGCCAATTTTGAGTGATTGTTTTGGGTTGGCTGCAAATTGCATTTGCTACAGGTACACAGAACCATCAGGTTACTGTCAGATATTTTTTCCCAGTAATTTTGTCTTCTTCTATGCAAATAGGGAAGCAGTTTCTGGTTCTGGCACACAGATGTGTTGGTATTGCCCAGAAAAAGCTTTGTTGCTTACATCCAACACCAGACTTATTAGTTTTACCTGGAATGGAAGAGGAAGTTTGATTAACCCCACATAAGAGGTGATAAAAAGAATCCCCCAACTCACACTAAAACACTCTCCACAATTCCCTGACTGGAGGGTGGAGCCAGTGGGGCTCAGGCTTTGCTTCCAGGTAGCAAAGGACAGGATAAGAGGAAACTGGCTCAGGTTGCACCAGGGGAGATTTTGGGCTGGATATCAGGGAAAATTTCTTCACTACAAGGATGGTCAAGCACTGGAGTCACCATTCCTGGAGAGATTTAAGAGCTGCATGGATGAGACACTTGGGGACATGATTTAGTGGTGGCTGTGACAGTGCTGGGTTAAGTGCTGGACTTGGTGAACTTTGAGATCTTTTCCAATCTGAATGAATCAATGGGAGAAGGAGCAGAGGCTCCATGCAGAGCCATGAGGCTGCCAAGGGACACAACTGTCCTTCATTTAACATTCCAACTTTGGCACCAGCTTGTCATGTGGCATTGAGCATCATGCATTTTGGGTTTTTAAAACATTACCAGAGTGAGAAAAAGCAAGTTAGCAGCAGAAGAGGAGACAAAAGTGCAGTAACACTGAATGATGAAGCAAAACATGTTTTCAGAGAAAAAGA
Source organism: Sylvia atricapilla (assembly GCF_009819655.1). Taxonomy (NCBI): domain Eukaryota; kingdom Metazoa; phylum Chordata; class Aves; order Passeriformes; family Sylviidae; genus Sylvia; species Sylvia atricapilla. The sequence continues at coordinate 20,081,750 of NC_089144.1, read as the reverse complement.
ACCCTATCAAACTTGTGTCAGATTTAAAGATTTGCACTTCTCAGCCATCAGAGTTACACAGGGGGATAGACTGGCAGATATATTATGTAAATTAGGATCAAAATGCTTGCACATCTGCTTCAATCTTATCTTCTCAGCCTTTTAAAATAGTAATTACAAGTGTAGGTATTACAGCTCAGACACTCAGATGGTTTTGGGCATCTACTTCCCACGCTCCAAGAAAAATACAGCAGAGCACAGGACTAGCAAGGAGTGAGGGGTTTCACAGCAGTTAAAGGCAGATGTAGTACAACTGCTTCTCTCTGTTCACTCGGAAAGAGGCTCCAACCCAAGGTTTCAGATCCAGGAAGGACTCAGCATGGCTTGTGGAGCTCCCAGATCCTGGTTGTTTGTCATACAGCCAGCCTGCCTCTTCTGAGTCCATGAAAAATATGTAATAAGACAGCCTAATAAGTGGGATTGGCTCATGATTGTGGTTCTTAAAAAAAAACCCAACTTGTTAAGTGGTGGCTCACTTGCAGCTCTGAGGACAATGGGGTGGAGCAAGAAATGAGCTGAATGCACAGTGAGGAGAGACCTGGCAATTTGGAGTGAGAAATTAACCCCTTAGGGCTTGACTCTAGAACTCAAGAGCCTCTTTACTCATTTGCCTCTTCCCAGCAGAGCAGCTCAGCAGAGGCAAGGACAGCTGGACCCTGAATTCCTTGCAGATCCACCTGTGCACATGGTTTGTACGAGTTTCAAAGTTCCAGAAAAGCAGTTTGTTTGAGTGATTGCTGTCAGTAGGGCAGCATCATGTGAAAAGAGGAGCTGGGTACAGGCACTGCAAAAAGGGGTGCAGCACCAGGCATGACACACTGATGGAATAGGTTGTCCAGAGAAGTCATGGATCCCTGGAAATGTTCAAGGCCAGGGTGGATGGGGCTCTGAGCAACTTGGTCTAGTGGAAGGTGTCTCTGCCTTTGGCAGGGGTGTGGGACAAGACAACACAAAAATCCCTTCCAACTCAAAAGAATTTCATGATTTTGTGACAGAAACACACCCTCCTCTTGCCCATGTTGCCTGGAGAGGCTGGGTCAGTGTGTTACAACTTCTCTATCCTCTGTGTCAGGGACAAAGCCATGGGAAAACAGATGGGTCTGACCTGCCCAAGCCTCTTCTCAGCCCTGTCTCCATCTTGCATTAAATGTAATTATAGACCTAAACTCTCTCACCCAAGGACATCAGATCCACAACTCATCAAGGCCAGCCCCACTGAGATCTGCAGGGCAAAGCCCCAGCAAAGAGACAAGCATAACTGGCTCTGGTGTTTCCCAGAACTAACAGAAACAGCCAGAATCCTTTGCTTCTACAGCAGAGGATTTGGTGTTTTCTGTATTTTCTCCCCCTGAACAAGGTGAGAGTGGATGTCTTTGCATCAGTAAGAAGTTTCCACAGTAAAACAAGCTGCCCACTCTCACACCAAGAGCCTGTGTGAGCAAGGCTGGGATCTCCAGCAGGACACACTGCGTGTAAAATTCATGAGGCTCTACCTGGGTCTGAGGCACTTGTGCAGCCCAGCTGGGGCTGGGAATGGCTCAGGCACCTCTCAGACCGTCTCATCTCCACAGCTTCCAAAAGGTTCCCTTCACTCCAAAGCCAGGCAAGACAGATGAAATCCCTACCCCCCAAAATGCACGTCTCAACGAAGAGAGTTTGCTCCTCAGAGCCAAGAACACTGAACTCTTACCTTTCATTTTGTTGGTTTCCATGGAAACCATAAAATTAAGCTGTGCAGTTACTTACCGCAACATTACATAATCTGCCAAACGCTCTGATGTTTTTCAACAAACCTGTTTGTTCTGTTTGTTCTGGGATGACTGGTTGGCTTTTTTTTTTTTTTTTTTTTTTTTTTTTTTTTTTTTTCCCCCCAGTATGATCAGCCTGATCTGTGTTGATCTGATTAAACAAGGACCAGTGGTATAAAATCAGGTATTAAAATGCAACTTCTGTCAGTTCTCCTCTCCAGAGAATGACAGCTCTGCCTGCCTCCACTGCTGCCTTGCAGCTGCAGTTTAAGGTTTTACAGCACTCCTCTTCTCCTGATCATACAGATGGGGTTGGATTGCAGAGGATCTGATCCCACTTCTGGCCTTGGGGATGATAAATGGCTTCCACACTGCTCCAGGTTATCTGCATCCATAACAATAGTATGCAAAAAATGTGGTCATATGCAGTGATTTTTTTTGTTTAATTGGGGCCACAAGGCAGGGTGGAATGGGCTGCTTTCAGTTCAGCTTCCCACATGGACCTGAAGGATTCCATTTTGGACAAGAACTGTGGAATTTCCTACAAAATTTTTAAGAAAGAAAAATCTCATTATAAAACAATACTAATATGCACTTTTGGTGTTCCTGGCACTCAGCCATTCCTGTTGGAACTGGACCAGAGGCAGGAGCGATGTTTGGGATGCAGGAAGGTGCTGTGCAATCACTCTTTAACTCCTGTGGCCAGACTTATTATTTTAAATAGAGCTCAGCAAAGCCACTCAGCTCTTCTTTGTTTTTCCAGGTTACATGACCCTGCTGCTGTAGGGAATAATGCCAAAAACTTTCTCACCATTGGTGAGAATAAACTGTTCCTTTTGTATCTGCAGAGGGCAAAGGAAAGAGCTCAGCTGGACGTTGGGGCTTGCACAGAAAATACAGTGGGAAAAGGGAGGCCACAAACACATGGATTTATGTCCTAAGAGGAGGGTATGAAAAGGATTGCAACTTGTAGGTCGGCATCCATCACCTTCCAGTGCTGTGTCTCTCAGGCTACATTTGACAGGAACATAAAAATGTCCAGGAGATTACTCAGGCCAGATCAAGTCATTGTTTGGATGTTTATCTCTGACTTGTTCCTGCACCAGGTCTCACATCACACAAGGGAGGGTGTGGATGCAGCACAGGAGGGCTTGGCCCATGCTGGGCTCAGAAGAAGAGAGTTCAGGTGTCACTGTGTTTCCCTGAAGCCCAGAAATCAGCTGTGGCCCATTTTATTTGCTAGTAAGTTAATAAGCATTTTCAAAGAAATGATCAAATCCAGCAAGGGCAGTGTAAATTAAAGCTGACAGAGATGCAGTCACTTCTCCTGGCAGCATCCTTTCTCATCTCTCCAATCAATTTATCCCTTCAGCAAAACCCACATCTTCCTTGAGCTCTGCTCAGCCTTGGCATAACATCTTGAAAATCCTTTTCTGGGGGGTGGTGGGTTTTGTTTTTGAAATATTGCTGAGAAACCCACGGGAAAGCTGGGATTCCTCCTCACACCACTGACCATGTTTGCCATCAGGTGACATCGCAGAAAACACCATCCGTATCCCTGGCAAATCTGTCTTTTTATGAGTTAATCTCAGTCTGCTCCAGCCTCTTATCGCTCCCTGGCTTTGTGTGACATGTGTCACATGATAGTTAGTATGATATAAAGACATAAAATGCTAAGCAACTGAAGCAGCTGCTCGTGCACCATTCAAAGAGCACACACACTCTATAAAACAGGCATTTACAGTGACTATAAATAGTTGGGAATAGCAGATAACTAATTATTTGAGTGTCAAAAAAACTCTAGGCAACCTCATGTGACATAATGACACATGTCATGGATAATAACTCCCAGCCTGAGATGAGGATGGAATTTAAAAGAACTGGAGTTTTACCCATTATGGGTTTGCAATTATGGTCAGTCTGTTTGTTTCTTTGGGGTTTTTTTCCCATTTCAGTGCTAAATATTGGAGTTGTTTCTTTTGCTGAATACTTATATATTCCATTTGAAGTCAAGAGGTTCAGCCAGGTAAATTTGCATTCTTGAAAAGAAACTGCACCTGGAGAGGGTGGTTCAGGAAGCTAACAAAAGTATTTATTGTATCCTTTGAGTTGTAGGAAAAGCTGTATTAACTTAAACTGTATAATAAATCTCTGCAAAATAAAGACTGTGTTTAACATCTCTGCAGGATCTCATCTTTCCAATTTTCTGGTTTGCTGTTTATCTTCTTTCTGTGTATTTCTTGATGTGAAAAGTTTGCCCACTCTGTACTCATTTTCTACAACACCAAACAGCATCACTGCTCAATTTTCTCCATAATGAAGAATCATCATGAAATATAAAGAAAATATCAGATAATGCCAATACTGGTGGTTTTCTGCATTCTCCCAAACTGGTTTTACTGACCCTGCAGACAAACATTCTTATGAGCATCTCTATGCATGAAATTCCAGGACGTGGATGATAAACTTACAGGCTTATTTGTCTTCTAAATATTTGTGATGCAGTTTAACTTCTTTTAAATATTTTTTTTAAATAAACGCTTGAAGATTACTAGCTGCAAAACCCAAAGGCGGTTGCTATGCTCTTGATTTTTTTTTTTTTGTTTCTTTCTACAGAAGATTGTTCAGACATTTCTGTGCTGCATCAGAGCAGTGTAGTTACTACAGTTACTCTGGTTACTACCCCTATTTCCAACCTGAAGGGTTATTCAAAACAGCGAAGCATAAAAACAGGTTGAGCATGTGATCTAACATGTTCAGAAACAGGAGGAGGACAGCACTGCTCTGGTATTAAAAAGCAATTAAATAATCCACAAGCAATTAGCAGAACATATCTTCCTGGTGTTGTAGACAGGGTCAGACAAAAGTAAATAATTAAATGAATAAATGAGAGAAATGATGCATTGGGAGTGCTGGGTGGAAAAGAATGAAGCTGCACCCAGCAGCCAGAGAATCATCAAAAGAGTGAGAATTACTAATCTTAAGACATCCAGAATTATTAGTTATGAAGGACTGAAGGGACCTCCAGAAGCCTGAGCAGAGTTATGATCCTTTTAACCTGCAGGTGTCTGAGGTCAAATCCCAAGATTGCTCCTCAGGAACCTGGGCACAGCTCCTGAGAAGGACCTGTGAAATCATCTTATCCAAAGCTTATTAAATGTTCAACTTTACACAACTTCTTCTGCTCCCACCATCTCGTCCACATTTGCCTTTGTGGAAGAAAATTCCATTTACTTCGCTGTACTCTGGATTGCAGCAGATCCTTGTGGTCCTTAAAATTTGCTTCTTTCTTTCTTGCACATGAATATAAATTGGAGATGTTATGAAGGGATCTGTTGATATGGATGGACTTGCAGAAAACACAAGCTGGGTCTTTTGCCTAATTTGCAGAGATTTTATCTTTTTTACTTTCATTATTTATAGGCTCCTGATAATTTCCCACTGGAAGAATCCCATCTAAACCAAATTCTGGACAACTAATTATAACATTGATCTTCCTAATAACCTTTCACAAACCTTTTTTTATACACTTAACACACCAGAATAAACCCATGGATCACAGAGTAAAATTCACAGGTTAAAAGGATAAATCAGAGGCAGTTGTTTCGATATATCAAAATTTGAATGTATAATTTCACAAGGATAGTGAAATTGTTAGAGATTTGGGTAATACCTGTGAGGTTTTGAAACTTCAACAGAAATTCAAATATTTTCTGCTACTGTAACATTCTTTCCTGCATTCCAGTCTGGGAGAACAAATATCTCAGGGCTTTTCTACATGAGAGAATTGATGTCACAGAAGTGCTGTCCATTCTTTGAGTTTAATTGGGTTTAACTTTAGAAGCATATAAAAAAGGTGAAGTCTCATCTGTCTGAGCTGAAGAGGATTTTGCTTGAAGACTAATGGCTTAGCTAGTTTAGGTTTGGGGAAGTATTTCAGAAAGATTCTGGGTCTTAAAACTTGTATAGTACAGCTACCACTGGTGTGGTGTCAGAAGAGGCTCTTGAGAGAGAAACCTGTGTCAACAGAAGTTTTTAAGCAGGGGGAAATTCTTTGGTGTGCTTTCTGACACTGTGACATCAAGTGGATGTGCCACAGCTGTAGCTAAGATTTGCAGAACCTTTTTGTGTCAGCCTTACCCTGGGGAGCACCAGGAACAAGCAACTGTTCTTTATACAGCACAAAAACTTTCTAAAGGAAAAAGAATCTTGTTAGCAATTCTTTTAGAAAAGTCTCCAAATCCGTGTGGCTTCTGGAGGAGGGAATTGCATCAGGACTGTGCATCTTTCCCTGCTGAATTCATCCGCAGAGATCCTTCTCCACAGATATCAGCTCAGTATAAATCATTTGTGCTGACAGGGTCTTTAATTGGGAGGGTCAGAAATGATAAACCAAGAGCCAGAGAAACATCCATTGCAAATCCATTGGTTTTTGCACCCAGTGATTAAGAATTTCCATTCCCTGGTGCTTCTAGTAGGAAACTGCCTGGGTCAGCAAACTTTCCTACTTTCCTACTCTTATACTAAGTTTTATAAGAATACGAAACTTAAATCTGGGCAGCTGCAAAAGGATCTCTAATTTCTCCATAGACTCCTTCACGTAAAAAAAAAAAAAAAAAAAACCAAAACAAAGAAACGAACCAAACCTGTGAAATTCAACAGCATCAAATTATGAAGCAGAATAGTGAGGCTAATTTCTACAAGATTGGCTATAAATAATACATATTATAGATATATATGATAGATATGTATTATATATATTTTATACGTACATATAATAGAGAAAACATACATATGATATATTTAATAGTTTCATAGATAATATATGTAATATATATCTATATGCCAATGTATAATTATATATTTTATTTATATTTATTTATGCATACTTTATATGTATACTTATATACATATATATATATAGAGAGAAATATCTATATCATATATATATATATATGTATTTCTACAAGTCTAAAATGTCGATGATTTAATGACCCTGTGTGACACATACATTCATGAATATATTACATGTATCTGAGTAATTATATGTAGGACTAAATCACTTACAAACAAGTTCAAGGTGTGTCTCTGCATGGCAGTGTACAATTTAAAGGTATAGGAACATTAGGCATTGGTTTCTCCTGAGCTAACAGGATTTGTGGCTGGATCCCTGTATCTCAGCAGGATGATTTCAAGCCAGGGAGGGACCTCTGTGCATGACAATTCGCCCCCTGTTGGGAAGCATCAGCTCACAGTTTGGAATTCCTTTTAAACCCCTCAGTGTGAAATGTGCTCTTGTGGGTAATTCTGGCTGCAGATGCTCCAGGTGGATCCTCTGTAGGATAAGGAAATGTAACAGGAGGGTGTGTTAAAAATTCCTGATGAATCATGAACTGAGCACTGCTCACTGGGAAGGGTTTCCCACTCAGAGCAGAGGTTTTGCACAGAGTTTGATCAGATCCATGTTCAATATCCTCCAATACATAAAATCATCCACAGGTGGGTAGGCCACCTCTGTGCATCCTGAAGAATCACTGCTGGAGAAATTTCGCTGCTTTTCTGCCTCTCTTTGCTACATGTCCAATATAAATAAGGCAGAACTCAGCCCGAAAGTTGAATCAGCTTTCTAAGTGACCAAAAATTACATCTGGTTTTTGGGACATAGAGCTGAACTGTACTCACACCAATTCAACTCTGTGTTCTCTGTGCTGCAGAGACAGAGAACTCTAATTTTTTTTTTTTTTTCTTTGCAGAGAAGGGTAGAAAGTACAAGAAAGGATAGTTTGGTACCAGCAGGAAGCTTGAACTAGTCAGCATTGTGCAGAAAAAAAACACTCCCAGGTGAAATCCCTTGTAGAATACCTTAGTTATCCACCTCCCAGCAGTCTTGTGGGGTTTTGAAGGTTCTTCTCCCGGCTCTCATCTTCCTATCAGACCTCAGCATAAATCAGCTGGCGTACTCTCCTAAGCCAAAACTGAAATAAGTTATTTCTTACCCAGAATTACCTAACTGGGACAAGGCAGAAGACCCCAAATGATCACTGTGTTCACTTCTGGCCTCTTAGTGTTTCTTACCAACAACACGACACAAGAGGAGCCTTTAAAAGAAAAACACAAAATCAGAAACAGCTTTGTTGAGGGTAATTTTTAGAATGTATAAGTTACAAGTTCACACCTGGCACTCAGCTCTTCTCAGGAAGCAGCACTGCTGCTCACCCTCTCCAAGTGGCAATGAGAGAGACACTCCCAGAGTTATTTTTATGGTCCTCAGCCTGAGCATCTGTCTGGAGAGCAGAACGGACTCCTTGCCTTCCCTCCCACTCAGGATCTTCATTTTTGCATCAGGGATTCTTGTGGTGTCTGTGATGTGACAGCCTCAAGGCTGACGTTCAAAGCTTGTTTGCTTCCAAGTTTATTATTTATGTCCTGCTGACTGCCACTCCACATACTCAGTGCCACGTGGTCAGATACTGAGCAGGTGGATTTGGTGGCCAGCAGAATCTCCAGAATCTCCAATAAAGATCTCATGGTTTCAGTGACACCTTTGACTGATCTGTATCTTGGGTAGTAGGACAGCACAAAATACTTGTTTTTCCTTCCCTCAGTCATCCTCATGAACAGTCTGGAGAAGTAAACATGGAATATTACTCAATGGACACCACAGACAAAATTTCATTGGGTTGCTATTACACAAGCTGGCTCTATATAATAAAGAGAATTTTAAAAATTATTTACTACAAAAATGTATTTATTACAACTTTCAGGACTCTCATCAAGATAAAGGTCATACGTAGAGAAATGGCACCTCCTAACACCCAGCAAAAGGTTAAAATGAATAAAATCACTCAGCTTCTTAGCAGTAATGAGGAGCAACTCCATTACTTTTAAAGATCTTACCTTGGCACAAAGTTGATGTAAGGAGGATCTATGCAGGCTCTCCATCTCTATTTTAAAACTTTTTAATGAGATAAGAAAATCTGAAGGAAGTCTCCAGCTGTCTTTACTCAGACCAAGTTTCTGGACTTCAGGAAATAGGAGTCTGAGAAATTAGCAGCTTGGGTCTTTCTGTGCTTGAATATTTGCAAGTTTTAGCTATTAGCTAAGATAAAGACCATCTGTAGTCTTTACCAAATGCTAAATATTTCCCTTAACTGACTGTCACTATTGCTATTAAAGAACAGCCAGACTCTAATGCCTTTTTATGGGCTACTAAAGAAAACATTTGACTTCTCATGGATTTGAAGAGGATCAGTGATTCACCTCAAGGAAAAATTCCTGATGAGAGCAGTTTTTTAAGATCTTGGGCTCATTCAGGCTCTAAAGATGACTGGTTTTGAAGGCTTTATGGCACTTATCTTCTGTTCTAATTACTGTTTTTGTTAGTGCACCATGGAAACCCCATTCCTGACCCAGAACTCACTGTGCTGTCATCACCTCAGCATCTCAGTCCTGTTTCCCTGGCTGGACACAGCAAAAGTGCTTCCACTCACAACATTTGAACCCTAGGGCTAGGACCCCCCTAACTTTGTACACCTAACCCATCTAATCTGGGCATTTGTTTAGTCACCAAATCTCCCTTTAGTCTGGGTGGAGAAAAAATTATTTCCAGAACTTGGAGAATTCCCTCTCTGGGAGGGAGAATGGATGGCTTGTAAATGCACTGGTGCCACAACTGCCCACAGGGGTGTCTCAGAACCCATGCTAGCACCCAGATTAAGAAAAAAAAACAGCCATTCAAATAAAAAGTTGGCCAAAGACTCCCAATGCTGAGAAGTTGGTTCGTGCCTCCTAAAAGACCTAAAGCTTAGGGTTACTTTTCTATGGACAAAGGTGAAAATAACCCCCAAACTCTTTCTCTCTGAAGAAGATGCCTTCAGCTTAGTCCTTTGTTGCTACCCTGGATCTTCCCTAGACTTGCAGTCCTCACTGTGTTTTCCATGCTATCCCACCAGGATGTGGTAAAACATCCCTGCAAGAGCTTGATTGGTTCTGTGCTGCTCAAATTATGTGTCTTTCTCATGTTGGCCTAAAAGAAAATCTGCTGAACTGCTGACTTTTGTTGAGGCTTGACCCTTTCAAATGTGTAATTTGGTTGCTTCTTTACCTCTCTTACTTGACCTCCTGCAGAAACTCTGACAGTTTCTGTGCAGATTCTAAAGAATCTGGAAACCATCACTGTAATGTAGGTGGTTTCCCTTTTGCCTGTGCAAGTTTTCTAACATTATGTGTGTGAGAGTGACCTTTAAATCGTGGAGAGATTTCTGTTTTAAGCCACTTCAGTCTAAATGAAATTTCTGTCTCAGCAACAGAATTAAATTTGTCTCCTTCTCCAGATGAAGTTCAAGACTTCTTCACTTACAAACTGTTGCTAAAACTGAGGCTCTGCTAAGAACTCACGGTGGAATGTGCTAACAAATAAGGAGCATGGATGGTCAGACAAATCCCAGTTTACCTCCAAGATTAAGTTTATGTGCTTACAGGAGCAGAAGTATCCACTTAAGGGAGTGGGCAGGGCTGGGAATTGGAGGGTCATACCATCACACAACCTTTTCTGTTTCAGCACGAGTTTATACCAGACTAGGATGCCTATATGGCAACCTCATGCTCCAAAAACAATTCTTACACTCCAAAAACATGCCTTTTTTTTTTTTTTTTTAATATATATTTTTAAAGATGATACTAGATTTTCTTCTGCACTCATGCACTCGCTCAGAGGAGCAGAACCTGGTGAAACCTGGGACTGGCACAAAAGGAATGGACAGAAATGGGCAGCTGGAGGTGGGAAGGGAGGGGGCCAACTTGCAGCCGCCATCAGACTGAGTTAGCTGGTGTGAAGCTGCAGCCTCAGAGCACAATGTTTGGTGAGCCCAGTGGGCTGAGCAGGTTGACAGCCAAGTCCCTGCCACTGATGTGTTTGTGTGTAGAGCTCTTACCTCACCCAAAATCTCATTAACCTCCTGAACCAGGCAACTTCTGCTAAGATCTAACTCATTTTCCCCCCTTCTCCTTCCATCATTATCCCCTCAAAAGTGTTTCTGTTTAATATCTTGCCTTTAAAACTACTGCTTCATTTTCCCTTCTGCCAACATATCACCTTCAGTGCAAAGGTGCTAAAGAAGATATATTTTTCCTGCAAACTCTATATCTCAGCAATATGAGCTCTCATCAAGCAGTGATGCCATGCTGGGGAGGGGGTGCTGGGTTAGGATTTGATCTCTTTTAGTTGCACAAGGTGACCAGGAAGATTTGTCTATATTCCTCTGCAGGGGTGGGAATGTTTGAAGCCTGCAGCGAGGCTCAGTCATCTAAAAGTCATCAGTTTAAAGACAGCTTCTGTTATTTATTTCTTATTATCACCTCTGAAAAAAAACCAACACCCCCCCAAACCCCCCCCCAAAAAAAAAAAAAACCAAAAACAAAAAACACAACCACCAGAAAACCCCACAAACCAACCAACCTTTCCAAATCAGCACCTCCTCACTGATTGCCATTGGCCCTGGATTAAGTGGGTGCATTCCCTGTGCCAGTGGTTCCCAAACCTCTGAGCAACTACAGATCTCTGTGAACTTTAAATTCCCCATTGTTCAGGCTCATTAGAACTGACAGTTCGGCAAATTGCTGTGCTTAATTTGATTTTGCATAAAAGCTTTAGACCACAAAGGGCAGTCCCCTGGACCATGGTTTGGACTGAAGCAATGACTTGCAGGGGAAGTTCTTCTGGAAAACAGCCGCCTCTATTCCACACACAAGTCAGAATGCAGGGTTCTGCACTTAGGATGGAGTAACTCCAGGCACAAGTGTAAACTGGGGGAGGAGTGGCAGGAGAGCAGCTGTGCAGGAAGGGATCTGAGGTGCTGATTGGCAGAGACTCAACAGAGGAGGGAGATGCTGATATCTTGACGTGTGGGAATGATTGAAAACTGTGCCAGGGAAGGTTTAAAGTGGACATGATTCCTCATGAGAGTTTTTCCTTACTGAGAGTGTGGTCAAACACTGGAACAGGCTCCCTAGATAGTCGGTGTCCCAGGCCTGTCAGTGCTGAGGAGGGATTTGGAAAATGCCCTTAATAACATGACCTATCCTTTGGCCACCCCTGAAGTAGTCAGACATTTGGACTAGATGATTGATATAGGACTCTCCTCTCCTCTCCTCTCCTCTCCTCTCCTCTCCTCTCCTCTCCTCTCCTCTCCTCTCCTCTCCTCTCCTCTCTCCTCTCCTCTCCTCTCCTCTCCTCTCCTCTCCTCTCCTCTCCTCTCCTCTCCTCTCCTCTCCTCTCCTCTCCTCTCCTCTCCTCTCCTCCTCCTCTCCTCTCCTCTCCTCTCCTCTCCTCTCCTCTCCTCTCCTCTCCTCTCCTCTCCTCTCCTCTCCTCTCCTCTCCTCTCCTCTCCTCTCCTCTCCTCTCCTCTCCTCTCCTCTCCTCTCCTCTCCTCTCCTCTCCTCTCCTCTCCTCCTCTCCCATCCCATTCTATTTTTTAAATTATGTCATTTTTAAAATTATGTCACATTTTCTCTGTGCCTAAAACAGGCCTAAATTGCCCATGTCCCAACTTCCTCACTGCTGTAAACAGGCTTGGCAGCTCTTTGAACAACCTGTGTCTCATGCTGTCACTGTTCTCTAACTGCCTCATCCCACAATGTAAAGTGACAAACAAAAATCAAGATTTAAGTTTTACTGTCAATTAGAAGCTCCAGGTAGAAAGAAATGAAGAAACTAAAGCCTCTGTCTCAAATGAGTGAGATACAGGATATTGTTATTTTTATATCGCTCAATCATTCATGACTTGAGCTATAAAAAGCCCTAAATTCCTCACGGTCCCATATTGAGATGGAAGTTAATGCTTCATTAGCAGTAAAAGCTTCAGGTTATGTGAGTGAGTAACCTTTTGTTCAAACATGATGTCTGACATTTGCATAACTACGTCTATCTCTGACTTATTGAGATGATGTGACTCACCAAGCTCTTGTAAATAGGCTTTTTTTGTTTGTTTGTTTTCTTTCCTGCCTCCTCTCAATACCATACATCCTCACACTTTGCTTTCTCACAGGTGTCTGGTAGGGCAGTGACAGTTTTAGGCTGCATCAGCCTTTCACTTCAAAACAATCCCTCTGCTGTACCTGGCAGCTGGTCCTGGAGATCAGAGAGCCCAAACCAGAGATGCCTCACCCAGCTGAACACCTGGGCTATGGGGTATGTCCCGCAGAAACAGCAAGGCAGAGATGAAATCACCTTCTCATGGTGTCCCAAAGATCTTTGCACTGACCCTGGTTTCATGCAGTGGAAAGGTGACCCGGAAAATCCCTTCTATAACTCCTTCTGTAATTACTTTTGTGAGTTTACATGTGAAGTTATTATCAAGACTTTTTAGCCTCAAGCCATCTCTGAGCTCTGCCTAGGAACAAAATAACCTTGGTGGAGCAATGGGAGGGCTGAGGGCTCTTGCTTTAAGTGGTGACTGGTTCTGTACCACAACATGAGGCTGATTATATATATTATATATATATTCCACTTGGAAATAGTAGTAGAAAAATATATCAGGAAAATATATCTCAGAAAATATAAATCTTCCATAAAATTAACCAATTGCCTCCTCAAACCAGCCAAAGACTGCTTTGAAATGTCACTGTTTGAATGGGTAGGAGCCACTCTTTAATTGCCAACCAAACACATCTGTGGTTCCATTTCTGCTGTGGCTTTTTGTGGATTTTGTTTGTTTCTTTGTTTGGTTGCTTGGATTTTGTTCTCTGTTCCTAGTAGAAAATTTGTCCAATGGAGGGAAGATCTTTGTTCAGAGGAAGGAAAATGCATGTTTGGCACTTGGAAGCTTGAAAACTTCTGCTTTCTTCAAATTATGTTCTAGGCAGGTGTTCGGGAGCTACAGAAACAGATTTCAGTGACTCCAATAAAATCATTAATCATTGGAAAATGCCTGTAAGATCATTGAATCCAAACATATTTATTTACAACTTACAAGACAGTGATTTCCCTTGCATCACAGCTTCTGAGTGTGTGTCTTTTTCTTCATTTCACATCCACTACAACGTCCAGCACATCAAAATCAGGATAAATCAGTTTCTAGCACATCCTCCATGAAGCCTCCTTCCTCGTGGGGTTTCTTTGGATGTGACAATTGCTATAAGGCAGTGGTCACCCTTAGAATTCTCCAGTGCTGCCTGAATAATTATCATACTTCATCCCCATCCACACTGAGCTTTTTTGGGGTCTCCATGGCAGTTTTACCCCCAGAAGGGTGCACTGCCAGAGACAACACCCAGGAAAGCAAAGGAAACCTGGGGAGCTCCTAAGGGCCACTGCTCTGCAGAGAAAGATTTGGGGGCCACTCAAGTGGCCTTCATCCAGCTGAAAGCAGAAGTTCTTTGAGGCTGGATACTTGCAGTTAAATTTTGAGGGTTGGGTGGGTTCTGTCGTGGGAGATGTTTGGGCACAGGAGATGTGAATAGGCAGCCACCAGCCAGGCAGGGTGTGCTGGGAGACTCCAGGGAGATTTGGATTCAGATTTTTTCAGCATTTTAGCTGAACAAAAAGCCCTCAAGGCCACTGATGTGGCCACAGGTACATCTTCAAGAGGCAGCCCTGGCTCCCTGTGCACTCCACAGGGCAGGTATCTCCAGTGGGACATAATCACATCTCTGTCAAGGGCAATTTTCTGGTCTACCCAGAAAAAGGTGAATGACATCAACTTATAATTGGCTGCTCAATAGTAATCATCCATACACAGAAAACAAGTTAATATATTTTATTTTTCTGCCTATTAGCAAGCATTCCCAGTGACATGCTGGAAAATAGGCAGGAATCTAGTTCAGGCATCCTGTTAAAATGCTGTCACCTGTGAGCTCTTAAACACTTTCTTGTCATAATATATATTAATATATATATATGATATATATATAATTTTATATTAATATACATATAATAAATATTCAGTGTTCTTGTCCTGAAGGGCAGTGGTTTTAGACTTAATGGTGTCTTGACCTCCTTAAAACCTGAAATACGCCAAAAGTACTGGTGAACTTCATTGCTTCCAGACCCAGGGAGAAAGGTGAGTGTTCAAAGCGCAAGGTCCCTGTTGCAGCAAGCTCAGTTGCAGACTTAATGGGGCAAGCACAAAGTAAAAGCAGGAACAAAAAATACTTTTCCTGGTCACGTGTGGGGTTTGACTACAGGACCATCTGAGCTGCCATGAAAAGGCAGGATCTGTTACACACTTCTCATTTCCTTTTTCCTGCTTCAAGTTCTTATGTCTTCTTTCCTGTTCTGCCTCCCTGTTCTATTGAAGCTGCTGCTTATCAGAATGCTCTGGTCCTGCTTAGCTTGTTGAACTACATGGAAAACAGTTCATTATCCCTTTTTTTAGAAGGAGGGATGGAGTGGAAGGTTCATTTTCTGCCAGGCTATGAAGTTGTGCTTGTCCTCAGCATCATCCGATGAGTTGGTAAAATATTTACAACATCAGTATGTGACCAGAGATGGCAAAAAAAGAAAAGTCTGGGGGTGTGAAATGGGAAATTTACTTTGTCCTGTGAAATTTTAACTGATTAACATGAGCAACTGATTTGCGGATTTCTTTCCCAGAAATTGTATTTACTGCTGTGAGACTCCCTTGACTTGCACACAGTGAACAAAAGGTGAGGTTCTCCTTTTCCATTTGCAGGCTCTGATTAGAAAAAGCAGTTGCCCTCGGAGCAGTAATTGGAACAAACCTCCATGGAGAAGGCAGCAGAGCGCTCAGAAAAAGGACAGCAATTAGTCTCTGATATTCTTTTGCTTTAGGAAGAGGTCACTTATGAGCACCGATGAAGATATGGACAACACCATCTTCCTATAGAAAAAAACATTTGTCCTGATTTGATGTTTCACACCAACCAAAAGAAGATGCACCTTTTCTCTCCTGTTTGCTTTGGGGGTTTTGTGCGTAGGTGTGTCGTTGCATGAGTGTGTGCCAGGAAGGTTGTTTGCTTTTGTTTGGGTTTTTTGGGGGGGGTTGTTTTTTCTCAGTGCATCATCACTTGTCTCAGAGATTGAACTTTGGGCCCTGTCTGCAAGAAGGAGGTGACATCTGGATCCCAAAGAAAGCTGGAACCCATGAAGTTCCTTCAGGGGGCTGACCCAGATACTTCCTAAACACCAAGTTTTTTAAAAGAAAACTGTAAAAGCTGATTGTTCCCACATTTTTTAACCTCACATTTTTCTGTTTCTTTGCACCACATTAAGGAGCCTTTCCTAGTCCTACAGTTCTCCGTGGAGTTATACATAGGATTCCCATCCTGGTAAACCAAAGAGACAAAGTTTTTACTCAACAAAGTTCATGTGAAAAGGGAGTTTGTTGCTTTCCCTGTAGAATGGGACTGGTTGCAGGCTCTGTCTTGATTTACATGTGCTGTAAAGGCAATCCTTCCTGGAGAATGGGAAGTAAATTCTGATCAGCCTGATACACCCTCCTTCCTCTCAGATTGGATACACAGCTCAACAGGAGGAAAAGAACTGGCTTTCAAATTCAGCAGGTTGTTTCTCCATTTAAATTGGTGATTTGGATTCCGGTTTGGAGCATAAGGAAGCATAAATTATAACACAAATGAGAATGTAGGAGACAGTGTAGGAAAATTCTGTATTAAGAAAAAAAACGAACCAAAAAACACCACACCAGAGAGGGAGCAACATTTGGGGAATAAAAAGTAGGGCAGATTTTGAAATATTCTCAAAACCATTTAACACCATCTGTCAGGGGTTTGTGTTGCTAGGGATTTATCATCTCCTATCTACAAAATCCTCTGGCTAGTGAAAACAAATTTGGGAAAAGATGATTAAACTTCTTCTGCCCTTGGATTCCCACCCCCACACTCTCACCAATCAAATCATCTTCCTAACTGTGCTGAGAGCAAGCATCCTCTGAATCCATGAACAGTTCTATGGAATGACCAGCAATTTTTAGAAAATCTTTACTAGTAGTTGCAAGAGCATCTCCTTTAACTTGCCACAGTGTAGCTTGGTTTTGCAGTGCTTACAAAAGAAAACAACAAACCCTTTCACAACCCAAGGGCCAGCCAAGCTCTGAATGATAATGTCCCTGAGGCAGAAGATTGATTTACAGAGGGGGAAAAAAATGAAAAAAAATCAAAAGCATTGGATACATAAACCTCACAGGCAACTCCCAGGGTTTTTTTACTGCACATTCTGGAAGCATTTTGACCAAGACCTACCTTGTATATTTTTAAATCCTATTGATCTCATTTAGTCTGGAGGTTGCCTCTCCAAAAGGCCAACTGATAGCAGCCTGAAGTGCTGCTCTAGTTGTAAAATGATGATATTATGAGCAAGTGACAGATATTGCAGATGGTTGTAAGGTGCTGGAATAACCTTCTTGACTAGAAATGGTTAAATGCATGCAAATTTCCACACCGTTTTTATTTCAAATAAGCAATAGAGTCAGCTCCTAATTGCTGTAACGCTGCCTTTGGGGGTGAGCTAGAACATTATTTGCTTCCACTCAGTAGGTTTCCCTGCACTCCTACATGCCTCGGGATAAAACATGAGGTCTCCTTACAGAAGAGCAGAGAAGGAACAACGTTTGGGGAATAAAAAGCATCCTGTGGAATCCTGGCCCTGATGAGCTGCAGGAGATGTAAAACCCTCCAGGTCTTCTTTATCCACAGACAGGAGTGTAGAGACAGCAGCACTAAATATCCCACAGGGGCATTTCCGCAGAATAAAAGGAAAAAAGGTAATTTGTATTCTCGTGCATTTCAATGCAATGGAAAATAATTAAAAATTAACTGGATGTTACCTTTGTGAAAAGCTTGTTTAAATAATCTAGTTTAAAAAAAAAAAAGTACTTCAATCATTTTTTACAGACTCTACCATTTAAGCTGTTCTAATAAACTAGTTATTTCAACTCCTCTTTAGGCATTTAGTAGCCTGCTATAAATGTCTTAGAAATGTGCCTTTAGATTGAATGTTATTCTTGATGTCTTTTTTCCTTTCTGAAAGCAAATTACAGACAACATGCAAATGCAATAATCAGAGAGGGTTTTTAAATAAAAGTGTGTTTGCTGAGACAATTAAATTGTAATTGTCTGATAACAGAGGCTCTGGAATGCCAACTGAATCCCGGGAAGTGCAATGAAGAGCAATACTGCCATTAATTATTCTGTGTGCTGTGGAGATAGGCCACAGTTTGCCAAGGGCTGAAGGTTGGTCTGATTAGAGTATGTAAAGGGGGTCAAATCTATGCTCTGTGGTCACGTCAATCCTTCCAGGGATTTTCTTTTTTTTTTTTTTTTTTAGGGAAAATAAGGCTAAATATTTGGGACAAGGAGAGCTAGTAGGTAGAAAGGGTCCTAATTTGAGGAAACAGTGAGAATGGAAGTAGGAGGCCAAAAACAGTAAGAGCACAAAACATGGTGGAGTGGGCCGATCGAAGAAGAGGTGGTAGTGGGTTTCCATCTCTAGATGAATTAAAGACCCTGGATATAATTTTTAGTGATGTTTTCCCCAGCTAATTTGGGTAAGAGCTGTTCTCAGTGCACGAGTGTACCTCAGTACTTCTGGAGATATCAAGACCTTGCACTCCTGTCTTGCAGCATGGCCAGCAGGGGTTTTCTGCCATTTGGAATATGAATGTGCCACTCTTGGCTCAGCTGAGATGCTACTTTGACACCAGTCCAAAGGATGAAGTGGTGTGTGTTTGCTTGCCACGAGCCAGGGACTCAATGGCTCATTTTTCATTCATCCTGTCTCCAGAACAAAGCTGTGTCTGTATCTGCCAGACCTTCTTGCTTGGGTATCCCTGAAAAATGGCAGCTTCAACACAGAAGCAATGTGGTCTTTGGTCATGGACAGAGCTGCAGCAATGACACATCTCCCAAAGACGTTGTTCTGGAGTCTACTCAAGGCAAAAAGAAAAGGACTCCAGGGTATTTTTGACTCAGGTGTGCAATTTTTTTAAGTGCACACCCTGCCTGGGACTGTGAAAGATCAGAGTCCTGGACTGGAAGAGGATTCAACATCTGTGTGCAGATGAAATAAAACTGTAGCCTATCTAAAATCCAGAAAGTGAAGGTGGACTTTTTCACTGATTTCTATGGCCTTGCAATGAAATTTGTGGTTCTTTTTTTTTTTCTTGAGTTAAATGTCAACCAAAGCAGCCAAATTTCCCTGGTGTTTTCTTGCTGCAGAGTCAGCAGGCAGCTGACACCTGGATGGCTGCAACCACCCAAAATACCCATCCCTTTCTCTTCATCCTGCAAATGATCAGAGTGACATGGCAAAGAGAGAGGAACTGTGTGTTCTACAAGACCACCTCTACACACATCCTAGCAGAATTTGTCCAAAAAGTGACGGCAAACACAATTTGTCTATTCCATTGTTTATTATTTGGAACATTAGTTCCTAGAATCTCTGAATTTGCTGAACCATTACTAAGTGCTGGGCTCTGAGTAGCTGTGTAAACTCACAGGAAAATAACTAAGGATGTAGTTTTAATCCTTTTGGCTCTGGTAGCTCAACCCTATTATCTCTAGAGAGGTTAGAATTTAACCTTGAGTTCAAAAGACTGAACGAGTCCTAACCAGATGGACAATGAAGAGGTACACAGATAAGTGCCAAAATGGATATGAGCTTTTCTTTAATTTCAAATTGGGCTTTATGAGGAATGTGCACCTTAGCAATCCTTTACTCCCAGAAAGGGAAGGTTTTGAATGCTGGCTTTTAATAATTCATGCAGTGATTCTTCCTGGATGCCGTGTGGGCATGAATTTGCTTTTCTTCCTTATAAAGCTTACATTCAATTGGGAGAAAAAAGATCTAATATTTACATGTGTGAGGATTAAACGATGATGGTATCTTATTATTGCCACAGAAAGCATTTATCAAATGGGCTTGAGCTGAGGATTTGAAGCTTCCCACAGCTACGAGAACACTGCATTCCTCAGACAAATGATTTTCTCTGAGACTGCAAAGTAACTCCGATTCAAATCTGAGTCCATAACTGTGCTTAGAATATGCTCTTTAAATGAGGTTTTCAAGTCCCTCTGCTCACCTTGCAGAGGTCCACACTTCAGTGTTGCTCTGACCCAGCTGTGGCAGTGACAAATCAGTTTCCACAGTCATTTAACAGCAACTCTCCGCATTGGGCCACTAGCAGACAGAGCAGCTATGATGTCTTTAATTCAGAAGTAATGACTTTTTTCCACTGAAAACTGGATCAATGCACTAATCCCTTCTCACTAAAAATCAGAGGATTTCAGTTACTACCCAGATAGGCAGGAGCTGCTGAATCTCATGACACATCACTAAATTCAGAGCCCAAAACACTCCCCATAATTCTGTCTTCTACCCCACACATGAAGTCCGCCTTCACAAAAGGGTAAATAAAATCATGAACAGAAAGGGACTGATCACAACGAAAGAACTCCAAAGTTTCCTCCTCATATAAAACAAAACTTTTGTTTTCCTGTCTCTGAAGGATGTAATTGGGGAGTGATCCCACCTAAGCAGTCAAAAATATGAAAAATATTTAATTTCAAAACTCAAAATACTGTTTCTGATAAGGCCTGGCTATATTGTTCTCACTAAACCAGATCAATTGTGTCACTCAAAGGCAAACAGGATTTCTCCTCAACAAAGTAAAAACACTTGATAGGGAATCCTAAAAGCATTTTGGATATTCTGAGGTTTGGCCTGGTTCAGGAAATGCTCTGGGCTGTGTTTACCATAATAATTCCCATTATTCTTCTGCCCGGCCACTCTATGTTCACTAACAACTTTTTTTTCATGTCTGATCTTCCATTTACATAAAAGTTGGCCATTTTAAAATTATGTCTTCCAAAGTTTGAAGCTCCACTCAACAAAGACATCCAAGTCTTTGATGATAAGACAAAAAACATCACTGCATGTAGTCCACGTTGCTTCTACAGGAGCTGGATGAGGAATATCTCTGTGGATATTTCCCAGGGCATCTACAGTCAAGAAGGGACTTGAAGATGGTTATCCCCATGCCAAGCCATCATGTAATCCTTGGATTTGCCTTCCTTCTACCCAAATGCATCATCCATGGTAGAAGCAGAGCATCCTCACTGCACTTGGCTTATTGGACTAACCTGCAAATGAACCCTTAAAACCCTGATCTTTGTCTGTGAAAATGCAAATTACCTTGAAATTATCACAGAAACCGAGCCCGGCTGGTGACTCATTTTGCAGTGGGGACATTTTGAATCATTTCCCGACACACATTTCTGGGGACCTTGAAGCATCTCCAGTCATTGGGTCAGATGGACAGAATCACGTGTGTGCTGCATGTAAAGTGGCAGATGGAGCTCCTATGGCAGAGATCTTATTTTTTGTTAGTGCATTTGAGCCTTCCCAGAAATTACTCTTTCCAGAAAGTCCACCCATGTGGGAATTCTCAAAGCTTGAGCACTGATTTCCTGTATGATCTGATGCAGCATCATGTCTCTTGTCCCTAATCCACTTGTGCTTTGTTATTTATCTGATGTGCACCTACATAGCCAACATAAGAGACTGATGTTAGCTGAGAGCTGCAGGTAACCACGGGACAACCTGAACTTCATTAGGATGTATTTGTGTATTCTCACGTTCAGAAGTTTATGTGAGATCAAGGCTTAGTTTTGTACTCACGGCCTTTATATTCATTTCATGCGTAGTTACAAAAAGACAATACTCTTTGTCCAAGTTGCAAGTTTTCTGCCAATATTTGCCATCTGGGACACATTCCCTATCTTTGCTCCTGTCTTTGTGTCTGAAGTAGCATCATCTAAATGGCAAGACACGTTGCAGTCACACATGCTTAGTGTTTGTTACTTGGCTGATGTTCAGACTCCACGGAGAAACACTCATAAAAATTGTCCTGATCAAAGGACAACAGCAACAAATCTTTGCAGATGTGTTAAGGACGTAGCTGGGGCTGGGCAATGAGTTAAAGTCATTTGAAGGCAGTGCCTTTAATGGATCCATTCTTTGTGGATGCTGGCTGGGACAAATCTGTTTCCATAAACACTTTAAAAGTTCAAATGATTCATTGTCTTTGTCTGGAGCACAGTGGGATTATGTCTATGCAGTTGTGTCAAAGCTCTGTGGGGAGGTTCTTAGGTTCTTGAACCTCTCAGTTTCACATTGTTACCTTTCCTGCAGTCCCTGACAATGCTTCTACAGCTTCATGGAAACCAGGAATTTACTCTGAGACAGCTTGAAAAATATTGGGGTCTTTCAAGAGAACAAAATTTATATCTCTAATAAAATCAGATTGATTGCTTTTCCCTCCCTTGTTCCCATCTAACGAGGTCCTTCCTCTCTTGGAGCAGCAGCAGAAACAAAGGGGGCACACACCAGACCCCACTGCTCTCCTCAGCACTAAAGATGCTTTGCCATGTGGGAGAAATACCTAGAGCAACACAAGACTATTGCCAAGAAGAATTAGGTTGTTCTGGTCCAGGATATCAGTACTGCAGATGCCACTTAAACTTCGCACTGAACCCTCAGCTGTGAAAAGGATAGATGTGATCTGCAGCCAACCTCTCCTGCATAAGTTTCCTACAGCAACTCACAGCTGGAGTAATATTCAAGTCAAATAATAAGAATTAATTTTTATAGTATTGCAAAATTTCATTCCACTTGAAATTCTTCTAAAGTTTATAGCACAATTGTCCAAAAAGTACCTTTTTAGGGAAATGTTACATTGAAAGAAAAGCAAAGAATCCTTTTGTAAAGGACCTTATTGGCTTCCTTTTTGGTTTAGATCATTCCCTGAAAACTGTAATTCTTTGGAAGCTGGCAGCTCTCTCTGGATCATGCACATTCTGGTTCTAAAAAGACAAATCCTCTAAAACCTGCCACCCAGTGAGGTGAAGTGTCCAGGTAGATGGATGGTCCATAGGGGAGCAGCAATGTCCATGGGAGGGCTCTGGTTTGCTGTGGTTGTTAGAGCTGGCAATAACAATTACTGAGAGACAGGAACACTGTGTCTGCCTTCTAACTTATGTTGTGCTAAACACTCCTCTCCAGTTCCCAGGTTCTTTCCTGGCTATTGCTAATGAATCTCACAGTCAGAAATTAAGTGAAAACCACAATGAAGCCCTTGAAATGCTCATTGCTGGAATTCAGGTGGGGTTTTTTGAGGGTATAGAGGTTAAGTGTGGGAAGAGCTGTTCCCTTTCTATTTCACCTTTTTCTGTGGATATAAAAAAAGACAGAAAAAACATCTCCTGCTACCCAGTCCTCACCCATGCTAGACATACTCCATCTTTTCACAAGCCATCTCATAGCAACTGATGGTCCTCTTGCTGGCCTTGAGCAGCATTTCAGGAGCAATTAGAGTGCTTGAGAATTTGTCTGGGAAAGACGATATTCCTCTGGCCTCTCTTTAAATGAAGCTGCTATTCATTCACCAACATTTCTAATTACCAGCACAATAATTGAAACACTGGAATAACCTATTTGAGGAAGGGGAACAGGGGCCAGGGTGATTTTAATAAAGCAGGAGGTGGAAGACTTGGTGCCAATGACAGCTGAGCAGAGGGTTGGACTCGATGATTTTGAAGGTCTCTTCCAAGCTAGTGATTCTGTGATTCTGTGAAAGGTAGTTCAGCTTGGAGGAATGCAGGAAAAGATGAAGAGGAGACAAAGGAATGGTGCAGGCATGGCCAGGAAGTGGATGGAGGTTTGAAATAATTCTCTTTATGCCACAGCAGACATTTGGGATGATCTTTGTCCATGAAGCCTCAGGGACACTGGTTCCTTCTCAGGTACTGTGTATGTATGTGTGGCTGTATGTAACCCAGCTGGGCTTGGTGGAAGATACCATTTCATAAGAATGAGAGATGGAAGAAGAGGCTCTGGATGCTCTCAGGTATCATGATCCTGTTGGCAGTGAGGATTCAGGAGCTATGGGTCAGGGGAAGCCCCTTCTTATGCCTCTCCACTGCTCTGTTCCCCCCGCCCTCCTAGACAGGATAGTGTCTCTAGGGCCAATTCCCAAGGCTCTTCTCATGAGAGAAACAACAGCAGAGACAATTCGTGGTGGTTCGGGTGTACTCCGTTCCTCCTCCTCTCACGTTAAGGCTCTTCACAGTCTTCTTCTATGCCCCTGATCATTCCAAGGCCCAGACATCTCCACACAAAACACACACATGTGTGGTTCTGCAGCAGGCTGGGAGGAAGGAGGAGGTTGCTGGTGGGATGTTGGATAGTGGTTTCCACTTTATTTCTGGGTGTAGGATCCCTAAAAACCAGTCAGAAGTCACCCCTGCTCTGGAGAGACACAGAGCAGATGACCTGGGAACAGGCAATGCATGACAACTGCATTGTTGTCATCCTGGTATTATTTTATTTGCAAACCTTTTTGCACTATTTGCCTTTTTTGGGGGTCCCTCTTATGACTCCTGTTGAAACTGAGATTCCCCATGGCAGTTGCTGCCTCTCGTTACTGCAAAGCCCTTGACTGGGTTATTTGAATATCCTCCCACAACAACAGCAATCAAGGACCTGCTGCAGAAGTTCAGGATGAGGTTGAGTTCATGAATTCAGAAGTCAAGCTTGAGAGGACATGAGTGTGACAGAGTAAAAGACAGCCTGTGGTGAGTCTGGATGATCAGATGTGCTGAAGAATCAACAAGAGTAGTGTTTTTACCTTACCTGATTATCTCACCAGCCACCCACTCCCACCAGCACCACCCACACAAGTTCTCAACTTTTATTCCCAGCAGGGAAGTCACTGCAAAAGGTTGTGCCAGTTCCCATGTCTGTAAAAACTGGAGGATTCAGGACTTGTCACTCCATGAGCAAGGTAAAAGGCACTGCCAATGATACTAAGCACATCTGTAGGGGCAACTTGAGATTTTACTGCCTACCAAGACAAAGCCTAAATGTCTCACTGCACACAGACACTGCTCCCTTCTGCATATCTTACTGGGGTCTCAGCCTGGAGCAAACTTCACTCTTCTCCACTCATTGAGGCTGAAACCTGTGGCTGGAAAGATTTTTTTTCTGAGAAAGACTTTAGGGTGGGTGTTGTAAAAACAGGCTGACACGTGTATTCCCTTTCTCTAAAGGCTTAAAATCTTAATGGAAACACAGCAGAACAAGAGGCTACAGACAGAGACAAGAATGTTATGGATGTCAGGCCGATTGAAATGTCTTACAGGAATAGGTTTTGACAGCTGATCTTGCTCATCCTTCCCTTGAGATGTGTCAAGCTGGTGAGATGAGAGGTTCTCAGGTGGATAGTAGTGTGGAACAGTGTGACAGGAGTCACTTCACAGCACCATGCCCTGAGGCCATGCCCTGACTGTGCACAATGACAACAGAGCTTCTCTGAGCAGCCAGAAACATTTTCCACATCATCAGTAATACCAAGATAACCATTAACTGTGTCCAGGTCCTAACCTTGAGAGCAAACGATGTGTCTGTGTCTGTTCCCATGGTCTAACTACAGGCCTGGCATTAATATGGAATATGAGTATTTTGTTCCCCATCACATCTTTGACTGCATTGTTTTCCTCCTTTCCTTGTGTCAAATCAGCTATACATATGTAACCCCTATTGGGACAATCTCTCCTTTTATCTTTTTTTGCAAATTATTAAACTCATACTTGTGTCCAGCTCTGGAGTTTAATATTGTTTGAATGGTAAATGCCCTGGAAAATAGCCAGGCCCCTTCTTTAGATAAGAGCCAGCTGTGAAGTCTGGATGTTGCTCCAAATATCCCCCTAGTTTGGGTCTGTGCCAAACTGGGGATGTGGTATGAGCTAATCACTCACAGAAATTAGAGGCTGCTCTGAAAGGCAAGTGGTTGTTGTGCTGAATGCACAATATTAAGATCTTATCTTGCTTTACAAGCAGACTAAACCCAGAATGAATCAATTATGAGATTAGAATTAATCCAATAATCCTCTGTTCTTGTGCGCCTGGAATCAGATGGTGCATCTGTAAAGATAGTGTTAGTTACGGCAAATGAGATCACCGCTTGTCCCATTTTATTAAAAGCCTTTCCCAAGCGTTAACAGCCCGGGTGAGAGGTTGAAATGAAATTAAATTGCAATCTCTTCTCTTTGACTGATTGCCATTGTGCACACATCCTTGCCCTCAGCTGCCCAGAGGGGATGGCCAGCACAGGAAACTGACTGCTGGAATGGGATGCAGAGAAGTTCTGCTGAGGGATTTCCACCCCTGCATGTGGCTGCCAGTGTAGCTGGGCTTGTGGCAGGGAGGAAGCCAGGAAGCATTACTGACCTCCTTAATTTCCTTCTGCAAACTCCTCTTGCAATGCTGCAGCTCAGGCTCAGGGCAAAAAGAACGTGCCTCCCAGCCCACTACTAGCGATTCACCAGGCAGGCCTTGCAATTTTTGTCCTTTCTCCCCTTTTCTGCATGGATTTTACATTCCCACTTGTCCTGGCCTAAATGTGGAGAGTTGCTCTCCTGGCTTATATTTTACATCAGAGACCAAACACAATTTTGCCATTTACCTGGTTTTGCTGTTCAACCTTTGTATTTCAAATCCAGACCCAAGCCTGAGTATTCCTCACGCTTCCCTCTCCTTTTCTTTGAGGAACCAAAATAAACCAGAAAAAAAGAAAAAAAAGGGGGCGGGGGGGAAAGTCCAAAACAAACCTGCTGCAGGGAGATCTAACCATTTCTTATTTGGGCCATCAGGGCTTGAAACAGATTTTTGGTGTTCATATGGCTCTGCCACTGGATCCAAGACATGGGAACTGTCATGAATGATAATCAGAAGTCCCATGAAATGCACAACACTGAGTATCACCCAAGGGGAGAGATGTGAGTTTGATGAGGGAAGAAGAAAATGACTCTTTTCTCTGTGGTCCTGCCTGTGTATCCTTCAGGAAGATGAGTTTGGCCCAAGCCATGTGCAATGAAGATGATATTCAGTTTGGAGCCTTTTGCTAAGATAAGTGCTCTCCCTCAATCACATTTCAAATCCAATTTTCAACAGAAGCACTTGGAAAAAAATTAATAACAGTGAGTTTTCTTTTCATTCTGTTGAAGGGAATCCTGGTAAATTTGTTTAGACTTTTCAAAATAACTCTGTCTGAAGTAGAGATGCCTGGATGATCCCAGCTTTCACAGCTAATATTGTCAAATCTAGGTGCAACTGAAAATAGAAGTTGAAGAAAAGCACTTTTTCATGTCTTTAACATTAAAACAACATGGGTTGTTGGAATGCAAAACTAAATAGTAAAAGCCAAATGAGAACAGGAAGGTCAGGATGGATTCTTCAATATAAAGAGTTAAGTAAGCAGATTTACACCAACGGTGGATTTGGTCCACTGTAATCAACAGAAATTGAAGTTCAGATTTCCAGGTAAGTGTGCATTTTAAGCTGCACCCTTGATCTAAAGCCCTTCTCTAACACCCTATCTGGAAAAACAAATTGCAGTCCCCAACAGCAAGGTATAAGCAACAACCCCATGAATATGTAAAGACCTTTCAGATGGTATTTTAGAACAGCGTTCAGTAACCATTATCCATAGTTAACTGACTCCACCAGACTTAAAAACAGGAGTCTTTAATTACAGTCGTTTATATTTCCAAAGATAGACTATAACATATTTATAAACAATCTGTGCACTTGGTGAGTAAATGACACACGGCATGAATCATTCCCTAACAGTTCTTATATAATATTCAAAGTGGCCATGAATGTTTCATGAAGGCACTTCCACTGCTGATCTTCATAGGAAACTGAGCTTTCTTCCATTCTAGGCTGCCTCTTCTGTTCTTTTCCTTCCGTGAAAGCCTGGAAAGACTCAATTCCTGTCTTTGGAAACCTTTGGATTTGCTGAGCTCTTTCCAGTGCTGGACTGATGCAACTTGGATTTGGAGCATCTGTGCCAGGAGTGCAGAGAGACACATTTTGTCACAAGGAATTGCCTCTAAAATACCAAAACCCTTGTGTCTTATGATGTAGAACAAGTGCCTTACATGTCCCAAGGAAATATTGACATAACACGTGAGATGTTCATGGCACTGCAGAGATGAGAAAATCAAAGGATGGGAGATGAATTTGCAGCCACTTAAGGGGTCTAAAGGTTTGTTCATGACTGGGAAACACTGAGATGAAGTTTTTGGTGCAAAATCACTGAGATTTAGTAGTACTTCGAGTGGCAGAAAGGATTGGACCAGGCTCCACCAATGCTAGACATTAATGAGCCTCCACATAAACCCCACATCAAGGTTAACTATGTGGGATGATTTTGGGGCAGTTCAACACCTCTCCAAACCTTCTGCAAAGAAGTAACAGGCAGCTGCAACTGCATTGCCACAGGCCTGAAGCAAAGGGAATTTTTACTCTTTCTGTGCCTGTCCAGCACAAAGGGAGCCTGTCTGTAATTAGGGCTCCAATGTTAGATGATGCTATAATAAATATGTAATCATACTTCTAGAAACTTTCTGCTTTTGTCTGTTGCACTCCAAATCCCCATGACTTATGGATGCTCACCTCACTGAACTTTCCAGACAGGTTGGATAATGATTCTATGTGTGGACAGCAGGGAACACTGACATGAACAATCCACTGTTAGGTGAGTGGCTTTATTGATACATGACAGCTTGGACAGCAGGGGTTACTGGAGTCATCCTGTTCTGCTTTTGCCATTTTAATTTCTCTACAAGCCCCAAGGGCCAAATGAAAGTGTGAATGAATAAGTAAGAAGATATCCATTTGCAATATGTCTACAGTTGTTTTCCTCCGAGCACTCCCTATCTGTAGCCAAGTGTCCCAAAATTACACCAGCCAAATTTCACAGACATCTATTCTTCCTTGACTTTCATTAAAACATGCTGTTCATAGCAGCAATAAAGCGTATGGGTTTTAAATGGACCTAGATTTGTATTTTATATAGGCTGCTCAGTTGTTGTTGTTGTAATAATAAATGACACAGAGACAATTTCAGATTGTTCTGACAAAAATCAGGACTCCTGAGGGGAGTCTGCCTTGTGCACACGAAGTTGTAGCTCTGAGCAACCAGCCAGGAAGATGCAATTAATTTCCCCCTCGTGAGTAAAGCCATTATATAAAATACCACAGTTGCCTTGAGGGCCAAATTGAAGGTACTGAATTATGTATTATCAAAACTGACTTTACAATGATGTCTTCATGGGTACTGCTGTTGCTTGTGAATGGAGAGGGAATGGCAGTCAGCTGCCAGGATCTTATTTCCCTCTTGGTTGCCATAAACAATACTCTGCTCATGCAAAGACCTCGATGAGATGCAGTGACATTACTCTTTCTCTTGAGGGAGTGGCACAGAAAGGAGAGGAAATCCTGAAAAGTCTGCTTAATTATATTGTGTACAGTCATAGTTCAGCCCAAGTCCACCAGTCTTTGCTCAAGACCCAGAGATGTAGAGGTTTTCCAGCCAGTTTCTCTCCTGTTGGAACAATGAGGAACATTAAAGACCTGAGGTGAGCTGCCATTTCCAATTTACTGGAGCAACCTTTTGTCGGGGATGAAGGTCTGAAGCCTCAATATCTGGTTTGGTTACTTTCTGCTCAGGGAGTCTTAAAATACCCTGGGTTGGAAGGAACCTCAAAGCTCATCCCTCCCCTGCCATGGACAAGGACACCTTCCACAAGACCAGGTTGCTCAGAGCTCCATCCAACCTGGCCTTGAACACTTCCAAGGCTGAGTCATCTAGAACTTCTCTGGGCAACCTGTTCCAGTGTCTCACCACCCTACCAACAAAGAATTTCCTACTGATAACCAACCTAAATCTGCCCTCTTTCAGTTTAAAGCCATTCCTCCTTGTCCTGTCACTACATGCTCCTGTAAATGCAACATGAACAGAAAATATCCCCTTTAAAAACTGTGTGGAATTTCATCTCCCTTCTGCAGCCACCACACTGGCAAGTAATGTGCAAGATTTCCTTGTATACCACGAGGAAAGGAAGGCAGGAACAGGAGGATTAGGATATCATCAATGTGCTTGCCAGCCAGAGAGGAGCGTTTGAGATGAGCCAAAGAGCAGGTCTAAAGTCCAGCGGGTCACACCAGATCTAAAGGGGGTCATTAAGGAGGATTTTCAACTGGGCATGCACAAAACACATTTCTACACTGAACCTCCTTAGCATTTTAGCATTTCCCAATTTCAAGTCAGTAAATCAACACCCTGTACGTTATATTTATCCTTAGAAACAAACCAGGAACAAAAAATCACAGCGAGATTGGATGGTGGCTCAGTGATAAGGGGGAAGTGGGTTTCATTTTTCTTGAGTGTTTTCCCCTCTCACTGGCTTGTGATCTGAGTCATCACACTGCTGCTGTGAGGCAGGTATTCACATTAAAAGCAATAACTACTTAATTAAACTTCAGGTATTCTGAACCGTTCAAGCACACATAAAAAAAAGGGAAAACATCCATATTTCTTTTGGTAAATGGTTGTCACACATTCATTTCTGATAGAATACATCAGCAGTGCAGTGAGACAGGACACATTTTGCTTATATTACAAATGATAAAATCAAGATTGCTTCTTTCCCTTCAGTCTCACATTGCGGCAGACTAAAAGCATCCAGGAAAGGGAGTGAATGTCCACTCCAGGAAAGGGAGTATGGAAACTTTCCTGCTCTGACTCTTTGCAAGCTGGAATTTGTCCTGAGATTTTCCCATAGAAAGCCTATTCAAAACATGTATAACTACCCAATAAAAGAAGCAATTGCAATTATTCATAACAGGAAAAATTATTAAAATCTTTTCAACAAATAATTCCTGACTAAGGAGATGGGAGATACTTAGGATCAACAAAAAACAGTTCATGGAAAACCTTTCCCTCCAACCTCTCCCCTTTTGCTTATGGAGCCGTGCAAATACAGAAAAAACCTGAATATTCAACTCTCTCTGAGGGATTCTCACTTTATTTTCTAATTCAGATTGTCTGGGCAATGTGCCAACTTCCCTTTGTGCTGTAAAGGCAAAGCCAGAGCTTGCTGGCCTTTCTTCTAGTCCTGAGATGTTCCTGGGAGCTGAGGAAATCCCAGGTGGGAAAACCACCTCCCAGGGAGGAGGATGAGTGTGTGTACAGTGCCCTCGTGAGCTGGGGAGAGGAGTGACCCAGTGGCACCTCCACACTGACAGCAAGATTTTTCCTGTCTGGGTTAGAAAGAAATGCTCCTGTTCCTACTTCATGTATCAAGCTGGGAAAATAGAGCCCCTTCCCAAAAAGTTAAATTTACCTGAACAACAGATGAGCAACACTTTAAATGGTTTTGTCTGAGCCTTTTGGATATAATGTTGTCTGGAAATTTCTATTCAGGACCAAACCAATTTGTTGGAGCCACAGGCATGGGTTTTCTTTCACATCCAGTAGCCAAAATGCCCTTTAGAACAGTAGGAAATCAGAGCACAATGTGATTTAATCCCTAGGTCTCCTTTATGGATATTGTTCCTAACAAATGGGCACGGTGGTTTGCAACACAGTACTCTCCTCTTCATGTTTTTTAAATGAAAATACAGAGTAATTTAAAGCTTGAATAAACTTGTGAAACATTTCTAGACAGAACATTTTCATACCACGCAGGGAGTTTTACTGAGACCACAACATTTTTTAGCACATCCACCTGCAGCAGACTGTGACTTGATTCTGCAGGATGTTGGGCAGGACTGAGAGGATGGCTGGTACCCCATGGGCTTGGTTTAGTGCAGTAAGCTTGGTTTCGTGGTTTAGGGCAGTAGCTGAGTCAGAACTTATAGAAAGATATCAGATCCCAAGATTTACAGCCACATTCTTGACAAAAGCTCGCAGAAACCTTGCAGTCCTTAAATCCAGTGTTGCTGCTCTGTGAGCTGAAGATCTGGGAAAAAAAACTCCACATGTTTTTGTACCCTAGATGTGCACTTCAGCTCACCTAATGCTGACTGTCTGAAAGCTCAGTGCCCACACGGCTCATGACTCCCTTTGTAGTCGTTGGTAGGGCATGACTCATCTCAGACTAATGAGGTTTTTAGATACATTTCATGAATCACATTTATAGAAGTATTCTCCTTTTTCCACTGATGATGTAGGCTAGATAGGCAGCTCAGGTGGGTCTGTTAACATTGTGACTGGAGATATGGAAGACAAATCCCACACTTTTGTTCCTTTCTTCAGCTCATGAAACAGAGCAATGGGGTCTGCAGGTAGAATTTGAAGGATAAAAATAGCTGTGATTGACTTAATAAAAATGTCATCCTCTGAAACTTTAGCCTTGCTAATTTGAAAGATGTGTATCATCTTAAACTGCTGGGCTCATGAAAAACTGGATTCACATTTGTGGTGTGAAAACACCAATAATTGAAGTAGCCCCAAAATTTCACCTGATAAGTTGTTGAGGTTTCCTGTTCAATAATTATTCTTACTGTATTTCATGTTGGAAATACACCAAACTGCAGGGGGGAAAAGTGAGCTTAGGATGCAAAAAGGTTGTTGACACATTTGTCACTGGATGAGTGTTCATAACTCTTAAACTTGGATTTGCTTCAGTTCATCTTATTGTAATTTCTCTTAAACAAAAACTGTATTCTAAATTCCTTTTTCATCTTTCAAGTCCCCTTATTCCTCAACTACCCTGTTGGCTTCAGTCTGAACACCCCAAGAGTAGTGTACTATAGGAAGGGAGGATGCAGCCTGCCCAGAGTGACTAATTTGGATTTTCAACTCCTTTCCTGAAGCTTCATTTTTATTGTTTCTCTTTATTCCATTATTCATGTCTCAGTCTGCAGCTACTCCAAAGACAGCATTGTAGTCCCTGCCACAGAGATGTATTTTTTGAATGCAAAAGGGTCCTGTCTGGGGGATGCTGAGCTGCCCTTTTGAGTTTTGTTATCCTTTGGTGATTTGCTGAATGCGGCTTCCTTTTGTTCTTCTTTCTTTCAGTGCGTGCTGCCTTCACAGCTGAGCATTTTCTGAATGTGGTGCCTTCCCTGCACAAATCCTGATCCACAGATGTGGTGCTCTGGCATTTCCAGGGGCTGCTGTGGGCACTCAATCTTTTGTTCTGTTTAGAAATTCCTCACAGCTGACCACTTTGTACCACCACCTGCTCCTTAACTGATAACTAGAATTCTTGAGATGTAAAATGAAGTTCTTTTTCTCTTCAGCAGTGAGGTCACCTTGCCCTGTCTATCCTCCAGTTCCACAGTGTTCCCTTTCTAAAGCAATAACAAACTTATTTATTTACTCCAAACAAGAGTTTGTCTCCTTTTTGTAATGGTCCATGCTATGACCCAATTCTGCATGAACTTCGCCTACTTCCTCCCTGACACATGCCTGTCTACTCTATTTCAAGGAGTGATATGAGGAGCTGGAATGGGAAAAGGGAAAATATTACTTTGAAGGAGATTAAAAAAGGATTTGAAACAACCTGCATTGGCTCCAGTCCTTCTTTGGTTTGCTGATCAGTCAGTCCCCACCAGTGTGTATCACTGTGCCTCTGCCTGATAGCGAGATAGCAGTGCTGGGGTCTTATCACTTTGAACTCCTCTCCGTGTCTTTTTCATCTCAGATTTCAAACCCCCTTGACGCTGCACCACGGATTTTTTTGACAAGTCAGCAACTGTTAATGTCTTCAGAAAACAGCCTGAAAACCTGAAAACAGGCACTCTTGCCTCTGACAGCGACGTGCAATCACAGCTACACCCTTCCTTGAGCCTGCAGCTAACGCAGGAACACTTTGCCAGTCAGTAAACACGCAGCTCTCCCTAACCCTTGCCATCTTCTTCCTTCCCTCTGGGCTGGAGGCTCTTCCCTCCTCTATTTACCTGACACACATTTTGCACAGGGAGTAGAAGTTAATGGTTTAGTTACAGAACAGTGAAGCGATAATATTTTTATTTTGCGTGCCAAAAAGTTCCTGCTTAGATTGTCCTGTGTGTGGTATCACTTAAGCATATGAGACTAAAAACCTTGAGTCCAGGCTTTTTTCTCTTCCTATTGCTATATTCCTACTCCTATTCAAAACCCAGTGTGAACAATTCCAAGTCTCAGGATACACTGTAAAATTACACACCTCAACACCATGAATTTGATAATTCCTGGCTGCACAGGGAGAAAGGATCTGGGTTTGCCAGAGAGGAGGTTTGCTGGAAGACACACAGCACTGGAAGTTGATAAGTGAAATTATTTGACTTCATAGAGAATATGGAAGGGGTTTGCAGTGGTGGAAAGAGGCAGTAAAGTCTGGCAGCTGTTCATTTGTTGGGCCCAAAAGCCTTTGTCCCTCAGCATGGACATCTGAGCACCAGCAAGTCAGTGTGTTTTGACAAGATGTTAATGGGCTGTGACTCTTCTGTCTCTCTGGATTCATCAGGTCCTTTAGGAAGGGGTTTAAATATAAATGAATTAATTTTTAAAACACAGGACCCAGGGAGGTTTCTCTTCACCCTGGGGTGTTCGTGCAGTGTGGGGTATATGAGCAACACTAAATGTTGGTGAGGACAAACTCAGCTTGCTATTTAGCCCCAGCTCCACCCACTCCACAAGACAGAATAGTTGAATTTCAATGTGAAATAATAGGAAGAAAAATGCATGCATTTTTATTAATCCCACTTTTCAAAATGTGAAAACTGTTAACAGACAGTCCATGATTAAATGAATAGTAGAATAGATAAAATACTGGACTTAAATGAATGGTCAAGAGAAACTTCTGACAAGATGGTAATGCTCAACATTTGCTGTCTCTGTCATGGTTGTGGATTTGGAAGGAGCAATGAGTAGCGTTTGTCTTCATAAGAATCCTCCTTTGATTATTTATGAAGGAACATCCTCTTGACCATAGGAGGAAGTCAATTTGTAGCTTTCTATCTTCATGTCCAACTCACTAAAAAACCCTCTCAATTTTTCATTGAGCCTTATTTGATCTTGACCTCCTCAGATTATCAGCACTCCTCAAAAAAACTGAATCCCTGAGATTTCCTGTTTCTTTTTCTTCATGTACCGTGTGAACCTCAGAGTGATCTCAACCATATCTTCAGAGACAGTGGCAAACTTCTTCTGGAATGTTAGAAAATTCCATTAAAAATTGTCTTCACTGAACACATAAGCATGGAAATACCATTTTTACTTGTTTCCCATCAGTTCTTCACCTTTTTTGAGGGACTGGAACCATCAGATCACCTTGACAAGATCTGAAAGAAGAGACAATATTAAGGATTTAAAACATTTGGAGAGACCTCTTTGTCAGATGAAGGATTATCCAAATATCCTTTGTGACAGTCAGTCTCCAGCGATATCAAGGAAAGAACAGAGGTACTTTCTTTGTCAGGCAAAGCACTCAAAATACTTTAAAAGCTTTTGGGTTAACATTGCTTTATTATTTTATTCATTGAAGTATTGACAAGATCAGACCTTCCCATCTATAAAAAATAAAATATATTAATTACAAAGCATTTGGTAACTTAGGAAAATGGTTTGTGGTTTAGCAGATTAAATAACCCGGGAAAATGTCCAGATGCTGTAGAAGTTGTTGGTGATGCTGTTGCTTCTGTGGAATAGGATCACTGATGGAAATATTTTGTAAAAATGTAGTAGAATGCAGATTATATGGCCTGTTCACAAATGCAATATAAATACCATTGAGAAATTGATTATATTCTTTTGATTTATCAAAACAGATTTTGCATGGGATGAAAATTTCACACAAAATCCCCAAAAATTTTGTCCTGTCTCTTTTTATTTTGAGCAGCAGCTTGCAGATCTAATGGTATTCAAATTGGAGAGGACATTCCTGAGGGCAAGTGAAGTCCCCCATGCTGCCCACATCAGCAGAACTTTCAAGCAGATTCATCAACACATCTGACAACTTCAGAGTGTGCAAAAAATTCATCTTTTTATACACCTTGGTTCTCTCATACAGTCAAGAATATGGAGATCACAGGAATTCTACAGCTCCAGATTATGGGAGGGAAAATGAGGATTCTTGCTCCTGCTCTTAGAACCTAAACTGCTTGCTTAGGCAGTAGACTGTTAAATTGTATCTGTTTGGGCTATTAGCTTAAATATTCCATAATTGGGAGACTAGCTCGAAAAACAGTGGCCTGGGTCAAGAAACAGATAGAATAATCACTAATTAATCACCCATCAGTCTCATAATGAGCCTTCAGTTTTGCCAACAAGCCCCGCTAAAAAATCTCACCCTCATTAACAATAACTACCAATTTAGAGTCTGTGTAACAACAACAGTTTTATTAATGCCATATTCAGGAAGATACTGTAGCAAAAAACTGGCAGAAGACTGTAAAAATAGGGTCATTGTAGATATAAATAAAAAGATTTATAAAGCATAGTAATAGTCTGGATGCAAGGTGCCTGGCTTTAAAAAATGAATAAGAAAAAGGCAAGTAAAGCAATGGAGAAGGGGAGAGGAAGAGAAGAGGAAGAGAAGAGGAAGAGAAGAGGAAGAGAAGAGGAAGAGAAGAGGAAGAGAAGAGGAAGAGAAGAGGAAGAGAAGAGGAAGAGAAGAGGAAGAGAAGAGGAAGAGAAGAGGAGACTCCCATGGGAGCACTGGATATCTCCTTCAACCTTTGGCTCCTTTTAATCTCGGTGCAAATGCTTTGACTCCTCCTTTCTGGGTGGTACTGGGTGGCTCTGCAGAGATAAAAGCTTTGCCCCACCCAGTGCTCACAGCTGCTGTGTTTCCTGGATGCTCTCTCCCTCTTCCTCCTTATGTTACAGCAGGTGAGGAAACAGCATCTTTTGAATCTTATTATTTAGCTGTACTATTAGTTCTGTTTTGGCTTTTGGTTTTATAGTTATCTTTTTTGAGCAGACGATGTCTGCAGTCTCTTCAAGGCTGGTTTTGGTGGTTCACGAGCACCTGCGAGGGAAGTGGGTGTCTCTGAGCATGAGGAGAGGACCCTTTTTGTGTGGACTTATTTCAAGGCACAATCTTTCCTCCGGGTCTCCACTCTTCTCAGGCCTGTGTTGGACATCAGAGTGGCTGGAAAACTGTTGCTTCATTTCCTGTGTCCTGTGGGGATGTGCAAGGCTCCCCTCGCTGTTGTTGCTAAGCTTTAGCTGGGGACTCGGAGACTTCAAGGTGGGAGGAGGTGGCACCACCAAGCTCCCTGAAGGCTAAACTGTGGATTTGCACTTAAAACCTTGACACCCGGCCAAGGGTTTAATTTTCCCGGTTGTGAGATGATTGTTCCTCTCTGCCCTGGAACCGTTCGTTGAACATAAAGAGCAGCCTTTCTGCTCCTTCCCAGTGGAACCTTTCATTTGAGTCTAATGGCTCTGATTATGGTCCCCACTGGCTGGTGAGGGACAGGGCTCTTCCCCTTCCAGCAAGCTGAGGAGCAAGGCCAGATGGCTTCAGCAGCAACCTGCATCAATAACTCTGTTGTCATTACTACTGTGAAGGTTTCTAACCTGGACTGGGTTTACAAGTAAATTGGCTTCTAGTTGTAACCTGGACTTGGTCTTAATTTATAACCTCGTCTAGACCTTCAAGTCAATTGGTTTCTAATTAGAGGAGGAGAGGGGTGAAAGACGCCTGGAGTCAAGTCCAGGGATGGACTCTCACTTGGTGTAAAATGATGTGGGTTTAACTTCCATTTGATGGTGTTTAAGGCTCTGTCCTGGTTAAGGACTGCAGAATTCTATTCTACGTAGACTAAGGTAAAGCAAAGCCCAACTAATACTGGCATTGCCGAGTTTTTT
Source organism: Sylvia atricapilla (assembly GCF_009819655.1). Lineage (NCBI taxonomy): Eukaryota > Metazoa > Chordata > Aves > Passeriformes > Sylviidae > Sylvia > Sylvia atricapilla. Next base: position 20,044,282 of record NC_089144.1, on the reverse strand, counting down.
ACTGACTTGGCACACTGAAATGTTTATGGAAAAATTACAGAGGTCCTATTAAATGCAGTTAAAATTCTTTGCTCTATAGTGAATGTTTACTGTCCTGTCGCAATGGCACTGAGCAGAATTTGGATGAGAAAACTCACACAAACATTACCCCAAGGAAAGTACCGGATAATCACCCGAGTAAATGTGTGCTTTGTGTCGCAGTTTAGCAACTTTGCGCATTAATTTTCCAAGTACTTCTTAACTGTGTTGGATAAGTCATTAAAATAGCACTCTGAGTGGCTGCGGAGATCATTTCTGTCAGTTTACCACAATAGGTCACCTTGCTGTTGACTAAAAATAATTCCCATTCAATTGGCTTGTTTAACTGAATAACTGAGGTTTGTATTGTCCATGTTCACATTTCATGGAAGCCCAGATTTCAGGAGGGATAATGGTAATGTGCTCCAGAGCTGCTGAAAATCTTCTGTGTTTAGGCATGGACAAACCGGGAAAAGGAACATGAGCAGAAGGTCATTGCTTGTATGGAAATACTTCCTTTTACCAGTTCTCTACAGGTAACTGTGGAGCTTCCCTGCCCACCTCCCCTCACTTGCACTTTCCTTGGGGCTGGTGCTTTATTTGCTCCCTGAGTTGCTGAATCAGGGCAGAGCTGAGTGCTGTGAGGTGACTGTCCCGTGGGAGACAGGTGTGTTCCCAGAGGGACAGAGCCTGTCTCCTTCATGCTGCCAGAAGAAAAAGAACCAGGATCAAAATCTAATTTAAAAGGGAAAAAGATGAAGGCTGTGCTGTTATTGAAGGCAAATCCCTGCAGATCCCTGGGAATATAGCCACTGTCTAATGGAAGCTGCTAATAAACCCAAAATAGCCATGTAAAGGGAAACAATCCATTATTTACATGACAGGTAAACCACGTAAAGACTCCTTATCAAGGTAATGTTCCGGGCCAGGTACTTGCTTTTGTAATCTTCCAACAGTGGAATAGGTAGTCAGTCAGGGGTTTGTTTTTATTCAGTGTTGTTTGTTAGCTTCGTGGGCACCTGTCGTTTCCCAAGGAGTTAAATCCACATGATTTAAGCTGCTGCTGAATTGTTTGGCAACATTCCTTCTCAAAGAGGCCACCAGCAATCAATTAGCTCTTTTCATGATTTAGATATTTTTAAGTGTTTCTAATCTTCCTTCCCCCCCACCTTTTATTGTGAACAAATTCGATATTTGTTGCGCCGTCAACTGTCTGGTGCTTTTCTTTCTCTATTGCTGTGCATTCTGTATTTCACAGCAATGTTTAGTTGCTCTGCATGTGACACACTAATAATGCCTTTTGCCTAGATGTGGCACACCTCTCAAGATCTCAAAATGTTCTCTAAACTTTCATTAACCCCAAAATTCCACATACAGTAATGTCAGTCTAGTCCTTATGGTGTTTTTTTCAAAGTGCTCTTGAGAGATTTAATCTGCACTCAGATTGACAAAACTGTGTGGAAAAAAAAATCACCTACCCAGATAAGTGCTTGTGATCTCAGGCTTTTGTATGCAAACACAATGTAAAATGTAAATGTAAAATGGAGATTTTTCTTTCCCAGCTTGTTTCTAAGGGGTTTTCTTGACTCTGATCTGTATTGGGGTAAGTTTGTATTTTTGGTTAGTCACTCATGGGGCTTTTTCCTTGCAAGTTTCCTCCTTGGGTCTCAAAAATTCGTATTCTTCCCTCCACTGAGCAAAGAAGGACTCTGGTGCCCAGCACAATGGAAGAGGGTTGCACAGAGCAGATCCGCGGCAGAAACAGGGGCTGGAGAAAGTCCCTGTGGGTCACAGGCTCTGTTAGTGCAGATTATTCCTAACCCATGGCCCAGAACTCTGGCTGTCATTTCCTAAACTGTTGTTGCAATGCTCAGGAGACAGGAGGGTGACTCTGGTGGTGATGGAAGGGTAACTTGGTCTGAGAGCTCAGGTCCCCTGGAGACAACGGAGTGTATGACAGACCTGGGCTACTTTTTATAATAGACTAGTTCATGGCTAGAAAAAGAAGTAAAAGAGCAGGAGCATTAGAAGCAAAAATAAGACGGTAAATAAACACATAATAACACTTAAAATGGAAAATTATCGTATCTTTTAAGCTATTAATGTAACTTAGGAGCTCTTGAATTTTGAATACATTGAGAATAATAAATTCTTTTCTGCTATAGCAAAAATATTTTCTCCCTGACAAATACCCCTGGCTTAAAGTGCAGCTTTATATGTAGAGTGATTTCATAGTCACTCCAAATTGTAAGGTTTTTCTCCTTGAGCTGCTAAGCTCTGTATTTAGTGCTGGGGGAAGAGATCACTGTTTAATTAATTTTTTAAATAAGCAAATTTTAAATTTGGAGAGACAAAACCTCTTCATTCAAACTCTTTAAGAATGAGCTGTCATGTCAACTAAAATGCTAAAACCAAAGCAGAGGTATAAGTTGTATGGAATTTAGGGATACAATTAATTTAATCCCCTGTGTTTAGTTTAAGAAAAAAAAAAAAGGCACTAACAGCTTGATTTACATCTAATTCTTCCCGCTGTATTGCAGAAGAATTGCTGCCAACAGAGCAGCACTCGAGAACATGATGCCAACAATTAACCAGACCTCCCCGTGCAAAGCACAGGACTTGAAAATGCCTCCAACAAATGCCCAGAACTTCAGGTGCTCTGAGCTATGTGGACCAAATAATTTTCTATTCCTTCTAGAAACTGCAGGTCTCACTAACCAATCCCTCCCCCCCATATTTTCTAGGTGTGATTTGTATTTTCCTGGGCAGCCAGCCTGGCTGTGCCTGTGTTGCACCAGCTCTGCTGTGGGGATGAAAAATAAGAATGGAGACATCAGACTTCCGTACGCAAACATGGAATAAAGGGGGCCACTGACAGACATCCAGTCCTCAGGCTGCAAACATATCTATCACTGCACGGAGCCGTGTGGTGAAAACACAACATATGGCAATGTGACCATGACAGTAAACAAAAGTAATTCCCTGTGTGGCAGCAGGAGAGGATCCACCGCACCTCATCTGTGTTTGTCTCACTCCAGAAAGGCTGAAGAGGACAAAGGCAGCTGCGATGGGAAGTGAAGGACTAAGAGGCTCCAGTGACAAACTTTCTTCTTCCATTTCAGACACAGAAGAAGAATGGGGAGCTGTTGTGGTCCTTCCTGTCTCAGACCAGTGTCTTTATGCAGCTGTGGATGAGGCACATCCATGACCTCCCTGTGGGAGCCAGGGAGGAGGATTTTTGGAGAAGTGTGATGGAAATAGTCCCAAGTCCCACCACTCCACATGGGGTTGCACCAGAGGGGAGGAGCCCTTGAGCCCTGAGAATAAAACAATGACACCTCTTTCATCAATCCATGATGCTCCATTCTTTTCAGAAGCTCCGAAGACAACACCTGGTGTTTCTTCAGTCACACCCCACAAGGTAGAGTCTGATTTGACCTCAGAAGCACAAGGCTTTTCTTCCTACAAACTATTCTGTAGCTAAAAACCATTGGCCTCTGTGTTTCCAGCAGGGAAAGGCTGGTTTTGCATCTTTTCCACTCCATGAAGATTTCCAGAAATGGGTGCCTGACACTCAACTCTTTAAACCCACTCTAACTATACATACGACTCTCCTGATTTTTGAGAGTACTTTGCTGTTAGTTTTCACTGAGACTCTACCGACTTTGGTTAATCATTGAAGATTTATAATGGGATTTTAGGAGTTTACATTCAGAAGCCCTGTTCTGCTTCCAGGAAGCTCCATGGATCACCATTTAAGCAGGACCATCTTTAGGGTCTAAGTAAAATCCAGTCATGAAGGCCAGTAGATACCCACAACAAATTGGAGCTGACAGATGTTTTCTCCAGGGCTGAAAAAGGACTTAGGTAGAAATTAACCACTTCCCCCTGAGAGAAATGAGTTAAGTATGAAAGGAGTAAAGTAACCCTGAACACTCAGAGGAAAAACAAAGAAGCTTTCAATAAACAATTTTTTTTGATACTCAGTGGAGTATGGCATACAAAACACCCCAAACAATAAGGATATCTCCTCTCTCAGTGCAGGGAGCTGAATTTAGAGCAATCTGCACTATTTTATCAACTCCAGGTCCATGGGATGGGATCGAAATTGAGAGGTCTACAACACTCTTCCTACGACAGAGATCCAACTACAGTCAGCATTTTTGGGTCACAAGGGCCAAATTAATTGGTCTTGCACATCAGTCACACCTACTTGCAAAAAGGTGTTAACCAGACTAGATCCACTACAGCAGCTGACATCAGCTTCAGATCTGCACTCACAAATAAGCTTTTAATTAGTTAAAAACCAGTATTTCCAGGCCATTATCTTCCCAGATAAACTGTATCTTTCAAGACACAGTTCAGCTGACAGTGTAGCAAACAGCAGGTACTGTCCTCCACAGAGGACAAGAAGAGACCAGAAGAAAAGGTCCAGGATTGTTGGGGTTTGTGCAGCTCAGCACCGGTTTAGTGCTGGACCTGGCAGCGCTGGTTAAAGGCTGGACTCGATGATGGTAGATATCTTTCCCAACCCTAATTACTCCGTGATTCCATGATTCTTTTCCCCGGATCCCGTTGCCGTCTCAACTCTTTTCCCTCACGGTGCCGGCAAATGCTCATACCTATCTATAGATGGCACTAACTTTCCGAATCTGCTCCAGATGCTGATGACCCGAGACGGGCTCTGGCTTCTCACAGCCAGAAGTGTTTCACTGCCTGGAACAGGTAACAAACTGCACGTGGATTTAATGGTGTGTACAAAGAACTTCACTCACGCCTGAGGCGGGTGGAGGGGAAATATATATATATATATATATATATATATATATATATATATTTATGTGCTTCTGCAAAGGTTTAGATTGACAGCAGAGACACACACGGGGGTGGAGGAGGCTGTTTGGGGAAGTGGGTGGATTTCTTTTTTGCTGCTATTAACTGCCAGTTCAGAAATAGTAAAAAAAAAAAAAAAAAAAGAGAAAAAAAAAGTACACCCTGACTGTGATTGTTGCTGGCTCTTAACATATGTCAGGCTCTTATCATTTCAGAGCAGCTGGCAAGTTCGTGCAGAACCACCAGGCGGCCCAACGTGGCCAGTAATCAGTTAAGTACAGATGTCCAAATAGATGTAACTTCCATTAAACTTTAAATAAAGATAATTTATGCTGAGTAAACAGACGAGTGAGCACATTTGCCCAAATACAGATGGCACTACCTGATAGCAGTGCATTAGAAGGGTCATTAAACAGGGAGGTTCAATAACATAGTACTCAAAGATGGTCTTCTGCAAGGAAAAATAGCTGAGATCAGGGGTATAAAGTCTTAAAGTCTACCTCTGCTTTTTTTTTTTTTTTTTTTTTTCCTTCTCTCTGTGGTTTTTTAATAGCTTGGCAAGTTTGGAGTCTTAACAGGCCATAAAAAGAGACACACTTTTTCCTGAAGGAACACCCTTACACCTGTCCATAGGGAAAAAAAAATAAAAAAGACATTGTAATCTGTCTCACTTGGAAATTAGGATAAGTGTGCTCAGTTGGAGGGAGAAGGAATTTCTGAGCCTGAAGGCCTTAATCCAAGGCCTGATGACTTTAGGGAGGCATTTCCCCTGCAAGGGATTTTGCATTTTTCCTGCACCCACAGTGACACACTTTGCCATGGAACAGGATTGGACACACACTGAACATACACAAATCTTCCTTCCTTCCCTCCCTCCCTTCCTCCTTCCTTCCTTTCTCTCCCACTCCACAGCAGGGATGAAGAGTTTCGCTGAGGGTTTCAGTACCAGCTCCTCAGTAACAACAGGGAATTCAGCTGAGCACACAAATTTTGGGATTTAGACACCAGATGTGAGGGTTCTGGCCTTCCCAGGACATTGGGGAGCTTAGTGAGGAAATGGAAAGGTGGGATCATCTTTAGTAAAAACAGAGCCATTGAAATCACCTTTCTGACTTTCTCCTATTTTGTAATAACTCTCCATCTCCTTGTCTGTGATCAACAATAATCACATTATTTCAGCTTTGGGCAGATCATGCACTGGAACATTGCCCATGACCTCTTTTAATCACAGCAAGCAAGGATGGGATTTTTCTTGGCTGGTTCCTGCCAGTGAACAGGTGAGTTTCCATGCTAAGCTTGTTATCCAGGTTCCTTCTGCAGCTGGTGGAGCTTCTCAGGGCAATCCATGCTCTGTAAAGAGCTCTGATGGATCACCTCTGGATCTGCTTCTCTCTACTGACTGTTGAGAGAGTCCAGATGTCTGCACCAAGCCAGATGCTCCATTTTCAGATGGCTAATGTTAGATAAAAGGAATCCAGCTCAAAAGGGAGCATCAGCCTGTCTTTATTATTTTTATTTACTGTGTTCTTCTCTCTGCTTCAACTTGGTCCTCGTGGAATAAGGATAAAAATACATTAATGTTAATATGATGTCCTGCTTATCAAACCTCCTCTTATTTGTGCTAAAGGTTGCCCCTGGGACACTTTCAGTGGGACAACTGGAGGAAACTGTTTAGTTATTCCAGATGCATTTTCAAAAATTTAACTTAAAGCACCTGGGTTTTGAGTCTTGCACTTACGACCTTGCCTCACTTTTATTTGTTGAAAAATAATTTATTTTCAAGTATCTGTAAGGTCAAAATCCCCTCTCCCCACATGACAAGATACTGTCTTTCCTTTGAATATCTGAGTCCTCCCTCCAGTGACTCTCATTTTAAACCAGAGCCCTTTTTTAAAAGCTCTTGGTCTGTTTTGATCCCATTCATGATATTGACCTACACAATACCTTTCACCTCCCCTCAACTTTCCTCTCCCATCATTTTAAAATCCCCCCTGTTAAAAATGTGTCACATCAAATTCCATAACTCTTGAGGCTGATAGCGAGATTCTCTGGCAAGAAAATTCATGCTGCTGCAGGCACTGTTGAAACATTTTTTTACCCTAAATTCTCTCGAGATATTTAAATTAATGGCAAATGGCTGGGACGAGGCACTGAACAACAGAATCCAATGCTGCCTTGAAGATTTCCAGCATCATGTGTTATTCAAAATATTTCCTTCTTCAGGGTGATTACCCCATTTTACATTTTCTGGCCTCATGCTCATGTCACACCCCAGTTCCTGTGGCTGTCAGATTATACACTGCTTTATCAGAAGAAATGCCACTGAATTATACAATTTCTTTGGCCATTTAACACCTTTATCTCTGCCTTGCCTCTGCCAGGATTACTAACACAGATTTGCCCTGTCCTTGCTATCCTAGAAATCCCCTAAAATATATGGAGGAGGACTTCCTGGGGAATATTTTTAACACTCCTTTAGCATGTACAAAAAAGCCATGTTTTTGTTGAGGAAAGCTGTGTGCAGGTAAAAAATTAGCTTTTCCTCTTTGAAATGCCACAATTAAAAAAAAAAAAATTCTCATGGATAGGGCAAACCTTCTGAATCCTGCTGGATTCTTTTCTCTTAAACACAAGAGTGGGGTGAGACCCTTGTTCATGTAACCCACCTGAAAGTCACCCCTTGGAGATGATACTCTCTTGCTGGAAGCTGTAAAAGCATTAACCTTGATGGAGGTGTCACCTGGGGCCAGGTGAAAGGAAACCAAAGTCCATCTGAACGGTCCAGAGCACTCAGAGCATCTCCCTCCCTCATCCAGGTTTGGTTTTTTTTTTCTGTTCACACACAGAGTGACTGGAGGGACCTCAGCAATGCCGTGGGGTCCCAATACATGGCCACCACTGCTTGTAGGGTCATTTCAGCCTTGGACAGCCCCTCCTGAGAGGGGTGACAGCAGGTGACAGGCTCTGCTGGGAGCAGGCTGTGCCACATCAGCTGCACAGCTTCTGTCCAGCTCAGAGCGTGACCACAGCAAGTGAAATCTGCTTAGAAAGCACCAATCTGAGGCAGGGCAGGAGGAGCAGCAGGGGCCTGCCCTGACCTAGCCCTGGCTTTGCTGTTCCACAGCTTTCAGCAACGACCTGAGCCTCCCCCAGCCATATGAAAAATCAGAGAACGGTTTGGGTTGGAAGAGACCTTTTAACGTCACCGTTTTCAGCTCAGGTGGAGTTAGTTTCTTGTCAGCAGCTGTTCCAGTGTTTTGGATTCAGGATGGGAATGGGGTTGATGACACACTGATGGTTTGGGGTTTTGCTAAGTTGTGTTTATCCTAAGTCAAGGACTCTTTTTTCCCCCATCTCACACTCTGCCATTCACAAAAGAATTGGGAGGGAGCATAGCTGGGACAGGTGATCTAAACTGATTACAAGGATATTCCACAGCACTGGAGGATGGGTTTTCAAACCAGCTTCCTTCCTGAGCCCTTGTTCAAGCTGTGAATTTTGGATCCAGCTTTAGCCATTCCTCAGATACAGCAATTATTACCCCTGGTAGGTATTCGGGTCTTTTTGTCTGTCATCAGCAGTGATTTTTTCTACTTTGACATCTCCTGAGGGCCAGCTTGTGCTAGAAATTGTCAAAATATTTCAATATTTACTTGCTTAAAAAAAAAAAAAGGAAAAGGAAAAAGAAGAATAAAAAAAAGAAAATATCATGAGAGAGCTTAGCCAAGACGAGCTGTGTCCCTGTTCTGCAGCCAGCCCTCTCAGTCCCAGCCATTCCCACTAAGTGATCCACCTGCCAAATGGGATTCTTTCCTCTGGCTGCCAGGATCCTTCTCCTTCCAAGAACAACTGCTGAAGAGACAACTGAGTCACTGAAGGATACCAGGCAGGGACCACGTGGGAGAGAAAATCAGTGACTTGCTCACAATCTGCTCCTCGTATTTGAAATCACAACTAATTGCCCTGACTTGGCACAGTGGCCTCTGCCTCAGCTCCCTGAAGTGCAGGAGAGTGACATGTGCAGAGGACCTTCAGGGACACATTAGTGAATTGTTCCATCTATTTGCTGCCTTTTAGACGTGATAGTTGTTCTGTCACCTTAAATTTAAGCAGCCAGGCCTGGCAATGTGACTGCCACCCTCAGAGCTCCTCTGTGTAAAAATGTGAGTCCGAGGTGACATTTTTAAATTACCTCACTTAAACTGGTGCACGTGGCTGTGGGCAAGATGCTGATTTTGGTTTCAGTCAGGACATATTTTGTTATGCTCTCTGGTTTATATAAGGCAAGTCGTTTGGGCTGCATTAATTAAAATGGTTCATCCTTGTGGAAGAAGAGCCCAGGAGTTGTCAGGAGCCAAGAAACACGAAGGCAGCTCCATCTCAAGGATGCAAATAAATGCTATGATTTTTCTTTTCACTTTATATTAGTTAATGACTTATTTATTTTATTACTGTTTCAGGCCAGAAGCTTAGGAACTAAATAACCCATGGCAAATAAAATCCCTCTCTTGTTTTTAATAGGGGCAGGGAATCATAGAACAGTTAGGGTTGGAAGGCACCTTGAAGATCATTTAGCCCCAATCTTGAGGTAAGACTTAAGTTTTCTGCCAGGATGAGAATCCTTCAATTCTGTGAGCAAAATATAATTTTGAGTGTGACCAGATGCCTCAAACCCTCTGACTGGTTTAAAATAGGAGGAACAGCGTTTCCAAGAAAATTTATTAGGTCAAATCCTCCCCTCTCATCCCACTCTCCGCAGCACACTGATGTCACTGATGGTTCTGGTAAGGAAATGTTGACTGACACAGCCTGTCAGGAAAAGAAAGGGTTTAAGAAATGGGTTAAATATTTCAGGCTGTGATTTAAGAACCGTCTGAGTTAGCAACAACTTATATACTGATGGCAAGGAACTCTGAGTGCTTGCAAAGCAGAGGGAAGGTGCTGATAGATCAGATCAGCCAGCCACAAAACACTCTTAAAAATGCACATATACATGGCAAGGTTATTCAGCTCCTGCCTTTGGGTGGAATAATTGCCGTGTGAAACATTAGTGAATCAGCATGAATGTTTCATAAGTTGGAATTTATAAAATATTTCTGATTTTCCTGTACACATGCCTTCCAAAGATAACTTTCAAGTGCTCGCTGTATTATGCATCTCACTTTTCAAGAGAACAGCATGATTTCCTTGAAGACATATCCGTTTAGAGAGTTGCCATGGCAATTTGTTCCCACCCCCCAAAAATGCTTAAAAACAGATTTTTCTATTGTCTTCTGATTTCTGCAGATTACAACAAGCTTTGCTTTTCTCTCTTCCCTAGAGTGGCTCTAGGTGAGCTTACAGAAAAAAAAAAAAGTGAAATCTTTTTTTTTTATTTAAATTACCTTCTGATGGGAGCAGAAAGCTTTTTCCTCTAAAGTTTAGTCAAAGCCAAGGCAAAATCATTTTACTCTTTGAAACAATCATTTATTAGCATGATTTTTATTATCCCAGGAGAATCCTGATAAAAAATTGCCTGTGCAAACATAAAACCTCTTTTTACATATGCAAGTTAATCCAATTAACCATCTGCATACCAGCATATTTAATTAGTTCTCAGAATTACTCTTTCCCTGCTGTAATTGAACTAACCACCTTTTGCAATCTGTAAATCTGACCCAATAAGGTATGTTTTGGCAAAAAAAATGGGATTAATTGAAGAATATTCCTTAGTTCATTTTTTTTCGTTTGTTTGTTTGTTTGTTTCTGCCCCCAAAGAAAGGCAATGGGTAATAAGGGTTATATTTTCAAATGCTGAAAAATTGTAGTTTTATTTCTGGAGGGGAAAAAAGGCCCAAAATTTAATATAGTGATATTTTTATTCCTATTAACTTTTTAGCTACAATTACCCTCTTTGATCATTGTTAATTGCTTGGTCCCTGAACATAATCAGACAGAGTATTTTGACTTTAGAAGAGATTGCCTTGCTTGTAAACACTCCTTCTTTCCCTTTTTTATTGAAAAATAAAATGGAAAGCCAATAGTGTTTGACAAGTCCATTCTTGGTGCTGTTTCATATCAGAGGTTGTGCTGTGTTTTTAAAATAATATTGCTCCTTCACAGCTCTGGTTTTAATTGTTCTGCTGGGGCAGCAGGGTCAGCACAAAATTTGTGTCCTGATTGTTTTCCTTTCTGCAGGAAACTCTGAATAACTGCAGGAAGCCAAAACATGTGAGTGGGCTTGACCAGGTAGCTCTGAGAGACCTGAGCCTGTTCCACTGATAAGGGGAAAACAAAATGAGGAGAAAAAGGGACGGGTAAAAAAAGAAGAAGAAGAAGAAAAAAAAAAAAAAAAAAAAAAAAAAAAAAAGGCTCCTCTGACATCACTCGAGGTGTCTTGGAGGCACCTGAATTATCCTGACAGGTTTAGGGAGGGGAGGACCTGTGGGAGACTCTGCTGTCCTGGGAACCAGGCTGGACAAAACAACAAAGGGCTGTGGATGGTTGTATTGAGGGGATTGGGCCAAATCTTCGTCCTCCACAGACTATACTGAGGCTTGACTTCCAGCCCAGGGGCTCCTGGGAGGGGGTACCATCATCCATTTGTGTCTTAGCCATGAGCTGAAGATTTATTTATTTTCCTGCTTCATCCTGTATAAGATAACTCTGCTCCTTTTGAGCCTTTCAATAAATGGTATTTTGCCCATTCTGCCTGGCCTTCACACCCTGCCCTGGCTTGTCACAGTCCCTGCAGGAGGGACACAGTAAATACCTGTTCCCTGATGCCAAGAGATGACCCTAACTGAACACTGTACACGTGGAGAGAACCCAGATTTTAAAAGCCTGTGGCCCCAGAAAATTCAATTAGTCACTGTAAAACCAGTATTTGATGAATTTTGGTGCAGAATTTAGGAGCATCTAGACCAGGTATTAGGAATAGTGTCTAAATCTCAGATCCTGATGACATAACCAAGACATTACAGTAGTTCAACAAGTGTGGAAGACCCACAGAGTGAAAGATTTGGTGATTTAAGGGACTCTGCAGCCTTTAGGTTGTGGCAATAATTTACTGCTTTCCCTGTTGCTCCTGTTTGAACAACTTAAGCTATTACTGCCTCAGCATTCCTGTTCGCCTCTGCTATTATGTGTTCTGGAACAATGAACACAATCACCCATTTCAGAACAAGATTTTGACTGTGTGTTTGTAAATAGGCTTCCAAGCAGAAAGGGAGAGTGGGGAAATGAAGGAATTGCTATCTGCTTTCCAAATATATGTATATAAATACACATAAAAATGAGAGCTTTCTGCTGCTTTGCTGCTTCCTAGGATGTGTTACAAAAGGGTGAACTAGAGTCAGTGGGATTTTTGCTTTTGCCTCTGAGACATATCTCTGGTTTAATTACTAAATAATCTGCCTACAAAGTTCATCCAACTGAACCAGACACAATGTTCATTTTTTGCAATGCAATATGCATGTAAGTGGAGAGGAGTCTGAATGCTGATTTCGTCTCTGCTTCATCCCCATCTGAAAAAAAAAAAAAAAAGGCAAAAAATTTGTAATTAAGGATCACTCAGATGAAGTAAGTAAAAAGCTGAGAAGTTATTGAAATATTAAAGACAACTTTGTGCTGTGCTTAGCCTTGCCCTGAGCAGCATCCTTGCTCTGTCCTTACCTGGTGTTCTGCTTCTTGAGTCTCACAGAGTTGATTCCACTCAGACCCAGTGGTGCCCTCAGCTCTGAGCTGGAATGTGTCTGCCATGGATATCTCACCCTCATAGCTGCAGAGGCAGGAATGTGGATAGGACAGGAGGAATAGGTGGTAGGCAAGAAGAAATGGCTCCAAGTTGCACCAGAGGAAGTTTAGGTTGGATATTAAAAACCCACAACTTCATGGAAAGAGTTGTCAAGCATTGGAACAGGCTGCCCAGGGAATCACTGCTCCTGGAAATGTTCAAAAAAAATGTGGATGTGGCACTTCAGGACATGGTTTTGTGGAGGATCTGGAAGTGTTGGGTCAATGGTTTGACTCAGTGGTCCTGGGGGTATTTTCCAGCCTGAACAATTCCATGTTAACAGTAGATGGCCTTCTGTACTCATACAGCATTGGATGTGCAAGCTCAAGGAAGGTATTGGAAGCAAAAGGTGCCAGACCCCGAACTTTGAGAGTGAATGTTGCCATGAACTTGGGGGAGTTGCATAAAACCCACAAGAATTCAAAGCTGCCATCAGTGCCAGAAAAACAGAGAGCTGTCAGCCAGATTTCGTCTGAAATAAAAGGATGTTGTATGTCAGGAGTTGGCCCATCCTCTTCCTCTTCCTCTGGTTTGTATCATAAGAAATGAGCCCACCAGAACATATGCAGGGCCTCATGCATCTTCTATTTGATATGAGGCTGACCCAGGAAAAAAAAATCCTTTCAATTCTCTCTCTTCATAACAAGAAACGAGAACAAAAGCAAACAGGTTTCTGCCTGCCTGTGGATCCTACAGGAGGTTTGGCTGAGCTTCCCTGGAGCTCCCTGAGGATTCTGTCACAGACCTTGTAGCTCACACTGATAGCCCCCAGTCATGACAACAAACGTGTGTGATTTCCTCTTCTAATTCGTTTAATTTTGCCTTCTGATCCTTTAATATAATCAATCAAGAGCTTAGGCAGAACCAAGCCACCCTTCTAAAAATCAGCCAAAACATTGCAGTGCCAGACACCTTAGGGCGCTATGTGCTGATCCTCCACTCTTTGATTCCTCCAGCACTGGTTTTTGAGAGATGCTGCAGCACCCGAGCTGTCAGAGTAGCACAAAACTAATAACCCGGCTGAGCTACGTCCTGATGATGTGACAATGGTACTGATGGTGCTTATTCTCAGAGACTACAAGGCAGCATTTCTTTGATTGCTTATGGGAACACTTTACAGCTGAAGTATAATTTCATTTATTAGAGGCAGACAGCTTATAAAAATGTGTGAAACACAACAGGTACCAAAAGGAAAGCTCAGGAAGACTAATGAGGCACAAGGCTGGTACCTTTAAAGAAAACAAAGGTTTCTAACAGACAAACAGCTGATGCAGTTTGGTTTTTTATGGACACAAATCAATCAAAATATTCAAACCATGTTATCCTGAAGTGTTACAGCAAATGTGTTTCATCTAAAATTATTGATGACCTTGCTTTTAAACAGAGGATAGGATAAAACAAAACAAAACCAAACCAAAAACAAACAAAAAAAAAAGCCAACACCCCCCCCCAAAAAAAAAAAAAAAAACCCACAGAGAAAAAAAAATCTGTCACATTCAAAGAAATATAGCAGGAGTGAAAACCAATCTAGCAGAAGGGGAAAATGTGCACAAGTAAAATTATAACAGTATTGTCACAAAGTGTCTCTTCCTCAGAACTGTCTCCCATCCTGCCTGAGCACTGAATTAAAACAAAATGTGATGCAAACATCCTCAGAATACATCCAGGACTGAAAAGTCAGCCTGGTTCAAGAGTGACAGACCTGCCCCAAGCAGCTGCAGAAGGGTTTGCAGATTCATGTCCCAGCTGCAGAGTGATGTCCCTGCTGAATGACAGACAAGGAGCAAAGATCAAATGAGGCACCTTCAACTTCTCAGGTTGCTCAGAGCTCTGTCCAGCCTGGCCGTGAACATTTCCAGGGCAGGGGCATTCACACCTTCTCTGAGCAACCTGTGCCTGTGTTTCACCACCCTCATTGTAATAAAACTTCTTCCTTATACCTAATTTAAATCAACTCTCCTTAAAAGTAAAACCATTATCCCTTGTCCTGTCACAGCATTCCCTGCTAAAAACTCCGTCCATCTGTCTAAGGCCTCTGTGGGAACTCAAAGCTGCTTTAGGTCTCCCTGGAGCTTTTTCTTCTCCAGCCTGGGCAACCCCAACTCTGTCCTCACAGAGAAGGTGTTCCATCACCTTTGTGGTTTCCTCTGGCTCCACTCCTACATATCATTATAATAAATCTTTGGATTATAATCCTAATTAAGGCATTAATGTGTTGAGCTTTGCCAGTTCCTGTTAAGAAAACAGCTAAAGCATGTTCTGTGAGAGATGAGAATCAGGAAGGAAAATGTTGGGTACCCTTCCCTGTCTCTACCACCATCTCATTCCTCTGATGAAATTCTTTGTGATCCATCACACAGACATTATATCTCATCCTAATTAGTTTGCATTTTGTTGAATTCAGGTAGGGGCCATGGAACCAGTTCGGTTCCTGTCCTTTTGGCTGTGAGGTTGTGGGTTTTGGCAAAATACAAAAGGAAAGGGTTGGGAGTCTGGCAAAGCCCTGTTTTCTTTCATGTGAAAGTCATTTAATACTGTCAGTGAGAGGGCCTTGAGGGAAGAGTCAGTACCATGTACCTTGTTTTGAAGCCCTGACATGTTCTGAGAATCAGAGAATCAGAGACCTGTCTGCAATAAAGAATTAAGCTCATGGATGGGAATGGAATGGAATAGAGTAAATCAAGTTAAGATTAGGATAGGATAGGATAGGATAGGATAGGATAGGATAGGATAGGATAGGATAGGATAGGATAGGATAGGATAGAATAGAATAGAATAGAATAGAACAGAACAGAACAGAACAGAACAGAACAGAACAGAACAGAACAGAACAGAATAGAATAGAATAGAATAGAATAGAATAGAATAGAATAGAATAGAATAGAATAGAATAGAATAGAATCACTAAGCTTGGAAATCCTCTCTAATATCATTCAGTTCAACCATTAATAGTGCCAGATCCATCACATCTATGCACCTTTTGAATACCTCCAGGGATGCTGTCTCCACTGCTTCCCTGCACAGCCTGCTCCAGTGCTGGTGATTGCCTGAGCTTTACCTCCCACCTCTCTGCCATTGCACCTGAAGCTCCATCTCTTACTGGAACTGAGCACAGCAGTTCCAGGGATGCTGAGTAAATGTAACCCTAAGCCATTCCCATGCCCTGACACACTCCATATTTAACCCCTCTCACGGATTATCCCAAACTCGATGCTTTTCCATGGGATGCCAGACTCTTTCCATGCCCTCAGGATGTGCTGGGTGCTTTACCCCCACTCTGCCCCGACCACCCACAGTCCTCCACAGCTCAGCTCTTAGTGAAAGCAATGTAGTTGCTTTCATCACGAACCACATGAAGGTTGCACTGACAGACAAGTCTGAATCTGCTTTTCCCCTTCTGATACTAGTGTGCTCTAAAGAACAGATCAAATCCTTTGGAGAGCTCAGGGACATTAACTCCAGGCTCTCTCAGCTGCTGCCAGCAGCAGTGAAGACTTCTGTGTAGGATACTGCATCATCTCAATTCTCTCCTTACACGCTCTTCCAAAGAAGCAGCTGACTTCTTTGAAGGAGAAATTCAGGAATCAGCTGACTTAGCAAGGGGCTGCACCCTCGAGCAGGTCAGGTACAACCTTGTACCCCTGGTGTGATCACAGTGCTGAGTGTTGTGCTCACAGGGGATGCTTTGACACTCGTGCTCAGTGAAGTCATTGCAGCACAATAAACGCAATGCCAAGATGACCCTGCTTTGCTCCCACTCCCTTCCCTGCAGTGCATAATGAAGAGAAGGTAGAGAGAAGGAAGAATATCCTTTGCTGTTGTGTTCGGGCAGAGAGGGCTCACCTGAGTGACTGCCAGCCAGCCAGCCATGGAATTTCATCTGAGCTTCCCAGATACAATCTCCTGTTTCAAGGACTGTATTTACTCAGTGTGTTTAATGTGACAATGAAAACTCCACACAGCCTAATCTTTTAAATAATAATAAGAAATCCCCTCAACAATGAAAAATCTCACAGGCAGCCTAATAAGTGGAAAGTCAGTAAGTATCAAAACTAGAAGATAAAATTCTAACCAGAAAAGCAGAAAGGGGGCATTCCTATTCTTTACAAATGAAAGAGCACCAAAAAAAAAAAATTGTTCTGCTATTTTGCATCCACCTATAATGCTAAATATTTCCATTAAGGTTCTCCTTGCCCACCTTCCTTTGGGCAGAGTGCCTTCAAAGAGGGGAGCACTGCTTTGTTGCATGCAGGATTTGGACCAATTTCAAGATGTTTTGTTTCAAGAGTGCCTTTGCACCCAAGCAGGTGTCTGGCAGCGTTTTTTCAGTGAGAAACTTTTGTTGAAGAGGAGAGAAGGAAAGGAAGGGTAATAGGGAAGAAGGGAAACAAAAGGGCAGAGCTTGTTTTGGAGGTGTCTTCATGGGGTTTTCCAGGCAGGTGGGAACCTGAAGAGACACAGCTGAAGTGAGCTGATGAGCTCCATGGAGGCTGCAGAAGGTTGTACTTGGTGCAATCATGTCACAGCTAAAAAGCATCAGATTCAGAGCTGAAAAAAAGGCAGAATTGTGAGAACCTGTGAAAAAATACCAGAGCTGAATGTGGGGTCCCATCATAGAATCACAGAGTCACAGATTGGTTTGGATTGGAAGGGACCTTAAAAGACCATCCAGTTCCACCCCCGCCAGACAGGGATGAGGAACTAGATCAGGTTTCACACCCTGCACTTTAAAATCTCCAGGAATGGGGCATCCACAGCTTCTCTGGGCAACCAAATCCCTCATAGTAAAGAGTTTCTTTCCTCTGTAGTAATTCTTTAGTAAAAGATTATCCTCTACCATCAGCTCTGCCTTCAGTGTGGACAAGCTCAGAGATTCACTTTTCCTGCAAAAGCATTAAGGACAGGAATGAATATCCAAATAATTTGTTCAGAAATGCCAGCCTGATGAGGGACAGAGAACTTTGGGACTCTTGGGGTGAGTTATCCAGCAGCAGTCTAACGAGACAGGGAAGTGACTATACTTGTCAGAAAAATGCAAAATAAGACCCGAAGTCATATTTTCCATGCACCCTGAATTAATGCTTGCAAGTAACAGCTCATGATCCTCCTGGGAGCCCCCTATTAAAAGCAAAGCATTTGAGGCTGGCTAACAAACTGATCACAGGCTGCATTATTGATTGTGCTATTAAGGTCTTGGTTTGAGCCATTTAGCAGGGTTAATGAAATGGCCCAACGCTTCCCTTCAGCACAGCCATCACTGTGTTTCCTTCCAGCCCCATTTTCAGGGCTCAGGCCAGCTCACATTGAACCCAAGAGGGACCAGGCTGCTGCCTGTTGTTGGAATAGGTTGGCTACATTGTAAAATAAGCCTATGGATGAGACATTAACAAGGCATCAGCCATGGAAGAAGAGTATAGGAAGGTTACCATGAACCAGGTCATTTTACTAATGAAGTCAGAGGGTGTAAATGTGAGTATTTAACTCCACATCTTCCAGTCAGATAAGGAGCAGATTTGGGCTAGGGTTAGGGTTTTGGTATTTTTCTTCCCTGCTCTACCAGCCTCAACAGATAAGAATCACTTTTTACGCCAGGAAATCAAACCTCACCTGGGCCCCCACCCAAACAGCAACATCAAAGAGCAGGAACACCATCCCCAGCATTTTTATCTTTTTTTTGTCAGCTTTGCAATATTTTTAAATCCTTCTCAGCACTGTAAGCAAACAGGGGGTTTTCTATTTGGAAAATCAGGGCAAAATGAGTTATACTGGCCTGGTTTAGAAGTGGGAATATTCCTATTTTCCCAGCTGCTGTGCCCACTGTGCCCACTCCCTGTGTTCAGGTCCCCTCTGTGTCCCCACAAGGTGACTCATGCCTCACCAACAGGTAACTGCGCCCCTGAGGGGTCACAAGCTGGGCTTTGGGTCCAATTCCAGCGGCCTCCTGAATCCAAGAGCAAGCTCTGACTCTCCTCCATGACCATGAGACAATTTCTGAGTCAGAAATCAGTACATGCTGCTTTGTGTTTCACTGCCTTTTAGCTTCTGTTATTTTTTTGTGAAGATCCTCAAGAACCCCAATGTTTTTTACTTGTAAGGAAATCTTTTCTACATTGCCTGGCAGAACAATGGTTAAAAAGAAAACATTGCATCTTGCCCATACCACTGCTACATTTACATTTTAAATGTTGCATCCTAAAGTAATTCTGTACCATGTGTTTAAAACATCTCAAAAGTAAGTGAATTCACAGTGCTTTGTAAAATTTTCACCAATTGCTCATTTATATATTTAACTTAGCCAACTGCAAAGACAATACCTCAGACAGTCTTTTTCCAGTTTGCTTCCTCTGCAGCCCAGTATCTTTTCTTCCCCCTGATTTCCACTTCTGCCTGTGGTGTCCTCATTCCCTTCTCCACACGTGTTCACTGCCCACAAGCTGACCCATTCCATAAAACATTTTTATCTTCTGTGTATACTGGGTACCTGCCTCACTGGAAATTGGGGAAGCTGGGAGCCACTTTTATTAAAGCTAGGTAGACATGCCTGTTTCAGGAAAAAAATGTCTTGTACAAGGGATTCTAATGCTGGTTGTACATTTCCTGATGGCCACAGTTCTTGGCTCCTGAGGATTTGGTGCATCATCCTCAAGACAGCCCCTCAAGAGAACTAAGAGCCTCCACTGCTCAACCAAATCCTGCTTCGCACAAGTGGCATGGTGAGAAAACACACTCTTCCTGCTTTGTGTCAGTTTTTTCCATTCTAGATTGAAAATCCTGGTGAAAATTCAGCTCCAGCTGGAGCTGTGGAGAAGTTCACCTTCAGTGGTGGCCTAGGAGGTGGTGGTGAATAGACACTGATGATGAGGGGAACTGCTCCACCTCGCTGCCACTGCAGCTGCAGGGACATAGAGACATTGCAAAGGACCATGAGCGAGGGAGGAAGATGATGTGAGGGAAGCAAAATGTTTTAGAGGGATTTTTGCCACTCTGCAGAGTAAAAGAAATATTAGAATTCATGTTGTTTTGTGTGGAATGGGCATTGTGAAGAGGTCATGTTGAATTAAGGGATGGCAGTGCTTTGGTCTGACGCTGTTTTACACAACAACGACACAGACTCTGAGCTTCAGAAGGCTGAAAATGACTCCTATTTTTGGGACGTGTCTCCTTTTTATACTATTTTACACAGACCAGTTTGATTGGTGAAACAAAGGCAAACCTCTTCAACCACACTGGTCAGACCAGAGAAACATCAAGAAGTCCCTCCTAGGCAAAGGAATGAATGACAAAGTTACAGTTACAAAAACATTTCTGCTGCTTACAGAAAATTCCCTGGGAAAAGAATTTCAGAAAACCAAAACACCTCAGGCATGGAACCAGGGCTACATAAGTCAAGTAACTTTTTTTTTTTTTTTTTTTTTTTTTTTTAAGAAGGACCTTAACAAATCGTCTTCTTGCTGACCAGTTCCTCTTGCCTTTTGCCTCTTATTTCAATCCATTTAAATTGCAAATATCTTACTCCCAGAGACTTTCTGCTGACAGCTCACCTGTTGGGAATCTGAGCTCCTGGGTCTCTTTGGGGTCTCCTCTCTGCTCTCCTCAGGGAAGGGGAAAGGCAGCTACATCCACTCATATCTCCATAATTTCATTATGCTTCGTAGCTTCCTCGGCTGCCACTTCAGCTGCTCCAAGGTCAGTTCTGCAGTGAACACAGAAGCCTGGGGAAGGATCCAGACTCTCACCTTGGGGGAATTCAATCCAGTTGTCCGAGCACAGGGGGCAACTGGGGGGGTTCATCTCAGCCCCCAGCTTCCAGGAACCCCAGGGCTCCTGTAGCTGCAAAGTGGCACTTCCCAAACCTACAAGGGTTTCTTAAACAGCATTTTGTCTGCACCAAGCCTCCTGTCTGCAGGCAAGTGGCTCAAATCCTTGTTGGATTATTGTAACTAGAGCAATCAGTGACTGCTTAAAACAGTCTTTATTTAAGGAGGCACAAGCCAGTGGGTTTACTCAAAACTGGACCATGTGGCACAAGATTTTATCCTACTACTGCAACTGATTCATGTAGATAAATCTGCTCCCCTTGAGGTTTTAATCAGTCAATCAGCAGCATTTCAAGAAAAGAAATATTTATTGTCTCTACTCCTAAGACTACATTTTTTCTCCAACAGCTTTTCTTGGTATATCTTCCCTTAGTCACTCAGAAATGCTGTTCACACAAGGGAGAAAGAATGGAATTTAATGGTTTGGCCAGGATTTTTGGATGTCTAGCAACCCAGACACAGCAGATTAACCAAAACTACCTCTGCACATCCCAAAATGCCAAAGATTGATGCTGTCAGGGCAGTGATCTGAATTGCAAGTGATCTGTGTCCTGCTGATTTTGTGCAATGCAACAGATGACCTTGATCCCCCTCTTGGAAAATGAAAACCAAGGCCATACAAGTGCACGGATTGTTCCTCTGGTCCAACTTGAGCTGAAAATTCAAATGTTTTTTCTGGGAAATAATTCTCTTGGGCAATAAAAGGGACTGTGAAATAAATTTAAGAGGTCGAGTGGTTTCAGTTTTGGTTTTGAGCAGGTCAGAAATTCTTCACTTCAAACTTAATTTTTTTTATTTATACCTGGGCTGTATCACCCCAGACAGGGATGTCACTGCCACAGATATTTTTTTGTCAAGTATAAGGTGTTAAAAGACAGGAGCAACTCAAACACTATAAATCCTTCAAGCTAAAAGGATATAAAAATCACCCTTCTGTCCCAGTTTCTTCTTGCACTGGAGCTTAGTGGGACGTTTTGAGTCTTACTGGTCTATACTGGTACCATCCTTACCTTTCTTGCAGGTAAAATCTGTGTTACATGCTCAGGACCACAATATCTGTGATTTATTAACTCTACTTGGAAACAGCTCTTTCACAAAGCACAAACTCTCCTGGATTTATCAGTCAAACCAGAGGCTTGGGAGAGCAATTATTTTCCAGGGAAAACGGGTATGGGTGGATGTACAGTGACAAAAGGGTAGAAGGCTTAGAAAACACCAATTTAAAGATGGAGTGTTTCCTTCTGTGGTTCAAAAGAGGAGTTGGATCCTAAAGGAGAAGGGATTATTCCTTGAGAGTGCATCTGAGTTTTGCTATTCTAGCAAGATGGGAGAAAGTAGCTTAGCTCCAAGGAATTATATTAGCAGTCCAGCCTGTCTCTTTCTTTCCATCCTTTTCCTGTGTGTCTTTATAAAAAGTTCTAAGTACTTTTCAGTGAAGAAAGGAGAAACATGATTTTCAGATGAGTTGGGGCTGAGCCTTGAGGCAGAAACAATGCTCAGAAACTACGTTTTAATGAATACAAAATATTACACCGTGAAAATCAGTGGCTGTTGCTGCTGCTTTTTCTTTTAAGGTATGTTAATTTTTGTTGCTCTTAAATACTCTTGTTGCTGGGAAACCGCCTCACACGCTGTAATTGAAATTGGTTCTTCATATCCCATTTTGTTCCTGGCAGGTTTGAAGTGTTCTTAAAAGCTAAAAACTCTGCTGAGGAAAGGCAAGGTGCAGCTGATGGCAGATCCGTTGGCATTTCTTTGGGCAAAAACACATCACGAAATGCATTCAGAAAAATTAAAGTATAGGGGCAGGGTATACATTGAAACTGGCAGAGGGCTGTGGTGGATATATTGGGGGGTGATGTAGTGGGTGAGATGATGAAAGATAAGGAAGGGTAAGAAGATTTGGAAGGGTAAGAAGAATATTTAATGGGCTGTGGCAGTTAGAGGGTCTGTTTCCCACAAATCCACCTTGGCCTGAATTACTCAACATTTCCCTGTTCAGGGGTTATAACTCTTATCCCAAACTTTTCAGGACTCTGGTACACAGACACTTTGCAAAACTCTGACTGTGTAATTAGTTGGATTCTTCCTTTGCAAATCAATTTGGTCTTGCTTATGTTTTAAAAGATATGTCACTTTTCCATCTTTTTTTTTTTTTTTCCCAGTGACTTGTTTAGCACCTTCTGTTATCTTGCAGGATTTGTACAAGTAGCTGAGCAATGTGGCTTCAGAGCAAAGATCAGCACACAGCTTAACTCTATTTTAAGATGATTAATATGCACTCTTGTACCAAATCATTGTGTCTCTGAGATGAAAATATACTTGCTGTTCCTCTGACATAAATCCCTCTTTTATCTGCTTTGTTTGGCTCTTCAACAGGGCGAAACTTGGCCAGATCTGAGAACCGGGTCCACAGGGAGAAAGTTAAACAAGAAACACTTCAGTGTTATTAAAGACAAAGCTCTTGACTCTTCACCTCCTTGATTAATGCTGCTTATAATTGTGCCTTATGTGAGGAAGAACAAGAAGCTCAGAGAAACAAAGGCTCTGCTGAAGTTTATGGGCTGAATTGCAGCAACACACATCCCATTCCCTCTTTTTATTGTACTCTACTCCAGCCTTGCCTCTCCCGTAGCCTGCAAGCTCCTCTGTGCACAGCTCTGTTGTGCTCAAGTGCTATTCACATCTTTCATCCTACATAAATAATAATACATCACACCAATAAAGCAGCTGTTGTGAGTTAATTCCGACCCAGCTACAATCTACCCCCGTGCAACAAGATGTCTGCACAATCACTCTGAATAATAAGTCCTGGGAAATCCTGCACAATAATCTCAGTGCTTGATTAATTTTTATTTCATAACGAGCAGTTATTAATGGGCCAGATGCTGATAGGTCTGTTAGTTGTGAGGGCAGTGTGACTGAAAGAGATGTGGCATTAAACGAAAGGAAAGCAAGTGCAACTGAGCTAGCTCAAGGATATTTTAGTGCATCACTGCCAGAATAAAACAGCTAGTGAGTCAAACAAAACAAGATCAGCTTTTAGAAGCAAGTACAATGACTTGCTGCCTCGAAGAGATAATGTTCCTCTTTTAGTTTCTTGTGTCACGCAGTAAAAGAACAGTGAAAAGTTCCCAGAATATCTGCGCAGGGAGTTAACATTTCCAGGAAAAAAAAAAAAAGGAAGCAGCCTTTACAAAAGAGGTTTTCTTTCTTCCAGGCTCTTCAGAGAAAGGCTGTGTTAAAGAAAAGAGTGAAGAAAAAGTCCAGGCAAACTCAGAAGAAAAACATCAAGTCTTTTCAGCAGGGAATGAAAGCACAAAGGCAAGTCCATGGCAAATGTCAATATTTACATGAGTCACAACAAAACTGCTGGCCAAGGGGTAGAGCAGAGAAGGGCATTCAGAGGAGTGACCCTCTGGCCACCATGCACAAGCTTTCCTTTGGCACTGCAGGGTGTGGGGTCAGCCATCCGCAGTGACCGAGACAAGAGCCACAGATGTAGCCACAATTCTGCAAGGCTGAACCAAACCCATCCAGCACTGGAAAGCCCCAGTCCCTGGGTGAATTGATTTGCACAGCCAGCAGCTCTCCTAAGAGGGCAAAGCAAGATGAAAAAGGGTGCAGGGTGTGAATACCACAGTGAGGGATGTGGTGGGGTTGAGGAGTTGCAGTTTACACCGGAATGAGGGAAATGGGCAGTCATTGCTGCCTTGTACAAATAGGAACAGGATCCTGGGAGAAGGGAACTCAAACTTTCTGTGTCTTATCTTCTTTTTTCCAGGGTTGGGATTAAATGGTCTAGATGATATTTCTCATTCGGAATCAGATGTTTATTAATCCTTATCTATATTGCAGTCTTACAAGCTGCTACAGCACTTCTAGCTAACAAACTAAAAAATGGCCCCTGTCTCTATCTCTACAAGGCCTTTTAAGGATAAACTGTCCAACTGGAAAATGATACATAAATAATTTTGACTTTTAACCCAATAACCAACCACCCATGGCAATGTGGACTTTTCTATCCAATTACAGAATACCACCCAGACCCATGAAGAAGAACATGAAGAAGGACTCAGCCTATGCCCTAAATCCTCCATCTTGCTTTATAATATATTACTATATTCTAAAACCTTAAACTCCAAGTTTTCCACCCTGTGATATCACACATTTCTATTCAAACTCCACACCCATAATCCCAGTGCTGTCACTCAATTTTGAAAGCCTCCTTCACAGCCTCAAGTCAAATGCAGTGTTTGCTTGGGGGTCAGTGCCTGACAGCACAGAAAGTCTAAAATTCTCAGTGACCAAGGTTCCAACACAAACTACCCTAAACAACTAAAGAAACCCATCCTACAATTAGCCAGTAAAGTGAAGCTACCTGGGATTTACCCTGTAAAAGCCCAGGACCAGTCTGGTCCTGCAGAACTGCATTGATCAAGGCAGATGAAAGAGCCCCTCTTCAGTCATGCTTCAAATATAATTAGCCTGACAAACCCAATCCATACTTCTTTCTGAAAATCATTAGTCATCATATTAAACCAGATTACATTAACAAATTGCTTCCATCTTCATACTCTTCAAGCAAACACACAAGCAAGGGGCAGCTTTGGTTTGAGAAACGGGCTTGGCCAGAGCTGATAGCAAATTGTACCCACTAATTGAAATTCTAAATTGACACCATGTAGCACAGTTCGGCTTAATTACTTTCAAAAGAGTTTTCCAGGGTGCAATCTGCTTGTTTCCAGCGTTACAAAGCTATTCTAACTTGTGGAGGTGGAGGAACAGGTTTAGGGAAGGCTCAGGTGCTCCCTTTGCCTGCATTGATTTTCCTCGGTGTTTATGATAATCTCTCTCAGCTGTTGCAGAGCTGCTGCGGGCTCGCTCCCAGGAGGTTTTTCTTCCCTGAACACAGATGCAGATATAAGAGGGCCTGCTAATAACTTCATGCTTTATAGATCCAGCCAGGATCAGACCCTGACTGAGATCTGAGCACATTGGGAATGGCATTGCTCTAATGAGCCCCACGCAGGCAAGAGGAACAAGAAAAAGAAGGAACAGGAAAAAAATCCCACTGTCCTTTTATTTTTTTTTCAAATAAATACAGCTTAAAAAGAGCTACTCTTCTAGATAATTGTTGAATCTTAATTTAGCCACAAACCATGGATATGCAGTGACATTTGAAATGTTCCTGGGAATCAGAGGTGCCTAAGTGAGACTGAGAGATGATGTTGGAATTTAGGGGAGATGCTCACCCTCAGAGTGTTGCTGGAGATCAGGAGGATATCCCAGGCTGCCAAAACCATCATTAGATCCCATGCTCAGACAACTGGATGCCACCACACATTTGCAAAAATTGCCTTGGGTATTTACTATCAGAACTTGAACAGAAACATGTCCATGGAGACTCTTAGATTCAGATGTGTTAACCTGCACTGAAAGCTGAAGGAGATTAATCCCATCTCACTGAAACAAGCTCAACATCTGCAGGAACATGAGCAAGAAACACCATGAGCTGACCTTGGCTTCACTCTCCAGAGACTCCTCTGCAAGTCTGTGCTCCTCAGAGCAAAAATGGCAGGTTCCAGTTTGAACTTCACCTATGGAAGTTTGAGCATTAAATTAGGATAAAATAGAAAAGGTTAAGTCCAAGGAGCAAATTATTATGGACATGTTAGACATGTTAGTATTTCCACAGCTGAAACAGTTTAAAGCCCTGCTTCTACCAGCTGTATTTCTATAGAGGTGTCTCCAGGGTCATCTGCTTTGGCCCAAAAAAAGAACTTGAAAAAAAAATTCTTTCAATTCCATCTTAAATAAAACACCTAGTTGGAAATGCCCTACCCCACCCCCACCCCCCCCCCAAAAAAAAAAAAAAAAAAAAGAAAGAAAGCAGCTGTTTCCAAAGAACCACAGATGTAGATGCACCTGCCTCAGCAGGAAGGTTGGATTAGATGATCTCCTTCCAACCCCAGCCCTTCACTGATGCTGGGGCCTGACCTGTCTGTCCTTGCACCCAAGCTATGCCTGCCGACTCTATGGGCACTTCTAATCAGCACCTGCACAAATTAAACCAGGTCAAAGGAAATCACAGCTCCAGGATGGCAACTTAACCTGCTGTGGCTCTCTCAAGGGCACATCTTTCAGCAGGACCCCAGAAGCTCATAAATCTCCTCTGCCTCTCACACAAACTGGTCACTGATCCTGGTTTTTCCCACATCTGAGGTGAAACAGGACAGGCAGGAAGCACTGAGGGCACATCCCACACTGATCCTCTTCCCCATGGAGCTGCTGGGGCTGCTCCGTCTCTGTGTAGGGCAGTCATTCCACCATCCAGCACTCTGCACGGCTATTAGCTCCAAAGGCAACACCTACATCCCCCCACAGGATTTTTTACCAATTGTATCCCAAGTGCCTGGCTTGGAGATGCTGCAGGAGCATGACTTTATTTGGCACAAGGACAAGGTGAAGCTGGTACATGCCAGCTGTGGAATATGGTCTATTTTGAACTCAGCATGTTCTTGTGGTATATCACCAGGTTTTCACTATCCCAAATGCTCAGGCAGAGAAACAGTCAGGATACATAAAAAAAACCTGAAGAAGGGGTTTAAATGTTTAAAGAGTTACCCTGCATTATGCCAGGCCAGGAGAGGGACAGGAATAGAAGATTTCATTTAGATTACAGTTTCCCTAGAGAACAGGCTGCCTCTGACCATGTTTCTATATGGTTCCTGACATAATACACTCTCTGAATGCACATCCACAAACCTGCACAGAGAACAGAGAGTCCTGAGTGAAAGTACAAGGGCCTGACATGCTATTTTTGATGCTGTGTCATGGGGTAGAAATGACCCCAGAAATGCTTTATGGGTCTTAATTACAGAAAACTGCATCATGAAGTATTTTTCCTAGTCCACAGAGAGCAATGGACATTTCCCAGGCATGATTCTTCTGCACTAGTTCAATTTCTCAACTAGAGAGAAATTCAACTAGACCAATTTCTCCCCAGAAAACCTTATTTCTCTCTTCTGACTATAAAGGTAGAAATGGAGAATTTTACCTCTTACATGTCTACATTTGGTCACAGGAATCCCATCAAAGACACTGTATTCAGAATGCAATTAAATTTCCCAGAGACAAAGAAGTAATTTTACATTTTCTTCCAAACCCCATCATGGTTATTAGAGCAATGGTGAGCATGTGTACAATGCTAAAGGTTCCCACAAATGGTGGTGAACGTTCTTTATGATTTATAGGAAGGATTGAAGGTGGCTGAAGAGTTCCTGGATACTACAGACAGATATTCAACCCAGAAGTGTTATTTCTAACAAGCAGAGGAAGGCAAAAAACCTCTGGAGATGAAAGATGTCTAGTTTTAAGTAGAGTGAGGCAGATATTTGTCCTGCAAGAAACACAATCACCTATTTGGTGAGAAGACAAAGCCACAGTGTTCCAGCACTCTGCATCCTCACAGGAGAGTCCTCAAGGTGTCAGGCTGAGTAGTCAGGAGAGTGTTAAACTGGGAAAGATGGAAGGCAGAGAGGGAGAAATGAATGAGCATTCATTTAGCTTGAAATTAAGATGTCAAGAACAAAATTAATCAAGGCACCAAGGGACGTGAAGAGAAGAAATTCTTTAATTGCCTATACTCTAATGCTGGGAGCCTGAGTAATAAACAAGAACTGGAATTGGAGGAGCTCATTTATGAGTATACATCAGACTTCGCTGGCATTATTGAAATCTGGGGGGAAGATTTGCATGATTGGAATATTAAAATCAGTCATTATAATCTCTTTAGGAAGGATAAAGTGGGCAAATGCAGAAGGGGAGTGGCACTCAACATAAAATGTGTTTCTGTGGGAATCAGGTGCCTAAGCACTTCTTGTGAAGCTTTTCAAGCACTTCTCTGTGTTTTATGTCTGAAGACATGGGGAAAGATGGATGGCTGGGATTTGCAACGTGGGATCTTTTGGAACCTCAGTAGTTGGAAAGTACTCAATGTTTGTCACTCTCGAAAGGCCGTGTCTTCAAAAATGAGACTCCCACTGAACAGAAGAACATTCTGGGTAAATCATTGCTTTTTTACTCCTCACAAAAACTCAGAGCACTGCTTGAATGGCTCTGAAATTTGCCATAAATAAAATGAGACATAATGAGCTCGCTCCTCTGCTCTGATTAAATCCTACAGACATTTTGTGCACAGAACCACAGAGACTGAGCTGCTCGGAAGAGCTTTCATACCTAGGCGTGTTTGACCCTTCCTGGCATCACACACAGAAGAAATCTGGTCCTTTATATTTCTCAATGGCGTAAATTATTGCTGTGCTCTTGGAAGACGCAGCATTGGCAGGTCTGCAGAATGAGAGAGGCTCTAATCATCACTTATTCTTCAGCTGTGATTTCCTTGACATCACTTTAGAGTCTCACTCTCACTATACATACACATGTTTTATTTCCTAGGTAATTTTCATGATTCTCTCTTACACATTTTCAGATGAATGAGCTATTCCCTAAGTACAGAAGATTCTCTAAGCCATTATCTTTAAGGCTCACCTTTTCCCTCCCTCCTACCCTACTCAACCTTTATATCCATTCTGACTTTGGCAACAATTTAATTCACCCTAATTGAAAATCCTCCGCAGTATCATGGAGTTCATGCTGCCAAGCTAATTTCATGCCCTCATTATTGTGATCTTTATTCTGCTTCACACTACAGAAGCCCCCCTCCACTCTGCACCATGCTATCAGAAAACATCTCCAAACCCCAAATGCCAGAACAGCTCCAAAGTTTTTCTTCCCATATGTCAAGAATTATTTATTTTTACCCAGAAGTTCAGAACTAAACAGTAATAACTTTAAATATGTCTTGATTACTCTGAAAAGTGCTTTATGTGAACTATGTGTGTGTGTTGGAAGAGGAGTAAAGCCAAGAAAAATCATAGAGTCATAGACCAGGTTGGGAGGGACCTACAAGGATTATCAACTCCAGCTCCAGGTTCTGCACAGAATGCCCCAACAATCCCACCCTGTGCCTGAGAGCGTTGTCCAAACATTCTTTGAACTCTGGCAGGTTTAGTGCTCTGACCACTTCCCTGGGGACCCTGTTCCATTGCCCAGCCATTCTTTGAGTGAAAAATCTTTTCCTGATTTGCAACCTTAACCTCCCCTGGCAGGGCTTCATGCAGTTGAAAGAGATGAGATGTGCTTGCCTGCAGGAACGGCTCTGCACAAAGTGGATGGATCACTGTGCTCCCACGGATTGGCTGGGACTCAGGTGCATAGGATAGTCACAAGCCTCTTGGTTGTGTGCAGATTTCTCTGATTTTCTCCAAAAACATGTGCTTTTCTAGTGTAAAGAAAAAAATAGTACGCTCGTGCTGTCTGTGTTTGAGTCAGTGACTAATTCTGTCTTTCCACAACAAAGCAAACCGAAGTCACAGCAGAGCATGGAACAGAGATGTGATTCAGACTTCACTCTCGATTTTATGCTTGAACAATATTCCTGAGTACAAAGTAACATCAGTCAACCCCTTGCACATGTAATGCTGGAATGAGTGAAGGCAAAATTGGGGTTAACGAGGTCCATGACTTTGCAAAGCTTTATATTATATTTTTTGCCCACAAAACTAGGGTCAGTTTATAAGCTGAATCCATCCAATGCAATACAGCATTCTTCAGCCAATTAACTAATTAGTGCATGGCTTCCCAGCTCCATCTGAAGCTCAGTTCAAGCTGCAACAGACACATTTCCCCTCAAGACAGAACGAGATGTCCGTGGTTGTTACAGCACAGTGTGTGCCTGGATGAACGGGCATCTATTCATTCTGACACAGCTCCAGAGGCACTTCCCAGCACCTCCTGGGAAATCTTATTTGAAGCAAAACTTGCTGGAATTAATTCAGGGGGAGGCACTGTTCTGGCTGTGGGGCTGTAAACAAAAGGCAATGTTTGTCACCTAAAACTGAGCTAAAAGGAGATATCCTGGAGATGATGTCAGGGTGGAGAGCAACAGATCTGGTTTCTACCTTGTTAATACTAAAGAAAATTACAGGTGCTGCTCATAACCAAAGTGAGGAGCAGTGGTGAGGGCAGAGAAGTAACACAAAGGGATGGGAGGAGGTTAGGAATATCACCTGGAAACAAAGGGTGAAGAAAAACAATGTGAGAAGGAAATCTGGGACCACATCAGCAAGGCTTAACACTGGAATGGAGCATGTGAATGGAGTGCATGATATGCATGATATGCAAGTGAGAGGGTCCAAGAAGGAGGAGAAATGGCCTGGGAACCAGTAGGGTTGGTGTGAAAAGAAAGACTTGGAAATTCATCTATTGCTTGTCTCAGAAAAGTGGAAAATAGGAGAAACACAAGCAGGGACAACCACAACTTTACCAAAGGATTTGAACTTCAGGGCCAAAGTTTCACCCTTCAGCCTACAGGGCTCTGCAGTTGTCACTCACTCATTATCACAGAGGTAATTTCAGAGGCTGTGCCAAGGGAAGAGCTGAGTACAAAGCAAAGCAAGTCTAAATTCCAGCAAACCTCCTGCAGGAACACTAAGACCAAGAGAGAAAGAACATCAGCTCTTCCTGGTCATGGCTACATTGGGATCACCCCCTCTTTGGACTCACAGCTGTCCCTCATGGAGCATTATGTCCCTCCTCATTCCCTCTGGATTTCTGGCCCTGTGCACTGAGCTCTGCTGCTTTTCTGTACAGCACCTCCAGCCACAGCAGCTGCATTAGTTTGTGAGGGCCCCAGAGAGAGGATTTTAAGACTCAACTAGACAAGAGCAGTAGGAGCTGCAGCTGAGGGGTAATTCAGTTTTAACGGAGAGATGCAATTACTGATCTCCTGTTTGGGCTTTATCCCTGTCTTAGCACACCTATGTCATTTATATTAAGCCATTCATCACTGCAGTGGTACATACCTGCTCCCAGCTGATGGTCCTGCTTAACTGTAGTGCTCAGTTAAATTTATTTCATGAAAGACAAGCAGTAACATTTGCCCTTTCCTGAACCTGCATGGAAAGCAGAATTCTTTAATATATACCTTTTTAATAAATTATTGCACTACATTACATAAAAAATACAGTAATATGTGTGTGCATGGGAATGTACACATATACAGTAGTTTTTGTTGAAAATAGGGAGTACTTTTTAGGTGGACACATATCACTTGGGAATCCTTTCCCTGGGTTCCCAGCTGCTCCTCTTCAAGGTTTAAAAAAAAAAATATAGGCATCACTTAGAGCTGTTGTTGTATGCCAGGAGGTTGCTACTTGGAAGTCCTTCAAAATCAGAGTCATCATGCCAGATGTGGGGATCTGAGCTAAAGTCATTTTTTTTATCAGTACCCAGGAGTCTGATTTCCATCACACTGACAGTGGGAACATCCAAATCCCAGCTGCATGGCTGAGCAGGGAAATAATAAAATCAAATTAATGCTTTTTGATGAGGGCAAAGGAGAAGGGAAGTCCCACCAGTGGCCATTGTGCCATGTGCACATTTTCCTTCCCGTTCATGGAAAATCCTCCAAGAAGCCCCAGTGTATGTTTTCAGTTAAGGCTGGAAGGAGCTTTTGTTTCCTGAAGGAAGTAAGCACATCCTGGCTATTTAAACACCTCCAGCCACTGCACAATGACATGTCTGCTGAATTCACATCAGAGACCCTTGAAGAGGACACTTGCTGCAGCAGCTGAGAGGAAAAATAACATCAACATGAATAAACCACACTGTGCTTGTCAAGCTGAGCAGCCACATCTCTTGTCCTGAGTGGACATTTGGAGCCCTAAAATAAGCAGGGTGGTGACAGGGTAGCAAAACCTCCTCACAAGCTGGCAATTACAAGAAGCCAAGGCTGGACTTGGTGATCCTGGAGCTCTTTTCCAGCCATAAGGACTGCAGTGTTACAATCAGCAGCCCTGCTTTTCTCTGCTTGTTTATCTTCCTTGATTTTACTTTTCATCCTCCTCGTTCAAGCTCTCCATGTGCAGTGAGCATTTTGAGGAGCCCAGAGCTGCTGCCATGCTCTACACAGGACTTTCATGACTGTATTTGCAAAAGAAGTGGATGAATTTGAATGGCAATGGAGTAACATGGTAAAAGTCTCATGAAAGGAAAACACAGCTGCGATGCACCTTTAGGCAACTCCCTGTAATTGCATAGGCTTTCCCAAAGCAGCACCTCTGTGGTATCTGGATACCCCATTGATCTCAGGGGCTGGATACAAAGATTCCTCCTTTTAGGCCAGGAGGAACTCAAGTTTGGGGAAGGTCTATTGTGCTAAACAAAAGGGAAAAAAACCTTGAGCATTTGCATACCCTTGGCAGCAAGGACACAAACTAATTGTGACCAGTTGGCCTGAGGACCTCAGGCTGGTCCTTGGTTCTTTTTAACCAGGTGTCAGCATCATCCAAGGGAACTCAAGGGCACCATGTGTCCACAAAAAGCTGGGTGCAAAGATCCCAAAGAATTTCATGAATTCATAGCTGGAGACAGTGCACCCATATAAACCAGCACACAGAGACACCTCAGGCTGAGATGGGACTCAACAACAGAGGAAGAACATCATGGTGAAGTGATGGCTATAGGATGGTGTCAGCTTTTGTCTTTTTCTGACTCAGAAATGGGGCAACTGAGAAATTTAAAAATTTCTATTCCATTTTTAGTTTCATGTGAAGGATGAGAGAGTATAGATGTCAAAATCCACTCCATCACAATCAGAAGCCAAACTATTTCCTAATTACAATACATTATAAGTGGTTTTTTACCTACTAGCTTTTGCCACACAATGATGCTTATGCTTCTAAAACGATCATCTATTAAAATACCCCATGTGGGTCTTGCTACAATACACCTTTCATAGTTCTGTTTCTCCAAAATATCTCGTCTATTTGCAAGGCTATCATTAGAAAGTTGTTTCTAGTTCCATTTCTCTCTCATCAATGTCTGTCCTATCCCATGGCATTTCTAAGTCAGCATACTTTTTCTCAAAGTTTGCATAGAGATGTATACTATGTGAGCCTTCTGTCAGGCTTTGAGAATTCTCTACAGATCCATTTCCCACATTTCCCCCTCTCTCTTGAATGGAAAAAGAAAAAATTATATTTTTGTTTGTCATTTGCTGTACACAGTGAAGTACACAAGGTACTATTACTAATATTTTCACTATAACAGTTAATATATATAAACTTATTTTGCAAAGGTTTTTTAGTTAAGGTGTAAACTCTATTTTTTAAACAAGTAGTTTAACTATGTCATTCTTAACTATGATTTTTAAAATGGTTGGCCCCATGGTGGTGCTACTCAGCCCTGAGGTCACAACACCCAGACCAGGTGCTCTTGGCCCACACAAAACTGCCAAGTGTCTACCTGTCCTCATCTGTACAGCCCAGGGCTCTACTCCAGCTGGCAGCTGCCATGAGCAGGAAATTCCCCTAGTCCCTTCATGAGAGAAGAAGAAATCCCTCAAGAAAGCAGAGAGGAGCTGAAACCAATCCACCACACAGGAAATAACTGCAGTGAGTGTGGCGAGGCTCCTAGCATTAGCTAACTCACTACAAAACACGTTTAAGAAGTGATATATCTTTTCCTTGTAACACTTCTAAGCCAGTTGCCATTATAATTAGCTACAAGAGCAGCTCAAAAAAACCCAGAAAGTCAGGAAAAAATAAATTAAAAAAAACCCAGCAACCAGAAATAAAAAAAGGGTATCTATTCTTCACAGTAGAAGAGTAATGATTTAGATTTAGACTGCTATGATATTACTGTATTCAAGTTTGGGTGTTTTTTGTTTTTTTGGTTTTTTTTTTTCTTTCCCTTCAGTGTTTGTCTTCTTTTCATGGAGAAATTGATGGTTTGGAGGAACCAAGATTGATGCACCTAATATTTACAAATGGCTCACACTTCTGGACACTCTATTTTCCAGTGTAAACTAATAAGAAATTGATTTGTTATTTGCTGGGTCTTTGCCTTGTTCGATGCATTTTAAAATATTTATATATGTATATTAGTACTAATCACCCTTGAAAATGATGAACTGGCTGGTTAGAATTCTAATAAACTGAAATTTTGATCATACAATATCCAGTAGAAATGATCAATATAAAATTTTTGTGTCATTTACACACATATCTAGGAAATATTTCTTAGTTAAGGACGGCTTTTTTGGAATAAGCAAGAATTTCATCACTTTCTTCTGTGATCATCTGTTGTCAGTTCTGTATCCCTCAGGCTTTTGTGTTACTCTTGTTTTGATTTATCATTTGATCTTTTTCATTTTGTCATCTTTGAACACGACTGAAAACCAGCAATGAGGATCATATGAAAAGAAACACATTTTTTTCCACACATTAAAAGCAGAAAGAATTTAATAAAATGCATTCCTCCCTGTCTCTCAGAAGGGAGCATTCACCTGGTTTGTTCAGCTGTTCCTGTGGCCCACTGAAGTCTAGCACAACCACACTCAGAACTGAGCCAACAATGAAGACTGATGGGACTTGTGGTCCCAAAAGTGGAATAAACTTTTGGGAGGATCAGTCAGGGGGAAGATGAAAGGCTGGCTACTGGATGGGACAGCCACAACTTCTCTGGGAAACCTGTGCCAGGGCTTCACCAACTTCACAGCCAAGAATTTCTTCCTAATATGCAATTTAACCCTCCCGTCAGACAATTTGAAGCCATTCCCCCTTGTCCTGTCACTCCAGGCTTTGTCCCCAGTCCCTCTCCAGCTCTCCTGGAGCCCCTTTAAGGCTCTGGAAGTGGCTCTAAATTCTCCATGAGGCCATCTCTTCTCCAGGCTGGACACCCCCAGCTCTCCTTGTCTTCACAGCAGAGGTGTTCCATATCTCAGAGCCTCTCTATGACTCTCACCTGGACTCACTCCAACAGGGCAATGGATCCAGATTTGGTCTGACAAATGCCAAGTTAAAAAGAGGAGATTATTTCCCATGAAATTCTGTCTGTATTTATGCCAGTATGAACCAGTATCCCATTCAGACTTTACGCTGCTGAGGTGATCACCTACCCCAGGTTCTCTTCAGAATCAGCTGCAGATTGTCATAGGTTCATAGGTTTTTTTTTTTTTTTTTTTTTGTTGTTTTTTTTTTTTTTTTTTTTTTTTTTTTTTTTTTAATCAGAGTTTCTAAGGCTGAACATGTGAATGCACAGCTCCTGGATTATTTTTGGGCCAGCATAACAAAAATATGACCCACCCTGTAAACACTAAAACCAATCTGGAGACAGCACAACTTCTACCTAATGTCCTCAGCTCAGGCTGCTCCTCCTTGCCCACAGGATGGGTGAGTTCCTCAAAAAGCCTTGAGCTGCTGAGGTTTCCTGGGCTGGAGACTGCCTTACCTGAATCTGTCACTGCTGCTTTTGTTCCCACCCTGTTCCTGTGATCATAGCACTGCACAGGAGTAGCTGCTCTCTCCTCAGCAGCCTTCCTGACAGGTGATTACTTTACAATAAAGATTTAGGATAAAACAAATGTTGAGTTACTTGTGACACCCTCCTTTTCTCCCTCCAGCATTTCAAGTCTGGGTTCATTATCACCTCTTTAATTGGGTAATTATAATAGAGCTGACAATCACTTGGTGCCATCCAAAGGCGTTTTTGATCTCACCTTTTTTTTTTTAGTGTGTATATATTGTTATATATTAAGAGAAGAACGATTAAACTTCTTATCCTTTGTCACACCCTTTGCAAGAGTACCAAAATCCCTGGATGTGTGCAGAGCCAGGAATGACCGAGCCAGTCCTGAACCCAAGGAGCACCATGGCCATTCAGGCACACAGAGATCATCAAAGAAAGGAATATGAGGGGGGCTCGAGCTGAACAATATTTAACAAATCAAGTGAAGGATGTTCAGTCTATCACCAAGACCAGCCCAGGATTAGCTACAGCTCCTTCCAGCTTGGCTGTGTTTAAAGGGATGTGGTGGATCACTTCACCAGTCTCACCATGGAAGAAGGAAAAGCAGCAAGATGAGGAAGTTCTTGCTAACAGACTCTTGGTCCCAGGAGTGAGTAATATTAATAGACTGCCTGCAATCTATTAGGAAAAGGAATTAATTAGTATCTTTAGATGAGTTTGTTGTGTGTTTGTTTAATTATGCACACAGGGAAAAAAAAAATACCATCTGCCCTTCTGAAAAAGAATAAAAATGCAATCACACAGGAGCAGATGCCCAAAGAAGGCAAGTGGAACTGCAGCACACACAAAGCTGATGGCAACAGAATCCTTAAGCATCGCTCCATTTCCTGTAAGCACATTTTGAAGAGCCAACACTTTCTCTTCTCTGAGTCCCCAGAGAGATAATTTTATTGAAGAGAACTTTTCTATGATGCAGGAAATCTATCAGTGCTAGAAAATGGCCTGTTTTGGTAACAGTGCAGTCCGTTTGGGATAAGCTCTGCAACCCTCATAATCACAGAACCATTGAGGCTGGAAGAGGGCATCTGTTGCAGCTGCCCTGTTCAGAGCAGTCTCAGCTACCACAGGTTTGCTCCACACCAGATCCAGTAGTTCTTTTAATATCTCCAAAGATGGATACTCAACCTCTCTGGATAACCTGTTTCAGTGTTTAATCACCCTGACAATAAAAAAAAAAAAAAATCCCATTTCTTACATTCAAACAACTTCATGTTTTCCAGTTTGTGCCCTTTGTCTCTTGTCCAGACAAGAGGACAAGAGACAAGAGACAAGACTGGACAACTCTGAGGAAAACTGAGCTCCAACCTCTTCATTCCCCTCCTCACATGTTTATACACACTGATGAGATCCCCCTGAGATTTATCTCCTCTAGGCTTCTTTTTTGACAGATGCTGCAAACTCTTCATCATCTGGCCTGGCCCTCCAGTGGTTCTGTGGCTGTTCCTTCCCAGATGAAGGACTTCACACTCACTTCTGTTGAATTTCACAGCTTGCCCTGCTGACCATTTTTCCAGCCTATCAAGATACTTCAGAAAGCAACACAACCATCTCATGGATCAATCACTCCTTAAAGTTTTGCATCACCTGCAGACTTGCTGAAAGACATCCCTGTCCCATCAGCCAAGTCATTGATAAGGATGTGACTTTGTTGGCTTCTGTATGGCCTCTGCTGCTCACCCCTCATGATCTCCAGCTGACCCTCACCTCATTGAGACCCTCTGAGTCCAGCATTTCACTTAATTTTCAATCCAACTCACTGCCCATTTGTCTAACCTGTATTTCACCAGCTTGAAAATCAGGATGTTTTGGCAAACAGTGTCAACAGCCTTGTTAAATTATGCAAATAATCCCAAATTTTCTCTCACCCATTGACTAATTATTTCCTTGTAGAAAGCTTTGATCAGACACAGTTTCCCCTTCATGAATCCATGCTGACTTCTCTCATGTGCTCTATTATCTTTAGACACTTGCAAATGGCTTCTAGAAGGACTTGAAAGCAGGTTATTTTTTCCCAGTCCTTATGGACCTTCAACACAAAGTATTGAAAATTCCTGTGTCAAGAGAAATCCAAGAGAAAACTGAGCCAAAGGTTCAGATTAAGTGTTCCCTAAGACATTGGTGCTTCAACTGTTTCTTTCCTGGGATGGCCCAGATCTCTGTCCCTCCATGGGCACCTTTATAGTTCATAAACAAAGTCTCAAACAGTCGTGTTCACCTGAGAAGATTAGGAATGGTGACACCCATCCCTGGAATTGTTTGAGGCCAGACTGGATGAGGCTTGAACCAAACTGATTTAGTGGAAACTGCCCCTGCCCATGGAAGAGGTTTGGAACTAAATAATCTTCAGGGTCCCTTGCAACCCAAATCATTTCACGATTCTATGGCACTTGTCTTGTTGAGTCTACAGCAGAAAACCCACTGGGTGCTGAGATCCCCATTTTATTTCACTGCTATTTTAAATGGATTTAGAATTATGATACATGCCATGGAATGGTTGCTATAGATATTTAATGTGCATCATTTATAAAGAGAAAATTCCTTAAGGCTATGTGGAGACATAAAGGGGCATATGTAAATATGTATGGGTTTAACAAAAGAGAGCTGGAAGGTCTTTTGGACTCAGATAATCCATGCTCCAAAAATGTCTATTTTAAACAATGAAACAACAGCAGCAGCATTTGTCTTGTTTTAGGATCATGCTGAGTGGCTTAACTGTGCCAGATGGTTTGTTCATGTCTTACAAGTGAAAAGAAATGTCTGTGAGCTCACCCAATGTTTGATTGCCCTCGCTGGCAGACACTTCTGCACATGAAATAATGAAGAATGCCTGAGATGAAAGTAACTTAAGGACATTTATTCCGATTTCATATGAGATGTACAAAGAATAACCAGGACCAGGGGTGTCACAGGAGATAGCAGCAAGGAAGAGACGGAAAAGAAGGAATATATGGGATATGTACAGCTGCTGCAGGAACGTACAGAGTTATTTACCTCTCCATCATGTGCCGAGAAAGGAAGGGTTCCCAGAAAGGAATCACAGTCCCCCAGGGTCACACTTGCTGCTTTATCCCCTGCTCTGTGCTGCAGGGCTCAGCTCAGTGCCAGTCCTCTGCAGGTATTGGAGAAAAGGCTATTTTATTTCAGCCTAAGTGTTCTTATGAAGAGCTAAGTGAAACTGAAAAATG
This sequence comes from Sylvia atricapilla, assembly GCF_009819655.1. NCBI lineage: Eukaryota > Metazoa > Chordata > Aves > Passeriformes > Sylviidae > Sylvia > Sylvia atricapilla. Next base: position 20,005,220 of record NC_089144.1, on the reverse strand, counting down.
TCCCTTCATGGCAAATCCCTGAGATATTTCTGGTCTGTGTTTTTCCCCTGCACCAGGACAAAAGAAATGTGTGTTTTTCTTTTTTACAGAATGGACGAGGGAGCGACAAAGAAATTCAATTTGGAAAGGTCAAAACACAACAGATGTCAAATGCTCTTTTTGACATTTTCAGCTGAAGAGAAATGTTTCGACATGCCTGAAATCAAAACCTTTCCATTTGGGTTGCTGAAAGGTTTTGTTTAGAGTCATGTCAACATCCAACTTTGTTTTCTCACAGCAGCACGTGGTCTTGTGGGAGCTGTAGTTAAAACAGAAACAGTCACATTTCCCCCACTCTCCTAGAGCAGGCTTCCTGCTCATAATAATTACATGCTAATTACTCGTTAATACAATGTCCATGACAAACCACATTGCTTGGCTGGTGGGAAGTCAGCACAGCTCCTTAGTGGAAGCAAAATCCTCTGAGGAGATTATTTTATTGGTGAAAATGGGGCTAAAAATACCCAGTTTTAAAAGTCCCATCAGGCTGTACAGCATCGGGAAAATGCAGTTCAATACTTAGCTAAGGTGGTTCCAAAAGAAGCACATTATGAGCAGCCCAAAAGGAAAATATAAGTATTTAGCAAACTCCCAAAATGTTTCCTTTCAAATGTAAGTATATATAGAAAAGCTTTTAGACTGGAAAGGTCTTGTTCATCTGTCATTAGAAATGCTGGGCCCCATCCTCATAAGCCACAGCCCTCACAACTGAAATGTAGAATAAAGCTCAGTGTCTGCAGGAGAAAAAGTGTCTTAAGAGTGACAGAACACAAAAAAAATAAAAAGAAAAAAACCAAACTTCACCACATAATGGAATATATTATTTAACAGCCCTCCTACACAGAAAAATAATATTACAAAAACTCTAAACCATAAAGCATCACAGAGCTGACTCCAGTCTTAATGACAATAATTATAATGTACATTTGTGAGGGGTCAGTCATCCTCAAAAATTCCCAGGTGCTTCCTTAGCCAAAAATAAAGAGATCTCTCACCAGATATTGGGGTGGAAGGTAGCAGCCACTCTGCATCAGCAAAGATGTTTACTGGATTTTTCGGGGATGGTTTTATCTGCAAGTACATTTACTACTCTAGCAGCAGGGACACAATCCAGGGAAGAAATCCTTTAGCCAGAATCTAGGAATCCTAACGAGGGTCTAGAGTTATCCCCATCTTTGGCTCTGACCTACTCTGGAAACATTCTCTGAGCTGCAATAGGACCTCAAAAGCCCTCAAAATCCTGAGAATGCTTAGCCCCATAAGAGGACTCAGATGCCCACAAAATGCCCCTGTAGATACTTGAATGATCTACCACTTGTAGATACTGGAATGATGCAGAACCTCATTTCCCACCTTCTCCTAGGAACATTTATTCCCTGCTTTAAGGTCTTCTGGGTGGAAGATGATGAATGAATAACAGGAAATACAATTAGCATCAAGATTTTAGGTCTCAATTTTGGAAGCAAAGGGAACATCATAGTTCTGGACACAGTTCTGAGCTGAAGGGAAATGCTCCTTCCAGGGAATTTCAGGAAGGCAAATGGAAAACTGGCAGTCAAAAGAGATGGTGAAGTCATTTCTGTTTCCTTTCCTTTCCTTTCCTTTTTTCCTTTTCCTTTTTTCCTTTCCTTTCCTTCCTTTCCTTTCCTTTTCCTTTCCTTTCCTTTCCTTTTTTTTCCTTTCCTTCCTTTCCTTTCCTTTCCTTTCTTTCCTTTCCTTTCCTTTTTTTTCCTTTCCTTTCCTTTCCTTTCCTTTCCTTTCCTTTTTCCTTTCCTTTCCTTTCCTTTCCTTTCCTTTCCTTTCCTTTTTCCTTTCCTTTTCCTTTCCTTTTTCCTTTCCTTTTCCTTTTTTTTTCCTTTTTCCTTTTTTTTCCTTTCCTTTCCTTTCCTTTTCCTTTCCTTCCTTTCCTTTCCTTTCCTTTTTCCTTTCCTTTTCCTTTTCTTTTCTCTTTTTTTGCCTTTTTCCTTCCTTTCCTTTCCTCATTTCTTCCCTTTCCTTCCCTTTCCTCTTGTGGATGCTGCATGAGTTAATGTAGACCATAAATATAAAATAAATAAACAGGAATGTAAAATCCCATCCAGAACACAGCTGCTGTTCAAGGAGAAAACAGACATCACTTTTCTTTGTGTTGGTGCTCTCCAAAGGACAGATGACTATTTAGGTGGGAATAGTAAAGAGAGGCAGAAAAGGGAAAGAAATGTGTAAGAGCTGGGGGAAACCAAAGCATTGGACATATATAGAGTTATTTATGAATTTATTCAGGTATATGTAGAATAAAGGACTACAGGTAACACAGAGGACAACTGAGTGAGTCAGTGTGATGATGTAAGAACATACCCCTTGAAGGTTTCACCTACTAATTTATAGTACAATCCTCACAATGGGTAATTTTCTGCATTATGATCCTATAAATTATTCCTTTTTTTGGAAAGAAAAGAACTGGAGTGAGGCAGACAGAGAAGACACCTGCTGAAAAGATAATACAAATAAATTCCCTTTTCCTAGCAGCTTTTCTTTCACCTTGACAAACCGAGGATAAGATGCTTCACAAATATCTGTAATTACATGACTATTACATGTTCTGAGTGAGCCATGGATCCTCTTACAAGCCTCACTAATGCACTTGGTTGTCCAGATCCTCATGGGGAAACCCCTCTTGGATTTCTTGACCCTTGGGTATTAGGGTTTGCTCTTAGAAATGTGTTGTCAAGGGAGTAAAATAAGGGAATTTTCACTGAAACTGCAGTAACTATGGTGATTTGCACCAAATTTGAGGCAGGTTTATCAAAGCTGCTTATTCTCACTATGCTTTTTGTGGGCTGGAGAAATTGAGTGGCTTATTTTCTTTTAGTTTTTCTATGAGGCTATTACAGTGTGGCCTCAAATTCCTATGTTCACTCAACACATTATTATAATGTTCTAACATTAACTTTGCTTTCACATAGACTAATGGGCTAATAACAAAACCCCCAGTATTTAATGTCGGCAAACACAACTTTTCCTCCTGCTTTTTCATTCTGTGGGGTTTTCCATGCCTTCAGATACACTTGGATTTATTTACAAGAATAATATTTGATTCTAGCAGGAATTACCTGGCCTCAATTTGTCGTCAGGTCTTTCCAGGTTAGCCATGATTTTCTAGAACCATAGACTAGTTTTGGGTTGGAAGAGGCCTGAAAAATCTCTCATCTCATCCCACCCCCTTGCCATGGGCAGGGACACCTTCCATTATCCCAGGTTGCTCCAAGCCCCATCCTTGGACACTTCCAGGGATCCAGGGCATCCACAGCTTCTCTGAGCAACCTGTGCCAAGGGCCTCACCACCTCACAGTCAAAAATTTCTTTTGATTATCCAGTATAACCTACTCCCATGTCTCCATTTTTATACTCAGACAACTATTATTATTGATTTGGGGTGCCTTGTCTTTCAGACAGCTTGAATTGTTCATGTGCACTGAAAAACTGATTAGGGCATAAGGGGTTGAAAATCTATATCTGAGAGCTAGAAACACCAAGGCTGGTGCAGGATAGAGGGAAGGAAAGAGAAATGATTTTCTGAATCACAGAAGCCTTTCTACCAGCTCATACCTCTAACTTTATAATAGATAAAGTCCAGACAAAATTCATTTCATTTGTCCCAAGACTGTCTCTCATCCCAGATTTCCAGCACTGGTACTTCTTCCCAAACATGGAGATCCATGAAAAGATCATACCAATTTTTGGTGGAATCGGGTGGCTTCTTGAATATTGAGATAAATCAAGGTATTGCTGAAGCCAGGACAAGATTTTTTTAAGGAGCTTGGGAAAGGCTTCTAAATGTGACAACTTTTTCTAAGCAATTTTGTGCAGCAGCTGAGCTGTCACTTTGTCATGCAGAAGGGTTGCAAGGACAAACCTGTTCAGAACAGCACAAGCATCTGCTGGAATGGTTTATGAGTGCACAGCCTTGAGCAGAGGTGATGAAAGTGATTTTATCCTTTCGAGCTTTGGCTGTAACAATTTCAAGTGGACTGTTGCTTTTCTGAAACAAACAAAAAAATTCCCTGCAACTGCTGCTTTTAAGATGATTCAGTCTTTTTTTTCATCCTATTTATCCTGTTAGGTATGAAAAGATGTAAACTTTCAGCTCTTGTGTTTGGCGTTTTGCTATGTTTTCTTGTTATACAGAAATTAATCTCCCCTTGATGTTTTTGCTTGCTTTCAAAACCTCATTAAAAATAACAAGGAACAAATTGGGTGGAAAAATGAACCACGGATGAATCATCCTTTTCTTTGTCAATCTGAGAAGACTGAACCAAACTAACCTTTTTAATTGAACTCTTTCAGGATTTTGGACAGGATGGACAGAGAACTTTGTCCTAACTGCGCTTGAGGACATCCCCTTGTAAGGTATACACTTTAAATATCTTAGGACTGATCCTTTGGAAGGAGAGCATAATGAGTGTTTGGAAAGTTTTTTGACCTCATAAAGAGAATGCAACTGCAGCTAACTGCAGCTTTACTGGAACCAGAGACACAACCTCAAATGGAAAATCATTCTACTGCTTTGCACGAGGATGATAATGCCTTGTGCTAAATATAGTATTAATGGGTTTCATCAAACCCTAAGCGAGATTATGTGACCAAGTTATCACCATGACAGAGCAAAACGTATCTCCAAAGACATAATTAGACTGTCCACAGATTTGGCCAACAAACAAAGAAAAGCAGAGTCAGTAAAAAATTCTTAGAAGAGAGTATAACTTGGAGGATAGTATGCCAAGAAGAGCAGTCACACCTTCCCTTTGCCTCCAGGAAGTTCTTCTCCTTTCTAGAAAATTCTAGAGTAGATTTCCAACACAGGTTATTATCTCCTGGATATGTTAAGCACTGAAGCAGTTCCCATCAGAATTTTATCGTGCTTTTGTGAATACTCCTCAGGATAATTTCCCAGACTCTCTGCATCCTTGTGCAGCTGAGGTGCAGCATTTTCCAAGTGGATCATGTTATGTGACCACTCTCAGAGCAATGGAATGGGCTGAACAGTTTCAAAACTATGGAAGGAAAACTCTGCACACATTCAGTAATGACCTAGAAGTTACTCAACTTCTTAAAATTAAAGTAATTTAAATAATTTAAAATACTAATTAACTAATTAAGCCCCAAAGCTGCTAGGAGTGTTTGACTTGGATTGCAGGGAAAGGCATAATTTGCCCAACAGTCAATTGGCTGTTCCGTTATATTCCTAATTCCAGCTATTTCTTCTCTTTACATAACTTGCCATTGTGATTTTGGGAAATTATTGAGATGTTTATATAACTTAGGACTCCCCTCAAAATTTAATGTATGTAAACATATCTTTAGGGGAAAATAAAACAACTGAGAAAACAAACCCATCAGTCACACCATGAAAGGCTGCAATACCTCTTCTTGCAGAGCCCACTTGTACAAAGGAGGTAAAATCATGTAACAAAACCATGATATTCCTAATCCAAAGTCATTGTAATGGACTTCAAATGAGATTCAAAGGCTTTTGTGAGATTTAATTGTTATATTCCTAGGAAAAGTTTAAGCTTGAAGTAAAGCCAAACTCCAAAGAAAATATATAGATTTTTCTGTGTGTGTTTTGCATTGGTTTTTAAGAAGATTAATTTATACCCCTTTCTGACCCTCTATCCACCAGCTTCATCCAGCCCCCACATCAATGAAGATTTTCTTCCTTAATCTGGTATAAATCTTCCTTCCTTCACCTAAAGGCCAATAATTAATGATCTCAGGCTCTCCCCATTAAAGTCATCAGCCATAGTGTCCTCTTCCCTTCCAGCACCTGCCTGAGTAGCAGCAAGCTGAAGTTAACCCCTGGTTCACTGAGAACCAAGCCAGACTCATCAATGACAGATCCTCTTGGAAAAGTGTCACATCCCCAGCCCTGCCCACACTCTGAGCTGCCCATATCATATCAAAATCTTGGCAACAGCACTGCTCATCACACTCCCATGGGTTTTTCTCTGCTTCTTTTCCTCAGAATAAGGCTGTTCATGGCAAATGCCACGATATGGGAGCACACAGGAGAGCAGAGTAATTTGGGGCGTTTGCTTTTTTGGGGCTTTACGACGACGTTTGCTAAACCGCTTCCAACAAGCTCCTGCTCTGCAAGCCTTGTACCCTGCTCCATGGGCTGGCAGTGTGATGGAGCTCCATTATCAGGTCCAGCAAGTGGAGTGGATTGTTTTTCTCCACTGGGGGCCAGGAGCAGCTATTCCTCATGAAATACTGTCCGGGAGTGCCGACAAATGCAACATCGTCATCCTCCGGCGGGGAGGACTGCCGCGCACGCTGGGACAAACAGGAATATATGTGGGGAGTGTGCTATTCAAACAATAAAATCTCTGCAAGTAAATCTCTTATTGCTCCATACATCTTCTCCAGAGCTGCTTCCTGTTTCTTAACCAGCAAATCCTCCCTGGCAATGCTGGTTTTCTCTCCGCTGTTCCAGGTGGGTTAATGTCATTTATCCAGATGGAGCTGAAATGAAAAATGCAGAATATTCTCCCATCCCCATGACACACCTCCATCTCCTCATCCGCGTGTTTATTTCTTGAGATCATTTTTCAAACTAAGAATATGACCATGGGAAAGAGTGAAGGAGAGAAATGGACACCATCCATGAAATGGGAACTGGATAAAACCACATCTCAGTGGTTCCCAGCTAAAGGAATTTTTTAGCAGTTGTCATTATTTTCTTCTGGTGTGATGCTTCACGGGGGTGGAAGTAGTTTCTCTTCATTCATTTGGTCCATGTTGTCATTCTAGCAGGAATTCCAGCAATACAAAACCATGGAGGAGGTTTCTAGGTTTGGTGTTTAAACATTTTGTGTAATAGGACTGGGAACATCAGGAAAATATTCTGACTCCCAAAATCCAAAATTTGTGGTTTCATGCACTGCATGGCTATTGCATTATTCATAACATAATAATAACAACAGTAATAACAGCAATAATAGTATTAAAATAATAATAATATAATAATTATATCATAATGATGAAATAATAATACTTCTATAGCTCTTCTAGCACTGTTTAAAGAAATTTGGTGATCTTAATTTAATATATGAGGAACCTGAGGTAGTAAAGCGCAATTTCTTGGTTGTAACTAGGAAAAGATGAATTCCAGACCTTTGCAGTCTGGTCCAATTTATAATGCACCAACTCCTATCATGTCTTCTGGAGAAACAGCTGTAACTGGATGTTTTGGGGAGTGTTTTCTGATACAAATATCCATTTTTTAGGAAAGCTAGTAAAGTTTAGGCCAATGTGGTGATCTATACTGGCTTAGGATATAAAGGTCAAGTAAAAAGGACCAAAACTGTGAATTTTCCCCTCCCTGGGACATAGTGTCCCATACATACAGGACAGTATATTGTGGTAAGGCATGTGCACAGCTTGCTTTGGAAATGCACTGCCCTTCATACTGGCTGATCCTGCTCTAATCCATTATTTGATCATTGCCCTCATTAAACCGGCAAAGTGGGTTGTTTGGAAAATTTCCCATTTAAAATGGTCTCCTTTCAGGTTTTTCAGAGATTAAGTCTTGCTTGTTGTCAGTTACTCTATCTCACACTCTCCTGACAGCATGAAACAGGATAATCGTGCCCTGACATGCCTTACAGCCATAATAAGACTTTCTCTACTTCCAATTTTTTCATGTTATTTACCTGAATATTAAGGATCTTTGCCTGGGAGCTGACAGATGAAGACCCTTATCTGTGTCCCATTTGCTAAGGTGTTATATTTGCTGCTTCAAGTTTAAAGCTACTTTAATAAATTCACCACAGTTTGTGATGAATGCAATGTAACCAGCAGAAGCTAACAGAAAACTTGAATTTAGTGTCCCACTTTGTACAGGTTGCAGGGAATGGGCTGAATGGTCCCCAGAAAACTCTTTCTTGGAGTTCAAGTGTAGTAAGAGGTTGCTTCAGGCTTCATTGAGATGTGGGCATGTAAAGTCTCAGTATCCAGACTGAAGTTGATGTGTGTTTGAGGAATCTTGCAGGTTAAAACTCAGCACAAGCTACAGACTCTGAAGGTGCCTTTATTAATCTGGAAAGGTGTTTTTGAAGCTTTGGCCAACCTCTGTGTTTGCACATTGGGAGGGCTGGCAAGAAGGGCTGTGGACTCCAGGGCCTTCTTAGGAAAGAGCTCCCTATGACTTTCTTCCCACCCTATCACAGATCCCACTTTGACTCCCCAGCTGGAGAATTATCTTCTTGGAAGTTCAGCCATGCCAAAGTGGGATATTGGTGGGGACAGAGGGACATATTTTACTGGGGAATGGATTGGGAGGAGGATACTGAGGCATGTGGGGATGAAGGCGCAAGGCTCAGCTGAGGCTGGAGCCCACAAATGTAATGATTAACTAAGAATTTAGGACATGAATTGATTACAGTGGTGAGAAATAAATGCTTATTTCCCAGTCTCGTGCAGGAGGGAGCCAAGTGTAAAGATGTTCATTTAGGTCTTGCCTGTCGTTTTCTGTGTCAACAAGTGATCCAGAGCCGTCCCTTCTCCAGCTCTCCCATTCCCTTTCTTCGCTTTGGATGATGACCTTTGTTTCCAGCCCTGTAAAAGCCACTAGTGCCTAAATTTCTTGCCTTTGGGCAACAAACAGCCAAGTTATGCCTCACAAACTGCTGTGGTGTCCACTCAAAGCTGGAATGAATTCCTGACACTTTTCCTCCAGGGATCTGCCAGAGCCAAGGCCCCAGGGGAGGAAGACACAGACAAAACTTCAGACCTTGTTGCTTGTGTACTGCAGGTAGAATAGATCCAGCCCAGTGGATTTCAGAGATTTCAGGAATTGCAGGAACACCGAAGAATTCAGGGCCAGAGAGATCTCTGGGATTCCTCTGAAAGCCCACTTTCCTGAAGACAAATGCTTTTTTTTTTCACCCATTGAGATCAGACAAGTATTCTCTGCCCCTTTACCACTCCAGCCTGGCTTTACACCCTTCTATCTTCTTAATTAAAACATGGTCCTGCCCCTAGTAAAGGCCTTGCAGACCCTGGATTTATTGTATCACAATGATCAACAATAGCAATGGGTTTGGAAAAAATATCTAAAAAGGATATTTAGTGAGTTTGTTGAGATCTATCCTCCAGGACCAGCACACATTGCATCAAAAGTGAAAAAGCTGCAAACTATTTCTTCTCAACTACCTGCACATCATCTAAGCAGTATTGCAGCATGCAGGAATCATGGAAAAGAAAAAAAAAAATAGCCAAAACCAAACCCAAAACCAAACAAACACACACACACACACACACACACACACACACAAAAAAAAACCAAACCAAACCAAAAAAAAAAAAAAAAAAAAAAAAAAAAAAAAAAAAAAAAAAAAAAAAAAAAAACCAACAACAAAAAAAAACACCCGCCAACAAACAGAAATAAACCAAAGAAAAAAAACCCAAACCATCCATGGCACAGATAATTAACAAGGTACAGGAGGAAGCACAAGGAAAGGAGAAAAGGAATAAGGGGAAAGAAGGAGTATGGGAGAACAGGGAGAACAGAAGGGTTATACACGTCCTTTTAGTGCTTGAGTATCTCAAAGCCTGTTCACTGTTACACAAGGGGCTCTTCCCATCTCCCTCTACCCCTCCTGGATGTCCCACCTGTGTGTCCCACCTTTGCTGATGGTCACAGCCCCCAGCTGAGCTGGCACAGCCAAACACCTGCCCCACCTCAGCTGCCCCGTTTCATGGTTGGCCTCCAGCTTCTCATGGAGGTGAGTTTCTCTTGGAACCACAGCTGGGCTGTGAACGAGCATTCCTGGGCCAGGAGCATATGTTTGCTCCAGCTGCCTCTGCTGCAGGAGCAGGACCTGTGCTGGGAAGCAGACAGCAAACATCTGGCAGGAACTGGTGGTGTCTTTGCACTGGATGCCAGTCAAATCCAAGATAACTGATGGTCAGAAACAATTAGGCCCCAGTGGTACACACTACTCGGACATGTATTTGGATCTCCCCATGACAGGACAGTGTTTTGTCCTTCCCTTGGCAATGCAGCACTGGCTCTGCTCTCACAGAGTATTTCTGGCACAGACTCACCTGAAAGTCATAGAGCTTGAGGGTCCTGGGGCTGGTTTTGACACCAAAGGTATTGTCATTGCTTAAATACTTTTGTTACTCCTCTAATTCACACTTCTTTGTAATTTTTATTACCTATATTGTCATTTTTGCCACTTCACTGGGATTTTCCAGTGAAGGAAAATCCTCTGGGACTTTCTTTAACCAAGATCTCTGGAGACAGACCTTGGTTAAACATGTACCTTCAGCTCAGAATCCTCAGTAGCATCAATTGCTCAATCAGGCTGCAAACATTAATTGTTTCAGTTCTTTACCTCTTTCAGACCACATGTGCCATACCTGTCAGGAGCCTCATCTGCCCAAGTGACTCTGTACAATGAGATATTTGATAGGCAATAACACTTATTCAGAATTCATACTGTCACTATGCAAAGACAAATTTCTCCCATCTCATCAAAAAACAATTCAGTTTAAATCTGACTGGATGGGTTTAGAGCAGATTGATTAGGTCCTGCAGTGAAACTGGACAGGAAGACAACCCAGTTACCAGATTAACTGCCTTTCTCTTCTAAATAAAACCAAATACCCATACAAAGTAGGAGAGGCATTATTAGAAATCTTCTATTTTTATGGATAGGAATGAATTTTTATGGAGCTGATAATGCAGATAGAACACACAACTGGCCTAGTCAAAATGAAAGATGAATACAAATTGCAAATCAGCTCCTGAGCTATAAAAATTGGTGTAACCTTCTCAGCGATAACTGATTGTTTAGGAGGCTCAAATAGAGTCACAGTGATGTTTCTTCCAGCCTTATTAAGCATCATAGTTGTCATATTAAACCAATGATGTATGAGTATTTGCTTATTGTAATGAGTTCTGGAGACAGTAGCTGGAGCAGCAATACAAAAAAACCTCAGGCTGAAGATTTTGGATATCTTTGTCTCACTCCCTGAGGGAAATATTTCTCTCTTTTATTTCACTAACATCAAAGACTGCCTCAACCCCTGATACAGGCAGAACTCCTCCTGAAGCTAAATCTCTGGGATCTAATGCCCCTTCCCCTTCAATGGACTGTAAATATAACTCCAGATGTATCTGCTGTTCTTCTGTATTTTCACTTCCCTGGGAGCAAAGAAAAAAATAGGGAAAAGAAAGGGGGAATAAAAAGGAAATTAATATTCTTTTGTATATGGTAGGCTAGAGGATCCCAGATTGCTATCCAAGCTTTAGCAAAACTCTCCTGGGAAATAAATTTGGAGGTGTTAGCAGCCATGCTGTTTGGAGGTCAGATTATTTCAGCAGGGTGAGCTTTGGAGGAATTTAGAGCAGAGTGAAATGAGGCATCCCGGGCTCAAGGAAGGGAGGCTCAAAGGGAGAAAAAAAAGACCGTGCTGTTGAAGAAAGATTGGAGAAGCCTTTAGGGAGGAGAGGCAGTCAGATGATGGTGATTATCTGATATTCATGTGTTTTGTCAGCTCTGGAGCAAGTCCACTTGCAGGTTAGCAGCACACTAAGGAGATGCTCGATGTCCTCATGGTCAGATTGAGGCTGTGGCAGGAGGTGCTGCAATGACATCTCTGGCAGCCATCAATTTCTGTGTTCCAGCAGCTCTGCTAAAAGGAATCAGGATGGGAGGCACACTGAGCATCCCCCTGCCTGGAGCTTGAACTAATGGTGGGTGTGTCAAAAAAGCCTGCTAATTTCTTTACAAAGTTTAGTCCATCATTTCTTGGTCTGCCAAGCACAAGCACATGTAAAATTTCATTTTCTCTTTTGTAAGAGCCTTGCTAAAGCTTCCCTTATGTCTTTCTCCTCTGGCTGAACAGCTCCAGCTCTTTGTCTTGTTCTTGCAGGCCATGCACGTCTCACTGATGGCCATGATCTCTTCTGCCCCTGGGAACACTCCCACTGGCCCAACTGTTTTCCTTGAAGACAAAACCAGGCATGGGATGCCCTGGGGACACACAGGAGAATGACTTCCATTGTCTTCCAGGCTATTGCCCAGCTGATACAGCCTCGATGTTGGAAACAACACAAGCACATATATTCTCCACTTGTTCACCCTATTGTGCAAACATTGGCTTGCTCTCCTCTGGAAAGGAAGTTGAAGTCAAACTGAATTATCACCATTTCCTTGTTTCTTCATTTTTTCTTTTTAGCAGCCAGGCACTTTTTGTTCTTCCCTAATCTTCTGGATTCACATCATTACAGGACATATTAAGTCCTATCTCGTGCTCAAGACAAATCCCCTTTGCCTCAAAATGCATTCCACCTGCACAGGCAAAGACAAGGGGAGTTAATTCAAGTTGTGGACTCAAACATAATCTGGCCTTTCTTTTCCAGTGCTTGTCTTGGCAGCTAAAAACACTTTACAGGGCTGTCATATGTCATTATTAGAAGAGTTGCAGCCATGAGCTGAATTAAAGCTTTGCAAAGCTAGTACTTTTATTCCCTGTATTTTGCAGATGGGGTCTTTGTCCTCAGGGAAATAAGGGATTGCCAGGATCATATAGATTTCATCTATACAGTGTTTGGGATTTGTCCAAGGAACAGACCATGGTCCCCAGGCCATGTGATGGAAGCTGCTTTATGTCTGCACTGTCTGAGTATCAGCAGTCTTTGGAGCTCAAGGTGTGTCATTGGAGGGGAGTTTTAGAGCTCTTCCTGCTGTTTTTCATGCCTAGAGAACATGCAGCTGCTCCCAGCCCACTGGGGAAAACTTGAGGATTGCTGGAACAGTCTCAGAAGACAAAAATGGCCCGAGGAAGCAACATCTTGTGCAACTTGAGTGCACGCTGTATGTAAAATATGGATTTCAGCTGAGATATTTTCTAGTCTGTGTCATTCATTTCCAACCAGGAAAGGAATAATTTCACACTGGAGTCAAAATTGGGTTAACATACACACAGTTATAGCTGTCATGCTAAATGAGGCAGTGTTCATGCTGCATTAAATAGGATAACAAACTTCCTCCGAGTAGAGAAGGGAGAGTGGGACACTCTTCCCTTCTCAAATACTTCCAGATCCAACAGGCATTTCAGAGATATGTGGAGTAGTTAGACTTGTCATGGTGTGAGTGTCCTGCTGTCAGATAACACCAGCACAGGCACTGCCAGGATGTCAGGGGGCTGTTAATGGACACCAGGAGCTGCTCCTGAAGTCGCTCCCAGATAAGTTCTAATGGGTGGTCCTGAGCAAGGCCAGGAGCTGGACTGGATGATCCTGGTGGGTCCCTTCCAGCCCAGGATGTTCTGTGACTCTGTGACCTCCAGGATGAGAGAAGGGATTCTGTCCCTCTGCCCCACTCAGGTGAGACCTCACCTGCAGAGCTGCCTCCAGCCATGGGGCCGACAGCAGCAGACCTGGAGAGCTGGAGCAGATCCAAAGGAGTCTATGGAGATGCTCCAAAGGCTGGACCCCCTCTGCTCTGGAGCCAAGCTGGAAGAGCTGAGGGTGTCCAGCCTGGAGAGAGAAGCTCCAGGGAGAACTTTGAGCAGTTTCCAGTACCTAAAAAGGCTCCAGAGAGCTGGAGAGGGCTTGGGACAAAGGAATGTAATATGGAACAAGGGGGAATGGCTTTAAACTGACAGAGGGAAGGGTTAGACCACATAATTTCTGAACTAGAAATTCTTGACTGTGAGGGAGGTGAGGCCCTGGCACAGGGTACCCAGAGAAGCTGTGGCTGCCCCTGGATCCCTGGAAGTGTCCAAGGCCAGGCTGGATGGGGAGTGGAGCAACCTAGGATAGTGAGAATTGTCCATGGCAGGGGGTTGGAACAAGCTGATTTTTAAGATCCCAAACCATTCTGGAGTCTATGATTCTGTGAATGTACATCTTGCCCTGACAGTCCTCATACACTTAAACACACCTGGAGAAAAACAGATTTGTTTTGTTTATGATCCATTTCAGCTTTGCTCAGTGAAGGCTTTTCAGGTATCATGACAGGCTTCATGAGCAGTCACTATGTACTCCTGGGTGATAATGGGCAGCAAGTGGCAGAACTCTTCATCATGTGTTTTACAAAACTGGGTTTGCAGCATTTTACTGCTGCAGCGATTGCTCACAGAATGAGAAAGATATCCTATTTGCCTACTTCTTGACCCCCTAACAATGAAGTATATTTTCCATGCAACAGGCCATAAACCAGGTTAAAGATAACATGAAATTGCATTTGAGTTTCAAACCCCTTGCCTGAGATTATCTCAGAGGGAATTTCCATGACTCATAGTACCAACAAGACTCAAAACATAAAAAAACTCAGTCAGCCTCCTGGAATAAAAATTGGGCTTAAGAAATGATATTATTTAAAAATAATGAAACACAAGGTAGTATATATTTATATAAATATATCTTATATATATATTTGCATATTTATATATTTGTAAATATATATTTACAATATTTATTTGGTTTTGTTTATATGTTTACTTTCTGTATATTGTATGTTTATTTCTGTATATTTTATAGCAGCTCCAGGTTCCCACTTTTCAGCTTTTTCCTGTAGAAGGAAAAGGAACATGAGGAAGATAGAAAGAAGCAACTCTGTCAACACTTGGAGATTTACCAGAATAAAAGCTCTCACCAAATTCTATGTTACTGCAATATACCCCTGGGAATTGCCAAGATCATGTCAGACAGGCAGAGCAGAGAGCTTCTGCTGTCACCTTCCCTGGCAAATTTTGATTTTAAAAGTGAGCTGAACCTTTATGAGGGCCCAGATACACGCAAGTTGGATTATTTGGACAATTAACAGAATTGCTACATTAAAACTGAGTCACCACCTGCTCCCCTAGAGTCACCAAGGACAGACCCTGTGAAGAGCACAGTGTAATTCCCTGAAATCCAAATCATGCCCAAGGGGCTGTGTTTCTCTCTGGTGATTTCACACTAGAGGTTTCAAGCCCTATTTCAAGTGCCAGACCCTGTAGATATTTTACACTGGAGATGAAAACCCTGAGGAGCAAACTGACTGCAGGCTGGGTTTCCTCACTTATCTTTTTGGGTTCCCTGGAATGGCTTAGAGGTGGCCAGCTCCTCCCTGACAGGGTGCCCAGGATAATGAGCTATGCCTGCATTCATTGCTGCAGGGTTATCTGGGATGGATCCCAAGCTGATTGCTCCCAAAAGGATGGATGCTCACTCTGACAACTTCCAAGGGAGGCCTTATATGGGAAAGTTTACACATTTTTGGATGCTCTTCAGTCATGATGCTTCTTTCCAGACTTTATAGAGCAGGAAGCCTGGAGCCAAGGAGAGGTTTCCAGGCTGGATTGTGAATGTTTAAGATGACTTTGACGTTGACTGAGAGGCGTAGGTGAGGTATGACAAAAGGATGCTCCTGTATCAGTGGTGAGAGGAGAGGTTAGTAGCTGTCTTGGAAGTCATCTAGAGGACAAAGTGAGGGTGCATAAGGGCAGAAGATTTTCCTTGGTTGGGGTGAAATAGGCCAGATTATAGCTAAAACTGGGAAAATCACTTTTTTCTAAGTTGTGTGAGATAAACCAGCAGGGTTTTCCTTTTTGGGAGAGGAGAGGAGAGGAGAGAGGAGAGGAGAGGAGAGGAGAGGAGAGGAGAGGGAGGAGAGAGAGGAGGAGGAGAGGAGAGGAGAGGAGAGGAGAGGAGAGAGAGGAGAGGAGAGGAGAGGAGAGGAGAGGAGAGGAGAGGAGAGGAGAGGAGAGGAGAGGAGAGGAGAGGAGAGGAGAGGAGAGGAGAGGAGAGGAGAGGAGAGGAGAGGAGAGGAGAGGAGAGGAGAGGAGAGGAGAGGAGAGGAGAGGAGATAGTTCTATTTATAAACATTGTAAAAATCTTAATACCATCAACCCCTTAGAGTCTGGCCTTGAAAGAGATGGAATCTCCTCAGTGCTGGTGAGATGTTTCCCTGTGACAGCTGAAGTGCTCCTGCAACAATGGCCTGGAGGCCAGAGACAGCATTTCCACCCTCAAAGCTTGCTGAGTTTATATCCTCTAAGTACATCAGGTTCCTAGAAGGGAAAAATGCCAGGATTTCAGTCATGTAGGGGTTTTTTTAATAAACTAAGGCTAAAAAAATAGTAGGACCTGTAAGGAAAGAAATTGTGAGACCTGACAGCTTAATTCTTGCCATGGCTAGAACCCAGCAAAAATTTTAAAATTCTCTGTTTTGTTAATTAAGTGCAAATTGTTCATAGGCAATCAGTATAAATATGCTTACAGAGGCTAACAGGCCTTACTCATTTTACTACCCCAGCAAAAAGGTGGAAGAGCATTCCAAAGTTCTCTGAAATTACTGAAAATCTAACTTTTTCATTCAAAAGGTCACAAACAAACTTTCAGTCACTCTTGAAGAGGGTCTGACATGCCTGAAATAAAAGTGTGGGGATCATGAAACTTCACCTAAGAAATGCTATTAGCTCCTCTCTGACCTGCCAATAATCCCATTCTGTAATGATTTAAATAAAAAATAATTTTAAAAAAATCAAAGGAGTAAAAAAGACACAAGGTGATATAAAGAGTAATTTGGGTTTATTTTCAGGTAGTATCTGCAAACCTGCGTTGTATAAACCTGAGGGTAGGAGTCAGATTTATCTATTGACTTTGCTACTGGCTATTGGGTTGATATTTATATATTGGCTTGGATGTGTAAGAACAGGTTTATCCTCAGCAGTGCCATTTGTTCTGTTTTTTAGTGGAAGATGCTCTTTGTCAAGATGAAAAAAATTAGTCAGGTTGACATGAGAAATTTTCTAGACTGGAAAAGTAAATATTTTGATGTGCACTCACACTTTCGAGAAATACACATCTCTAGGTGGAGCAGCTGTGGCAGCCTCTTTGGATGGCATCACCTCCCAGTTTTCAGTCTGTTCAATTGCTCTCAGGTTTTATAGTGTAAGGATTAAAACAGGGGTTGGGGGGAGTGGCTCTGTAAAGCAAAACCACAGCAACCAGCCCCATTGCTCCTCCTCTGGGGCAGGTGGGGGTGGAAAGTAGAGAAAAGCCAACTGACTCTGCAGCCCTGGCAGTGGGGGGAATTAAACTGACTTTTAGACAGCCAGAGTTTTTTTTTCCCATTTATTTCCCAGAAGCACAAAGCATGGTAGATGAGAGAAAAGCACTTTTCTAGCTAGTTTAATCCAAGCATGACACCTGGAAACTTCTCTGAACAGCTCATATTACACCACAATCCTACCAAAGGCTGATTTTGAAATCCTTTGCTTTCCATTTTGTGTCCCATAAAAAACAGCACAATTCGCTTTTTTTATCACCTCAAAAGCTCTGCTGTGCAAGGGTATATTCATCCATGAGGTCAGCACAGCCCAGCAGGATTATAAAGTCTGTCCAAACTCTTTTTCAACTACTTGCATTTGAGGAGAGGCAGGTGGAGGTTGTGTTTGATTTGCAAACTCTTGGATGCAGAGATTGATTTCATAGTTTAATAATTAATCAGGAAGGGAAGACTGAAGGCATTTGTAAAGGGCTGATGGGAAATCAATGGCAAGGAGAGCACGTTGCTGCTCAGAAAAAAGGAGTGCATCATATGGGCTGGGAAAAATAATCCTGTGAATATTTAGAGAGGTTGGAAATATTCAGTCTCACTTAGAAAAGGCATTTTACCTTTGCAAACAGAAGTGGTTGAAAACTCTCTGGCTTTGTGAGGTGAAAAGAGGAGGACATCTGGCTCTCCAGTGCCCTGCTGCTGTTCATGGAGGGGAGGCATGGCAAGGTTGATCCTCTTCCATGATTTTCTCTCCCTCTTTTCTGTGCTCGGTACCTGAGAGACTGTTCTTTCCCAGGCATCCCATACAGCAGGTTTCATTAGAAGAGAAAGAAAACATTCTGTAACTTCTGGAGAAGGAACCTGCACTGCCTTTTTGGGTAGAACCCACAATCAAATATCCCTGAACTAAACTTCTGCTGCCTAATCTATTGTGATTTGGGGAAGAGATTATTAATGAATTTAATTTTTAAAAAACCCAAATAAGAACATAATGGAAATGGTTTTATAATGTGCTCTGATTGCTCCTTTGCCCAGAGAAAAATCTTTTATCTGACTCATCTGAGCATCTTCAGCTGCCTCTTGACATCTGAACTTGACTACAGTGAAACAATTTTATTCCTTTACTTTGCAAGTTTGCTTCCAGTTGCACTTCTATGGGTTAAACACCAGCCAATAAATAGAACATGGGAAGCAGTTCCCTGGATTCATTGTCTTTTGAATAAGAGACCCAGCAGTCCATACAGTAGAAAAAATGCACCAAACTGTTAATTGATTTTTAAAGGAGAATTATGATGCTTTTAACAAGCCACTTATCTTGCTAAGCATTGCTGGGGTAGTGTATCTTCCACTGAAATGGCTGTTCCACAATGTGAGTCCCTAATTGCTTATAAAGCACACTGTTTATTGAGTATTAGCTCTGGCATAGCTGTTTATTACCGGAGTGCATCGCTTAGTGCTTGTAAACAGCCATCCAACTTAAATATGCTGTGCCTTGTCTCTTACCCTCCGATGAACACACGCTCTCCATCCCTAAGTTTGCAGTGGGAAGGGAGGGAAAAGTATCAGCAGAGCTGTGGAGAGCTGGAGGAGGTTGCCTGGTAACTGTGAGGAAAGGATCTGACTCAGGAGTGCGTGGACTATTTATTGTCTCCCGCGCTCTGCCTACAATTAACAGGTCAGTGACGTGGGAAAACTCAACTTCAGATTGAGTCAAACCATCAGCTGGACAAACGTGCCTCGAGTGCTGCCGTGTGCTGGAGCCATGCAGGAAGGATGAGTCAGTGGCACACTGGTCCTGCAGCCTCCTGGTCCTGGGCCACGTGCTGTGTTTTCATCGTGAGGCATGAAGCCTTCAGCTCATGTGATCTACAGGCAGCAGGGATGCACTTCGCTTCCTATTCCACCAGGATTTGTTACTCCTTTCCCTGGGATGGGTGGTATTTTCAGCTGTAGGGAGGAAAATGCCAGCAGAGAGAGAAGGCAAGGGCACAGATATAGTGACATCATTTAGTTATAGCTCATTTTTCAGGCCTGGAATGACTTCTCCAATTTGCTGCTGCTGTGAGGAGTGAGGAGGTGGATTTTTCATCCCCCAGTCTGCCCTGTAAAGCTGAAGCAGGCAGGTAGGAGGATGGCCGAGTTTGACACTCAGCTTCTGATTTCTTCTTCTCCATAAAGTTAGAAAACTCTTTTCCTGTCAACAGAACTGCCTGGGCTGTAGGAGTAGCTGAAGAAGTGTTTTCTGGGTTTGACTGAAATTGGTGAGCAGTGGGGTGGGATTTGCTGAGTCAACAACTCTTGTAATCGTGTTTATTGCACTATTCAGCTGGTTTTCTTGATCTCAGGATTTAACTTGCACTGGTTTTGTGGTGTTTTTATCAGTGGCCATGCCCCAAGACTCTTCACAAAGGAATTTAACAAGATTTGAGGGTTGTCCTCTTCCCACTAGCAGCTAGAGACAGAACAAGGGGAAATGGCCTCAGGTTGTGTCAGGGGAGGTTCAGGTTGGATATTAGGCAAAATTTCTTCACTGGAGGAATGGTTAAGCATTGGAACAGGCTCCACAGGAAAGTGGTGGAATCATCACATGTGGAAGTGCTCAAAAAACCAAATGTGTGTGGCACTTTGTGGTATGGTTTAGTGGGCTTGGGGTATTTGGTCAAAAGCTGGACTTGATCTTGGAGGACTTTTCAAGCTTTAATGATTCTGTGATTCCAAGAGATCAATCCCTAGTTTATCCCCAGACAAAGAGCATCTTGAAGGACTTGACAGTAGAGTAAAATTTTTCATTTTAGCATCTGTGTGCTTCTTTCAAATACAATTTCTCTGTTCTTCTGTCCAATGAAGCCATTACACCATTTTTTGAGAAAAGGGGAATTATATGAGACTGGTACGTCAAATTCAGGTTTAAAGGAATCCAAGTGAGGTTTTCATAGAGATTTCTGCTGTTTGAGATCTAGTCAGATCTTTGTTGATGAGCTGGATGAATTCTTAATGTTTCATCTGTCTTGTCAACCTATTCTAATGCAAGATTTCCCCCTGCTTAATCTCCCAGACACTTTATTTCGTTAGCAGCAGAACACAGTACCGTGTTCCTTTGCAGTATTCTCAAGGGCTTTATGAATCCTCCAAAAGACCTTTAAAATTAGAAATTACCAGCCATCTTTGTACCACCAAAGCTGTGTAACAGTCAATTTCCCGACTGTTTGAAATCAAATACTGTTGCCCCACTTAATGCCATGATTTGGATAAGTTGATTTCTAAGGGAGCTTAGGAAGATGCAGCAACTTCCTTTTAAGTGAAAGTCGCTTTGAAGGAGACCATTTGGGATTTCAAATGGCCTTAAATGGAAAAATCCAAATCCACAGTAAAACTAAATGGGAAGGTCTCTGGAGATGGTGTGCTTCAGTGAGCTTCACTCACTAAGCTTATTAAGAAAAATGTCAGCAAATACGACACTGAAAAATCCACAGTGTATTTCTGCTACCATCAAAAATGCTACAGTCCGAGACTACACTGCTCTACATTTGTATCAACTGGTTAATTAAATTACACAGCATTAGTTTAACTCTCTGGGAAAAGATTTTCCTTTGGTATGAACATCTGAGTTAAATGCTGTGACTGCATCACAGAAAAGGAAAGATTACACAATTTATAAATATAGATAGATACATAGATATTTAATTTTCAGATATAATTTTTACAGTTATCACTGTTCCAGACCAACAAGCTGTGCTCAACCACATCTCACAGACATATGGTGAAGTATGGCAATACTTCACCATCACATTCTTGATGGTGAAGTATTGTCAACATAAGCTTAAGCACCTTATTAAAGTGAAAAAACCAAGTATTCGACTGTGTACTCTCAAAACCCCGTATTTGTAAATATTCTAGTATTTATTCACACCTCTGTAACATTATAAAAATTAATTAAATGCCTGTTTTTGATCTGGAAAGGATTGCGGGTTAGGTTGAGTATGAAATCAGCCTGGAGTGGTCACACCTTGTCTTAATCAAGATGCTTCCAGTGCCTACAACCAAACTACTTGTCTAGACTAGTTTTACAGTCAGTGGGGCACCACACTTTTTAGGAATATCATTCATCTCATTGTAAAATAATTGTCTACAATCAGTCCATGGATTAGAAAAATGATATTTGTGTCCATTGGCCCTACAGGGAGCTGGGGGTTTAGAGCTCAAATGCTGTGCTGCACCTTGTACAGTGGAATGAATCTAACACACAGGTTGTGTGTCTGATCAGCTGATAAAACCTATGCCACCTGCAGCCACTGAAAAACAAAGGGCTCTTCACAGACAATCACAACCACAGGATGTTGCCTTGGAGGTTTAGGCCTGGAAGAAAAGTAACAGAAGAAAGTGGCGAGTATCTTTGTGCTTGTCTCCTTTGCACACTCTGGTCCTTACGCAACTGATTCCTGCACCTGTTAGAATCACCAAAGGTTGATTTGAAAATTTTAAGGATCTGGGTGGTTGAAAACATCCAGCATAATTAATCCTCTTTGTTTCTTCCATCCATACCTCTTGTCTCCAGCTCTCTCTCTGTGTTTCTCCGGCCCTGCTGTTGGCGTTTCCTTCTGAAGACATAAATTGTTCCTGACTAAAATCTTCAAGAGGATCATGAGGCAGGTAGGGAAGGACCTTTTAGATTAGTTTGGTTGCATTCAAATTCAATTTGGCAGAATTGATCTATCACCTCCACTTGTGTAAGAGTGAAGTGAGTAAGAGATGTTGAGAAATACATTCTGTGGGTTATCTTAGGTTGAAAGACACGCTGGTTACGCTTGTATAACTTGGATAACATTAGTGCAATTACCCTGATCTGCACAATCACAGTTGGATGAGCAGATAATTACCAGCAAAAATTTTAATTACATGGGTTTATTTGAGCTGTGGTCATACTAACCACTACCATGTGATGAGATATAAAAGAAACCCCATAAACTCAACGAGATGGCTTGGGATGGGCTACAGGTGCCTACAAATGAAATAAATTGGAATTATCTTCTTCTTAGATGTCACTTGGCAGAGTACCTGTGGCTTTACTGAGGAGCTCTTAAAGCCACTCTAAATATCCATGAGCCCATGAAGTTTTTTGGCAAGCAAAGGAACATTTTTGAGTGCTGTGGCCATACAGGTTGGGTCGTACTATATTTGCCTATATCTTGCCCTGGATGATCTTTAAGGTCTCTTCCAACCCAACCATCTGTTAAACCTATGATAAACCTAAACCTTTTTTCCTGTTAAACCTATGATTATACTTTTAACAGAAGAGCATGGGAGTTAAACCGAAGATTTGGGGTTTGGTCTTATAATTTCTCCTCGAAAATCGCCAGTTCCAGCCATTCCTGAAATCCTGTCTGGATTCATGTCCACTGAGAGAACAATAATAGAGGTTTCTTAATCTGGACTGGTCACCTATCCCTTTCTGAGTGGAGGCAAAGAGATTTTGTGCACACCTCATTTCTTCCTAAACTAACCATCCTAAGCAGTTCATACCTGAGGAGTATTTGATTCCTTCCGTGATCATAAGTGCAGATGCCATTTCATCTGTATATTCATCTTTTAATTCAGTGTATAGAAGCACTGCAGTAAAATCCTTTTAGTAAAATCTTTCATACAATCCTTTTCCAGCACAATCAGGTGAACAGAGCAGAGTTACCAGCTCCAACAACCTTTTCTCAAATCAATCCCTCCCTTCTGCAAGGCCTTGCTCATGCAATGGGGCCTCCAGCCAAGACTCTCCTTCTTTTGCCTCCTAAGGAGTTGCAAAAATAACTTGTTCAGCAAGTCTGCTGTCAAAATCATGCTTTGATCTGCCTGTGTTTTCCTCTGCTGTGTTTGCATGGATGTAATCAATTTGTAAGAAGGTAATCATGCTGCTTTGCTTCTTTTCCTAAGCCTGCAGTAGATAAATGTATTAAAACTGTGATAACAATCTTGGAGCTGCTTCTAATCCAGTATTAACTCTCCCACTGACCTGTTCCTGCATTATTCATCGTTTTCAAAGGAGGATATTGTAGCCCAAATTACCATTATTTTGCTTGAATCTGGACACACATCACTGAAAAAAAACAGGAGATGAATGAGGGGAGTTGGTTACAGGATGCAATGGAATGTGGGGTGAACACAAAGGGAGACAATCCTCACACACAGGGGCAGAAAACAACCAACCAAATAAACCCAACCCCAAACTCACCCAACAGGGGTCCATTTTTAAGTGGCCTCAGAAGTGGTAGAAAGGAAAAACTGGTAGAACCATCCTGAACGCAGCTTACCCCACCTGAAATGTTGTCCCTATTCATTCATTCATCTGTAAAGCCAGAAAAAAAAAACCAACTATTTACCAAGAGTAGCTTTTGTAAACACACTTTTCTAGTGATGGCTATTTTATTGTCTGACTGATGCACTGTGGGGAGCACAATTCTAAGTTTTCCTGTAGGCTACAATTTTATTTTACAGCCAGATGTCACAATAAAATTGTATAAGAACAAACGATACAAATAAGATGCCAAATTGAGAAAAAATAATCAGCTCAGGGAAGAGGAAAACACATTCCAGTCTTCAAAACATCAGCAAAAACTCTTATAGTTCCATTATAAAAATAGATTATATTCTTAATGTAAAGGTCTGGTATGCTCTGTAATATTATATTGTCCTGCATAGAGCTATTTTGTGAAAAAGCTCTATTATAAATATTCTCTTGCTAAATCTTTTCCACTGTATCTTATAAAAATAAAATCTATTTGCAACTAAGTTTTGGTTACCACTTTGATGCATTTTGAGGAAAAGCACCACAAGGGTTGATCACCCTCCATCATATTTGAGGGGTGGCTTTTATGTGTTTATATTTTGATAAAGGGGGCCCCACAGGCAGCTGAATTACTGAAATTCTGCTGAAGTCAGAGCATTAAGAAGGTGCAGTTTTTGGCTTAGTATGTGATATTTATATAATTTAAGATATTTAAATCCCTTAAGGTGTTTTTTTTTTTTTTTTTTTTTTTGTAATCCAGCTGTGATGTGGAAGACCAGGATTCAATTTCTTTGACCTGCAGGAATTCGTAATCACATTCATCCTTTTAATGGAAAGCCTGAGGTGTAACACAGGGAGGAGTGTTGCTCTCTTCTTGGAGCCATACAATGCATCTTGAAATTTGTTCAGAGAAGCAAACATAAAAATTATATAGATTGGTAAATTGGGGATTTTTTTTTTTTTGGGGGGGGGGGGGGCTGGGCCACCATGAAAACCAGGTCTGATGCTTTTTAATGCAATATTTATATGCCTCTACCTGATTGCAGAAAAACTTGTGAGAGGGAAGTACTGGAGAAGGGAGTGTTCCTTGTGCTCAGGAGTCCCTCTAGGCCACATCTCCAGCCCCTCTCCAGGCCACGTTTGAACATATGGTACAAAGCAGAGAGAAAGAGACTATAGAATTTTTGGGGTGGAAAGGACCTTTAAAGGCCAGCTAGTCCAACCCCACAATGCAGATACATCACCAATCATTCATGGTGCTGGGTTAATGGTTGGACGCAGTGTTCCTAGAGGTCTTTTCCAGACTAATGATTCTATGATTTACATCCTCCCAGGCAGAGAGACAGAGTGAACAACACCTGAGGCTTTGCAGTCCCCAAAAACTGAGCTGCTCCCTTCCCCAGTGGATAAAACCATCTCAGTCTACTCTCTTATTGTCACAATTATCAAAATATAAATTAACCACTTGAATGAAACTTTTATGCTAATTCGTAGGAATGTTGTGTTAAGTGTTCTGCAACCTCCTTTTTTAAAATTAATATAAAGAAAAATTTATTATTTCCATCTTGAGCCAAGTTGAACTGGATGTTTGCATTATCTTTAATTTTGAGGGTGGACAAGGAGGAGCCTCTGGACAGTTTTTAATTTTTCACAGCCAACAGAATCAGGCATATGGTGTGAGTTTATAAACCAAACCAGTGTCATAGCGAGTTCTGCATGAAAACCTGTTCTGAGAGAGCAAGAACACATTCCACTCAATAAAAGAATAATAAAGTGTCAGGTAGGAAATAAATATTGAAACGCATTTCCCACCAGGGAAATCTTTTTGCAGTAACTAATTTAGATGGAGAATAAAACAAAAAGGCCCCATATCTCAACCTTGGCAATAACCTGTCACCAAGCACTACTCACCTCTTGTCTCTGCTCAGACCTGACGCCTGCACAGGAAGAAGAGGTGACAACTGCTTTGCTGTCTGCCTTTATAAATCAAATAAAATCATAAATCATGAATGAAAGGAGTTCTTGCAAAATAATAACAGTGCATTAGGGTCCCTTGGACATTGTTGAGCAGCAAGGACAAGGTTTTCCCTCTCAGTGCTGTCAGTAATTATGTGAGATATCACAGGTGAAGGGATTGCTTTGGAATTCCATCAAGAAATTAAACTGCTTCCACGGTGAAGGCAAGGCCTTTGGTTTGGTTTCTGGTGATGGTTTTCTTGTTTGAACTTCTCTGGAGATTCAAACTGAGGCTGGGTGAATGATGCAGAAGGGATGGCAAGGTGTTAACATGTTGGTTAGTTAGTCCTTGTGGTAGTGTGGGCTGGAGACCATGACATGTGATGTTTGATTCTCCTGCAAGTTTAAGCAACAAAGTGATGGCCAGGCCCCACACAGACTGTCCCTGATGTCCCCTGTGCCTGTCCATCCTGACTTCACCTTGTGCTCCCTCTCAGGGACCAGCTCCCCACCATGTCCCTGCCTCTCCCCTGCACCACCTCTCGTGGTGGCTTGTGGGTCTGGCACAGGTGCATCTGCAGGGTTACACATTTCCTGGAGGCGCTTTCCCCACCTGGGATGGACTGCTATTGCAACCTTCCTCTGGAAAAGGAGATGTTGCTTCCATCTGGAGATGCTGCTCTTCTGTGATCACAGGGAAAGTCACAACCCCTTTTTTTTTTTTTTTTTTTTTTTCACCATTCCTCTGGAAGCAAAAAAATTGGGAGAGTAGCGCAGTGTTTTCACAGCAAATGGAAGGAAAACACAAACAGAATCAAGGAAGAGTATGAGGAAGAAAAAGCCACCAAGGATCATTGTTCCTGCCTGCAAAAAGCCCAAGTCTGAGTTGTCCCCACTATGGAATGTATTTCCTTCATTCCTGACTACCTGGAGTAAAGAAAGAATCAAGACCTTGTCACAGTCCTTCCCTGATGTCACCCATCAAGTGCAGAATCCAGAAGATTAGAGCAACTCTTTCTTAAAGGCTTAAAAGGAAATTTCCCTTTAAACACCAAATACCTTCCCTCCCAGATGCTTTGTAACCTCTGAGTAGCTCTTCCTCCATCAGGACTCTTGGATAACCTCTCCCAGCCCCTTCAGTGCCTGTTTCTCCTTGCTGTACTCCACAACTCAGGGCAGGCACAAGGCTGTTGCTCTCACAGAGACCTCCAGGACTGGCTGTGCTCTCCTGTGATGCCTGAGGTGATCCCCATGGGGCTGGTGTGGCACAGGACAGACAGGAGAGGTTCATTTTTGGGGGTAGCACTAAAAGTGATTGGCACATGCTTGCACACTTGGATATTCTGTTTTCTGTATTTTTCTTAAAATATTAATATACATGTTCATATACCCATAAACATTAATATTTTTCTACCTTAATAAAAATATTAATATGCTTATAAAATAGCTTTTTGCAGATGATGCATGCCTGAGTTTCCACAGACAAAGAGCAAAGCTCATCCATCCAATATGAGATAACATATATTTCTATAGCCTGAAAAACAACCTCAGAAAATCAGGCTGCTCTGGAAAGGGAGGAGAATCAGAAAAAAAGCAATTTTACTGCACAGGTAACATCAGTCTATGACTGTAAGTGGAAACCTACACTGGAAGTTGTTACAGATATGCTGTTGCCTACCATGGGAAATAGGGAATTGGAAACAGGCCATTATTATCTCACTGATTTTAAACACGTGAACTAGTGCAGGAGAAATCATTCTGTTGGAAATGTTGCACCTCTCCAGTGATTTTTTAAAAAGTCCAAATACTCCTATCAAGAAAGAAATGTCCTGTCCATTCCCAAATTCCCAAAGTCTCGGTGGTAATGCATAGCAAGAACTGCTCTCAACCCCCTCACCCACACCTAGGGTAAGAGATTTCTTCATCTCATTTTCATTTTCCTCTGGCATCTCATCAATATCTCCTTTTCAGTCCCAGGGATGAGGAAACTTGTCTTCCTGCTACACCTGTAAAGCATGATGTAATTTTATGTGAATGATGCATTAAAATAAATGTGTGTTCCTGTGTCTAAGGGTCTCAAGCCCAGAAAAAAATTGCCCGTCTCACTTTACAGCTTTACCATTGGCATCTTGAAGAAGTAGCTCATTAACAAGTGAAGGAGGATGCAGAGAGGGGGGAAATCCAATTTCTAGCTTGCAGTATTTTGCTAAAAACGTTGATAACAATTTCTACTATTAGTCTCTGTCAGAAATGGCAGAGTCATTACTGAGCTGGTGTGGCCAGAGGGCACTCTGCATCACAGCTCACTGTGGAGTCTGAATAAACATTACAAAGCACTGAAAAACTCTCTGTGCTTGAAAGTTTTCAAGTCATTAGGGAAGTACTCCGAAGGAAATCTCACCTTCTGCTTTCCATTTCTGAGCTAAATCAGTGTGGTTTTGTTGCTGTCCCAGCCTGCCTCTTTGCAGGTGGGGCTGACTGAGACATACCCGAGTGTCTGATCCAGGCAGTGAATTCCATCCTCACAGGGATTCCCCTGAGCACACCACTCTGGGGTGAGAATCCAACAGCTTTCTCCATCAGGAGGTCAGGACTTGGATGTGGAGACAGAAGAGTGCTTGGCTGCCATCTGCCAATCCAGATCAAAATTCTTGCTGCCCCAAAGCACAATAATTGCGTGTTGTGAGTACCTTGTCTGTGCCTCCATCAAGACCACGTACTTGAGAGGAGCAGGAAAACATCTTTGAAAGTGTTCCCAGTACTTCAGACAAATCACAGAATATCCTGAGTTGGAAGGGACCCACAAGGATCATTAAGTCTGACTCCTGGCCCTGCACAGACTCCCCAACAATCCCACCATGTGCTTTTTCCTTCTTTTTGTGTGGATTAAAATCCTAGAGCTCAAATTCCCCAGGGATTTCCATAGGAGCTGGGTACTGAAGGGACATTGTGAAACTGGGTTTACATGTTCCTGAGCACAAAAGTAGCCATCAGCTGCAGTATCCAAGAGGCTTGAGATCCACTGTCTTGACTGCTGACTCTCCTCTGTGTAAGTGAAGCAGTGATTCACCTTTTGGGCATACTGCAAGGATTAGTTAATGTTTTGGGAAGCGTTTTAATGATATGAAGTGTGGTAAAAATGCTAAGTATTATTGTTCCACTTTGTCTTCCACTTCAATATAAAGAGGGATTGTACAGCTACTTCCCAAGTGTCTCCCAAGGGTGTTTCTGAAGCAATTACGTTGGCTGACACTTTCCAGCCTCAGAAAATGGAAACGATTCAGAGGCTGACCAATCAGCCCCTTTACCAGCAGATGAATCTAATGACTTCAAAGCTATTCATTAGGCAGTACTATGAATTGATTACATAAATTAGCATGCTGCTGACAAGGCAGGGAAGGGAGGAGAAGACGGCAGAGGAGGCCGACATAACACATCCCTCATTTGGCAAAGACAGTGGTTATTAGGAGCCCAGAGCTAATGAAAGAGACAGATCCATTAGGCACGTGTCGCTGGAGGGGATTGATTGCTCCCCCTGAAAAAGGGCTGCTTCACTTGCTGCTGGAGGATTATGTTTGTTCTGGCTTGTTGATCCAGGGACAACCATCAGATCTAACAAAAAAAGCCCTGTAGTTTGTAAAGAGAGGGAAGGGAGATGATAAACTTGCATCAAAATCATTATTTAAATCATCTAAGCCTAAGCACTGTGAGGCAGGTTGGTTTAGTAGTTAAAAGGGAAGATGTGTGAGGAGGATTTCCTGCCTAAGCACCTGCATTTGGGAGAATTACACTCAGAACTACTGGAAACAGGAAGTTTTTCAGTGGAAACTTTGAGTGACAAAATCTTACTGGCGCAGAACTCTGCCTTCAAAGAAAACTACTTGTCCAGGTCTAACACAATGCAAAGTTTATTGCACTAAGTTCAGTAAGTCTGGACCTAAGGTATGTCAACCATGAACTGTCAACATCACCTCTCCAGGCAAAGCCAGCATCACTTCACAGAGCGACTGCCTCTCATGGAAACTGCAGAGGGATTAAATAAAACAGTCTGATTTCAATGTTTTATCCAATTATTATATTCAGGACTCTCTGGACAGTCCTGACAGTATTTCCCTGTTAGTTTAGCCCAGAACACGCCTGTGTAACCTCCAACTATAGGCACATCTTTGTGATTTTAGTCAGAAATATGTTTTCATCCATTGGAATTGCTTCTGCCTCTGTTTTAGGGGAAGATGAGTCATGATTCGAGAATCTCTAATTAGAAGGGCACAAGTGTTGTTCAGCCCTTCAGACCCTCAAGTATATGCTTAAATTAAGCACATGTTGAAGGGCTCTTCTGAACCAGGAGCCTGAGTGAGCTCAGGCTGAATTTTTCATTGTATGTTGAATTGCTGCAATCCATTATTCAGAATGCAGCTTGGGCAACGAAACCAAACAAAATCTCCTGGAAAAGGAAACTCTTAAGCAAAACTCACGTTCTGCAGACTCTGCTTGGTGAGTTTGATGCTGCTGTTTGTCAGCAGGAACAAACACCTTGTCATTGGGTGACAGATGTTTGTTAAATATTTTGTTCTCTTTAAAGAAGGAATTGATCTTCTTCAAAGAAGGAATTACTCGGCAGTTTCATTACCAAAGAGGCAGGAACCCTGGATGTGACATCCATTCAGATTCCTTCCAAATTTGCAGGAAAGTGTTGTGATTTAAAAAGGAAACCTGTTACAAGCTGGAGAGCAAACCTCCTCACACGGCTTGCTGGTTTCTGCTGGAGGAAAACCTGGGTTTGATGGATCACCAAGAAAATCCATCATGGCAACTGAATGCTGATGGCAGCTGCACCAATTTAGAACAACTGACTTCTCGTGTTGCAGTAAAGAATTCAGCAAGACCAGGGATACCAGAGCATCATTTAATCTGGATATTTAATGGAGCAGCTCTGTGCAACAATGAACTTCAGAGAGGATTTTTCTGTCCTTCACCATCGAAGTAATTTGGCAGATTTGTTATTAACCAAGGTAAAAAAACCCAACTGGGATAGAATATCTTGCTAACTCAAGCCACCTCGGGGTTACACAGAGCCTGCTGCATTATGCAGTTGTTCCTTTGCATATTTCATTGGCTCTGGGAAATATTAAAATTTGTAATTTCCATATTGCCAGATTATCGTACACTCTCCAGTGATTGTTCTCTCTATTTTTTATAATCTGTCAATTTTCACACTATTTAAAAAGACAATTTGACTGCCTTAATGCCAGAAAAATCTCACAGGGTATTTTCTTTCTTTTTCTCTCCTCAGCCTAGGAAAGGCTATTTTAGGACTAGACACCTTTCATTACCATTCATTGAGCACCTTGCCTTGCCATTGCAGATAAACACTGAGCTTAACAGTTCTTAGCCTAAAAAAAAAAAAAAAATTAAAAAGAATAAAATTTTGAATCTGCTTCCAGGAAGTTTTTTGGTAAATATCATGTCACTGTGGAGTGCCACATTAATAGAGAGTGTGAAATACAAGTGTGAAGTCTACGATATCTATACCCTGTGCTTTTATATGTCATAATATTTAGTTATCCACAGCTAAGGAACTCACAAGATTCTTGAAGTGCAGTAAGCAACACTTTGCACATTTTACAGACAAGGAGATGGAAAAAATATGGGAAATAGATACAGTGGCTGGCAGGAGGTGAGGCAGCTCCTCAAGTGCAACTCCTAGTATTGATTTGCCATCTTCCCGTCCCACAAACAGTCCAGTGCCTCCAGATTTGACTAAAATAGAATGAAATAATAAGGCGGGATGAAGTAAAAGGCTGGTCAACAGACAGACACTTTTTTGCACAATAATTAATTGTGGGAATGAAAAGCAGATTTTTCAGTTCCTTTTTGAGTCTCAGTGTCAATATTTGCTCCAGATGAATTACCCTTAAATGTATGTGCACAAGAACCTGCTGTTGGGAAGCAGAACAGCAGGAGTGGGTGCTGAAGCCCTGTTTTGGTGGGGTGCACCCCATCCCTGGAAGTGTCCAAGGCCAGGTTGGATGGGCCTTGGAGTAATCTGGGGAAGTTTAAGGTGTCCTGCCCATGGCAGGGGAATGGAATGAGGGAATTTTTTTTTAATCCCTTCCAACCCAAACCATTCCGTGATTCTATAAATAATAGCAAAATACTCACATATCTAGAAGAAATTGAACCTTCCGTGATGTGCCCTCTGGCGGCTTGAAAAAACCATAGCAAGTCAGAAGTTCTGAGCATCCTTCTAAACAAGGCTCAGTGGAAAATTCACCCTGTTCCTGCTATGGAGGAAAAAAGTTGTAGAGCCAGAGAACAATACACCCATCCAAGCTCTTTCAAGGTTTCATTAGTTCCTAATGGAAATTTTGCAGATGGAGCAGGCAGCAATTAACAATTAACAGCAATTAACAATTATTCCTTCAACTTGCTTCCTGCTGGAAAAAGGAGACAATTAAAGTCTCTTATGCTGTCCTTGTTTTTGTCCCTCCCACCTTGGGAATTGCATTATCAGGGAATCATTTTATTTAGCAAAGTACCTGTTTTGGCTTGTGGTAAATAGTTGCTTCCTTAGGGACAGTTTTTACAAGTGCCTGAAGGTACAACTGAGTACTCCCTTTTCAGCATTTTGGAAGAGGGAAATCTCATTTCAAAATAATCAAGATTTTCTTTTTTTTTTAATGGAGCAAAAATATAGTGAGCCAAGTTTCTATCTAACTGAAAAGTGCGGATAACTGAGCTGTGTAAGACACAACTTTGCTGCTCTGCATGTGGTGTGCGAAGAAATGCTTTCCCTTGTCCTTGGGACTCTGGCAACTCCTGTTCCTGATTCCAGTGTAAATCTATGTGCAACTGAAAAAGATGATACTTTCCTTCTTTCCCTCCCAAATGCTTCTTCCTCCCCACACCAAAACACTGACTGAAAGGCTTGGACATCCAGGTAGATAGATTGGGGAAATGAGCCAGCTGAGAGCTTTTCAATGTGGTTAATCTTTAACCAGATGAATTTCCCAACTGCCAAAATATTGATGTAAGCATGAGGGAGAAAGAGAGGAACACAGGGAGGGGATGAGACCACTCAGTGAAGCAGGAACTGCTCCCTCTAAAGCCACAGAGTATCCTTGGCCTTTGGTTGAGAGCATTGAAATTCTCCTTATTTACTTTGAGCCACAAACCTATATTTAGGTAGTTATGACAAGTAGATAAAGCACAGAAGTCCATATTAAGTCCTCCTCCTCCTGTAACTTCTTCACACATCTCTGCTCAGAAACTGCCAACCTGTGTCCATCCAGGACAGGCTGACTGAGGAAGAGATATTGTGAATAATACTGCATGACTCACTAATGCTGATCTGTGAATGCAACAGATCCCCTGTAATTAATCATTTAGAAACAGGCCATTAATACTCCAAAGACTTTAATTTATACAACTTTTGTCAGATTTGTTATCCAGATCAGAGAATAAAAGATAGGGGCTGCAAGAATCCGAGGAGGAAGCAGCCCACAAATCTTCACTGCAAGCTCAGCAGTGAGAAAAGCAGCACTAAACTGCTCATCCATCTTAGAGGAGCTGCCTGGACCAGGGTGGTTATCACCCCACATATCCCCTCAGAGACAGAAACAAAGGGAGTGTCCTGGTTCTCCCAGAAAGGATAATGGAAGTCTCCATGCCTGGAAGTATTTCAGTGCCTATGAATGCACCTGGTCCAGCCAGGGAAGCTGCAGAGGGAGAAATCCAGGTGGGATGTGAAGAGTTGACCCAAAATAAGTATTTACCACTACCTGAGAGACCACAAAATGCTACTTCTGCTGCTCAAGAGGGTATGACTTTTCCTTGGCTTTGCCTTCCCAGTCATGTCTTGGGTGCCCTGGGGTATCACAATCTCCAGCCTCAGCTGGAGTCAGATCTCTGCCCAGACACCTGAAAATTAAATAACATTTAAATATTATTACCCTGTTCTGCATTAGTGGCTGCAGCCCTGAGCCCTCAGGTATCCTAATCAGCCCAGAATTCCCTGTTCTCAGCTCACATAAGACAAACCTGTTCTCACTCCTCTCTGGAGTCAGAAGGGATGAGATTTCTCCAGAAAAATGCACAATGCTGGATCCTCAAACCCTTTTCTTTACAGTCCCATCAGCCAGACTTGCCTGCTCTTTTCTGCTCCTGGCCACATCTTAGACCAGGGTGGTCACAGCACCAGAATGGGCTGGGTTGGAAGGGGCCTTAAAAATCATCCAGTTCCAACCCTCCTGCCTTGGGCAGGGACACTTTCCACAGGTGTCATCACTTGGTGAAATATCCAAAAGAGGCACTACTGAGCTGCAGGCTGAGATGTCCACTCTCTAAATTAAGATTTCCACCACTATTTATTCTGCATTGCAAGGAGGTGTCTAGGAAATGTCTTATTTCTTTCCAGCTTTGTAGTTTTTCTGGAGGAAAACAAACAAACAAACAACAACAACAACAAAACAAAACAAAATAAACACACAAACAAAACAAAACCCGCAAACAAAAAAAAAAACACCCAAAAAATAAACCCACCACACCCCAAAACCTACTACTTCTGAAATGTCACCAAATTTAATCAGTATTCCAAAATTTAAAGCCTCTTTTCTGCCCACTTCTAAAAATTACCCAAATATCCACCCAATCATCTGAATCAACCTGTAAATACTACTAATAAAATTAATCTAATGCTTTTTTGCTTCATGTCTCTAATGCCCTATCAGTAAAAAAATTAAAGATAGATTTGTCTGCAATAAGTTATAATTGAGAATGTCCTTTCCTATTTTACATGAAGGAACTCATCTTCAAAGCAATCTGCACAAATCCCATTAACAGCAATAACAGAATTTGTGCAAGTATCTCCCCGAACAGCACTTTGAACATTAAGCCCTTTACTTAATTCAATATCAGATAAAAGCACGATCTAAGGCAATGCAAAGACTTGATATTCTGGTTTGTGTTTCACAATGGACTGGAGACTCTCCCACACAGACAAACATCCAGGACATTGATGCCACAGCTTAACAACTTTAAATGAAAACAGAAAAGCTGCTTCTTATTAAAGGAATTGGGAAGAAAAAAAAAAAAAAAAGGAAAAGAAAGAAAGAAAAAAAAAGAGTAAAGGAAAGGCCCCCAGCATCACCTCAAATAGCAACTTCATTCCCAGAAGAGAAGTAAGAGAAGAACCTTCTTTGAGACCTGTAGACACCATCTTTTCCTCCACCATCTCATTCTTTACAAGTATTTGGGCTTGGACTGCTTCTTTTCTACCCTTCCCTCCCACACACAAATGCAGTGTACTCTCATAAAAATTCAGATTTCACCCAGAAACGCCATGACTAAGTTACCACCTAGCCACCCTCTTAGGGACACTGCATTCTCAAGCACTTGAAGGAGAGAGAAGGTTATACACTGACTTTTTAAGAGTGCTAGAGACCCTTGGGTCAGGGAGTAGGAGGAAAGACATTCCTAATTTTTCACTGCAAACACTGCCTGATGTTCAGAGTCATCCTGACCTGCCTCAGTGGTTCATGTGGTAAGAAAAGACAGCAGGACCTCCCCACTGAAAAATGATGCGCAGGATTTACTCCAAGTTCTTGGTTGAAGATACTCTCATTAATGTATTTATCACTTCTAATATTAGAGGTTAAAAATTAAGTAAAGCTCCAAGGCACCAGCAGCTGTAGATCTTGAGCAAGCACAGAACAAGATGAGACGTTTTTTCCCTCAATGAGATGGTATTTCAGGGCTTCAATCCAGGCTTAAGTAGATCACTGGAGGCAGAGAAGTCCTCAGATGGTCCAGGTTCCTGTTCTTCTCTCATTCTATGCTTCTCTTTACTGTCTTCATGACAGTGCCCAAACCAAGGTGTCAAAGCCTGGCACTCAGGAGCAGGGCACTGAGTGGTTGTGGTTGTGCCCAATCCCTCCTTGGCCAGGGAAAGTCTGCTCTGGAGGCTCTGAACAGAAAACTGCACTGGTAAAACGCAATTAAGGTCAATCATACATCCAGGTGCAGCAGAGCTTGCAGTTTTCCTGTGGAAACCTGAAGTTTCACAGTTTGGACGTTTGAGTGAATTTCAGAGGACTGTTTGCATTTTGATGTGGTGCTCCCACAGCACACTCTTCCCTAGAGACAATGTGATCTCACCTTAAACCAGTGGGAACAGGGTCCCTGATTCCTGCAAAAGGTCCCCAGGTCTCAGTGACAAGTCCATGAAGTGACAATACACTTCCTTCCCCTAAAGGGGTCCCTGCGTTTTGCTGGGTGTCATCACAGGAGGCTGCCATTGCCTTGCCTGGGACACACAGGCTTTCTTCTACACATCCAAAAGGCTCCTTTTTCTCCTTTCCTTTCCCTTTCCCTTCCTTCCCTTCCCTTCCCTTCCCTTCCCTTCCTTCCCTTCCCTTCCCTTCCCTTTCCCTTCCCTTTCCTTTCCTTTCCTTTCCTTTCCTTCTTTTTTTCCTTCCTTTCCTTTCCTTTCCTTTCCTTTTTCCTTTCCTTTCCTTTCCTCTTTCCTTTCCTTTCCTTTTCCTTCCTCTTCTTTTGTTCCTTTTTTTTTTCCTTTTTTTTTTGTTCCTTTCCTTTTTCCTTTCCTTTCCTTTCCTTCCTTTCCTTTTTCCTTTCCTTTCCTTTTTTCCTTTCCTTCCTTCCTTTCCTTTCCTTTTTTTTTCTTTTCCTTTCCTTTCCTTTCCTTTCCTCCTTCATTTTCCTTTCCTTTCCTCAGCTCTCCCTCCCCACCTCAGGACAGAAGTGATAACCACAGTTGCTTCCTTGAAATCTAATCCATATTAACCATGAACTTTCTGCTTTTACTTTTATTAATTGCTACATTAATCATCAGCCAGACTGAGCTTTTCAAAATGAAAGGGCCATTCCATGGCAACTTCAGCTCTGTGGTTTTGCCTGGGAATCACGCTTCGTCATCCAAATGGCATCACTTTTTTGTTTTACATGCTGTCGAAGAGTCTTGTTGCTGGAGGTCTTATTTGACACCCATCTGAAGGTCAGGTTAAACAAATGCCAAATAGGAGCAAGATTGTCTAATTGGTCCTGCCTTGCAGAGGGGAAACAGTCAACCTGACACCTCAAGGTGTCCTCCAGCACTATTTTTCTCTGGTTTTATGATTTTTTGACATATTAGAGAAGACAGCATAATTACAACTTCGGCTGAGATGTAGTTATAAAATCGACTTACAGTAATTGAGTACAGACACTACAGCAAGAGGTGTATCAGTCTTAAGTAATATTGTAGCAGTAGAGGGACTTGGAGAATCATAAATTCACAGAAAGGCATCAATCTTGAAATTAAAAAGCAATAAAACTGCTCTCAACAGCAGCAGTAACAACAACAACATGGTTATTAAAAACAATAATTATTTGCCTTGAAAGTCTGTCTAGAAACCTTGGGAGTGAAATATAACTAGCTGCTTGTTTTGTTCATTCTGTATGCAGGAAAGAAATGTGGTGTTTCCTCAGAGACCTGAAAATATAACTTCTGTTTTGTAGGTGTATTTTTCCAGGATGGTTGGTTACATGTTGGTGTTCATACTTCCACTTATGTGACTGCTTGACTGTGTCAACAAATCAGATCAAGTATCTAGAAATCTTTCACAAATTAATTGCACATGAAAACCACTAAAAATGGACATGTCTTCAAAATCTTGGCCTGTGGTACCAGAAGCAAGACTGGCTGGTAGCTATTTTTCCCCTGAGGAAATGATATATGACAACCATATTCATGAGTAGGTCATTAATTTTGAGGACCACAGTTTGCAGTATCTTGTCAGGGTTTTACTAAAATCACTTCATATTCTCCAAAAATCAGCTCTTTGCAGAGCTCTGAGTCTTGCCTGAGCTGGGGCAGAAATTCAAAACCCAGTGTCCGACCTTTGCATTACTTTTAAATGACTATGTAAAGAGCTATGGGGAGATACATGGATTTATTTTCACCTCTGGATCCTGAAGAATATCATAAACCATTCAAGCTTTCACTCTTTTGGTTTTATGTCACCATCAGATTCACCTCAGAATTATTTCCTCTGATAAATCCTTCCCATTCTCTACTTCACCTTTCAGTGAGCTCCTCTGTGGTCCAGCAGGCCATTTCTGAAAACTCAACAGCATCCACAGGTCTGATGCTTTATTCCCAAGGCTGTCTGGACAGGTCATTTCACTGACCACCTGCACTTGTGTCCCTCCCAAAGCCTGGGCTTTAGTACAGTGCCATAAGGAGACCACAGGATTATCATCCAAGACTTGTTGATACTGTGAAATAACGATTTTTCAACGGCTTGATTCTCTTTAAAGTCACCCTACCCCATCTGTTTGCTCATGGTTGTGTTTTTGCCTCATAGAAAACAGCTGGTCTTGAAATTGGGGAAATGGTGGAACACGGAGGGAGGAATTTTGTTTCTCCCCTTTGCTGTATCCACAAGAGCATCTAAATAGGATTGATGGAGCAAAACCAGAGTCACCCAAACACTTGTTAGCCAGTTTTGTGGACTCCGTGCTCACTTTCTTCCATGCACACATCAATGGATGCTGCTGGGGTGTGCACCACCCTGCTTTCACCGAGGGGATGGCTGAGGAGACCAGTGGCAAACGCTTGGTGGCCAAGCCAACCCAACAAAGACCTTTTAGAGCAGGACTCAGGAAGCCAGCGAGAGGTGTGAAAGGTGACAGACTTGCAGAGCTGGAACTTAAGCTCAGCACAGCCTCTAAGTGCAGGGAAAAGTCACACAAGACACATAACGCACACACGGTTTTGTCTGGCAAAGCAGGTACGTCTGAAGGCCACCCTTTGGAACTCAGAGCTGTTTTTCTTCACTGCAGAGTTGCTTCCCCCATCTTCACTGGCTGATGTGCATCTGAGGAAGTTTTATTTTCTGTCTCCCTACTCCATGCACTGCAGCCCTGCTGTAACTCTTGTCCTGTCACCATCAGCTCCTGTGTCGCTACACCCTCCTTTGCCTGTTGCTCACTGGATCATTTTCATTCCTGTCTTTCACTCTGCTCCCATCACTTTCCTTAAAACATCCTGAATGCTGTTGTGCCTCCTCACCACCCACCACCTTTTCTGCTTCATGTCCTGCTTCTGGGAAGAACTTCAAGATACATAAACCCAAACTATCCAGCTTGGCATCTGTGGAGGGCTGAGCTAAGGAGGCCGTGTTGTACCTCTGGAATTTTGGGGGCTGAATGAAAGCAAAACTATCCAGGCGCTTGGACACAAAGATACATCAAAACACAAAACCCCCCCTACCCTGTCAAACAAAAAAAAAACTACCCTGGAGAGATATATGACTTATTGTTACTTTATTAACAACGTGGCTTACAACTGTTTCAAGTAAAAAGGGATTTAATTCTGAATAAAAATTAAAATATAACTCTGAATATAGATTTTCACTTATTTACATGGAAACATATATACAGAATAGAATCTTACAGCAAACTGACAACATGCCCTTCGCCCTGGGAACTTTAAAAAGTAAAAACACCAGCATTGATTTATATGTATATATATATACCATACATATACACGCACATATATACATATATATATACACACATATGTATCAACACACCAACGGGATTATGTACACAAACTTCAAGTCAAAACCTTCAGTACAAACTGGAATGCAAAACAATTCAAAGTTTTCCAACATGCACCACCACGAATGGAGCATAACTGCTGGTTGTGGAGCCAATTCCTGCTGTTCTATGAGAGACAGGAGGGTTTGAATGCTTGCCTTGTCCTAAACAAGGCACACAAAAAGACTCAACTCCCCTCCAAGGCTGCATTTGGAATTTCACATCCCTTGGAGCACAGAGGACACCCCTGCCTGTGCATGTAGAAGTGTCCATGGTACCATTCCCAGGTAAGAAGGTCCCTGAAGGTGAAGGCTGCTGGAACAACTTGGCACATCCTGACCAGGTTTGGCAGAACAGGGATTGGGAAATGGAATGCACACGTTTACAATGTATAAATTGTGGACACTTATATGTCTATAATCTCCAGTGAGGCTGGTGCAACAAGAAGCAGGTTGAGTGCCCTGGGAATGAGCATTTTTTATCCTGTCTCATCACAATACAGAACAGTGTTTGTATATCCACAACCTGAACTCAGGGCAATGCCACCTTTCCCTATGGAGAGAGATCAAGTTTTAGCCTGGTATTTCCTATGGAGGTCTGGAAGATGCACAAGGAGAGTCTTCAACCCCCAAACCCCAGAAGACACACAGGAGTTGGGTACAATGAATGAAGACTGATTCTCCCTTATATCCATCAAGGAGCCTAGAGACATCTGTGAGCCAGATTTCTCTATTTCCACTGGGAAAACAAAATTAGAACCTTTCAGCATTGTGGCTCTGAGTCTATTGCCAGCTTCCTCCGCTGCTCTCACCTGGCCCCTACTGGGACTCAAAAACCATCTCTGCTGTGAAAAAGAAAAGCTTTCAGGAATGACGCTCACAGACCCCAGCTGTGCTTCTGTTCTGAGAGGTCCCTCTCCACAATAAACAAGCCCACAACTCCAGGCTCTCTCCTCTTGGAGCCCTCTCCCCTCTCCCACATCCTCAGCAGTGATCAAGACTTACCTTTTTCACTGCAAAAATTAACACAACAGACTAAAACCAAAGTAGGGCCATGAGCATTTGTAACTATGACCCAGGTTTGTGCAGTTCATGTGTCTTCTGCAAGAGAATTCCTGTGCATGGCACCAAATCACTGCAAAACCACTCTTTTTCTGCAGGATAGCTGACATTTAAAGCACTGCTGGGCTATAAAATTCTCATCTTTGATGACTGGCTCTTATTCTATATGCAGCCATTAACACCATTTACACTTCTTGCTGGAGTATGTACCAAAGAATAAATGAGACCATTAAAGGCTTCTGTTCCTTTATTGGGAGTTCATGAGCACCTAAGGACACAAACCCTCTCTTGCGAAGTCTGGCAGACTGCAGCTGCATTTCTGCCTGCTAGGAAAAGAAGACATTTAAATTTTCTGTTAATTAGTGCAGACTTCCACTTCTGAGAGAAACTGGTAAAGAATTGGTCCCATAGCCCACACATCTATGAGGGCCCTACCACTAACCTCAGTTATTTCTGGATCAGATCCTGAGTTAACAGATTCCTTTAGTTCTGCGTCAGCTGATGTAATAAAGAATATTACTGAGGGGAAAATATACATGCATCCACATTTTGAAAGAATTTTTACATAAATATACTGTATAAAACATCTCCAAAACACCCAGGATTGTGAGTGAAGGATTATTTGTTGAATGTATCCAAGTTAAAAAGTGTACAGTCACAAGAAAAAGAAAAAATTCTAATGTTCAAGATGTTGCAGATTACAGAAAGTATTTCCTGGAGTAAGGAATCAGCTTTGCAATCCCAAGCAATGGAAAATACAGCGTGACATATCTTAGCACCAAAAATGGAGCCCTTGAGACTGTATTTATCCACGCATAATAAAGCTGGTTTCAGTGGTGTTCAGTTGCAGCATGTTGTTCTCCTTTGGCACTTGAATTTGGAAATGAGAGGAACACTCTGAGTTCATCATTTTCCAGATGCACTGCACCAGAAAAGCACTAAGTATTTGAAGTGCCCTGATTGTACGGAGCTCCCGGAACACTGAGATGGCACAGCAGCTCTGCCAAATTTGATTTCGTGCCCTGAAAAGATCAAGGCAGGCTTCAAGGTGACTAAATGTTGATTATAACAGCCCAACATTGCCTGGTTTGCCTTCAGAAGGCTGAGATGGGGACACCACACAGCTGGGACTGCAACAGGATGAAAGTTAAAGCCAAGGAATGGTGACTTCCCAGTTTAAGGCAAATTAGCTGTCTGCCCAGAGTAAAATAAAGGAGTTTGGGTGTCCCACTGAGAAACTTTATAAATCCCAGCAGGCATCCAAATACCTCTGTCAGGGTGGGTCAGGCACCTCAGCTAGGACATGCATCTACTGGATACCTCACTAAGCACAGGGTGTGCCTGGATTTTGGTGTTTTCTGAGGGCACACAGCATTTTTAGGAGGTTTCTGCACCCTGCAGGACCAAACTATCAGGGTTATGGAATATGGGTAACACAAAAGCTGGAAACCCTGAAATCCTCCTCAGCGCTGAGATGCCTTCATGCCTCTGAGAGGTAGGAAAAGCCAGGGTTTGGTCATCCTGGCAGCTGTGTTTGTGAGCTAAAAAAGGAAGAAAAGCCCTGAAACCAAAGATCATTTTTCTTGAAGAGCATCCATGACAGCAGGAGGAAGGCAGGACAAGCAATGAGGGAATCATGGACATACCTTAGGTAATGATTTAATCCAGTTTCTGAGACGGATGCTTTGGATCTGAAAAGTGGGAATTGGCTGATTCTGTCAAGCTAAGGGTTGTGAAGGGAGCAGGGACCTGCCCATGGATCTGTTCAGCCTGACTTA
This sequence comes from Sylvia atricapilla, assembly GCF_009819655.1. Classification (NCBI taxonomy): domain Eukaryota; kingdom Metazoa; phylum Chordata; class Aves; order Passeriformes; family Sylviidae; genus Sylvia; species Sylvia atricapilla. The sequence goes on along the minus strand of NC_089144.1, from coordinate 19,963,468 downwards.
GTGCAAACTCCAAAGAAGCCAGTGCAGATAAAGATGAGCAGGCACCATACACTCTTCAGCCCCCTATTTTTTCCAAAAATGCTCATCTTTGGTTGTATGCCCAAAGAGAGTCCAGTAACACCTGCAAAGCCTTGATGTGGGAGCAAAGTGGTCTGTGTCAGCATGCTGAAGGTCAGCATCCAACAGCCTAGAAACAACAGCAGGGCTGCTCCCCAGCCCTTGGCAATGACTTCGTATAATCATGAGTTCAGCACTTCACAGCAGTGGCCTTTTGCAGCTGGTAACACAACCTTCAGGCCTGGATGCCAAATTCAGAACAGGGAGGGGAATGTGGCTTCACCAGTCATTAGTCCATCTGTGAAACTGCAGAAGCTCTGAATTTAACTTAGAATCAACCAGGTCTGGAACAAAAAAATCCCTCCATTTACAGTGGTTTACACTTCTACATTGCAAAGTAAAGTGGTATTTTACTCTAGAGCGAGACTGGATTTCCATAATCTCCTTTGGACTACATTACTCTAAAGCTTTACTGAGTTCAGAATTGAAACGAAGTCCAGCAAAAGTAATTCATTCCTTCTGATCTTTCTCAATCTGAGCATATGGTCCAGTTAAACTCCACACCACCGGTTCTCCGCTTGTTAAGAAATGGCCTAACAAGTTCAGCTCCAGCTTTCTGGAAAGCAATCAATGCAACAGATAACAGTACCTCAATCCCATAATCTTCCAACCTGCAGACTAAAAAAGGAATCATAAAGCATTTACCACTCAAGATAATTTTAGCATAAGATTTCAGGTTATCAACTTCTCTGAGAGGACAGAAAGTGATAAATGAGGCAACACTGAAGAACAATAAAGTGAAAGACAATAGTGATGGGAAGAGAAACCTGTGGAAATCAAAGAGCCGGCGCAAGATAAAATTAAAACTTTTTTGTTGTGCTTAATAGTTCGAGTTTTGCAACAAGATTAACTTCCCTGAACAACCAGTAAAGATTCCCGTGTTCTTGCTCAAGCTTCACCCATTCCTGAATGGCTGGCACTAGAGCTGGTTGCTCTCAGAGTTTGTGTGTGTCTGCTCCTCAGTCATGCCTCCACGAGGAATTAGCTGCCATAGGAATATCTACAGTTACAAGGCTGATGGAGACCAAAAAATGGCATTTCTGCGTGTGTCCCAGAAGGCATTAAATGCCTCTGACAAATCCCAGAGGCCAGAAACTCCAAGAACATCAGAGCAGCAGCTGGATTGACGAGTAAAGGATCAGTGCTGAGGTGCTGTTTAGCCAACAGCCTTTCTGCTTTCTTCCTTGGAATGTCCTCAGTTCTCCTCCCAGGAGCTGTCTCCTGCTGACAGATATAACACCAGGACTGGGCTAAAGTAAGAAGAGCTGGGAGAAGCAGCCTCCCTGATTTTCTCAGCTGTCCTCTCACTTTGCTGGGCAGAATCCTTCTGTTTCAGAGGCCAAACACTGAGCAACACTTTTAGGGGACCCTGAGAAGGATCCAAAACTAGTTATCAAATCAGCTGCACTGACACATTTCACTGCAACTGTCAGTAGGAAATACAGTCTAAACTCCAGTTCTTAAATATCTGCTCCAGTACAGAACCTGTTCCTAGATTTCTGAAGAACAAACCCCCACCATTTGATGCAGAGGCAACTATACTGCCTTGAAACTGATTGAAACTTGAACAAGATCCTGAAAAACTTGACAAGAACAAAGCAACAACTGAGAACAGATCCAGTCCTGCTCATCTCCCATGTAAGAACATTCTGATCATGTCTCAGCATCTGGTCCAGCCTGCAGCAGTTGCCTCCATCTCATTCCTCAGCAACAAATCAGGAAACTTGCTGAAAAACAAGCTAGGAATTCCAAGTGATGCATGGCAGATTCAGCGCTACTTGCCTGAAACATTCTCTGGCAAGATCTGGATGTATTCCACAGTATTTATATCTGAAAGTCCCCCTTCTTCTCCAAAGAATTTAAGAAGAAAACCAACGAAGGAGAATGCAGCAGCTGCCAGCCTGTTGTTGGTCAGTAGGTTCTTCTGAGCACAGGGATAAGCAGGATCCCCGATCCCAGTCTGCTGTCATCATATGGCTCAAGACAGGTCTTTAAATTGACTTGGATTTAAGAGTTAAGGTTTTGATTATGAAAGCCTTCATGTTCCTGTACAAGAACGGAGCATTGTACAGATCCCATCACAGAGACATTCAGCTGATTGTGCAGAGCCAGCATGGCTCAGGTTGTGCTGCTGCCCCAACAGGTCTTGTGTCACCCCTGTCAGTCCACTGCAACTTTGTCTGATCACGGGTTGAGTCCTCTTCCAAAATTCAGTAAGGAATAACTATTATATGCCTGGTGTATCACTTTTTCCTTTTGTAAAACCAGAGGTGGGAGAAAAAAAAAAAGAAATGCCCATTGATCACCAAGATCAAACTCGCAGTTAAACCCCAGGTAATGCTACAAATGATGACTTGCATTTCAATATGAAGAAGAGTGTCAGAGTTGTCTAAAAGAAATGTTCATGTCCAGAAATTGTCCTAGACAAACCACGACCACCTGGAAACGTCTGACCATTCTCCTTGGGAATGTATTTGCCACTGGTGGGTTTGGTTGGTGACAAACCACCTGATCCATGTTGGCCTTGCACCACTGGGCAATGGGTTGGAGAGGCTCACGAGGAGGGATGCCAGCAGTCTTTCCATGTGCTTTACAAGTACAGAAAAGTTAGTTCCATTTGTAGCTCGTTTCTTTCTGTGTTTGTTTTTCTTCCCCCTATGGATTAATTCCCAGTGCTTCCAATTCCACTTGTTCTCAGAAAAGAAAATGATATGGGGGAAGAAAACCCCTGAACAAGCTGAAATGGTAAAAAAAAGAGAGGGAACAAGGAAGGGGAGAGGCAGGAATGCAGAAGTGCAGTCAGTTGGCATATTGTGCATAGAAGCAACTTTTACTCGCTCGATCTGGTGGCACAGTTTGATGGCAGGACCCAGCTTCAGCTCCATGCACTCCTGCACTGTGGGCAGCGTCAGCACAGGAGGGCCTGCCCATCGATGTCCTGGGGAAAGAAACACAGGGAAAACGATTTTGTTTGTGGATTCTGGAAGGCAGAATGCATAAGCAAGTTTGGAGAAGTAAGAAGGGCAGTTTGCCCTAAAAATTAAGTTCTTTTATCCTCTGCTTTTTTCTCCCCCTTTGACATGCCCCTCTCCTTTCCCTGAGATACAACATGGCTTTTCAGGAGTTGTCTAGTATTTCTTCATAGGGTCTCACCTTAACCCTCAGCTTGGGAAAAGCCTCCCAGCTGCTGAAATGAAGGATCACCTAAAAGAACCTCTGCAGAGTCCACAGAGATCTGATCAGTCCCGTTTCATGCCTAAGGAAACTGAAACAAGGGCAGGCTGCAGACACACACCAGAAGACACAGGAGGGAGCTGAACTAAGAAACTGATGCTGGTCCCACTGCCAAGTAAGACCCTTTTCCCCACCCCCTATGGGCCACAATTTGCTTAGCACAAGTTTTTTGTCTGCCTTGCTCCATGCCCTGTACCCAGGTCCACTCAGGACCTGCCTTGCTCCACTGCTGAGTGATCAGGAGAGGGGCCTGGACCACTCAAAGCCTTTGCAATCTGTAATATCCCACAGTCCCAGAATGGTGCAGGCTGGAAAGGACCTCTGCAGGTCGTGTCTTTCCCTCAAGCGTAACTATGCACCAAACTCCATGAACCCGTTAGCCCAGATGAGAAATTTCACAGGGAAGGTCTGTTGGCTTTTTGATCCTCTTCTTAATGAAGAGCCCAAGTTCTCTTTACTCTTTAAATGACTGAGAGGATCAGGCCACAAAACTGCTTTTTACCCTTCAGGGAGGATCAAAGTCTATGCACAGCAACTCACAGCCAACATTACTCCCCAGGACAGCCCTGATTAGGCAGCATTGAACACAAGGAGGATTTAGACACCTGAAGTGCTGCTTTAATCAGGACTGTCCACACTTCAGGTCCATCCTCCACTGAAGGTTGATGGCATGGACCACTGCACCAGGGCTTCACAGGAAAAGCTCCAGTCATCTGTGTATGACTCAAGCCCCTATAAAAACTCTCTGGCAAAGGAGAGACAGGGTTGGCTTCCAAGCCCTAGTGTTGTTCCAGGCTGGTTAACAAATGGCTGGAACTCACTGCGACACAGCGACTGCAGCACCCTACTCTGGAGAATTTCACTCACTCCAGACTCACCCTCCACCTTCTCCCAGCCTCAGCAGCTGGAGTCATCCATGGGGAAGAATCAGACAGCTCAGTGAGCGCTGGCCACACCACTGACCAATTAAACCACATCTGCTTCTTCCTAACTAAAGCTCGTTAGTGCTGCCCTTTACCCTCAGCAGTGGCTGCTACTCATTAGTCAGGGAATGGCTCTTTCCACATAAATTTTACACACTTACACTGGCTTGAGATGAAGAACACATGGTTTCTGCTCCTGCAAACCTATCTGCTAATGGGAGAAGACTGGCATCTCCTAAATTTAGGTCACCTCAAGGCCTGACTGGCAGATCTTCAGAGGAACGTAGTTAGGAATTAGGTGTCTACACACTTGGAACATCAAGGTGTTAATGGCAAAATTCAGACAGCCAGTTTTCAGCTTCAAGCAGCTCTTTTCTGCTTCCCAGGGCAGTAATTTAGAACAGGATGGAACTCATGTGGCCAGGAGAAAGCCTGGTATGTACTGCTACCTCTTTTCACACTGAGGTTCCTACCTATGGGACATCAGTATGGCACCATGGTGGCACCATGGACCTTGGCATGAAAGGACTAAACTTCCTGCCCTCCACAGGAGTTTTGAGTTTCAGGCTCTCTGAGGATCTGGCAAGGCTCTGACTCAATTTCTAAGGGTTTTTATGCCTTGCCAAAATTGGTGTTATAACTTGTCCTGACGGATCTGAAGTCTGGTCATGATCTCTTTACCAAATCCCCAGGCCCAGCCAGCAAGCTGTGATGTGCTGTAACACGAACAGGCACCACAGACACAAAGGCACAAGTGACAAAAAGGACTTCTACCTGCTCCTGAAATATTTTGGCAAGGGGGCACAGTCGGTGAGTTTAATAAACCTCACGACATCAGTCACAGTCCACTCCAGTGGGTTACTGTCCAGGACGAGCTTCTCTTCCTCCTCTTGCTTAACTTCCTGCGAGGAAAAAAAAGTAACAAAGAAGGCCTTTGATGCTGTTTACACCACAACAACACACACTCCAAACTTCAGAAGGCTGAAAATGACTCCTTTATTTTTGGGATGCGTCTCCCTTTTATACTATTTTACACAGACCAATTTGATTGGTGAAACAAAGGCAAACCTCTTCCATCACACTGGTCAGACCAGAGGGACATCAAAAGAAGTCCCTCCTAGGAAAAGGAATGAATAACAAAGTTACAGTTACAAAAACATTTCTCCTGCTTACAGAAAATTCCCTGGGGGAAAAAAAAAATCAGAAAACCAAAACATCTCAGGCATGGAACCATGGCTACAGGCCTTCATAAAGCAAACTGCCTCCTGTGGAGAAGCAGGGCAGGGATGCCCTCCTCAGACCAGCCGGGTTTGGCACTGAGGGTTAACTCGGGCACACACTCACCTCCTTGGCTGGCGTGCCCTTCTCTGCCTCGCTGCAGGAGTGGGGCTGGGGCCTGCGGCTCCGCCGGGCTCTCTCCGTGGCAGGAGGGGGCCTGTCCAGCTCGGCGCTGCTGCGCAGGGTGACCGCCCGCCGCGGCCGGGCCGACGGCACCTCGGCCGACGACGTGTCCGTCTGGTCGTCGCGCAGCTCCGAGCTCGTCTCCTCGCTGCCCGTCTCGTCCTCTGCCGCGTCCGGCTCCTCGTCCTCGCTCTCCTGCACGCACAAACAGCACCCAGGAGGTGGATACAGCAGCAAAGCCAAAGGCACGGGGTCAAGCAGCATTCCCATGGCCGTGCTAGTCTGGGGTAACATTTATTTTAATGGAGTATCTTGGGTTGCAATGCAAGATGTAACCAGAAATATGTATTCATAAACCAAAAACAGTTTTTCTCTTCATTCCTTGTTACTCTGGAGGGGAGAGGGTGCCTTCTTTTAATGGCCCAGCTGTTAAAACCATGCAGGGCAGTGTTTCTTTATCCCTTCCATGACCCATCCACCCTCCAGGGGAATCTGCTGTTCATGGGCCATCCAGGCTCACTGCATGGCTGATACAATTCCAGCATCCCACTGGGAGAGGCTCCACCCAGGGGGAGGAGCCCAGCATTCCCACTTGGATAAAATCTGAGATTTGGAGTATCAGAACTGTCTGTTTGCACTGGATTCCCAGAGGAAAACCAGACCCAGCTCAGCACCACTGGACCTTCAGAGGAAAACTTCACTCTCCTACAGGATCATTGCTCCAACAGAACCACATCTGTCACTCCCGGAGGACTTAACTGGACTGCTACCAACACTGTGACCAACAGGGTGTCAGGCTGAGGTTGTATTCTGACTCTGTCAGTATGGGGTTTTTTCTTTTCTTTTTTTTTTTTTTTTTCCCATTTCCCTCTCCTGTTTTTTTTTATTTTTTGTACTACTACATTTTTATTTTAATATTCCTAGTAAAGAACTGTGATTCCTGTTCCTGTATCTTTGCCTGAAATCCCCTTAATTTCAAAATTATTATAATTTGGAGGGAGGGGGTTTACATTCTCCATTCCAAGAGAAGCTCTGGCTTTTCCCTGGCAGACACCTGTCTTTTCCAAACCAAGACAGAATTAATTCGTTTTCATTTACAGAGCCAAGTGAATTAGCCTTCAATTTAGGTTTGTTACAAAATGCAGAAGAAAAAAAAATAACTATGTGGCAGGAAATTCTTTTTCTCCTCCCAATTAAAGGTCAACAGCAATGACCAACTCATCTGGCATGAAATATTCCTCTCTTGGGCTGGTATCTCAAAACTTGTGGAGCTGCAGATTCGTAGGAGGAGAAATGGAAAATACTAAGAGGATAAAATGAAATTCAGGTTGACCGAGTTGAAATACAATCAGAAACAGGCTTGACTTTAAATTTTCATTGCTTTAAATAAACATTGCTTCAAATTGTTTTGGCTGTTATTGGTTGAATGTTATTTGGCTGAAAAAAGGGACATTTTGGTGCCTTTCAAAAATGTCTAGATATTCAAGATAGCATGCTTTTAGTGACATTTCTGCAGAACTCAGGACAGATGATTTCAGTCAATTTCCCTGCTTTCAGCCCAACACTGAACCGCTGGAGGTGAAGTCCAAAGTTCCATTTGAAGTATTACACCAGATCACTGTTATTTCTGTCACACATGGCTAACAAGCACTCACCAGTGGATGGAAACTGCATTTTGAACTTTATATACACATAACTTGCCCAAATGGCTTTGACAGCTTATCTCTGATCCAAGTGTGAGCAGGCACCCAAGGCCATCTGCTCAGGTCTTGAGTGAAAGAGCAACTTAGACAAAGATGCATTGGCTGAAAGGTTGAAAAACTTGGCTAATGGTTGATTTAGGCTTAACATAAGTTTAAGTTCCTTTGAAGCAGGTATAATGTAAGGAAATGAAGCAGAACTACACCTAAATGAGGACCAAGCCATGAAGATGTAGGCAGTCAAGTGAAAGCTGAATAAAATAACCTACTCTAGCTGAAGTAGAGGAAATTAAAGTAAACCAATTTCATTTCACATTGCACGAAGCAGCAATCACTGGCACTCAGCTAAGGAAGTGAAACCACACATGAGCTCTGTTATTGCCACCATGGGAAAAGCCCCCAGAAAACAGCCCACACAGAACTAAGTCTATTCCAGGTTTAATTTGGACATGAATCTTTGCTGAGGCTCAGATCCTGTTGTATCACACAGCAGACTGGAAATACTGAGCCCTCAAATGCCATACATTTGGGACACAAACCATTTGCTTGTGTGCTAAGGCTTGATGTTGTGAGCCAAAAATATCAGGAATAGTTAATGAAAAAAATAGAATTCCTTGAAACCACAATGGCTGTGACCTATTATTATTTATTACAATACTTGGAGATCTTAGACGTGGATCACAGAGCTCCTCCACTCTGCTAAATGCTGTGCAAAGTATCCAACAGGTTTGTCTGCCTGCTCTTAAGCAAGGAAATAAAACAAAGGGATATTAGGTAGCATGAGCGCCAGTGAGCATTGGGAAGGTGGGAGCAAAAAATCTGCTTGCTACCTTTGAAATGGACAAGGTAAAAAAATCCCCAAAGTGCCCCAATGAAACCAGTCTGACCTTAGAAGAACAGAGCAGCATGGAAGCATCCAAAATAGAAACTGGAAGTGTTCAGGTGTGCTGAGAAGGCCCCCAAAAGGAAAATGCAGAATGGGGGACAAGAAGAAGGCACCAAGAAGTTTTTGCTGATTTATCCCAGTGTGACACAAACCTCTGCAGAGCCTGCAGCATTGGAATCCACAGCTGATGATCTCCTTTTCTTCTGCACAAAGATGGATTTCCGCCTCTTCCTGCGTCTGGCTGGCTTGACATGGCCACTTTTCATGTTGTTATTTTCCCCAATTGGTGGCTTAATGATTTTTTTCCTCTTCCCGTAATAATAAGCTGGAGAAATGAAGCACAATGCCCATTAAAAACTTTAAACATCCAAAGAAGGGAACCTTGGCTTGCTCCTTTCTACAGGTTCAGGGCTGTATTCTAAGTGCAATTTAAACTTTAAAATACATTGATTTGGAAAAAAAAAAAACAAAAACGTACACCATGAATAGGTCATGCTGGACTAGCACAGAGTGTTACAGCTCTTATGTACCCAGATTTATTGATGAAGACTTCAGAATTTTACAATGTGTTTAGGCAGAGCTCAGCAGCAATTTGGAGGGAAAGAGGCAAACAAGTTCCAGATTTGATCCAATGCAGTTCTGTGTGAGGTAACAGTCTCCAACACCCTTCCACTTGCTGAAGTTTTCAGCAGAGAGGGGAAAGGGCCAGCTATCCTCCATCATGTACAGAGGAATGTTTTTTATTACTTTCAACTATTTTGTGGCCCAGGTTGAAATTAAGGATGTGAGAACCCTCTGGCCTCACATTAAATATTTGTATTAAGTGCCTTTTGACATATTCTGGGGATGAAAGACATTCTGTCCTTGACCAGCAAGGGTATCCCAGGACAACTAAAATGCCACTTGGCACCCACGCCAAGTTCATAACTGAACTGAGCCTTTCAACAAATCAATGGAGTCTTGAGGGAGAAATTCATCCAGTCACATAAACCATCAAATCCGAGACAGGACAAGCTCAGCTGGAGCTCCCCCAGCTGCCCTCCTCCAGCTGTCCATTTGATACCAGTGGGAGTCAGAAATCTAGCTCAGGTGTAGACTACGACAGAAACCTATCCCCAGTGATCTCAATATCCCCCTGAGCATGCTCCTCCTTCTACTCTGGCACCAAACTCCAGACAATTGCTTTAGAACAATTATACTGCTTTTTGCAACCTTCGTGGAAGAAGGACAACTCACTTCCACTTTCCTGACCTGTTCAAGAGCCAGTAATACCAGTAATACTGACAACAAAAAGCACTGAACATTAAAAACAGCCTTCCTGAACAGGCAGGGTCATGTTTAAATATTAAACCCTCTGAGCAGAGATTCAGAGCTCCCAAACCTTCCAGCAGCTCAGCACTGTGGTTCTGGCCTGTGCTGGTGTGTATGCCAGAAACTCTTTACCAAGAGGATTCATCTCACCTAACAAAGCTGTCTCAGATGCAGCAAGTTAAAATCTCAGCTTCCCACTGCAGGTTCCTTTTATGTGCCCCTTTTGTTAACTTTAGATACAAAAAAAAGTCAAGGTGTCAAAAAAGGGATGACGTTCAAACAGATGTATTTGGATGGAGTGAGAGGGACAGTTTCCTGGTACAGGATTCTAAGGAAACCTGTGGTGTGGTCTCAGGATTAAGTAACTACTCTTAGATGAGATGAATCCTCATCAGGATTAACATATCACACAACTCGTGCTCTTCACCACACACCATCTCCCACTTCTCTGCTTCCCAGCCAGCGTCAAGAGGCTTTTTTCCAATACTCACTGTACTTGGTTTTGGTGTGGATGGAGCAGTTCTCAGGGCAGACTTCAGCCACAAGCACAGGGCTGAAGAGGTTGGGGCAGCACTCGAGCTTGGCACAGACCCTCCTGCAGAAATCTGCCACCTGGTCCGACGTCCGCACGATCTTCACGGTCGCCCTGTACGTCTTCCCTCTGTACCTAGGCAGGAGTACAGGACCCCACGTCACCCAGCCAGCAAAATCTCCTGTGGTGCTGCAGACCAGACTCCCCTCTACCAGGGAGAGATCCTCCCCAGGGACTTTTGCTAGAGTGTCTCTCTTGAGAATGCAGGCGGAACAGGCCTGCTTTTTTCAGTGGCTCCATTTCAGAGGGACTCAAGGAAGGAAAGGGTGAAATAAATTGAAGGTGTGGACCTAACTTGGGAAGGAATCTATGGGCACACTGAATATATCTGTAGATATGGTAAGAGAAGGAAAAAAAAAATATCAGTAGGCTTGGTGAGGATACTACACAGGATAGCAACCCCTAATTGTGAACTGATGGAAAGTTTTTGGAAGAGGGATGCAGTCTCTCTTCATATATTGACCCATGATCAGATGCTTCTACACCTTGCAGAGCTTTCTGGCCACCACCCTGTGTTTAGACTGAACTCTCTAAGAACCCAGTGCACTTTTGGTTATCTCAATTGCCATCTTTCCTGCACCCATATCACATTCCAGCTCCCAACAATCCCCACGATGGTGCCAGCTGTGGCTATCAGGACACACTCGTTGTGAAGAAGTATATGGGTGAAACGAATATCTCTGCTACCCCAGGACCAGATGACTTCACCACCTGGAGATTTGGGCACTCACTACAAAACCTGAGGAACTCATCAGGAGTCTCTGGAATTATTTAACAGGGCTGCAGCAACAGGCCTTAAAAACTGATTCCTACAGGGAATGCCTGGAGCAGAAACCTGCAATGAAAGGTTTGTCTTAAATTTGCTACGCCACTAAAACATTTATTTCAGTGTTTCATATGGACTGTTTCTGAGTGATAAATGGCTGAAAAAGATACAGTTACATCCCTGCTGTACTACATTTGTAGATGTGAACCCTGGAAAACCAATTATCCCCTTAATTTATTAAACAGCAGCAGCAAGATGTTGTAAACAGTGAGATAAGGTTTTTAAAACATCTCTTACGCATCCTGAGGAATGCAACATGAGAGACAACCACGCCAGAGCCCGTGCTGGCAATACAAACATGCTCAGAGGAGGGAAAAGTAACACACAACAAAAGAAAAAGAGGGAACAACAGTGGAAGAAAGATTACTGGATGGGAGGTAAGGAAAGACAAAGATACAGTCACCAGGAAAAATGAAACAAAGCATTTGTCAGTGTATTAAGATCCGCAGTTTCCTAGCAGCTGCTGATAGATATGGGAGAGGAAGAGAAGGAGGTGGTGAAATAAAGATGTGACCAGAGAGTTAAAACATTCAGACTGCTCTTTCTGAAACAAAGGGGTGAGGGAAAAGGATTTGAAATGTGGCACATGAAGTGTTATGATGGGGAAACCCAAATGAAACTTGGGTCTGAGAACAGCCCAGTTCAACCATCCTCAGATCGCAATTCAAATTATCATCTCAGCATAAAACCTAAACGAGCATTCCCGCAAGGTGCCAGGCTCTGATATCCCATTTGGTGCCAAGACAATCCTGGATTCATTCACCTGAATGCATGAGTGACTCAATGACCCAACTTTTCACACACCCTGAAAGATCTGGATCGATGATGTAAAAGGGAAAAAAAGTGCTCCTTTCAGGTACGGAGCACTGTTATGATCCCAGTTTCCTTATGAAACAGCTGCAGGGGCAGGCTGGCTGAGGAGGGCTTGGCAATACCTAATACCAAAACCACCAACCACCACAGGCACTTAAATGCATCTACTTATGAAAGTTTCATATTTATTTTCAATGTGTTTGAAAAGGCTCCTGCACTTATTACTGCTCCAGGAGCCATTAAAGTTTAATGACAGGCTGGATCGTTTGGTCAGTGAGTCTGTGTCAGGCTGTGCTGCTTTCACCTGGACCCAAAAAACTCTGCTTAGACTAAATCAGCACTTCCAGACAAGTACCAGCCTCGAGGGTCCCTACACTGGAAATAAACGCCACAGGGAGCACCTGTAGCTACACCTCATGTGCCTATGCCTCATTTTATGTCTGGATGCATCTGAATTTAACTCACATTTATTTGTCCTTGTTCTGACTTTCACCACTAGGATGAAATGACTGCATCTGGTTTTGTTTCCCTGCAAAAGCACTCTAATCAAATTGCCTCTTGATCTTCTTTCTTATAAGCTAAGAAAGCTGCCTGATGGGTATTATTCAAGGATGGCTGACTTTTTCTAACTGTGTGCTTCCTATTGTGTTTGGCTGCCCAGGAAGGACCCATTGTACTACAGTGCCTGCTGAAAGAAAAAGATGAAACTAGGAAAATGAACAACTGACTGATTTCATAGTCTGCTTTGAATGCAACACACATTTTAATTAACAGAGAGGATGGCAAAATGGAGATCTCCATGACTGCAGCAATCAGTCTCAATAAACCCAAGGTGTTGGTACTAGCCACAGCAATATTTTTTAAACCATTTTGGTCTTGGCAGCACCGCTTTCAACTATAAACCAGGTTCTACTAATATTTTCCATATTCCTCACACACTAAAGATTTTTAACACAGGCACCACCAAATGTAATCTCAGCTGCTTCAAGGACAGCCATGTGGAAGGAGCTCCTTTGTTAGAAAATCTTTTCCATTAACATCTCTCAAAAAGTTACCAACTACTGATGCTCCTATTTATGTTTTTATACTAGGGCTCTCAATCACTTGCAAGCAGCAAGTATCTGCATGCACAGCATGGCAGAAATGGAGACTTGGAAAATTGCTGTGTCAAGGATAATATTTTCAGTTTTCTTAGAAATGGCTGTTCTTTTTTAAAAAAGGTTTTTCAGCTAAAACCAAAGGAATTTTTCATTCCTCTTCCCCCTTCTCTGCCCTCAGATCCCAAATTCAGAGAAAACCTTAAGGCTGGAACTATTTCCATGAAAAATACACTTGCTGATCCATGCGCAAAATATTGAATGAACAGCACTTTGCAATAGAATTCGTCTGTTGAAGCTCCCTAAAATAGATCAGAGGTCCATGAGAACACAGTGCCTTCTAGAAGCTCCAGTTAAGAGACTGCTGTGTGATGACACAGAAAGTCTTGTGCTGAAAAACTTCAAACAGCAACAACATTGAGAACCTCATTTTCAAAAGTCCCATTCTAAGGTGCTCTGACAATTCTTGAGACTAATTTGAACAACTCAGTAGATAATAGTCTCAATTTCCTTTTGGGGAACTAAAAACTCCTTTCTATTCTTTGCAAGAAATTTCTATTTTATCTGTCTACCTTAAAGTCTGCCAAGCGTAAGAAATTAACTTCCTTCAAAACTATTCAATCATCCAGTGGCATTTTGTACTCTTGAACACAGGATTCAGAAAGGGCACTGGAATGCTCTGGTTGTAAGGCCTTGTCTCATTAAGTCTCCTTCTGATTACAGAAATAAAAGGTTTAAGTCATTCCACTGATCCTGGTTTGGAAAGCCTTGCTCAAAATGAACACAAATTAATTTCCACTGTTTCTTCCTCAACCTCAAACCAGCTACCACATCACATCAGGCATAACTCGCCTTTTGCCTCTTGCCCCAGTCCCCTACTGGTCCTGCATGTTCTCAGAAACAGCTTCCAAGAGAATTTGGCTAATAACCTTTCCTGGAAAGTTAAGCTGACAGCCTGTAGTTACTTGGACTCCCCTTCTTGCCCTTCCCAAGGATGTGTGTGATAATTGCCTTTTTCCAAAAATTAGGATTCTTCCCTCATCCTCATCAACTTCCAAACACGTCAGCGAGTGGCCTTGCAATGACATTGGCCAGCTCTCCCAGGCAGAGCTGGCTGCATCCCAACTGCTTCCACACACTTGTGCACATCCAGTCTGCTTCCAGTGTCCTTAGATTCTTTTCCACCTACTGTGGGTAACACTTTGCTCCCTCAAACAGGATCAGGGCCCTGGGAAGCCTGAGAGCCAACCCTTGCTAGCAAAGGCTAAGGCAAAGAAGATTTCAAACACCTCAGCCTCACCTATCACAAGTTAAAGGCAGTCTTCTAAAGCAACTGCAGTGCAAAGGCTTTCTTTGAAATGCAGCCTCATAAATAAGCAATGACGTCTGACAGAGGGGTAAATATTCCTTGAGTTCAGCTACTGGATTTCAGCAGCTCTCAGAATTTCATTTAAAGAAAGAGTCCAGGAATACTCATCTTTATTATTTTGATCAACTGGGCTTCATACAAGACCCAGGAGATAACTTTCTGCACTCACTGCTTTTGTTTATATCCAAGTCCTGCAAAAATGGGTAAATCCAGACAGCCCCCTTATCAGCCCTTGGAAATGAAAATCCTTGCAAAGCATGAAGTCTCTTAAGCCTTCTATGTAAAACTGGGAAGGCAAACCAAGATGTAGGCACTGAACTTAAGAGCATCAAAACTGTAAGGGTTGAACACTGACAGCTTCAACTGGCCCTCATGGGAACTCAGGAGGATCAAGCCTGACATTTCTAACTCATCATCACCAATAAACCAGGTTTGACTCTTCTCACACGAAGCCAGCAGTGTTGATGAGAAACAGCTGCCATCACACACTGCAAACACATCTCTCTGGACAATCTAAATTGTTTTATCTTCTTTGCAAGGTGAGTGTAATTGATTCCACAGTGGTCACTCAGGACAGCAGAGCAGACTAAATGCAGGCTGCCCCAGGACTGAGATAATGCACTGCTGGCAGTGCAAAACCTTGCATTTGGGACACTAGGAAAAGCAGCCTTCTCTTCACCAATCCTTTGCTCTACCCTACTGTAGGCACTGCAAACAAACAGCACTGCCAAGATCCAAGGAGGTGCCAGTCCACATCAGAAAGAAGACAGTGACATGACGTGTCCCATCACGGCTGGCTCTGGAGCTGTCATCCTTAGCAACAGGCACCATCCAGAGCCTTTAGAGCTGGAAGCTGCTCAGTGCAGGTGTCTGCTGTTCATTACAGGTCTCTGTTCAAGGCTCTGGAGCATTGTCACACCTAGTGGAAGGTGTCATGTGTTGCCTGTATGCTCCACAGTATCTGGTTTCGTGACTGCATTCTCTTTTCTGCTCCTGAACAACCAAACGCAATTAAAACTTCTGGATGGAGCAACTCAAGCAAACTAAAGGAGGAAAAAAGAAGGAAGTCCTAAGGTAGCCAGACATGTCAACCCTCTGCCATCCACTCAAACTACCCACAGGCAAGCTGGCATGGCCACCAAGCCCTGCTCTGTGAAGAGATCAGCCACAGAAGGCAGAGAGCTGCAGGAACAAGGTGCTGTACAGCCCCATGAGCTTTGTCTCCTAAGGAGCCACAAGACAATGCCACACTGGAGGAGAACTCATTGCTGTTCTCAGACAGCACTTCAGAACTTGCTGCTCCTGGCTCTGAGGCAGTGATCATCCATTCTGTGGCTTAACAAAGTTCAACGATGGAGCCTGACTCCCTGGAGAGCTGAGGTTGATGCCTGCTGGGGCAGCCAGCACACAGGAATACATACATGGACTGTGACTAGGGGGCCAACATAAAATACTATAATGGATGGTCAGTTAAACATTTTCAAGGCTCTCTCCCATTAGAAATATGGGTTACAGCAGCCTTAAGAAATAGATACTTCTGCTCTTGCACAAGGCAGATCCCCACCATCCACTGGGAAACCCCAACAAAATCCCACTCAGGATACTGTTAATAGGGAAACTGCCTGTAAGCTCAATTCTTTGCAGGAGAGGATGTTAAGTAATAAAGGGCATTACAACTTGATTTCACAACTGCTAAGTACCTGTAGGAGTGAATTATCTGATATTTGTAGCACAAGATGTGGAATCCTGGAATCAAGGAAAACCAGGTCATGGACAAAGACCTGCTTTAAATTAAAATCTCTATGTGTGAGGTTGACTTTTAGACTTCCATTCACAGGATGTCCACTGACAAACACAAAAGCCTGACATTCCACATGAGTGAAAGAAGCAAACTAAAAATAAGATGTTTCTAGTAGATTTTCATTTCAGTTTGCAATCCTCCTACAGGAAAGCATTTTAAGCTTACACAGAGTAAAAGTGTCTCAACTCCCTCCCTCAACCAGAGAAAACATGAACTCTCTGCAATATCTGCATGGGTAAAGATCAAATACAGTCGCCATCAATAGTGCTGTGTTTGGCAGCTATTCATATCAAATAACCAAGAGAAAATTGCTTTTCTTTGAAAAGGAGTTACAGAGTTCAGTACAAAGAGTGAGATTCACTGCATTTAACTACAGTACTTAAAAAGTCAAGGTGACCATTAGTCAACAAAGAGAGCTTTGTTCAAAAAAATATTTGTTGACATCCATCTTCAAGTGGGAAGAATTATTCTTCAGAAGGACTCCGGAGAGAGTTCAGGTGAGACTCCCCTCTTTTACACAGACAATGGTTGTTGAAATACATCCTATGTATAGTGCCCATTACATAAAGAAGACATAAATAGGTAGATTTTAACACTGGAAGGAGGAATTCAATATTCTTCGGTGCTGTTTGGAAGAGAATTGAAGAATATATTCTAGAAAGGCATCAAATTTTGACCTGAATCTCTGATCTGCCACTATTTTGCCCTAATCACACTCCTGCTAAAAAATGTGTCCCTGCTAATTTGTTCGAACTTTTTTTGGTGCCATTCATTCTCACCAGTTTTTCCTGCATTAGTCTGACAGGCTCTAATTTAAAAGCAGCAATACTCCTCCATTTAGAAAGCCAGGAACTGAGTTCATTCAGTAATAGACAAGCTTACAAGAACAGCTTATCATAAAACTCAGGACCTGACTTCATCAAAAACTGGATGGCTGCTTGGAGAAAGACAATAGAAATGAACTGTTCAGGTGAATATTTCATTTCTGAAGTTGCTATGGAATGAGTCAAATAATTCAATGAAGCAAAACAATAATTACAAAAGTAAAACTCTCACAATAGTAAAAAAACCCTTTTCTTGCCTTTTCCCCCCGCCCCTAGTCAGTTCCCTTTCTGAAACCTCCCAAATAAAAAAACACACACTGAAGACTTACTTTGCTTTAAGTGTTTCCTCCTGGAAATTCCACTGAGGGTCTTCCACAAGCTGCAGTTCTCGTAAAACACTCCCTGGCTTGTAAGCTGCATTGATCACCATGCTGAGAACCTATGGGGAGATAAAACCAACAGTGATGGTTTAAAAGTAGTCCTTGACCACACTGAATATGGTCCCAGGTGCTGCACAGGCAGGAGCAGCTTTCAGGCGCTTGTTTCTGTCCTGGTTGCACAGGTTAAGTGCTGGATGCAAGGAGGAGGGGTGCAGGAATGGATCATTGTTGCCACATTATAGGTAACACCCGAGTCTGATAAGGTAACTGCATTAAATGCTGCTGTTTGACCTCAAAAATCTGCTAACCAGTAGTTTTGTCTTTGTGGCAGACCCTCTCACTCCAAGCAGATTCCACAGACTGCATCCACCATGGACCGTTTTAATAAAAAGTGGAAACAGAAACAGTTCTGAAGGCACAACCAGGAACAGATCATGTACCCCACCACGCAGTGAACATTGAAGGGGAAATCCACACATTTCAGGTCACTAATGTGCTGAAGAGCCTGAGAGTTGTGTGCCTTGACTGTATTAACAGAATAGTAATGAAGTCTCCACAAAAGGAGTTTGCAGGAGGTGTGCCTGGAACCCAGTGTGTGTCCACTCCCTACAAGAGAACACATGTGCCAATCCTTTTAATCCAAAGTCACTGAGAATAAAAATGATTCCTGCTATTGGCTCAGGAAATCTAAGCTTTAATAGCCTACACTTGGCATAGGGAGATAAACACAAGGAAAACAAATCTCTTAACAGCACCAGACCGTGTGTTTGAACATTCAGCATTGTATGCACATGAATGATCCCACAGTGAGTCTGGATTGGTTTTTATCTAATTTAGCTCTTTACCTAACGCCTGTTCTTAATTCCTTGGGGGCCTGCAAATGATTTCAGTATGATCAACATTAAGTTTATCCAGCACCCACAAATGCAGTTCATCAGAAATGAAAAAATAACTAGGTCATACTGCAGTGACCAATGTGTTTATGTTTTTTTGGTTGGTTTTTTCTGGGTTGATTTTTTCCCCCTCTAAATCCAGCAACCTGAAGACTTGCTAGCTTTTTGAAAACCCTATAGGATTAATCATTTTCATGCAAGGGCTTCACTTAATGCTGCAGAGCACTCTGTAAAATGGCACTGGCTGGAGTTGCTTGGATAGGCTATTTGCTAGAAGCAAAATTTAATTTATTATTGGTTCCTTGGAAACATTACTCAAACCACTCTTCAAAAAAACTCCAATTAGAGACACCAAGCACTGACAGAGGGTAGGTTTAGATTGGATATGAGGAAGAAATTCTTCCCTGTGGGGGTGGTGAGGCCCTGGCACAGGATGCCCAGAGAAGCTGTGGCTGCCCAACCCCTGGAAGTGTCCAAGGCCAGGCTGGACGGGGCTTGGAGCAACCTGGGATAGTGGAAGGTGTCCCTGCCCATGGCAGGGGGTGGCACTGGATGATCTTTATGGTCCCAATCCAACCCAAAACATTTTAAAATGCCATGGAGAGACAGTTTCTGAGTGAGCCCTCCCAGCTGCTCACCCACATCTTCTCTTGCCATTCTCTTCCCACACAAACAGAGGGGCACTGGCCTCTGACACCTGATATCAGGAAGGCAGAAGTGGGTTTTCAAAAACATCAAGTGCCTGGGGAGCTGCCACATTTATTCACAGCTCATCAGGTGCTTTGATCAGCAAATCCAGGGAGTTCTTTAATCCCTCTGCAGGAGTTTATTGGGAAAGCTCTCCTTAAGCACACTTCTACACTCACCCCCCTAGCTGGTGGGGACATTTGGGGCAGAAAGCATCTTGCTGACCAATTCGCACCAACAGCGCTGCCCTGCCCCCTCACCAGTGTAATGGTGCTGGTTTGAGTTGTCAGAATAGCTGGGAAATGAGCAAGAAAAGAAAAGTCAACCCTGTAATACCAGTGTGGCCCTGTCTGGGCGTTCTCCCAGACACCTAATCAACTCCAGTCCTGCACAGGCACCCACAGTGCCAGGACTTTTCTCAAAGCTGGCTTGTCACCAGCAGGGCTCTGTAAACTTCTAAACTCTGTTAAAAAAAAAAAAAAAAAAGTGTTTTGTAAGAACAATTATTTCTCTTTCAGGGAAGGAAAAAAAATATTATAATCTCTGGCTTTTACTCTTCTTGTATCTCTAATGAGTCACTGGGTTTGGCATTTTACCCTGCAGCAAAGGTCCATCATCACAATAACAGTGGTACCTTCTAGCAACAGTATCACTTCATATCACACTCTATTAAATGCAAACAAATAAGATTTTTTGGAAAAAATTAACTGTGATTTAAACAAAACCACTGAAAAAACCAATACCAGATTCCAACTTTCTCTGGAGATGGAAAATTACATCAACCATCTCAGACCAGTCAAATATCCTTTGGCTGGAGTGTGACCAGTCTGAGATTTTGGCGGTCCAATTTCAGCCCTCTGCATCAGGAATGGTTTGGGCACAGCCACCTGTGCCTTGGAGCACAGGGGGGGATTAGGCAAGCCCAGCCTTTGCTGTTAGCCATCAGTGTGGCTTTATTTTGATGCTGCTGAGCTTTGATTTTCAGAGCTGAGTGAGTTGGAGTCACACCACTGAACACAATCATGCAACACCATCACCGGCCTCTGCCCAACCTCACAAGCACCCTGATATTCATAAAGTTCTCCATGTAATGTATTTTCAGGTACACAGAGGCTCTCTCCTGAGTGTATCTGGTGTGTCTGATGCCACTGGGCAGTTCAGCACTTCTCTTCCCATCACAGCTCTTTGGTGTTCACACCTTTCCCATCTCCATCCCCCCGAAACAGTCTCAACCCCATATGAAGTTTTCTTAGGAGATATCAAGGTATCCTGACAAAATACAGCTAAAAATATGATCACAACTCTTTTCTCCTGTTCAAGACCTCAATGATCAACATTCTTACGAAGAGAAACTCGATTTCCCTCCGCTATCTGAGGTATAATCTCATACTTCCTACCTAACAAGAGATGTTAAATCCCAGGGTGGCCTCAAAGCAGGGCAGTAAACTGTTATTTTCTTAAATGTGGAATACTGATGTGTCCGTGGGACACAAAGAGGAGAGTAAGAGTTATCTGGGATTCTTTCTTTAGATGATCAAGGATCTATAAGGCATCTTTTGTTATAGTCTATTTTCTTTTTCAGGAAAGAGCAAAGTGTCTTAAAAATAGTAAGAGCAGTAAGCAATGAAAATAATTAATCCTTACAGCATATTTCTCTAAGATATGTGGGGTTATAGATCATCTGGAGTCTTAAGAAGACACTTTGTTTTATTTTACAATGTTGCTGAGGAGCTCTTGGAGTATATGAAGAACTGTTTGTGCTTCTTAGACATTCTGACCCCAGAACTAAAACTGACAATGTATTTATTTTAATTTAATTTCATGTCAGCCTTTATTATACAGAATAGCTACCTTACAATCCCCACTTTTCAGCCTAGGTGTAATGGCTGGATGGCAGTAGCTGACATCTCCATTGTAATTGGCTCCAGGTTTCCACTTGTTTTCCAAGAAAATACCTCAGAAGTGAGACAAACTTTGCAGCACACCACACAGGCACTGCCACCTCACTTGCCTCTTACAGTGAAAAAATCCCCAAATAAACCAGTGGTCCCAGCAGAAAACTTGTGCTGGCACTGGGAATAATGAACGGCTAGGCTGTAAAAAATAAATCTGGTACTAAACTGCACAAGAGTTACTTGTTATTCACCTAAGACTTTGGGATTCAAGGGTACACACACAGAATAATGCTTCACTGCATCAGTGGTGGAGGCAAGGAAAACACCTTGGGTGGAAAGGGCTGAGGAGTATCAGAAACTTCAACTGTGCAGCAACTTTTTACCTCCATCTTGCCCATGGCTCTCCAAGCTGCTGGCTCCTCTCTCATCTCAGCAACAACTACCAGGAATCTGGAGTACTTCTCCTACAGCAACACCCTGAAGGTTTTCTCTTCACCCTTTCCAGCATTTGGAACTGGTTCCCATGGCCAAAACAAGCTTGAGTCTATGGTCATAATAAGCTTGAATTTTTTCTGCAATGCTTATGGCCATAACAAGCTTAATTTTTTTCTGCAGTTCTTTGAATATTTATGGCTATAATAAGCTTGATTTTTTTCCTGCAAAGTAACATGGACCAATGCTGGACCACTGCCATTGTCCCGCTCCTTGGGAAGTTGTTTATGTCTCCAAAACGAGATGCCCATGTCTCCATGACACTGCCATTTGCTCCTGTGTTGATGGCAACTCACAGTAAAGTTGCTCCCAACCAACAGAACTCCCCATGCTTCCAGAACATCACCTGTCCCATCAAAACCCACAATGCAAAACCTGCCCACTCTTCCTGGCTTGCAGTTTTGCCTCATGGAAACCACTCTAGGACAATTTTAAGTGCACTGTTCACAAATTCTGGGTCTAGCAAACCATGGCTCATGCATTCCTCTGAAATGCTCCCAAAAGAGAGCTGGGCCATACCTCCTTGAGGACCAGCACACACTTGCCAGGCCCCACAGACTGAGGTAGCTCTGCAATCCTGCCTTTGTTTAAGTATGGACCTGAGAAGCAGCGGTGGTTGATGTAGAGCTGGGGGCAGCAGTATCTCCCATTGATGGTGCCTGCAAGGAGAAAGCAGCAGTGAGGAGCCTGTAGCACGTTTACACCCTAAATCAAGGGCACTTCTTCCTCCTGGATATGGGAGGAATGGGAGGAAAACAAAGGTGGCAAAAAATTCTATTCTGGGATAGAGGGTAGGGAAGCCTCTGCTTTTCAAATCTGTCCAGCATGGGAAAAGGAAGTGTTTTTAATAGTGACTGATGCGGCTGCTGAAAGGAAGACTGGGAAAGGATTTAATCCTTTACATGAGCCAGGGCTCTTCCAGAACTCACACTGCATGAGTGACTCACTGCAACCTGCCAGGAACATTCTTTCAGTGAGAAGCCTTAGAAACCCCTCTTCAGCTCCTGTCCAGCCCCACAAGCCATTCCCTGACCCAAGATGGGTCTACAGAGCAGTTTTCCTTGTCTGGGCTAATTACTCTGTACTCCTTTACAGCCCATGGAGAGAAATGGAAACTTCCAGATGTGGTTCACATGCTTTCCAAGTGGTTATCCACTTTTTTGGTTAACATAATCAAAAAGATCCTGATTTTCCCCATTTGACTGTAAGGGGGTGTTGGCTGCAATGCCAACATGTGTCCCACAGACTGCTGAAATAAAGTGAGTTAAATCCTGTCCCTGCTGCTGGGTTTACACCATTAATTGGATGAATACTACACTCAGAGCCTCCTGGCACTGCTAAAGAGGAGAGGAATCTGCCTTCAGCAGAAGCAGCAGCCACACCACACAGTCCTGACATGGCACATGGGACCCATCAGGTCCTGCTGTACCAAATTTCTTCACTGTCAATTAACAACCTGCACCCACTTCCACCAGAGAGAACTCATTAGCCTTGTCTTAATATCATCATCATCTGAAATGGGCAAGCTCCAGGGGATCTCTGATAGCCCCAGCAATGCATATGGAGAACCAGACCCTCACCTGCTGTACATCAGGTGGGTTCACACCACCTTACACCCCGAGGATGTGGCTCCATGTGCCCACCCCTGGGACAACTCATTGCCTTTTTGGGGTCCTCCCCTTCCATACAGGACATGAAACAGGGTCTTTGAAATAAGGATCCTTACCTGTTGTGTCTAGCTGAGGAACTGGGCAGAGGTCATGAGGTATTTTCTCAACAGGCACTGTGGATGGTAACCTGTTAAAAGAGAAACTGGGTGTATTTAATACAGTATTTGGTGCATTTAATACTATCAGACAGGACATAGGGCCAGAACCAGTCCTCAGGCTGGACCAAGAGATACACCAGCAACAGCCTAGGACCAGGAATGGAGATACCTCCAACACAATTCCACTTCCACATGGTTGATCACAGACCAGGCTACTGTAGATGAAGGAGCCAGATCAACCCCTTCTCTAAAAATACACTCTGATGTGTCAGCTTTATACCTCCAGGCTTCAAATATCCTCCTTTAAATTCAAGTTTCTACAAACTGCAAGAGGTAGACAGGGAAATGCCCTCCTGGTACATGTCCATCTTCCCTAAGCATCCCTTGCTGGCCATCAGACAGGGCCTGTACAACCCCAACCAGTAAAAAATTGCTGTCACAGAGACTTTCTAATATGCTAACAAATATTTCAGACTTAAAAGAATCCTCTTGCTGGCTGTGCTGCAGTATCTGGGCAGTTGTTACCAAGCCACACAGCAGCTGTGTATTATCCCCTCTGGAAGACCTGATGTGTTCCTGTAAAAACACTACCTTAAACAACAAAAAAAAACCCACCAAAACAACTTACTGTTTTTCTGGTTGCACAACTGCAATTCTCCTCTTCCTTCGCACTGCAAAAATGAAGCAAGGAAGAAAAAAATAGTTTTGTACCCTTCTGTCCTGTTAAGTACCCCCAGAATGCATAAAAAGCTGTGTAAATGCACTGACTATAAAACGACTTTGAACACAATGGAATGGTACTTAATTACTATCACCATCTTTTCTTGGTATTTTTTAAGTAAGTCACTACATCATTAAAACCTACTTTAAGGATGTAATAATACATTTAATCTTTCCTCTGGAATGCTAATATTGTGTTTTATGGGATCAGCATAAAAGAAAAAAAAATTAAAATGAAAACACAAATATTTTTCCATACAGAAACACATATGGATAAGATTACATTTTACAAGCATGATTACCTCCAGCATAATTTATCCCCAGCTATAAATTGTGATAAGGCTGCATAATGTTGCCATAGCAGTATTCTCCTAAATTAGGCTCTGGCTGCCTGATTTTTAACTTAAGCATATTTAACTCTTTGAAAGGGCTGACACATTTTAAAATTTGCCTTCTGGATGTTAATTAATATAAACAGTGAGGCCAATTTTTCACCTTGTGGCTTGAGATTGAGTATGTTGGAACAGGAGAACAACACCAAGCCACTGAGCTCTCATGAACTACCTTCAAAATGCAAATAGAAAGGAAAGAAATTTGTCTTAATATGCACTGGAGGCAGGACAAAACACTGTGGGTTTAATTGTGCTGTGGGGGGGATTTAAACTGAACACCAGGAAAATCTCTGAGCTGGCAAGGGCAGTGAAATTAGGGACAGAAATTCCATCACAGAAAGGCAGCAATTACTCCTCCATCTACATGGAGCAGATCCTGTTTTGGAAAAGGGCATCAGTGTGGCCTCTGTATGTCCGTTCCACCTGATATTTTATGGGAGTTTTTCTTCCAATTTGACATCTCTGTCCCTAATCCACTCAGCTGCCTGAGTGAACCTGGCTCAGCCCAACAAAACCTGGTTTCCCTCTGACAATCCCACTGACCAACAATCCCTCTACAAACCCACAACCCACTGTGCAATCCCAAACCATGGAACAGCCTTTACCAGCATAGACAACTCCATTTTTGGAGGAGCTGATCACAGAGACAAATACAAACTGCATAATTCCAATCTGGTCACTAATCAGATTTATTACCATTTACTGAAGTACACCTCCAGCCTGATTACTGGTCTGCTGGGTAGGCTGACAGTGTCAAAAATGGGATTGCAGACCTTAGGGAAAATCCCTGGTATATCCACTGATGCAACATCTGCACTGTCCAGGTCTCCATGTACTTACAAACAGCATTGTGTGGTGGGGTGAGGTTATAAGCATTTGCTTCACACCAGCCAACAGGGAAAATGTCCATAGACTCCACATCAACAATGTACTCGGGAGAGGGCATCTGAGAACCTATAAACACAAATTTATAATGGGACTTAGGCACGGGAACACCAAACTCAGAGCCATCCAAGCATCCATCACGAGCCCAGGGAAGCAAACAATGGAACGTGTAAAAATAAATCTGCTGCCCTGCACCAGAATCAGGCACCATTTCATCTTCAGTTCTGCACAGGCAGCAAGGATGGGGCTGCTGCATTTACAGTGCAATGTGGTTCAGAGGAAAACCCCATTAATAGCACTTTGAGGGTGTGCAGTGAAGCAGCCAAAAGCCAGGGAGGTTAAACATACACAACTTCCCTCAACAAGATGGCCTGGCTGACCCCTGGATATTTTTTAAAGATGCATAAGTGAGTTAGTAGGAGTTGCTGAATGCTTGTTCTTAGTGGTAAGAGAGTGTATCTGGGCTTTTCCAGGGTGGTAGCTAATGTGTGAGAGAGGTTTTTATGTCCCAGTGCTTCCCTGAAGCTTTTTTGTGCAGCTCTGCCCTTGAGTCTCAGTTTTTAAGGTGAGAGGTGGCCACTTTTCTGTCCAGAAGTGCCACAAATTCTCCTAGGGCTCCTCACATGAAACAAGAGCTGATCACCCAACAGGAGAGAAGCAGTATAAAAACCCCAAGTGAGACACATGCACCAAGGTCTCTGGCATGATGCTGACTCCAAACCTTTACCTTAAGTCTCTATTCAAAGCAATTATCTTCCAATTTGGTCATTATATCTCCTTTAGAAGGCAATCTCCTGTCTTCATTTATGTGGGTCCCACTCACAGAATCAAGTAATTATTTAGGTTGGAAAAGACCTCCAGGATCATCAAGCCCAACCATGAACCCATCACTGCCAAGCCCAACACTAACCCATGTCTCTCAGCACCACACCTACATGACTTTTGAACACTTCCAGGGACAGTAATTCCACCACTTCCCTGGGAAGCCCATTCCAATGCTTGACCACCTTTTCAGTGAAGAAAATTTTTCCTACTTTTTTTTTCCTAATTTACCTGATTTCCACTCAAAATCCAACTAAGATATTCCTGCTGCCTTTGAGTTCTTTCAAAAACAACTCTGTGTCCTCAGTCAAGGCACCATTTAACTACTCCAATTCAAGTTCTACTGCACTGGCACAGCTGGGCCAGCAACTCCACCTCCTCCCTCTGCCAATTCCACCCCAGGACAGACAGCTCCAGCATCAGCATGAGGTGATCTAATAAAGGGACCAAAGGACCAGCAGCTTGCCCTGCATCACCCTCTCCTTGGCATCTGTTAAAACATCTTTGCCTCCTGCTTAAGGCAGCAAGTGACTTTGCACAGCTAGAAGACTACAGGGAGCTTCTCACTGCTGTATGTTCATCAGGGGCTTGTGCTGTAATTGAAACAGTAATTGAACTTTGTGATGGGAACAGCAGCGAGGCCGGGGTGCAGCGTCTGGATCAGTAATAAACCTGCTGCTCTGAGAGTGTGTGGCTGCATGAAAAACCTGAAGGAGGCAGGAAAATAGGTGCTGGTGATCACACTGTTGGAGGAAATAACGAAAAAAAATGTATTCATGATGTTTGTGTAGATTCATGGATGTCTTCATGGTGTTTCTCTGAGCCCTTCATCATGTTCACGCACTATCCATTGAAAATACAGCATCTCTGCCACTGGGATATGGGATGAAGGCATATGGGAAGGACACAGCTTGCTGAATGCAAGATTTCAGCAGCTGAAATTCCCTGAAAAACCATTTCCCTCCATGAGATAATACCACGTGGTCACTGCTCAGTTTGAACCTGATGAAAGCTCTAGTGGGGAGCTCCATTTTCACCTGACACCACAAATCCAGGCAAGGAGCCCACATGACAACAGTGAATCAGCAGCAAGACATGACACAATGAGCAAACCATGGATCAAGCCCTAAACAGAGCAAGAAATCAACACTGAAATGTCACCAGGTCTGAGAAAACTAATTACTTCATTATTGTAATGGTGTCATCCTGACAAAATAGGCTCAATTATCTCAGAGGTCCTTTCCAAGCTTAATTATTCTACGATTCTAAATTATTATAAAGTAACCAGATCAAATGTAATTTCCTGCTTACAAGCAACAATAAGTGTGACATGAAGGGTCTTTTCCAACCAAAATGGTTCTATGAACATTCTGGTTCTGAAGTTTACAGCTGCAGCCACCCTGAGGAGCAAGGAAGCAGCACAATGCCCGTTCTCCTTGCGTTCCTCTTGCAAAACATTCACAGCTACTCTGTTCTCCCTGGCACTGCTTCTGCCCTCTGGCAACTGCTTGCCACTTCCAACATCTTACTGCTTCCTTTGGCCTCACTCACAGGAGTGGAAAACAGCTTTTTTGAGACTCATTAGTTTCATCTGCTGCATTTTATGCCACTCTCTTCTCAGAGCAGGAAACGTTCATGGGAATTGGGAGGTTAAAGGGAAAACAGGGAGGCTGGAAACAGGGTGAGGAAAATGTCTGTGTTCTGCTATGAATCTTACAGGACGGGTAGGACAGAGCAGCAACTCTAGAAAACTGTTAAAGGGGAAATTATGGGAAACCTCCCTGGAGGAGTGATTAACCAAAGGGTTTTCCTCCAATTCCTGGGCTGTGCAGGGAGCGTGCATTATTACTTGTATAAATTCACACCAGAAAGCTTCAAGCTCTAAAATCTAAAATGAACCAGTAAAAATTAACAATGCAGATGATGAGTAATAAAGTAGCAGAGAGTGCAGAGCATCCCATCAGTCCTGAGCTTCTCCTCCACCACGGGGGAACCGCACTGCTGCTCATTAAACTCGCCCTCGAGTTTAGGGCTCTGCTACTGCACCAAGTGTGATTTATCACACAATGTTCCCTCGTGTCTAACTCGGCCCTGCTTAACTCCTGTGCTCCTGGTTTATGGCGGCAGCCTGGGCTGTCAAACTGGGAAACTGGGAGGGCAACAATGAAAGCTTCAGAGGCGCCTGTGATAAATGGTGGGACCTGACGTCTTCAGTGAGGGGCTCCTGGGGTAGCTGGGGAGCCTTGCTGCTTCCAAAATAAAAATAATCAGCTAGAAACAGTTATATTAATGGAGTAAAAAAAAAACCCAAAACCCATGCCACACTTCAAGCCACATTTATTTTACAACTCTACAAGCAGGGATTTTTTTGGTTGTGTTATTTTTAATGCCTGCTTTTAGTGTAACACTGTGCATACTGTAGTGATGTATTCCTACAGCAGCAAAGATTTCTTCCTATTTCTGCAGTCTTTTGCATCTTTTCTGTTTACTACAGATCATTCAATTCCTGGTATTGAGATATAAACCAAGCTTAAAGCATCTATATATCAGAACTCAAAAGAAAGAAGATGTACATGGGTTTTTTTATGGTGAGTTGTAAAAAAGCATCCTTTAAGAAATTAAAAGAGTAAAAGGCAGGGAGAAAGAGATGAGGGAAGGAAGAAAGGTGAGAGTGTGTTGCCCTCTTCCTGCATCTATCCACATTTTTGGCATACACAAGTGAAGGAACCTGGTCATTTACGAAAAGAAATTGCTGAAATGGGTCAGATTCCTTGATCAGAGATGGGTATAAATTCAACAACAGCCTTAGTGGGAATGGAATTTCAAACAACTGTTGATCCCAGCAATTAAAAAAAAATATTTGCCCTGTGTCCAGACCAGGCTGCAGATGAGCTGTTGCTACCTTGAGCTAGAAGGCAAACAACTATGTTGGAGTTAAAAACCAAAACCTGCCACTGCACACAGAGCACTACCAAGAGCAAACACTGGGGAGGAACTATAGTACTTTGAGTTACCTGGCAATGTTTTTACCAACTTTAAGGGCTTTGATTAGAGACCTGTCCTCCTGTACAAACTGTCAGGTTGGGAACTGCTGTAGAAGTCTCAGCTGCACAAGTGAAGCAACCTTCTATTCCCAGAATGAAGATGATGGCAGAGGAGGTGGTTATCATGGTGATAAAGACCACGTGGATCTTGCAGCTCCCTCAGAGAAAGAGCAGGTAAATGTAATTCCTCATGACATAGAACTAGTTAATGTGTGTAAAACTGAAAAGCTGGAGAGAGCAATTTTGCACAGAGGATAAAGGACAGAATTAAGAGGGTGAGTAAGTGAGGCAGACAAACACAAGCAGCCTTTAGGGCATGTACCTTCCAGGTGCAGCCACATCAGCCGGCCTTTCACTGAGGTGATGGAGGCAACACAAATCTCTGCAGGGTTCCTGGGGTTCACTGCCTCCAGCTTCATGTTCTTGGTGAAGCCACGGCTGAAGGATGTCTGAAAAAGTCAAGAGACAATGCTGAAAACATGGCACTGCAGCCCT
This sequence comes from Sylvia atricapilla, assembly GCF_009819655.1. Classification (NCBI taxonomy): domain Eukaryota; kingdom Metazoa; phylum Chordata; class Aves; order Passeriformes; family Sylviidae; genus Sylvia; species Sylvia atricapilla. The sequence continues at coordinate 19,934,101 of NC_089144.1, read as the reverse complement.
GCACAGCCTCAAGCAGACTGTCTGCTGGGAAGCATGAGTTTAGCATGGTTTGCTTTCCATTGGAAGGGGAGGATACCCTGAAAAATGCAAAGGCATCCAGAGGCAAATCAGAGCTGTGCTGGTGCAGCCCATGGTGAGGCAGCTGTGCCCCTGCAGCACATGGGGGTCTGCAGGGGAGTAGAGACCCACCTGGTACCCCTGGAGGACCCCTGTCAGAGGAGAGGGATACCCAAAGGAGGGAGTGACCCTGGAGAGAGGAGCCCATGCTGGAGCAGGTTTGCACTAACACCATATGAAAAATCAGTGATGAAATGCATGTCATGTTTTGCTCCTATCCCTGACCCCAAGAGACTGGGAGGAGGTTGCTCCACATCAGCTCCAAGTATGTTTGAATGTTTGCCAGTGATGCATTTTCTGTAAATGTGATACTATCCAGAGGGTTCCAAGAACTCCTGTGCTTAAGCATCTCTCACCTTACTAGGAGAAACCTTATAAAGCAAAAAACCATCATGCCTGAGACCAGAGAAACATCTTCATACATTCAGTCACCCAAGATGACTGAAGCTGAAAACATTTGAGTAACCTTTTCAAGTGTGATTTTCTTCATGAGTTTTCATGGATGGGCCCCTGAGCAACCCAATCTAGTAGGTGGCAGCAGTGCCCACGGGAAAGGGGGATTTGAACTAGACAGTCTTTAATGTCCCTTTCAACCCAAACCATTCTGTGATTCTGTTTTAAGCTCAATGAACAAGGCTTTCAGGTACATTGGCTGGAGTGTAGATGGATCCAGTTGTGTTCATTGCCACTGTTCCTTCCAATGTCCCCTCCTGTCACTTATTCTGAGTCCCTTCCCAATACCTCCCCCACCACTGTCCCTGAAAACACATCAGTGCAACGCCTGTGTCCATACCAGGGCTTCCTTTCCCTGGATTTCCCTTCCCTCTGTTTCGCCTGCTCTGCATCTCTCCGCACACAGTAGCACAGAAATGGTTCCCCCTCTCAGATGAGATTTTTTGCTAATAATAATTGGGATGGGTAATAGTTGCCACTAACTCAAAATGACACCAAACCCTCATCCTGTGTGAGAAACTGGCTCAAATTCAATCCTGCTCCTATTGGTACAACACCAAGGACCATGGGCACCTCACCATGGACCACCATTGAGGGCTCTTTGAGAGACTAAAAACTCTTGGCTTTGGTCTCTTTTCCATCCCAGAATATGCTGCTACTCTCAAACACAGCTTGGATTGGCCTCAAGCCTTGCCCAGCACACAGATCAGCTTCACCCTGCAAAAGCTGCTAATGGCCTGGGCTGCAGGAATGCAGGCTGAGTTTGTTTAAATGCCTTTTATGTTGCCTAACAAGGAAATGCCATTTATCATCACCCCAGCTCCTTTCATTGCAGTTCGGTGCTGGAGGCTCATTTATACAAAATCAATGGCAAAACAGTTAGGTGGAGTTTATTTTACTGAGCATTTAGGCACGTCAATCCATTTCATAACTGCCTCTCCTTGTAAAAAATCCCTCCCGGGGAAACAGCCACAGCACCTCCACTGCCAGCACCACGTCTGGCTGCACAAGGTGGGAGATGCAAAAAGCTTCCATCAAAGAGCCCCTCACAGCCACAAATCAAGCCAGGAGGCTGCACAAGGGACAACAGAGCAGTTCCCTCTGAAAAGAATTGTGTTATTAAGAGTGAAAGAATAAGAGACACATGTTCATCTGGTCAGTGTTCCCTTAAAAAAAGAGGATGAAAAAATGCTCAGACCTGACTTAATCTTAGAGGATATTAGACAGAGACTTTTCTCAAGGCTGCCAGTGCTGAGAGAAGAGATCCACAACTCGGCAAAATGAAGAGAGATATAAAGAAAAGGTGGGGATGTTTGCAGAAGAGAAATGCAAAATTAGCCCCACTGTACTGCCGTGATGCAGCACTGGCCAGCTTACCTCAAGACTGCTGGAAATCTTTGCTTTAAGTCTCTTCAGGAAGAAGGTCTTTATGGGGCAAAGAAATCCTTACTCTGTTTGACTCCCAAGTCAGACTCTGCTTGTGGCACAGGTCCTCTGAGTTCATCAACAAAAAATTCACCAATTCACTATCAAAGCTTCCAAGTCAGACTGCCCCTGGGCCACCACAGATGAGGAAGGCCATGGAAAACCACAGCTGGTGCCTGTCTCCATTCTGCTTTCCATGAACACCCCACCCCTCAGCCCTGTGACTGCTGAGCCCAGTGAAAAGCTGCACAACTCCTACAGAAACCTGTCTGTCCGTCATTCACACCACCACTTCATTCTGCAAAGCCTTCTGTAAACCACATTTTAGGCGCACCACTAACATTTAGGTACCACCATCAGGAGTATTTTCAGTTATTGATGGGATCTCAACCTCCACCAGTTGATGGGCACATGAAAGAGAGCACCAGGCTCCTAGAAAAGGCAGAAGGCTACATCTGCCTTTCCCCAGGTGATGAATACCTGTGACATCAAGCCACACAGGACTGACATTGCTATAAAACAGCCTGCAAAAGATTATTTCAAAAGCTGTGAATCTTAATAGCACCCATCACTCTCATGTCAGTGTTGCTGCATCAAGGAAGGACATGAACTGTCCCAAGGACCAGAGTATCTATGAGGGTTAATCACCTTCTCCCACATTTTCAACATTTAGAATTTTAAGACCTGTGGTTTGGTTAAATGTATCCTCCCTGGGATACAGAGAAAACACCTAAAATGTAAAAAAGGGCAAATGATACTATGCAATTTCTTTACCTGAATTATTTTTAGTAGCACTTGAAATAATTGCAATTACCAGTTGAGATCCTTTTTGTGCTGTACAAAACCAGAGAGTGAATGAAGAGCACGATAACTACAGACAAAGCCAAGACTAAAATAAGTTTTTTTTTCTCTTTTAAGGATGGAGATCTGGAACACTCTCCCAGTTTCCTTCATAAGGCGGCCTCATGGTGCTCTGGGGGAACCTCTCAAAGCCTTGCAGCACCTTTTCCATGCAAGCTGTTTTGTTTCACGTGGATGGACAGGAGCAAAATGAAGAACTTACATTTCTAAAGCACAGGTGAGGTGCTGCCTCAGCTCCACACTGCTTCTGGTAGTCTGCCCAGTCAAAGTCCTGGCCAGAGTAACCTGCAGGAGGACAAAACAAAAAGAGCCATCAGCCGCCACTCCCCACCACAGGCAGAGGACAAAAAGGGCCCCAAGCAGATGAAAATCTGTGTTTCAGCATCTCATCCTGCCTCAGTGACCTGTGCAGGCTCAGCAGGGCCCCTGCTGACACACCATGAGAGCCAGTGGCTTCTGCAGCCTCCCCTCACACACCTCCTGCATTTCACTGCCAGGTCTCCATTCAGAAGTAGTAAGACCTAATTATTTTCCTTGTTTTCCTTTTTCTGCGAGCATCTTCCAACTTTTAACAAACCCTTAACTAATGAGAAGTGCCACTGTCCCAGATCTCCACATGGGGTTAGTGATGGACTTCTTTCTCCTGCTTTTAGCTGTCTAAAGGATGGGGTTATGGGGCTGGACATGGGTCATTTGCTGGTCCCTCAGAGAGAGGATCAGCACGATCAGAAGTGGATCCATCCTCTCTTTCAAAGCAGGAGATAAATTCTCCTCTCTTCATTCATGTACCCTCCCTGACTGACTCCCCAGCAGCTCAGGGTGTGTGAGCTGAATCCCACCTCAGTAAGAATGTTACAGAAATCTGGAGCAGAGCAGGAAAATGAACGCAGATCTCCCAGCCTCGGCAAGCAGATCATCCCTTCAGCCTCTGCTTCTGGGTAAAATAAAGGGATTCCTGTATATGAGCATCTCTCAAGGAGTCCCATCACAAATCAGACCTCTGCTCATCCACTATTCTTACCTGGCAATTTAGGCAGTAAATTCATGGGACAGAAATGTTTTTATTTTTTTAAATTTCCTTTGGGAGCTTTTTTTTGCCTGCCTCTTAGTCCCGATTTTTGCAGTGCTTGAAACCAGCGAGTGCTAATCCTCTCCAGGGGCCTGTGGATACTCTAATGACATTACTGCAGAACTGCTCTTACTGGGAAGTTTCAGGAGTCACCCAAAGGCCAATTTCTCCCCTCAATCTCCCTTCCTGGCATCTCAGCCTGGCCTCACTTCACAGAACATCCCTAAATGCCTTTTGCATTGACAGTCAAAAAGGGACACTCAAGATCAAATGCGAATGAATCATTTATGACAATGAAAATTGTGACTTTTTTTTATAGGCAAGGACTGGAATATTAAGTAATCCCCTATCAGTCTGCCAGATCCCAAAAAAAGAAGGTAAAATTTTTGAAAACAATGTGCCAAGCATCCTGCTAAGATCCAAGTATCTTGGATAACATGATTTCCAATCCTAATAATTGCATTCATGACAAACAAATTACTGAGATAAAGCCTTGAGCTAAGATGCCTGTCTCTGTAGGGCATTAAAGTGTGTAATAATTAAAAAACTGAACATGCACATGGAAGGAATAAAGGGCAGTGACTTATATTGAATGTTCTTCTTTTCATAAAAAAAAAAAAATATCCTTGCACTGTTTTTTGACGATTTCTGCAACGGTATTTTCCTCACACTTCTTTCTTTTTTTTATCTCAAATCTAAACCCCTCATGGATGGATTTTGCATCTCGATTTTAAGCCACACAGATCTTGTCAGAGTGGATAGAAACAGCACATTAGAGGGTTTTAACGAGGTACAACAACTTGACTGTGTTGTCACCACACAACCACCTGTCAGCTTGGCCCTGCACCACTGGAATCACTGGAAGGCCTTTTCCTTTAGGCTTCAGCAGGAATGGAACCTGAGAGGGGAGTTAAAAATAACTCACTGCAGCACCACAGGGAGTTTTCCGAGAGGGGAACACCCAGGACTTGACTTCAAATAAGCCCTGACTTGTCTGTGGCCTTTTCAGGGTGAGGCTGCACCTCCAGGGCTGTGTCCTGGATCAGAGGACAGTTCTGGATCAGAGACACTGAGGGGCTGGAGGGTGTCCAGAGAAGGGAACAGAGCAGAGGAAGGGTCTGGAGCCCCAGGAGGGGCTGAGGGAGCTGGGGAAGGGGCTGAGCCTGGAGAAAAGGGGGACCAGGGGGGACCTTGTGGCTCTGCACAAGTCCCTGCCAGGAGGGGACAGCCGGGGGGTCGGGCTGTGCTGCCAGGGAACAGGGACAGGAGGAGAGGGAATGGCACTAAGCTGCACTAGAGGTAGGTCAGGTTGCATATTGGGAATAATTTCTTCACTGAAAGAGTTGTCAGGCTTTGGAAAGGGCTAAGAAGTGGTGGAGTCCCCACCCCTGGAAGTGATCAAGAAACAACTGGACACTCAGTGCTGGTTGACAAGGTGGGGATCAAAGTTTGGACTCGATGATCCAGCTTGAATGGAGGTCTTTTCCAACCTCACTGACTCCCTGATTCTGTGATCCTGTTCTCAGCTGCCTCCATCAGCACAGGGCACTCCCACCCTGCCATCCTGGAAGGCTCAGCACAAGGGACAGCACTGAGATCTGTGTTTGCACAACTCAGCTGCTGCTCCTCAAACATGCAACACCTTCACCGTGTTTGCCATCTCAGCTCCGGGCAGGGAAGAGCCCAGCAGCCTAATCAGAAGCAAATATAACAATACGAACGTACTGGAGGTTTTGGAAGTGGCTTTTTCTCAACAAGCTTTATAACCAGGAGCATTATCAAAATGGTGTTTACCCCCACTTAATAGCTCATAAAACAATGATTGTTACTCTAAAGGGAAGTGGTCTATAAATCCTGCTCTAGTAAATATAAACAGTGATTGTTCAATGTTTATACAGCAGCAGCTAATGGGTATTCATTTTTGGCACTGTACAGGAAAATACTGCTACTTTGAGTAGCAAATATTTGCACTTCCTGTTCATGACCCATTTACTCTTTGTTTGTCTTCAATAAAGCTCTGATAGGCAAAAAGGCAAGAGAATGGATATGAGACATATAGAGGACTCCAAACTCCAATACCCCAACCTGGCACGTTGTTCTGACAAAAAAAAAATATAAAAAATCTGCTGATTTTGAGATCAGAAAACCTCCTCATCAACCCTAAATTAAGCAGGAGTTTGGATGCTTTTCTTTGGATGCTTTTTCACTTTCTTCTTTGGTGGTTTATGGGGTTTTGTTGTGTTTAGTTTGTGTTTGGTTTCAAAAAACTCATTCTAATACCTGATTACATTTTTAGTAACTCAAAGAACGTGTCTGCCCATAGAAAAGGTTTTAAGGTGCTAAAATTCAGTTTGGACATGCAGCCCTCATACACAGTATAAAAAATACAGCAACACATAGAATGCATCTATCTGCCACTGGCTTTATGCCTTTTTAATAGCTTTCCCCCAGGATTTCTGATCTCACAGCAGAAAGCAAATTTGATTTTCACCAGGGGAACAAGGAGAGACTTTCTGCACTTTCTCAGGTGCCCAGGTGGATCCTAATAACCAGGATCCCAGTGACACAAGATCATAGAACCACAGAATCACAAAATGGTTTGGGCTGGAAGGGGCCTAGAAGGCGACCCAGGGCAGGGACACCTCCCACTAGACCAGGCCAAGCTGGAAAATATTCACATGACAGACGCTTAAGATATGTCTTAAAATGCTGGCATCTAAAAGAGAGCTCATACACACTTGAAGCATAAAATACCATCTCAGACAGGCTTTCTATCAGCATGGACTGGAAATTTTTAAGCCTACGATCTCCTTCAGTAATTACCCTGCCTGGGGCAAGCACCATGCAAATTTCGGTGGGAAAAAACCCCAAATATTTCATTTACTTTCATTTTTAGCAACTTTTCTGGCTAGTATCAGTGAGTGATTACACAGGCATTATCATTACACCTGGGTTTCAGCAGGAGAGAGCTAAAGCCCCAGACAGGAGATTTATTTCAGCAGAAGCAGCAGAGCAATCATGGATGCACTTGCATGCAGCTGCACACACAGGGCTCCAGGACTTCGGTGGGAATTTCAGATTACATGAGCAGAAGAAGCACTCTGGATATACATAAGAGGATTCTGAATCTGGCAGGGAATAACCCTTCCCTGGGTTTGGCCCTCATGCTTTTTCCAAAATGAAGACAAATGTTCACACACAAAACTGAGCTTCATTTTTTTTTTTTTTTTTGAGGCATTTCTTTCTCCCAAGCAACACTGATTTTTGGCAACAGACCAAAAATCCAGCCAGCTTCAAAAACCTAAAATTCCAGTGAACCAGCACGTTTTCTAAGCAAAGAAATATAGCTAGGGCACCACAGGTGGTTGTCTGAAGTTAGGAGTAATTACCTGCACTGCTACAAAGTTGAGGAACAGTAGGGCTGGAGGCTGTTTCTCTTGGCTCTGACCTGAAAACTGCTTGCAGTGTGTCCTGGGATTTGCTAAGACATCCAAGGAAATCCCTCCACACACCTGGGCAGGCAGCTGTTTTTAGCTCAGACATTCAGATTTAGGAGCTTTGCTCGGCCTCGATGTTGTACCAAGGTGGATGAAACACGGTTTGCCACCAGAGTGACCAGACTTTTAATGCTCCTTTTTCTCTCTATAGACAAAAAAACCTGCTAGGATTCATTCCATAGGGGTTCAAGAGGATTTCACAAGCCTGGATCAGACTTCAAAGCACAGGGACATCAATCCACGAGTAAGATGCATTTGTTGAGATGTTCATGGGCTGGCAGGAGGCAGAACAGCCCCAGTCACTCCAGAGAACTGCTCTGCCTTGACATACTTCAGCTGATCCTCTGCAGCAACCACCACCACAGTTTTAAAGACAATAGTAACAAGCAAATGTGCCTCAGAGTAAACCCAAAAATCACTGAGAAGGAATACAAACCCTTGGGAGGTGTGAGATTGACTCCGTTTTTAAGGCACCACTGTATTGGCAAGATCCCCAAGGAATCTGCATGGCAAAGCATCGAGATTTTGCTGGCTTCAGGTCTCAAGTCATCAATAGTCACTTGTAAATAATGACTGTTAAAAACCTAAGGGGTGAAAAAAAAAAAGATACAAAAATGAGGAGTCAGATTTGGTGCAGTGTTAGGAGATGTGGAAAGCTGAAACTGGGGAACCTGTGGAAAACGTGGAAAGCAAACCTGGGGACCAAAGTACTGAAAATAATTTGCCCTCACCTAAACCTTTTCATCAAAGTGTTTCTACCCAGGAGATCAAAGCCTGAGTTTTAGAGACGGGTGAAATGAAGCAATGGAAAGTGCTGAGGTTCAGGGTCTCACAGCTGAGCAGTGACTGGAGATAATTCCGAAGACCCCAGAGCCTTCCTCTCTCCTGCATTTGAGTGTGTGGATTAAATATCCAACTACCACCTCCATTCAGCTGTTTTATTTCCAGAGGTTTCTTAGATGTGCAGGAAAAATACATAATGGATGGAGAGGAGACAAAGACAAAAGAGAGATCCCTTTTTTGCATGCAAGTGCTAGATGAATGTGCTCATCCCCATTGGTTTTAAATGCACGGAATCAGCTGGTGATGCTTGTGGGAAAGAAAGAATTAATTAAGAACATCCATATATTTCAAACCAATTTCTTAATGTGCTCTCCAGCCACTTCAGTGGCACTCTTTGGTTTTTGTGTTTTGTTTTTTTTTTTCCTAATTGTGGTGGAAATCAGGAAGGGTTTCCCAGTCAGGCTCTTTCCATCCCTCCTTTCTGAGCCCTCACCTTGGTCACTGATGCAGGACAGATATGAAATGGCTCCCTCATATTCACTGCCTCCAGCTTCATCCCCACAGTGAAGAAGTGGTTTCTCAAATCAGCGTGGTCCTGTGGGAAGAGGAACAGATGGTGACACCAAGAAGGAGGCAATACATCTGAAAACCTATTTGAAAGGTGTCCACATGAGTTTTGCCAACTTAGCTGGTCCTATGTTCTTTCTATGCCAACCCAGCCACAGAAAGAGAGGGGACAAGCTCAGTCCTAGAGGACACATCTACAGCCCATCATACCTAAAGCAGAGGGAATGTTCATCTCAGCAGCAGAATCCAATCAGAATTTGGTCCACAAGGAGACTGTGCTCACCAAAATGAGAGCAAAATGGCTCAGAAACTGCTGCTTGAAAATCTCCCGTGGGCAGAGCCTCTCCACCTCTGACAGCCACCACCCTCTGGGAGCAACTGAGAGTCCAGAGGTGCCAAGACTCAAACTGAAGCCCCCTAGGGTAATGCACAAGATGCTCAACATGGCCTTGATTTACCCTGATGGATGCCCAGCACCTGCAGGGCACCAAAATAAGCACCTGGGCTGGTCTCCAAGATGGCAAGATGGCAAGGTATTTTTTCCAGCCAGGAGACTGGAAATGGATACGGCTTGGACAGTGAACTCACACCCAAAATGTGGGTATCCAGAGAACACGATGAGGGGGAAACAGGCAGCTGTGTTCAACTACATGGCCAACATAACACTTCCACCTGGGCTAAAACCTGGCTGCACCCACAGGCGACATGCAGAGGGTTCCCCACAGCAGCTCTGGGGATGCAGGAGGCAGTCCTGAAATTTAGAAGCAACTCAGATTCAACTCCCTGGTTTTCCACCAGTTCAGTGTTTAACACCTAATTACTCCATCCCTTGTGACCCCGAACAGTCACACCAGCTGCCACCCTAATTCCAGGGTAATGACTGCATTTTGTGTTCATTCAATAAAGATGTCCCACAGTATTTCTAAACCACTAGTGCATTAGCCAATACAAGCATAAAAAGAGATGATGTTATATTTAGCAGACACTCACAGACTACTCCAAAATACATGCAGAAACCTTGCTATCTAATAAGTGGTTAACAACAACAATCCCATCTACATTCATTGCTACATGTGGTATTCTTGTTCTAAAATGATTTTCTATTGATCCAAAGTTGTGTTTCATTGTGCTTTCTTTTCCCAAGAACTGTCTGCACTTGTAAGGGCTTAACAACTTCTATTCTGGAATCTTACATTCCAGGTGCTGGTAGAGATAAGGATTTTTACAAGCTCCAACCACAGCTAAATTAATGGTTGTTTTCATCTTACCACGCTGCAGTGTAATGGAGCCCTTTTTGGTGAGAACCAAAAAGCAGAAAAAAACCACCAATGGAAATATAATGGATTTTGTCTCAAAGCAGAATACTGATGAGGAAAGTGAGGAATATTTAAGAATAACGGCCCAGAGCCCAAGGAACTAATGTCTGAGGAAGGAGAAGACATCCAGGAGTTTGAGCATCCTTCTCATAAGGGAATGCAATGACAGGATGAGGGAGAATGGTTTCAAGCTGAAAAAAAGGCAGATTTAGATCAAATATTAGGAACAAACTCTTTACTGTGAGCAAACTGAGTCACTAGAACAGGTTTCCCTGAGAAGCTGTGGACGTCCATCCCTGGAAGTGTTCAAGGCCAGAAACCTGGGCTAGTGGGAGGTGTCCCTGCCTGGGCCACGGGAGTGGAGGGAGATGAGCTTCAAGGTCCTATCGAAAACTGCCACCTTTAATACTGAGAAGGCTTTAGAGGGAATAGATGAGGGCTGCAAAACTCCAATCTTGCCAGCACTGAACTTCAAACCTCAAAAGGAAAAACAGCATTTGGACTGGAGGGCTGCCTCCTCCTGCCTGAGGATCCACCCTCTGAGTTTCTCAATCCTTGGGGCAAGGTTGTAAAGAAAAGACAACTTTGCAAAATGTGCACTGGAATCAGCATCTCCCCACAAACGTTCCATGATTCAACTCACGCTCGGATCCAGCCTCAATACATAATAAGCCAAGATCCACCAAAGTACTTAATCATGTTTATCTTTAAGCACTCAAGTAGTTTAATCAACTTTTAAAGTGATTTGTTGATTGAGACCAAAATATACTGACACCAAACCATACTGCTTCTCTTTTTTATCTGAATCATTTTCTTTGGTGTTTCTCCTCCTATTTGTTTTGGCTTTTTTTCAAAGGGGAAAAATAATAAGATGGGGGGGGGGGGGACACTAGTAATATTTAAAGGTATTTTATTTCAAAAGCACTGTGTATCTAGGGATCAAATCTCCCTTGTCATTCAGCACAGCAAGTAAATATTTTCCCCATTAAATTAGTAGCAAGAGTGAACTCACAAGGGGAGTTCACAGGATCTCAAGTATATCTCCCTTCTGAGGGTCAAACTCCTCTTTGAAGCAGGACCATGCATTTCTTTAGAGAAATGCTGCGGAAGTAAAAACACTTTCTGTGTTAAATGTAATTTTTGAGATGGAAAAGCTTTCATGGAGAAAAAGCCTTTGTTTTGAAACTCTCTGGAAAATAGTCAGGGTCTGGATGTTCAGTCTGTCTCCCATACTGCCTAACAAGAATCATCAAAATTTACCCAAGCAGCTTTATATTTCTGCCGCCACAAAAGGAAAGAAAAAAGATTCCTGATGCCATTCTCCAGTTCCAGCGCTGGAGCTGCCTCAGCCAGCAGGGAATTACTCAGGATTTGGCATATGCTCCTCTTCAAAACTCCAATTAATTTACATAATTTCTAAGAATAGGTTCCAGAGAAGTGATGGCAAAGCTTTTAATTAGTATTAGACTCAAAGTGATACACTGGATAATGAACTGCTCTCTCTTCCCTTTATTCACGTTGACAGGAACGACGCCTGTTTAATAAAAGCAGCTACAAGGAAAGGACTGGAGGGGTGAGACTTTTTCCTGGTCCCCGCCAGGCTCTGCAGCTGAACAAAAGAAACGCCTGAAGTGATAATGGGTGGCAGAATTCGACCCTTTGCTGCTATTTCACCGCATTCAACGCCACCAGCAAGGATGTCACCAGCCATTATTTTCTAGCAGCTTCTCCAAGTGACTTTCGATTTCCTTTGAAATGGAGATCAACAGACAGAATAGTTTTGACCAGCTGGAGCGTTTTAAAGCCTCATGCATGGTGGGCCTTTACTCCTACTGGCACTCAGGGATTCCCAGGAGCAGCCTCGCTGACCACACAGAAGTTTGGGCTGGATATTAGGAAAAATTCCTACACTGAATGGGCTGCCAAGCATTGGCACAGGCTGCCCAGGGAAGTGTTGGAGTCACCATTCCTGGAGGGGTTCAGAAGTTGAGTAGATGTGGCATTTGTGGACATGGTTTAGTGCTGGGCTTGGCTGTGCTGGGTTAATGGTTGGACTCGATCTTGGACGTGTTTTACAAGGTAAATGAGTCAATGACTCTGTGATTCTGTAATTTATACCAGTCCTGGGTTCACAAGCCCTGAGAGGGCAATGGAAACACCCTCTGGCTGCTGAGGAGCAGTCAAGTAACCTGGACTGACAACCAACAAAGACACAGGAGAGTCCCTTACAGCAAAGTGAAAAATCATGCCACAAAACATTCAACAAATTAACGTGGCACGGGCACACCACAGCTGCTCACTCCAAGGGTCACAGTCTCTAACATGATGGATTACAGCTCAGGGGTAATGACTGGAGCACTGCAAAACTCCTCAATGAGCGTCTGTCACTCACAGTCCAAACCCACTGGCAACAGCCAGAGCTGTCAAAGCTCTCACTATAATCCCAAAAAAGCAATTAAACTCAGCCCCACGCTCAGAGCTTTAGAGCTGGGAGTGCATTTGCAAATGCACAGGCTGTGACCCTCTGGGCCACCTGAAAGCCAGCCCTGCTTTGACACACATCTGCACCGTGATTTCCATCTTTACACGGCTTGTGTTTCTGTAATTATTCTGCAAAAATTACAGATGGGCTTTGCAACAGCTCACTGCATCCAGCATCACAGGCAGGGCTGGGAACCGCAACATCTGGAGGTTAAGTAACAAGTCAGCCACAGTGCTGGGAGCAGAAACAGGCTCCAAATTCCCAGCTTTCTTTCTTTAGCGTCTGAGATAGCCACGTAATTTTCTCTTCCACAGCTAACAAGCCACCAGCAGTGCGGACTTCGGAAATGCCAGGTGACATGGCAGCCTAAATGTCACCCCAAAAGAGATCCACAAATAGGTTTAAAAAAGCGTTGCAACTCTTAAGGATGTGAGTACGCCTTAGGGAAGTATCTGTGGTGGGTGACATGCTTAAGTTCTCATAATTAATTCATTAAATATTATTTTTAAGTGATGGACTCAGAAGGAGAAATTTCAAAATCATCACTGCCATTTGCCCACCCTGGTAGCTAAATACCAGGTCAACAAATGTAGGTACTGCTAAAAAATGCCATTTGGGTGTAAATAAACTCAATTTTGTCCATGCCACAAGAGTGGAGCTCAGGTAATTTTACAGTGCACTGGGTAAAGCTGATAGAGCAGGGGGACCTGGCTAAGCTGCTTTTGTCTGTGACACTCAGGGAAAGCTGCACTCTGGGCTGGTTGCTCTATCTGTGCCCCCAAACCCAAGAAAGGGCATAATTTTCAGATGGTGAAATGTCCATTTTTAAAGCCATTCTGCTCAAGACCACTGGCATAATGTAATTTTAATCACAGCAGCTTACACAGTGAATAGAAAAGTGCAAAAGGCTCTCATTTGGGTCTAATTTTCAAATTTCAGGCTAATTTTGAAATATTCCTAAAAGTCAGGACTCTTTCGGTCCAGGACAGTCAGATGCACACAAATTATAACAGTGCAACTTCATGCAAAATTCAGGATGAAGTTTGAGTGCTGAAAAGTTGCAAGGTCGAGAGGCTGATTAGAAACACTTAATAAATTATTGACCTGAGCCATCTTTAACTGTAACAGTGTGAACCGCTCTTGCCTGCAGTCCCATCTCTCCTGGTTTACTCTAATAAAGGACACAGAGGAGCAAGCCCCATCTGGTATAACTAGGAATATAGTAGATTTTGGGTTTGTTTTCAAAGAAATCACTTCCTCTCCGTGTTTTCTCTAATTTCTCCAAGAACCTGGCTGTTTCTAATAGCCTAATTTTAAGCACAAAACTCACGTGTGGGAACCAGTCACAAGCACAGTAATAGCAGTGGTTAAACTGCCTTCACAGGAATCTGGCATTTGTTTTTTAATTGAGAAAAAAAAAAAAGGAAATAAAGAAAGAAAAACTACGAAATGCAACCCTCTGCTATATTTGCAGATGAATCAGTCTTGTTTGTGATTCACCAACTTCCTTTTCTAAACACGGAGCAATTTTCCCTCAAAGTGCACTCTCTGCAGGGAGACAGAAATCCCCTGTAAGACCCAACACGTGCAAATTGTCTCCTTGTTCTGACAAGAGCCACCAGAGGAAAACCAAAATGCGGAGACGTGGGGTGGGATGACGGGGAAAGGGTGCGGGGAGGGAGATTTTAGAGACATCACAACCCTGAAGCAATGAGAGCCAGCTACAAACTGCACCGCCTGAAAAGCCCCTTGAAAAACTGCAGATGCTTCTGCCGAGGATTGGATTTAGCCCTACGGATTTTAAAGCTCCTCTTGTTGAATAAAAAATAGTTACCATAGAAACAGCAACATTGCCGAGTAGCCGGTCGAAATCCAAGCACACCTTCTCCGTATGGCTTGGGCCGCTGCAGATGGCATTAGGGCAAAGATCCCCTCCCACACAGCGCCTGCTTGGCTCTGCCTGGGTGCTGGAAGCATGGGCAGAGGGAAAAGAGATGGAGATTCATCCACTTGGGGTTTTTTTTCGGTGTGTTTGGTTTGGGGTTTTTAGCCTCTCAGAGGCACAGCGCTTCACAAGTGTTCGCCGGTGAGAGCCGGCTGTGCCACATGCCCAGGTCCCATTCACAGGGTAAAGTCACATAGAAAGGGGGGCACAGGTGGGAACAGCTCAGAGTGAAACCAGCAGTGTCTCTGCTCACAGCCCCCCAACACACAGCCCCTCGACTGTCAGGAGGGACTGAGGCTGCCCTCGGTAACATCGTGGCAGGAATCCTTGCTGAGAAATCAATAGGAATTTGTTAGAACAGAGAGGATCAGGAGCCAGTTCAATGCACATTGTGAGCTGCAGCCACCCTGAAAAACAGCTATGGACCACAGCTGCTTTTTCTTTCTTTGAGGACATTAATTCATCTTTAGGCAACAGCAAACTCATGGAATGGTTTGGGTTGGAAGAGGCATTAATGATCATCTCATTCCAAAGCCTCTGCCAGGAACAGGGACACCTTCCACTAGACCAGGTTGCTCCAAGCCCCATCCAACCTGGCCTTGAATACTTCCAGAAATGGGGCAGCCACAGCTTCTGGGCAACCTGTGCCACGGCCTCACCAACCCTACAGGAAAGAATTTCTTGCTAATATCCGATCTAAACCTTCCTTTTTTCAGTTTTAAGCCATTCCCCCTTGCCCTATCACTGCATGCCCTTACAAAATCTCCTGAAATGGGTGACTTTTGGGTATCACCCACCCCATAAACTAGAGCAGATGCTGCTGTAGGTACACATCAGCCCTTCTCAGTGAAAAACACTGGCCAGGGATGTGGAAGGCAGGGCTCAGGATGTCATAAACTCCTTCTCACCAAGCCTGGATGCAGTGATTCAACTAAATCAGGCTCTTTTGATGACCTCTCCTCACCCTGAGAGACCCCAGCATGTAATGAAGAAAACTACACATGCCAGAGGGACAAGGAAGGTTGAGGGACCAGGTTTTCACTCATCCCATCTGCTTGGCTTGAACTGGCTCTAGCATTTCTCTCCCAACCATGACTCTCCTATGGTGCTGCCAAACAGACCCTGGGGGCACCTCAGACAGGGCTTGGCTTCACCCACCTCCTTGGATTGCTCTCCCAACCCAAATTTTGCACAGTCAGGAGAGAGCTGGAGAGGGTTAGAGCTGTTCACTGCTCACAGAGGCACCACCAGGCTCCATCTCACCCTTTGCTATCAGAGACATCCTTACTTCCTCTGTGGTGCCCCTTGGTTCTTACAAGAATAAATGCCTTTAAAGGAGCTGAGGCAGGAGCGGATCAAAAGGCAGAGGAACAACAGAGGGATTGGGAAGCCATGCACGTCTCCCAGCCAGGCAAACAGCAGCCATGGAGAAGGGCTGGCAGAGCCCATGGATGGGGAAGAACAGATGGAGTATAAATAATCTGGCAGCCTGCAGACAACACGGCAACTTGCGGGTTATTAAAGCGCAGCGTGTGGAGCCCAGGCCAGCCAAGCCATCAGGGCATGAAGGAGCTTGGGACTGGGGTTTGGCTTCCAAGGGAAACCAAAGGCACACTCCTTTAAAGCTGCTGCATCAGCACATGCCCATTGACTAAGGGGGATGGAGACAGAAAAACTCTGTTGGACTTCAAGGCTACTGAGGCAGCCAGGTCAGGATTGCCTATGAGCTGAAAGTATCCCATGGGTTTCTCAAATTTAAACTCTTCCAGAATACACAACATGGGAAGAAAACACTCTAAAACACCCACAATGCCTGCTCTATTCTAAGAGATGTCTTCTTTTTTTTTTTTTTTTTTTTTTAAATCAAGGTCTTGGAGAAAGTGTCACTCTCACTACTTAAATGTACAGTTTATCCAATGGACAAAACGTATTTTTTTGGTAGGAAGGAGTCCTGTTTAATATTTGTCCTCAACCTTGTGAATGTAGAACTAGAAGCTCCACTTTGTCCTGAATTTCAGAGGCAGCTCTTGCCTGGGTAGTGGATGGTCTCTCCATCTGTCTCCTTATGAGAGATCTGTGCCAGCTGATTCCTTCCGTGTCATTACTTTGAATATTAACTAATACTATCAACTGGTAACAGAAGACATGCAGAAGCTCCAGTCAGAAATAGGGTGACAATGGACCAGGCAAAATATAGAGGTTTTTTTGCCAGAAAGATTTAGAAAACAAAAAACAACTTCAGGAAAGAAGAGGTGGGTAGAGGAATGGGACCAAAGGCTATAAATCAGGAACTTCCACCTGTCTTAGATAACACCTCTCTCTCCTGGGTGCTCTTCAAGCAGTTTATCAGGGTTTGGTTTAGGGATGTGGCTGGTAACAGCTCCATCCAAGCCAGTCATCGGGATTCACTTCACAGGAACTGGGAACAGGATGCCAATATGCAGAATCCATGGAAAAATGATGAGCACCCCAAGACCTGGGTAGGATTTAGTTGCCCAAACAGAGGTGTTGGAGGTGAGGATCCACAACATCTGCATGGGACCCACAGATCTGTCACAGGAGACTGGAGGAAGCAGAATGAGAGGTCAGAGAGGATATCCAGGATTTCCTGTCTGCCTCTCTCCAGCAAACTAAACCCACTCACTTATACAAGCTGCTGGCCTGTAACTCTAAAATATGCACTGATTTGTAGTATTAGGGCTGTGTTTGGAGCATAGCCCCCTCTTAGAGAGCACCAGCAACACCAGCACTGAAGCAAACCACTGAAATTGTTCCACTTAACTCAAAATCAGGCCCCCAGTAACATTTTGACCATCTTTATTCACAATAAGCCCTGACCATTTAATCAGGTGTCCCCTGAAGCCCAAGCCATCATTTATGACCAGTACCAAACCAAGTGTAGGGGCATCCCAACAGCACCCAGAAATCATAGCAAAGGACACACATCCTTGGGTTGTGGCCTTTTGGAAGGATTTGTGCTCCTAAGCCATTCAAACATCCTTGAAAACCCAGTCTGTATTTATTTTTCTTCAAGGATCAACATGTTTTCTGAAAAGCAGGGAACGACAAAATAGCAGGTGTGTTGCAAAAAGCTTTTGTGAGGAGGAAAATTTATTCCAGGATGTGCAGTTTGCAAAACACTATGTTTAGTAGCTGCATAATAGCAGCATTTTCTGGCAGTTAAACATCACATTCCTTTCTCAAAGGATCCTAAAGCATTTTACAAACACTTCCAACATATGGCCAAGTGTAAAACAGCACCAGGGAAAAAAATGAAAAAGAAAATCCTGTTTGCAGCCTCCTCCCTGATTTTTGCAACCAGCTCCTGTGGTCTGGTGTCCTCTTCCTGGATACCAAGAGGCAATCACAGCTCTGCTTTTGCAAGGGGTTTTTGGAGCTGCTGCTGAAGGCCACCAAGTGCCAAGCTCAGCTCTGCCATACTTCTGAGCATTGATAATTCAGGCTCAAACCCAGGGTTTTCAAGTTCTCAGGCAGAACTCAACCCTGTGACACCAAAAGCGAGGAGCTGTGACAGCAGCGACGGGCTGACAGAGCCCTGAGAGCAGCGACTTCTCACACAGCAAACGTGGCTCTGCTCTGCCAGTGCCACCTCCTGGGGACAGTTTGATGGCACCACAGTGACACTTCCCTCAGTCGTGCAGAGCTTTAAGGACAACATGGATTTAAGCCATAATCCAGCCCAGGTGACGTGCTCATGAAGAGCATGCACACACCTACACCCTGCTCAGCCACGGAATTCTGCAGGGAAATGTGGGAAAAACAGAATATAACTGCTCAGTGTGCAGTTACCATGTCTGCCAAAATAGGCATTTTCAGCTTTCCAGAAGATCTCTAGGAGTTGCCAGCTGTCAAACCTTGTGTTTTTTATCTAACACATGACAGCCACAGTAGCAAGGAGCCCCGGGCACCATGTAGAGACACTACTTCTGTGCTGGGTTTGTAAATAAAATTAAAAAAATTACAATTAGAAGTTAGACACCTTTGGATACAACACCGTTCGCTGGGATCTGGCATTCTACTTGAAGGTCCCACACATAATCATTGGGTTTCTTTGCAAGACGAGTCAAATTTACCCTCAGATAGTCTCCTAAAGCCTTAACTCATGTTTAAGCCATTACTAGAGGAAGACTTGCTCACAGGCACAGATGACATCTTGTCTTTTTCCCCTTAATTAAGATGTACAAAATGGGGTTGATTCAACCTGAATGGGCAGAATAAATTGATGCCCACACACAAAAATTAATTTGGTCTCCTGCCTTCCCAGCACCAGAACCAGGGCTCAGACAGCACTCTGAATTCTGCTCATCTTGTGCTCACCTTCCACTTATCATAAACAGAGAAGTCCTACTGACCTAATCATGGACCTAAACACTGACGTTTTTTCCCACATTTGGCCCCAAAGTTACTCTCCTCTTGGGCCATTCAAGCATTCCAAGGTTTTTGCATTGTCTTCCAACAGGAACATCGTTGCAAGCCCCAACCACACAGCACAGCAACTGGGATTTGCTGAATTCAAATTTATGACCTGGATGCAGTAATTAAAATACGTGGGTATAAGTCTGGCATGCTGGGAAGAGGCAGCAACACAGCTGTTAGTTATAAACTTCTTTTCAAAAAAGATGTTTCATGAGCCTCATCAGAAACATTCTTCGCTCTTTCACATAGACAGGAATAAAATTTACATGTTAGACATCCCCTTTTGTGATTTAATCCCTGCCCCACACAAAGCATTTCTGATCTTGAAGCTGCCAATGCAAACTTTTAATAGAGTTGGCAGATGGAAGCCTTGGATGAGAGGAATGGCAAAGACCCAGAACTCTCCCAGCACAGGGCTCCTCAAGCCCACATCCATGCCCAAGGCCAACACAAACCTTCCCAGTGCTTCTCCCAGCACTGCCAATGATCCCCTGCCTGGGCTATCCCCAAATTAACATTGCTAATTTGAGTGCAGCTGGGCGAGGAGCCTGGATTCCTCATGGGAAGCTGCTGCTGGCACGTCCCTGCAGGGAGGGCAAAGGTGGCAATGGGGTTTTTCCCAGCCAGAATGGGACATGCTCAGAGCCTTATTCCAGTTACAGAACCATAAAATCTTTCCAGTTAGAAAACCCCTCTAAGATCAAAGTCCAACCCAGCACTGCCCAGTGCCACATCCACATATGAACTGCACCAATTCCATGGATGTTCTGGAGTATCCCAAGGCACTGCTGCTTAAGGGCTGGTAAGGAACCCAGAGGAGCCCCAGGCTGGTGGTGGGGAGGGCAGCCTGGTCCACCAGGTCCCCAAGCAAGAGGTGACATGGAGACATGGGGGCACTACTGTGCCCCCTGAGCATCCTCTCACTGCTCATCCCACCCCAGCCAGCATGGAACTGTTGGAAGCCAGGCAGGTACAGCTGTAAATCAGGATTATCTGGAGCCACCATGGTTAACAGCAGTGCAGATTTACATGGGAAATTAAAGCCAGGGCCTTGGGGATGAAGCACTAGAGTAAGAATAATAATTTAAAAAAAAAAGTAGGAACAAAATTATCTCTCACTTCTACTACAGGTCCCTGAAGGAGGTTTCTTTACCTTGTGGCTTCTGACCAGGTGAAAACTTTGGTGCAAGGCTCAGAGAAATCTGTCCAGTTTGTGTCAACTTTTATATTCACAGCCTTACTATTTCACAGTTGTGTATGATGTCCTAGCACAGGGCTAACAGAGTAAGACACACAAAAAATAACTGGAGAAATTCCTGCTGGTCACCCCCAGCCCTCAGAAAACACCAACCAACAAATAATTCCACACATAAAAAGTGTTTCCTACAAACACCCAACTTGTGACCTTCCATGGTATTATATAGCAAAGGCCTTTCCAGAAAACGTTTAACATAAGCTGCTAAACATGACAACATTTATTCATCACGGGTTCCACAAGCAAAGGAAAAGTATCTTTTACCTTGAACACTTCCATTGGAAGAGGAAAATTTGCTGCATCATTAAGGGATTTTTCCAGAGCGCATTTCCACTCAGTTATAGTCTTCAGAGAATAGATATCTAAAGGGATGGCAGTAACAAAAAGAAAAAAAGAACAACAAAACCAAGAGGTGACTGTTTGGAGATCAAACATTTTTGGAAGACCAAAGTTCTTAAGTCACATGAATGGACAGAGCAAGTGAAATGAACAGTGTCTATATCCCAAGCTGTGCAGCACGGATAAATTCAACACAAAAGCAACTAGCAGGGGCACAGTGGAGGAAGATTGTGTTTTATATCCTGGAGTAAAACCCAGAAAAATTCAAATCCTTCAAACACTGCTGAAGGACTGAGAATCGTACTCTCTCATTACTTCAAAACAGTGAAAAAACTCTCCTTTGATTTTCATTTCTCAAAACACCTGACATTTCTTAGTTTGAGGAGCCTTCAGGTCTTCAGCCAATATTAGTCATAGTTGAACAAAACAAAATTTACCATTATTAAGGCACCTGTTCATCAGAAAGTGTTTAGGGTTTGTTTTTGTTTAATTGCAGGGTTGGGGTGGGTGTGGGAAGGAAGATTTCAGCTAAATCTCTACTCAGACACATTTTCTGGTATCACACTCAAACCAGAGCATCACATCACAGCAAGGACTCACACTTATGAATTTTCATCATTATACTTTTACGCAACATCTTTGTGCAGCTTCACATTGCTTCCAGTGAGTTTCTTTACACAGGTTTAATATTATTAAATCATGATATTAACAAGCCCTTTATGGTTCAGTGCAGTGAAATGCCTATGAATCATCAAAGGGAACAATGTAGGAAACAATAGTGTGATGAGGAACATTATATTGGATTTACTCCTGCCCTAGAAAACATATTGTTATCTTGCACATAACAAGTTATTGCAGAACACTCATATCAAGGCCTCAAAGAGAGAAGATAGGTAGATAGATTGCACCAATTATTAAAATGGAAATGAACATTTGCTCAATAATAAACTCGAACCTTGATACAGAGTGAGGAGTGTGGAGCTTTTCTTTGGCTTGGCTTCCCACATTCACATCAAGGTTCAATTTGGCCCAATTTGCATTTAAATCCTGTACATCTAATAACCATAGATATTTACTAGCTAGCAGAAGATTTACTGCTGTATCTTACAATTCTGAAGGAGGGAATAAAAAATATATGTAAAAAAAAAAAAAAAAAGGAATTAGCAAGCACTGTTTCCACCTAGCTCTGATGGTACAAGAGAATTTTATGCTCTGAACTCAACAGATTTAAGACCTTATCAAAACAGGATTTGCAGAATCACTCACTGAAGTGGATGTATTTATACTTCCACTATATCAAATCTCACTACTTCAGAACAGACATCAAGGATATGCATATGAATTTAAACACACTTGAAGGAGAATGTTAACCTTTCAGGGCAGTATTTTTAATTCCTCAGCTGTCTGGTTATTAATGGGAATATAGATTTCAAGTCTTTGTTTACAGCGTGTGCAGCAGGCACAAGTGTTAAGAAGTGCACTCTTTATCTAATCGTTCATTATTTTATAGTTTGCTTGCAAGAATTCTGACCAGCATGAAGTGCAGGGAGGGGGACAACTCACCTTGCTTATTTAGTTTTTGGTTTAATTTACAAGTGAATACTTAACTCAATATGATTTTGCCCCACAGTGCAGCCAGCCTGTTGCTGCAAATTCGAGTGCAGAAAACCTGTGCCTGATGTTTCTCTGCTGGAAAAATACCCTCATTTTCTATTGTGATGCCAGTGAAGCACGGGAAAGGTCAAATTGGCATTTTGGGCAACTCTGGCCGAGTTTTGGGCAACTTCGGCCAAAATCAGTGAAAGCAACAAAATCAGTGAAGCAGCAACTTCTCTGGGCAGTGTAAATGAAATTCCAGATACAGAGGCAACTCCAGTGGTTTCAAGGGCCAGCAAGGAATATCATGTGCACATTTAATTAGTGGCTTCTCGCTTATGCTGGCAAGTGTTTGGACACTAAATTGCACGGTTAAAAGAGCATAAAGCATTTCATTTAAGTGCCAGGGCTGCAGGTAATTGAACAAAGTGTACTGTGTCAATTTGTATTAGGGTTCACAAGTAGTGAGCAATTAAAATGACTGGCAATTTGTCTTTAAACAGAAAGTAGAATAAAAGGGAATGATCTCGTCCTGCATAAACAGCTGAGCTCAGGCTGTCAGTGGCTCTGTGTCAAGCAGCCTGTGCCAATTTGCACTAGCAAGGAGGCTTATTCCAGATTCAGACATGCATCTGAAAGGAAAAATAAGCTATCACCTCTTGCTTCAGTTAAATGGGCTTGTGAGTTATACTGAGTCCATTTGGAGAAGACAACTGGGATGCTGTTTCAAATCACTGAATGGTTTGGGCTGGAAGAGACTTTAGACATCATGTAGTTCCAAGCCCCAGAGGACCCTCTTTCACATTAACTTAGGATGTGGGTGGCTTCAGGAAAGAGACTCCTCCATCCAAAATATTGTTTGGGTCCATGGGATCTCCTTTATCTGAGATGTTCTGCATCTCAAAAGACTGACCTAGAAGTGAAAGCTGGCAGGTGCCAGGGGTGGATAAACAGGGAAAAGTCACACCTCAGACACAGAGGGAAATAAAGCTCAAGGTGAGTACGTAGCATCCAAGTTGAGGGTGGGCAAAGCACTGTCACAAGCTGCAGAAGTGATGTACAAAAACATCCTTGTTTGATAGCATGGGGACACACAGCCTGATCTGGGAGCAGCTACACATCCTCAGCTTTTCTTCAGAGAAGATTCATAACAGCTTTGATACACAGTCTAAGGCTGCTCCCTTTATCAATCAAGGAGTCACCTTAACTGGCTTCAGATGCTCAGAATTTAGGACAACCAGGTGTGTGTTCATTGGTGTCAACCCCCATGAGCGGAAAAAAAAAAAAAAAAAGGTTTAAAACGATGTCACTTCATCTTGCCTATGTTAGTTGTGCCTTAGCATCCTCTTTTATAAAGAGAAAGCAATTTTTCATGCAGAACTGTCTTTTGATGCCTGCACCATGGCAGGTGAATCTAATCTCTGATGTGTAAAAAACCAAGGTACTGCCCACAGAATCTCTCCTTCCTAAGAAGGTCCACACCAGGTCTTTCACAGGACAGACATCCTCCTACTCCAAATGCTCTTCCTTAAAATATCACTATGGGATGTATCCCTGACACAATCTCCAGGCCTCAAGTCCTTAGGAAAATTCACTTTTTGAGTCTGTGGTTTAATAGCCTCATCCCTGAATTGCTTTAGAGCTCTCTGCTGACAAAATCTCACTCTCACAACTCACTACTGCTTCCCTGACTGCTCCAAGACTCCTTCTGCAGAGACTTTAATTTGAAGCAGATCCCATAAGACCAGCCACTTGGGGATTTCTTTTCTGTGTTTTTCCTGTCAGTTAATGTCTCATACACTTCATTAGTTCATTGTGCCTCATGGACACATTGGATGGCTGGACAAGAAGATCCTAAAGGTTTTTTCCCAACCTTGACAATTCTGTGACTCTGTGTTAGGTGGAGAGCAAATGCTCAGGAGTGGAACAACCAGCATTCCTGCCTCCAGAAACTCCTCAGATTTCCACTCCTGACTGGCTACTCCCTGCAGTGCAGAGCCTGACATTTGGGTCAGAAAGGGGGATCAATGAAAGACCACAAGAGAAGCAGTGATCAGGAGGGGATATGGGCAAAACCAGAAGAGTTCAGATCTGAAGGGTCCTTTCTCAGCAAACTCCTACAAGGCTCAACTTCCGGAGACGTAAAGTAATGAAAACCTATTTAAGCCAATGTAAGTCAGGAAGAAGATCTCGGCATTGAATCTATTAATAACAATGTTGACTAAAAAGTGAATGACCAGAGAAACTAAAGGAGAGGGAACAGCTATGAGATGACAACAGGTAAGAACAAGAGACAGAAATTTTAGAAGTTAAATCAAGGAGAGGGAAGAAGAAAAGTAAACAACTCCAGCAAATAAAGAGCCCAGTAACAAGTTTAGAGAAAGACAACTGAAAAAAATGAAAAGAAAGGCATGAGGGGTGGGGAATCTTACAGAGAATGATGTACAACTGCATAAAAGGAGGAAAGAGTAGAAAGCAAATGGAATGAACAAAGAGGAAGCACAAATCTCCTCTGGGCCATTTCTATATTCACCAAACCTATACAGGCCAAGAAGGTTCAGAGACCGTTAATGAAGAAGTAGTCTCTCTGTAACAAAAAGACCCTGTAAAATAAGAGAGTGGGTGACATTCATGGTCTCCAGCATTCACAGCTAATCTAGAAGTGATGGGGAACATTGATTACTGCCTACCAGTGAAGAAAAACACACTTCCAAAAAGCACTCAAGACCCAAGTCCCAGACAAACTTGTGAACACAAAAATTGAACACATCGGGGTCAACTCCCCTCAAGAGGTGTGAGGGACAGAAGCCACCTTCCCAGAGGAGGGGAATTTAATACTCATGGAAGAACTTCACCCACAGCACAAAGAAAATGAGGCACAGATCTAGACACTTAACTATAGATTGTTAATCTATACAGGAGAAGGTGGATCCATCTGTGATCCCAGACTGGCATAACTTGCAGTCCCAATCCCTTTCCATTCAAGCTGGTTTGAACACTAAACTCAACCCTAAAGAGCTTCTTCTTCAAGTTGTAATCTTCAGATGTTTCATATGGTCTGACAGACTTGCCAAGACTTGAACTGAATTTATTTAATAAACAATACAGTTGACCTGACCCACTCTGAACTCCAAATTAGATGAATCTCACTTCCCATTTGTGCCACAGCCAGAAACTACTGATGAAGCAATGTGAATGCTGGAAAAGGACAGACGTGCTGCACGAGCATCCCAAAACATCAGTGAATGCCACAGAGGGAAACAGTATTTCAAGGATTTCAAGGAGGTTTCTTTACCTGCAGGTGGGTCCATTCTGTATTTATTCTCTTGACACCAACCGACTGGTCGAAGTCTGCAATCCAAGTAAAACAACCACTGGTCATAGGATTCAGTCTCCTCCAATCCCACATAGCGAAGGCGTAATCTTCCTCCAACATTTTCAACCACACTAACTATCCAGTACTGAAAGGGATTCTGGGAATCCTGCAGCTCTATTAAGGAATCAACTGTAATGAGGTCTACAGGGTTTTTTCCTCGCAGAGGCTGTTTGAATAGAAGCAAAACTCCTTATTTTAAACTTTATTTGAAGACTTCTCAAGGAAACAGATGACAGCAGAAGATTATTTTTGTTTTTCACACCATCATCCAAGCGATCAGCAAACAGTCTGTTCTTCTTCTATTTTACCCAATGTCTTCCAAGTGCAAATTCAGAAGTAAAACAGAAAACAACAGTTGTGCTAATTTCTCAACCGACATCATCAACAACAACAACAAAAAAAAGAATAGTAAGAGGTGGAACAGCTCGTAAGGCACAACCATTTAGGATGCTCCTGAACTACACAAAGCCCAGTTGTACTGACGGATTTCAAACAAATTCTCATTGATTGCAGCTGATGCACTGGACCCTAACATTTAAAAGGTGACCCAGAAATTTCACTCTGTGTGCTGATCTCTTTCACCAAAGATCAGCTTTATCTTATTCCCGCTGGCATGGAGAGCAAATTATCCCCCCCAGCCATGGACGCATGAGCCTGTGGGAGTTATTCCAAAGCTCAAAGCCCACAGCAGGTTTGGATCCAAAGCACACAGGATTTGCTGGGTCAAGCCACCATGCCTGAGAAATCCCAGTGACTGTGGTTATCTGCTTCCATGTGGTTATTTTCTGGGATCCCAGTTTTGCAGCCATTTACACACATGTGTAACTTTCCACCTGCAAGCACAGGCATTAAAAAACCATGAGATGCTCTGCAGAACAACCCCTCTGGGGCTCAGTGTTTTTGTTTTGTGACTATGAGCATCTCTGTGTTCTCAAGCTTTAACATAATGGTTAGAGTTCTTATTTTTTATGAAATACAAGTTTGAGTTCTTATGCAATGTTTCAGTTCCGGGGTTTTAAGAGCAGCATTAAAATGACCCCAAGACTTGGAAGCATTGGTCCCCAAAGGAGATACTAAACAAAGGCAAAAATACATTAAAAACAAAGGTTTTTTTTTCCTGTGTGTTTGTCCCACTTTTACTTAATTAAACCATATAAACATCTCACATTACTTTTTAAAATATTAATTCTGTAAATCAAGAGTCAGTCCAGGATGGTTCTTTCTAACGGTGGCTACAAAACAAAGTAAGGAGAAAGTCTTATTTTTCAAAAAGTTATTTTTCCTACTGCATATTCAAAATACTTAAATTTTGAGATGCAACCGATTTTCATACATGTCTCTTAATCAAAAAATCAGGCAAGAGAATTAAAATATGGTAAAAAATGCAATTAAAATTAACTAAAAGCTTATCACATGTTCAATTTTAAACAGCTCTATGATTAATAGATATTTCTCAGAACAATATATTTGCCATAATAAGCTACTTTTCTACAGCGCAAGCTGCAAGCATCTGTATAATCTCTTCAAATATTATTTCATGGCAAAACGCAATGTCAGAATTTAATAATACAACAGAAATCCACTTTAATGTGGATTTTTTTTCTCCCTCTCATACAACTGCTTCATTGCAACAAAATATTCTTTAATATGAAATGGTGGTGTAATGATTTAACTTATTATAATAAATCCCTGGCTGTATCAAAGTGAATATTGCTTCCCTGATTTGTGTGCTAAATTTTAAGCCAATGGGCTGTCACTTACCCCATGAGAACTGAATGGCTAGGATTAATAATCAGCTTGCATGAAATATTAACATTTACCATAATGCAAGAACCCTTCACATGCGTAGCTGGCATGTTAAAAAAAAAATATTTAAAAAGTAGCACCACATATTGATTTACCAGTCTAACAACAATCTGCAGCACTCACGAACAGCAAATCTGTCAACAAGGGGCCAACATACATTGCACGACACAGACAGCACTGAGCACAGAGAACACCAGAAAAAGGGTCAGAAACTGTTTCAAGCCAACACAATGTTTTTTCTCTCTGCTTTTCTGCCTGGGGCTGCCTCTCCTCCCCGCCGGCAGAAAGGGGAGGTTTGGTACACACCAGAGATGGGGCTTGGACACCATCAGATTTCTGCATATGCCACCTGGGAGTAGTCCCGGAATGGGCATGTGGATTATTTGGGGTCTGCAAAGGCTGTTCATACCTCAGAATGGGAGGAGAAAAAAACCCTAATGGTACACTATTAATTCTCCCTGCCAGGTACATTGATGCTGCTTGGGCACGTGGAAAAAGGATGCAGCTGTGGATGGTGGAAGTGACCAGGGAAAAAATGATCAAAAGCGGTGCCTGGATGCACACTGGCTTCCCACAAGCCAACATGAGCACTTTCACAAAGGTAAATTCCTGTATGCCCTCACTCTCAGCCTAAATACAGAGGGACAAAGACTGAGGGGCTCCTGCAGGACCACCCATCTCCTCTCCAAATGCCCCCACAGCATCCACGTGAGAGCAGGGCAGGCCCTGATGCTAAAGCTGCCTGTGGTTTCAAGGTGAAGCTGTGGGATATTTATCCAGGATCTCAAGGCACACTGAGGCTGTCCCAGGTGCAAGTCACCCTGTGGATCTGCTGCACAAACTGGGCTCCTGGCTGATTGGGTGCATCCAAAAATGGACCCTTCTGCTCTTCTGAAGCCACCTCACCCAATAACTTCCTCACTAAACGAGACTGCGGGATTTAGGTGGAGGGAATGTCCTTGAGGGAGCACTTCCCATATAAAGATAAACCTGACAGTGCTCCCCATCAACCTACCAAAGCCCCTCTCCAGCCTGTGCCACAGAATCACAGAATGGTTTGGGTTGGAAGTGACCTTAAAGATCCTCCAGTTCCAACCCTCTTCCATGGGCAGGGACACCTTCCACTAGACCAGACTGCTCCAAGCCCCATCCAGCCTGGCCTTGGACACTTCCAGGGATGGGGCAGACATGGACTGGCCACTCAGGTCACCAGTTTGATGGATCTAATGGGGCACTGAAGGGCTGAGTTCTCCCTTCTGTAGATGCCCTCCACGCTCCTCTTCCCTCACCAAGACTTTTCTGAGCACCCAAACTCCCTGAAGAACCGAAAGGCAAAACAAACTCCTCGTGACTGGGTCAGAGGCAGAGCCAGCAGAGTCCGGGCATTGCTGCCATAGATTTTGGGGCAGGGCTGGCACACAGACACTACAAGCACACAGCCCTGAGGGCCAGGAGCACACACACACACCGAGGAAAGAGGAACTGCAATCTAATACATACACCTTCCAGCAAATTCGCAGGGGCCGTCCTGGCACCGGTCAGATCCTGGATGAGAAACTCTGTCCAGTCCACGTATTTCTCCTTGATTGCTGGGGAAGAGGAGGGAAAGAAAGAAATGCTCAGCACAGCAGACTGCAGAGACTTGCCATGTGCGTCTCACACAGTGGACCTGGTGTATTTATTAGGAGGAAATTCTTCATTAATAGAGGAATGAAGCACAGGTTGCCCAGAAAAGCTGTGGCTGTCCCATCCCTGGAAGTGTCCAAGGCCAGCTTGGACAGGGCTTGGAGCAATCTGGGACAGTGGGAGGTGTCCCTGCCCATGGCAGAGGGTGAAATGAGATAATCTTTAAGTTCCTTCCAACCCAAACCATTCATAATCTTTTTATAAACATCTCCTCGGGATTTACCAGCTCTAAAGTTTTGGATGCAACTCTGACTCAAAGCAGGAAAGAAGCTGGTTTGTTGTTCAGTTCTTTGGGCAACCTGTGCACACAGTGAAATCCCCAAAAAAGGGAAGGTGCTGCTCCACTGCAGCCACTGACAGTGATTTACAACTTCATGGCTTATCAGCCCCATCTGTCCCATTCAGAACTGGCCACTGCTTGTGTAACCACTCGTTTCCTGCTTATCACCTGGGCTCAGATGTGATTTATAAAGTCTCTTTGTATGTTCACTAATGACCTCTGGGAAAAAAAGAAGCTGTACAAACTTTCAATTGCTTGACAGGAGACCAGAAACTCCAGGTGCTTTTCCAACAAAATAGAAAAATCAACCCTGAGAACATCATATATCAGCTGCTGAATCAATACACTAACAAGAAGAAAGACTTAAAAGTCTTTCCTTTATCAGCACCTTCTGTTTCATTTAGAAAAAAATTAATAATTTCTGAGATAAACACTGTGAACCAGTGTTACTTTAGGACATGTATGCAGTTTTGTAAGATTTTAACTGAAATATATATAAAATTTTGCCTGTAAGATTCACATTCTGGGTCAGATCTGCTTGAAATCAGTGGACACATAAAAGCAATAATTCAGCAAATCTCAGTTTGAGAGACAGAGATGCCTCTTCAAATGCACTGTGCAGCTGCAATCAGAAATACAGAAATTGGACTTCAATTCTACCTGCCTGGAAATGGGAATTAAATTACATCTGAAACTTCACTTTCTCCCCAAAATAATCTTACTTATATGTGAGTGAATCATCAGGAGTGCTGTTATGTCGCTAACTCAGAAACACCTACAGAAGGGAAAAATCACAAGTATTTGAAAATTAAAACATTTCCTCCGAATAAATAACTAAATATGTCGTTTAAAGACCATTACCCCATGGTAATCCACAGGCTTGGGCATGGATAAGATACAAGCCATGCTCTGTGCATCTTACCTCAACTTCATTTCTGAGTCATGCTCCTTCCCCAAAAGCCACTTCTCCCAGCTTGAGCTATACATCCAGTTTAGATATCTGTATTACTTTAAATGTGCATTTAAATGTATTTAAAATGCTCAAACCTTGCACTGCTGGACTTGAGCAGTGTTTGAACTTGCCTGGAACCATTCTAAGTCTTTTGCAGCACTGATTTTGCAGGATTTCCAGAAGATTTATGACCTCTGCATTATTTAAGATGAAAGAACAGCCTGAGAAGAAATGGTTTAGATGTGACACTTTCTCTCTCAACACTCGTGCCTGTGTACACCTCATCAGTTCCTGTCCACCTACCTCAGGATAAAGAAAACAAGCTGAATTCTGGCATCAGGAAGAGGACAGTAATTGTAGTAATGAATGAGGCTGGAGTCCCTCTAGCTCAGACTTCTGCCTCTCCCGGAGAACAGCACTGGGTGCAGCACAGAAAGGTGCAAGTTGAACTCGATTTTTGGCTCACTCCCACAAAGTTGTCAGCCAAATTTCTGAAAGCCAGAGCTTCACTCCCAAGGAATGACAAATGTGATAAAAAGCACACAGTTTGAACTTTGCAAGCTGGCGGGAGCTGGGGGGAGACGGGGGGGAGAATGGGATTTTCAAAGTTGACAACAGATTAACAGATTTCAGGGGCTTCCACTTCCAGATGCCCAACTGGAGATGTCATAACGGTGCCTGATTCACAGATCTGGCTGTCTGTCAGTCTCCCTTCCAGAGAGTGCCTTTCAGAGAGAAAAAAACAATAATAAATCCCTTGTCCTTTTTAAAAGACTTGCACCTCACAGTTTGACATCTGAATAAGCTGATGCCTCTCTCCACATTCAGATCTGGATTACAGTCTTCTGAAGTCCAGAAGTCCCAAGGTGACCTCTGTTTTCAGCCTAAACAGGCTCAGTTGAAAAAAAAAAAAAAAAAAAAAAAAAAAAACAAACCAAAAAACCCTGAGCTATTCTCAGTTTCTAGGTGGTTTCAGAGCCATCCTTCCCATACAAATCTAATTTCTAAGGTTTTCCTTTATTTTGTTCTGCTTTTGTGGCATAGATAAAACAACTCCGAAAACCTCTGAGAGGCAATAAATTGCACTGGAAGTTGTAGAAACAGGGATTTGTACCTTCCTCTGTGCCTACAGAGCACAATCAGCCTTCTCAGTTTTACAGTTCAAGTCACCACAATGCAAATATTAATTTTTAGCAGTAACAAAGTGAATCTGAATGATCACAATATCTGCAAAAGCCTTTGAGGACCAAGCAAAATGTTAAACAAATATATTCAAACTAAGGAAAATCTGCTGGTTAAATGAGAATAGCTGTCAGTGCAATGCATGAGTGCCCAACCTGAGCATCCCTCTCCACAAATGCTGATGCTCCTCTGGCATATCAGACTCAGCAGTTGGGAACTGAAGCAGTGAACTTTCCAACACTATTTCCCATTTTCCCTTGTTAGCTACAGGAAAAGGCTCTACTGAACCTCTCCTACTGCTGGACAGGCTGGGAGAACTCTGCTTTTTTTGCAGCTGGCTGGCCAGCTGGTGGGAAATGAAGGTGGCCAGGGTAAAGAATCCTGCTCCATGGTGACCTAAACTCCACTAGTATTCCTGTTTTCAAAGCATTTTTTCCTGCCTTAAATAAATTCAGTGAGTCAGGAGGGGTCCATGGGCTTCAGCCAGCCAGGCTTTCTTCACCTTTCAATAGATCCATTTTCCCAGAAGATTCCTGTGAACTTCCTCTATAGCTCTGCTCCAGATTGAGCTCATTCAGGACTAAGAGCACACAGAGGAAAATCCACCTGAATCCAGAGCACCACAGAAACCCCTGAGAAAGATCCCACATTTCCCTCAATTCCCACAGTTCCTGAGGAGCAGCTGTAGGAATGCAGCAGTTCCCAGATGCAGTGATGGGCTGATGAAGGCTGAGCCACTCCCAACAGACCTGAGTGAAATTACTCACATCTGCAAAAGAAAAAACCAGGTCCTTGCAGCTCACTGCCTCCTTCCACGAAAAAAATAATTATTTTACAGATCACCTTTTAGTCTGGCAAATATTACAGCAAATTCTTAAATGAGAAAGAAAAAGGACCTTTCTAACATTTAGACTCAGGTTATGAAATTGAGTGCCCCTTCCAGAGACCTGAACTCCACCAAAAAATGGATCATGTTCAATATCCCTCAAATTCTTCCCACTTTTCTCTACTCTATTCACCTTGCCCACAACATCTTTGACCCCTTTTCCTCTCTTCCCTTCTGACCCACTGCCATTTCCTCACTTCCACCTGTTGGTCTCATTTTCCTAAGCTGTTCTTGATGCTGCAGATGGACCTGGCATCACCTGAGGAGCAGGGGCTGCTGCCAGCTGCTCACTGGCTGATGTGCTAAGTACCATTCGTGTTTATCATCAGGTTTTTTCCAGCAGCTGCTCAAACCCAGCCCTTTCTCCTTGCTCTGTGAGTGCTGACCATGAAAAGCATGGCAAGAGCAGCTGGAAATGCTGGAGCAATGCACATCCCATCCCCTCCAATCCCCCTGTGCCTGAGAGCCAGGACAGCAGCTTCATTCCCTGCAACCCTGTAAATCTCTGTGCCCTGCCTCAGCCTCAGCCCAGAATGGGTTCAGATTTATCTGCCTCTCTGGAGAAATAAGAGATTAAAAGCACATTTACACTCCCATGACAGCACTGAGGCACAGGCACTCCAGTCAATGAATATGAGATACTATTATCACATTAGCAACTCCTGGGATTTTATCTAGTTTTCTAGTAGTTGCTGTTTTGCTGAGAGCCACTCCTCTCAGGACATGGGTTTACATGGAAATTCTCATTTTCCTTTCTTTTTTTTCAAGAACAGGACGCTGCAAAGTGAAGGAAAAAAACCCTGACATCTGAAAGACCGACAAGACAACGGGAAGAACATGGTTGTTTTTTCACTTTTCGTGACTGTTTTTTCCCCCAAGGCACCCACTTGATTGGCAAGAACCAGACTCAGGGATCTGAACTAATACATTTGGTAAAACAAAGGAATGGCAGCATAAATAACCTGCAGGCATACAACACCTAAAAATAAGTTACTCCTGAGGAAACACATCAGCATGCCCCATGGATACATGTGCCCAACAAGCAATAATTGTGCTCATTTTTGTCCATTTTTTGTCCAAAAAAATAAAGCCAACAAAAAAAAAACCAAACAAACAAAAAAACCCCAAAAAACAACGAAACACTTTATGTTGGATTTCTAGGGTTTTTTTAATAACCCAGGATCACCAGCAACCTGTCGTCACCTCTACTGGAGAATCCCCTCTGGAACCCATCAACCTCTAAACAGCAGAGTTTTAATTTTCTCATATGTGAAGAACAGCATCTTGAAACAGCTTTATAAAATGGTTTAAGATTTTTCAGATTAATCTGCTAAGTGACAACACTCTCAGTGTGGAAACTATTTTTATCATTAAAATTTTAACTCTTTCCTAGGACTGGAATGAACAAAAATAGTTAACAGGGGGAATTATATCTGGGCAGGAACCCAGGCAATTCTTCTCCCTCCACTGTGAAATAAATTAAATAGCAGGACCTCATTTAAAGATTAAATTTCTAAACAAATCATTCAAGATGTCCAAAATTTAATACAGACATACAAATTAGATATACATATATATATATATTAGATACAAAAATCAGATACCCATTTAAGATACATTAAAATAAAGCTGCTGGTGCCAGGAAGAAATGCCCAGAGCCTGGAGAGCAGGATCACAGATCAGCAGGAGAGCACCTGAAGGGCAACACAAGGGGATTCCAGGCACTCCATCCAGCAGGGACAGGTGACATTATAGTGGGGATCTGCTACAGGTCACGTAGTCAGAAAAACTAAGATTGGACAGGGCTTGGAGCATCCAAGGTCTAGTGTAAAGTGACCCTGCCCATGGCAGGGAAGTGGAAAAAGATGATCTTTAATCTTCCAATCCTTCCAATCCAAACCATTCAGTGACTCTGTGACAAGACATGCAGTTTTTTAAAAGCAAAACAGCATATTGCAAAACTATAGAAAGCTTACAATATTGACATTTTCTTTTAATTTTAAAGTTGTCACACATTCGATGCAGTATTTATAAGTTACAAAAATATTAACATATAAATGTTGTAACTATGTTATAAAGGTCTAAAATGATGGAGTCGAAATGAGATGTCTTTATATCAAAATAACATAGAATGCTAAAACAATTTGTTTAGACTTCACCCATCAAAACAATTTGTCAAAACTGACATGTTCTCACAAAATATTTCCATTCTGATAAAACAGCATTTTGACAGGAAACGGTTGAATCCCCACATTTTCATTCATCTTGCTGAACTATTTACATCCTTGTGAACCAGACTGGATGTGAAAACAGGATGGGGGTTGAGTGCTGTCCCTAAGCAAAAGGCCCAGGCTGTTTCTGAACCCTCCCCCAAGACCTTCAGGGCTGGGAACACACTCCACTGCACACTCTACAAAGCCAGATTCCCTATTAAGAATTTCCAAAGTAAATTAAGTAAAACC
Source organism: Sylvia atricapilla (assembly GCF_009819655.1). Taxonomy (NCBI): domain Eukaryota; kingdom Metazoa; phylum Chordata; class Aves; order Passeriformes; family Sylviidae; genus Sylvia; species Sylvia atricapilla. The sequence continues at coordinate 19,899,329 of NC_089144.1, read as the reverse complement.
AACATTTGAAAAAAAATTTACTTAGTGCTTTAATGGCATTTTTTAATAAAAATCATTGTTTGCTTTGAATTCTTTTGTGGGCTCCCTGAAAAAAAAAAAAAGCCAAATGGGGTTAAAGACATCTTCAAACAAATTTCTTACTTAAAACTTCAAACAGTCTTCTGTTCTCACAGCAGCAGAGTTCTGTGGTTTGAACTAGATCACAAAATAATGCAAATTCAGTCCAGAAAAGAAAAGAAAGTGCATCAAAAGCTGTTGATCTGATTTCCTTGTGGTGCAGCCACAAATACAAGACCCTCAACTCCAGAGCTCAGGCATTACCTTCTATACACCTGTCTTAAATAAAGTGCTCAAGGAAAATATTATATAGAGAGGATTTTCATGGAAACCAGAAGCCATAAGCAACTGTCCATCAAAGAATACAGGTGCTCAAAAGACACTTCTGGACCAGCTGTATTCTGTGGTCCCATTCATGTGAATTTACAATGAACAGATGCTGGAAGGAGTGTGATGTTTGTAGGAGAACGTGCAGCTCTTGTATTCTCTGAGTAGATGATCCTTTAAGCTGTTGATTGGTCTGCTTGCTCTTTATCATCTCACTTTTTAAAAAAATAAAACTGAGTAAGAGTAAACTTCAAATCAACATTTCGCTCATGTGAGCTACCTAATTTAGTAACAATATTCTGCATGTTTAATTTTCTTCAAGATATTTGGTGCCCTCTGCTTTTTCAGGCTATCCAAACCACCCTGATCTCATTTCTAAGAGGAGATTATGCTGCAGTTTCTATGGTCTTGACCCAAGAAAGGGCCAACACACAGACTTTATTCCTTGCACCCCCAACTCTGCATGAAGAAGCACTCCTTGATTTGAAAAAGGAGAGAGGGGAAAAAAAAAAACAGATAAAGGCATGAACACATGTTTTAGGTTCTCACCTGAACAACTCCCTTACAATTTCTTCTATTCAGCTACACTGAATTTCAGTACAATACAACTTTTATCCTTCCTGGCCCCATTCAGGGCTTCCAGAAATTACCTACTTATATCCTCTGGGTCAAAACAAGCAAGTTCATGAGCAAAAAGCTGCCTCACTGTCCACAGGACACTTTGCTTCCCAACATCCTCTGAGCCCTTTACAGACATGCACACCATTCCCCCGGGTTTCTCTAGTCCTTAATTAACTGCTATCCTTTTAACAATAAAAAAGCAGCGGGTGGTTTGGGAGTTGCTTTTTCATTTTTTAAAGCTTGCACTAGCTACAAACTCCAACCCAGCTGCAGGAAGTATGGGTGGAAGAGGTGGACGTGGGATGTTATGGGAGAAAACCATCACTGTGTACAGAGAGGGTGAGTGGAAGCTATTATACTGATTTTTTTTTACATGATGCAAAATCTTGTAAAAATCCTCTCCATTAACACCCTGCAGCTCAGGAAGCTGAACAAGACACTTTGTCCTGGCAGAAGGGTCACCACCAACTACTGAGGTACTCCCATGCAGTAGGATCAGCTGTCTTCACCCCAAACACGACATTATGCATACAGACACACTCTTCTGAGATCCCACTCCTGAGGCTTTCTGCTTCCAAGCCAAACTGCCCAAGATCAGCAGAGAAATTCGCCTCATAGACCCCAACAGCACAGCGTGCCACAAACCCAGATCAGCCTGCCCTGACTCCCTGAGCACAACAGCCTCAGGTACCCACCCAGCAGTAAATGATCTACTCATAACCGCTCTGATTAATTACCTCCCTTCAGTCAAAGTCAATACTTGGCTTGTACTAAAGTATTTAAAATAAATTTTTAAAAAAGGGAAAAAAGGAGAGGGGTGTTGCTAATGGGAAGTGACTCTGCTCTGTCTTGTTGGCCTTACTTCATCAATCGCAATCAGATTATGTAGATAAGGAACAGCAGCAAATCCATCAGCTCCTTGCACTTGTCACATCCCTTTGTTTCAAGGCTTCACCCAAGTGGGATCAGCACTACCCAGCCTGAATCACCCAGACACAGCACTGCTCTCCCTCGGGATCTGGGAATGCAGGAAGAGGGGAGAGAGATACAGGTGGGACATGGAAAAAGGAGAGGGGAATTAATCTCATCCCACCTTGCAGGGATGCAACCAATTCATTCACCTGGTCCTTCAGCCTAACAAAAAATCCCCTGTGGCCATCTAGCCTTAACAGACTGGAATTTAAGGATGAAGCATTCAACTGTTTAGAACATTTACCATGTATTTATAGTCTAGGTTATGGGTTGGGCTCAATGATCATTGAGGTATTTTCCTACCCAAATGATACTAAGATTATTAATTTATTTTTAAGGTGTTTTTACACTGATTTCACCTGGAACACAATTTAGTGATGCTGTAACCTAGACTAGGTGCCAAAACCCACCCTCACTAACACCACCAAAAAACTGGGAAGGGAATGCAAAAATATCTTCTGGACACAACCATTTTTTGGTGGGTGTTCTGGTTTTAGGTGGGAGGAAATTTTGGGAGGAAACTTCCAAAGTGGTCTTTTCTAGAACACAAATTCAAGCAGCCCCTCTCCCTCAATGAGTTTGGGAGGTAAATCTCCTTCTGGAAAAATGGAAAAACCCCTGTTTATTTAACAAGCAAAGTATTCAGAAGTACAAAAAAAAGAATCAATGGAACCTCTCATTGTTCTGAAGAGATGGCAAATTTAGAAAGTCCTTGTAATGGGGTGTAGCTCAGCTCACTCAGTCTCTCATCAGTCCCTCCTGCACTGGAAAATGCAGTGTCCTGGGCCCTGCTGGGCCACACGTGTGAGCTCCTGATGACCTTCTGAAATCCCTTGGTTTTCACATCAGAGCAGGCTGATCAGTTCCAAGAAAAAGAAAAGTCACTGTCTGGGGAACTTCTCTGCCTCAGCTAGCTTAAAAAAACTAACTAAAAGCAAAGGAGAGCTCTCTCCCACTGTCCGTGCTGCAGCCAACACAGGACAGGAGAAGCAAAACTGAAGCTCTTATCTCTATGTTTTTGAATACAGCTACCTCAGACATTTCACCACTATTCCTTCTCCCCACCTTCGCTCCCAGATCTAGCTTTAAAAGCACAGAACTCAATATCCAGCATAAGAAGAACAGAAAACTGAGGATACAAACAGAATAAAGTCACCCTAGGACAGTGGGTCAGTTATCTGCTCTCCTGTATCTGCAGCCATGAATGAAGGCTTGATAATTCTGATTTTGTTACAGAATCCAACGTGGCAAATATGGGCTGATTTTAGTCTCGATTACCTCCGTAGTAAATTAGGAAAAAACCTCTGTGATAAATTAGGAAAAAAACCTGAGTAACTAAAAGTCAGAGTGTTTGACCCAGAATGAGTGGGTTTGTGCTCCTCCAAAATTTCCTATCTAAACAGAACCTGCACACTCTTTAAACCACAATAACACTGCTCTCTGGCCCACTCAATCCTAGGTACAAGGTACCTAAATTTCATTGCTGTCAACAACAGTCTTAGAAACAAATCAGCATTGGCTGACTTAAATGATCTTGGATGTGTACACAGAATTCCTGAAAGGCATTTCTGAGAGCCAGCCAATGCCTGGGTTTTGAAAGCTCTGCACACACCACATAACCATAGGGGTTCTCCCATCATTAGTATCAATGTCCATTAGGGTGATGGCTCACTGTGAAAATGAGCATCCAAACTCTGCAGCTCCTGGCACTTAACCCCAAGCCTCCACGCACATTCCCTGATTATTTTTTCCTTCCGTGTGCATTAAGCACCGTGCCCAGGGCTCAGATGAGACGGATCATGAACACTGAGAGCTCCAACTCCCAATCTCCAGACCCAGGAGTCTTAATGAAGGCCTTGTCAAATCAGCAGTTTGGGAGCTTTCAGGGAAAAGAGGGGGGACCTGGTATTGTGATTGTAATTTCCACATCAGTTTTTATCCCACAGAGATAAAAAAATAGTAATAATAAAATTGCAAGAGTGCTGTTATCCAGGGAAAATCAGCATCTTAACCAAAGTGCTCAGAAGCAAAAGCAAGTCACAGAGCTCAGAGTGTGACTGCACGAGAAGTTATGAATTCACCTATATAAGACACAAGTACATACACCAGATTCCCTGCACTTAGCAGGCATTTGCACGGTGATTTCCTTCCAAACTGTAGCCCCTCTGGGTGAAAACTAAAAAAGTATTTACCCATATTTGCAGGCAAAGAGATTTGCTATTGCAGGTAGACAGAAATGCACAGACAAATGTAACCAAAAATTGTAAAATCCTGATTTAAAAGTTTTGAAAGCCATGGGGGAGGATGCTTGTGCTGCTTGCCCAGCCATCAACCCTGGTAAAGACTTCCTGTAGCATTCCAAAGTTCCTTTTGCTCTAGTTCCACACCAAAAATGCAGAAAGAGGAAAACAAGAATGTGTACAAAGCAAAATGCTAAATTCCTAGATAAATTGCCTTCCAAGTCAGAATTCCTAACCACAGCCGGAACTATTCCAAGCCAGCTTGGTTCAGACCTGAATCAGTGTTTCTGGGCAGCACTGGGCACACACTGGCCCATGCCAACACCAGGCACGAACTGGGGTCTTTCACAGAGAACTGCACTGCCCCAGGTGCCACTGAAGCCACACAGAGGAAGGAAGAAAATCTGGAGGTTTCATGGAACCCACCACCGTCCCCTTGGCTTGCCTTGGCCATGGACACAACAGGCAGCTCCACGCCCTGTGTCTTTGGGATCTCACAGACCAGCTCCAAATAGATTTTGTAGCATAACAACACCTAAAATTTATGGGCCATTCCATCCAGGGATGTCACTGCAGTATAAATATCCTACCCAGGGCTCTGACCTCACACCTCCAAACTCCTTCCAATTATCCCCCACACTAAGTGCCTTTCCTCACTCCCAAACCCCGCGGTCACTTTCTGAAGGATATTCTTTGGAGACAGCTCTGTAAAACCCAACAAATTTATAGCAGCACAATGTTCTTACATAAAGCATATACCAGCTGACTGCACAATTATGTTGTTTGGGTTTTTTTCCCTGGTAGTGGCAACAGTCTACAGCAAATATCCACTACAAATAAAAGCATCAAAACATAGAAGACAAACAGAGGGATGTGATGTCCAAGAAAGCCATTCTGATTTGGGGTTGGGATGTTGGGTTTTGGGTTTTTTTGTTTGTTTGTTTGTTTGGATTTGTGTTGTTGGTTTTTATGTTTGTCTTTTGTGTATTCTAGAGGAAGAGAAGAATGAGTGGGGATGAAGCCTGCAGTTTATTGTATGCACTATATTGTTTAATACACAACAGAAGAAACACCAATTTAAAAAAAAATACTAAAGTTTTGGTTAATACTTAAAATGTGGGGAGTCTTTTTAGAATCACAGAATGCTTTGGTTTGGAAGAGACCTTAAAGATCCTCTTGTTCCAACTCCCCACCATGGGCAGAGACACCTTCCTCTACATAAGGTGGCTCCAAGCCCCATCCAGCCTGATCCTGAACACCTCCAGGGATGGGGCAGCCACAACTTCTCTGGGCAGTGTGTTCTATTTTTTTTTTTTCCTTTCCATTAGCAGTGATTTTAAAGCAAAAAGCAAGCCAGCACTAGTTTCAGCCTGACACCCCCAACACAAAGATGCATCCCAGAGGCAAGAGGCAAAGGGGTGCTTTGTTGGAAAACTCTGTTAGGACTCAGTGGGAGGCTGGTGCCACTGTGCTTGAGTCAGTGAGGTACAAACAGCAAAGCTGGACTTTTAAGGTCTAATTTAAGGATTTGTTTGTGACTCTCCCCAAATCTCACTGCTCACACCCAGAGCTTGGGACAACAATGGAAATCTAACCATTCCCATGACCCAGCACACTCCCAAATCATCATGGAAATAGCAAACAAACCTCATTCACCACGACTCCAACTTCTGACACTCCATGAAGCAGAAACATATGTTTCCAAAAAAAAAAAAAAAAATTCAAACTCAATTTACAGCGCATTTTGTAATTAATCACATTTGTATTGCCAGCTCCTAATGACTGAATCCCGTTTAATCACTGCGGAGGCTCTCGGCTGTGTGATGTGAGCACCACAAATCAGAACCTGGAGGGTCTGATGAACATGCATCACGCATCCTTCCCGAAATTAATGGTACAGTCGAAGCACAGCCAGGCCCCATGAGGTGCTCAACATCCTACGCACAAAATGTAAATTCATAACCATCACCACAACATCATCAAAGAAATACTCCATCAAGGCTCATTTTGAGCTTGCTAAACATGTGTTTTCTTCACTTGGAAACAAAAAAAAGGGCTTGAACTGTAAATCCCAGGATCAAAAACATCCCCTGAAACTTTGAACAGTTTAAATCTGAATCGGAGATCAACGTGGAACATTATGCAAGGCAACATCTGAAATGAGAATAACAATGTGCTACAGGACCTGAAACAGGAGCAATTTTTCCACAGTGCTCTAAATTTCCTTTTAATTATAAAACTTTAGCTTCTCCATCAACCTGGAATATTTTGACTGGAGATGATGGGAGCTCCAGTGAACCCAAATTCCTCCACTGCGAAACCAAGTATTAGTAGTGCAGGGCATTGGTTCACTCAAATGGTTTGTGAGCCCCTATTCTCATCTTCATCATACAATGCTTCCTCTTAAGTTTTTTGGCTTCTTTCTAAATAAATTTAGGTGTTCTGCACAAAGAGGACTTCCCAACAGATCCACCTGCTGATATCCAGCCTGAAAAGGCCACAGGAAACAGCAGAACTGCTGAAAGCAAAGCAAGAATCTATGGAAGAGGCAATTTCTGCAGTCAAAACATTCAGGGTGTAGATGCTTCACATGGGCAGGGACTCCTCACTGACCTTCCCAGAGTTGTTTGGCACAGGGGAATTGCAGGATTTCCTCCTCTCTAGGTTCCCTATTCACCATGGAAGAGCCTCTTCAGTAAAACTGGTACAACAGAGAGCAGGATGATTCCCTGAATCTGGAAAAGTTTTCCCTGGATATAATTAAACCTCTACATCAACTCCAGCACTTTAGGAAGTAGCTACATTTTTACACCTAAAAATGCTGACTTTCCCCTCGTTTCTTCATTCCCAAGTGACAGCATGGGGAAAAAAGCTTTTTTTAGCAACAAATGCAGGAGGTGGAACACAAAATAAACCATTCATCAGGATGGATTTCAGCATGTCCTTAAGCTCATTTGTGGGTCTGGATTTTATTCCTTCAGCGACCAAAACCAAATGGAAGTGAGAGCACGCACACAGAGACTTAGATTATTTGGGAATTCAGAGCAAAATGTTTTCCAGGGTCATGCAGAAGGACAAGAACTGACCCAGAATTTGCTATCTGGGTTAGAAGAAGTGTTTTTTAGTTGTCATCAGGGAAATGCTTTAAAGGAGCATCCCTGAAACCTCTGCACTGCGCTATGAGCCACCTCCACGGGCTCCAGGAGCATATGGTCTGCTTCAGGAATCCAGCCCCTTCCACGGTGACTGGGAGCCCACATTATCATGCATAATGAAGGAAAAATCAAGTGCAAGTCACAGCTGGCTCGGGATCATGCTGGTGCTTGCATCTGCCACTAGCAGCTTCCCAAATTCACTCTGTGCCTGTTCCTCACAAATCTGAGGTGCACCTGAAGGAAAGCTCTGCTGAAGACATGGCACGTGGACATGTTGGTTTGTCCTTGGCCTAAAAGAGCTCAGAAAAACCTCCACCAGCTCAGGGCTAAAAGATAAAATTTAATCTTCAAACTGATCAAAAAAGGTCCACTGCAGAAAAGTGTACTTCATCTTTGTACTTCATCTTCATCACAAATCCCTTGTGCTACTCACCCTTATCAGTTCCTATACAATACACCAAAAAATCACCTCCTCCTCTGATATAAACACCAAAAACTATGTCTGACTTAGAATATCAAAGGCACAGGGTTTTTTAAACCTCCACAGATGTCTCCAATAGACATTAATTAAGTTTGACCATGCTTTACCTATTATATCATTAACTACCTAAGTCTAGTCCTAGAGTTGAGGTGGAATTTCCATTCCAGAACTCCTCTGGGGAAAATTACAGAAGACTGGGGAAGAGAAATTAAATGCAATTATCAAGAATGACTATCTAAAAATCTCTCAAACTAATAATTTTAAAAGAGTATTTTATTAAAAATGCATTCAGCCAGACATTAATTAAATTGACAATTACAAAAATGAATGGTCTGCACCCACTGTTATGCTTTCAGGGTCAATGCTCCCATTTTCCTGTGGCTTCTGGGCTTTCCAGCTCCACAGCTTCAGAGCAGATGTCCCAGGATATGGTGTGAGTGTGGAAGAACAACTGTGGATATTCACTGCTGGACAGTCAAGGTGTGGAGATCTCCAGAGTCATGAGCAAGGTGCACATGCCAATGGTGTTTGCCTGAATAGTGACACTGTAGTCTCCTCAGTGACAACACACCAAGTCTACAAACGGGGTTGCAATTCTTCTGTTTGATACTGAAAAGATGCTCAACTTTTCTGCATTTTGTTTCATATTCTCATGGTCAGAACCAAGGAGCTGCGTGATGTCAAACACTAGTTAAACTCAGAGTAACAGGGCCACTAGTTCTTAAACTTACTACTTTTTTTTTTTTTTCTTTAAGGAGCCTCACAGAGGTTGACTATGAAATAATTTCCATCTTGGCACTTAAATCTATTGGGAGGACTATTCTGCTGTTTCTTTCAGAGGCTGGAAGAAGGTTTTTGCAAGAATTGTCAAAGGGAGATTTTTTTCTGAAATGCTCTCAAAGGCGCCATCCAAAAATCCACCCTGTTCCACTCACTGCTAAAGGAGGAGGAAATCTCAGGGAATCTCTACTCACAGAAAAGTCTGGTGTCTGCTCACAGCCTTTTCCTGCAGTACTGCCCTGGAAATGCAGCTTCTCATTCACAGTCTCTGCCTCACACTGCAATTACTCCTTTGCTGCCCTATCTCTGTCCCTGCAGCACAACCTGCACTAAACATCAGGCTCAAAACCAATGGTTTGGTCACGGTGGAGCCTGCAGGCTGTGATCAGAATCATGAGCAACAGAAGGCAAAGCCATGGGGTCTCAGCTGCTCACCTCAAGTGCTCCAAGCATCCTGAACAGAGCCTGAGTCCCACTGAAATGAGCTTTCCTCGCAGGAGACCAGGAGCTGCCGCAGAAATTGGTTCTGCCAACATTTTGGGGTGGATAAATCAGCTGCTGCAGCTCAGCATCACCTGCAAGGAGTTTTGCTGCATCAATATTTGCTGAAGTTTAATGCTTTTGCTCTGCAATAGGCTTGAACCTTGATCTATAGAGACAGAATCTCACACATTGGCTAATAACATGACCAACAAAACGGAACCCAGATCTGTGTGCGTTTGGACAAGCAAAACTCCCTCAGCTTCTAATACAACCTCTCTTCTAACACAAAACCTTGCTCAGATGTAGCAGAATCCTCATGGGGCCAATACTCCATCCAGCCAAGAGGGATAAATTTCAGTTCCCAAAGTTGCCCACTATGAAATCGACTGGTTCCATAGGAAAAAAAAGAAAATAAAAAAGGAGGAAGAAAAAAGTTTTACTCCTTCTCATGGCAAAAGCAGCTAAGAAATGCCTCATTCCATGCAACACCAACCCCACCACTCCATGCAAGGTGTGGAGTTGAGAGGGTTCCCAGCTCCTGCTGATGTCTTCCCAAAGTTAGCTCTACCCTTCCAACCACCCTTGCTTTTATCTCCCTGCCATGCCTCATTTGCTTTTCACTTGCTGGTCCAGCTGCAAAAACATCAGCTGGCTCCAGTCCTGCTGTTCCCAAGGAGAAATCACGTCCCCAAGGATTTTTTAGAAATTGCTACAAAAGACAGGGAACACAGACCTAACAAACACCCTGATTTCCTCCTGGCCATTTGTCATGACTGCCAACCACAAAGAAACTTCACTAGCACACCCAAGCCCCAGCCTTGCCAGGAGCCTGAGCTTGAAGAGAATTTCCATCTCCCTGCATAAATCTGTGATACCCAGGGCAGAAGTGTCCACGCCTCACTGGCCATATGGGGCAAGACTCCAGAGCACTGTGGGCTAGTTCTAGTCCTTCAAGCAGCAGCAAACTGGGTGCTGAAGACTTCCAAAACCCCAAAAAATCCTACTTGCTTACAAACAGAAATGACCAGCATGCTCAAGTGATTTTCCTGCTGGATAATGACCTCAGCTGGAGTCCTGTAACACCTCCAGCTGTGATGGCAGAGGATGGATGGCTCCTCAGGTTTTAGGAAAAGGAAAAAGTCAGGACTGTGCTCTCTGCCTTGAAAACCCAGATGCACCATAAGGGCAAGATGAAATGAATCATTCTCAGATATTCAAGCATCTTCCAAGCAGCGGGACAGGTATCAGGAGAAAACAAACAGAACTGAGTACAGTGCTGTGTACAGAAATGAACTAATACCAAGCTTGACTGAAAAAGTTGATTAAATTAGTTTAATTTAAAAGCCCAAACAAACCCTGAAGGAGGTTCTTTGTTTATTGCTTTTTACCAACAGCACACTTTACAGAAGAAGCACCATGTGGGCATGAAATATTCATTCATTAAATCTTTCATAAAGCTCCACACTATTGGTTTCACTCAGGATATATTTATAACTTGTCAAAGTCCCCGAAAATCACTGCTTTTCTTTCTCCCCCCTCCAGACTGTTTATAAAAGGATTAGGCTTTCAGTTTTCATTGCAATATCCCTGATCCTCAGCTCCGCTGTTGCTTGTACACAAGGTGCCGCTTCCTTAATCAAAACAGGATTCATTGTTCAGCCTTCCCTGCACCACCCAAAATGTACCCTTTTATGATGCTGCAAAACATCCAACTGCCGTGGGAATGGCAGCATCACTCCTTTATGGAGGAAGGCAGCAGCAAGTCGGAGATAAAAGTCAGAACAGAGAGTCCACCCAAGCGAGGGAAAAGCAGGCAGAGAGTGGATTCATTTCAGTAGGGCCATGTCTGAGTCACTGGCTTTCAAACCTCACCCATTGGAGAACCATTTCTTGAACCCTTCCTTGGCTGCCAGCCAACCTCCAGATTAAACCCATGCTCTGAGCTGGGTTAATAACACACTAGAGTAAACAGTGCTGCATTATCCTCAGTGTTAGCTGTAAAACTAAGTAATATTTTTTTACAAGGTTTGCTGACTACATGGCTCAGTCCACTGTAGGAATGAGGACAGGCTATAGCTATGGATGAAAAGTATTTTCCACCCAGAAATCTGCAAAAATCCAGGATTTGCATTGGGGTCAACTGCATCAGTGAAACTGTCAACCCTCTAAGGACTTGCACTGATACCTAATCTAGGTGTAGGCAAATCTGATTTTTCCAAATCCTGGCCATTTGCATCCTTAGTAATACTCTGCTCTGTGGAAGGTGTCCCTGCTCATGGCAGGGGGTAGAATGAGGGATCAGTAAGATCCCTTCCAACCCAAATCATTCTTGGGTTCTGTGACAAAAAAAAAAAGCACCCAAACACAGATGCTGAACAGGCATTTGAGGTGCACTGCAGTTTGGGTGCCCACAGTCACTGCACACATCCCAGCCTCACTGGATCACAGGCTGTCTGGTCAGGCTCCTCTTTCCCTTCCTCCATTTGTTTGTGAGCATAAATAAATATAAATACAGTATAAGCAGATGTCGTTGTCCCTGGAAACCAGGCTTGCTGGGCATGTTTCTGCTGAAATGGCTTCTTACTGGAAAATTAGGTTTTGATAAAAGTGTGTTTCTTTCCTTGCTTTTAATAAACAGAGCCTGCTTCATGTGAGAGCTCTGGGCTTTCTTTTTTTCTCTGGAAAACTAAACAATCTTGCATGGTTTCAATTTTTCAAATGCCTGATCCTCAGCAAGGGTTGGGTTCAGATGCACAAGTGCCCCTCGTGGGGCACTGAGGAGAATCTCAAGATGAACATACAAGGAGAGGCCAAAACCTCCAATACAAAGTCTAACCCGGGCAAAAGGGCAAGGAGGGACCAGCACTCACTTCTGGGGTGCTGAGTCTGCTGCAACTCAGGACAGTTTTTGGGGTGTTTAAACCCAAAGACAGCCATCCTGATGTTTCTGAGTGGAAAAACACTGACTTCTCCCCAAAGGAGAATACTGGTGAGTGGAAAGGAGAGACTCTGAATTTATTCATGAAGGGGGAAAAGGAACTTTTCTAAGCCAGTTCCACCAGATGCTCAAGAGAAGCACAAAGAGTGACCCCAGCTGATGAGACCTGGCCTCAGGTAAAACTCTGCCCTTAGCAGAGAGCTGAGTGCCCCAAGGCCAGGGAGCTGAGCCACAGGGCCCCTGCAGAGCCAAGGCTGGGAGTCTTGTGTACATTCCTAAAGACCACTTCTACTGCACTCCCGAAAAACTTTAAACAAAAAGACCTGTGTTTAACTAAACACTGCCTTTTTTCCCCTCGATTTTCTCCATCACTCACAGCGGTCCCAGCCAGGGCCACAGCAGTGCACACCTTGCGTTTCCCACTCAGGAGGTATTTTGTTTCGTCAGAGTTTCACAACTGAAACATCAGGATAAATCATTTACCCCCCGCCCATTCCACCTAATAAACCTCTCAGCATCTCATCCCTGCAAGGCTCTCTGCAGTTATGCCTCTGGACCTGAAAAGTTATATTAAAAGGGAAATCAAAACAGAAAATGTTGACCTCAAGCCCAGCAGACCTGGATATGATCAAAACCCTCTGCATTTGAGGGAGTCTACAACTCAAACCTCTTGCAAAGCCTGACCCACTGGCCAGGCTATGCCACATTTACACAATAGCTCAACAATCAATTAATTACAACCCCAAAAGACACGTGAGGGCCTGTCGTGCTCAGTTTACCCCAAAAGGGCCTCACTTGGCAATACTAAGTCTTTTGAAAGCAACTAAAGCCAGTAGCACATGCAAAAGATTTGCAGTTTCACACAGCAGTGAAAAGACCATTTTCCCTACCAAGACAACATTATCCTGATGCCACACAAGCCATGGGCAGAATTGAATTTTCACATCCCAGGCTGAGGGATCTGAGCCACGCCAAGGAAGGGAAGGAAAAAACTACTCAGGGTGCTGTAATGAAAATATGTTTTCCTCAGGAGCAAGTCTGCAAAGGGCTATGAGGGGCTGGGGGGAAATGCCAAGCCATGACACGCTCCAGTGAATTCCAGCTCCTGGAAACTCCCAAGTTACACCAGAGTCAACTGACTTGATTCCTACCACAGCAAATTTAAGCCAAAGCCAGCATTTTTACCTCCTCTCCTCCCCTTTGCCGTCATCAGGAGAGCTAAGAAAAAAAAAAAAGCTATTTTTTATAGGCTCGTTAAGTATAATCTGCTAAATGTTCTACGCCAATGCATAAAGCTGCCTACTATGCTAATAGAATATTTAATTGACATTTATTTGCTGACTAGTTATTTATGCTAACGTCATCCCTGCATAATTAATAGTCTGCTAAAGTCGACTTGAAAAGCACACATAAAACACTGTACTCAGAGTCATTTGCAGCATTTAAAATGAAGAAATCCTGCCATATATTTACATTAGGTTAGTCTAAACTCAGTTTTGATGGAATAATAGGATAAAGATCGGGCAGAGATTTTAAAAAACAGCCCTGTATACTGCTTTAGAAACATCCACAGGCTTTGACAGTGCAACCTGCCAAAGAAGATTTCAGAGTTTCATTTTACTTGGCTCGAGGGCCCAATTCTTAGCTGATGTAAAACAGCATAAGCTCAGTGAATGCCTACTTATTTTCTCCAGCCTCAAGCTCTTAGGAAGTAATATTTCAGGTGAAAGAACTAAACTGGGGCCAGATTTGCTCTCCATACCAGGAAAAAAGCAAAAGGAGAAGTCCACCCTGCCCATCTGATCCCTCTACCTGTGCTGTAATCACAGACCTGCAGACAGTTTAATTTTTACTTCCTCTGGGATGACATTACCAGGGGGAAACATGCCTTCATTAAAAAAACCCAAAACAAACAAAAATTCATTACTCTATTTTCTGAAAGGGAATCTCTGAACACCCTCATCCATTGTCAGAAACATTTCTGATTTCTGTGTCTATCTTTTAAGAACCTGTGGACAAACATGTTGCATTCAACATGGGAGCTCCAATAACAAAAGCCAAGGGTATGGGTCACATCACCACCACCCTGAGCTGTGACCCCAAAAAAAGCCTTCTGTGAGCCTTGGAGTGACATAAAATCCACACCTACAACACAGCAGACCATCTTCTGGCCAATCAGAATCATCATGCTGTAAATTTTGACAAGGCTAAGCAGATCCATTTCTCTCCTCCTTTACACCAGTCACCTCAAAGAGCAGGATTTTGCTCTGTGATAGAGTCACATGATAATACAGAAAACCAATCAAACGAAAATAGCAGTAAGTTGTCGTTTGAAGACAGCCCAATATACCGTGGCACAAGTTTTATCTCCCTTTTCAACCATATCCTGCCCAGAATCTGACCCAGCACTTGGAATCCCAGTGAAATTTGGCCTACATCTGGGATAGGAGCCAATCTCACCTCAGAGCAACATGAAAACCCATCTCAAACAGTGACCAAATGATGATGTCTGCCTTCACAGAAAACCTGGGCAGGCAAAATACTTTAAGTGTACCCCTCTTAATGGTAGATTTGATGATTCAACTTCATAAAGCTCAGCATCACATAAGTGAAGGTCATTTCACTCCAGGATCAGACTTGTGAACTTTAATCCTCCTTGTATTAATGCAAGAGGGAAGTAAAAGCTACTTTCCTACACATAATCAGAGTGTGATTGAGCATCTTGGTCATCAAGCCCAGGTACAGCCAGTGTTCAGAGGTTTTCCCATCTGCACCAGGGTCTTAGGTTGCAATATGTAACAAAAACTTTTATTGTATTCCATCTGTTGAAACCAGTTGGGGAGGTGTTTATCTCTTGTATAACCCATTCCTCATAACTTCAGGGAGGAGGGGGTGGGCGTGTTCTGTTCATGGCCCAGCTGTTAAACCACGTGGGGCAGTGTTCTTATCTCTTCCAGCACCCATCCTCCCTCCAGGGGAATCTGCTGCTCATGGGCCATCGAGGCTCACTGCATGGCTGATACAATTCCAGCATCCCATTGGAAGATGCCCCACCCAGTGGGAGGAGCCAACTGTTCTACCCAGATAAAAACTGAGATGCCTGAACTACAGGTAATCTGGTTTTCCACTGGATTCCCAGAAGACCAGGCTCATCTCATCATCACAGGACTCTTTCTACAGGATCATCTCAACTCCAACAGAAGCACATCTGTCAATCCAGGAGCATTTATTTGGACTGCTTCCAACACCCTGACCGACAGGATGTCAGGTTGTACTCTGATTCTGCCAGGGTTCCTAGGATTTTGTTTGTTTGCTTGTATTTTTGTACTGCTACATTTGTATTTTTAATATTCCTAGTAAAGAACTGTTATTCCTATTCCCAAATCTTTGCCTGAAAGCCCTTAATTGCAAAATTATAGTAATTCGGAGGGCGCGGGTTTACATTCTCCATTCCAAGAGAAACTCCAGCTTTCCCTGGCAGACACCTGTCTTCCCAAACCAAAACAACCAGTCCATGGCAAAATCAAAATATAGACCTGGTTCTCTCTCTCCCTGTTGTGTTTCTTTCCATCTCCAGCCTCCCGGTCAGCAAGGAAAGCAGACTTCAGCTCACAGATCCGCATGCAGAAATTCCCTGTTTGAATTTCAATCTGCC
Source organism: Sylvia atricapilla (assembly GCF_009819655.1). Taxonomy (NCBI): domain Eukaryota; kingdom Metazoa; phylum Chordata; class Aves; order Passeriformes; family Sylviidae; genus Sylvia; species Sylvia atricapilla. Next base: position 19,883,620 of record NC_089144.1, on the reverse strand, counting down.
AGCAACATTAAAGCAGAGCCACTGCTGCAATTACAAGTTTGACAAAAACAATCCCGTCATCCGGCGCCTTTAGCTCACTCCAGGATGCATTAGAACAGTGCCAGGAAAAACCGGGCTCTGTGGGCTCAGCTGTAAATCCGCAATCTGTACAAAAAGCCCCCGAGTGTCAATCACAGGACGTCCCTGCTCTTTCACGATGCATAATTTAGCTACTACACTTGTCAGGTTCTCCACGCCGCTCCTGCGCCCGATGGTGGATGTGTCCATGAACTCGACTGTCAGCAACAGAGGAAAACAGCACGTAGAAATGAACAGGCTAAAGGACACCTCTTTTCCTTTCGCTACTCAGGAAAGTTCAGTTAAGCTTCAATTTTTAATGCTCAGTGGGTAAAGCAGCCCAAGGGACAAAGGATGGGTGACAAACTACTGCACTTTGAGGGGGAAAGAGAGTGCTTGGGTAAGGCACAGGAGGGAATTAATGCTATTCCTGTTTCCATGCAGGCTGATAAAACAGGGAGATTTTAACTAACTGATGGAAAACTTACCTTACATCCCTTACAGTGCAGGGAACAAAGCCTCCCACACCACCACAGCCCTGCCACTGCCAGTGAACTCTGAAGCAGGCTGTCCTTCCTCATATGAATTACAATTGCTGAAGGGCCTCGTCAGAAAGGATGAAAATTTCACACTCAGCTACATCAGGCAGTAGTTACCCACTGCTTACACCACAGTTAATATGCAATAAAGAAGAAATCTCTGTCCCAGGACGTGACATTAGAGCTGATCAGTGCCAAAGCTACAGACCATAAGGACAGCTTCACACTTGCCTCAGCTAGTTCATGAATAAACATCCAATTCATTCAAATGAGTTCTATATTAACTAATTTAAATAATTTTCATTTTGCTTTGAATGGTAAACAGATCTATTCTGCCAGGATAGTTGAGTTTGCAATTCAAATTACACACCGATTTGTAATGAGAAAAATATAATTAATGGCAAAGCTTGAAGTAACTACAATTTTACTCCTTTGATTTCCTGTGGAGGAGGGGGTTGGAGCGTGAAGCTCACAGGCACATGTGCACTCACACTATCCTGCCATAAACCAAGACATTTTATTGCCACCTCAGGTATTCCTGACCTGGTGACTGCACCATCACGTCACAGGACAGAACATGACTTGACATTTTACTCACAGGCCACAGGCACCATGATGCAACTAACATCACCCCATAAATAACAGCGCAGCAGTCTGTAAATTAATCAACTTCCTTCGATGTGGATCATAAACTACAATTACTTGGCAGCTGCCTCTTAAAAGCTCTGTGTGTTGCTGGACTTTAAATCAAGTTCTATTGATTTGCTGAACTGAACCAGGCCATTTTGTTGCATCTCTCTCCGATCTAATGAAATTCTTTGTCCCATCACTCTGCCGTTCTTGTCTGGCATCACATTTACGAGATGAGCACCCATCAGTCCAACCTGACTCTTCAGCAGAAACAAAGCATTGTCCCAGTGCTGTCATTCTGGCTGTTAAACAAGTCCATTTTGGCAACTCTGCTTTTCAACCAAAGCCTTCAGCTCTTGATTAAAATCACAGCCTAATGACAGACAACCAGCCCCAGCCATGCTGTTTGCAGGGTCTAGCCAACAGATACACTCACTGTAATCAAGATGTGCAGAACTGACGACTTCAGAACTGGGTTCATGCAATTTAAAGCCATTTTTTGTTTCTCCCAAAGGTTTGACAATGAAATAAAGTGCAATGCTAAAGAGGTTTGAAAAACATCTCCACAGAGTTCATCGAGAACATCAGTTTCTCTTATACCAATGCAAAAGTCCTCTGATTCTGTACATTGTGAAGGCTAGTTTTTCTTGGGCATTTTAGATGCCTCATTCCAAAATATGAGCCAAGCTCTCAAATGCTTAAACCTCTTTTGAAATAACAACCCATGCATTTAATTTATTCTTTTAAAAAATTATACTGCGCCATATTCAACAAAGTTTATTCACTGAAAATGGGAGTGGAAGGGGGAAAATAAACAAATAAAAAAACCCCCAAACTAACAGGGCAGTTGCCCACATTCAACAGACCCTGGTGCACAGTTACATCACCCACCAGAGGAGAGATGTAGGGCACGCTGCACACTTGCAGTCACTCAAGCAAGGCAATTCACACAGAGTGGCCACGACCCAAAGGGCAATCTCCAACAGATCCATGAAAAGCACTTGCCTCAGGTTATAAGGGAACTGTTATTTTCTATTATGATATTCAGTAAGTTCTCTTACCCCCCTGACCCTCACATTTGAGATTTAGTCTGTAGCACTATACACCTTTCTGGTAACGCTGATTGTAATCCACATAATAGAATGTAGTTTAAGAGGCCAATAAAATAAAATACCTCACCCCTCTCACATCAGCTTGATTTACTGGTACTAAGCCAAGAGATTTCTCAGCTGTATTTATCTTCAAGACTTCTTTTTTTTTTTAAGCAATCAATCTTGTGTTTATTCAAAACACACAGACCAGAACAAAAAGATAAGTTTAGCTCACAGTTGGGCATTTGCAAGGCAGGAATGTCAGCTTTGATTCAAAGACTGTGTCTACAGCTCACTTCAGGGGGAAGTCAGGGAACACTTCCTCCAGGAGAATTCCCACACGGCACACCACTGGCACATGCACTGTTTTCAATGGCCACACGTAGCAGAAAGGGAAAGAGTAACTTCAGCAACCCTTAAATGAGACTTTCCTTAAATGTATGCACAAGCTGGAGGCTGAATACTCATCTCTTCTTCCCTTGATCCAGAAGAAATGGGATATATGGTAGGAATACTTCAGAGCAGCACTGACAATGTGCCTCTGCTCGGAGCAATGTAGCAGCAAGGATACACCACAGCTGCTCTGTCAGTGCACACAGCTTATATATATATTTATACATTTACATTTATATTCTTATACATTGGGGATCAAATTGTATTATTAACAAACTGTTCCACATGTGCCACTCAGGAACCTACAACACTTCCATTCAGCTTTTGGGCACCCAAGAGCTGCCAATCAGGACATGCCCTAATCAATAATGACCAAATTCTGCTCTCTTTAATCACATGGATCTACCACTGGAATTAAAAGCTGCCAGAGTTTGGTGGTGGAAGGTTGTAAACTTTCAAGGCAAAACACTTCTGAGTGCAAAGTCAGCTTCTGATTTTGGTTACAACCCAAACTGATCTTATTTTAGTTTGTTCTCACACTTGAATTTCATTTCTCCTCTATACAAGACACAGGACACAAGGACAGTTTTCTCCTCAAAGTGAAAATCACAGCATTACAGCTCAGCAGTAAGAAGACATCTCCCCATGGAAGTACCTTCTGTTACCAATGAGGGCAAAAACTCCCTTGCTGGAGGCTGATGGGCAAACTGAATCCTGTGGGGACACGACCCTGCCCACAATGGCCAAACTGAATCCTATGGGGACACGACCATCCAACACCAGCTGAGCATCTGGAGTACCCATCCCAGACCAACCAGAAACCTGGAGACGAACCCACAGCCCAACACCAGGGCACGACCCCAACAAACCAGGCAGAACTCACCATCTGGAGGCATCAGGACCTTGTTGTTCTGCGTGCACCAGCCCACGGGGTGCAGGTCTGCTGTCATCACATCACACCAGAAGTCTGCCCTGCGGTCGTCCCCGTAGCCGCAGTAACGGAGCAGCAGCAGCTGCCCACAGGTGGTGATGATGGTAGCCACCCAATACGTGTCCGGGTTGCTCTTGTTGGCCACTTCCAATTTCATCCCTGGCTGGAAACTGCTTTGGAGGCTGATTTCAACCTTGCAAAAGGAGAAAGGCATGGTGTTACTTCTTGTGCTTTGCAGGGAGAACCCCGCCCTCCTCTCCCCTTGAAATGCTGCACTTGAAGAACAGCCCTGGAGTCCTAGAAACTTAGAATTTGGGGATTTAGTTTATAGTAATACATGTGAGTCAAGATGGAGCATTTGGGGTGTTGTGTTTGTCCTCTTTCTTCACCTTCTTCTCCCTTCTTCACCTTCTTCTCCCTTCTTCTTCATGGGTTTAGTTGGTTTTCCACAATTGGATGAAAACTGCCTGCATTGTGGGCCTTGGGTGGTCAACTGCCACACCCTGGGACAGAACATGAACTGACTGCTTCTTAATCCAATCATCTCCTTCTCCATCTGTCTGGGCAGTACTTCCATTCCTGCTTCACCAGCTCATATCCTATCATGCAAGGTTCCAACATGCAGGAGTGGTACCTTCAGTTGTACTACATCCAAGAGAGGACTGGCACTCATCTTCAATCCCTAAATGTCACTAATTCCATAGATACAGTCAGCATAGCTCAAATGAAGTTTCATTTCCCACTGCACAGCTCCATCAGGCAAACCACAGGACACAGAAAGGCAGGTATGAAGCACCTCTAGGAGTTAAGCCCAGCTACAATAATTAGTCACATAACAACACTGAAGCACCTCTAGAGACTTGACAAGCATCAAGGGCTGAACGCTGTACCAGGCAGACCAAGGAGAGAATTTCCACTGCACCCATCCTCAGCAGCTCAAACGTCAACCAATTCCCCCTCCCAGCACCCTAGAAAATGCACCTGTCACTGAAACAAATAAATTGTCTGGGTCACTGTCCTGCCATTTGATGGAGCTGTCACTAACATTTATCTCAACAGTGACAGGCCACCTGTAACTTGCCTTGGGACACTGGAAATGCTAGTGCATCTCTTTTGGGACACTGCTGATGAACACCTGCTGTAGCACAACCTGTCCTCCAAGGACCGGTGGGATGCTTCTAGCTGTTGTGGATAAAGAGGTGGATGCCAGTGCACTGGTTACGTGCCAGCCTCTTCACAAAACCATCCAAAATGTAACCTGTCACTCCTTAGGAAATGTTTAAAGACAGGTTGTTACATGTTTCTTAGAACCTTATCAGCTACCGAATCCAGAGGGATTATAAATCTATATAGACCTGTCTGATTGACTTCCAATTGAAAAGGCAGTTTAAAATGACTCTTTTACTTACAAACATAAATAGAACATGGTCTACTTGGTCAACTGAGGATTTCATAGGCATAGGGATGCCAAGCTGCTGAGAAAACACTCCTCAGGCCCATCAGCAGTAATCCCTCACTCATCCAACTCCAGCTTCTTCATTTATCATTTGCACTCCATGTGCCTTTCCTTGTGTGGGCACTTCCATCAGAATCAACGCCCAGAGTCACAGAACAACTGAGAGGGACCTTTAGAGATGGTCTAACACTGAAGGCGGTCTGTGACATGCACTGCTTTACTTAGAGCTAAGACAGGATCTTAGTGATGCTCAGAGTCCTCATAAATAACCCAGGGTACAGACTGGCCCACGTCCCAGTACAAATTTGATCTCCTGGCCTCCTCCCAGTACAAACTGGCAGCTGCAGCTCAAAGCACCTGAACCTGATGCCTGCAGAGAGTGATTTATTTGTTGGTTTTCTCCCTGTGCTCACCGTAACACCAACAAGGTACTCCGGAAGCCAAGAGACTTGTGACTGGAAATAACACCAAGAGTAGAATCAGACAGACAGATAATACAATCTTCTCTGGCAGCTTTCAGGTTTTTGGCCAGATTTTGAGGATCAAGTTCCAGATTGTGAAGCAGTCACCAAGGACAGTTCCCAGCATGAATTTGTCCCACACTGACATTCCCAGGATTGAGGTGCTGTGAGACACTGCAGTCAGCAGGATCAGCTGGGCATCTCCAAACAACTGAAGGAATCCTTAAGGGCTTCATGAAGCACCAGATTTTTTACTTTGGGCCTGGAGCAGATGTCTGGGACAAGATGCTCTCTCCAAACAGCTCCTGGATCAAGAATAAACTCCACAACAAGCAGTGCCCTGTAAACCTCCAGTACAGAGAATTACGGTCCTTCACTCTGCAATACTCTGAGTGAACTGTTGTTAAAATGAAAGCAAAACAGGGAATGGAGGACTGTCCTGGTTTTCAGATCTAGATAAAAGAGAGATTTTTCCTCCCTGCAGCTCCTTTAGCCCTACAAAACAAGCCACAAAATTACCTGGAGACAAAGGTGGTTTGACCAGGTGATCTCCAGAGGTGCCTTCAAACGCTGCTTGTGCTAACGAAGAGCAGAGCACTACCACAGCTGTCTGCACGCTCCATGTTCACCCAGGAAAAGCACCACCAGCCCAAATCCCTGCTTCCCACACTTCTGAGACAGCATCTCCAGGCAGGAGGCTGGGAGATGGGTCCCCATGAGCCACACTGAACTCTAGCACGGAGTGACTCTGCCAGTCAGTAAATCAGGCATTAAAAGGAGCTTTAGGGAAATAAGACACTCCTGGGAGATTTATCTCTACAGGCTGGCATGGACAACAGTGAATGTAGAGGTGAAAAGAGGTGAAGAGAAAAAAAAATGAGTGCCTTGCAAGCAAAAGGAGAGCAACACAAGCCCTTAACAATGGAAAATCTGATGCAAAGGCAGAGGATAAGGGAGTGGCACAAAAAAAAAGAACTCCAATCTGTGACTGCAAACACACCAAGGTCACCTAACACTGAATGGGGGGTTATTCCCACTCAGGCTGTCACATGTGTGAAGGGATAATTTCTCCCCAGAATGATGAGACTCCCCTACAGTTCTCCAGGGAGCCCCTGAAAAGCAGAAGAGGGAATGCCTACAACACCCACAAGGCTCAGAGGAAGCACGTACGTGTTTGAAGGAGGTGTGGGGAGCAGCACTGGCTCCTGTTTCCTCCAGGAACTCATCCCAGTTGAAGTCTGCGTCCTCAATGCTGGAGCCCTCATCTGTTAAAAAAATAAAAAATAAAAAATTAAAAAAAAAAAAAAAAAAGAAAAAAAAAAAAAAAAGGAGAGAAAGAAAGGCAGCCTAAAACACAGCCAAAGAAGGCAAAAGTTGTGTCAAAGAGTTCAGGGTGAGAATAGCAACCAGTATAAACATCAACAGAAGGGAAAACAGAAAGCTTGCTTTAAGGATCTGTGTTTTGACCAGCTCTTACCATGCTTTCAGCAGACTCTGGGGCTTTAGCAGCCAACACTGAGACCAGAAATGACTCTGCTTCCATGGCAGTGGGGGCACAAAACTGTCATACACTGCAAAAGGCACTTGTGCTCTCTTATTTTGCATTTGATGACTCCTGGCTGCGAGGGGGGTGGCTGCCTGCCCACTGTCACCGAGGTGCAATGTCCTTGTGCCCTCAGAGAGGCTCCTCCAGCTCCACTAATTACAGCAGTGCCCCAGGGATAAATTAGATGATGCTTCTCTTGGCTGAGCAATGTGTAGGGCAAACACCCCAACCCCAGGGGTGAGTAAGACCCACTTTCACTCCTGCCACCCTTCTTCTTCCTTAGCATCACTGCACCCAAAAATCTCAGACAAACTCCCCAGGGCTACAGCTGCTTTCCCCAAATCCCCGAGCACACCTCACTAGATCTCTACTGCCTTCTTACTCCCTGTTCCCCTTCAGATCTGGGGCTCTGTATCCTCTCTGCCCCATCCACACCACTGCCCCACACAATCCCACCCCACAGGAAGGGCTGGACATGACCACTCTTTTCTTTTCTTCCTTTATTACCACACTGAGACAGAGCCAAGGCCCTCAAACCATCTCTGAAACAGCACACAGCAATAATTAAAAATAAATCTTCTTTCACTTACAGAAAATCAGCCAAATCTGATTGTTTTCATTTTGTTCCCAAGCAATCTTGCAAGCCCAGTTTCATCCCCAGAGCAAAAATATTTACAGTCTAGCAATGAGCTCTTTGCAATAAGCATTTATCAGGCAAACTCTGCGAGACCCTTTACCTGCCCAAACATTTATCAGTGTGGTCATGATGTAATTAAAGTGACTCATGACAAACTGAATTAAGAACCCTCCCCAGACAGGTTTATGAAGAAAAAGGCAGGGTTAATTTATTGCAATTATTGCTACAGGTCTCCAGTTTCCAGGACCAGAGAAAATTATGTTGTGCAAAGGGAATCTCTCATTATTAAAAGGGGAAGACACAGTTTTTATTTGCTGCCTGTGGCACAAGACCCACATAAGTGAGGGGGAAAAAAGGAGATCAGAAGAGGGGTTTTGAGACAGAGCTGGTGGAGGGTAAAGATGTGTCTGGGAGCTCAAAGCTGACCTGTCAACACTGTTAAACACTTGCACGCCGCTGCATCAAGTCTGACTCCTTGCTCTAAACTCAAATCATCTTCTTTAATACAGAGATGCAAATCAACATTTACTCCAGTGATAAAGAAGCTACCAGACGACTCTTCAACACAGCAAGAAGTAACTCAATTCCATGATTACAATCCAAATATAGACAAATTCACAGCAGAATAAAGAATGGGCTTTGTTCTGATTTTTGCAATCACTGCAGAAACCTTCAGGCACAGAAGCTGGCTCTACTCGAGATACCTGACCCAGAATGAGGGGTTTGTTCAACCTTGACTGAATGATAAGCCACAACCACAAGGTAGGAGCTTGGTGCAAAAATTCTGTATCATGCAGGCAGGCAATTTAGATGAACAGGGATATTTTTCAGCCTTCATGCCTGCAACCCTGCAGAGTTAATGTAATAGAGAAGAGCTGTGTGCAGAGATTCCAAAGGCTGAGCCTCTAAAACCAAGTATGTTAGTCCATCAGTAGATGGGCAGATATGATTATCCATTCCAGGCTTAAAATTGCTTAAGCAACTTTTTACCCTGAGCACAACCAATCCCCATCTCACCAAAAGTCAGAAGCACCTGACGTGAAAAGCTTAAAGTGCATCATCCCCTCTGCCCCATCACTCCTGCAGGGTCTGTGTCTGGGGGGGTGGGATGGGCTGTTCCAACAATCCCAAAGGCATCTCCACCTCAGGACACAGACAGGACATTTGGAACAGGCTGTCCAGGAGTGCTGGAGTCACCATCCCTGAGGGGGGATTTAGAAGATACACAGATGTGGCATGTGTGGACATGGCTTAGTGTGTGGCCTTGGCAGTGCTGGGGGAATGGCTGGACTCAAAGCTCTCAGAGGTGTTTTCCAACCTAAATAATTCTGTGTTTCTATGACTTCCAGGTCAGCCCTGGGCTCTTTTCTCTCCTGGTGAGGTACTTCCATCTCAGAGCACGAGCTCTTTCTCTCAGCCTGCCATGCTCTCTGTGTACTCTCGGTTTTTATTCCTGTTTTTGCTCTGATCTCCTGTGTGAGTCAAGGCAACTCTCTCCTTCAGCACGTGTCTCCTTTTCTCCAGCCTTCCTCAGCAGTCTTATGGGAAAGATTCATTCCACAGAGCAGCAGGAGCAGAGGTTTTCAGTCAGTTCAGTGCATAACATCCAGCCCTTGCAAGGAGGAATGTCTCCAGAGGGGTCAGAGTCTTCTTCAGAATTTGGAAAAAGCTTTTTAACAAATATAAATAGATGCTAATTATGGATGCATCAAGTCCTTCACAACCTTATTAACCCTGCCCTACTGTGCCATGGGCCAGCGCAGAGACTCTCACTGGCAGGTTTTTTCACATGCTGCCCAGAAAACCTCAAAACAACACCTGTTTAACAAAATAGCATCCAGATCTCTCCTTTCCAAACCCAAATAAAGAGGCTTCAAGGCCCGGAGGCGAGGCAGAGTGAGAGCTGCAGCCTTCCCTCCCTGTCAGCTCATTCCTCTCTGACACATCACCAGTCTGGCTCCTCTACCATGTTTTATCTGCAGACTTTATCAGGAAATTACTTTTACAAGGTCTGTAAAAATAATGTCAGAGTACTCATTTATCACAGCATCAGTGGTTTATTTTGCTTCATTTCACCACAACGAATTCTGAAGGGACTGTATGTTTTCAAAATGGTTTTCTAATGGACTTTGTTCCCTGCTGGAATTCTGGCAGGGGGGCATCCAGAGCAAACTCAGAGTGGCACAGGGATGAGACCAGCCCAAAGGACCCAACACCACCCACCCATGCAACAGGGCTGCACACAAATCTCCTCATCCATCACAAAAACCCAACTGCTGAGGAGCACAGGACACCCTGAGAGGTGATAAATCTGGCATTAAACCTATTTTACATACCAGCTCCCTTTCCAATTATTGGTACTTAGGTCCAGAGCTTTTTCTTAATGAAAGAGTCAAGGCTGGCTGGTTTACAATACGGTGATGTATAAACAAGCCCAGGATGGCAAATAAAATCAACAAGTCATTATCAGCGAGCCTCTCAATGGCTTTAAAGTGCTCATGCATTGACACTGTAAAAATGCAACTGTTCCAGCTGTTAACAGCCCCCTGGGATGTTTGGATATGGAAAAGAAAAGGGATAAAAGACCCTGTGGCTCAAGAAACACAGATTTTTTTTTTTTCCCCAGGCTTCACTGTAGGAGAAAGTATTTAAGGGAAATTGCTTAGACATCTGATTTATAGCACCTAGATACACATACAGGACTGGGAGAGGGACACACACACACACACACACACCTGAGCAACCACAAACCTCTGGCACAGCCTTGGGAGAGCCATCAAAATCCTTATCCCCACTGAAATTTAGGTATTGCAGGCCAGTTCTTCTCATTCCCAAAAAAATGTCCATGGTTGGCCAATTGAATCTCATCTTAGAGGCTCCTATCTCTCTACCACAGATAAAATAGATCCAGTGGTGACTAGATCAGCCCAGATGTGTCCACTCTGGAAATCCAAGGATCTGGTGTCCAAGGAAACAGGGAAATTACTGAGCTGCTGCAAGAAGTGAGCGGTCAAATTTCTGACATGCTGAGGGAAAAGCAGGGAAAAACTTGGCTTCAGAAAGAAAGTAGGTTAGGTCTAGCCATAATGTACTTTTTCATCACATGACACAGTCTCATCCTGCTAAGGCTGGATATGGGAAGTTAAAGCACCTGATTCCAGCAAAAACCATCAGAGAACACCCAAATTTAGCACAGCAAATCGTCACACCTTCAGGAGTCCATCCCAGGGCATTACAAGCATCCAGTCATGAGCACAAGGACAACATGTGACCAGCTCTCCTCTCCTCAGTGTTTGTGAAGCCCCCTCACCTGAAGCACTCCAAAAATAGTGAAACAAAGAGGGGCAAGGTCAAAACCAAAGGAGAAATGCTGTAAATTTCTGAATGTTTGTTCTGTCTCTCTTAACCACAAAACTTCAAGAGAATAAAAAAAGTGGTGGGGAAGCTGGGAGAGCACAATATGATGCCTTGGGAAAGGTTTTCCATGGCCAATTGTTTAAATTTTGAATAGCTGATACATATGGCAGATGAGGTCCAGAAGAAAAAAAGCTCCTATTTCCAAGAGGACACAGTCCAATGCATAAGACTCAAAAATAAAAAAAAAAAGGCCTTGGAGCTGTACAACCATTCCCAATGCCTCTCTGGCTCCCAGCTCTCCCTATGAGGAGCTCCAGCAGTGACAAGGACCCGTGGGCTGAAGGGGAGCTCACCTGAGTCAAAGTTCTCCCCATCACCATTGGCTGGGCTGGGATCCTGCTCTGGGGAGAGCTGCTGGGTCTCTCTCATGCTGGCAATGAAGGATGCCCTCGTCTCCATGGCTCAGAGGAAGAGGCTTTGCCTTCCTAATTCATCCTGCAGCAAGGAGGACAAGCTAAAAGGAAAACAAAGAGCAGCAGTGAGTGATTTGTTCCGCCTACAACAACCCATTCCCATTCCTGATGGTTTTCATGTCATTCCATCTTGATACAGCTGGAATGAAAGATCTCAGACATCCCTCCTAGCCTAAACATCCCATGATTCTCTGATGGTGACCCTTCCATCCTGCTCTGCTCTTGTCTCCAGACTGAAGCTGGGGTTGGATGAAAACCACAACAAAGGACCTTAGTGGCAAAAACATCATAAGAGCAACAGCAAAGATAGTAACAAAGAGAAGATAATTGGGTAATAAACAGCATCCAGAGGCTTCACATCTCAAAATTCCCTCCAGCTCCCAACACCACCAACAGAGACAGAAGGATGAGCCCAACATGGCAGCACAGTCCATGCTAAAAAAAACCACCTCCACCATCTTCCAGCCATTTCAGCCCTTGATTTCCAGCTTTTTCATGGCTAACACTGTGTGAGATGTATCTCACTCCATAAATATTCAAACTTCCAAAGGGGGAGATCTGTGATAATGAAACAGAGGAAACACTGAAGCAAAAACACTTATGAGCGAGAGACTGAAGTAACTCTAGAAAATAAAACTGAGCATGCAAAATGAGATACCCTCATGAAATAGTGCTGGCTGCAACTTTTATTGAATGAGGACTGACCTAAGGTAGCTGTACCAGTTTTAACATGCAGAGCAGCAAATACTAACTGATTCTAAATTGGGTTGTATTAGCAGAGGAGATTTTTCTAGGAGTGACCATAGTAAATTCAAAGTGCAATAAAAACACCCAGAAAAACGATTCTGAGGAAGAGCACCCGGGGTGACCAGATCTTACATCAGACACCAGACTAAATGAGAACTGTATTTCCAGCCACACTAAGGCACCAGACAAGCAACACCCCGAGACACACCTTTAGCAGTAGATTAAAAAGAGCTCCAAAGTGAGCTTTTCAGTAAAACTCTGAGATGCTGGTGAATTACAAGGTGTCAAAGGATGACTGAAAAAGAGAAACCAAGAGCTGGGGTTATGGGCACAGAGGGAACCAGCTACTCACACAATATATGCTAAAGCAAAGACAGGCAGCAGGGAAGGTGTGTGCCCAGAATATCTGATGGGGAGGACTGGTCCTGCTTATTAGAGGTGCCTCCAAATTCTGCATGACACAGAGGACTGTGCTGGCAGCACCAGTGCCAAATGCTCTGTAAAATGTGTGACTAAAAGTAGGAAAGAAGTTTACTGCCAGAGGCCAGGCAAAGCAGGATGTAATAAGACTGTAAAAATATATGGGATTTTTTCAACTTTTACTACTCTGGAGGCATATTCTAGAAGACTAGATATGATGGTTATAAAACAGAAAGGAGGAGAGTGTTCTGCCGTGGATTTCTCACTCCCAGATTTTAAGACTGCTCCTATGGCAATTTAAAAGAAGAAATGGACGTGTGTGAGCAGTTATATTAGAAGAGAAAGAGATGAGGAGCATGTCAAGTATCTGGTATCCATTAGCTGGACCATGGTACGACTGTCTGCTGGGGAAACCACAGCTGCAATTAAAACCTGCAAAAATCACGAGTGTTTCACAAACAAATCACTGGCGGAAACAAATTACCAAAGCAGGTGATTCAAACCCCCACTGAAGGCTGTTCAGGCAAAATCAGAATTTTTGTTTTTTGTTTTCCACCCCAAAGGAACCTGATGAAAGGAAAAAAAAAAAAAAAAAGTATTTTTAAAAATGAAAATCACCAACTGGCTCAGAGCAATATGGTTACTGGTCTCTTCACAAAGTGCTCAGCAGACTTTAAGTACTCCACAAATACGACCCTTTTCCCACTGCCACTACAGCACTTCATCTTTATTCTTTGTTGACATGAAACCTGCTAATGAATTAAGTATATTATAGACTCTCAGTATTCTGAGTGCAACTAACCTCAGAACATACACATCACTCATCCCCAGTGTATATTATGTTTCAATTAGCCATGGAACTAGAAGCAATCAGTTTACTTAAAGTAAAAAAAAAACAACAAAAAACAAACAAAACCAACCAGTTCTCCTTCGGTAGAGAACACTTCCATAAACACCACGAATAATAAATTAGCTAAGTATCAGGACTTTGTATCAGTCCTTGTTAAATATGAGGGGGAGGGGAGATGCCAGCTGAAGCTAAACCCTGGGGGAGATGTGGCTGGTTTAATTTTTGCCAGGGACCAGGCAAGGGTGGAAGATAACCCGGGTTTACCAAAAAAATTCAAAGAATGGAGAGAAACAGAGAGATCAATTTAAACACAACAAATCCATCATCTTATAGCGAGCTCAGGGGTAACAATATAAATACCTAGAAGAAATAAAATCCTCTTGGTACTGTAGTTAAATCTTGTGATGCCTCTATGATGATGATAAAACAAAGTTACGAGCTGATAAAAAGCTGAAGGTGCTCAATCAGATAACAAAAGTATTTGCATTTTTTTAACACAGTCAAGCCTCAAATCTGCCACCAGACCCATGAGAGGGACTCAAACCTCTGGATCATGGAATTTCCCATCAGAAATGGAAAGTGGATGGGCAAATAGCAGGAACCTGTCTAAGGTGTCTGCAACACAACTGGGACCCAGCTGGGACTGGGTTTGAGCCCCCTTGAATTGAAAAGGGGAAATACAAAATCTCTGAAGTATATTCAGCAACATCATCAACATTTTTGAGTTTTTAAACTCTATTTTAATGGATTTTTTTTTTTTTGGCTTAAGCTGTGGACAACTAACTGGTTTTGAAACTTCATGTTGAGAGCATCCACATCCCAAGGAAACTGGATCTACTAGAGGCCATTACTTGGCTTATTTTGGGAACAACAAGTTTACCAGTTATGGTAGGAGAGCACTTCAGTTATTTTCCCAACACCATTTGACAACATGACCAAACTCTTATGCAAACACCAGCTTCAAAATAGCTCTGAGCTTTAATGTTGATATAACTAACTAGCAAAGAAAGCTGACACAGGGTATTAATTTTTCGCTTCTTATTAATTGCTGCTAATTAACACTTCAAACAGAGTCCCCAGCCATACTGTTAACAGTAGCACTCAGGCTGGCCTGCAATCATCAACATCACACAAGCAGCACACACCACTGTACTCCAATTCCTCTGCCAGTGTGAAACCCACTGGAAACCAAATCCAGAACCAGCAGCCACACTGCCAGCCTGTGAACAAGGTGATGGGAAACAGCACCAAAAGAGGCTCAAGGTGACATTACACCAGGCAGGAGCACAAAGGAAAATTCTGTGAAATGCATCTGAAAGAGCAGGGAGGGGGGAAATTCCCTGGTTTCAGATCCCTTGCTCATTGTTTCTGCACAGTGGTGGTTCAGACTGATCCGATTCTTCCCCCCACGCAGCTCCCATTCCCTTGGTATTTAATTCAGATCCAGGCTCTTAACTCACAGGCAGGAAAAGCCAGGCAATATAATAAAGAATCTCTTTTATTTCCTTCTTCCCACGGCTGTCAGTCTCAGCCCTGCCTTTATCTCCAACGTGCTGCCTTGTCATCTGTATCAATATTGGCTCTTTGTACAAGCACAGCCTTGGCTTCCTCGCACCATTTTACATTTCTCATCTCCTGTCAGCTCCATCCTGGTTTTCCTTCCTTTGGAGTAACTCTCCGTAGGAAGAGATCCCTTACCCACACATAAATCCAGCAGCCCTAGGGCTCTTCCTTAAAGCTACTCCTGAAAAACTTACCTTCTCCCTCCCAATTAACCAATTAACATTTGGTCAATCGAGACTGACACAAGGAAGGCAAAACAGGTGCTGCATCCCTGAAACCTCTTGCCTGAATAGTGAACCAGGTGTGCCAATGTAATGCCGAGTCCTGAATGGTGGAGAAATAAATTCCACTGCTTTCCCAGTGATCTGGGATTGATTCTGAGCCCTCCAAAATCCAGCAACAGACGCTGACTGGAGATGATCCCACCTCTCTCAGCACAGTGACACTCGGGAGTGGCAGCAGGGCTGCAGGGTCAGAGAATGACCAAATGTCCTGAGCTGGAAAAGACCCACCAGAACCATCAAAGCCCAACTCCTGGCCCTACACAAGGCAACCCCAACAATCCCACCACATGCCTGAGAGTGTTGTCCAAACACTTCATGGTCTCTGTCAGCCTCAGTGCTGTGACCAATTCCCTGGGGAGCCTGTTCCAGCGCCCAATCACCCTCTGGGAAAAAAACCTTTTCCAGATATCCAGCCTAAACCAAGCCAAGAAATTCACATCCAAAGGATGACTGACTTAAGTGGTCCAAGTCAGACACCTGAAACTCAGATGAGATGAAAAACCCTCAGGGGGTTCCTGTTCTTGCACAGCACCTGCTAATGTTTTAAATATCCAAATTCCCCAGCAGACAAGCTGAATCAACGATAGAGCAGCTTGGGTTGGGACATAAAGATCATCTGGTTCCAACCCTGGTGCCGTGGGCAGGGACACCTTCCAGCAGATCAGGTTAAGGAAGATGCTCAGATGCCATGTGGTACTGGTCTTGTTCATGGAGCAGGATAAAAGGGATCTCATCCCTGTGGGACATGGTGCAGGGCTAGTGTCAGCCTGCCACAATATTTACAGCCCTGAGCATCTGCACAATGCAGTGGAAGCTCATTCAAAAGGGCTATTGAACACATCATGTAACAGTTTCACCTCCTAGAAAAAGGGCCTGTCTCTCCTCTCAGACAAAGTACCAGTTGGAAACCTTTTAAGGGAACTTTTCTTCCAAACTCCTGCGAGGGTTTTTTTATTATTTATTTGAGAACTTCCCTCGCCAAATGTTTTCACTTATATCAACTGACAATTTCTCTTTCATATTGAAGACCCCACAAGATTTTAATAAGGGAAATTTACTGCTTTGAACAGCTCTGTGTTGTACCCTGGGGTGGAAGAAAAAGAGTCCACGTACTCTGGAGAATCAGGAATGTTCACAATATTCAAATACATAAAAAACAGCTGAATGGGGAGAGGATATAATCTATTTTCCATGTTCTTGGTGGACTAAAGAAGGCAGCTTGTTTTAAACTGCAGGAAGGGAACATATTTGGGCAGGAGAAGAAATCACTTATATTGATTGTGGTGAAGAAGCAGGATACACTCTGGGAAGGGCACAGAACTCTGCTTTTTGGAGGAGTCAGGATGCTAATCTGTCCAGAAACTGATCTTGGTAGAGTTAATCCTGCCCTGGGGGAAGGGATGGTCAGTCCAAGACCCCTTCCAGCCACTCAACTCAAGGCTCATCTTTCTGCTCTTGAAGTCAACATTCGTGCAGCAGCAGAAAATAAATGAGTAAGCCTGGAGGGAAAACATGTAAAAACAGGAAATCAGAGAACCACCAGAGCAAGGATGGTCTGGATTGTCTATCTCAAAGTCAGAGAAGAACAGGAACTGAACTTCTCTGAAGACACATGGTAGAGAAGGGATTGTGCAAGGTGGTGACAGCCCCTGTAACTCAGCTGGTTCTTGCTCTCCTCTCCTCTTGCGCTGGTGCCAAAAGCTTCACGCTTCTGATGCCAACAGAGACAAACCTGTTCCACAAAGCAATTTTCTCATCCTCCCTACCTGGCACACTCCTGAGTCCAGGATATACACAGAGATAAATGGTAGTAAGATAAGATAACAGAAAGTAAAATAAACCTAATTAGAGACTCTTAACTTGTTTACAGCAAAAAAACAAACCCTGCAGTATTAAGAAAAAAGAGAGATGACAGGCAGACACTCAGGCTTAGGTACATATGACCCTCTTAGCTGTCCTGTGTGTAAATAAAACCTAAGGACTGAGAGATGGACTTCAAGCCAAAATCTGCCACAACCTTCTCCGAGGACTAGATCAAATGTCAAAAATTAAAGCACTTTTTCATTCAATTTTCCTTCTCCTGAGTGAGTTGGACATTTTATTAGCAGGGGCAAGAGGGCACTGCTGCCCCACCTGTACTATACTCCCGTGAACCTGGACACCCCCACCTTCAGTACCCCACAAAGCATGTGTCCCAAGGAGAGGAAAGTCACCACATAACTAATCTTTCCTGTTTCCAGCTATTCTGTCTCCTAACAGGTGTCTGTCACCTTCTCCATGACTTAACAATCAATTTCCATGAATTTGCCCCCCACTTTGGTAAAGCACTTCTACTTTACGTTCTACGGTCCATGCTAAGGACCTAACGTACACCAAGGACTTCGAAATATGACGTATTTAAATCTGGGCATCTTCTAAAGCTCTTAGCTGAACCAGGCCCATGAAGATGATTGGGACAATGTCCCTGATGCCCTTTATAACAGGAAAAAGAACTGGAGGGAAGAAGCACAACAACACTTTGTCTTCTCCCACCTCTGTGTTTGAAATGGAGCTTGAAACGAGGAAGCCTTTTAGATGAGTAACTTGAAGACACAGAGCTGCTTTATTATCCTGAGACACTTCATCTTGTAAGGCAAAATCACAGAAGTGAGTGGTGTGGGCTGGAAAGGACCTCAAAGATCATCCAGTTCCAACCCCCATCATGGGATGTTTATCACCTCCAAACACCAACCACATGGACCAAATTAATCAGTCAGAGCCCCTGAGTGGGACCTATGAGCCCAGCTACAAAAGGCACCCAGCAGGAAACACAAAACACTGTTTTCACGGTCTTAATTTAGAGCCCAATTCAGAAGTCCCTCATCAACCAAACTCCCACTGTCCAGGGCAATCAGTTCTGCCTTCAATGTCATTGCAAAAAAATACAAGATGCAAACTAGAATCCAGGAAACATCTGTCATCTGATTCCAACACTTTTTAGGAAAAAAATTAGATTTTAGATCTTGGCACTGTTTGGTTCATTCAAACAGCACAGCTGATCAGCACTTGGGCTTAGTCCCACATGCTCCTACATCCCTGTCAGTGCTTTACATCCAGAAGCAGCTTCACTGACTGGCAGGATCTGCCAAAAAAAGAAAAATTTAAAAAAGGTCCAGCCTCAGAACCATCTCCAGCCGCCTCACAGCACACAGCAGCAGGAAGAGGAGGACCCTTCCCTTCACCAAGTACATGTGAGGGCAGCCAGCACAGCCCTGCCAAGGTCTACCCAGAACCAAACTGCACAAGACATTTTAACTCACAGAATCTTACAAGTCACATTTATAGGGCTAATTACACCCAATTTCTCCAAGGCAAAACAAGTAAGATTCCATTTCATGTGAACATGAGAGCTGCTGCAAAACAACAAGGTTTAATGCCTCACCACCATCCAAACAAAGCATCTTGAAGCCTGATCTCACACTTGCACTGAGCTCCCACACTCCAAAAACCTCCAAAGAACCAGTTCTTTTTTGTTTTTCCATAAGTTTTTTTAAAGATGTATTTTTGGTGCACCTAGGAGAGCAATGGCTTTCTACCCAAAAGTCTCCACAAGGAACTTAGGACCCTTTAGCCCTTAAGGATCCTCAGCCTGTGGTTGTCCTGTCTGATCTCCTACACAGCAGGGACAGGCACCATGTCATCTCCTGGATTTTAGGAGGGAACTCCACTTGCTTGCCAAGCAAATAAATGCAAGATTTTCTAACTGACTTATATTCCAACTGGGTCTCAGAACTTTACCCAAGAAAACACGGCTCCTTTGCACAAGCTACCCAGTGATGCTAAGAGTATTAGTCATGAAAGCAGGAATTGGGAGAAAAAATAACAAGAATTCTGCACATACTTTTTTTGAGCCTCACACCTACTCAGAATTGATCTCTGGGTCAGCTGTCAAGAACTGCTTGGGTTTGGGCTTTTTTTTTTCCTTTCTTTTTATTACTATTTTATTTTAGATCCACACTTCTGATTCATAAAAATGGGAGTAGCTGTGAACACATTTTCCAAATCAGCCTTCACAAGAATGCTTTGTTGAGGTCTTACAAAAGGCCAATCTCAAAATAAACTTTTTCAGGTTTTTTTTTTAAATGTCAGTGGAGAAGTCTTTGCTCTTATTTCTGTACTGCCTTATTTTGCAACTCAAACTTTTTTAACCACTGTAGGAGTCATAGCCCAAGACACAGAAAATAATGGAAAGAAAAAATTTTGGCAAAAACACCCATAGCATGGATTTGACAGGTTTCATTGGGGTTTGTCATGCAAAGACTAATCAAAGTTTCAAATGATGACTTTTAAATATTGACAAGGTACCACCAGCTACTGTAATCCTAAAAAAACCCTGCTCCTAGGGACCAGATGCTACAATGACAGAACAAACTCTTATTTGCAGGTGGCATCACTATTATCAACAGCATTTCATTTTCAGCACTGAGGATCCTGCTGCAGTAGCTGATAGACTCTGCATCAGTATTCACAGTAATAAAATACTTCTGACACCTTCAAGTCATCTAAAACATGGACCCTGTGGTCACCGTATTATTTTTATTTTCTGTGAACCCTCATGAACACACCACTGCCTCCTCCGCTTCAAGTTCTGAAGTTTTTCACAACTTCTTTATCACTTTGACACAGTCAGGGACAAGCCACCTCCTTCAACCACCACTATCCTTGTAAACCTCCTCAGATGCTCTCCATGCCTCTGCTTACCCCACACCAACATGAATTTAAGCAGTGAAATATCTCTGATGATTCACAGAAACACAGAAGGGTTTGGGCTGGAAGGGACCTTAAAGATCATCTCATTCCAAGCCCCTGCCACAGGCAGGGACACCTTCCACTACCCCAGATTACTCCAGAGCCCCATCCAACCTGGCCTTGGACATTTCCAGGGATCCAGGGGCAACCACAGATTCTCTGGGCAACCTGTGCCAGGGCCTCCACACCCTCACAGCCAAGAGTCTCTCCCCAATATCTGTTGGAGAAACAAGGTGGCACCTTCTCTACCGTGCACTGTCCTTCAGCAAAGTTAACATCACATCCCCTCACTCATCTCAGAGCAGCATCCCATGGCTCTGGAAGGCCAGAAACAGTGACCCAAAGCACACCAGCTCAGCTCAGCACAAGCCAGGAGTGTGGGGAAAGCATCCCCAGTCCAAAGTGTTGGCAATTGTGATGTTTACCCTATTTCTAGTAACACGTCCATGAAGTTTTAATAAATGCTTCATTAAAGCATCATCTGTCTGTCCAGCCAGGCAATTATCACTCCTAATCATAGCTATATAACTGTATACTGTCTTCTTCTACAGATGTTCTTACACCTGTGCAAAACACACTCCCCACCTCTGCCACATGTAACATCTGCTGAGTATTTGGAAATGCTTTTTCAATATAGAACTGAAATTATACTGTCTTGCTTATGATGTATTTACTGTCCCACTACCCTGTGTGCACCCCTTAAAAACTATTAAAAAGTATTTCCTTGCTGTGTACAAGGTACCAATCTCTCTTTGCTGCATTCATTTAAATGGCTTTTAGATTTTCACTTAGTAACAGATTACAGCGAGCCTCCATCTTATCGCAGGAGTTATTAGGACCTAATCCTTTATAAGCACCGAGGTTATTAGACTTGTGAGGATATTTTCATAAATAATCTGTTGGAGAGAGAGGGAAAAAAAAGAGGAAGAAAAAAAGCCACTTGCATCCCTGCTCAGCCAGGCAACAGTCCCAACCCCAGAGAAAGAACCTGCCTCACCTGCTCTTACACTGCCAGCAGCAAAGGAAATCAAATTTGTTTTCACCTAAAGGCTTCTAAAGAGGAAAAACAAATTGCACTAAACCCTGGCCAGCACCCTTCTCTGCTACTGCAGGAACAAACTCCCTGGAGAAGGTTTGCCCCAAGCTCAGAGGGATCTCCAGAGACCTTTCCAAATCCCTTCCATCTCCACATCCCATCACACAACCAAGTGAAGCTGCTTCTCTGCTCAGACACAAGGTCACCACTCTGCTACCACGCTTTCTTCCCCAGAGCACCAGGGGCACAGACTGGTTTCAGAGGCTGCCCTGTCCAAGGGACAACAAAGTTGGGGATGGGGAGATGCACGGGGGGAAGAGAGGGAAGATACCTTCCCCTTCTGCAATGGCTCCATCGCTTCCCACCCCAAAGAAAACCCCACTGGCACCTCTTGGATTTTGCCACCCAAATCCCACCACAGTTCGGTAACTGCTTTCCAAGCCTCTCTGCTTCCAATTAATGCAATTTTCTGCTATTTTATTCAGAAATCACAATTTAAACCCCATCTTCTCTCTGCCCCCCCTCCCCACCACCGTACCCTGCGAGTTTGCTGGATCTCTGAGCCAGTTTGGTCCTGGCGGGGCTGGAGAAAGGAGGGGGAAATGGGTGGGTTGACGGATCAGAGCCGTTTTGGAATGGGAAATCTCACCCTGCACAAGGTGTGCAAACAGCACCTCCAATGTTCCTGCTAAATAAAATCACAGCGAGGATCTGGGGATCATCTCCAAAAGGCACAGGGAAAGGAGGAGCAGATCAGCTCTTCAGGCACTCCTGGATTCTCCCTGGCTCCTCTACCCTCACCCAGGCACTGACAGCCTGCGATGCTGGAGCATCCCATCGCCTCCCACACTTCCAAACACAGATGCTCCAAAGTTTCACATCTTACAACTGCAGTGAAACAGCCCCAGAGCAGCAGCGCTCAAGTGCTCCCTGCACGGCATCGGGGAAGTTTTCCCTGCCTCTGAGGCAGCCTCACTCCGCTGGAAAATACAATTTGGAAAAGGCAGCCGGGAAGGGCACGAACAACTCGCTGAAAACTCCCTGCAAA
Organism: Sylvia atricapilla; assembly: GCF_009819655.1. Classification (NCBI taxonomy): domain Eukaryota; kingdom Metazoa; phylum Chordata; class Aves; order Passeriformes; family Sylviidae; genus Sylvia; species Sylvia atricapilla. The sequence continues at coordinate 19,861,313 of NC_089144.1, read as the reverse complement.
CTCCTTTTCTTGCTCTGCAAAAGCTGCGATTCGCCTCCGCCACCGTGGGGGTTTTCAGGATCTCTCTGCGAGAGATGCAGCTCGCACTGCCCCAGCCACTCGTCTGCCGCCCGAAATTCCCGCGTGGAGCTATCCCGGAGTGCTTTTGCTAAACAAAAACATGCAAAAAGCAAACAAACAAGCAAAAAAAAAAACCCAACCCACCACAGACATCCCCAGCTGACTGCACCCAGGAAGGTTTGACAGCTCCAACAGGACATCTCATCCCACGACACGTCTACTGCTAATGCAAAATAAATCAGCGCTCTGTCTCCCGGCGCATTTCTTTTTTCTTTTTTTCCTTCTCATGGCACGCCTGCGATTTTGGCATTCAAAGGCAAATCGGCCGCGGTTCCAACCCCACACGTCCCTTTCCGAGCACACACCGAATGTCCCGGTACTTTTCCCGAATTGGGATCCCATCCTCATCCCTCCGCACCGAATTCACCGGCGCACCTCTCCGAGCAACACGAGAGTTGAACCGAACGCGTGGCACACCGCGCCTTCCCTCTTTTGCCCCTCTCAAAATGTTTATTTGCAGTTTTTTGAAGACACCTTAACCCGCCATGTTGAGCAAGCTTTATAAATATTCATTTACCGCAGTTCGGGAGCGCTACGGGAGAAATATGTCTAGATCAGGGCTGCACATTTTGGCACAGCTGATTGCTTTCTTCCCTTTTCTTTTTTTTTTTTCCCCTTCCCTCTCGCAGCAGCTTTTTTTTTTTCCTCTCCTCCTTTTCCCCCGCAGATTCAGAAGAAAACCACCCGCACACCCAAAATAACTCTTTCCGAAAGATGTGCATCAGCCTCGTAAATCTGAAAGGAGGTCGCACGAGCGTGTGGTGTAAAACAAAAAAACAAAAAAACAAAAAAAGAAAAAAAAAAGAAAAAAAAAAAGGAAAGATAGGTATATCTTAAAAAAAAAAAAAAAGTAATAAATAAGGAAAAGAAAGATGGGATCAAGGGAATAATAGCGAAGAAAAAAGAAAGGGGGGAAAAGGCAAAAAAATAGGGAAAGGGAGGGGGGAAAGAGGAGTGGGGGGAAGGGGATGAAAGCATCTAAAATGCGATCTGACGAGGTAAAAAGCAAGCCCCGCAGCCTGCGGTGCATGGAGCCTCCCGGCCCGCGGGGCGCAGCCGGGCAGCGGCAGCCGCGCTCCGAGCGCCGGTCCCGGCCGGGGGCTCAGCCCCGCCACTTCACAACTCCACCGCGGGCTCGCCCTCTGCAAAACGGCCGAGGGGAAAAAAATATCCACACCCATCGCTCAAGCTTAATACATAAATAAATAAATATTAAAAATATTTTTAATACAGCTTAGAAAGGGGGAAGCGACTCTCTCCACCCCAAGCGTTGCTCAACCCGATAAATTAAAAAAAAAAAAAAAAAAAAAAAAAAAAGGGAAATGCCAGCTGGGAGGGCTTGGGAGGGGTGGCTGCGGGGCGCCGTGCCTTACCTGTGCGAGTTTGGCTTATTTGGGGGTGTTTTCCCCCTTTTTTTCCCCGCCGCGGAGCGGTGCGCGGCGCTGCGCGGAGCAGAGCACACCCGCTCCTGCACCCGCGGCAGACTCATTCCAATATGGCATCCGCGCAGTGCGCATGCCTGCCGCTCTTTTTAGGGCTTCTTTTTTTTTTCTTTCTTTCTTTCTTTCTTGCCTTTTTTTTTTTTTTTTTTTTTTTCTGATATTTAGCAGCCAACTCCTCCGCTGACCTTTTTTTTTTTTCAGCGGTTTTCAAGAAAGGGCGGGCGAGGGGAGGGGTGTGTTAAAAAAATAAATAAATTAAATCCGTTAAAAAAAATAATAATTAAAAAAAAAAAATAAAAACACGCGAGCATCCCAACCCACACACCTCCCCGGCTGCTCCGCGCCCGCTGTGCCCCCGCGCTTTGAGCCGGGGATTCGGGCTCAGCGGGCTCGGGCAAGGATGGAATCCACGCGTGGAAAGTGATGCCGCGGTCCGGCCGCGCTCCGCGGACAGGGGCAGCGCTCCGCGGCATCCCGCGCGGTAAATGCCGTGAAATACCGAGCCTTCGACAGCGGAGCGCTGCCTCCCGCCTTGCCCTCCCCACCGCTCCCCGCAACCTTTAACTCCGCTTCTCCTCCTCGTTTCGTGTCGCCAAGAAACTTCCAGAGAGGGAGATGGGGGGAAGAAGATGGGGGAAAAGAGGGGAAGCAAAAAAAATGCGGCGCATCCCTCAGCCCGCCCGTTCCCTCCGCTTTCGCCGAGCGCCGGCATTACCTGTTTATTCCCTGTTGCAGAAAATAAATAAAATATATCAAAAAAAGCCGGAGAAGGCACAAGGCAGGACGTAAAATCAACTGGTGGGCACCCTCCGCCCTCCCGGCGCGTAGGGACACGCACAACTTTCCCTTCCTTTGCTCCTCGCGTTATTGGATGAGGGTAATTTTGCGGGTTTTTTTTGTCTTTTTTTTTTTTTTTTTTTTTTTTTTTTTTTTTCTTTCGGGTGATTTGATGGTTTTTCCTTTCTTTGGCGAGTGCGGGGGATTCGCGGCGGAATCGCGCTGCACGCCGGTGTGCGCGGCTGTGCTGGCGCGGGGGTGTTCGCACGTACAGCCACACTGCGGGATTTTTCAGAGATTTGCATAGATATCCTGTTCTCCCCTCTCGAAAAAAATCAGCCCCGCTGCAGGGCTGGAAAATCACGCCAGACACTACTGCCAGTGCCCCCCGCCCGGCTGGTCCTGCTCTCGGAGGGGCGGGTCAGAAAAAATCCCCTGGGCTGGGAGAGATGGGGATAAACCCCCATTTCTGCAGCCGGGATTTCTCGGGATGCTCCGACCGCCTGCAGATGCCAGAGCTTCCCCTACCCGGATTTGCTCAGCAGCGGGGCTGGGGGTGAATTTTGCAGGGTTTTCGCCCTCCTCTCCGTTGCAGCCCTGCTCAGGGACTGCGTAAAGCATCTTTGATGGGGATTTTTTGGAGCCTCCGCTCCCTTCTCTCTGCAGACACGATTTGAACGATTGGGGATTCAAGTGGCTGCATTTGGAGCATCCTCTGAGGTGGGGTTGGTGCAGGGCACACACATTCAACAGGTCTGGAGGAAAGCAGAGGGAAGGGACATCCCGGGTCTGAGGCAGCAACGAGTCCTGGGCTTTGTCCTTAACACAGATTCCTCTGGAATTAACCCAAACGCTGCTGTGTCCATCCCCACGCCCGGGCTGCCAAGTTTCTGTCACCCCTCGTGCTCAGATACAAGCGCTGCCTTTCCCCACTTGCCTTCCTCTGGTCACTCCCAAGACGAGGTTTGAAGTTTCCAGGTTGATTTTGTGACCATCCCTTCTTGCAGGAGCAGGGAGGGTGATCAGGGGAAGTGCTGATTTCCCATAGGTGACTCCAGCTCTTCTCTGTCCCTCTGCAAGCACCAGCACCCTTTTCACTGCTTCTTGCTGGGGATTCACCACTGAACCTCCCAAATCCCTCTTCTCTTCCACTCCCTCCAATCCCTTTCTCTTCCACCAGCCTCTCATGGATTTTGTGCGAGAAGTGAGGAGTGGAATAAAGATGAAGAAATATTTTGATTCTGGAATACATTTGAGAAGACAGTGAAGACTGGGGGAAAAAAAGAGCAAATATTGCAGAGTGTTTCTTCACCACAATCCATGTTCTTGCCGTTCACACTCCGAGAGGCCGCGGACATGGGCACAGCCTCTCCTGTTCCAGCAGATTTCCTGGAAAACATACAAATCAGGCAGCTCCTATTTTCAGGCTTTGGGCTGGATGGGATTTCAAACATCAAGGGAACACTGTCAGAACTTCAAAATAAGACTGAAAACCCATCTAGATGCCAGGAGAACACTGAAGTCCTGTTTATCCACACGATTGTGGAAGTGAGTGACATTTTCAGCACGGTGACATTTCAAATTTTCAACATACTTTTTGAAAAGAAGATGCTCTGCAAATACCATATCTGTGTTCTTTCTCCTTTTAATCTGCTCTGAATGAGGTTACAGAGATTCCTCTGGCTGCAGCCTCTCTTCATCTAAAGCTGGTGGCATCATCCAGTTTAGGGACAGACATAGCCACAGTGGCTCTCACAGCACTTCAGGTGTTCCTCCCTCTCCGTTCCTTTAACACCAGATACCTTTGTGCTTTATTTCCGTTCAGCCTAAAAGGTCTTCTTCCCTCTTCACCTTGATTTTCTCTGTCCTAGCCTCTTTTACTTTTATTTAGAGACTGCTTCTGAAGCACTGACAGTTCAATGGGCCGTGTATGGAAAGATGTGGAAGAAAACCTTCTAAGAGTTTGTGATCTAAATCAGGTATGTGGATGGTGTCCAAAGAGGTGGTTTGAAAAAAAAATAGTTATTAAAGCTGAGGAACAAAATTCCTTTGGTATGTTCTAGGTGGCTGCTACAACAAAGCTCTCAGATATGAATGAAAAGGTGAAGATTTAAATCAGGTCTGAGCTGGAGATGACTCTAACAGCTCCTATTGGCAGCAAAGACTTTGCATCTTGCTCATTGCTGAGAATACAAATTAGTTTAGTTGGACATGAACTGCAGTAATTGCTGAGAGATTTCATTTTAATACTACCTTTGAGAGCATCATTGGGAAAAAAAAGGAAAGTGCTTTGAGAAACACTGAATGGTGCCAGTGTAGTATCCCAAGATGTAAAATGGAATTGAGCCCTGGCAGAAACCCACAATGAGATCAGTTTCAGTGACGCTCAGAGTGTATCTTCCACTTATCTAAAGCAACTCCATTAATTTACTGCTGTCCGTGCTCCTTACATTTGTTGACAACCATGATGCATGATCTTGTATTTCAAGTTGGGGACAGAAGTTTCACATCTGAATTTTTGCTGTTGTTTTTAACTAAAGCACTTTTATGTGAGTAGCATTGATAAAAAAGATTTACCTGAGTACCAAGTACCCAAGTTGTAATGAACATCCATCTGCTGTTGCCTCTGATGATCACTCTCAAAGGGTATAACTGGTCACATTCCAAATTTTCCATAGCTGGACACAAGAAAACTGTCCAACCCAGTGCAATTCACACAGTCCCATTGCTTTAAATCACAGATTAGCAGTTCCTGATCTGCAGGATAAGATTACTAAGACATAGATTTTTTTTCCTGTTTTCCAGGCTGTTGCCTTCAGCAGGTTCATGTTTTTGGAGGATAGATGGAGATGTTAAAAGATCCCCTACACAAGGAGGCAAAGCACACACACACACAGAGATGTTATGGCATTAACTGTTCCTAATTTTTCTCTTTTCTCCAGGGGAAGCTAAATGCTCTGGGGGACATTATGGGATTTGTAGGAGGTGGTTGTGTATTTGGTTATCCATTTCTGGCCCAAATTTAAGCAGTTGCCTGAAGGACTCAGAACATCCCACAAGCTTAACATGGTGCTGAGATGACATTTGAGCTCATAAATGAATAAATGGCATTAGCTTTGCAGACAGAGCAAACTGGGGGGATCTGAGCCAACTTTTCCACAGGTAAAATGGGAAAGCTGAGGCTCTGGAGTTTCATCTGTGACTAATACTATGACACTGGGCAGAAGTTTTCCTTGGTGGCAGCCAGGTTTCCTTTTAACCCAAAGAATGTGGTTATTTCTACTTTTAGAGGTATTTGCCTGCTTTTGGGATGCTGACACCAAGCTTCCCTGCACTAGAAAAGGGGCAGGGCTGTGCTGCTGACACTGGGGAATTATTAGGGGGTGGTGAACAGCCTGACTGAGCTAAAGGGTGGATTGTCCTACAGGAGTTTGGTGCCACAGAGGAGACACAGGACATCACCTGGGGCCACCTCCACAGTAAAGTGCATTCCTGTGAGTTCTTCTGCCATACTCATCTCCTGGGGCTGCTCCTGGGTTCACAGTGAAGCTTCTCGGCATTTTCCCTCTCCTCTCAACAAACCGTGGCCTTCATCTTCCAAGTTTTCACCGCACCTTATCAGTCTTTACAGGAGGTAAAGACACCATCAGGCCCTTATTTCACGACAGCCTCTGGGCCAGGGCTTTCACTTCTACCTTCGTTTTCTTTTTGCCCATCAGCCCGAATTCAGAGGGAAGTTGGTCCCTGGGAGGTGGCATTAGGATGCTGGAAGACTTGGAAGACAGTGCCATCTCCTGGAGATCGTTTTTAGGCTCAATATCTCTGATACCTTTTTTTTTTCCCTGATGTATCCGAGCTTTGAAGGCATGTGTTTAAGGCATGATCTAAAGAAGAGATTAGCATAAGTGAAGTTAGTCCAAAATTTAAACTCCCTCTTTATACTTCACAGTAAAACTCCTGCCTCTTGAATGCTGTGAACAGCAAAGAAATTGCTGGCTTGGGATTCATGAAATATTCATTACTTATGGTCTCACAGGCTTTGCACCTCTTGGCAGCACCAGCCCTGTGTGCAGTGATTGCAGAGGCAAAACACCCCCTGGAGAGGTTCAAGATCCCTTGGTGTAGCCCTTCTCCTGCAGGAACTCAAGGAATACCAGGGAAAAGGGATCATCTCCTCTCGAATGGGAGGTTTCAGGGCCAGGCACCCCACAGCCTCCAGCAGCACCTGCCCTGCCCACCCTGCCCCAGACACAAACCCTTTGTGGAGACCCCACACCAACTCCACAGTCCAAAGCACTTCATTTACCTGATTTTATTTATTTTTATTAGAAATCACTGTGTAGGAGTTGTGACTATTCAGCAGACGGGCAATAACTGGCTTTAATATTAACTGGAAAACCTGAGCCAGTACCTCATGCCTGCAGAAAGCGTGGTTTCTGTGCTAAACAATAGATCTCCCATCTTAGCAGTAAATGAGAAGGAAGCACATGTTACACCCAATAAATCACAGTGCTGAGGTTCATAGCTATGAACCTTATTGATCGTGCCAGCACTACAGGATAGATCCACACTCATATCAAAAATTTGCTCATTTCTACCGTTTACCACCAGCTTCTTTCTTTATTTCAAGCATTTACAGGCTTTGGTTTGGCAGGAAAACTCCTGGTTTTTAGACTCTATGAGCTGGTGTGGGGAAGGGAGGCTGGGGAAACTGAGGCAGGAGAAGCTAAGCTCTCACATACAGATATGCAGTGCCAGGGAAAGGCTGTGACAATGGAAATGGATTTAGACCTTAGATGCAGCACTGAGGTTACAACTTTCACTTAACAAGGCTGTTTATGCCAAGCTCTGTGGTGTCAAACAAGTAAATTCTCTATTTCCCTCCTGTTTCATACAGGAATATCCATAGTGGCAGAACAAGACTGAAATCTTTGACTGACAAGGATGACCATGATCTCACATTTTATTAAAGTGTAAATTATGCATCACATCTGCATTTCTCATCACTGCTTCACGTGGAGTGAATTCTGTATCACGGTCTGCAAAATACTGAGTTGGTCTGGCTCTCTCAGGGCCCTGTTTGCATGGTGGGCTCAAAACCCAGCTCAGGAATTCCCATGGTTTTGGAAGCTCACAGGATTTAGGAGCTGGTCAGCTGTGGGCAGAAATGCCCACGCACATTCCCACAACAGCCCAAAAGCCCACCCACAACAGAATTTGTGCCCAAAATGTCTCTGGCAAACATCTCACCGTGCAACAAAACCTAATCTTGCAATTACCCATTTGACCTTCCCCTCCCTCCTTCCAGCCCCTACTCAGCACCACCGCCAAACTCACAGCAAACTATTTAAAGGTCATATCAGTACTTCGAGGGATGGTTTTTTACAGTACTAAGATGAAAATGATGCATTTAGAAGTGTCTCTCTGAAGCTGACTATGAAAAAGGCTTGTGGATGGCTTTTGCTCTTTTAATGGCTCCTTCTGTATTAAGGAGGAAGATTAAGAACAAAATGCCACTAATTGCACATAAAGGCCCCTGCTTCCACAACAGAGTAACTGTACATTGTATTTAGCTTAATCTCCATCTGCCCCTAAGAGCATAATTGATTTTTTATTTTAATTTGAAGAGGCTGACACTTCTACTTCTTCATTGCCAGGTTGCTAAGCACATTTAATAAGGATGCATATGAGTGGAGGCGTCTACGGTATGCCATTAAAGGTAATAGGTAACATATTTAAGGTCATAATGAGCTCAGGACTAAGTATCTCAGTGCAGGGATCAGGAGGGAGGGTGCATAAATACTTTTCTTACCAGAACTCTGCTGAGCAAGACATGGCTGTGGGTTTATAAGTAAAGAAGGAAACAGAGGGGTTTTTTTTCATGAAGTGAATTTTCTGATTTCATTTCATGCCCCCTTGGTAGTTCATGTCCTGCCTGCAGGTCACCATCACCCAGACTGGATGACCCCTGACAAGTGGCAGCCTCTGTGCCTCAGTTTGCCCATCCCTAAAACAAAAAAAAAGAATAATGCCCTGGTTTTACAAACTCCTTGAAGAATTCACTGCTGAAAAATGCCATATTCTGTATCTTTTAAGTATCCTGTACATTGTCTTTAGAAAGGAAGCACTGTACAGATGGGAGACTGAAATGTAGGCAAATTAAAAGTCAGATCCATAAAAATATTTAATAATTTTAACTCCTCTTGTATTTTTATTGCAAATAAGAGGTTTTAAGAATGTAGGGAGATTTTTAAGGAACTCAGAAAACTGCAAGCAGCTTTGGATGTGACTCCATGATCAAGTCAGTTCCTCAAAGTCCTTACTTTTATTATGACATTGATACCTTTTTCTCCACTTTTAGACTCTCAATAAGCCTGCCCAGGACATGTCTGGTTACCTTCAGGCACCCCCAGGCTTGTAGGAGCCTTGGGAAGATTTGGTGCTAGAGCAGCATCTGCTCTGTTTGAAATTCACACCGCTCTGAAATCCTGCAGAGAGACTCGGCTCCTACGTCTGTCACAAACTTGCAGCCAAACCCCCCAAAAAATTCAAGCCTGGAAAAAAATTCTAGCTGCTGCCACACGTAGAGAGGATGAAAATCCTCAGCATCCATCCTGGCTGCTCAGAAATTCTGGTTAAGGGGATGAGATACAGCTTCAGCTGCCAAACCCAGGACTCTTTCCTGAGTATCCCATCAGTTAAAAGTGACTTGGGTTTTGCTGGATCCCAGGGTGCACAATAAAGGCTGCACTGTTTCATCATTCACATACAGGAAGGATCATGGGAGAAAAAAACCTGGATTTTGGCTGTGTGCAGACACCCTCACACAGAGCCCACAGCGCCAGGAGAAGAAGGTGCCCTCAGGCATTAACTGTGTCATCTGAGTCAACCACTCTGATTTATGTGGTGGAACTGATCTGCAGCCCTAAAGCACGGCATGGGGTGTGCTCAGCGAGAGCTGGTGACATTTAATGAGACAGAGATTTTGTGCAATTCAACCTAATTGCTGATTCCCTTTTGGTTTTAAAAACTGGCACCGCTGGAGGCCAGGATTTGCAGTCTGGACAGGAGTCTTTTCCACCAGGCATCTCGTGACATCTCCTAACTTCTGACATTCATGCCAGCCCTATTTTTCTGTGTGTTCAGCTATAATGTGAAAAAAACTACTTTCCCAGCTTGCTCCTGTCACACACCATAAACATTAATTGTCTTCAAGGTTTTCTTTTGGATTGAACCAAGTCATTGCCTGTGAGGTGACACCTGAGTGCCTTCAGGGGTCACTTGAAGGATTTGCCTTTGTACACAGGGTGACTGAGGATGAATTTACCTCCCTCAGTCCTGCACAGCTTTCCAACACCATCCCAGTAACAACCCTTAGGAGATTCTGCCAGGATCCCAAGGGAGGGATGTGCCACATCAGTGCCACCCTCATGGGCTGCATTTTCAGTCTGCTTTTGCTGTAAATCGCCTCTTTTCTTGGGGATAGAGAGATGCTTCATTAATTCCAGAAGAGACCAAGGCGGACATGGCCAGTGGCCTTGGGAAGAGGCCAGCCTGGATGGACAAGGCTTGTCCTGGAGGCTGGAGATCTGCCCTTACAGCAAACAGTACTGGCAGGGTAGATTCAGGTAACATTTCACTTGCATTGGACAGGATTTTCAGGATCTTCACTGCGGAAGGTGCGCTTCCAACAGCTAAAACTTTTCTCCTTCCTTGCTTTTATATCACCTCTCATTATAAATGTGAGGTATAAATGTAAAAGATTCCTGGCATGTTGTTGAGAAAAGAATAGGTTTTAGTACTCTGAAAAAAAATTTTTTTATCTGAAGAAACACAACTCTTTACACAGAAAACCCCGCATTTTTGTTTGCTCAGCACAAACAACTGCTGCTTTCTTGCTCACACCTACAATTTCATTGTGTAAAATGAGGGAAGGCTTTACCCTGACAAATCTTCTTAGTCCTAATCTGAATGTTCTTTAAATTGCCTCCTTACAAACAAAAGGATGTTGCACAGTCCTGTCAAGAGGAAATGCTTGCTGACAAGCATTGGATTTAAAGTACTGTTTAGGTAAACAAATCATTGCAGTCGATTAATTGATTACATTACTGTCTATAAAATATCCTATTTATCTAAGATGCACAAAGGCAGCTCATTAGCTATTAGTGTAAACAAAGAGTGAAAAGCAGAGGAAAAGGCAAAAGGAGACTTTGGAAGAGATGCCAACAAGACAGGTCCAGGGAGAATGATTTCTGTTTGAAAAGCAAAATCAAGGATGAAAGTTCGTGTGAAAATACTTGCTTAAACTGGCCAGTGCAGTGTCCCTGTCACGCATTTGGAAAACCTCAATGGATGTACCCAAGGCTGCATTCTGAAAGATGGAACTGGTTTTTTTTTCTCCCTGTGGAAATGTCAGTATTTGGGGGATATTTCCATGCTCTGTCTCTGGAAGTGTTCAAGGCCAGGTTGGATAGGGCTTTTAGCAACGTGGTCTAGGGAAAAGCATTCCTGCCCTTGGTAGGGGGTTGGAATGAGATGATCTTTGAGATCCCTTCCAACCCAAACCATTCTGTGACTTTTATGTTCCTTTATTCCTATGGAATGACTTGTGCCCAGCCCAGTGTAGGATGAGAGCAGTGAGAAATGTCCATGGAGACTGATCCAGATCTGATCAACGTGACAGCACAGGGCACAGAATTCCTGTTCCTCCTCTGCTGGGTGACAACAGGTCTTGAAGTAGGAAAGGACTTTGATTTTCCGCATAACAAGCTTTAAAATGCTTTTGATTTTCAGCTCAGCTTTTCAAAACCTGGGGCCAGTAGAAGCTTTTTGGACAGGAATGGGACAGCACTTTCTGGCAGAACAAGCTCCAAAAGCTTTTCCCCAGCTTTGCCATAGAAAAAAGGCAGAAAACTCAGCATGCATAGTCATTCAAAGGGATTTTCATAGCAAAGGCAACACTTTCAAAGGAGACCAGGAAAACTCAGATCCAGTAGGAGAAGGTCAACATTTCCTTTGGACTGCTTGGAAAATCCTCCCTGTGTGTGCTCAGAGAGGTGGCCCTTGTGGGGGCAAACCACGCAATTACAGAGAAATATCCCAAAAACTATTAGTGCAAGGTTGGAGGCACAGAGAGGTGACTTCCCCACGTGACTGGTCACAGTCCAAAGATCCACCATTAGGCCGTTCTGCCTCCCCATTTTTCATCTCACCAGGTAGTTTTAATGCTAATCTGCTTAACTGCCTTTTTATAGCTGGTAGCTCGAGGCTGGTTGAGTTAAGAAACCTTTACAGCTGTACAGTCGTTTACAGGGCTGCTTTAAGACATGGCATATATTATGTATGAAGCTTTATAACAACCATCCATATCAGAGCTGATGGAGAACATGAAAGCAATACAGCACGGCTCCTTCCTACAGCACTTTGTTACAGGTGACAAGAGATAGGAGATCCAAAGGCTCAGTAAAACAGGGAGCAGGAAATTATTTTCCTAAGAGACTTCTAAAGGATTTAATGATAAATAAGACTTTTAGAGCCACAGTGAAACAAAGGGCTGCTTTAATTAAAAAGAAATCTGATCCCATGAAATGTTGAAGGGTGTATTCATCTGTCTGAGCTAGGAGATATTGAGATAAGTGCAGCTGAAGTATTAATCCCCTTTGTAACTGGGGGGAGAAATCACTGCAAGGACCTGGAAAAGAAATTCATCTCCCTCCAGGGTAAATAGCAAATATTTTATCTATGCTTAGACTTTCAAACTTCCACGTTTGAGTAATAACTATGATCTGTCTCAATAAAGGAAAACTGGTTTCCAGGCCCAAAGCAGGCTGTGAGACACCTTGGCCTGGACCTTTTGGGTGAGAACACTCCCACAGAGTCTTGGCTTTGGCTTCCAACCCAAAGCCAAGAAGAAACTCTTGTCCCACAGATTCCAGTAGGGAGCAGAGATTCCCCATAGGATAATTACTTGTATGACAAAATTTTGCAGATACTTACGAGGTTTTCTCCACTGGAGCTACAGTGTTTCCAACTTCTTTGAATTAAACCCTGTGTGAGTGTGGAAACTGTGAAGATTTTTCCTTCCAGAGTACGAATCAGAGCCTGCAAAACTGTATTAAATTCACTGTCACTGTAATCCTTCCCAAAGCAGACGGAAGTTTAAATCACCCTCCTCCCTATCCCAAAACAAAGCTTTCAGCTCCCATCTCCATTTCAAGGCTAATTATAAGCAGAAAGTCATGCTCCTCCTGGAGTTCAATCAGTTTTGCTTTCATGCCAAAAACAAGCACAAAAGCTGAGTTTCATTCATAGTGATTTTGGCCTTTTTCATTCTGGAGAGCTCAAGAGCCAACTCCTGTAAATAAAACCACTCTCTAGCACTAAATACTTCTCATTTACACCCACAGAGCACCTGGGGCCAGTTTTTCCAAGAAATCTATTTGCTTTCTCACTCCTCACCATGGCAGAGCGTAAACAAATGTGTATAAGGCATTATAAGAAGTTCATAAGAAAGACACATGATGTAATGAAACTAAATGAAAATATATGTAATGAAACCTTGGAGAAAGAGCATTCACACACTGGTTACGAAGAGCTAATGTCCACCTTAAGTGGTATCAAGAGCTGGAGCAATTGAAAGATAATAAGGAGAAAATGAGTAATGAATCAATTTTATTGTGTGCCGTTGAGCAGTCCTCGCTGGAAGAGAGTGTGTTGATACTGCCTGATAGAAGGGATGGATGGGAACTGACAACAGCAGGGACAAGCACTCCCACACTTTCTGAAGAAATAAATGATTTCTGGAATTATTTTTGCCTCAGCCAATAGGATCCCACTGAAAAAAAGTGGGATGTTTTCTTGTGGAGATCAGTATAGACACGGCAATTGAACAGCAGATATTTATGGAGAGTGAAAATTCCAGCTTTATTGGAGAGACAAACTCACTTTGCATTTTTCTTGAATGTGGCTGTGCTGCCTCCCCCAGGAATTGGGACACCCACCCAGATCTCCCTGTGGGACTCATCTGTGCTGCCACATTTCCCTTTTATATGCATAATACAAAGCCTAAGCCACCGCTTCCCAATTCACCCCTTTGGTTGGGTAGGGGTTCCAAATTCACACTTGCCTCCCTGGACTCACAGAGTGCTTTGGGTTGGAAGGGACCTTAAAGAACATCCAGTTCTGACCCCCTGCCATGGGCAGGGAGGTTTTCCACTAGACTAAGGTTACAACCTGCTTCAAGAGGTGAGGGAAACTCAGGTTCTTCTTAATAGAACTTCTGGGGCAAATAAGAGTGAAATGATACCACACACCCTCTTCCTCCCCCTCTGGGGTGCAAACCTGGCACCAGCAAAGCACAAAAGGGCAAATATTGGAACCATCAACCCTAAACATTTCAGTGTCTCACCCCAGGCTGCTCAGAGCCCCATCCAGCCTGGTCTTGACACACTTGTCCAGAAACCACAAAGCTGCTGTAGTACATTCCCTGTTGAAAACAAAGCAAAATGAGTCCACACAGGCATTTCTTCCTGCTATGGCAAGACTCATTCCTGTAACCAAGCTGATTTGGGTGTCTTCACTCCAGTCTGAAGAGTAGAAATCCATTTGGCAACTGTTGTCTCACTGTTTCTTATATTTCAATTTTTTCATCCCTGTTTAATTCATCATCAAAGCACCATTTATGCCTAATTGTGGAAATCTGAATCAGTTCTGAATCTCACTGACTAATATTATTTCATCCATGTGTTAACTTGCAAACATCTGTGATGGCAAGCAGATGTCTTCTGGCCTTTGGAAATCCCTGGGCATTCAGGGGTTTGTATTTCAGCTGTAACATCCAGAAGTGAAGAGATGGGGAGAAAAAGAACATATGGCCTATATCAGCATCAAGCTAAGGGATTGCCTGTTAAAACAGCAGCTCTTCATTGGGACAAGGCTGAAAATAGAAAAAAATACACTAGAAGAAAATAGAAACACTGTTTGGGTTGAGTTTGAAGTAAGCATTGGATTAAAAATAATTTCTAATTGAATGGTACAGGCCTATTCCTCCCAGGCAAGGAGGAAAAATCTCAGGCTTGGGACCCCCACTTTGAGCTGTGCCAAAAGTTAAGAACACTTCAGAACTCATGTGAGTCACTAGGCAAAAGTCTCTTTGAAAAAAATCAGCTTTTAAACCTGCAGAGTTCCTATTCTGGTGCAATAAGTAAAATTTACGCTAGTTAAAAGCCTTTTTTCAATCCCATGTACTAGAGGAAGGTGATTGTAAAACTCCACCCCTTCACTGGTGCAACACTGTCCAGAAAAACTTTTATAGAGCAGATATGGCCTCAGACACACACAGTGACTGAGGGTTTGTAAATCACCCTGCAAACCAAATTTCTAACCCTTTTTGTTATAAAAAGAACTTGTAGCTGTGCTTTACTCATAGAATCATTCAGATTAAAAAGGTGTGTCTTGCCCATGCAGTTATGGAAAACAGCAGCAGGGCTGCAGCGTGGGATGGAATTGTAGGATCACATTTAGCAGCTGCTGTCTTGCTCCTTCAAATGCTTTTTCTCTTCTCCTGCAAAAGATGGAAATGCAGCAAAAATATGACCCCTCTGGGATGCAGCTTCTCAGGGATGCAGCTGCCAGGCATTTTGTGCAGTGTTGCATCCACACACTGCTGGGTTCTGGAGCCAGAGAAAGCTTTGTTTGCGAGCTCTGCTCATGTGAGCACTGGGACTTCTCTGTAAAGAACTTTTAGGATCCTCACAGAAGCTAAATTCAGGCATGGGGTGAGGAGGCACGATTTGAGGAAGCCTAGAAAGCCAGTTTTGGCTGCAGGGCTACATCCCAAAGACCTCCAAAGCAACAGACCCAACTCACTGCAGTTGCAGCCTCCCCTCCAGTGCTGGAGGAGGCTCTGAGCTCAGTACATGAACAGGTTTATGCTGCAATGGTTCTGCTTGAAAAGGAGTGTTACACTGTGGCATGTGTCCAGTGTTTGAGAGCTAAAATGTGAAAACACAGCTCCAGTAAATGGATTCTTTCAACTGAGATTGTTTTGTGTCAGATCTCATCAAAGGCTGAAATTTACACATCTGATCTAATGCCAGCTGGAATCAGGGAAAAAATTTCCCTTGAGTTCATAAAACACAGGGCTGCAACCTCACCACTGTGCTTACTGCTTTGGAAAACCACTGGATATCATCGTGAAAGAAAAATAACAATAGCAAAGTTATTATTTTAAATTAAATGCATACCTTTAGAACAAAATGTTTTAGTGAACAGCACCAGGTCTGAGGCTACCCATCACAGGAGAAATGAGCAGTCCTCTCCTTGGTGTTTTCTTTGTGACTTTTGTTCTTGCTCAACTAGATGAAGTCACTAAGAAGAGATTAAACCTAAAATCAAGAATTCAGCAGGTCTTCAGGAAGAACTGGTTTAGCTGAGCAGTTCTCTGTGCCTCCTGCTGTTCACACCCAATGTTTGCATGTTGGATAATGAACTGGGGTGGGACTCAAATGGACTGATTTCCTGGGCAGGATCCTGAGGATGCTAAGGAAAGTAACACACATCTCCTTGCTCTAATTCCTCCTCCCATTTAATATCCAATAGAACCATTATGGGCTTGTGTGTGCATGTTTCTCATCAGAGACCAAATAGATGAGTAAAAACACAACAGTTTTAAGGCAGTTGATGGGGTTTATTTAGCAGTCCCTGGGAAGAAACACTGTAGGTAGCACAGGGGCTGATTTGACTGAGGTTTCTAGGCTGAAGACAATCTTCTTCCTGAACCTTGAGAAGGTTTGTTTGTTGCAATACTTGTTGCACAATTTCTAATCCAAATACTATTAGCACCCCTTTTCTTCCACAGCTGGATGTTTTTTCTCATGGAAATTCACCCATGTGAAATTTAGCCAGGGTTGAGCTCTCCTCAGAAAGTCTTTTTTGTACCTGCAAGGATCCATCAGGCTCCTGACCTGTAGCTCTGCAGCTGAGATTGCACAGTAAATGTGAAATGGAGTCCTTGAGCAGGTTATTAGCTTAAGGTTAGGTAGCATGTGCTGTTTTGGGAACACCTCAGGAGAGGTAACTGAGGTCCCTTCTAGGATGACTCTTTGCAGCCTGAATGGAAATAATATCTCTGCTGCAGCTGTAAAAAATGCATTAAAAGCTGATGCCTCAGCTATAACATTTATAAAACATCAAGGATGGCTAGTGAAGGAACCTGTGGTTTTCAAGTGCTAATGGAGAAAGGCTTGGGAGCAGGGAATGTTCGCCAGGTCTTGGCAAATTAGCATTTTATTTCAAGGCTCTCAATGAGTGAGAGGACTCAGGGGAAAATAATCAAGGTCCTCTCTGGTTCATGCTACACGAATGTTGTGAATATTTAACATTTCTCCAATAGGGTAGGCCTCCATTTCCTAACTGATCTTTTTGCATAAATAGTTAGCCAAGATGTTAGATTCCCACATCCAGCTAAAGACCTGAAAGGATTCATCCAAACCCACGACTGTGCAGAGAAAAAAGCATCCTCTTTCCTGAGGCAATCTCATGTCTGCCAGAGAGACAGAAGAGCTGTAAGCAACAAAACCTTATTTGATTGGATTTTTTTTTCTCTTTACATTTTCTCTCTCTTTTTTTTTTTTTTTTTTTTTTTTTTTTTTTTTTTTTTTTTTTTTTTATCCTGAGGAGGAGTCTGATCCCCCTGAACTGGAAAGATGTTGAAAGGGGTGAGATCTCCAAAAGCACAGGATTAGGACACTTCCTGTCTGTCCAATAAACAACTGCAACACGAGGCTGGAGATACAGGCTGGCAAAAGGAAGCAGGGCAGCCAAGTAATGCAGTTCATGGAGAATTTAGGAGATCAGCTCATCAATTCTCCCACCTAAGCAGGAATTACCCATCTGTCCCTGAGAGAACACTATTGGTTGGTCTCAGTTAATAGCTGGACTTGATCTTAGAGGTTTTTTTCAACCTACATGATTCTCTGACCCTAAAAAGATGGATATTCTTAAAATCCTCCAGTGGCATAGTTTCTCCCTCTGCCCTCAATAACTTATTGCACCTCTTAACTAGCCTTACTCCTGGAAAACGTGTCCTGATGCCAGCCTAAATCCACTCTGTTCCAGTTCAATCCAGGGAATTTTGCCCAGGTCTCAATGGCCATAAATTCAAATTTATCTTAAGCTTGAAGGAACTTGTATCTGGCCACTCTTACATAAGAACAACACAAGTTTCATTTTCAAGAAGGAAATTGTTCGAAAAAAGCAAACGTTGAGCCTTTCCAGCAGTTCTATCCTTGTCCAAATAGTCACAAACCCAAGGATCTGTGGGAATCCTGGGCACTGAGAATTTTAGACTTTCTAACAGACACTGACTCCCAAGAAAACACTGCATTGGACCTGAGGCCTTGGAAAAGGCTTCCAAAATTGAGTGATAGCACTGGGATTATGGGTGTGGAGTTTGGATAAAAGTGTGAGATACCACAGGGTGGAAAATTTAGCATTTAAGGGTTTAGAATATAGTAATACACATAAAGCAAGATGGAGGTTTTAGGACAGAGGCTGAGTCCTTCTTTCACCTTCTTCTTCATGGGTCTGGGTGGGATTTTGTAATTGGATAGAAAAATCGGCAATCTGGGCCACGGGTGGTTTGGTACTGGATTAAAAGTAAAAGTACTTTAGGTGTCATTTCTTAATCGGACAGTTTATCCTTAAAAGGCCTTGTAGAGAGAGAGAGAGAGAGATGAGCCATTTTTTACTTTGTAAACGATCATCTCAGAACCACAGAATGGTTTGGTTTGGAAGTGACCTTAAAGATCATCTTGTCCAAACCCCTGCCAAGGGCTCACCTCTGTAGGAATGTCATATGTGACCTCAGTAGAGCCACACTTGAGGCAGGGACATCATCCCCCAGTGTTGGTGGGACCTGTGAGGGTTTCTTAGGACCTCCCACTTTATCCTGGGGGCAGGGATGGCCATGCAGAGGACAGGGCTGTGCTCAGGGGCTGGTTTGCAGAGCTGAGCGGTTCTGGATGAGGGGAGGGCCAAAGGGAAGCTGAAACTTTCCTCTCTCTGCCTGTCATAGTTGGGCACAGACCTGAAGGCCACTGTCCACTGCCCCTCTGGCTTACACAGCCAGGGTGAGCAAGGCTGGGGAGTCTCAGCTCCAAGCCAAGCACAGCCAGCCAAAAATGCCACAGGCCCTGTAAAGTGGGAAATTATTCCCATTCATTCTGAGCAAGACACTGAACAGCTCATAACAACACAGCTAAAGCACTTACTGAAAATAGAAAAGAATTACCTTGACAATTACTCCTTGGAGTATCCTGCAATACAAAGTCCTGGCTGATACAAAAATTGGTGTTGGCCTCTTGCTTATGAATATAACCTGGAACTGATTGTCAAATGTGTCAAGCCTTGTAAAATGGGTAATTCAGCAAGAATAAGGTCTAGCTGCTATTTAATCAGCAGGGCTCATTGCTGCTGACAGCATGAATAAAGTCTGTTCCAAGTATCAGCTAAAGGAAGTTTTCTCAAGAGACCTTGTTTTCTGAAGTAATTTCTTCACCACGTGATAAATAAAACCAGATGAATAATTTACACGAGCATCATCCTGGAAAGGGCAGCTTCATGCATCCCCCTCCAATTTACCACAATGTCTGCAGACCTGCCACTGCCTTTTCCTCATCCCCACCATCAAGCTGGGGACTCTGGGGATACAAAACACCTGAGTTGAAGAAATCAATGTTGTGTTGCTATTAAAAAATGGACATTCATGCTTTTGTGACTTTTGTTTGACATGAGGCCATTGCTGAACTGCCTGGAGCTGGAGCAGATTTAATTCACCTGACCAGGATGGTCAAAGGAAGATGTCCTGAAAGAGGTTATTCCTCTCCACTGGCTATGAAAGGAGGCAGGAGATCTCTCAACAGGAGACATCTGAAGTCAGGTTAGGTGGATCCCACCCAAGAGTAACTTGTGCACAACAGGGGTTGGATTTTTCATCCAGCACTGCACTAAGGGCACCCAAGGCCATGGCAATGTTACAAAAAGGAGCAGACCTAAAAAAAAAATTATCCCTCTGGATCCCAAGCCAGCAGCTTTTCACAGTTCAGTGCCCTTGGAGTGAGGAAGCCTTGAAAAGCCTTGTGCTCCTCTCAGGTCTGTTTTGAACCCAGGCCCAGGCATAGCACAGGCAGCTGAGTGTGAGCTGGTACCTGTGCTGAGTGTCAGATATGGGCTGGACAATTTTCTCAGTGCTGCAAAACACTTTTTTTTTCTTTCTTTCTTTTTCTTGATTTTTTTTTTTGGGAGCAAAAAACTGACTTATCTTTTTGAGGCAGAAACAGTCAAATAACTTTATTAACTTTTTATAGTGGTACTGGAATAGTTTTGCCACAAAGCCTGTTCCTCCAATGACACCTATTTCTGCTGGTTTTTTTGTTTTTTTTTTTTTTTCCTGGAGGAGAAAATATCCCATTTCCTTTCTGTTTTTTATTTTCTCAAATGCTTGCTATTCTTCTTTGCTTTCTCCAGACTCCAGCACATCTTTGTGTGATGGCAAAACTGGGCTGAACATAGCAACTGCCCAATTTTTCTACAAAACTCTCCAGATCACCTCCCATAACAGAACGTGCCTCATTGCAACATCTTTTTTGTTACCCACTCACATTTTGTCTACAGGACATTTACATCTCCTGATGGTCTTTCCAGCCACTTTCTGCCTCCTTCCTTCCCTACCACTCATTGCATTTCCTTCTGTTGCCTCTGGAACCATCCCTTCAGTTTAACATAACAATTCCTAATTTTCACCCTAACCTCATGAAGGGTTGCAGACTCTTCTAGTTTGACATCCTTAACCCTCTCCTAAGGGTTTCATTTACCTCACCCAGCTTCAGATGCCCACCTGGAGCCTTCACACTGCTCCTGGTGCAGCAGCAAACAGCTTTTGGAGCAGCTGCTGGGGGTTTGTCTAGAGGTGGTGCTCCTGCAGAGCTCATTGAGTCCCTTGGTTTTTACTGGGGCAGCCACACAAACCTTCCCCAAGTCAAGATACACCCAGTCATCCACTCAGGGCAGAAGTAAATCTCCCTTGACATGATTTATACTAGTCAAATCCACACTGGCTGTTTTGTATTACCTTACTATCTGCTAGGCACTTATAAATGGATTATTTGATGATTTTTAACAGTGTCCTCCTGGCTACTGGAATAAAGCTGGTGGGTGTCTGGTTCCTCACACCCTCATTCCCCTCCTCACAGCCAGGCACAGCATTTACCTTTCTGTGATAACACCTGAGGAGCCAGACTTTGCCCTGCCAACTTCACAGCTACTTTTCCTTAGGTGTCTTCAGGCCCCTGAATCCATCAGTCTCAATTATTCTCATCTTTAACCTCTTCTTGTCTTGTATTATCACTACTCTTGTTGTTTTAAGTTAATCCTTTTTGTAAGGATGAGAAAATCAAGGTGTATTCTGTGGTTTCTATTATTTGGTTCTCCATTCTATCATAGAGTAGAATACTGCTCTTATAGAGAGTTCACAGATTTCCTCCAGCCTTCACTTTTTCCTTGTACTTTCATAAATAGCCTGGGTTAGTTTTTACATTCCTCCTCACTTGAAATCACTTTGGTGTTTCTGATTTCATGCTTAACACATGGCCTAATATTTTATTCCCTTTTTCTTAGTTTGTTTGGGGTTTTTTTCCCTTTAATGATTCCTTTATTAAATTCTACTTCTTGCATAAGTGCTTACTTGAGCTGCTTTTTCTTTTGCTGGGTGTTTTTCAAATGTTAGAAACATAAAATGGTTTGGGTTGGATGGGACCTTGAAGATAATCTCATTCCACCTCCCTGCCATGGGCAGGGACACCTTCCACTATCCCAGGGTGCTCCAAGCCCTGTCCAGCCTGGCCTTGGACACTTCCAGGGATCAGACAGCCACAGCTTCTCTGGGCACCCTGTGCCAGGGCCTCAGCACCGTCACAGGGAAGAATTTCTTCCCAATATCTGATAAGGGGGAAGCCATTCCCTCTTATCCTGTCACTCCACACCCTTGTCCAAAATCCTCCTCCAGCTCTCTTGGAGCCCCTTCAGATACTGAAAGAAGCTCCAAAGTCACCTCAGAGAGAAAAAACCTTAAGGAAAAGAAAAAAAAAAAAAAAAAAAACCAAAAAACAAAAACAAAACAAAACAAAACAAAACAAAAAAAAAAACCAAAAAAAAAAAAACTAAAAAGCAGGGAGCCAGAGGCATCTTAATTGCTAAAATTCTAGGCTTAGGATTTAATAACCAAAGCTCCTGGACTCCACTTGGGATACCGACAAAACTTCAAGACTTTTTGCATGGTTCAGAAAATACAAATATTTGGAAGTGCAAGTGGTGCTTTTGATAAAACAAATCTGTGTTTTCACGGAGGAGTGTGGAGCATCAGGAGCCACTGAAGGATTTCTACCAGGAGGGGTGAAACCAAGGCTCTGTTTATCGCCCTCCTGTAGCCTGAGTGTTTTCATACACGGGAGGCACTCTGCTCTCCTGTAAAACTATCAGCACCTGGAAATAAGGCCTCAGACAACTTTGTCCTGCTGATAAAGCAAATGGGAGGACTCACCATTAATTGGGCTTGAAGAAAGGCAGGGAGGCAGCACTGGCTCCGAGGGAGCTTTTGTAAAACTCCCTTGAGAAAGACCCCGCTACAACACAGATAATTTGCAGGTTATTCACAGAAAATTAATTTTTTGGCTAAAAAATACAGCTCTTGTTTCAATTTTCCCCTCCTTTGTTTTCTCCAATCGTTGTGCTGTACCTGGGCAAACAGAGTCCAAGGCACTTCTCAGGGGAAAAATTACCATCCAGCCATTCTTGAAAATGCCTTTTTAGCAGCAGCCTAGGAAATCTGAGAAAAAAAATAAATTAGAGCCTGAAGAAATCTCTGTTAAAATGTGTACTTGCTTAATAGATGCTTCCACACACAGTGTGTTCAACTGGCTTATATAAAAGTATCAACTTTAATATTTGATTTAGAATTTAATATAAAGGCAACTGACTGCAAAGCACAATCAGATTTACCAGCTCAGGGGAATGAACCTTTTTATGAAACTAACAATTGCACATACAAAATCAGCTGAAAATGAGTTAGTGAGATGAAACTTCCACCTTCCTGGCTGAAGCCGTGATTAAACCATGATTAAAGTCAGTGAGTTAAGTGAGCAGCTATCTACCCAAAATTCAATTTATCCTTGAGGAAGAAAAAAAAAAGAAAGGGATTATTTTTGTTATTTCAGTGATGTGCTGACTGAGATGGGGAGGGACAAGGCTCCAGCCTAAACTGCCTGGCACTAATGACCTCCTCTGGAACAGGGGATTCCCAAGCCCAGGAACAACACAATTCTCTACTACGTTGTCAACTGGACCTATTTGGGAAGCAGGCCAGCTCCCATGATTTTCTTTTCTCATAACATTTACTGCTGTTTCTAAGGCCATCCCTCAGAGTCATATGACAAGATAAGTTTTGCGGCCTCTCTGGTGTTGTAACTAAACTCAAGCTCCTACCCTGCAAAATCAGGGAGAGAAATTCCACTATGTGACCCCAGAGCTCCCTAAAGATGGCCTCAAATGTATTGAAAAGAGAGAGAAGAGGAAAGAAAAGGAAACCTGCCTTTTGAGAAGGAGGCTGTACAGGGGGGTGGCAGCAGCATTACACAGAGGAGCAAAAAAGGGAGATTTGAGACTGCAGTTTGAGAACTCGACCACATCAGCAGACCTAAAATCCCACCAGGACTACCCCCAGCTCTCCAAACCTCAGCACTATTTCCCCAATCCAGCACCCCAGTTTCCTCCAGGACCTCACATCCTCATCTCCATAATCATCCTCACCTCTATCTCTGTCTCTCTTACCTCACCCATAACTCCTGTCCCCATCACTGTCTCTGCCTAAATTTCCATCCTGATTTCCCTCTTCATCTCCTTCCCCATCCCCATCTCCATTCCATCTCTAACCTCATCTACATGCACATTGTCATCTCCATCTCTATTCCCATCCTCATCCCCACCCATTTCCATCTTTGTTCCCATGGCCTCCCCACCTCCCACCCCTTCCACATCCCCATGCCTCTCTCTGTCTGTTCCTGTTGCATCCCCATCTCCAATCTCTCCCACATCCCCACCCTTGTCCCCTTCCCTATCACTACACTCATCCCCGTCTCCAACTCCATCTCTGTTCCCATTTCCATCCCCGTCCCCCATCTCCATACCCATTCCCATGGCTGTCTCAATGTCTATGTCCACTGCATACCCATCTCCAACCCTTTCCACATTCTCATCTCTTTGTCCCTGTTCCCACCCTCATCCCCAACTCAACTCCATTTCCATTCTCATTCCCATCCTATCTCCATCCCCATGCTTGTCTGTCTCCATCTCTCTCTGTCCCTTTTGCATCCTCATCTCCAACGTCTTCCACATCCCAATCTCCACCTCCATCCTTGTCCCCCTCCCCATCCTGCCCTGATTCTCATCCCTGTCCTGATCCTCATCCCCATCCCCAACTCAACTGCATTTCCATTCTCATTCCCATCTCCATTTCATCCCCATTCCTCTTTCTCTCTGTCTCCTTTGTATCCTCATCTCCAACTTCTTCCATATCCCAATCTCCCCCTCTGTCCCCATCCTTGTCCCCTTCCCCATCCCTGTCCTGATCTTCATTCCCTTCCCCAACTCAACTCCATTTCCATTCTAATCCCTATCCCTCTGTCTCTCTGTCCCCTTTGTATTCTCGTCTCCAACGTCTTCCACAGCCCCGTCGCTGTCCCCATCCTTGTCCCCTGTCCCCATCCCCGTCCCTCGGTCCCGCCCCGCCCCGGGTGCTGCTGCCGGCGGGGCGGGCCGGGGGGCGGGGGCGGCTCGGGGCCGCCTTTGTGCGCGTCGGGGCCGGGGCTGTCCCATCCCCGTTCCCGTTCCCGAGCCTCCTCGCCCCGCTCCGCACCGTGCCGATCCCGGGGCATCCCGCAGCTCCATGGCCGCCCCCCGCCCGGCGCACGGCTGCGGCAGCGGAGCGCTGCTGGGGCGCTTCGGGGTGCTGCTGCAGGCGCTGCTGGCTCTCTGCGCCTTCAGCACCCTCATGCGTGAGTACCGGGGAGCTCGGGGCACCCCCTGCCCGCGGGGGGACCGGGGGGGACCGGCGGCACCTTGGAGCCGCCCGTTCACTTAAAAAAATCACGGCGAGTTTTGCGCTAAGTCTCGGCTGGATTTGGGAGGAAGGGACGCGCCGGGGATGCTCCTGAGCCCGGCGGTTGCAGCGCCAGATGCTCCTTCTTAAAAAACTCCCGTCCCAGCCCTAATCTGATGGTAATGAAGCTCCGCGCGGCTGTAATCTGTTAAAATCGGCTGCGCTTGGGTGTGTGTGTGAGCCATTGCTCAGTCGCTTAGAAAATTTTAATGAAGGGTAAAAAAAAAAAAAAAAAAGAAAAAACCAACTATTGGTGTAAGCCCGCGAGTTGCTGGGGAGGAGCTGGCAGAAACGGGGCGGGTGTCCGACACGGCGCTGCGTGGTGAGGGTGATTTAATTGCTCTGTGATACTGTTTTGTTTGATTTTTCGCTTCAGCTGAGTGAAGTTTTAAGGCTTGGAGCGGCCGGGGAAGGAGGTTACAGAGAGAACGTGTTTTGCTGGTTACTGGCAAGGGGTGGTGGTGGGAGAAACCAGTTGAGGAGTGAGAAAAATCACCCCGAGGTGCGATTTCCAGCTCCAGAGAGCACGGCCTCAGGTTACACTGCAGAAAATTCAGAGTGGATATTTGGGAAAGCTTCTTCCCCGGAAGGGGAAGGCACTGGAACAGGCTGCTCAGGGCAGTGGTGGAGTCGCTGTCCCGAGAGGGATTTAAAAGACGTACGGATGTGGCACTTAGGGACGTGGTTTAGTGGAGGATTTGGCAGTGCCGGGTTAATGGTTGGGCTTGATGATATTAGAGGTCTTTTCCAACCTCAGTGGTTCTGCGATCCTGTGAAAAAGGTGGGGAACACTAAGGCTGAAAAAGTCGTGAAAATTTACTGTTCTGTGCTGCAGCTGTGTTTTGCTTAGAGCAATGTGTGTGTTGCTGCTCTTCAGGGTTAAGTGGTTTAGCACAAGTTAAATCAACATGCCAGAACTCGATCTGTTTTCCTTGTTTAAAAGCTTGTGGTGACAGTGAACCGAAACTTCCAAATTTTCTGGCTAAGTAGCTGCAGATTTTGAGGTTCTCTTGCCCCCCTCTGCCTTTTGAAAACCACTTTCAAAGGCTCCAGCGCTGCGGTTAACGCCGAGCTGCCAGGGAAAACTGCAACAAGTTCCTCCAGCGATAACTGATACCTTCTTCCAGCTGGAGCAGCCCAATTGCAACGTGCCACTGCTTGTATTTCACCAAATACAGTAAAAATAGTGGTAATTTCGTTTTCTGTTCCTGTTCCCCCTACTGATGTATGGGTGTGGGTTAATTGTCCCATAAACTCCATGGGGTGTCCCATAAAAGCAAGGACTTCAGTAAATCATGTTGGAATACTTCTGTGGGTGAGGCTACATAACCCGTGATAGAAAATCAGCCAAGGGCTAACTGCTGGTGCAAGGGCTGATATTTCTGTGAACATTAACAGCCTCTTGGTTAATGAAAAGAAACTGAAAGCTGATCCTGTGTGGTTTTGTTGTGACTCAGCTGTGGAGGAACTACTGGCTGGGACCCCGAGGGCAGATGTGTTTACAGCCCTGGGATGGCAACCACAGCACCTCCTCTGGCTGCAGCTGGGCTGGTGGTCCCTAATCCACCCCAGCTGGTCCTTATCTGTGCTCCAGGCACGCACTTCCAGCTGGAGGCTTCCTTGTAGACTGGAGGGGCTGGTTGTGTTGTGATGGGCTCACCCACAGTTTCATGTTGGGCAGCAACTTGCAGCTTTTGAGTTGTTTCTGTGGGCACATTCAGCTGGCAGCCTTCCAGTGTCTGGGAGCTATGGAAGCCTCTGGAGCTGAGACAAAAAACTTCCTGGGAACTTTAACCAAAGACAAAGACGTGTCTTCCTTGCATCCAGCCAGGCAGTCCCAATTGGGTAACTACATCATGTAGAATTTAGGATGTTGCTGTTGTTGGAGTCAGCCCTTTGACACTTCTTTCTTTCACCCCTGTGACATTCTTTGGTGTGTGTTTCTGTTGGTTTTGTTACTGTGATTTCTGCTTTGCTGGGATGTTGCAGGCCATGGGTTAATAAGTGGAAACAAGGTCCATGAGGGTGGTGAGGCCCTGGAATAGGTTGCTCAGAGAAGCTGTGGATGCCCCTGGATCCCTGGAAGTTTCCAAGGTCAGGTTGGATGCGACTTGGAGCAACCTCATCTAGTGGAAGGTGCCCCTGCCCGTGGCAGAGGTTTAAAACTGGATGTTCTTCAAGGTCCCTTCCAATCCAAAACCATGTTACAGGATTCCTGTCCATACCCAAACCAATGCCTGTTCTATTCCTTCTGCTTTAAGGTACCAGCTCAGCTATAGGAACGCCTGGATTTGGATAGATAAGATTTCCAAATTGTGCAGATCCTGTTCAGAGCTCTTGAAAACATGTAGCGAAACTGCTGGAGGTTAGGTTTGTCCCTTTTTCACTCTAAAGATTTTTTTCCCCATAAGTTACCCAGGAGACCAAGTGTTGGAAATTTAAGAGTACTTAAGCAAAGAGGTGGCTGAAACCCGGTTGGGGAGATTTTTTCTTTGTCTCTTCTTTCTCTGATAAGAAGCCAGCTGTTAAAAACTGGGTGGAGCAGTGTTGCTTATCTCTGCTCAGATGGGTCAGTGTTCTGTGGGCTTATCTCTGTTCATTTTTCCACTACCCCCATGGGAATATCTTCTGTTAATGGGTCACTAAAGCTCACCAATGACATGACACATTACAGCATACTATTGTAAGGTGCTCTACCCAGGGAGGAGGAGCCAAACCATTTCCACCTAGATAAAAAGGAGCCACAGGTGTCACCAGACACCCAGTGTTCCCTTGGGACTCCCAAAGGAAGACTGGACCCAGCTCTGGACCCTTGGGTCCACAAGGACCATCTCTGCTTCCAGCAGGACCACATCTGCCACTCCAGGAGGGCTTACTTTTGGACTGTTTCCAACACTCTCACCAACAGGGTATCAGGTTGTATTTCTGACTCTGTCAGGATTTTCTAGGATTTCTTATTTGTTTGCTTTCTTGCTTATTCTTCTGCACTACAACATTTGCATTTTTAATAGCCGTAGTAAAGGACTGCTATACCTATTCCCAAAATCTTTGCCTGGCAGCCTTTTAATTTCAAATTTATAATAATTTGGAAAAGGAGGAGGGGGGCTTACATTCCAAGGGAAATTCCAATCTTCCCTGGCAGATATCTGTCTATCTAAACCAAGACAGGAACTCAGACTAACAATAATGTGGCATTCTGCAAAGTTTTGCAGGTGTGTGTGTGCGTGGGATGTGCTCAGAGTAACCCTCCAGAATGTGAGTCCAAGCATGGCCATTGCAGGGAGGATAAGTTTGTTTTTATCAGAGCAATTTGTGTAATTTGATTTCTGTTTCTTGGGGTTGTGGAAAGATTCTCTCCTGCCACTGTGATAGGAAAAGTTAATGGAAGAGGAAATTATTCTTGAGTGACGGAGTGGGATGAGGGGGTGGTTGCTCCCCATTCCAGTGGGTTTTGTGAAATGGGTCTTTTCTCTGCTGAAAACAAGACTCAGAAGTAAATGATGCCCAGCCTCGGCAGGGAGTCAGGACAGCTGTTTAGTAGGGTTTTGTTATTCTGTCAACTCCCTTGAGCAACAGTGATGGCAGTTCATTTCAGCCTACAAACACTCTCTTGCTTTTCCAGCAAAGTCTCCAGGGTTGTAGTCAAGCCTAACCCCAGTATGACCAGGGCTTGTTCTGGTTGCAGCTTTGTCCCATTTGGGAGTCAAATGGCAAAGAGGTGTCACCCTTTCCACCTGCCTGGGGTGGCTTTGGAGGCACTTGGGCTGTAAGGACAGTCCTAGAATTGAGACACGAACACTTGTAAGCAGAGGCAGTGGAGCCCAGCAGCAGCTGTGTGCCTGTGGCAATCTGGATTCCTGTGCAGGAACGTTCCCTTGGGGAGGTCATCGCCCTGAGGAGTGGGGATAATTGTGCAATCCCATCTGAAGCAGTTTGTAAGGCTTTTCCTTGAGCATCACTCAGCTGAGTGAAGAAAGTTCCTTGTAGTTATCTCAGCTGCAAGTTTCAGGTGTGCTTTTGAGGGCTGAGCCCCTGCAGTTGCTGCTGTGATATATGGTATGAAATAATTCATACTTAATGTAATATATTGTATAAAGTCATTCATGCTTAAGAATTAAAAGTGTCCAGGAATCGTGCTGCCCCTGCCAGTAACAGGGGAAGAGATCTATTTGCAATAGAAAGAAGGGTGGCACCAAGAGGAGATGAGACTCCTCTGGAGATAAGCCTGACAACGACCCGATGATCAGCAGCTGATATGTGTCTTATCTACATCGTCAAGGGCATGCATCCCAATACCAGGTCCTCCTAAATCGAGTCAAGCTCTCCTCCCTTCCCGGAAAACTTGTAAACAGACTGGCAGCGAGGAAAAGAGGCTACATGAATATGCAAGAAGAACAAGAGAAACAAAGAAAGTGAGGCAACCCCTGTCCAGCAAAAAACTAAAACTGGACCCTGCGAAAGTCCAGTTTGAATGGAAATGGGTTCAGTGTGATAGAAGCTGGATCCAAGGTTCACCCAGTACTGACTCTGAGCTCAGTGCTGATCTTTGCTTGTGGCTTTCTCAGACTTTTATATTTCAGTTTTTCAATAAATTTCTTATTTGGTAATAATTTATTGCACTGCTATTCATTGATTTTTTTTTAAAATTTTTTTTTTTTTTTTTTTTGAGGAAGAGGTTCTAGACAGCAAAAGTTGTCCAAGGGACAGCAAAACTCTTCGAAATGAGGGAAGATCTTTTGTACAAATTACTTCCATAGCCTTCTTTGTGAATTAACTAGAGTGCAAGAGAAACAGTTTGGGGAGTTGAAGAATTTTTGTCTTCATTGTGAATGTTAAAAGTTTTCCCTGGGGCTGGTATGCTCATTTTCTACTCTACCACAAACAGCCTTGAGGACACGCACGAACATTTGTTTCTCTTCCAGCTTTTTCTTTTTCTGAAACTGTCTTGGCAGCCCTCTGAGCTGCTGAATGAGGTGTAGTAGCACTTGTGATGTTGGTATGAAAATAGATTTTTCTCTTGGAAAACATTCACACTGCCAGGCAAGGAGAGCTGGACTGGACTGAACTCACACAACCCAGTGGGAAATCTGGTTTTTAGCTTTACTTCTGAAAATGTCTTGATCCTGCCTCATGTGACAGCAGCGTCCTTCTCAAGTCTTGTATGTCACTGCTGGACACAATCTTTCAGCACATCTTGCCTTGAGCTTAGTCTTAAGAAGGCAGAGTTGTTTGCAGTAGGGATCCTGGTGCTGACCCCCAGGCAGGACTTGGTGCTGGAGATGCTCTGTCAGCACCTGGGATGGTGTTTTAGGCACTGGTCCAAGTAGCTTGTCCTGAGGCAGAGCCACAGAGTAGGAACTCAGCAGACTTCCTGTAAAAGAAAGTTTCTCTGTGTTAGAAAACAGTTGTTAAAGAACATCAGAAGTATCCCCTTGATCTGTGGTTTGTGTTTTCTTGATCCCTATGGATTTTCTAGCTGAGTTTTCAGTGTCGATTTTCTCCTGGATGGTGAAATGGGAGAGAGCATCCTCATGTTGAGAGGGACTCATGGAAGCTGTTGCACTCATCTCCACCAGATAAATCAAACTTAACCCAGCTTTTGTGACTTTTACTGGGCCCTGTAGTGGTAGGAAAAGGGGCACTGGTTTTAAACTGAAAGAGGATAGATTTAGACTAAATACAGGAAGAATTTTTTTAAAAATGAGACTACTGAAACAGGTTGCCCAGCAAGATGATAAATGCCCTATCCGTAGAAACATTCAGTGTCAGGTTGGATGAGTCTCTGACCAACCTGGTCTAGTGGAAGGTGTCCCTGTCCATGGCAGGGGGTTGGAAGGAGATGACCATCAAAGGACCATTCCAACTCTCTGATTCTGCCCCAGTGCTAAGTTCAGGGGGTTGCTGTACGTAGTTTGCAGTGAAGTGCTGTTTCTGTGCTTCAGACGTATCCTGAGTTCTTTCTGGTTTGTGTTTTGACCTTACACTGAAAATACCTCATCGGGTTGGGTGGGAGTGGGAGTCCATGTCAAGAAAAAGAAGAAATAAATGTTAGGGCACTTGATATGTCCAGACTCCATTCTGTCCTGAAATACATCTGCCCAGGACACAAAACCCCTGCAGGCTTACCATGCCCAAGACAGCCTCTGCTGACCTTGCCATCACTCAAGTGCATAACAGTGTGTGATTTTAATTGTTCACACACGAGGACATTTAAATTCCAACTTCACCCCTGTAAATGCTTTTCCCTCTAGAGAAAAACAAAGCCTGAGAAGTTAACTGTCTCTGGCAGTGTGCAGCTTGGGTCCTTGCTGATTTACATGTAGGTTTGTGGGTTAAGCAACGAGCTGCACATGGCAGGACTCTCAGCACGTTTCCCTTCTGCTTCAGTACATCTGAAAACGGGACGAGCTCGGGAGCACATGTTGCACTTTGTGGGCTGGAAGGTCTGTGCAGCACTCGGTGTGCTTCATTAAGCTGCACACAGCTTTCCACAAAGCTTTGGAATTGCAGCTGTTGATTGCTCTGACCTCTCCTTGGCCGTCACCCCTCGAGCTCACTGAGAGGGTCCTGGTTTCTGAGAGAACAAAGGGTTGGGCAGGGTGAGAAAGGAGCTGGCAGAGCAGAGATGCAGCAGAAGTTACCTGTGATCCACGGGCAGCTGAGCACCTTGCACCTGTCTGAGTTGGTTCTGCAACATGTGAGCAGCTGATGTTAGGGGTGACTAAACGCAACAAGAAACTGTACAGGGAAATGAGTCTTTTGTGATTATGAGGTGAAGCATGCAAAGCTTTAAAGGAGCCTGTTAAATTTACAGCTGGTTTTGTTTTTTTTAAACAGTATTTGTAAGAAAACTGTATGGCAGAGAGACTTTAATGATACAAGTTGAGTTTGGGTAAAATGCAGTCTTGAATGCTTAAATGGAGTGGAAAGTAGATGATTGTTAAGATCCCTTCCAACCCAAACCATCTATGTTTCTGTGATAACTGCTTGTGCATCACTTCATTTTTCAGGTGGTGTTCTCTTAATGATCTTGGATTTTATGGTCTTATTTTTATCTTTTCTTGTCTAAACTCCATTTTCCAAGGGAGTGGCTTGCAGTGTAGTGATGCTTTATGTAATAAATGATCAGCCAATTTTATTAATAAAGAAATTTATTGAAAAATTGAAATGTGAAAGTCTGAGAAAGCCACAAGCAAAGATCAGCACCGAGCCCAAGGTCAGTACTGGGTGAACCCCAGATTCGGCCTCTATCACACCAAACCCTCCTCCCTTCACAATTTCTGCCTTTGCAGGGCCCAGTTTTATACAGTTTTTCCGGCTGGACAAGAGTTGCCTCATTTTCTTTGTCCCTCTTGTTCTTCTTGCATATTCATGCAACTTCTGTTCCTCGCTGCCAGTCTGCTGAAAGAGTTTCCAGAAAGGGATGAGGGTTTGATTTGATTTGATTTAGGAGGACCTGGTATTGGGATGCATGCCCCTGACGATGTAGATAAGACACATATCAGCTGCTGATCACTGGGTCGTTGTCAGGCTTATCTCCAGAGGAGTCTCATCTCCTCTTGGTGCCACCCTTCTTTCTATTGCAAATAGATCTCTTCCCCCATTACTGGCAGGAGTGGCACAATTCCTGGAAACTTTTTTAATTCTTAAGCATGAATGACTTTATACCATATGATGGCTTTATACCATATATATCACATTAAAGACAAATTATATCATGTCATGCATAACACCTTATATGGAGGGAGTCACAACCGCCTCCTCCAGGATGCTCTGTTTTTGAGTTGGAGCCCAGCCTCAGTCCAGGTGTCCTGTAGGACCTGCTGTGTCAGCAAAAAATATGTTCTGTTCTCAATGTGCAAAGCATGACTGATGCTTGTTATCTCACAGCTTTGGTTGGTGGTCATCTGGCTAAAATACTACAGCTTTAAAAATCTATGTAAAAATAAGACACAAAGGGTAGGTTTCAAAACTAAGAACCATGCCAGGGTGCTGTGTGGCCTTCATTGGGGCAGGTGGAGACTCCAGAAGGATGAGTATTCCAGCTGAGGCTCCTGAACAACCTGCCCTGGTGGAAGGGATTTGGAATGAGATATCTTTAAAGACCCTTCCAGTCAAACCATCCTGTGATTCCATGAGCACAGTCTCAGTTTCTGTCCCTTCTTCTGCCAGTTTTCATTCTCTCAGCACTGGTACAAGGCTCTTTGGGAGGAATGGCTAAATTCACCTAGTGCAGACCTGAGGATGGAAGTCAGCAGCAGTCCGTGTCTTCAAACCACTGACAGCTGTTTTGAGGAGGAAAACCAGGACTTTTGCTGCTCCCTGAAGTGATGGGGGATACAAGTTTCACACTTTTCTGGCCAGCAGCACGTTGGCTGCTCTCTGCAAACAGTGGCTGCTGCTTCCTCCCATTGTGTCTGGGGTCGAGCTGTCTGAGTGGCTGCATGCTCAGGCTAAGAATAGTGCAGACCCCAGGGTTTTGGCTCTGTATCCTGCATGTTGGCTCCTTTCCTGCCTGGGGCTTGGAAAGAGCCTGGGAAAGGGTGTGTCCTGCAAAAGAGGTTGAAATGTGTTATTGGAGACTGTACTGCTGAAAATAACACAGAGGCAGGCCAGGGGAAGAGCTTCTGTTTCCTCCTGGTACAGTAGCTCTGAGTCCCCTTCGGCACAGGCCAGAAACAAAGTCCCGACCCTCTTGCTAGTGGGATGTGGCCCTGGAAATGGGGTTTGTGGCTGTCTGTTTGATCCCTTCTTAAAAGCAGGTAGCAGTATCACCAGTTTGGGACATTTCAGACTTTATTTTTTTGTGCACCTTTCACAATTTAGGTGTATTAATGCATCTAAAAGTGCTTCTTATGTCGGGTTAATTTTCAGTATCCATCCCCCAGGCCTGCTGCTGAGCTCAGTGGGGTTGGGCTTGGATCCCTGTAAATCAAATCCCAAAAGTTCTGCCTGTTCAGTCAACACCTCCCTCCTAAACCTCAGCTTCAGAATCCTGTGGTTGATTGCAGTGAGACTTGTCAGGGAGGTGGTCTGGCTCTCAGCCAAGCATGTCTGACCATATCCTTGGGAAATAAGTTTCCCCCTCTAATTTTGTAGAAACCTAACTTGGTAGCCAGTTTTGCTGGTCAGCAGCTGGTTGATGCTTAAATTAGGGAGTTTTACCTGTGCTGATGCACAAATCTGCAGCAGATCTGCCTGAATGCAGTGTGGGGTCAATGGGGGATGCAGGGAGGATGTTCCAGCATGGGTGAGGAAAAGGGATTAGGGCTGTGGTTGCTGCTGTCCTTGTCTTAAACAATTATTATAATCAGAGAATTGTCTAAAAGCAGAAGTAGGCTGTGGGACATGGACTGTGGTAAGCTCTGGTAACTTCACAGCATTTGTCTTTGTCTGGGGCAGGTGAAGTTGTTCCCATTTCTACTGCATCAAGAGAACACCATAATGAGTATTAACGTCTGTGTTACCCTGGAAAAAGTGTGATGACAGCTGTCATTTTGCCTTTATCTTCTAGCTTTCTCACTATTTCCAGATCTACGTTGAAAGATTCCAGCAAATTTTTTTTTTCTTTTTTTCTTTTTTTTTTTTAATTTTTTTTCTTTTTTTTTTCTTTTAGCATTTCACAGGTTCTCACTCAGACGTCAGCTTCCACCCAGCCTGGTGGTTCTGAGGGAATTTCAAGCATATGTGATCTTTATTGTCCTTGACTGAAGAGGAAGGGCTGGGAAGTATTTTGTTTCCTGCCCTGTCCTTTCTCAGCCCTGGGCAGGGGATCTCCCAAATTGTCACTCATCTTCCTTCCCTTTTTGGTTCAGCTTCACAGCTTTTTCTCAGCAGCAGCAGCTGGGGCCAAGTAGGGGCAGGGTGGGAGCTTTTGAGGGCAGACCCTGAAGAGGGCAGAGGCACCATCCCAGTGGTGCTCTGCTCATGTTTGATGGGATAGACCTGGGTGCCCTTCTTCTGGCTCTTACAAAATCTATCACAGAATGGCTGGGAGCTCAGAGATCATCCAGTTCCACCTCCTGCCATGGGCAGAGACACCTTCCAGTAGACCCAAGGTTGCTTCAAACCCCTTCCAGCCTGGCCTTGAATGCTTCCAGAGATGAGGCATCCATTCCTTCTCTGGGCAACCTGTGGCAGGGCCTCCCCACCCTCACAGGGAAGAATTTCTTTCCAGGATGTGCAATAGCATTGCTTCCTTGCACAGAGCAGCTTTCTGTGCACCTGGACAGAGCTGAGAAGGGAAGCAGCATTAAAGTGTTCAATACTGTGGTTGGGAACACTGTTGGGAACAAAAATTCCTGATGCCTTCTGGTATAGGCCAGGTACATTCCAGTCTCATTTTCAATCTAGTTGAATGAGGGTTCTCTTCCAGCTTGTGCACCTCTGTGTGGAACTACATTTTTTAATTTGTCTCAGGTGTTTTTATGGAGTTTAATTTGGTTGTATGTGCTAGAACTCAAATATCAGTTGGTTTTTTTCCCGTGGTGCATGCATAACTTTCCTTAAAGTAAATACTAAGGATTGGACTGATCTGTCTGAGCCAGGGTAGCAAACCCACCTACATCTGGTGGAAAACTGAGTGGACTGCATTGAAGGGAAACACATTTTGAGAACAACAGAGGAGATTTTAGCTTTTCTCCAACGTGATCTAGCTGGGCCTGTGCCTGTGCATGCCATGGCTTGGCTCTCTGTGTCTTTTGGAAAAAAAGAGAGAAGTTTTGCAGTTGCTGCTCAGTCTCCAGAGCCCTGCTGTGCTCACTAAGCACAGAAATGCTGCTTCGTGGAGGGCTCCATCATCTCCTGGAGTCTTCAAAGATCTGCTGCTGCTGCTGTGTGGATTTAACACCCCCTCCCAACCCCGGGTCACAGCTACCAAACAACTCTGTTCCCTGTTTAAGCTCTGGTAATCTTGGCTGGATTTCTGGTTTAATTTGGAGACAGCCTGCTGCAGCTCTGCACAGTAAATGCCCTATTAAGCAGTTAATTATTTCTCTATAATACTAGCTTTTATCTTTAATACAACAGTTTTACTGTCTCTGATAATTACACAGTCTCAGATAACTCTCTTAAATCTAATGAGGCATGACAAGCTGTGTTCAACAAGGCACCACACCATTAACTTCTTACCTCTTACTTGTCATCTTATCACACTGAATTACTGTATTTCTAGCCTGAGTGTCTGTGGATACATAACATGTCACTTCTCATTAAGAAAATAATGGAAATCCCCCCTGGTGCTCCTGTGGTTGGGCTGGTGGTCAGCTGGGTGGCCTGGTGGCCTGAAGACCCCTCCAACAGCTTCTCTGCAGCATTGTGCTCTTTGCCCCCACGAGCTGAGGGGTGGTTTAAACACTTCTGGCCACTTGGTTGGCCCTGGCTCTGATGCTTGTGGGTAGGTGAAATGAGAATTGGCCTTTGAAGGACATCACTGGTGATAGATCTTGTCTGTGCTGATGGAAGTTGGTGCTGCAGGGATATCTCGTGGTGGGATTCAGATGGATGAGGGAAACTAGGGGATGTTTTCTGGACAGGAGTAGGACAAACTGCTGCAGCAATGTCTGGTGTCACTTGACTGATGCCTTGTTACTCGTTACTGGCAATAATGGATCAGGTCATTGCAGTGCTGGTTTTCTGTGGGTTTGAGACTGACACCAACACCCTGCCTGGGCCTGACTGAAATCCTGGGTTTAGGGGAGATCACAGGATTGGAGAATGGTTTGGGTTGAAAGGGACCTTTCAGGGTATCTTGTTCCACCCCCTGCCATGGGCAGGGACACCTTCCACTGTCCCAGGTTGCTCCAAGCCCAGTTCAACCTTGCCTTGGACACTTCCAGGGATGAGGCAGCCACAGCTTCTCTGCACAACCTCTTCCAGTCCCTCCCCATCCTCACAGCAAAGAATTTCTCCCCAGTATCCAATCTAAATATGTCTTTTTTTAGTTGAAACAAGTTCCTTGTTGTCCTATCACCATCATCTTTTCATCTACTGCCCTGTCACCTTGCCAGTAAAAGCAGTACAAAGCTGCACTTTCGAAACGTCAAGGCTTCTGTCAGGGAAGTCCCTGCATCCTTCCATGTTGGATGAGGAAGGCATTTCCCAGGGGAAGGAGCCCAGGCTGACCTCTGAGGGCAGCCTGGGTGCTCAAATTCAGCTGGAGAGAACAGAGCAGCTTAGGGAATGAAGAGTTCCTTCACTGTCACTGCTGTAATTTCAAGTTGCCTGGAAGGATTTTAGGGCTGGTAGGTAGTGATGACTTTCCCTTAGCTTTCCCTAGGTCACTTCCATGGCACAGGAATGCTGTTGCTGAGGGGTGCCAGAAACACGCACCTCTCTCCAAACACCTCTGCTGTCCATCCTCACCCGTGGGCACAGGCATTGCCTCTGGTTGGTTTGCCCCCCAGGCCAGGGAACAGAATCATGGAAAAGCCATCCAGGATCAGCAATTCCAAGCATTAACCCAGCACTGCCAAGCCCACCCCTAACCCATGTCCCTGAGCACATCTTTGTCTTTTGGGCACTTCCAGGGACAGTGATTCCACCATACCCTGGGGAGGTCCTTTGGCTTTGCTCAGTTTTAAGCTTCAAATGCTGTAGGTCTTGCAGGAATTTTTGGCTGCTTTTGCAGTGAAGGTGGGTGCAGGCTGCATACATGGAGTGCTCCATCTGGGTAATGTAACTTCTCTAATTCTCTTTGCAGTAAAACGATTTAAGGAACCAAAGGCAGAGAGGCGTCCCTGGAGGATATGGTGAGATTTTTTCATTTGAAACTTGAAAAGACTGTGTTTATAATATTTTTTTCTCTTATATTAACAGTCTTCTAGGCCCCCCTGTGTATCCTGTGTGACATTTAATTGTTAAATGGAATATGCTGCTGTTTCCCACGGAAACCTCCATAAAGCAGCTGGTGTTCCCTAGAAATAAAATTCCCTGCATAACTCCTCCAGAAAATCTTGGTTTTCCCTCCAGGTTTTATGATACCTCCAAGCAAGCAATAGGTGCTCTCTTCATCCACTTTGCCAATGTTTTTCTGTCTGATCTCACTGAGGAGGACCCTTGTTCTCTGTAAGTACACCAGGCACTTGCATTCGTGCTCTGCATCTGTCAAAGGGAGAATTGTGTTGGGAAGGGTCATAAACAGTGGAAATGGATCCATTTGAAGCACTGCATGGGGATAAACCCCGCTGAGCTTGTTTTTGTGGTCTCTGTTGTGTCTTTGCTGGTCTTTTTTGGGGGGATTTCTAAACCAAACTTCAAACTTAATGTAGGAGTGCCACCTTTATTTCAGCCACTTTGCAAATAAAAAATTTAGTTTCAGCATTAACCCCATGTTATTCTGAGAAACTCCTTTAGGCTTCAAAATGCTCCTTAAAAACTTCTGGCTCGTCTCTTTTTTTTTTTTTTTTTTTTTTTTTTTTTTTTTTTTTTTTTGTATTAAAGTGCTACACTCTGACATGTTTCTTTAAGCAGACACAAGTTTGGCTGGGGCTGCACATAACCTCTCAAATGATGTATTGTTGTTCTTTTAAACAGAAAGTGTTTCAAAATAAACCCTTTCATGCTTACGCTGTGCCCTTTGGGTGTGTTGTTTATTTTTCATGTGTGTTTTATGTTTCTCTGCACTGCCTGACTTGTCATCCTGAACCAGGCAGCTTAAAACCCTCCAGCCCTGTCCCTGGGCTTTGAGGCTCATACTCTGTGTCCTGCCCAGTAGAAACCACCAGAGCCTCATGTTTGTATGGAAGGCTCTGATTTCAGCAGCTGGAAATTGTAAAAAGCCAGCCTGAGCTTTTGGATGTAGAAAAACTTCATGTTATGCTTTCAAAGTGGATATCAAAAGCAGATTGTTCTTTTCCAATTTCTTGGTTCAGAGGCAGCATCGAGTTCTGGAAAAGGAAATCCTCACTGCTGTAGCCTTATGCTTGGCATTTTCTTCATGCTGTAGAAATCTGGCACAAAATATTGCAATAATGGAAAAGTGCATAAAAACCACATTAGTCTATGTGATTTTTTTTTTTCCTTTGTGGAGTTCTTTAAAATACCAAGCCCTGGATTAGAGCTTGGACCCTGCAATCCCCACAAGGTCCCTGCAGGTCTCCTGCCTCTGGCACTCTGCCTGGTGACACTTCAACATCCAGAGCTGCAGAGCTCAAATCCACTGAGCCAAAATCTCCTGGCAGAAATGGGTTCAGCTCCTGGATCTGCAGTGGGACCTGAACTTGAGGTGTTTGGAGTCTCAGGGTTCTTGCTGCTGAGCCAGAGCCCATCACCTCTCCCAAAACCTTCCTCTCAGTCTGTCCCTCTGGTTTTGGGACCCTCTTGCAGCTGCTTGGAAAAATGGACTTTTTGCCTTTTGTGCTGCTGAGTTTATAGAGCAGCTGTGGTGCCCAAAAAGTTGCCATTTTCTTGTGTGAAATTCTGGAACAGTTTGGTTCTTTTCCTCTGAAACTTGAAATTTCCTTCTTTATAATAATAATAATAATAATAATAATAAAAAAAGTTGTAAATGGAAAGCCTCCTTTATGAGGGGTGACTTTAAAAAAGTATTTATTGCTATATGAATAAATTAGCAGTGCCAGAGAGTTGGTGGAGCCTGTCTCTTCTCTTCTGAACAAGCTTTTAAACTAAGAAATTGCTGGTAAAGTTTAGGAAAATGGAATAAAGGAAAAAGGAAGCAAGTTTGGATGGTTAAGCAAGGTCATTTAAAATCTTGGGGGGTTTAAATTCATTTTCATTATGAAATTAAAGATTTTGAATAAGACTTAAGAACACAGCTGAAACCTGAATTTTCCTTTCCCCTAGCTACCTTATTAATTTCATCCTGGATGCCACGCTGGGGATGCTGCTGATCTGGCTGGGTGTGAAAGTTGTCTCCTGGATCGTGCAGCACAAGAAATACACATACCTGGTCTTTGGGGAGTATGGTAGGTGTCACCTGCGCTGCCCACAGGGGCTTGGTGTGCTCCCAGCTGGGAATGGGGACAAGAAAATGGCAGGAACCACAGTCTGGGGCTGAAATGGGAGCAGCTGCCTTCTGTTATCCCTTCTTCAAGGAGCTCATGAGGGTGAGTTAAATACTGGAACCACTGGAGTGTATCAGGGTGGTGAGGAAAAGCTGAGCATTTCCTGGGATGTAGAATATACCCCAGGACATCCAGATGGTAAATTAAGGGGGTTTTTGTGGGGTTCTTCTGTGGGTTTTTCCCTACCATCTCCATCCAGAATATGGAGTTGTTCTTGCATTTGCCTTGAGCTGTAATAAGGATCAGCCAGGCACAGTGTCACCCCAAAACTAGAGTTCTCAAGTGTGGGCTCTTTCTCTCTAAATTCCTGCCTTGAGATGGAGAAAACGTTTCCAAAAAGCTACTCTCAGCCAGCCCCACTAGAGGGTGGCAGTTCCCTTCCGAAAGAGCAGAGCCAGCCTTGCTGGAGAAGCTGCAGGAAAGGCAAAGCATTAGTTTTTCCCTATTTCACATTACATCTAATGTACAGATAAATGCAGTCATATTTCAGAAGATACATCTGATTCATAAAAATTGCAGTCTTGCCTTTAAGGTGCTAATCATTAAGTCTCCTCTGAAGTTAGTCTTGTTTCTTTGTGGTTTTAGTAGCTGGTCTGGTGTCTGAGCTGGTGAAACTTAGACCCGGCCAGGATTAGTTTGGAGACCCCACTGCCTTGTGAACTTATTCACCCTGTGCAGATGGGTCATGGCAGAGGATGAAGGGCCTGGCTGGGTTTGTGAGGCAGCAGAAGCAGCTACAGGCTGGGAGTGAGGTGATGTGATGTGGCAGGGCGGGCTCTCATCAGACCTGAGAGTGGCTTCAAAGGCTGATCTCCAGGGCAGTTTCAGCCTCCTGACAGCAGGAATTTGGTGGAGGAACTACTTTTTGTATTTTCCCTACTAGTTCCTCCTTTATAATAGATCCCTAAAGTCAGTCAGATGAGACAGCAGGTGAACCCAGATATTCTTAGTTCAGGAACTGGAGTTTTGCCACTTTGGAGCAGCAAGGACTGGAAGCCCAACCACCTTAGGACACAGCTTCAGCTTCGTGTGCCACGTCTGCAGTTGAGCAGAGGCAAAAAGCAGGAAAATTGTCTTGGCAAAGCAGTGATGAACTTCTGTTGAGCTGTAGCTGGCCCCTCATTAGGGCTGGCTTGGACCACAGGAACAGCTCACTCCTTTGAGAAAATCTTGCTTTCATTAGTAAAAAACAAGTTTGTGCTGTTGCTTGAATTTGGTTCTTGGATTGAGGGTTAAAGATGTCATCCATCAAGTACAGTTTTTTGGTGCA
Organism: Sylvia atricapilla; assembly: GCF_009819655.1. NCBI lineage: Eukaryota > Metazoa > Chordata > Aves > Passeriformes > Sylviidae > Sylvia > Sylvia atricapilla. The sequence goes on along the minus strand of NC_089144.1, from coordinate 19,820,471 downwards.
GGTCTCTGGCCAGAGTGACCCCAGTGGAAAATTCAGGTGGGAGCCAAGGGACATGTCCAAGGCAATCCTGTGGCAGGGCTGGGGAAGGAAAACGCTCCTGTCCTCATCTCTGCTGTTAAGTAACTTCCAAAACAGTTGGGAAGACACTTGTAAACTTTGTACAGTTTGATGCAGGCTCCAGGAATATGATTCATTTTCTGGGCTAATTGCTCTACCAGACTTTTGCTCCTCAGGAGAATTGAGGGAAGCAACATAAGTCCTGCAGAGGAGAAAACCAGGGGAACACCAAATCCATGTTGCAAACAGCAGTCAGTGCCATCAGAAGAGAACAGTTGTGTTTTTGTCCAGCAGAGCCAGTACCCATCTTCCTGCATCTATTTGGAGGGGAAAAAAAAAACCCAAAATCTCTCACAGCTGTGTCCTTCCAGCATCCCTGCAGCTGATGGAAACCACTGCAGTTGTCCTTTGGTGTGAGCTGCAGCAGTTCCTCCTGCTCTGTGCTTGCTTCTTCTGCCTCTGCATCCCTGGCTGGCTCCCCCTGTGCAGCTGCATTAATGGAGAAGTAAAATAAAGGGTGGGGGGAAAGCACTTCAATCTATGCTGCTATTTTAAGCATCCAGCTGTCCAGTTTTGTTTAGAAAAATCAATTACTTCCATATTTCCAAAAACCCAGTAACAGGCGTTCTGAGATCAGCCTCTCTTGTGCCTGATCTCATGGCCAAACACTGCTGCAGCCAGGAATGACCTGTTTTACAGCTAGTGGGGAGCCAAAGGCTCCTGTTTGCTTATGTTCCTCCATCTTTTGCCCAAAAGCTCTTGATTACTCTCTGAATTGCCTCTAAGCACAGGAAACTGCATTTTGGAAGTTCCTGTCGCTTCTCAAAGTGACTGGCTGCTAAGATCAAAGGTTGGGGACGTGTGTTCCTGGCACAGGTGGGCTTTGGGGAATGAGGGCTGCCTTACACCTACTCAGAGCTAACAAACTCCTACCCCTGGAGGTGCTGAAGGCCAGGTTGGATGGGACCCTGAATCTCCCATGGCAGGGGGTTTGGAACTAGGTGATATTTCTAAGGTCTGTTCCAATCCAAACCATCCTGTGATGATTCTGTGAAATTCCATAACTGCACCAGTGCTGTAGCAGGTCATGGTTATAGGAGCTGTCCCTGTAAGGAACCATCACAGGGAGCAGAACAAAGCAGAGTTTGAGCTTTAAAAGATGTGGGAGATGGATACCCGAGTTCTTGCAGATGCTGCTGGGCTGGGACAGACTGAGCAGGAAAGGTGCTGGCTCCAGTCAGGGTGTGCAGATCAAGCCTGACTGAGCCCTGTGCCTCATCTCCAAACTGGTCCAGCTCTCCTCTCCCTCCCCATGGCAATGAACAGCTCCCTGCAGAACACCTTTGTATGGCTGCAGTGTCCTGACATCTTAATTGTGTTTAATAATTCTCCAGGATTACTTTAGAAATACCCATTATTTCTTTTAAGTAAGCAAATGCCATGAATTTCCGTTGAGAGAGGGCTTTCCTGCAATGTGCAAGTAAATTTTTCTAGAGGAGCATTAAGAAATGAGGGAGAGAAAAATTGTTCTCACTGGAAAATGTCCCTCTGGACACCCATCTGGATGCTGACTTGTGTAGCTGTGGTCACTGACTATCTAAGCCTGATGCTTTGTGGTCGTTCTGTGTCTGGAAATGGAAAGGCATCTTGCTTGGAAGCCTTCAAAGTCTGTTTAGTGGCCTGTTGAACTCTGCTGGTCAAATTTAGTTCTAAGAGAATATGCTCTGTGCCAGATGCTGAGTTTAACTGAGGACCTGTGTAGGCTGCTTTTGGCCCCGTGGTGATGGTGTACAAAATTTCCATAACAAATATTCCCACGTCCTGGAGCAGTCAAGGGAGCTGGCTGTTAATGCTTGAGGAAATACTGCTGGAAATAGCTCTAACCTGAGGGGCTGTCCTGTGCTCAGCCTGCTGGGCTTTTCCACCCCTAGGGCCAGGGGGAAAGGTGAGAAGAGGGTTGAGCTCCCTGCTCAGGGCCTGAATGTGTGGTTGGGTCCCTTGCTGTGAGCAGAGGTGCATCCTCTGGACCTTCTGAAACTGGATGACAGCTGCACTGTTCCCTGCAGTCTGAATATCGACAAGGACCAAAGATCCAGAGCAGTGACACTGCACACTGGGGACAGATTCCAACTGTGCACTCACTTTCCTCCAGTTCACCAATATGACAGGTTGTCCAGAGGAGCTGGAAATGCCCCATCTCTGGAAGTGTTCAAGGCCAGGTTGGATGGGTTTTGAATAACCTGATCTAGTGGGAGATGTCCCTGCCCATGGGGTCCCTTCCAACCCACACCATTCTGTGATTCAACCATTTTAGTTCAGGTGCAGAAGATGCCAGAGGGGGTCTGGGGTGTCCACTGGACCTGTCTGGCTGCTCTGATGCATCACATTCCCATCTCTAAAAACATGAGTTTGCCCTCCATGTGAGCATTTCACACAATTCAGAGTTTACTGCTATTTGCAGCTCAGATTTATTTGCATCTACTTTATTTTATAGAAGAGTGTGTATGTACCCTCCTCTGTACTTGGCACTGATAATTAGATCCCTTGGTTTTGGAAGTACCATTTGAGTGTCTCCTGAGAAATTTTTTATTGACTTTTTCTTTCCCTACCTTGTCACTCAGTACAACTGCAGAGCTTTTAAATACTTGCCTTTCCTCAAACCCCCTGAACCCCCCACTCTGGCCATGGCTGAGCTTTTTTCCTACCTGCTCTGTGTGCACAAGTCCCCAGAAAGTCTGTAAATAAAGCTGTCTGGCAGTAACATGTGGGCTGTGCTGACAGCTCGGTGCATTAGGCAGCCTGGATTAAAACTAATCCTGTTGTGTGGTAACAGCTCAAATACCTCAAGCACGGCTGCTCTGGCTCCCACGCACAAGTGGAATAGGTGACACATTTCTGTGAGGTTGCCACGGCCTCCAGTGGTCCTTGGGCTGCTCCAGGAAAGTTTTGCTGGTGGTGGGGAGCACCAGGAATGCTGCTGGAAAAAATTCAGTGTGTGCACCCTTTGGGGTGAAGGAGGATGTTAATTTCTCTGAGGATGGGGGATGGCTGTAGGAAGGTTTAGCAGAGGGTGTTCATTAAGCTGGAGGGAGAGGTTTGTGGGAGACTCCACGTGGGAAACCTGACATGTCTTGGGTTCCCTCCCAGCTAGAAGCAGGGACAAGAAACTGGGAGGCTTCAGAGGGAGTGTGGTACACATTATCACCCAACACATGTGATGTGGAGGTTGCAAAGATCATTCAGACCAATTCCCCACTCTGCTGTGTTCAGAGCTTTCCTTTCCTTGTGGGAAAGAGGAGGACATCAGTTTTGTTCTAATCTTTTTTTTAGCCTCCAGGCAGCAGATTAGTCTTTGCTGGCTGGGAACATGGTGAGGCTGAATGTCTTGTGGACTCTTTGAAATTTGTGTATAGAAATGTTTCCTGTAAGAAGAATCCTTTCCCATCCACAGAGCAGGGCACCTCTGGGCAACATTGAGCCATCAAAGACATCAGCCTGATCTGAGGTTGCCTCTGACCAGTTTTCTGTAGGAAACCAACACTTCCATGAGCTCAGCCCCAGTCTTCCAGCCTTTCCCTACTGTGGGAAGAGATGAGGCAAATCTGTCTTATGGGCTTGTCTAGGGACCACACCAAAAGCTTCCCTAATGAGGTGCCAGAAAATGTTGACTTGAACGTTCCTGTTACTAGTCAGAGTTAGGTGAGTTGTTGGTGTTAGGTGGTGGGTTAGTGGATGGTGGACACTGGTGGATCAGTGGTCCTTGGATGACTCCACACCTGCTGAGGTGAGAAGCAGCCAGCTGCATTCCCTGGTGAAGTGGAAATGAGCTGCTGTCTCTAAGTCCTTTGCAGCCCTTAAGGCCTTACTGCTGTTTGGTTTTCACCTTTGTCTTGAATCATTTTGATACAGAGCAGCCTCATGTGTTTGGGAGATCAGGATGCAGTGAAAGATAACAGTAGGAATGCCCTCTGATCTGCCTGCTGGGCATGGAAGTTAAGTCCTGCATACCCAGGCAAATCCATGCCTAGGGTGGGTTAGGAAGCAGGTTGTGTTTCCTAGGGTTTGTGTGTCAGCCTGGTGAGCCAAAACCTGCCTCCAGCTGTCCAGGGCACAGAATGCAGAACAAAGGGCCACAGGCCATTGTTGTGGTGGTGAATGGTGGTGTGTAGTAATGCACCCTTCCTTAGTGGGTGTTTCAATACAGGGAAAGGTTTAAGACTCACCCTTGCTGTTCTAATAAGGTGAGGGACCCAGAAATTCCATGTTCTTGCCCAGTTCTCTGGCCAGGTGCCAGCACAGAGGCACTGGTTGGGCTTTAGAAATGGACCTCAAAACCTGTTGCCAGTTTCGTTGGGCAAGGTGCCAAAAAGCCCACCTGGAGCATCAAGTACTTGAAAGACTGCACAGAACTGCTTTTCTGGACTGGTTTATCCCAGTATGAGTCTTCTCTGCACTGTGTTCGACTCATATTTCTTTTGTTTGATAATGTTTGTTATTTTTATCATTATTAAAACCTCTCTTTTACAAAGCATGTCCAGAGAAGTTTTCTTACTATTATTAAGCTACTCTGGGAGGTTTCAGGTCAGCCTTCAGGCTTGATACATCTTCAGGGAGCTCTGGCAGGTGTAGTGACCTGTCCTTGCAAGGGGGCAGGTATTTGGGAGAGATCTCAAACTTGCTGCTGTTTTTTGGGGCAAGCTGAAATGACACAGGGAAGTGCTGTCACAGAGAGCAGATCAACAAAGGGTGCTGTGGCTGCTAGTCCTATCCCTCCATGGGGGACAGAGCACAGCTGACAACACAGAGCATAAGGGAAAGAGTTCAAATGCAGGAAGGACACAACGGATGTGTTTGTTTTCCTGTTTTATTTGTACTCTGAGCTCTGATGGGTGGGGATAACGTGGGGGGGTTCTGGGAGAATTGGTTTGCTTTGGGGTATGGGGCAAAAAGGTTCATTAGACCCACCCGGTGTGCCAAAGGCAGCCAGGCATTCTGATCTATTGGGAGAGGCTTTTAGGAGGCTCAGAGCCTCTCTGACACCAGCCTGTAGCTGCCAGCTGCTTCTGACACTGCTCCCATCTCACAGACCACCCATTAAGCTGTTGCCTGCCAAGGAGCAGAGGTTCCTCTCACAGAAATCCTCCACTGGCTCTGCTGGGTGTGCTTCCACATAACCTTCCTGGCTCCCTCTTCCTGCCCTCCCTCCATGTGGTTCCTGCTGGTTTGGCTCTCTCTCTTTGCTTTCCTCATCGCTACACCCTCGGCCTCCCAGTCCATCCCTCTCCTCTTCTTTACTTTCTTCTCAGTCATGGCTTGAGCAATTAAGATTTTGGGGCACAAGGTGATCCTATCTTGGACACTGCCAGGGTCTCTCTACTTCTTAGCTGTAGCTTTGCAACGAGGCAGATGTTTTGGTGCATTGCTAACAAATGACAGAATAAGGAAAAATGTACCTGTAAACCTGTTTGGCACTTACTGGGATGCCAGTCCCCATGGAGCTGGGGCTTGGTTGGACACCAGCTCTTAGCAAATCCCAGTATGTGCTGCTGGATTTTGTCGCCAGAGGTTTTTGTCAGTGTGGATAAATGTGCCTTTGCAGACCTGCTGGTGTTGTCTCCTCACTGCCACATCTCGACAGAAGTGTACTGAAAAGTGGACAGAAGTGAAGCAGAGCTCCCAGCCTGCTGCCACCTGACCACATGGAGCATTGGCATCTGTCAGTGCCAACTTCACGGGTTCCCTTGCACGGGTGGAATTCCAAATTCCGGCCAGATTATGCTGGGAACAAGCGTTGCCAGGGGTTATCTTTGTCTTTAAGTGTTTAGAGGAAATGGCTGTGGCTTTCCTGAGCCAGATACAGTGGCTCAGTTTTGCAGACCTGAGATATTCTGGTGAGCCAGGAGAGGTGATAACCAGCTGGCAGGGTGCTCACAAAGGGCTGAAGCAAGCACATGTAATAGATACAGAACCATTATTGTTGTTAACAATACAAATATGCTTTTCCTTACTTCTTGCTGAGTGCCCCGTTGGAAACATGCATATTTAATTAGCATTGATTATTTTTGAGTGAATTGCTTTAAAACCTGGGGTGATGAAGCCCTGTCTCTTGCTCAGACAGTATCACATAACCAGCCCTTCACTTCATCAGCACAATGAAATAATTCTGCTCAGGCCTGAGAAGTTACACTGCTTGTAGTGAAAAAGGTGACTTGAAATTTTTAAACTGTTTCTGGCCACTGTGTAAATATGTGGGTAAGGCTTGGCAGGGGGCACATTACAGATTTTATCATTAATGGTTTATTTGCATCTACTTTATTTTATAGAAGAGTGTGTATGTACTGACTGATCCTTGTAGAGAGGAGGGTCAGTATCAAGCATGAAGCAACTTTCCTGTGAGGCTGTCTCCTCCTGTCCTCTGTCCCAGATTTAATATTCTCTTTTATACAGGTGACCCTCCACAAGCTGCTGCCTGGATTGGCCAGTGTATCCTCTACTTGCTGATAATGGTTTTTGAGAAGACTGTGATTAGCCTTGTCCTGCTTATCCCTGGTTGGACAAAGGTAAGCAGTATTTTTCTAGCTGTAGCTGTTGTGATTTCTTTTTGTCAGCTCTGCTTGATTCATTCCTATTATTGAAAGCCTTTAATCGTCACACTTAGTGACTTCACTCTGTAATCATTAGCTATTACTTAAATTTTGGGAAACATAACATTCATAATGGTTTGGCTTTTGGTGCATTCTCTTGCTGGTCAAAAGCTAATGGAATAAGATGATGCTTTAATTTTCTTTCCCATTCTTGGAAGGCTAAAATGGGCTGGGCTGGCAGCTGAGCTCTTTCAGTTTTGCCAGAGAATTTCTATATTTTTCTGTCAAGTCAGTCCATGTTGGTGTTTTGTGATCCCATGCTTAAACCAGGGGGATTCTTAGAAATTAATTTGGAAAGAGCTATTCTAGTAGTGTGTTGTCTTTTCCTGCTCAGATGCTTCTGTATGCCAGCAATGTCAATTGTGTAGATGAGAGGTTTAAATAAATAAAAATAAAAGCCTGTGGGGCTTTTAGACACAAAGCTCCTGGCAGGTAGGTGTGGTGGGTGTAAAAACCTAATCCTGAGAGTCAGAGGTAACTCTGGTTTGGAGTCCATTTTCACCAGGCTCTGAGGTACCAGGCACTGTGTGTAACTTGCTGGAGTTATCTCCAGGAGTCTGGGAGCATTTATCTCTTCAAGGGTTGTCCTTCAAACCCAGTAGCCCATAGTGCTCATAGCTGAGTGTGAACTTCTTCAGCAGCACAAATCCAGACCCAGAGATGCTGCTGGATTCCTCTCCATGGTTACTGTTCATGGCTGGTGTCCTTGTTCTGCAAATGAGCTCCAGGGAGCCAAGGGAAGTCCCACCAGTTGTTGTCATGGATAGTTACAGTGAAAGACTCACAGCATTTATTTCTGTACAAAATCATGTGTTTGGCAGCTGTGCTAAGGGAATATCCTGTGTAATCTTTTAAGAGCTGGGTTGAAGCACAGGCTGCAGAGGTCTGGCTGCTCATGTAAGAAGACAGCCAATGTCCATTGAAGGTCTTTCAATAGAGTTGTTCAGATAATGCTTCTACATGTTTTCCTCTCTGCAGCTTCAGCAGATCCTCCTGGGTTACATCCCAAACCCTCAGCTGGAGCTCGTCCTGGTGATGTTTGTTGTGCCTTTCATAGTCAATGTAAGTGGTGCCTCTGCAAGTGCTGAGTGGGCTGGTTTGGGAATTACAGAACACCCTCATGGGAGTGTGCACAGGGACTGGCTGGGGGCAGCCTTGAAGTGGCTGGGACAGGGTGGAGGGGTGTGTAAAGAAATGTGTCTGTCACAAACCTGTCATGCCACAGTCTCAGTTCCCAATTCCTGTCCCTTTCTCTGAGCTGCTGTGGGCGGACTCTTCACCTCTTGGAATAAAGCTGGGTCATGTTAGGTGAGAGCTCATCTCAGCAGCAAGCTATGGGCATGGGGATGCTCAAAACCCTTTAATGTCTTACAGGATGGCTTGTGACCTTGACAATACAGTCATCTGGCTGGATGTCAGATTGTGTTACAAGGTGTTCAAGGTTACCCAGAACTGTTGTTCTTCTCAAAACTAGTTTGACAAAACCTCTTGAAAGCTCAGCTCCTTCTTGGTTCCCATGGTTCTGGGTAATCCTTGAGCTGCTGCTCAGTTCCTGCTAAGGTGGGAAGTGGGAACAAGGTGTTAACACTCAGATGCTCCCTGGACAAGCAGGGAGTTGAACTCACTTCCAGCTCATTCCATGCACATTTCAATGGATGCAGCACTGGCAAACTTGGATTGATCTGCCTCTCTCCACCATCCCAGGCCATATTTCCACATTAGAAAGCAAATTTGGTCCTCAGAGAAGTGACCAGGGACTGATTCAGGCAGATGAACTTTGGATGGAGCTAGGTTCAGTGGTTATGTTCTGGTGGAAACTCAGCCTATTGTGGTCTTATTTAATCTGGGTCTTCAACAACTATGGAAACAATAGGACCTGTGTAAGAAGGGACTTAAGGAATTTGACTCATCCAATCCCCATGAACACAACTGATGCAGGGCTGATTTAGATATGAGGTTGATCAAGTCTGGTTGTCTGGAGAAGCCAAGAGGAGAAGAAATATCTGTGATCGAATGACTCTGTATCTTGGTCTCTGCAATCTATTGATGTAACTTCTTTGTCCCCAAGGCCATTATGTTCTGGGTTGTGGACAGCTTGATCATGAAGAAATACAAGCAGAAGGACACCCTAGACATCAATGGATCCATAGAAACTCCTCGGGCCAGGAGGACTGAGGAATCTCAGGTAAGACCAGGGATATAAACTTGTGTTTAAGACCAAGCTGCAAACTTGTGGGATGGTGTGTGTGTTTTACCACAACCCTGCAACAGAACATGACATTGCCTGGACCTGGGGTGCTTCATGAGTGTGGGTGATCACCCTGCAAAGTCAAATTCACTCTAACCATGAGCAGTGTCACAGCCCAGGAAGTGTTGCTGAAACACGGCCCTTAATGATGACTGAATATCTTGGGGGAATGAGCTGGCTTCTGCACTGATCTATGTGTGCGGGCTAAAACTGTCACTCTGAGCTTGGCTGTATTTAATTGTAACTAATTTTGGCTGGGAAGAGCTTACTTTCCTCTCTGTAATTGTTAACATCCCTTTTAGAGGACAAGACTTAGCTGAGAATCCTATTTTTGTCAGCATTTGGTATTTTTTCAACCAGATTACTGTCCCTTAGCTGGAGGAGGCTGTGTTCTGTGTAGTCTGAGCCCAACAGTTTAAAGTTATGTTGGGGGAGGAAGTGCTGCAATTCCAGCAGACTTTGTTCTCCTTAATCACGTGTGGTTTGTTGGGTAGGTGGTGTCTGCTTCTTACTGACCTTTGAGCAGTGTCCACAGCCTTGGTCCCTGGGAGGAATTCCCTTTCTTCTCCTGGCACCTAGGCCTGGTTTCAGTGTGTTCTGTGTACAACTGCTGATACCCTGCAGCTCACTGGCCAGACTTACTGAGATAAGATAATTTCTGGCAATCACAGACTGGCTCCTTCAGGAGCTTCTGCTGAGGCATTTGGGATGAACAGAAATAGCTCTTGCTCTCTGAGAGTTCTTTCATAAGGAGTAACTCAGCTCTTGTGCTGATAGATGGGATGGCCCATCAGTGGTGCCATTGCAGCACACACAGAGGCAGTGATGTTTTAACAGTAATGTTCTAACAGTGTGTGTTTGGCAGTCTGCACAGCAGCCAAGGCTTCTGTGTCCCAGGGGTGCAGTGGGGAAGTGGCCACCGCTCATGCAGTGTCAGAGGAATCCTCTCTCTGGCAGGGAGGGCAGACAGATGTGAGCAGCTGTTGAGACAAGAGTCACTCCTCCAGGCCCTGCCTCTGGATAAGCAGCTCTGGTGAGGTCACTGGTGGTAAATTAGCCCTGTCCTGCTCACTGGGTGTGTTCCTGAAGGCCCAAGGTCAGGATTGCGCCAGCTCAGAAGCAGAGCTGAGGAGGTGACATCTCTGTCTGAGACCAGGACCTCCTTCCCAGCTTTTGGAGCCAAACCTTGCAGCATGTGGGCTCACAGCTGGTGTCACAGGTACTGCTCCTCCATGGAGATGGAGCTCCGTGATGAACTCTGCCTGGTTCCACAGGAGCAGTGCAAGTGTTTTGTGACCTCTCCCTCAGGTTTGAATAATCTGAAGGAACAGCACCTGCTGATTTCCAGATGCTAAGAAAGCCTCTTCTGGCAGGTCAACAGACAGGAAGTTTCAAGTAGTGGAAGCAATTCCCACAATCTGCCACTTTCTGTCAAAGGTTTCTCTCGCCTTCCAAGTACCTGACTGCTTTTTTCTGAAGACTTCAGCAAAAATTCAACAATGTGCAGGTCATCTCTTCATCCTGAAACCCTTTGATCCATCACTGCAGTGGAGCTTTCAAGGGGTCTGGTTTCTCCTCAGAGCAGTCTGCAGGGATTGCCTCCTTTATGCTCAGACACGTTCCTGTGCCTCTGGCCTGACAAATACTTTGGGCAGAGAAGGAAGCTTATGAAGAAATGCAGAAGTGGGTGACCTGTTTTCCAACTCTTTCTTGGCACTGGGCCTTGAGGAATAGCCTTAAGCTCCTGCTTCAGGTGTCAGCTTCTTAAGCTGTGAACTAAAGATCATGTTGACTGGCTGAGCCCTACAGCTGGATTGACTGGAATTTGGGCTCAAAAGCAGAAAATGAGCATTTGCTGGGCTTGTTGCTGCTAATAACCTGTTCAAGTGGGGGAAATTCTTGTTTTCCTGCTGCCCATTGGAGGAGGAAGGGGGGCTGAGGGGTGTAGGGCAGAGCTAATGTGTCCCCCAGGTTTATCAGGGCTCATCAGGGTTGTCTCACTGCAGGCGCCACCAGCTCCCCATCTCGCTGCCGGCTTGAATTTCAACCCTCTGCCTATCTCTCCAATGGAGTGTCATTATTTTCACATGTACCAGCAGTTTGTGTTTGGAAAAGGTGCAGGGAGATAGGAAGGAGAAGGGAAAGAGTGGGCTGAAGTTAACCTGTTAAAGGCCCACTCTCGGAGGGGCAGCAGGAAACGTTGGCTTGGTAGAGCAGCTGGGCAGCAAGAAGAAACCCAATAGCAATCCTGCTTCTGGCATCATTTACTGACTCTGTGGCTGCAGCCAAGGAAGGGGCAGCCTCTTGTGGGCTTTAGAGCTCCTTTGGTGAACCAGAGGATGAGTTCTTACTTCATCTTTTACACTGAATCCCTGAAAGGGACAAACTCCCTCTTACAGCTAGAAGAATTTCACGTTTCTTTCCTTCCATGTCTGTCTTCAGCTTTGTGTTGTTTCAGTCTCCTGCTCCGCCTTGTAAATGTTCATGGCGTAATTTCTGTTCCCTTCTTGTGGGATAGGAAATGATCTCTTGAATGCCAGTTTGCATCCAGTGCTCTTCAGCCTGGGGAAATTAATTCATCTGCAAGGCTCTTATTTTTGCATTGTATGTGTCCTGCCCTTGACCCGAGGCTCTTTTCCCTTGCCCTTGTAACTCTCAATGAACTTCAGATCTTATCAGTGATTTCTTTGTTTCCTCCACTCAGGAAAACAAGTCAGTTTTAATAATGTTTTATTTGATCTTTTTTCAGTTGTTGTTTTTTTCCCCAGGGAGGTGGATGAGTTTCTGTTCCTTTCCTGAAGGCTTACATTTTTAGAGACAACCCTTAAAGCAAAAGTCCAGTAACAGTGGTACTTTTGAGAAAAATTAAGGTGAAATTAGAGGGTACTTTGAAGCTGGAAGGAAAGTTAATATATAGCATGGGGGCCTGCCTTTGGTCAGGATGGAGTTTAGCACCTGTCCTAATTCCCTTCATAACGAATTCTGTATTTTGGCATTCATTAGATGAAGGTGCTAATAGACACCGATACAGAGCTGCTTACTTTTAAGTACTTTTTCTGAAACACTCAGAAAGTCCAAGAACAGGTTGGATTTGCCTGTTGCTTAGCTGAGAAACAATTTTTTTTTTTTTTTTTTTTTTTTTTTTTTTTTTTTTTTTATTATTAGCTCAAACTCATGGTGAATTCAGGTGCCAGGTCCTTACAGGGAAGATAAATGAAGGTGGGCATAAATGAAGGTGCCTCTGGAAGGAAACTGCCCCACCTCACAGTCCTCCTGCCCCATGGCAAATCATGCTGTGGAATGCGTGAGGTGTTTGAGGACTGCTGAGTGATACAGCAGCACATTGTCCCAGGACTGGGAAACCACATCCCGTTCCCAGGTGTGTCACCAACCCGCTATGATCCTGACCCCGATGCATCTGCAGGGGAAGAGCCTTGTCCAAGCTGTTCTGGAAACTCCCAGATTGGAGTTGGGCTTGAAAATGATACCTGAGGATATGCCCTGTGGCTCTCATGGCAATGAGGTACTCTCTCACGGTGCTGCTTCCTCGGGAATTGTGGAAAGTTTATTGGGGGACTCTTGTTTGTTTCCTAGAAATGTGTGGTGGGCAAATAGCAGCCTGGATGGGTCTGCGTGCACAGCACTGTGGCACCATCCCTGCTTGGCTGCAAAGGGATTTGAGTTTTCAGCTGAAACCCACCCAAATCCTCAGTTCAACAGGCCCCACAACCAGTCTGTTACAGCCTGTCAGAGCTCAGTGAGTTCACAGTGAGCTGCCTGTGATTATTACCCACACATTTCTTCAGGTTCAACAGCATCACAATATCAATGTGTTAAACAGAGGAAATCTTCACGTGAGAGAGATGGAAAATTTCCAGTTTGTGTCCTGAGCCAAAAAAAGCCAAAATTCCTTGAGACCAATGAGGGGGACAACCAGAGAGCTTAATCCCGTCTGCTGCTGTCATTTTGGTGTCTAACTGTGAGGAGAACAACACTGGATGGAGGGGCTGGGTGTGTGTGAGGGTGGGGAGCAGGAAATCTTCCCCTGTGGCTCTTCTGCTCCTTTGAAGTCTCTGACTCATTGGAGTTCAGTTTTTCCTGTTTGGTGATTTTGTTGCTGTGGTGACTGGCCCCGTGGTGCTGCCTGAGTGCTGACAAGTGGAGGGCACGTGAATTCACAACTGTGTGTGGAGAGACAGGAGTGATTTCCCCTGCTCCTGCTTTTGCCCAAGGGATTCTGGGCTGTGGGACTGTTGGGAATGTTCTGTGTGAGCACTGGGATGAAAGTCTATGAACCATCCCTTGACTTAGGTCCTTGGGCTGAAAGGCTACTGAGTCAGGCACACTGTGAAGTCAGGGAGACTTCATAGTGACCCTGCAGCTTCTCTTGCCCCAGTGTGGGTGTTTGAGAAGATGGGGGTAGGACAGGGTTGAGCTTACAGCCTGGTCTGGAGCTCAGCTCTGATGAGGAGGAACTGGGGATGCAGGAGAAAAGAAGGCTCAGGGGTTACCTTATTCCTTTCTACAACTCCCTGAAAGGAGGCTGTAGCCAGGTAGGGATCAGTCTCTTCTCCCAGGTAACAAGAACAGGACAAGAGGGAATGGCCCCAAATTGCACCAGAGAAGGTTTAGATTGGATATTAGGAAAAATTTCTTTACTGAAAGGGTGGTCAGGCACTGGCACAGGCTGCCCAGAGAAATGGTGGAATCACCATCCCTAGAAGTGTTCAAAAAACATGTAGGTGTGGTGCTCAGGGACATTCAGGATTAGAGATGAACTTGGCAGTGCTGGGCTAATGGTTGGACTCAGCCTAGGAAGTCTTTCCCAACCTTGAGGATTCAATGATTCTAATCTGTCCAGCTGTCAATATTACCCATGCACACTGCTGGCTGGCTGGCACTGGGTTTCAGCTCTTCTGCAGTGAGTGCAGCCATATCCTGGATAAAATCCAACCTTTTTCCTCTTCCAGAGGATGTGGCTGGATGATGCCCACACGTATCTCCATCTGCACCTTGGAAATGCTCCAGGCTGATAGCAGCCAGTTTAGAGCAGCCCATGGTAGCCTCAGGTGTAGAGTTATGTACTGAGATTGCAGGAGTTCCTGGGGGCAAAGGGCAGCCTTTGGGTCCTGCAGAAAAAAAAAAAAAAAAAAAAAAAGGTACTTTTTTACCTCAAACACCAGTGAGAGGTATCACTGCTCTGGTTTGGTTCCCACAGTTCAGACTGCGCCAGGAGCTGCTGTGCCAGGCAGAAGTGAGGTGCTGCCAGGCTAAGACACCACTCCTGAGCTGGCTGGCCATGGCTGAAGCTGAGCCTGTAGCTCTGCTTGCCCTTCTGGCTGAGCTGTGGAGTTAACAAGCAGCTGGGGCCTGGGAAAAGGTCTACACATGGTACAGCTCTTCACGAAATATGTAGCCTTGTTTTTGTACATCTCCACTGAGGCTTCAGCCAGGCCTGAACATCCATGGGTGAGTCTTGTCCCATGGGGAGCAGAGCCTTCAGCTGCCCATTCTGCTCCCAAGGAAGGGGGCTGGGAGAGAGATGGTTGTGCTGCCTCTGCCCAAATCCATTTGGCAGAGATGGTCTAGATGACCTTGAGGCCTTACCCACCTGCCAGAGAGGATTGGATCTTCCAGCAGACCCCTCTGGGAATGCTTGGCTTGTTCAGCAAGCAGTACTGAGAAGATCTGAGACCTTTGACTCCATCAGCATCTGTCTGTTCTCCTTCCTAGGTATTGCTCTCCCCAGACATGGATTTTGATCAGTCTGAAAGCGACCAGGATATTTCAGGACTCCGTGGAACCAGCCAGAAGATGAAGCAGCCCAGCTATCAAGTGGTCATCTGACAGCAGAGGGGCAAGGGAAGTGGAGGAAAGAGCAGCACTGTGATCCTTGAGCTGGCCAAGGAAGGGAGGGGTGGGGAATACTGGGTGACCCTTGTGGATCTACAGAGATCCTTTTGCCTGCCTCATCTTAGACCTCTCCTGCAGTTGTCTTGTGGATGGTGTCTGTGCATCCTGTACAGGCTTGAGCAGTATCTGCTTTACCTGTCTCCCCCACATGCAGGCACGTTGAGGTTGGGGATACAGGGATGTATTTTCCCTGGCTGGACAACTGGGTGTGACTGTTTTTTGTTTATTGGGTTTTTTTTTGGTCAGGGCTAGAGATTGAAACAAAAAGATTGTCTGGGTTTTTAACAGAAAAAGAAAAAAAAAAAAAGGCTCTATTCTGTACTACCTGAACTGTGACACTTTTATATGCACAATGCTCAAAAGAATTAGTTTGCAATCTGTATTTAAATGTCTTGAATTGGGAAGATTGTCCCAATGGATCTGATTCTTTTTACTGTTTTATAAGAAATCCAATAAATATTTGACCTAAAATTGCTTCACAGATTAAATACCTTCATGTGCTTAATGTTCTACACAGCCCTAATGCTGTGAAAGGGAGGAAGGGGAGCTGTTGAAATCTTTCCTGACCAGGGGAAGATTGTTTCTGCAGGAGGGCTGTTCTGCTAAACCTAGAGATGAAGAGCTTGAGCCACAGAGCTTGGTTTCTGTGGCTAAGGTGTAGGAGCTGCTTCAGTGCAAAGCTCTGGTGCTGCAGCATCAGCCTCTGCTGGGCTCCAGAGCAGGCTCAGAGATGGATCCCAGTCACCACCTTACAAGGGAGTGTTTACTGGAAGCTAACAACTCTCCTTCTACTTAGTTTAAAATAAACAACTGGAATGTCTGCAGGATCTGATTCAAACTGAACCTGCAAGCCCCATTAGCTAGCCCTGTTTTGGGGGTAAGCGAAGGACCTGGGGTAGTACTGCTGCTGGAAAACACCCTGGGTCAGCCCAGGACTGGCATTTTCTGCTCCAAGTGTGAAATGCAGGGCTTTGCCCTGTTTGCTCTCCTCTTAGCAAACTGTATTTGTCTATGAACACAAAAATGCAGAACACTTTGCAGCTGTCCTGGGAGAGGGTGAGCACAGAGCAGCTGCACCACCCCACTCCCAGGCTGGAAGCAGAGACACAGCTGTGGAGAGACCCATCCAGAGTCCACATGGGGGAAATAGTCCTTGGAGCAGGGATCCAAGGATCCACTGGGCTGGTATCCCCAATGGAGCCATAGCCAGGCTTTGCTTCTTACAAGACAACTCTCCTTTAATGATGGATGGGAAAGATATTTTCTTTTGTCCCTTGTATTTTTTTCCCAAGAAAACAGCCCTTATTAAGGAGTAAAAATTAAAGGATTTGGATTTTCTGACTTGGATGGATTAAGATGTAAAGGCTGAGCTTGGAGCATGTGAAGATATTTGGCGGGAGTTTTTTGGGGGTTTGGTTTGTTGTTTTTCTCCTGACTTCAAAGTGTTTGAAGTCTTAGATGCAAATCAAAGTCTCGGATGCCCCTCAGTGAACTAGACACGCTTGGCTACACTTGCAGCTGTGCAGTTTTAAACTCTTTTTCTGGAAATTAAGTCCTTTTTTGTTTTTCTTCCTTAATGAAGGGTCAGAATCCTACTTCTACTGGCACATCAAAAGGCTTTTGGAACACATGGCACACAGCGCTCTGAATAGATTATTTATATTTCTCAGTGCAGTTGGTTTCACAACACAAAAGTTGGTTTCCTTCTGCTTGTCTGGGGAGTTCTGCACTGGTAAGGGCTGGAGTAAGTCTTATACTGTGTAAGGTTTTGACTGGAAATAGATTAAAACAGTTTCCCTGCTAGAAACTTGCTCCCTGCTTTGAGGAGTACTGGTATTTTGGAGTTCTGTTCTTGCTATGGGGCTGTATAGTGCAATCCTGCAGTGGGTGAAGAGTGCAAATTTGGCCAAAGCAATGTCTTTGTCCTAAACTGGATTGTGAGTGACATGACCTTCATTTTAGCCCTTAGTTGAGGCTGTCTGAGAAGGTTCACAGTCAGCAATAGCAGGACAAGTAAGATGTGGGGGAAGGTTCTCTCTCTCAATCCTTGTGCAGCCAGTGCTGTTCCAGCAGCTCTGTTCCCTTCTCATCTCTGAAATGGTGCTGTGCAATTGTTTCCATTGCACCCCAGAGCAATTGCTCAGCCTCATTCCTGAGCTGTCTGAGCAATGTGCAATCACTAGAGTCATCCCTGTGAGTCCAAGTGCTCTGTGGCACTCTTGGAGATGAGGACAAATGAATCTTCACTGCAATAATTGCATAGAGGCCTGGGAGCTCTCTGGGACAGCATGAAGGGCTGTGAGGACCAAGCCTGAACATATATACCCTTGTGAGAGAGGGAAGTGTGATGCCCGCTTCAGAGCTGAAAAAAATTAAGATTTACAGTCCATGACCTGCCTTTGCTCTTGGGACAGCAGGAGCACAAACTCTTTTCCCATGTCCTATTCTACTGTATTTAAAGTCTGTGGTTAAACTCTCATTTCAGTGTGGGAGTAGAATCCTAGGGTCTGCTCTTGCCTCCTACCAAGTGTATAGAGACTAAAGAACATCAGTGACCTTTAATTTTGCACTGAAATTACTTTGGTTCCCAATTATTGTTAACTCATGAGTGGTTCTTTCAGTCATCTGGTAACATGAGCCTGTCCAGCAGCATAAAACACACACAACCTTAGCTTCAAAGCTTGTTTTATCTTTGCCAAATGAAAGCCTCACTGCAGCATTTACTGTAAGATATTTATTGTGAAATGGATAACTGGAGCCTTAAGGAGACCTTGAGTATATTGCTCCAGGTGCTTCATATGGCTGAGAAGTTGGACTTGATCATTGTTATCTTCAGGCCCCGAAAGAAATTTGTTTCCTTGGCTGGAGAGGGAGAAAGAGGAGCAATGATGCACCCGAATTATTAGCAGTAAGTGTGTGTCTATATATATTATATACATACCTATATACAGAGGAGATTAGGGGAGAGCCTAAGCCAATCACTCCCCTTAGCAATACACATGGACAGCACAATGTGGGAGGAGAGGGAAGGTTTCAGGAAGGACAATATGGAAATGCCTGCCAAACCCTGGGGTGTCTAGAAATCCACTGCCACTTCCCTGTTCTCTCTGTGCGGGGGAAAATGTTGGCTGTGGGTGATCTCCTTGGGCAGAGAAGTCAACTTCACAGCTGTTCTTCCTCACCTCTTTCTGGCCCACAAGCAAACTGCAGAGGATTAAACGTCTGTTATTATTGCACACTCAGGACTGTGCTGAAGGTCTTGCCTTCATGTCTCCCTCACAGGAGAGCTGTTTCTCAAGACAGCAGGGCCCAAAGCAGTAGTTTCTTCTTGACGTTCTGTTCCAAAGTACGAGTCTTGGCCTGAGTTTTGTGCTAATTGAGCTCTCTGTAAGGATCTTCCAGAGTGCAGTTAAATCTTGCTGGTTGCTTTTGGCTGTTTCAGGCAGCAGCACATGGTGTGAGTGAAGAAACCATGCATGTCACCTGCTCTGCTGCCACGGTGCTTGCAGCCCTAATGAGCTGATCAAGCAACTGGAAAATCACCACCTCAGCCCCAGCAGCTGGAGCTCCAACAGCAACAATATGATTTAAATGTAAAATATGGAGGGGGAAAAAAAAAAAAAAAAAAAAAAAAAAAAAAGCAAGATTTAACCTATTTCTGTAGGTCTCTGGCAACTGTTTTCTCTTAACACATGGAGATAATTTAATTCCTGGAGATGCTTCCACACCCAGCCTCCCTCCTTTTCAATTCTGGAAAGGCAGAGTATTCATGAGCTCAGTCTGGCTTTGCCATGTAAATGTCTTTGTGGTTGTCAAGTCCCCTTTGGACAAGTTGTCTGCTAAAACTCCCCTGTGGCTGATCTATAGCATTACTCAGTGATGCCTCACTTTAAAATACACCACAGCCTTTAAGTTTTGGGTTTGGAGCAGCACCTGCAGAGGGGGTGGCTGGCAGACCCTTCTGTAACCTCCTGCTGCCAAATTCCTGCTGCGCACAAATTCCTGCAGTGTAAGGAAGGAGAAGAAGCCAGGGGAAACCAGGATGAAATTTTTTTGACAATTTGGAATAAATAAAGACTTCCTCCGTGATTACAAAAGCAGCTAGAAATGTCTAGTCAAAATTCAAGAGGCTGCTTTTTAGGCTCACAGGCTGTGGTGGGTTCTGATTTGTCAATTAGGAAACTTTAATCTTTTCTGAGCAGAAGGGGTGTGATGCTCAAGGACATCAAGCCAGGTCTGTTGGAAGCTCATGGTGGAAGTTTGTTTCTGAGAGAGTTGAGACTTAGGAAATCACTATCCCTGCAATGTTATTTAAATTGAATTTTGTTGAATCAACTGCTCAATGGAATGGGAGCCTGCACCACTCCTGTTGCTGCTGAGGACAAGAGGTGCTTTTTAAGCACACAGCCCCTGCACCAAGACAGCAATAAACCCCAGCAAAGTTTTCACCACTGTTTTAAGGGTTTGTAGTGATTCAGGGAACATCATGTTTAGTGGCAAATCCAGACCTCATCCCACTAACTAGGAAAGCAATACCCTCCTGTGGCCTGTTGATTCAAGGTTTTGATTTTGTTTGATGCTAATGGGTCGCTGCAGATGAATATCCACTTGCCCTTCCTCTTTCTTTCTTTCCTTTCCCCACGGACCAAGGTTTGAGCAGGAGCTCCAAGTCACTTCTTTGCAAAGCCTATCACCTCAACAGGCACTGGGCTGTATGATCTGCCTTTTGTGGGGTGACTCACCAGCCCCAGGGGGTATTGCACAGATCCCTGCATGGGTTTATTTTAAGGCCAGCAGCCTCTGCACTGTTCACTGGCTTATTTCTCCCTCCCTTCCCACTGGGAGAGCATCAATAATGCTTTCAACCACGTCCTTTCCCCCAGCCTTCTTTTTCTTCATGAATTTGATGAACATTCATTTAGCATGAAAGAGAGACACTGATTTCCAAGGACAAAATCCTTGGTTTCTTTGGCACCAAAAATTAAGAAAATATTCATAAATTGCTTCAGAGGGGACCTGCTGTCACACGTGCTGCCACAACACATCATTGTGATGGGTCTTAAAGGCTGTTAATTGTTCCAAAGGTGCTCCCTGTGTCGAAAGGGTGAGAGGCCAAATAGTCCTTATAGCTCCCATCGATCAGTTTGTCTGCGTTGTTTTTGGCAAACCAGCAGTCGACTTCCTGCTGGCCATTGAAGATCCTCCTCTGCTTCCACACCACAGGAATGAGCCTCCCCTTCACCTGCAGGGTGTTTGTAGGGTTTGCCTTCAATGCCTCGGTTTTGTTCTGCCTGACCTCCTGACCACTTGTGTTTAGGGATTCCTGGAGAAGCTTAACTTCATGGCTCAGGAACTGACCTGCAAGGCAAGATAAAATAAGAGTCCGTGACTGGCTGATTTGTGCCTGTTTATAAATTTTTGTGGTTTGCTGGTTTGTTTGGTTTTGGTTTTTTTTTGGTAGGATGGATTTGAGGATTCTCAGGTTATGGATCTGTAAAGGGCTTCTCTGCAAGAGCAGGATGAATCTTGCTCCTGTGATTCATTTCTAAATCACACAAACATTGAGGTTAGAATAAAACCCTGTTTTTTTCCCCATGGGTCACTAGAGAGCTAAAGAGGTTTTTCAGCCTCCAGTAGTAAGTTCTCTTCTGTAGGACATGGTTACTAGAGGTTAATAACCCACACAATGTCCATCAGCAAGCAAAAAGTCCTATGCCTGATGATTCAAGTTCTGATCCCTTGCCTTCTTGGGAGAAAGTTCTTCTAGGCCAAACCTAAGTGTGGATTTAGAGGTTTGTCCATGAGAATGGCCTGAATCCAAACCCCCACTCCTAAGGGATGATCTCCTGCTTCACCTGGGGGCATCTGGGTGGCATAGAAACTATGGCAGAAGTTTTGGAGTTCTGCACCTGTACATGACCAAAAACATCAATACTTCTCATTGGCTGAAAGAACACAACCATCTGGTCATTAGCTGAGCCTACCTAAAGCCTCATTCCTTCAAAAGGTAGGGGTTGCTCTTCTTTCATTTCACATTTTAAAGAAAGGGGGCTGAAAAAGATCTCGTGGAATATTTGGTTTCTGTCTCTGTACTGGGAGCACCAAGCACGTGTATTCTAATAGTAACTGTACTGAACAATCATTATAAGAGTGGAAATGTGAAAACCAGGCACAGCTGGAACAGGAAGAGACAGCTCCTACAGGAGAAGAGAGGAGAGGAGTTGGAAGTGCTAGAAACAGAGAAGTTGTTTGAGAGAGGATGTGAAAGTCTCACCTGGGAACCTAATCCCCACCTGCCTTCTTCCTTCCCTCTTGTCTCTGCTCAGAAATATAATTTTGTCTGATTTACAGCTCTGAACCTGATAACCCGCCACCTACCCAGTAGCCCGTGGGAGTCAGAAGAGAGGCCTTTGCTGTTGGAGATGTAGAACCCCAGGTGATTCCTCTGGTATGGGGCTGGCTTCTTGTAGTGGTGGATGAGGATGACAAAGCTGATGGAGTCCCGGATGGTCACAGTGATGTTGGAGTAGGCAGAGATGGACACTTCAAGGCTCCTGCTTCTCACGACAGCACTCCTGCCACAGGACAAGACAAGCCTTTCCCCATCATCCAGGATGACCCTCTTGGGTGTGATCTCCAGGTAAGACCTCTCTGGTTTATTGCTGAGGATGGTGATGGTGCTGAAGTAAGTCCGATGCTTCTTGTGGCCGTTGGGGGGTGCGGGAGCTCCAATTAACTGCCCATTCACGGTTACACCTTGCAGGAAAACAATCAGTAAATGCAAGCTGGAACCCAGGATCACAGAATCACAGAGCAGTCTGAGTTGGAAGAGGCTCAGCAGGAACAGGTCTATTGTCTCAATGACACCAGCCTTGTGACTGAGAACATGCAGGCTCGCCACCTCGTGCTCAATTATTTCACTTAGCAGCATTCAAATGAGTACAATCAGTCTGTTATAAAATTACTACCTCATACAGAGCACATAAATTTACCCAAGCTCAGAAATACTGGCCCTCTCTGCAGGCAGGTGCCCCCAGCCCCATTAATCCTAACACAAGGTATGCAGTGCCACAAAAAAAACACCTACTTTTGAGTGTTCTAAGGTGCAGATCCCACTGAGTCAATTAAAGCCTAAATATCCACAGTAAGATTCCCAGTCATTTTAATAGTTTTTGTGACCTATTGTCCATAAGACAGTGACTCACTTCCCACAAGCCTCTGAACACCCACTGCAGAGCGACAATTAAGGAGGAGGCTTATTGCTAACCCAAGGTAATCCCAAGCCATTAACACTGAGATGAAATGTCTCTATATCCCATTATTCCTGATGGGATCTCTCACTTCTGTCTTCAAAGAGTCAGGGTTCTAGTGCTACAGAGTCTGTTTTCCTCAAGCTCATTCTGCATTTGAGCCACAAAATCATTCAAGCAGTAGCACAGTCTGTGAAAGAAGTGGAAGTGACACATTGCACGGAGCTGTATCTTACTAAGGCAGACATGAACACAGAAATAGGGGGGCTAGACCACTGCCACACAGAACAGAAACCTTACAACATTATTGTGGGGTTTTGTAAAACAAGCCTGTGAATTGTCTCTGGTTTTGACACCCCTTTCTCCCACTGTTGACCTGAGCAGGACATAATCTGCTTATTAGCAGCCCTGCTTAGAATTCCAGATTGGATCAGACCACACTTTGAGGCCCTGAGGCTCAGATTGGCTTGGGTAAAGCAGATCCTGGATCATGTGGGTTTTCTCAAGACTGTCATGACTCTCTAGCCAGTTTGGTGGTTTCTTGACTAAAAGAGCCGTGGTGCTTGGTGCATCTGTTTGGGTACTTTGCTCTGTCCTAAACCAAACAGTGCTGTGAGTAGAGAGGGAAATTCCCACAGCAGAGCAACTTTGGTGAGTCCGAACCTTTCATTTGCAAGCTGTGAGTTTGTGACTGAATGAAGCTGAACCATAGAAGAAACTTTTTCTAATTTCTTATCACTTTCTTGCCTGTGAGGCACCTTGGTGCTTGGTCTGTTGCAGGGCTGGCCTTACACTTTGATTTTCTTCTTCTACTTGACTTGGATGCTCACCAGATTCCTTGTGATCAGACACCAGCCTGAGAATGTCCCCTGGTTCTCCATCGATGTTGAAGCAGACAGAGAACTTGCTGGAGGGAAAATCAATGACGAAGTGAGGGTCCCCATCCGCTGGGAAGACATGGAAAAGAGGATAAATGTGAGAGGCTCACACAAAACTGCAGCGTCCAAGATTGCAACAAAACTGCTGTTTGTCCCTGTTTTTTTCTAAGTCCTCCTGGTTTGTTGTTTTTAGAGGGTCAGATGGAGTTTGCCAGGAAATGCCAAGTTTTGCTTTGTTTTTCTCAAAGATTGTTTTGTTTTTCTCACAGAAGAGGTTGCGTTTTCAATGAAAACTCAAGCCCCAAAACAGTCCAGATGAAAATCAGGACATTTTCTTCCCAGAATATAATTTTGGTGATTTATGGGAATTATCATGTAGGTGTTTTGAACTCCTCCATTCTTTCTTGGCAAGCTACATCCCTTACAGCACAGAGAAATGTACTTTCTGACCAAGGGCTGCTACATGGGTCCACCTCACACTGACCCCTCCTGGCCCTCAGTATGAGATCAGAACAGTCAGCAGCAGCTGTTGATCCCACAGTCGACAATCCTTGACCTATCATCAACTATCAGACCGCTGCCATTAATAAGGCACGCCAACAATGCTAGTTTCTAGGGTAAAATGGAGAGAAATTCAAGTCAGAATTCTTGATCTGGACTTATTCTTCAGTGTTTAATGTATGAAAGGTTAAGTAAAGGTGCAGGACCAACAGGAAAATTGTAAAATGCTATAGAGTTTTCTCTTTTTCCATCTTCAACAACTTTTTTATATTTTGGCCTTATTATTTATAAAAGGTTTTCTCATTATTTCTAGTACAGAATATGTTTCTCTTCTCTAACCTGCAGAAATCTCAAACATGATGATCAAGTGTTGCAGATCATCTGCTTTGCTCACATTCCTTCTCATTACTGATCCTCTCTGTATTTGGGTTCTGTTTTCATTTTCCTCCCTACTCTGTAGGTCTGACAAACAGAATTTCGGCTG
Organism: Sylvia atricapilla; assembly: GCF_009819655.1. Classification (NCBI taxonomy): domain Eukaryota; kingdom Metazoa; phylum Chordata; class Aves; order Passeriformes; family Sylviidae; genus Sylvia; species Sylvia atricapilla. The sequence goes on along the minus strand of NC_089144.1, from coordinate 19,796,496 downwards.
GTCACTTGGATGGTTATTACCAAATGATATGCATCTGAGGGTTCCATAAATCAGCCACTATTATTTTGCATTATTAAAGTAATGAAAACAGGCACTGACCTGAAGTTTTGGAGACTTTAATTCTCTGTTTATCTTGCCCTCTGCGTATACCTAGAAGTGGGGAAGGAAGGCTGTTACAATTACTTACTGAGCAGCAGAAAGAGACATATTATAATAATGTTCCCCAGATATTATTCAGAGAGATTATGGAATATATTCCTGCAGCCACTTTAAGTTTCATGTAGAACACAAAGTTTTCTCCAATGGTTTCTACAGAGCAGTAAGTGCTCCAAGGGGGTGAGTGAGGGGCCTGAAAGGTTTGCTAAAGGTTACCCAGCCCACAATTAGCAAAAGTGGTATGAAAATCTCAGCTTTACCCCTCAGTTCACTGTCTAGATTGCCCCTGTGCCAAAGTCAGCCATGAGACGTTGCCCATGCAGGAAGATTTTTTGCCAGAACAGGTTATTCTTCTCTCGTACCTGGTGGGCCCTTGTGCCCCTGCAGGCTCTGCACCTTCTCCCCAATGCCATCAGTAGAAGGGCTGATAAACTCCTCCTGAGGTGGCTCTGAGTGGAGTCCAGCCTCTTTCATCTTCAGAACAGTGAAGGGGGTAACAAAATTATAAGCCAGGGCCATGGACTTGGCTTTTTCCATCAAATTGTCCTTTTCCTGGCTGTCATCACTCTTCAGCCGAGAGTTGAGCAATTCCTTGATGGTGAGGTAACTCCACGCCCTCTCGATGTAATTATTGTCACCTTTGCCATCCTCCAGGCCAGGGATACCTCTGATGTCATTCCTGCTGGGCAGGTCAATAGCCACATCTGTTTTGAGGAGTATGTACTTCTTGGAATTGCTGGCAGTCACCTCCACGTGGAGTTTATCCGAGGTGCGGTTGATGAGTTTGCCTGCTATGATAATTTCAGAGCCATTGAAGTAGTTGGGGAAGAAGTTCTGGGTGACCTGCTCCACATCATCCTCAGGGTAATCAACACGGATGTCAGAGAGAAGGGGTGTGCCTATTTCATCATAGAACCTTAAAGCAAGACACATTTTCCACCGTTAGCACTGTGTGAATGCACTCTTGCACTTGGACACCAACAAGGACACAGTCAGGTTATTCAAAATGGCTCCTAAGTCATCCAGGGCCAGTTTGAGCCATCAGGAACCAAACTGAACTACCATGTCCACTCAAACTTGGCCGAGAAAAACAGCTGAGTGGACAAAGCCCTGACAAACCTCACCTAAACTTGAAGTTAGCTCTTCTCAGAGCAGGAGGTTGAATTACAGGAACTCCAGAGGTCTCTATCAACTAGAATAATTCTCTGCCTCATTTTAGTCTTCACTGTTCCTTAGGCATCTAAACAGAGTCTCTTAAGTGTATTCAGAACTATCCCAGCATGGCCTGACAGTCACCTCCCCTCCACTATGATTCCAGATCTCTGCAAGGAGATATTTGTGACCACTTAAAAGTAAATTATTGGCTCCTCAAGATTCACAGAAAGCACTCCAAGCTATTAAAAAATGTACTTAGATGAGATGCTGCTGCCCACAGGTTTCTAGTGGTGTTACACATGATATTCCAGAATCAGAAACTGTAAGTCCAAAATGTTAGGTCCACCAAAGCTGAAGAAGTTCCAAACCAAAGCTTCTGAATCTCTGAAAGACCCCTAGATTGGGTTAGTCAGTGTAGGATAGGCAGGAATACAGTTTTCTGAGGGCCAGCAGAGAAAAAAAATGAAGAAGGAATCTCACCACGCCTCCCATAAATGATGGGCATTTCCAAGGAATGGAGGAACTCTATATAGAATTATGTATATAGGAGCTGCTGTATACAGGCACCCTGATACAAGAGAACTCCCTTCCTCATGGCTGATTTTCTGTTGGAGCAAGGCATGGCTTTGCTTTCATGGAATCAGGGAATTTAGGTTTAGTGCCTTGTTAATGTGATCAACCACACTTGTGAGAACACCTCACACAGGACTGCCCAGAAAATCTTCACAAGGCTCAAAGCCCAAGTTTACAATACTGTGTTTTCCCTACAGCAATGTGCTTTTGAAGGTTCCTCCCAAGCTGCTCCAAGAATACCATATTTCCCATTTAAATGTCAAACTGCTCATCTCTTGGCAAGCCATTTGAGTTTGATTTGGTAAATAAACAAAGAATTGGCCTCAGCCTGTTTTTTTAGTTCAAGCTGCATTTATTTGACACATCTGGTTAAACAGATTGTCTGGAAGCTAAAGTCACACTTTCTGCTTTATTTTCTCTCCAAGAGAACCCAAAGTCTGAATTGGTTGACTTTCTTTTAAAGTCTGTCTGAGCACTTATTGTCTTTCATGCTGAGACCTCAGGTTTTTTATACTCAGTTTTATCATAGATCTACCAGATTTAAAAACATGACTAAATTAAACTTGAGAACTCTCTGTAAATTAACTTCTGAGTTGTAACAAATGGTGGAGATACACAACTTGTCTTAAAGTACAATTCAAGGAAGTATCTGTATAAAAATACAACCTGTTGAGCATTTAAAAAAATTACACTGGCACCCATTTAGGTTTTCTCTCCAACTGAGGTTTGAATTGGCCTCCAGCAGTGATTGTGTTTTTCTGTGCAAATTTGGCACTAGATGCCAAAAGGGTTTGCCATGACTGAGCTTGATAAACAGTGAGCTGTTCATCAGAGAGAGGCGTTTGAACAAGTATTGCAGCACTGGGCTCCCGCAGCCCAATCAATCAGAACATCCTCTATTTGCCAGGGAATGCCACTTGCTATCCAAAATACGTGTCCTGAGGAGGAAATTATGTGGGTGGAGTGACAGATGGATCTACAGAATTTGGTTGAGAAGGAACTCTTGTCCCTGCATAACTGCCACAGAAGGCAGAGCCTTGCTGGAAAGTGCTGGATTTATTGCTCCAGAGGAGTTAGGTGTGAGCCAGGAGAGAGGTCAGTACTCAATAACTGTCTCTTTTTGGCTTCTGTGGTTAAAACACCAACATTTTGGGAGTGAATGCCAAACATTTTTATTTGGAAGCGCTGACGCTTTGCCAAATATTTTGGTCAGAGCTGTGGTCACGTATCTTTCTGCTGTTCCTTAGCAGGGTTTCCCCTTGGACTATAGCTCCATTATCACAGAAGAGGAACATAATTTCTGGCACTACTGAAAGATGAGGATTTCAGGAAACGAATGAGGAGTTTGGGTCACAAAGAATGAGGAAATTAAGTGGCTATATGGTTATCCCAGAAATGGTCTTAGTGTGTTTTTCAAAGTCAAATATTCTGAATCTTGGTCAAAAGGTTATCATTTCCCCCAAAAAAAGAAATAATTTTTTTGCTCCAAATTGGAATCTTCATTCCTGATTCCCTCCATGCTGTTTATGATGTTGATTTGATGTCTGAAATGCATCTTCTCCTCCCACCATCTACCTGTGAGGAGTTGGGATCTGTGCCCCCCAGTTCTATGAGTTTACGTATCCAAAACAATGGTCTGACTTAGGGAAACAAATGCCTTGTTGTGAGGGGCTGAGAAGCTCCAGCACATCTCAGGGGGTCTGCTAAGAAAAAGGAAATTTCTGGGTAGCCATTCAGAGTATCTGATCATACTCTGCCTCTCCCAAGCAGAGCTGAGCCTCAGGAAAACTCCAATTTCTTGCTGTGCCTCACTGAAGGACCTTCCATCCCAAAATGCTTTCCCAGAGAACCCAAAGAACAGAAAAAAGCAGAACAAACCCCTTGAGGTGGCTGGCTGCATCCTCATCCTCCTGGAAAAGCCTCGTCATGCCGCAGTTCTCCAGGGCCATCCTCTCCAGAAGCTTGTGGTCCACATCATTGCCAATGCCGATGGTGAAGAGACAGAATTTATCCCGGATGGCATCCTTGGTGTTGCTGAGGATTTTGGAGGACTGTGTCTCCCCGACAGTGGGCCTCCCATCCGTGAGAAAGATGATCAGGGACACGCTCCTGGCGTCAATGTCGTTCTGAGCAATGTAATCGTTCAGCAGCTTCGCCCCGGTCTGCAGAGCCTCATTAATATTAGTCCCTGGGAAGGTACCAGAATGGTTAGAGATCATTTCTCCTTCTAAAAGTGGTATGAATAATTTCCCTGAGCTCCCTTTAGTGAGGTGACAGCCTCTCTGGACATCAGCATGTCCCTTTTCTCCACATGAAGTTGCTCTAGCCCTTGAATTCAGTTCATCTCTGTTACTCAGCACCAGTTTGGCACAGCTGTTTATGGTCTCAATAATTGAATTATGAATTTCAGTGTCATGTGAAATTGCTGTTGAATGTCTCAATGTACAACAATCAGCCAGGTAAACAGTCATACTGTGTCTGGCTGGCACAAGCAAAAATTGTTAATTATGGGACTCTCCCAGATGATATCTGAACTAGGAAAAGTTCTGCTTTTTTTTTTTTTTTTTTTTTTTTTTTGTGAAGGGCACAACACTTGGAATCAGTAAAAAAGCCTTCAAATGGGAAAAGAAGTGGATGGGTTTGTTCTTCACACCCCAGGGGATACAAAGTTTAAAGGGAAGAGCTTGGTTAGCTGGAGAGTGCCTTTGCACAAAACAACTGGCTAGTGAAGAACAGAACTGCCTGAAGTGCGGTGGGAGGGAGAAAACAAAGTAAATGAGGGAACAGATGTACATGAGAATAGGCATGAAAAGGATCCAAGCCCATTGTGTGATCAAAAAAAAAAAAAAAAAAGAAAACAGGAAAATGAGTACAAGTATTCCCTTTCTCCATGTATTTCTAGTCAAAGCACAGAGGGATTGGCCTTGCAAAATCAGCACGTTCAGGTTAAAAACAGCTCTTAGAAAACAAAGCAGGTGAACTGGGTTAAGAGCCATACACAGCTGACTCAGGGAGGTGTGGAAAGGGAGATCTAGGAAAGTTATCAGCAGGATGTGCTAGAAAGGCAGCCCATTCTACAAACCAAGAAACTCAGTTTGCACAGCCCCAGTGACTGCAGCAAGACAAGGAACAGGAAAGCAGCAAGTACTTCTGGAAAGTCCTCAAAATCCTGACTCTTCTGCAAAATGTTTCTCTACTAAAAAACCTGCACCCAAATATCATAATACTCTCAACCTCCAGGCAGATCCAAAGTTTCAGAAAGAACTTTTTCCCCAAAACCAGAAGAAAACCATGTCACATAGCAGTGTGTAATTTTATACTCAATTGTATTAGAGAACTACCAAGCACTGAAAATTGCCTTTTGCCACATGCTCAGGCATTTAGCAGCAGGATTTTTCTCCTGTTTCTTTGGTGTGTAAGTACAACACAGGGGTGTAACCACACCATGTTCTTTTTGTGTGTGTTCATGTTCACTGGAAGGTACTCAAGGAATAGCACCTTTATAGGGAAAACACAGAGTTAGCCAAAAGTACTTCAGTACCTGTGGCGGAGAATCACTGCACCTTCCTGTTGAGCCACAGTCAACCATTTCCTTTTACTTCTGTTCTCTGGCAGGTTCACGGACAAATCCAGCTGGTTCCTGCACAGCTCTCTTGGCACTTCAGGAGTAAAAGGCTTTGTTCTCTGAGTTTAGTCCCACTATTGGTAATTGTTTAACTGGGCAGGTCCCTAAACCACTTCCTAAGCAATTCCTCTCACAACACAAAGAGCAGAGCCAACCATCCTGTTTGCTGTGTTTTTCCTCCAGAGGGTTTCCTCTGCTAGGAGTGGTCACTGCTCAGGGGCAGCCATGGGAAGGCCCTCCCTGACCTTCAGCCAGCTGTGACCACTTCCATGGGGAAGGATTTGAATAGGTCATTTTGCAGCTCTCTGGGCCAGCTGCTGCAATATGTTTGATTACAAACCTCACTGTAGCTGGAGATTTTTCATACTACTGTCCATAGCCTCACAGGAGGCCTATGAATCAAATTCAAACTCATGCCTGCACTCTGTCACTGTTCTGGGGTTTTCTCTGCTCACTTCCCTCCAGGCAACAAGGCACAAGCAAAAAAGAGCCAAGAAATTCTTAAATATCATTTTGGCTGCTCCTTAGCAGAGATAAGACAATGCTAGGTGAGAAACTAACTCCTGCAGGAGACAGTCTCACATCCCACAATGTGTGCTCCATCCATGGGGTTTACAGCCCAGACAAAATCATGAGTCTGCTTTCACAGAGCCTTTCAGAAACTACACAACACTGGCACTGTGTGTCCTTTGCCAGGCCATGTTTTCATCTGTGTCCTCAAGAAACAACCTTGGAAGCTTTCCCATTCCGAGGGTGTCACCAGATAAACAAGAGAATGGAACCAAATTTGGTTTAATTAAGAATATAGAACCACAGACTAGTTCTGGTTGGAAGGAACATTTAAAGGCCATCTTGTCCAAACCCCCTGCAATGGGCAGGATCTGAGGAAACCTTCCCACCATGTATGTTAATGAAGAACACATAACCCTGAGTGGAGGTGAAGGGACCCTCTTGTCCCATCACCTAAATCCCAATGTCTTTTTATTCCATATGCTCCAGGACCATTTTCACCACTCTCTGTTCTGCTGTAGTTAATTGGATAACACAGTTAATCCCATCTGTATCCCTGATCATACCTCCAGTAGGTGACATGTTATGGATGTACTTTTTGGCATCCCTGACGTTATTCGGGGTAACCGGCACCAGCCTGTCTTGCTGCCAGACCTTGATTCGGTTGGAAAAGCCAATGATATTGAAGTGGTCTTCAGGCCTTAGGTCCTGGAGAATTGTGAAGAGAGCTTCTTTGGTCTAAAAAGAGAAAAGAGAGCAGCAGATGCAGCTGTCAGTGTTTCAGTGGGAAAGAATTTAGTTTTAAAATGTTTACTGATCTTTTAGATATTCCTGCACTGCCCCTTTGGCTGATGAATAAAATTGGGATGTCCTTTTCCATCTTTAGGACTGATCTCTGTGTTGCCAGGGGCTTGGCAAATATTGAGATAAAAAACAACTCTTGACCAAAAGATCTTGTGAGGCACATCTAGACCTAACTAAGCTTAAAAATTTGGCATTACAATTAGGATAAAGGTCCCAGTGACTAGGAGAACCACACTCTGAATTAAGGGCCAGTGAATATTAATGACTAATAACAAACTCTTAGAATTTGTCTAACGCCCTCTAGACTGGCAGTAAGCTGCAAGTGGCATACATTTAAAACACATCACTTATAAATTAAAAAAACCCCTCTAAACATGTCAAAGGATGCACATTCTTTGTTCATAATTAGGATACTATTTGCTACATATACATTCTAATGAATAGTTTCACCAATTAATAAATGTTTAGGTTAATATATTCAATTAACTAGATATAAAAAGAAGCCCTGACTAGCCATTGAAGATTCTACCTGCCCATCAGTTTTGTCCAAGGCATATTATTTTTCATCAATATGCCAACTGTTCATCTTCCTATGTAAACACAGGCAACAGGGTGAGGAATGCTGATCACAAGATGAACTCTTAACAAAGGAGTTAAGGATCCTACATTCTGGGAAAGCCAGACCACTGAGGAAAAGGCAAGAGGAAGACTGCAGTGGTGTCCAGCTCCCCTCAGTGAGACCAGCTTGGATTTAGCAGCCATGCAGCTGCGTTCACATGGAGATGGACTTCAGCTGAGTAAGACTGAGAAGTTACCCAAAAGCAGCCTCTGTGCATGCAAACATACCCTACGTTTGGATGCAAAACACATGGGAGGAATATGAGGCAATATCTAAGCAGAGGAATCAGCAGATTCTCAGCTCAGCCCCTTCTTGGCCACCATTAAGCCTCCCAAATTCCAAGGAAAGCTACACAGGAAATAATATGGTGGGCTCACCAGCATTTAGAGGTTCCTCTCATGCCTGTCAGGAAAATATGTGAAAGGCTTATCCAGAAAAAATGTAGAAGTAATCCGCAGTGCTGGAAACCTCATAAGCCTAGGCCTGATGTTGCTATGCAAAGACAGTTTGGAAAAGGGCTCAAAGGACTGATCAAGCTGTGTCATCAATATCCCTCTGGATTCTGCATGGCAGATGATGATGCAATGATGCAACTGCAAACAAATCTAATCCTCACAGCTGGTGCCTTGGCTCCCAGTCCACCTGAAATTAAGGGGAATATTTCCCATAGCTTCAAATATTCTGGAGCCAGGTCTGGAAACTCTCCCTGCCTGTTTCTGTCCTCTGTACAAATCATTTTCCTCTGCAGGGATCTCAGGATTAATCCCTCCATTTGCTTAGTTGGAACATTCCTCCACGTTCCACTATCGTTTCACAGACAAGAATATTAAAGCAAATGCTGGTGGAAGAGATTATTTCAAAGAGAAGGAGAGAGCCCCACTAGGTTCACATCATGATGGGCACCAAACAAACCTTCACAAAGGTGAATTCCTGCCCCAAACGTGGAGGCTGTCTCCAGTCTAACAGTTCACAGAAACTGGCAAAATTGGGCTAAATAATCAGCTGTTTGAAAAAGAAGAGGAAGTTTTACTTTCTCTCATCTCCTCTTTCACAACACCCTTTGTATTGTAAAAATTCTTCAGATAACACAAGGCATCACCCTTCAGAGACACCTTCTGTCAGCATCCCATTTTACAGAGAGGAAAACCAGGCTACTTCTGTAATTATGTAAGGTCAGAAAGTGAGAGGTTCCCAAAACTTGGGGTTCATAGCCCACAGTTCAGTCAGTCAAACCATCCTACACGTGCACAGGCAGCAACCACGCAGCAGAGAAAAGGACTCTTGGATTTATTCCATGGTAACAAGGTTAGACTGAGTATTTATCCCTCAAAAAATGGATCGAAGTAAGCAGAAAGTGGAAATGGAGAACCTCTATCCTGTGTGTGAGCAGACCTCCGTGCCAAGCTCTGCTGAAGGGAATTAGGGCAGGGTGTTAAAGCAAGGAGCAACGAGACCACAACAGCTCCCTACACGCACATCCCCCCTCTACTCCCACAAATGAGAGAAACAGCAATTTCTTGAGGCAATGATTTGAAGAAAACCGCCCCAAATATCATTATCTATACTACAGCTCTGATTATAATTAGCATTGCTTGACCTCTCCCATTACAAAACCTCTCTTTTCAGTGTTTTTTTCCCAACTCTGTGAAACTGCACTTTTCTCAGAGGGATTTATTGGGCCCAAATAAGCTCTGCTGTTTTCTGTGAACAAGGCAAGAGGAGAAATAATCTTGCTTTAGCCTACTTGCAGAGAGGCTGCATCTCACTTTCCCTGTGCTCACAAATTCCTTTTGACATTCCTGCCTGTGTTCAGCCAAAAGAAAAGGAAAGAAAAAAGTAAAACAACACAGAGCAGACATAGCTTGGTGTACACAACATCCAAGCTAGAATTGCAGAGAGGATCAGGAGGGAACTGAAACAGACATTCCCAGGAAGCCCAGCACTTCCCCACACCCTCACACAGGGGCCAAATGTGGGGCTGGGACCATGTCTCTCCCTCCTTCCTTAATTTACTCTTTGCTTTTTGTCTCATTTCTGCCCCTCCGTGGAGTTTGAGTCAATTTTTCCCAGGAAAAACTTCTGCCATATTTTAATGGATATACACTGACAGCCTGGATTCTGGCATCTGCATCCTGTGCTTGCCTCTGCAATTTAAATTAAAACCCTTTGAATTTATGTAACATGCAGACAAACATATGTACAAGTGTGCGTGTGTGCACATGGTTTTGCTCCAAAGCAAACAGAGTGAGGAAGGCCATATGGTTCATTCTCCTGCAGCTTTTAAACTCCATCCATAGTAAAAATAAAGGGTGGGATTCAACTTTCCCCACTCAGTTATCAGAAAGCTGGGCATCACATCTAATCCTGCTTGAGGCAGGGAAAGCCACCTCCAGGGAATAATCCATCCCATCTGTTTTAGACAGGTTTTAGGATGGGCTGAGTCACTGGCAGGAAGTGTCTGTCTCCAGGCATTGCCTTCAAGCAGAAAAGGTGGGACTCACCTCAAGAACTAATCCTGCCCCATCCTGAGCATTCTGATTCTTGCTGGAGCCAAAAGGAGCTGAACTGTCTCCCCACCTCTCCCAGAGTGCTCTGAATCTCCTGTCTCTTCCCATTTCTATTTCTTTTCCCAGCTCATAAGAACTCCCAGGTATGTCCCAAAGAGTGCATTCCTCATGGGGTGGCAACAACATGCTTTGCTACCTACCAGCATTCCTCACCCACTAATGGTTTATGAGACACATCTGACTTCCCTCAGAGAGCTGAATATGATTCAGGAGCTGGCAGGCAAAACCAGCTTTTAATAAGGAAAATATCTTGGTAAAACTGCACTGCTTGACATCCTGAAGGATTCGGCTATGACCAAGTGCAGCTGGTGCCCAGCCCTCTCCTTCCATCTCCACCAGACCCCAGGCAAGGCTTTGCAAAGCTCTTCTGACTGCAGCTTCAGCTGGGACACAGCAGCAGGTTTCTGCTTCTGTCCTTGTAAGGCCACAGCTGGAACTTCTCCTGACTTCAAGGAGCCAAGGGCTGTGGCTGCCATGGGATTCCCAAACTGCTCTGCTGCCAATGGGGTTCTTGCAGTTCCACTCCCACCTGGCCCCAGTGAGTCATTCCACTGAAACTCCTGCCAAAGAGGCAGAAAATTAACCATTTCTACCCTGCTGAGGGCCAGGTCATTCCTGTCATTCCTCCACGGCTGTGCACATGACACTGGTTCATTTTGGAGATAAGCTGGACCCACTCACACTGAGGAAAAACAGTTTAGGGGTCCAGTGCCTCTGTGCCAGGTGCTGCAAAGTGAAATACTTTTCCCAACGTTGGCCTGGGTGGATGCATTTGAAGCAAGGCTTAAAGCAGGGGATGGTAGGAAGTAACAATACAGAACAACTGAATAAAAAGCTGGTTTTACCCTTTTGGAATGGTTTGTGCATGCCAGAGTCAAGTTTTAAATGAGGATTTAAAAGAGGATAACTTGGTGGGGAAGATTCCTCCGTAAGGAGGGGAGGGGAGATCACACTGTCTAAATGATTGATGTGCAAACAGTCTCTGCTCAAGCCTACAAGACTGGAGCCAAACCAGCTCCCAGCCACCACTCTGACCTTCCTTGTCACCTCTGCACTGACACCTGGACAAGTGACACAGCTTCTGCCTGTCTGGTTCTTGCTTGCTATATCACAGCCAGAGTGATTCAGAGCTGTACCAGCTCCAGGAACAGCAGGAGTAGCAGAACTCCCTCAGCTACACTCGAGTTTGGCTGTGATTTGTCATCCTTGTACCCAGACATGGAGTTAGCTGTGACAGACCTCATCTTACTGTAACACTGGTGGAGCAAAGCATGGGAAGATACGCACTCTTATGGGAAAGCTGAGAGCCTTCAGGTCTTTTTTGGGCCAAAGATCTGCCTCAGAGACATCTGGGATGATGTCAGACCATCTGGGCACCTTTTAGGAGGAATATGAGTCCTGGTGACATTTCTTTCACAGTCCCTTGTTTGTTTGGGGAGTAGGGTGAGGGTGAGGCCTGGCTACCCTGAGAGCTGTGCAGCTCACAGGGACACAATGTGTGGTTGTTAGCAGCTGTGGCACTGCCAGACACTGGCCCTGCTGGGCAGCAAGGGGAGAATTCAAACACCTCATTAAAATGCACATCCCAAGCCCACGTATTCACACTTTCCATCGCCTTAGGAGCACTTTGAAGTGTTTCATCCAGCCACCCTCGCAACAGCTGGGCAGCAGGACTTCATCAGCAGTGGCACAGCCTCTTCCAGCTCAGCCAGCACCAGGGAACTGCTTGGGCTCGGGATCAGGCAGTCTGGAGAGAACTGCTAACAGAGAGGAAAGCATTCCCAACCACAGCCTTTGGATAACAGGACACACTGACAGGAAGAGATGCACAAGAACAGCTTGCACAGAGCAGACCCGGGGCCATCTGCCTAAAAGATCCCACAGCTAGAACACAAAATTTTAGCACCCTTTGTCCTTCCACATCCCTGGTGAGAAACTAAATTTGACCAGAAAGGAGCTAAGGCACAAGACGTAAGCTCAGAGGGAATTAGGAAGCCACAGCTCTGTCCAGTAATGTGTCTGAGAGTGCAACAATACAGGGAAGGGCTCAGAAATGAGATCTCCTACAGCAAAAGGAGAAAAGTAAAATTGAATATATTGTTTGGCAAGAGATTGCAAGGAAATACAGGAAGAAAAACCAAAGGAGGTCCTTCCTCCCCTTCAAGATCCTCTGAGTTTCGGTTCTTCTCTTTCTCTTCCCAAACATGCAGAGGCAGCCAATAAAAAGGTCCAGAGCTGGGTTCTTCAAAGAGCAACAGCCAAAGCTCATTGAAGTCCCCATGGTCTGTCAGAAGGGTTAATTAGTGCAGTGACTTAAGGAAAAGCTGGCATCAAAGGCACACCTGACATGGTGCTAAGGTGGTCAGACAAGACGCTGCCATAGATTTGGGTTGGGGCCAGAGCCAAGGGGAAGGCAGTGGGAGCACCATTGCCACATTACAGGGAGCAGTCAAAGCACAAGAGAATGAAGTTTTGGGCAGTGCTGTTCCTGCTGAGATGTGAAGCCACATCATGTGAGTTTTGCTTTCCTCTGTGTCCCAGTGTCCTTTCTGCCCACATAATGCCGGTCACATGTGACCTGCCAGCAACAGGGATTTCTGTACCAAAACCAGGGGTTAACCCAGAAGTGTATCTTTGGATTGCTTTACCTCCTGCATCCCACTCTCAGAGAGGACAACTGGCCCTTTTTACCCCCACAGGGAATGTCCTGCAATTGAGGAACTGCAACTGCCCCTCTCCCTGTCAATGTATCTTTGTGCTTTCTTCCTGGCAGATGAGAATGGCGTAACCAGGGAAAACTCCTTCGCAATTCTGGACAAGAAGCATTTTGTTCACTGCTGACACAGGCCTGTGATGGGAAGGAGTTTGAATATAGACTTCTGGACAATAAAGGTCTGTCTCCAGTCCATGGTCCAGTCTCCCCCTCCTGAACATCCCAGATCCTTTGCTGGTCACTTGAACACTGCGGACTCCCTATATGGCCTTAAAAAAAGTTGCTTTGTAGTTTCCCAGGCTGAAAAACAACTATCCTTTAGAACAAATGTTTATTCCTATTGCCTTTTCTGAAAAAGATTTTCCACTTAACAGTGAGTGAAGCACTTAGCTCCACATCCATCCAGGACACTTAAGCATGGATTTTTAGCTCAGTGGATGATAATACTGTCTTCAAGGATGTGATCAGTTGGGGTAACTCACTTGCCTAGCACCCTTCAGCATGGTGAGGATAAATGTATAAAAAACTGATCTGATGATCAAAAGTTGATCTGATTTCTCAGGAACTGGAGTTCCATGGGTCTGGAGGGCAGAGTAGATGCTGAGTCTTTGCAATCCCACTGCAGCACTGAGGATATGAATAAATGCCAGTGTGAAGATTTAAGGAGGCGAGTTCTGGTCAGCACCAAGCATCATTACTTGAAGCCCTTACCCCAGCGCAGAACGGATTGCAGTTGGAGTAGTAAACAATTCCCTACAGTAAATAAGGCAAAGGGAAAAGCTTAAGGGCTGCCCCACAGTGCTACTGAAATAACCCCACTGGAAACAACAGGGCTGTGTGGGCACACAGCCAGACTGACACAGCAGTGTCTGAAGGCCACATTCTTCTCTTGTGCTTAGCTCATTTTAAGTGGAATCAGATCCCATAACATGCCCATCAGACAGTCAAACCCCCACCCTGTCAGCATGACGAAAAATTTCCATGGAGATAGCAGCAGAAAGGTCAGCACCAAGGGAAAAATGCCCCATGCCCTCAATGCAGAGCTTGACATATCGCCTTCTGCCCATCCTCAGAAGATGGAGTTCATCCCAGGGCATGAAAACTGTTCCAATAATTGGGTACTGTAATTTTCTGTCACACAGATCAGCCCAAACTCAATGCTAAGAAGAGCTGGCATGCCCAAAAGCTGTCCACAACACATCTCCTCAATTTCAGTAATCACCAACTGCTGTGTTACAGAGCAGGAATTGAGCTGAGACACAGCTCATCATGCTCTTCGTACTGATTATTCCCATCCTTCATCATGTAGCCACTCTCACAGAGTGGATGCCACAGCAGCCAGAAACCTGCCAGGTTTGAAGCTTTCCAGCTCCTACTCAGAACATCCCATCCATGGGTGTAACCTGCTAGGAGAGATGTGCTGCTCCTCCCCTGTGACTTCTCCATTTTAATTTGTTTTTACAGGACATGTGGTAGGGACTTTACAAGAGAATCCTAATGATAGGACAAGAGAGAGTGGCATTAAACTAAAAGAGGAGATATTTAGATTGGATATTGGGAAGAAATTCCACCCTGTGAGGGTGGTGAGGCCCTGGCACAGGCTGTCCAGAGAAGCTGTGGCTGCCCCTGGATCCCTGGAAGTGTCCAAAGCCAGGTTGGCCAGGGCTTGAAGCAACCTGATCTAGTGGAAGGTGTCCTTGTCCCTGGCAGGGGATTGGAACTGGATGATCTTTAAGGTCCTTTCCAATCCACAAAATTCTAGGATTCTCTGATCTCCAGTGAGTGAGGGATGGTGATAATGGTTTGTTGGTTGAAGCAAAGACCCAGCACTTTTGCTCAGAGTTAGCATTATGCAATGCAAGAGCACTAAACAGTTCCTTACAAAAGCAAAATTACCAGTTTTCTCACCTAAAAGTCTGCCACAGGGCCTTCACAGTCCTCCAACAGTTGCCCCCATCCAATTTTCCCCATTTCCAAACCCCATTGGCATCTCCAGCTCCAGGATCCCTACTCCCTCCTGCATATCTCTGCCTCCAGCCCTTCCCTTGCCAATTTCCATCCTAAGCCACCGCCTCAGGCATGGCAAGAAGCCAATTCTTCAACAAAAACTCTGCAGAGAAGAGAGCAGATGTTTTGGAGAAAATTATGTCACTGCATCAGGGGTGACTATCCAAGCAAAAGCTCTCATGACACAGCATCATATCCCTCACTCCTAAGGGACCTCCGATTACATCACGTGGACCACAGAGCTCCCTGTGAACACCGTTTGATGAAAAGAATACAACATGGAAGACCTCACTCCAGCAGGATTCCACATGAGGTGCCACAAGCACGTCTGAGCTTCAGCTGCTCTCCACAGCCAGAAACAAATGGTCCCAGTTGAGCAATGTGTGGGACACACCCTGATTTAGGGTGAAGGGGCATTTGCTTGGCAATAGCAGTGTTGCTGCAAACAGTGCTAATCTAATAACTTCAGTCTTGACAAAGATCTGGTGCCTTTTAGGCTTGAGGGATCTTTGTACAGCCATAAGTCCAGACATGGGTTTGCCAGCTAAAGAGACAAGACTCTGCAAAAAGACAAGCACAGGCAAAGAAAATAACCTACATAAATTCACATAACAGATCCATGATGAAAACACACGCAGAAGCCAGGTTTGGTTTCCAGGTGTTGCTCCAGCAGCTGGAAAAAAAACCTTAATTCCAGCTTGGAAAGGACTACTAAAGAAAGATCTTTCACTTCACTGACTTTTATGCATTTGCCAGGGCCTCGAGGATACCAAGAGGGTTTAATGGCTCTTCCCAGCCCTAGCTGGGGCCTCCGCCCACTCTCCTGCCCTGTTAAGCACCAGCCTGGGCCTTAATCCCAGTCTCAGACCAAGAGCTGTGCTGTCTGTTGCTCTGGTACATAAACCTCAGTGACCCCAATCCATAGACTGTCTCCCCTAGCTTTATCTAACCACTTCCATTTCACTACAGCTTTGTCTGGTGGTCATTGGGCGGTGTCTGGCAAATCAGCAGCACCTGTTCCCAGTTCATCCTTTGATGAACCCAGTGATGGTCCAATTGAAATGTTTGGGACAGCTCTCAGTGTCTTTATGAGGTTTTCAGTTCAAGTCTCAGCAGCATTTCCATGCAAACTCTACTCTCACCTTTGCCTCCTATTTACTCCAAACTTAGTTAGAGGACTTGCACTTTATAGGTGGTCTGGGATCTTCCTGAGGAATTTTGTCTCTGCTTCTACTGCCTCAGCTTGAAGTAAAATTGGCTGTTAGTCCTAAGACCAGAAAGCAGATGCTCCCTTCCTGAATAGCTGAGAGCACCTTTCTCTGAAGGTTGCTTGTTTCTCTGCATGACCCTGTCATTATTTTAAAATTTTAGCATTAGGAAGATTATTTTTCTGCATGACAAATATTTGCATTTCTCTTGGAAGAGAAATTTTATTTTTATTTTCTTGGAGCAAATAAGGTCAACATGGATCTGATGTCTTATTTACTGTAATATTTCTTACATCCCATATTCACACCTCCAGAGAAGACAGAGATAACAGTGCTGTGGGGTATTCCTGAGCAGGAGGCAGCTGCATGGGGTTTTTGGTGCTGCAGACAGCTCTTCCGTGTTCTCTTGGGTTGTCTCTTTCCAACAGAAATGGAAAACCTGACAAAACTTTCCTTGACACAGTAGTTTTGAATGCTCTGAGGGCTGTAATTAGAATTAGCATTTTTTCCAAAGTTCCCTGGCGATTTAAGGTTGTTCTCCTGGGCAGCAGCTGTTATTTGGACCAACAGTCAACAGGCTCTCAGCCAGTTCTGCAGCAACCAGCAGAAGTCAGAGGAGTTTAGAATGAGAACACTGAGTGCTGAGGTGCTTGTCTGCCCCTTCACCACCCTGGAACTCCTGGGGATGCCTGTGCTGAGGCACAGAGGTCCAGGGGTTGGGCACACAGGGCCCTCTGACAGGCTCCAGTAGTGTGGGTGACTCAAGGGTACCAACTGTGTCCCTTGGACAGGAAAAATGGACTGAGGCCCTTGCTAATCCCCAGCAGGTCCCAGTTTCAGCCGGGTTCCTCCTAGAGCAATTAACCTCAGAGAAAATTACAGTCTGGCACACGATCACTGACACGTTGCCAGGCTTGTGGTGAAGCCAACTGCTTAACTGAGTGTGTGGTATTTATTGCCTGTGGGAAAGGTAAGGTGAAACAAATATGTGGTTGAAACAACTCTATTTCACCATACATCTTCAAAATACCTGCAAATTCATCCTCTTGTGGGCATAGTCACAGCTTGGAATGTTCTTGTTCTGTCACAAGGGTCCTTCTTCACCATGTTCAGTGAAGCTGGGTGCAGTGATGATTATCACAAGGTGATAAGTTTGTGAACTTATAACTGGCCCCTTTTTCTCCTGGTTATACCCATGTAAAACTGCTATATCCCGTCCTACCTAGCCAAAGGTACCATAAAATCAGCAGGCTAGACTACTCAAAGGGCAAATCATTTTGCTTCCCAGTAAACCCTGCAGATATAACCTCTTCCCCAGGCTCTCCTGGCTGTTAAAAGCAACTATTCCACACAGAACTTGCTGTCTCTTTGCAAACGAAGCAATAAAGTTCATGGGGATTTTCCTTGCCAGTGGGACAGCAGTAATGATGTGCAAAGCCTTGAGCACATTAATATTTTTCTCTCATCATGCTCAAGAATTTTCTATTCCTGAACTTTATTTCCTTGCCAGTGCTAATAAAAGGAGACTGTAGCAAAGGCTCAGGTTCTCAGAGGGGTTTGACTGCAACACATCTGAGTCTGCTGGACATCACCAGAGCTCAGAGGCTGTGAAAACTGAGGAGAAATACCTTACCCTCAAAGCATCTCTGAGTGATGTGAAGGGAATGTTTCAAGGGTCTTAATCACAAAACCAAAGAACTGTTAGAGCTGGAAAAGACCTCTAAGATCACCAAGTCCAATTATTAACACAGCACCACTGTGTTCACCACTGAACAATCTCTCCAAGTGCCACATCCAAACCTTTTTAAAACACCTCCAATGATTTGATTCAAGCTGATCAACCAGTCTCATTCTATGTGTTTGCAATGGGACATTTGCTGCTTCAAAGACTGAGATATCTTAGGAAAAAAAGGATGGCACGAACAGATAAAAATTCATGTTGGAAAAAGAAAACCTTGGAGAGGAAAAGCTAAATGACTCACAATTGGGTTGTGGGAACTGTAGGATGAAGTGGGAACTGCATGAAATCCTGACACCACTTGAGTCTCTTTGCCATTTACTTTGTGAAGGCAGGTGACTGAAGAGTACAAAATCTCCTCCAGTTGCTGCAGAAAAAGGTGCACAGCTGACGTTTCCCATCCTTGCTTATACAGTCCTAAAAGCTGTCCTTTGCCATAGTCACTGCAGCTGACCCACAAGAGCACTCTTTACAATTGCTGACTGTATTTTTAGCTGACCTTGCATGTGACTCAGTAGAAAGAAATGAGGAAAGATAGTCCCATGGGATTTCCCAGCTCTCTACACACAACCCCAGATCACCACAGCTGTGAGAGTCCAAGAGAAAAGACAAAAAGGAGACATTTCCTCTGCTCAGATGTATCCTGCCACCAGAGAATCTGTTTGTAATTTAACAAACATCTTAATGACATCAACAACTGGGTAAAAAGAACACTGAGCAGACACAGCTGTGATTGATCACACTTTCCTAGAGAACCAAGAGAGGTTTATTTTTCAGCTAGTCCTAGATTTTTGTCTTTTCTTGATCAATCTATGTGGGGGTTTTAGGGTTTTGATCTTTAATCCATAAAGTTCTATTTTTTTGGAGCAGCTGGAATCAAAGGAAGATAACTGCTTCCATCCCATAGCACTCCTCCATACTGTACCAGTGGTTCTCCATAAACAAAATACATTGAGATAAAAGACAAAAAGTTGGGTGCAGCCTCAACAAACGTTCTGGGTAGACACTTCTCTCACTTCAGGCTCAAGAGGAACCTCTCTGTAGCTAATCCAGGTTTAGCAGCACCAGCTGCCTAGGCTATCAAGTAAACCTTTAGGGGTTAATGGCTGTGTTGTTTTCAGTAGGTGTAATGAAAAGAAACTCTGATACTCAGGAGGAGAATAAAAGCTTTCATAGTGCAAGGCTAATCTGCCGAGTACTCGTGCAGCTCACAAAAGCACCAAAGCCCTTTGGAGTTTAATCTCCCTGGTTCACTGGCTGCATGCTTCCACCCTGCAGGACTGGGGGAATTTGTGCCAGAACTATTAATTCTGAGAGGCAGGGTGGTCGTTTTTCAGCAGGAAGATAACAGAAAGACAAGAGCCAGGCTCTGTCCACAGGACTTTTTACAGATTCAAAGGCATCTTGATTTGAGACCTCATTCTGCACAGGACTAAGGTTGCTTGTTAATAACTCTCTTGATGAGTCATCTTCTTCCCCAGTCACTGGGGAAGATAATGTGGATCCAAAGAATCCATATTCCATTCATATTTGATGTGCCCTTCAGCTTGGTATGGTGGCTCACATTAAGGTCTGTGCCCTGGAAAAAATGTCTGAGATTTGTTCTGAAAGACTCAGATTCTCAAAAAGGACAAAATTACTTTTCTTTCAGGAGAACCTCTTGAGTTATACTTCACTCAGCGTTTTGCCAAGGTAATTTAAAGGCAGAAGTGTCTTCTCTGTGCTGTTAGACTGGATACAAGAGTCTGCTGAATGCACTTTGCTGGGAATTCTGCCTGATCTGCCTCTCTTCAAACTGCTCAGAACAGAACTACCCCAGACAATCCAATGCTCAATTTTGGCAGCACTGACCTTCATAGGCTGATGAATCCTTCTGCATTCCTTGTTCTCATCCCATTCCCACTAACATGACCATTTCTCATTGCAGGTATCTTCAGAGCCATCTCTCACCTCAGACACAGCCATCATTTTACAGAAGAATCACAGAATCACAGAATGATTAAGTTGGAAGAGACCTCCAAGACCATTGAGTCCAACCCAGCCCTAACACCTCAACTAAACCATGGCACCAAGTGCCACATCCAGTCTTCCTTTAAACACATCCAGGGATGGTGACTCCACCACCTCCCCAGGCAGACTATTCCTTATTATTCTTTCTGTAAAAAACTTTTTTTTCCTAATATCCAATCTGTATTTCCCTTGGCACAGCTTGAGGCTGTGTCGTCTTGTTCTGTCAATTGCTGCCTGGAGAAAGAGACCAACCCCACCTGACCACATCCACCTTTCAGGGAGTTGTGGAGAGTGATATGGTCACCTCTGAGTCTCCTTTTCTCCACGACAAACAACCCTAGCTCCTGCAGCTGTTCGTCACAAGGTTTGTGTTCCAAGTCCCTCACCAGCCTCGTCCTCCTCTGGACGTGCTCAGGCATCTCAATGTCCTTCCCAAACTGAGGGGCCAGAGCTGGACACAGCACTCAATGTCCTTTCTAAACTGAGGGGCCAGAACTGGACACAGTGAGACAAAGCCTGAACCAGGCTTTACCAACTCAGAGCTGAGCAGTCTGGAACAGACACAAGGAGCTCACCTGCTTCAGCTTTGTCCCCACCATGGAAGCGCTGCTGTCCAGCACGAACACCACGTTCTTGGGCAAGGGAGGAAGATCTGTGGGAGCAAAGTAGTGCACGAAATATCCATTGAGGATCTGTGAAAGAGCAAGGGAGTCATAGGTGAGGTCATGGTGCAATGTTCTACACACATCATTATGGGATATTTGGATATTTGGGTGCTTTCAGTGATTCTGTCCACACTGGAGGGTATGAATGCTCCTTGGTATTGATGCCTTGAGAAGGCTGACCTGGAACAAAGGCTGGATAGAGGTAGAGAATAAAGCAGATATTTATTAAAAGGCCTTTAAGGGTGCACCATGGGCAGGACAAAAGCATGGCCAGGGCTACACCTGAGGTGGACCCAAAATGATCACAAAATGGACAACTGGTCATGAGGCTTCACACTTTGATAAGTTTTGATCCATTTGCATATTGAGGTTTAATTGTCCAGTTACAGCTTCAGGTCGTGAGGTCCCATCCTTCTTGTTTTCTCTCTTCAGTCCACCATTGTTTGTGCTTTTGGGCCTGAACACTTGTTACAGTTGTCCTTGGTCTTCAGCAGGAAAGGATTTCTTTTGTCACCCTGTTCTGTGAGGAGAGCTGACTGACACTTAATATGAGGCCCAGAACTGAACCCCTGGGCAGCACAGAATCCGAAAATTATGAAAGCTAAAATTTAAGGCATCAGTATCCTTCTCAATTCTGTTCCTCTGTTTATCCAGACTGCATAAGCCAACTGGAGCTGTCCACATCTCCTTCCATGGCTGACACTGGGGTTGCCTTCCAAATGCAGGAAGGATATAATATGTGTGCCCACAGATCAGAACTACAACATGCACTTGAGGAACTGGCCTTATATCCAGATATGTACAGCCAGTATATTGAGAAACTAAGAAGCAGACACAAAAAAGAAGCTCAGTTGGGGTTTAAGTCCATCTTAAATAAGTCCATCTTGTGGCTGCTAATTGACTGGTTTTATTTTGGATAGTTCTTGCAAGACAGAGGAGCAGCCTTCACTCAGAAAGCATTTTCTAGGAATTAGGAGCAGGCAAAACCATTGAAGCATCTCAGGTACAGTTAATAAAACAGAAAAGATGAATCATGTGTACAGTACCTGAACATCCCCAACACTCAGCTCCCTGTTGACATCGTATCTAATTATGAAGTCTCCCAAAATTCCATTTCGGGCGATCCTGGTTTGCTCAACAACACTGGGATTGAATGTAACCTTAGCTAAGGTTTTGGTGTGCCCAATGACAGTAGAGGGAGGAGGAGACACATCACCTGTTGAGATAAAAACACAATATTACAGGTTTTTTCCATTGCCTTACAGATGTCAAAGCACAGCACAGGTGGTATTGCTATGGAGCCAAGTCAGCCAGAGTGACTTACTGGGATTGAAGATTCAGCTCTCCAGTGACTAAAAAAGAGAGATTAAAAAAAAGTAACCCCTCTCCTCTAACTTTAAAATGAAACCCATCTTGCAATGCTCTCAGGGATATAAATGTTTGTAGAAAGTTCCTGTACGCAGTTCTGTTTGGCCGAACACACAACCTCAGACATGCACATGCTGTTCATTCCAGCCAGCTCTAGACATCCAGGATACAGATCCTACATCTGAGATCCTGACAGTTGATGCAGGTATGATTCATTTGACCTGTTTAAACATTTCTTCCAGGATTAGATGAATCACATTGTAGATTTTTCCTTATTGATTATAAAGAATTATTGAGGTGGCATGTTCAGACATATTGCAGGCATGTGAGGTGGGATTGATGTGAGTGACTGAACCCTTGATCTGACAAGTGTCATATGTGTAATGTCTACATTTTAAGAAGTCACCTTAGATGCCTTTATGTTCAGCAAAAGTTTATCATTACAGTCACTGCAATTTCAGTCCAGCTAATTCAGACAAAATCCAACGCTGCCAGTGCAGTCACACTAATTGCATACCTAAGATGGAACTCATCCTTAACTCTGAAAATCCTTCCTGAATCAATAAAGAGGGATGTGCCTGGCAGAGGGCACCTCAGATAAAGACATTTAGGTCTGAGTCACCCTGCAGGAAACTCTCCTTGTATTGTTATCTGCGCTCATTCGCTAAAAGCTGAGGGATGTGGAAGTTCCCTGTTGCCTCTCTATGTAAACAAAATCCCACCTTACCCTCTTTTGGTTTGCCAACTGTTCTTTCCCTCTGAGCTCCATTTGGACCCTTATATGAGACTACTTTAGCTCCTGAACTTCTCCAGATTTTGAGGGCTTTCCCCTTTTTCCTAACTGGCTTCTTGAAA
Source organism: Sylvia atricapilla (assembly GCF_009819655.1). Classification (NCBI taxonomy): domain Eukaryota; kingdom Metazoa; phylum Chordata; class Aves; order Passeriformes; family Sylviidae; genus Sylvia; species Sylvia atricapilla. Next base: position 19,773,923 of record NC_089144.1, on the reverse strand, counting down.
ACACAAAAACAGATTATCAGCTGAAGTTGTTCTTGGGTGCTTTAGCTCTCAAAATGATTATTCCAACACTCCTCTGAAGCACAGAATTTCTGTTATGTCTGCTCCTGGGCTGGTTAGAATTGGTTGGAATCAGCTGCTTAATTATACTGTGAGATGAAATCTCAAATCTTTGCCAAAAATGCCCAAAAACTCTGTAGTATGACAGGGAAATTAGGGATGGGAGAGCTTCAGTTCCAGTTTAGGTGTACACAATGCAAACACCTACATCTAAACTTATTTTCTAGGCTAGAGTATGATACATCTGGCCAGACAGACATCTGCTTTATGATAATTTTCATTAAAAATAAATTATCACTACTGATCTAAATGATAAGATTTAGGCAGTCTGGAAAAGCTTCATTCTGGGGAGTCCAACAATTCTGTTTATGTAATGAGCAGTGGCACTTCACCTTTGTAAAGGGCTTTGAGCAGCATTAGGGAAAGGCAATGTGACATCTGTGAGCTACAATGAACACAATCTCACATCCAGACCCCACAGTGATTTACAAAACCAGAAATATGAGATTATGTCCTGTTAACAAATAGGAAAATGGAGGCATGGGGTGGTTACCTAACTTACCTCATTTCCCAGAGGGCAAAGTCCATAGAAATGCCAGGATTAGGGTCCTGGTGGGTTTATGAAATGATTAGTCAAATCTGTAACTTTTACTCTGAAGTGCCATGTACAATCTAGGTTCCTCCAGGAGAAGGAATGAGAGTGAGAGTCACAAATCAATAGCACTCTAGGATGTTACTTCCAGGATGATTTTGCTTTGCTTTCACAGCAAGTAAAACCCTGTGAGTGCATTTTAAAAGACAAGGCCCAAGACTGTTCTACTGAGATAGGGAAGAGTTTTATCATAGGCCAAATTTTACACAAGCAAATTACAGTTAGAGCACCTGGACTGTAAAACAAACTCCTCAGCAAAAGACTTGTCCAAGGAGACTGAATGACAGATATAACTCAATTTCACTAAAATCAAGAACTGACTCTGCATCTCAGCTTCTCATGCTGTGAGAGCTCCAGTCCATTCATCCTGATGGAAACAGAAAGGGAGGTCCCAGCCAGTAAACTGAAATCACCTAAGGACATTAGTTTTGTATCTTAGAGGGGGCTTGTAAAATGATTACCCAGAGCTTTGACATTTTTTTCTAAAATCTATGTACAGTTCAGATTTCTCCTGGCAAAGAAAAGTTATAAATCAACATTGCTATAAGATTTTACCTCAGTCTTGATCTGTTTTTATTTTTGTAGCTGCCCTTTGATCTGATGAATCAACAGATACAGTATGTTTTTAATAAATAATGCATCAGATTTGCTTGTATCTGCCTTCTTGAATTTTCCATCTCTATTCTATTGCTTCCAGAAATCCCATTTAACTGCCAGTATGTGAGAAAAGCCTAGAATATATAGAAATGGCTTTAAATTTAATTTATAATTTCTGGTCTGGGGGTTTCACATTACTTCTCCTCAACTGAAAGGAAAGGCTGCTGTGGATTAGGCTGCCTGGTCATATCACACCAGGGTCAGTGAGAATCAGTCAGAAGCTCCCTCCTTATTCCTTCTGCATGTCCATGTCCTTGGCCTTCAGGCAGCACTTCCATGTTCCTCTGCCATAAATTTCAATGATGGGTGAGGACAAGATGCTGCACCACAACAGCACGAGCTCCAGTCTTAACATTTCTATGGACCATTGGAAATCAGCTTAATTAGGTAGCAACTCCATGCCTCAGTTTCCCCACTTGTCAAATAAACATAAACACATGTAACCCACTTTTTCAAGCAATGTGGAATCTAGGTGGAGCATGTGGATCACATTGTCTCCCTCTATTGATCCTCCAAACACTCTCTGGAGGTGATAAATGTCACCCTTTCTAGCACAGACAGTGCTTTAGGGATCTATGGAGAGGAAGTTTCCCAGGTTGTCTCATACAGACATTTTAAGTGACAAGAACTGCTGAGGAATCTCTCCCATCCACTTCATAGCCACTCATCTTATCCCTGGGAACAAAGTTAAAAACAAAAAAATGGTCTGATAGAAAAGGTCCTGATAAAAAGAAAACTTTTCCTGGAATAACAAAAATCAGGTCTGGAAGGTAACTACTCATCAAATTCATCCCATGTTCTGAGACCGAATCCTTTCCTACTGTTTTTTGATACAATCAGGAAACATTCCAGACCTCCAGTAATGGAAACTCAGCTACTGCACTTGCCAGTCCTTTCCAGAGCTTCACTTTTTTCACTGTTAGATGTTTTCAATGTCTAATTTACATTTTTTTTCTTGTGGATTATAAACCCATGACTTTTGGGGGCTTTTTGTATCCTTTTCCTCCTTGCAGTAGCATTTTATATTTTTGAATACAGTTCCTAGATCTTCCCCCAGGTTTCTTTTTTAGGCAGCATTTCGTATCTGGATCACCATTACTCTCCTCTGTTTATTGGCTTTGTTATTTTTAAACAAGTGACAGAGAAAGAAAAGTCTATGAGATATTTCAGAGTCCAGAGCATGGAAGAGCTCCAAATGCTTGGGCTGTTTTGTGCTCACACTGAGGGAGTTAGTAGAGCCTTCAGACAAACTTTCCACTAAATTCAGCTGAAGAAGTAAACAGAGCAGGAAAAAGCATTTTCCAGATGAAACTGTTGTCCTTACAAGAGGAACAGTTAAACCTAAATTATTTTGGAGTCTGGCAGATTCTGGATTAGATCTCAAATGCAAAGTTCATCCTCTGCTAACACGTGGAAACTTCCAGACAGCTGTTATAAGAAATTAAAAGCTTTCTGAGACCTTTGACTTCAGCAAGAAAAAGTCATCCTCGAGCAGCCTAGTGTCTCCTGGCCAAGCCCATGGCTAGTTCTCACACAGCTACACTGGAGGACTGAGATGAGGACAGCATCCGGGTCATCATTCAGAAAGTGTCTCCATTCTGAGGTCACCAGAAAGGTCAGGATCTTTGACCTCAATGCCTCCTGTTTTGGGGTCTGTATGTCACGTAAGACAACACCTGCACATGCCAAAAGATCGTTTTCCAAAACTCACATGCCTAATGCCTTCCTCTGGGAAAAATACAACTCCCAGATGGAGCCATGTGTGCAGGAGTTACTGTACAAGGAAATACCTTAGAAAGACCTGTCATCACATTGTCTCTGCTGCCCATTCAGAGAGGATAGATGCAGGACTTTCTAAGAGACAAGAAAAGGACATATCCACAAATGGGACTGGAAGAGACACTGGGATGCTGGTGGATCAAACACTCAGAGGAAGCTGCTGATGGGCAAAGCATTCACCCAGGGGCCAGCACAGCCCAGCTCGGGCTGCAGCTGTTGTTGGACCAGATAAGGAAAGAGCCCTGGGAGGTGGGAACTTCGTCTCTGTGCTTCTCCAGTGACCTCAGCTGTGATAACTCCCCTGCCCAAGGGACATTCACACAGAGCCAGAAGGTGTTCATGCTGCTAATGGGCCATGATGGGACATAATTGACATCAGTGCTAATTTAATAGGCAGCTGTATCTTCTGAGAAGGTGTCAAAGACTCCTGAAGTGTCCCATGATCCACAACATTCCATCATTCAGGTGTCCTTGATCCACAGCATTCCAACAACCATTACAAGCTCCCCATCCCTGGGCAGGTACCTGGGCATTCCCACCTGAACCTGAGTGAATACAAACCAAATGGATCATGCCTTCTGTGGTTTCCCTAGGATTTCCTTCACTACATGATGGATCTAGCCTGTGACCACCACTTTGAGCAACAGACATTAAAATTGCAACAACCAAATCTCATCACAAGTCTTTCAGGTGGAGATATCTTTCTACTCTTATACATTTTCTTATATTATATTTTTCTGGTCTTATAATGCCAAATAAGGTAGATAATATAGATATTATTATTCTTACAGATAATAAGAACCAAAACATATCTGTTTTCCTGTGAAACCAGGTTGTTCTAAAACAAACCCTACATGTGTGTACTTACGAACATTGATGAATCACTGTTGTTTCAAGAACTTGGTTTACCTCCACCTTTTGGGGTGGGTTGTAACAGCTTGATGGCACAACATATTTTTCATCCACTACTCTCAAGGTAATTTATTAATACTTATCAAAATCTCATATTTTATAATTAACTCTGAGATAGTTTAGACATAGGAAATAGAGGAAGAGAGCTTTCATGACATATTCAGCCTCAAACCAGTCAGGCAGTGCCATTTTCCAATGTTCCAATGTCCAGCCAAGTGGACTGAAGAGTTTTAAGCCATGAGAATCCAAGAGAGAACAGATACTTTTTTCTGGTTTACTGCCAGTATATAGACTGTGTGCCAAGCAGCCCCTCTTTAAATGTGAGATTCACAATTCACCTGTCTTTCACTTAAAAACTCACAGCCTTCCCTGGACATCTCACTGGATGTGGAGATCCCACACTTTTTGGGTGTCATATGAGCAAGAAGGCTTCACAGGGAGCAACTAATGGCTCTGATGGTTTGTTTTTGGATCCATCTTGAGAAAGGACATTCAGCTGGAATATAGTGGACAACCACATAAAGAAAGGGTCTGTAATTTAATTCTGGACACAGATAAAGCACAGGGAATCTGAGCTTCAGTTGCATTACCCATCCTGCAATGGAACCCTTATTTTATATACATTTTACTGGCTAGGGAGGATTACAGAATCCAACAGCTCAGGCCCATTTCTATATGAGCTCTTTGAAATCTGAAGCACAATGCCAAGAATGTCAGTGCTCCCAGATTGCCATTTGGATAGTGAGTTACATGAGTTTTCCCTGTATGTCATTCACATGTAGGAATTTCCATACTGTGCTGGACCAACAGTGTGTCTGCTCTGCTTAGCCTGTCTCTACCATTGATCAGTGCCAGATGTCTTGAAGGAAACCACGTGCCAACAATGCACTGTGATATTCCCTGATAGGTGAAAAAGTCTTCCTGCCTCTCCTGATGAGGAGCAGAGCACATTTATCACTTGGCACATGGATGTATGACACAGAGAGCAATGAGGCTTGACCTGAAGACAGTCCAAGTCACTGAGAGCCTTGATTTCATTGTGATTTGGATGAAATCAGTAGGATCTCCCTGAGCAAGCAGTTTAACTCCAGTTTATGTGCATTAGGATCTTTCTGTGGCAGATATGGATAGCTCCACTGATCTTGCTGAGATTTCAGCTGAAATTTTCTCACCAAGCAAATTATTTTATGCTTGTTTACATGATTTTGCTTGCACTGTGTTGCTTGGAGTGACTGAGGGTCAAGTCCCAAAAGACTCTGCATCATCCTTCCATCCTTATTTTTGGTGGTTTTTGACAACATGAAGCAATCACAGTATCCTGAGATGTTGGTTTATGCCAGAAAAAATTACATTTACACTGTCTGAACAGTGAGCAAGGACAGTTAGGGGTAAGAGCAGATGCTCAGATACTTTGCAAAGCACTTAGTGCTTTGGCAAAGTATGGATTTTTCTCTTGGCATTTCCCATGTTCTGAAGTGCAGGATTTCCTATCTTCCTTGGCATGTATGGATGGAAAAAAACAATTCACTTGAATGAATAAAATAAATAGTTCCCAGGAGATGTGGAGGCCAGGGAAGAGCCTGCTCCAGTGCTGAGCACAAGGCCTGAAGGCCCAGTTCAAAGCTCTTAAAGACAATAGCAAAAAAACCCAACCCGATTAAGATGAATGGGATCAGCCCTTTACTCATGAAGCTTCAAAGTCCTCACAGGCTTAGGCACAGATACCACACAGACACAGACATCCAGAGAAGACAGATCCAACTCTGCCAGGCCACTTCTTGAGAAGTGATCAAGGCCTCAGAAATAACAGGGACACAAAAGAACAAGCAGGCAGTAGAAAAGTCAGCAGGAAAGCTCTCTACTCCATTTTTTTTTACTCCATCTTATATACACTTTATACACATCTTACATACACTTATATACATCAGAAGGCAAAAGATTGGCTACACAGGTAGCCACCTCTTTGACCTCGTTGGTGAACATCACCATCAATCATCTTTCTCCTCCCAGAGGAGAAATATGTAAACAAAATAGTTAAGTTCTAAAAATATACACAGTTTTCTTGAAGCTGCGTGAGAATAAAGTACAAACCATGAAAAGCAGACAAACTTGGGGCGACACTACAGGTCAGAAAACCTCTCCTTACCTTCAGCTTTCCCGTTGCCTTTCTGCTTGCTGTTTCGGAGGGGAGGCACCTCCAGGTTCACTATCCCTGAGTTCTCCAGGATGTTCACCTCCACTCGCAGCCTCCCCACCAGCTGCTGGGGCCGGATGCTGACCATGTATTCGTACTTCCCCAGCCGCCTTTGCAGGAGCTCTTCATAGTGCAGGATGAACCTGCCCTGCATCTTGCGAGGAATGAAGACAGAGGCCTTGAATGTCTCATAGCCGTTCTCCCTGCAAGGAAAATCCAAAGACACCTTCACGTCCCATACACGTCACACATAACCTCCTTCCCCTCCTCCATGACAGTTTTGCCTCACACTATTCCCTGTTAATTATCAACTAAACCTTCCCATCGGATCTTGTTGAATATTAGAGAGTGGTTTCCTCTGGGAAGAAGAAAAAACTTGGCTTAATGCCCTGGTGTCGCCCCAAGTTTGCCTGCTTTTCATTGTTTGTACTTTATTCTCAGGCAGCTTCAAGAAAACTGTGTATATTTTTAGAACTTATCTACTTTGTTTACGTATTTCTCCTCTGGGAGGAGAAAGATGATTGATGGTGATGTTCACCAATGAGGTTGAAGAGGTGGCTACCTGTATAGCCAATCTTTTGCCTTCTGATCAAAGTGTATATAAGATGAAGTCAGAAAATTAAAGACAAAACTTTCTTGCTGACCGTTCTGCTGCCTGCTCGTTCTTTTGTGTCCCTAACAGCAACACCCTGGTGTAGTAAAGCATCCCCGACACCCCCAGCAGCTGCCTCCAAATAGGGAAAGAGTTTCAGTTTACCTCTAGACATTTTAGGAAGCTTACCTAGGTTTTTCCATACCCTTCTAGCAGTAATTGGCTCAGAGCCAAGAGATAAGCAGGTACTAGGCCTTGTCACCATTCTTCAAACCCTGTGTCTCTCTCTATTGGCTGCAAGTCAGGTTGTCTCTCCCAAAACATTTAGTATTTAAGAAAAAACACAAAAGAAAGAAAAAAGCTTTTCAGAGTGTTTCTAGCAGGGTATCAGAGGTTTCTCAGACACCTGTGTGCAGCTTATCTTTTGTTTTCTGTAATGTTTGTTGTTTTAATATTTTTCGTTATTAAACCTTTTACTTTACAAAACACCTCTGAAAAGCAGTCTCGCTAATTAATTTTAGCCACTTCTCTGCAAAGGCTGGACCCTCAGAGATTGACACATTTACACATGGTTTGTTATGCTTTGACCATGTGCTAACCTGTATCACCCTGGGAAACCCCTTTCTAAGTATAGCAAACAAGAGGCTTGCTCCCATGTTCCGTCAGTTCAAGTATGCAAATCATTGCTAGAAGGTTCCTAGTTCTTTGTGTTATCATAGCTTGATTTTTGGTGCAGAAATTTTTGCCTTTTTCCTCTCCAAATATAGTGTGCACCTTCTTATTTGTTATTTTTGCATTATTAAAATTCCATTTCTGGACAATTGGATCAAGGCTGCCTCTCTACTATTGGATTATGCCCTTTTCTGATCAAGAGATGGGGCAACTGAGAGGTGTTTTAAAAACTTTTTTTCTATTTTCAGTTTCATGTGAAGAGTGAGACAGTATAGATGTTATAATTCACACCATCACAATCAGAAGCCAAACTATTTCCTAATTACAATACATTATAAGATTTCTTGCCCTATCAACTTCTGCCACACAAGGCTGCAAACGCCTTAAAACCAATAATCTAAAATTACCCCTCGTGAGTCCTACCACAATGCACCTTTCATAGTTCTATTTCTCCAAAGTATCTTGTCTTATTTGCAAGGCCATCCTTTGAAACTGGTTTCTAGTTCCATTTCTCAAGAATATCTGTTCTATTCCACAGCATTTCTAAGTCAGCATTTCTCATCTCAAAGTTTGCATATAGATGTATACTATGTGAGCCTTCTGTCAAGATTTAAAAATTCTCTACAAATCCATTTCCCACACTCTACCAAGTCACCATTGGGGCAGAGACCCGAGGAAACTCAAAGGGTTCTGATCATCTAGGCTTGGACCCACAGGAGTTTCAAACACCTGTTGCATTTACCATTGAACTTTGTTGATTTACTGTTTTATATAAATAAAGTGTATTCTTGCTTCCCTCTTGAGTGAAGTGGATGACTCTATCCATGACAGCACTCTAATTTTCCTTTCTGTTATTACGAGAATTCTTTCCCCCAGTAATACACCCTGAAGTATCTTGGAATTTAAAAAGTTTTGTGACAGGGTTGGAAAAGGCCACACAGAATTTTTCATGGTTTGGAGTACAGGAATGACACCAAGCAGTGCAGATAACTTTGAGTTTAGTTGCTCCTTCCAATAAATCCATGGATAGGCATGCCAAGGCAGCCAAGATAAAGATGGCAGGAGAGTGCATCACTTCCCAGAACACAGGCAAATGCACAACACTCACCTTCCTTCAGTGGGGCTTGGAGTTTTCTTGTGCCTTTCTTTGTCATTGGTGCTATTTTTCTTTTCTTTTCCCGTGACCTCTCCATAGTAAGTCTTGTTGCCAATGCTCCTGGAGAGATCAGAGATGTCAGCATGGTCACTCTGCACCCAAGTACAGTGACAGGTGTACATTTGCTGCAGGTGTGTTCACACACCTTGATGTGAGAAGAATCTCAGAGTGCTGCTGGTGTCACTCTCCTGAGTCCTCACAAGTCTCTAGGATAGAAGCCAACTCAGAAATTACTGGCTGTAATTACCAGCCTAGTACAAATGCAAAAGTCTCTTGTTCTTCCTATTCACTCTGGATGGAAGTATTTTTTAAAGAGTGGGTCCCCTGTCCCCTTTGGTCAAGTCTGAAGCTGTGGCCACAATACCTATATGCAGAGAGGATCAGATCATGATCAAACCAAATATGTATGAGACCAAAAGTTTAATTTTTTAGTCATTTCACTATGAGGTTTCTCTCTATTTGGTTTATCATTCACACCTCCAGCAGCCACTGAACCTATCTGCTGGTTGGAGTTGACTTCTGCTCCCTTGACAATGTGGAGAACATGAAATAAATAACAAGAAGGTTCTTACGAATTACAGTCAGACAAGTGAGATAAATATATCTGCCAGTGTTGCTGAAACTCTCTCTGGAAAGATTGTGGAGGTCTCGAAGAGAGTTTCCTCATTCAAGTCAGAGAGAGGAGAAGAAGTGATTAGAAGACACTCAGATGGCAAATAGAGAAATAGATGGGAAACATAGTTTCCCTCCCTGTTTACACTGAGGATTTGAATTTAGTGTCATGGCATGCATAGACTTGGTCTGTGCATTACTTACTTACATGGTAAAGTTGGAGATGAAAGCTGCAGCTGGGATCTGCATCTCAAACACTGCCTCCCGTGCCTCGGAGCCGCTGTTCACCATGGTGCAGGACACAGTGGTGAAAGCGTACCGGGAAATGATTGTGGACCTCACCTGGAACTCGGACATCCGAGGCCTGGTTTCCTGTGGGAATCAAAAAATCACCTCTAAACCTTCAGCTGGATAACTCACCCCTTCAGTGTTTCAATGGATCTGATATTTAATATGGACTAGCAAACTCTCACCCAATGAGTATTAGGCCTCCTGACACCAACAGGCAAGCTGGGCTTGTCCTTGAAATTTCAGGAGAGCTGGAAACAGTAAATCAGGAATGTGGTACTACTTTTGTTCATGCACAGGGGACACAGACACTGTCCAGTGCTTGGGAAAGGTCTCAGAGCTCTCCTTATGCCAGCCTTTAAGCTGTGAAACATCCTGATAAAATCCATCTGGGTCCTAAACTGAAGCTTTCAACTCTGACTCTGTGAGAGGATGAGGATTATTCCCTTGTGGCCTGGGAAGAGAAGCCCAAAATATGTCCCCATGGAGTCCAGAACTGTGTCACAGACCCTGCCCTGTGCACAGTGTACAAGAGCAGATGGAAAACTTCTTGAAAGACTGACATCACCATTTTATGAAGCAGCACCTTCAAATTCATCCAATCAGATCCCTAACTTATGTAAACAGAGAAACTGCTGTCAACTGAGTTCTCCTCTGCTGAGAATCCATCCTGGAAATCTGTACCAATAGATACAGAGTCTTAATTAAAAACACTGACACTGTGACATCTCAAGCAAAATATTTTAAGCTTTCTAGCCCACACTGGACTCCTTCCAGCAGAGAAGCAGTGAATGATGTAGCAATGGAAGCTGAAAGCCTATTTCTGCTTCTTGGGAATGTGTTTTCGTGCACAAGTCCTGAGTTGGAGTATTTCTCCAGACTAATGTGTTTTTTGACAGCAACATCTCCATGGAGCTCAAATGTTTTCTTCCTGGAATACTTCAGTGTACTTAACTGTAAGCAGCCTTTGAAAAAGAAAAATCTCTTTGTCGACTTACATAATCAAAGACCAAACCCTCAAAAGCAGAAAGGAGATAAAGGGTAAAACACACTGTAAATACCGAGCAACCTCACAAAGCCAAATACAGTGAGACTCTTCCTACTGAGGTTGGTAAAAACTCACAGTCACGTAAGAGTTGTGAGGACAAGAACAGGCTCTTCAGCTGCATGTCCAGGCTTTCTTTCAGAACAAAAATAATTTTGGCAAACAGCTCACGAAAGGGAGCAAATGTTTGTCTGAGTATGAAACAAGAACATTTCTGCAGTAGCTGATGGCATCAGAAGTAACTGAGCATCCAACTAACCAAGCTGCTGGGCTCGTGGATACCAGGCAAATGGGAGAACGAGGATCCACTGGAAACACAGATCTACCAACAGATTTGGCATAAAATCCTGCCTGTCTACACTTGCAAAGACTGATAATGTGTGTCAGATGAACCTAGTCATGATAGATTATCTTTAACTGGGGAATGTGCTCTGTGTCCAGGATCCTGCTCAGCCCACGTAGAGCACAATGGCGAGAGATCAGAACTCCCAGGGTAGGATTCACCTCACTGATTTTAGGCAGATCAGTGCAGTGGATCTGTGGCTCTAGGCTAGAACACCCCTGCACAGATTTAATGTCCTACCCTTAGATCACTGCTTAATTAACTGCTATTAATTAGAACTAGATCGGGCTGTTCTTAGGACCTTCCCTGATACGTAGGCATGGCTTTCCAGCCTCATTATCCTGAAGGTGGAGGAGGAGATGGGGAATTTTGATTGAAGCAGGGTTGTAGGAATGTTTTCAGATATAATGAGCTAATGTTTCATCAAGTCTTCCATGCCACTAATTGCCTGTGGCATAGTACAGAGAGGTATTAATAGGAACAGAGAGGATTTAATAAGAGAAATTATAGAAAGAATCAGAAACTACAGAAAATTCTTTGGTGTCAGCCCTTCTGCATTCACCCCCATGTGCTGCAGTTCATCAGAAACTGTGGGTTTATATGTAGCTGACAGATGATCAGCAAAAGAAGACCAAGCCCTTTGCCTTTCACTTGAGATACAAGTGGCTCTGCAGTGACCTGCCTGACACTGTGAATGCACTGATGGATTCACGGGAACTCATAAAGGCTTTCAAATGTGACAGAGAGCATGAACTTGCCATTGCTAGGACAACAACAGCAGAATGTTGTGTTGTGTGAGAAAGAAGCAGTTCTAACCCTGTAGCATGTCACTGGCAGAGACCAACACCACATGCTTAGAGGAAAGTGTAAAATCACTGATACTACCCAGAAATATTCTCTTAATTTTCAGTAATTTGTGGCTGAAGGAACTCCTGAGTCAAGGGTGGTATTTTTGTGGTATATTTGTATTCTGTGGATTTCTCTTCTACTGCTTTACACAGTAATAGATGCTTTTTGAATCCATGTAAAATTTTAGCATCTGCAACATCCTGCTGCAAGGAGTTCCAGAGTTCAATGGTATTTCATATGGGGAAAAAAGTCGCTTAGGAGTTTTTTTGCTAAATCCACTCTTTGCTGATCATTCAGCTGATCTCTGTTATAGAATCACAGAATGGTTTGGGTTGGAAGGGACCTTAAAGCCCATCCAGTTCTAACCCCCTGCCACGTGCAGGGACACCTTCCACTAGACCAGGTTGCTCCAAGCTCCATCCAACCTGGCTTTGGACACTTCCAAAGTGGGATGGGGCAACTATCTCTATCCCACTGAAGAAGCTCCAGTTCTGATATCCTTACAATCTGAGAAAAAAAAAAAAAAAAAAAAATACATTCAATATCCCTCCTTCCTGGTGGATGTGAGTTGCTGCTGGGGAAATCAAACACTGAATAAGGGCATAAAAGAATTGGTTCACCTTCCCATCCCTGGAAGGGATCTGCTATTCCCTGTATATAGAAAATATAAATGGTGGGGGCACAGGCCATTTCCAAACAGGTTGCTCAGTCAGGCTGGGCAGGAAGCCCAAGTTCCACTCTGCGATTCCTGTGCTGCATTCCCTGGAGCTCTTGCACAATCCATCAGTGCCTGGTGCTCTGACTTACAGCTGAACAAACGCCTGTTTGTTTTCTGCACTTTTTATTGAGGTCTTCAGAAGATGAGAGGCAGCTCAAAGAAAAAGAAAAAAAAAAAAACAAAAAGGCAAAACAAACCATTTGTTTAATGTTATTATTACTGTGATGTATCATCCCTATTAAAAATCAAGTGAGGGAATGCCAAGGCAGCAGATTAGCACACTGCTATGAGGCAGGTTGGCTGGATGCTTTTTGGAGGTGTCCTGGTTATGATGGTGTAATGGCAGCAGAAATGAGATTTTTCTCACCAAATTCCTTTATGCTTGTTTACATGAAATATTTGGAAGGACAGAAAAAGAGCTGAATATAAATGAAATCCATTCCTTATTTTTGCCTTTATCAATTACTTTCATCAAAACAAATTGACTGTCTCTGAGATTAGGTGTAATCAACTGGTAATAAGCCTGAGAGTTTCTCTCTAGGCTGGTGATTCCAACCTGTCAAAGATGAAGGGGACCAGAAGTTGCTGAGGTGATGGCTGCTCAGTGTGGGAAATGAGTTCCACCAGTTCTCAACTGAGAAGTCTCAGAGAAAAGCCAGAAAAATAACTGGCCATGAACAGCAATTCCACTGGCTGCCTCTCTACATCTAAATTTTAGATTTCTGTGCTGAAAGAAGGATATTGGCTTCCTTTTTTTCTTCCTTTCTCTGGTAGACTTTGTCAGAGAAAAACAGATCTTCAAATTTCAAAGCAAACTCACTTTCTCTTCAAACTCAATGAGATTTCATCAGGCTTATGTTCACTGTGGTGTTAAGTTTTGTAACATTTGAAGCTCTTTCTCTAATCTGGGTTTGAAAAGATGGATTGGGAAATATTAGAAGAACCTGTACCTGTTGCATTTTGTTACTTTTTTTTTCATTACCCAGAATCTCACTCTACCATCAAATAATTCATTCCTGGGTGTTGCTTTTTATCTTCTTTTCCGTTATAGTTGGATTAAGTGCTTGAGACCGTATTTTGTGTCTGGACTCAGATGTTTATTAATTCTTATCTATAGCACAGTCTCACAAGTTGTGAGTTCTAGCTAAAAAATGACTCTATCTCCATCTCTCTACAAGGACTTTTAAGGATAAATTTTCCAATTGAGAAATGACATCTAATTTTTTTTTTACTTTTAACTCAATAACCAACCACCTGTGGCCTGCAATGTGGACTTTTCTATCCAATTACAAAATATTACCCAGAGCCATGGAGAAGAAGCTGAAAGAAGGACTCAGCCTCTAAATCCTCCACCTTGCTTTAGATATATATTACTATATTCTAAAACCTTAAACTGCAAGTTTTCCACCATGTGATATTACACACTTCTCTTCAAACTACACTCTCATAATCCCAGTTCTATCATTCAATTTTGGAAGCCTTTTCCACAGCCTCAGGTCAAATGCAGTGTTTGCTTGGGGGTCAGTGCCTGTCAGCACAGAAAGTCTGAAACTGTCAGTACCCAGGGTTCCAACACCTGGGCACAGGGATGCACACACACACACAAATCTAGGGAAAGTGTAAAATCTATTTTACCATGAGGTAAAATAAAGATGGGGTGTGATACGTACCAGCCTCTGCAGGAACTTGGCCTGTCTTGGGACACGGCGAGCGACCTGAAAAGAGTTAAGGGAGTGAGTGGATTCTGTTCAGCTCACAGCAGACACGTCACTTGTTTAATCCCAGACATGGGGCTGTGTGACTGATCACCCGTGGCCAGGTTCAAATGTTCCTCTGGTTAAAATTAAAACCTGAGTCTCTTCTGCATTAACAGACCCACTGATCAAAGCTCAGCAGTGGAATGTAGCTGTCTCAGGCAAGGAGGTGCTGGGTGTTTTGCAAATGGTGCTTGGCAAAGGACCCTCTATATGATGGCAGAAAGGTCAGCCTTTAGCCCTGGCCCTGGATGCTAAGAACATCCCTGGAAGTATTGAAGGCCAGGCTGGATGGGGTTTTGAGCAGCCTGGTCTAGTGGAAGATGTCCCTGCTCATGGCAAGGCTTTGGAACTGGATGCTCTTCAAGGTCCCCTCCAACCCAAATCATTCTATGGTTCTATAACTAGTTTAAATTAAAGCTAGAGCTTAAGCTGTATAAATATTAGCTCTAGAGCAGATCTGCTGCCTAAATACTCTCCACAGGTATTGTGTATTTATTGTGCAGTGACAGAAAAGCACTAGTTATGTGCAAAGCAGGAATAAAGATATTTTAATTCAGCCACAGACTTTATGATGAAACAAAGTGCTTCACCTGTGACTGTGCAATTGTACTCACTATCTCACCCTTCTCATCAACTCCTCTGAGTTCTCATATAGTGTGAGACTCAGCTCAACATCTCCAAACCAAGTCCCTTCCAAAAGCAAGTCTCTTGTCAATGAGGGAAGCCAAATGCCATCTTAAAATGTCAGTGGAACCCCACAGAGCAGAAGAATGCAACAGTATTTTTTTACCTGATTTGCCCTTTTAGTTGATTTACTCTGAAATAGCAGCAGCCCTTGCCAAAGAGATGATTTTATGTCTGTTCATATTGTACATTGAAAAGCTCAGGAATTCCCAAAGGGGAAATTAAAGTTTCATCCAAGGGAATCTTTACCATTTCCTTCAGCATTACTTTAGTCAACATCTCATAAAATTAGAACCAAGAGAAAACAGCTCCTTTGGGAAAGAGAGGAGAGGAGAGGAGAGGAGAGGAGAGGAGAGGAGAGGAGAGGAGAGGAGAGGAGAGGAGAGGAGAGGAGAGGAGAGGAGAGGAGAGGAGAGGAGAGGAAGAGGAGAGGAGAGGAGAGGAGAGGAGAGGAGAGGAGAGGAGAGGAGAGGAGAGGAGAGGAGAGGAGAGGAGAGGAGAGGAGAGGAGAGGAGAGGAGAGGAGAGGAGAGGAGAGGAGAGGAGGAGGAGGGAGAGGAGAGGAGAGGAGAGGAGAGGAGAGGAGAGGAGAGGAGAGGAGAGGAGAGGAGAGGAGAGGAGAGGAGAGGAGAGGAGAGGAGAGGAGAGGAGAGGAGAGGAGAGGAGAGGAGAGGAATTGTTTGCATCTTGAGTTTTGGAAGAAACTTTCTGTGTGGGTCTGTTATCTCAGACAAATAAAACCCATCAGGTGCCTGCTGCGAGAGGCTGCACAGTCTCCATCTCTGCAGGTTCTTCAGAACAAGACATATAAATGTCTGTGAAGTTTGCCCTGCTTGGAGCAGAGGCAGGGATGAGACATCAATAGCCCTCAGTATTTTTTTACTGAAGGTTTACCTTCTGGAACCAATCCACCTGTTGCTCTGTATGGGATGGTCACAGAGATTTTTAAAGACTAATCAGTGAAACTGGAAACTTGGTACCTGTTTTTATCTTTACCCACCAAAACCCATTTTGTTTGCTTGTGTAAGAAGGCTCTGTGTGACTTGGCTCCTGAAAGAACCACCTTCTAAAGTCTTGGGGATACCCATGGACATCAGTGAGGACCTAAGGATCACCAGATAGCAGTATCCTGTTTTCTAGGACTTCATGACTAGTGCCAAAACACTGCTGCAGGGTTTGTTATCAGTCCATTGGACTGTTCCAATCAAGCAGCTTCACTGGCATCATCCAGTGGAAGCACTTCCAAATTACCGTCAACCTTTAGCTTTGAAGTTTTCCAATGCACTCATTAAAGCCAGATAATTGCTACTAGTGACCCCGTAACTTATTGCCATCTGTTAGTCCCACCATGCTATATGAGACATAAGCTGTGCAGTGGATTTGTTTCTAGTGCAGTATCTCAATCTAAGGGAGCACCTGCCTGTTCTCAGCCTGGCTCAGGTGTTCAGTGAGGACAGACAGATGTCCTCCTCTAGATCTGACTGTCACAGGCCACCAGGTCACCTATTTACACATCTCTGCTTCTCTGGTGGAAGTGGCTGCTGCCACTGACCTGCCACCAACACAGCTCCTGTGGAAACATCCTCATGTGCCTCTAGCAACATCCACCAGGTCACTTCAGCACTGTGAGCCAGTTCTTTGAGCTTTGCAGCTGATTTTGCCCCTAAAGCACGTGAGTGATCCCAGATACCACTCCACTGGCAGTGGTGGAGATGTTCTCTTCCACTTGGACAGGTGGGTTTGTAAAACAGTGTTGGTTTGTGCCCAAATTCCCCCAAAAAGAATATGCATCCATAATAATCAGGACTGATAACAAAGCTTTTGGTGTCCCTGTCCCCACAAGGGAGAGATGTGGATGCCTCTGGAGAGAGATTCTTTCTATCCTAGGTGGGATAGATACAGATACACATGGAGTCTCACTCCTCCCATCTGCTGCATGGCAGAGGATGCCAAATACAGACAAAAACTGAAATTTTAGACAAACTAGATTATCCCGCCTGACCTCCAGCAAGGCACAGGTATTCCATAGTCCCTGCAGTGTATCTGTCATTCCCACATGGGTGCCTCAGATCTGATCAAATTTAGATAAATGACTGACGCCCTAAGCGACCCAAAGTCACACGTGGTATTTCTTACGGACTTGATAGATGTGAGCACAGACCTGAAGCTCAGAATTTTATAGAATCCAAGTGGTTTGAATTGGAAGGAACCTTAAAGATCATCTAATTCCAACCTCTCTGCCATGGGCAGGGACACTTTCCACTTTAAATGGGTCACAGCCTCCCAAACCACCACTTCAACTCTTGCAAAAAGTTCATTGCTCTTTCAATCCCATTTCCTCAGAAAATCAAACCCACGCAATAACACAACATACTAGCCCTCACTAGTAGAATATATATTTTTTTTCCCTTTCATTGTCAAGAAACGTTTTAGAAGCTGGAATTCAGGTGGTTTGTTTCATCCAGCACGAGTTAAAAATCAAGTATAGTAAGACCATAGGCAGAAAAAAGAAAAGAAAAAACAAAAAAACAAAACAACACCACCACACCAAAACTATCCCCCGAGCTTGAAATACTCGGAATTACTCAGACTGGAGCGTGGCCAGCACACGGCGTTAACTCCCTTGTCCCTGTGAAATGCCTCGTCAGCCCAGCCTGGGGATGGAGGTCAGACCGAACCTGTCCCGGCCAGCAGCTCCACCTCGGGAGGGTCATCTCCTGCCTCAGCACCTCCAGCACAGCTCCGTGCTGGCTCTAGCACCTCCCACGGAGCTGAGCCGCACGCATAGGTGGAATAAATGCATTTTTATCACACTGCCCCGCTCGTCAATACTGCTGGTGAAGCGGGGACAAGCCACCCGCGGCCACCTGATGCTCCCGAACAACCCACCGCCTCCAAACCTACCTGCTCCACGATGCTGTAATCCGCCAGCAGCTGTTCCTCCAGGTACCTGGCCATCAGCTCGGAGTCGGGCTGTCCCGCCGCGGGGGAGAAGCCCCAGCAGAGGCAGAGCCAGAGGATCATGGTGCAGAGGAGCGCCGGGGCTCCTGCCCCGCCGTGAGCGCACAGCCAGCCCCGCCGGCTTTTCGCTGCCGGCAGCCCGACAGGAGACACAGCGGCCCACCCTCCCCGCCTCCTCCCCAGCCCGGGACCGGCCCCTTTTCCCCGCGGGGCGGCCTCCTGTGCTGCGGGGAGCGCTGGCCGGGGCCGCGGCCCTCAGCGCTCCGCGGGAGCCGCGCCGTGCCCCGCGCTCCCCCTCAGGCCCCTCGTGTCTCCTGCGGGACAGGGCCGGTGCTGGGGGTCCCCGAGGAGCTGCCACTTATCATTTCGGCACCTACAGCCCCTCTCAGCTCAGGAGACAGTTCCTGCACCCGGCTGGGTGCCGAGGAATGGGGCCCGGGTGGTGTCTCCTACCCACGCCCTTAGGGAGCACAAGCCCAGCAGATCCTTCAAGGTTGGGGCTTTCCTAAGGGGGGGTAAAACCCTCTGATTCCACCCTCCGTGAAGGGAAAGCTGCTCTTACTCCCCACTGGAGAGCCCTGGCTGGTTTAGAAAAGCTGCCCCCAGGGCAGGGCAGGGCTCCCTCCGCACCCTCAACTTGGCAGCTGCCCGACAGCGAAGGTGGCCAAGACACGTAATTTCACCTTCCTCTTGCTATCCAGATTGCGTTTCCATCTGGACAAAGCCGGGGTGACCTCCTGCTCTTCCCTTCATTTCCCAAAGGCGTTGCTTCTGCTGCCAGAGAGGCCCCGGGTGAAGGTGGACACTTGTGGGACAGGCTGGATTCTGCCTGGCAGCTGCCAGGGACCTTCCTGGGGATGACTCTGCCAGCTGGCACCGACCCGGCAGCCCTCACCTCCAGGCACTGGGGAATTCGTATCTGCAGTGCTCAGCTCACGCCAAATCAGGCATATTTGCTACTCTATTTTTCTGTGACAGCAGTAACTTCTTTAATCTGGCAGACCCAAGCTTCCTTTATTTGTTTGGTGGGTTGATTTGTTTGTTTTGCGGTTTTTTGTTTGTTTGTTTTGTTTTTTGGTTGGTGGTCTCCTCTCTCCCTCTCCTCTCCTCTCCTCTCCTCTCCTCTCCTCTCCTCTCCTCTCCTCTCCTCTCCTCTCCTCTCCTCTCCTCTCCTCTCCTCTCCTCTCCTCCTCCTCTCCTCTCCTCTCCTCTCCTCTCCTCTCCTCTCCTCTCCTCTCCTCTCCTCTCCTCTCCTCTCCTCTCCTCTCCTCTCCTCTCCTCTCCTCTCCTCTCCTCTCCTCTCCCTCCTCTCCTCTCTCTCCTCCTCCTCTCCTCTCCTCTCCTCTCCTCTCCTCTCCTCTCCTCCCTCTCCTCTCCTCCTTCCTCTCTCTCTCTCCTCTCCTATACTCTTCCATCTCTCTCTCCTCTCCTCTCCTCTCTTTCCCAAGGGAGCTGTTTTCCATTGGTACTAATTTTATGAGATGTTGACTAAAGTAATGCCGAAGGAAATGGTAAAGATTCTCTTGGATGAAACTTTAATTTCCCCATTGGGCATTCCTGAACTTTTCAATGCACAATATAAGTCTCTGGCTTTTCTGAAGCCTTGTGTCCTCCAAATCTCACATGTGTTTTTGAGATGCTCCCCTTTCAAAAGGGAAGAGGGCAGCTGGAGATGGAGCAAAGGGAAGGTTATGGTCAGCATCTTTGGAACTCCTTATCAGCAAATTCATGGATCACACTGAGGCTGAGGTGGCACCATGTTCACACACGGGGCCCTGCTGGCATTGCCACCAGGGGGAAGGAGTCAAAAACCTGTCCAGTCCTTTTCCCACTGGGACCACTGTCAGGCACAGAGGCTTCTGTAGTGGCCACATCCTCAATGAGAGCTGCAGAACCAGGCAGCACTGCAGGAAATTATGAAAGGCTGATGTGGATGGGGAAGAGAAGATGCTGGCAGAAAGCTGGAGGGAGGCTGGGACAGGGTGCCTCAGGCCCCAAGGGACACCCCAGGTGATTCCTCTGATTTGATCCCTGCCAGAAGACAGTTGAAGCATTTTGTTCAGCTCCTCACCATTTCAAAGTGTGGTGGAAGAGGTCTCAACCATCCATTTGGGAATCAGTGAAGACACTGCAATGGTTGAGGCTGAGATCTGGCTTAAGAACACACCAAATAAATGGTTGTAAGTATTTTTAATCTGTGTCCAGTTAGTTTCCACATTTCTTGCCTAGCTCAGACAGAGAAGTGAATGGGAGCAGCATGAGAAATAGGACGGCAGCCTCCTGTGCACTTTCTACTGACTTTAGGATGGTCTCAGCCTGCTCTGTGTTTCACTCTGGGGACACAGATGTGTAAAAGTCTTACAGCATATGTTTAGAAATGCTGAAAACAGGCATCCAAATGAGTACATATAGCATGATTTTCCTCCTGTTCTGGAAAACCAAAAGGGAACCAAGACACCTGTAAAAGCAAGTCAAAAGTAGCCTGCTAACCCTAGGGGTAACAGTAGTTTCTGGTCAGGAAGGGAGATATTTGCCAGTTTGAAATGACCATTGCACAGTCAGGAGGCATTTGGAACACCATCCAAAACAGATCTCACCAGCTGCAGCATTTGGCCACTCTGCATCTCCCACTGCCCAGGTGGGGATCTGAGGGCCAGGGTGTATCAGAACAGTGAAACTCTGAAAAGATGCTGCAATAAAGCTGAGCCTAAGCACACCTGGTGAAAGGAGGGTATTCAAGCCAGAACAGGATCCTCCAAGTACAGGATAACCAGCAGGAATGAGCTGGGAAAAGCGCTGCCCTTCCTAAAGGGATT
The DNA here is from genome assembly GCF_009819655.1 of Sylvia atricapilla. Lineage (NCBI taxonomy): Eukaryota > Metazoa > Chordata > Aves > Passeriformes > Sylviidae > Sylvia > Sylvia atricapilla. The sequence goes on along the minus strand of NC_089144.1, from coordinate 19,753,180 downwards.
AGGAACAGCCAGTTCTGCTTATGGTCCCCTCAGCAAGGGCACGCGAGGACACAGCACGTGGGGAACACTAAGGTGTGTTTTAATGTGGTTCAGATGCAGTTAGGTTTGCTGAATGAGCATTGAGCCTGGGGTCTTGATTGTTCACATTATTCCCTCTTCCTCCTCCTTGGAATACATTCTCCTGGTTTGGGGTGTGGACATGGCAGGCACAGTTCGGGGGATGCTGCTGAAGTCTGAGACAAGCAGTTACTCAGGTGTGTTCACATCAGACGTGTTCAATGCTGACTTTTGCAGACTTAGCAAGATGAGCAGCTGTTCTTTGGATGGGAGCTCAGCAAATTAAATTTCCTGCCGTGCCTGCAGCCAGCATGAGCAGAGACAGCACAGAGAGAGGCATGATCCAACAGCTGAGCTTTTGTACACATTTCACCTGAAACAGATCATTTTATATCAAGGAGGGATTCTGTGTTGATACACAAACACGGGCGCCTTGGTGACCTCATGCAGGGTTAAATGCCCAACCAGAAGTGCCTGAACCAGCAAATAAATGTACCCAAAGCTCCAATAAACTGTACCATTTAGTGGCATTCAAAACCAGCAATTGGATCAAGAAATTGGCACGAGTCCCAAAGAGTTACACAGGTGTAGTCATAGATAAATATCCAGAGGTAAAATTAATTACCATGAAGTTCAGGGAATTGCATTCCAAATTTTCCTTCAGGTCTTAATCTAAGCAATCTCCTCTGAAACATCTGGATGGGATCTGCTGGTCCCCAATTCTGACACTACTGTAAGGTGCCTGTGTTCCTGAAAGAATCACAGAATAGTTTGGGTTGGAAAGGAGCATAAAGATCATCTAGTTCCAGCCACCCTGCCATAAGCAAGGATGCCACCAGGTTGCTCCAGCCTGGATTTGCACACTTCCAGGGATGGGGCATCCACACCTTCTTTGGGGAACCTGTTCTAGTGCCTCACCACCATCTTCAAGAACAATTTCTTTCTAGTATCTAATCTTAACATCTCCTCTTTTGGTTCAAAACTGCTACCCCTTGTCCTGTCACTAGATGTCCGGGTAAAAAGTCAGTCTCCCTCTGTTTTATAAGCTCCCTGTAAGTATTGAAAGGCTGCAATAAGGTGTCTCCAGAGCCTTTCTTCTCCAGGCTAAACCCCCCCCAGCTCTCCCAGCCTGTCTCCATAGCAAAGGTTCTCCAGCCCTCAGAGCATCTTTGTGGCCTCCTCTGGACTTGCACCAACACATTTTTGTCATGTTGAAGATTCCAAACCTGGATGAAGCCCCCCAGGTAGGGTTCCACAGGGCAGAGAAGAGTAGAAAGGTGTTTTCTGGGCTCCCAGGGTCTGCTGATCTCCCTGTTGCCATTAGCTGTGCACACTGTGGCCCAGCAAAGCATTTCAGATCTTCCAAATCTGGTATTATTCTGATGAAAATCACCAAAAGCCTCTGCCAAAGGGCCTTGGTGCTGAGGTTGATTGACTGTGTCTGGGGCACTGCTGTACATCCATATATATAATTCCCCAGAATGGCTGCTGTGTGATGGGATTAATGTCAGGGCATTCACACCAAGTTTGTTCCTTGCAGGTACACCCTGTTCTCATCTGGATCACTGGAAATTTCCAGATATGGAATTCAGTACGGGAAGAGGATGTTGGCTATCTCATCAGACACAGAAATGGGGACATTTCTCCCCAGGTGCAAGCCAAGCTGGCCAAATTTAATTATTATGAGGGGCAGGATCTGCACAGCACTCATTCAGGTGATTCAGGCCAGAACAGCGCATGAAAACTTTTTGTTCCAGAGGAATCCCAGCCAATGAGAGGACAACTCATGGAACAGCCCAATAGACACATATCACAGAACATCTTACTGAGATCCTGTCCTCTTCATGAAATCCTGGGGAGGTTCATCTAAACTCATGGTAGAGCTCTGAGCATCCTCAGCACCTGTTTCTCTCGTATATTGTCTGTAAATTGAGAGGTTTCGGGTTTTTGGGCTCTTTTGGGCAGTATATTTGAGCAGTTTGTGCCATCTAGTGGTCATACTAATTTCCCAATCTTAGTATTTTTCCCAGAAAACCCCACTAAGCCACATTTAGTGGTTGAGAGAGGACTGAATTAAGTAGTTACAAACTTTTTTTTAAAATTAACTTTGTTCTAAAAGGATTTTTGTAACCTCTTCAGGGCACCAGTGACTTGCTTCGTGGTCCAAAGGCTCAGATGACTCCAGAACAGCTTTAAGTTTCTGATGAGACAGGACTGATCACTCTGAACTAGGGGCACATGTGTGAACAAAAATCAGTTTATATACAAATTCAAGGTATAGCCTTGGCTAAACTAGGTTTAGCCAAACAAAGGCCAGTTGCCCTGTCCTGCTGCTCTTGCAGCCCTGGAGAAGTCCTGTCAGCCATAGCTCCCATGACACCTATGGAGGGTTTTCCTAAGTTAACTTTGAGGTAGTTAACTTAAACACTGCCAGACTGTACCACAAATAATGGGGTCAGTAGGACAGGGCAGTGACCAGCCCCCAGAATTTGTCAGTGGTGAGGCTACAACTTGAATCCTGGGTACAGTTTTGGGCCCCTCACTACAAAAAGGAAATTGAAGCGCTGGAATGTGTCCAGAGAAAGGAACAGACCTGGGGAAGGGTCTGGAGCACAATAAGGGAGCTGGAGGAGCTCAGCATGGAGAAAAGGAGGCTCAGGGGTGAAGTTCTCACTCTCTACAACTCCCTGACAGGAGGGGACAGACAGACTGGAGTCGATCTCTTCTCCCGGGTAATCAGCAGTAGGATGAGAGGAAATGGCCTCAAGCTGCACCAGGGGATATCCAGGTTGTACATTCGGGAAAATTTCTTCACCAGAAGTGGTGTCAAGCACTGGAGCAGGCTGCTCAGGGCAGTGGTGACATCACCACACCTGGAAGTACTTAAAAAACACATGGATGTGGAACTTGGGGACCACTGTGGTGGGCATGGCAGTGACAGGTTAATGGTTGGACCACATGGCCTTGAAGGCCTGTTCCAACCTAAATTATTCTATGATTATTGAAAAACGCTGCTCCCATCCTCTCTAGTCCCCTCCTGTACACTCCCCTCCTCTAAACACATCACTGCTCTCACCTCTTTTACCTGGCAGAGAGCTGAAAAGCTCTGCTGCCATTCCTTGTGAAATTCTGGGTGCAAGTTCAGGGCCCAGGCTGAGAAACCATCTGTGGAAGAGATGGAGAAAGGATGAGTAACAGCAGACTTGTGCCACAGAAATCTTTTACTGAAACCTCGAAGTGTAACATAGCATAAGGGAAGATGACAGAATATTATTAGTATTGTATAGTGAATATCATATAACACAATACAGTATACGAGAAAATGTCATGTACTGTAATGGGATATAAGAATAGAATAGAATAGAATAGAATAGAATAGAATAGAATAGAATAGAATAGAATTAATAGTATATATTTGACAGCTGTTTTGTCCCAGAGTTCACAGTTCATTCTGTCATCTGCACTGAAGCTGCTCAGATGTCTCCAGCAATCCTTCTTGTGGAAAAGTGGAAGGGATGCCCCAACAACTTTTTCCAAAAGACGTCTTCCTCCCTTCTTTCCCCCCTTTTGCTTTGCTCTTTTTATCTCATCATTTTAAGCACCCAAAGAATCAGGGAGGCAAAAACCTGCTTCAGAAGCACCCAGGAGCATAAAACGTGCACCTGAAAATATCATCAAATGTTCTCATGTGACTAATTTTGGAAAATTGGAACTATCACATAATCAGCTATTATTTTCCCCAGCAGAATGGAAAAAAGGGTATTTGTGTGGGTCAGGATCCAACCCCAAGGCCTCTGCCAGCCCCTGTGGGTTGGCTGGGTGGGAGGGCCCTTGGAGAAGCCCAACGCTGCTGCCTCCATCACGCTGAGAACCAAACTTCTCCTTGTTGCTATAAACAGAGAAGCTGGAGTTCTCAGTAAGATCTTTTGAAGTTTTTGGATACTGCGAGCTCTGTGCCTAGCAGGAAATTAGTCAAACATCACGGGAGAGCTACAAAAGCAAGGAGTGAGCCTATCCAAGCCAGGGGCTGTTATCGAGGGCAGAGGCAAATGAAGACACTATTTGGATAACCCTTGCTCAGGCACCACAGCTCAGGCTTGCGTTGCAGGCTAATATTTACCTATGGCCTAAACAAAGTCAGCATTTCAGAACTTTGCTCAAAATGCTGCACAAACCTGGCTTGTTTCCTTGAACTTGTCTCAGAGAAGGGAGGAACTTGTGTCTGTACCTGTGCAGGCTGCTCTCAGGAGGGAAGGAAAATGAAACATCTGAGCAGATTCCTGGTTTTGTCCTCATTTCTGGAGTCGGTGGCTTTGATCTGGTTATCGACGACATCCCAGATGTGAGTATTTGGAGGCAGGGCCCAGGTCTCCCTCCCTTGCTGAGACAGTAGGGGCAGAACTGGGTCACTGCGTCACAATTCCCTTCTACTTTTAGCTGTAAATTTTTCAGATAATCAGTCTTCATTCGTAATGTTGGGGTTTTTAATGTTATGAAAGCTTATAATTATTATTTAATATTATTAAAGGGAGAGTGTGAGCATAAGTCCAAATTTCATTCCGAGCAGGTTTCATGTTTTTACTTCAGTGTTGCCTTTTCTGGTGTGGTTTTAACCTTTAAACATTTAAGTGGCTTCTATACTCCAATCTTCAGAATGTTTTTTACCCTGTTTCCCTGGAGTAAGCAGAACCAGGGCACCCAAACATCTCTGTGGATGGAGCCTCCTGTGTGGGACACTATGAACTTCAGCAAGGCTTTGTATGGAATTGGGTTTTTGTTAACAGGAATTCTAATACAGAGTGAATATCCTATTGACCTTACATTCCTCAGCAGAGGGATGAGAGAATTTATAAGAGACCATCATTTCTTGGGATAATACAATGATGAAAAGGAGGATAGTTATATCTTTGACTCTGAAACTGAGTCTAAATTTAAATCTCCAGGCTCGAGTGAACTTTGATTTGGTGTCTACACCCATTTCCACATTTGAAATATTTCTATGAAGTCAGCAGGGTTGATATGAGGCTTTCTTCTTCTTTGTAGGTTTAATAAAAATCTTCAGTGAGTTGAGATATCCTATTTTTCTTTATTTTTACAGCCATTTTCTTGACTCAATGAGATTTTAAAACTGGGTTTGTAATTCCCATGAAAAAATATTCCAGAGATGTGGTTCTTTCTAATTATAGGTGCCTTATCAATTTAAGATCAATGTGCTTAAACAATTTAAATTAGTTTTGTGCAGACCTTTGTGTGTATGCTATCACATAAGTTGGAAAGTAATTCATGCACTTAAACTTCTTTATTGCCATAAATTAAACTCATAACAAAATTTAATTAAGAGTATTGCTGTGGTGTGGCCCACACTTCTAAATGAATCAGTGCAACTTTGTACTTGGAAAAGATCTGATGTTCTTTTTCTGTCATTGAGGGGAATTTAGTTTTCAGGTATATTAGTGTAAGCCAGAGACTATTTCTATTGGTTTGAGCAGAAATTCTCTGAATTTGCTTTGAGTGAGGTCTGTAGTTTTCATGGGTAGACCCATCCTGATGATAATCATCTGCCTCTTGCTCTTTGTGGTCATTTAATATTAAATATTACTCCTTGTTTCAAAGGAACAGGCTGTAAAATGATGGTAAAGGTCGTGATTTTTACAGGAGTTTATAGAGCTGATGGGCAACTGAGGGAAACTGAATGTGTGAGGATTTTGGTCTGAGATGGTCTGTGCTTCTGCCTCCACCATTAGCATCCATGGGAGGTAAATCCCCTTTGGAACTCTCCTGTGAAGTGCTAATCAATAATAAATCAAGTGATAAACTGATTTATTTAAAGTGACGGCAGCAGCAACTCTTTCTTCTTCTCCCTCCTCTAGGAAATGCAAAACCTGATTGATCTGGAAATTGATGGTTTTCCCTCAAGCTCCAAGGCGAGAAGTGGCAGGTACCAGGTACAGTACCCAGAAATGCTCTGAAGAGGAGGGAAGCCAGAATGCCTGGGAGCTCTCTCTTAGTGTTTTTTTCCATGTCCAGGGTTGTGAGTGCACAATCATGTGGGACCAGCTGGTTTTTATAGGCATTGAGACTTCCATATCCCTGGCTGGAACAAGAACTGCTGCTCTCTCTTAAGCACAACAAAACTTTGTTCTGTGTCTGTGCTCCTGAGATGATAAACAGTGGAGATACTTGTCTAACTCCATGTCTGGGGGAAATCCCATTGAAACAGGTGAGGTCTTTCCATGAGAAAACGGAAAAGGATGAGTGGCACTCAGTGATGAGCTGGTGGCATCTGAGACCTGGAAATAAAATTTGTTTCCAGCCATTGATGGGTTGCAGATTATTTTAGTCTGTGGCTTGGGGAGACAGAAACATTTAGAGCAGCATTGCAAGAGTTTTTCTGTGTTTTTACACTGTAGCAATTAATGGTAATACTCATGAAATCAGTTGTTTGAATGTATTAATTTTTCATTACACTGCATGAAAGAAATTATGGTCGGAGTGGACCTTCTCCACCAAGCTCTGGTGCTGCTTTTCTTGAGCTTGTTCAATGTAGTGATAACAAAAGACCCTCTTGAGTAATGTTGGATTTCCCAGAGCCTTTGAAATTGCACACAGGGAACCCAGATTTTTCTTTATCCTAAGGCTTTGGATGGAAACTACTGATACCTAAAGCCTGCATAACAGTGGGGAAAAATGGTAGATTTTAGCATGAGTATGAATCAAGCCTCCTCACATTTGCCAGTCTGGTATTTAAATAATTGACTCGTGGCCTAAGAGAAATCCCTCCTAGCTGCACTTCTTCAGGGGCATTATTTCTTTCCAAAGTGCCTGTATCAAGTGCCATATGTATTATGTTGCCTCTGTTCCCAAAATTTCTGGATACAGAGGCACAGACATATGCATGCAGTAATTTACAATTCTACCACTGGTTCATTATACCAGTTATTGCTTTTATTCCCATGCATTATTTTCCATTCTTTAGCTATCAAATAAATCTTTGCAAACCAGTAGAACAAAGATCTCAGCTACTCTTATATTAGTTGAGTCACAATAAAATATAATCAATGAGATTTAAACTGAACTGTGCAAATCATCTTGAGACACCAGCTCTTGGCCAGTAGCAAGCACACAGTTATTTACTGTTCATTGCTACAGGAAGGCTGTATCCCAAATTATTTTTTTCAGCACTATGCTTTTCTGCAAAGAGCTCACCAGCCCATTGGCAACAAGGCAACAGAGCTCCCTGCAGACCCTGTTGATTTGCTCTAATTGCAGAGGATGGTTTTCTAGGTACAGATAAGGGATTCTGCTATTTTGCTCCTGAGTAATTCCCAAAATGCTGTGCCTCAGGTGTATGGATGTCCTCATGACCACAGCAGCAGAGTGTTCCATGGGCTGGAATGCAGGTGACCTTGTGAACCTCTCTGTCGTGGTGCACAGCTGTTATCTCTGTTCTGGAGGTAGATAAGTGTCTAGACCTGTGAGGCACCCTGTGAGGTGGGATGTTCTGCAGCACATTCCCCAGGTCTGGGTCCAGATCTCTGGCTGTCCAGAAGTGGGTGAGATCACACCTTTTTATTACTGTTCTGCCTGCCTGGTTTCTCCTCCAAGAGAAGCAGCACAGGAAGGATATATGGAAAGAGATAGAGTGGAAAGATAGAATCGTGGTATGGTTGGCTTAGAAGAGATTTTACAGCTCATCTCATTCCAACCTCCCTCTGGAGCACCTTCCACACTTTCCACTAGACCAGGTTGCTCCAAGCCCCACCCAAACCTGGCCTTGAACACTTCCAGACATGGGGCAGCCACAGCGTCTCTGGACATTCTGTGCCAAGGGCCTCACCACCCTCATACTGAAGAGTTTCTTCCTAAATCAGCTGGTTGGAGACTCCCCCAGCTGCCAGGGTGCAAATGTAACCAAACAGACAAGGACCCATGTGCAGCACCCTGAAGACAAACTGTCAAGTCTTAGATCTGAAATTTCTCTTCTTGCATCTCACAGTGAGGATCCCCGAAAGGAGTGTGAAGAAGCTGCAATGGATTTGGAGTGTGTTAAAAACTGCTTAGGAAATTACAGGAAAACAAGAAATTATGAGAGAACAGCGCCTCAAAAAACTTGGAGGACATTTCAGGTAGATCATAGAAGCATTGAACATGGAATGGTTTGGATTGGAAGAGATCTGGAAGATCATCTAATTCCAACACCCTGCCATGGGCAGGGACACCTTCCAGTAGACCAGGTTGCTCCAAGCCCTGTCCAACCTGGCCTTGAACACTTGCAGATCACATCTCCTTTCTAGTTTCTCATGCTGTGCATCTGCTTTTCAACATTTTTCATGCCCCAGTACAACAGAAACTTCTGTCAAATGCATAACATCTGTGATCCTGCTCTCCTGATTTTACTAAATAGCTGTAATGTCCATGCACAGTGATTTGAACAAAGACCACTGTGAAGGGTTAAATATCCACACCTTTGCACACGTTTCAGGAGAAGATGCATCTCAGTATCTGAAGACAGAGCCCAGCATCTGTCCTTCAAACAGTTCCTGAGGCACATGTTGCCTTCATTCTGATTGGCAATTCGGCCACATATGAGATATGGCTCAAGATCCTGTTTTTGTGCAGTTATCAACAGGTCTGGATGTGGTTCAAAAGCAAGGATCAGCCATGAATCCTCATGCTGGAAATAGCAGGAGCCTCAGGTACCACAGAGGTCCCTGTTCTCAGTAATCACATTAGCACTCAGACCTGAAGTAGGACCTTCAAGGCCAGGTTGGATGGGGCTTGGAGCAACCTGATCTAGTGAAAGGTGTCCCTGCCCATGGCACAGGAGGTTGAACTAGAGGATTTTTAGGGTCCGTTCCAACCCAAACCATTCTATGATTCTGTGTTCCATGATTCTGAGGCTCAGGTACCTGAAGATAAAGGTACAGCTCTGTTCTCCTGACCTGTTGGAGTGGCTGCCCTCTGCAATCTCTGAGATTCCAGGGGTATGGCTGACCCAGCCCATAGTTAGTTAGTCTGATCCTTCCCAGTTGTTAGTCTGATCTCTAACAACAGCCATGGGAATCATTACATGTGCTGCTGATAAGATCTCTCCTCTTCAGCTACCCCCTCTTAATCACCAAGAACTATCACAAGGAACTTGGGTATCCTGAAAGCTTTAACCACCATTCCTAAAGGGAGTCAGCAGCCCTAACCTGAGAACCAGAAAAGTACCCCCCTCCCAAAAAAAAAAAAAAAAACAAAACCAAAAAACAACCAAAAAAAAAAAAAAAATCCTGTGTTCTGAGGTCTTGGTCTTCATCTTTCCAAAATTAAATTTATTGCAGTTAATGTTGGTTTGATCTTAATTTGTGTTCAAGATGGTGATTCCCCCTCTGCCAAGGGTATGTGTGGGGCCAAATATGACTCTTCATGGTCTGGTCCTTTATCAGGTGTAAAAGTCCAGTTCACTGTACAGTGAAGTTTTTGGGGTGTGACAGGATCAGTCCATCAGGCTTTGCAGAGGGTCTCTAGAGAGTCATAAATTTCCATATCCTGAAATCCCAGTCTGAATGGTTCAGACTTTAGAGCTAGAAAATGAAAACATGCATTTGTTCTCAGGCAGGCAGAAATCTTCTCCATCTGCCTTTTAAGGGTCTTTAAAATCATGTCTTTTAGATGAACTTGCTATGACATCACCATCTTTTGGTGATTTCAAGCACAAGATTTCCCTAGAACAGTATATTATTTAGCTTCAAATGAATTTAACAATTGCAGAGCAATCTTCCAGTGCATGATGGGATTAAAGCTGCTTTCATGAGCATCTTCTGTGGTTTTGGGTCCTCTTGATCCTGGAGAGCTGAGCTGGCCTAGTTATGACGATAATATGAAAGTAGATTCCTGGACTAAAACGTTGCATCTAGGTGAGCCAAAATCCCTTTCAGGGGATTAATATAAATATTCCTTATGTGAGGGAGGTTTTTTGGGGAATTGAACTGAATAATTCAAATGGCCACAAGATGTCACCCCTTGCCATAGAAATTTCCAAACGGAGCAATTCACAGGGCAGAGGGAAAAAACCACAACAATTAATGAGCAATTTCATCTAAATAATGCATGCATAACTAATTTCCGTAGGCACAAGCATGTTAATGTAATATCGATTACACAATGGGTTTTTTAATTCATACATATTGCATATCATACATAAATAAATATTTTCTAATGTAAATGGCAACAAAGTGAGCTAAAGAGGTGTGGAGTTTGAAGCTTTTCCACTTTTCACAGGAAAACAAAGAGAACTTTTCTGTTAAAAACAAACATGTCTGAGGATGACTTTCTGCCAACATTATTTGCTTTCGGGAGGAATGTTTTTCTAGAAGAGAATGTTTTCTTTAGGAAAAAAAAAGAAAGAGGAAGAAAGCTGACCTGTTTATGACAGGTTCTGAGGCACAGCAGGGAGATCACATGCTCCAACATCCCGTGTAGAAATACATGAAATAAGACAAAAGGAATACTCACACTTCATCTGTGAACTCAAACTAATTGTCATTCATGTCCAGAAAAGAGCAACGGAGCTGGGGAATGGTCTGAAGCAGAAGTCTGATGAGGAGCAGCTGAGGGAGCTGGGAAAGGGGCTCAGCCTGGAGAAAAGGAGGCTCAGGGGGGACCCTGTGGCTCTGCACAACTCCCTGACGGGAGGGGACAGCCCGGGGGGTTTGGGCTCTGCTCCCAGGGAACAGGCACAGGACAAGAAGAAATGGCCTCAGTTTGTGCCAGGAGAGGTTTAGTTGGATATTAGGGACAGTTTTTTCCATTAAAGGGTTGTCAAGGATTGAAAAAGGCTTTCCATGGAAGTGTTGGAGTCACTATTGCTGGAAGTATCAGAAAAACATGTAAATGTTTAGTGGACCCTGGTAGTGTTAATGGGTTAATGGTTGGATTTGATCTTAGATGTCTTTTCAAAACTTGGATGGTTCTGTGTTCCTCAAGATTCTATGACCCAAAATCTTAGGAAACAATTTTTTAGACACTGACCCCTGTCTTGAAACAGCCAGTCAGTGTTCTTAGCTTTGCTGAAATTCCCCTTCATATTTTTCCTTTCCAGAGGAGCACATCTGACTGGGGGTATGTTGGAGATCTGGTGAGTATTTTTCTTCTCCTGTGGTAATAATACTGAACAAAATGATTTCTAGTTAACCATTTTTTGGAAATCAATCCCTCTGTTTGTTCAGTTCCTTGTTTTTACTGCCGGTTGGGTATTAACCTATTTTCTTTAAACAGAGAGCTGTTTGCACAATACTGTTGATACATCTGCTCTTGGAGGGAGAAGGGTATGGTAAATATGAAGAAATAAGCATCAAAAGTGATTAGACAAAGACAATGTCTTAATAAAACACTTAAATACTGTTATGCCCCTGCTCTGGTTTAACCATTGTCAACACTAGGTCAGTAACCAATGTTTCAAGTCTTCTCTATTTAGGACTTTTATTGAAAATGGGAGCTCTCTCCTCCTCATTATATGATTGTCAGGATTACTGTGTAGCTTCCCATACTGGATTGCCCTCATAGAGTCATTCCAAGGACTGGTTGCATGGTGAAAAGCAAGGGAAACACTTCCAGCTTAAAAAAATACCCCTCTTTCAGCTGAAATGCTATCATGAACTTCACATGAATATCCTGCCACATTTCCAGGTAAAA